>NW_025422057.1:35179166-36520000 GCF_011764305.1 Mustela putorius furo
ACTAAATCTGCAGTATCTCTGAGGCCTGCATGATATGAGCTGACAAAGAAGATAAAGGATCAATAGCCAAGGAGATATGAAATCCAAGAAAAGGTGATGTGTTAAAAATGAAGGGAGGATCAAGTTTCAAGAAAAAAATGTGGTCAATGATGTTAAACAATGGAAAATGGTTAGATCAAAAGTATGCCTACTAGAATGAATAACTGTGAAATCTTGGGGACACTGCAGACAACAGATTCAGGGGAATGGTGGTGGCAGAAACTGTATGAACCGGACTAGTGAATGAGTGGGAAGTTAGGAAATGGAGGCAATGAGCAGGGATTGCTCTGTCGAGAAGCTTTACAGAAGGAAAGAAAGGCAAGTGGCTGGAAGGGTGTAAAGGTTTGAGGGAAGATACACTGAGCCTGTTTCATGGTTGCTGTATCCAGTGTTTGCTTCTGTAGTCCCTAGAGCATTGTTCCTATTTTTTGTGCAGGAATGGCCATGGGTGGAAGCAGAGATAGGAACTCAACAAAAGGGCAGCCATCTGTAGCCTGAGTGGCTACCCATTAGGGTGGTCTTGCATAAAGGGCATTGATGCTTCCTAGTATGTAATCAGAAGGAGGTCTTTCCAGATTTTAGATGAAGGAATACGGAAAGGAGTGCCAGCCAAGAGTGGAAGAATAGCAGGGGCACAGAGAGCAGCCAATCTCTGTTCCAGTTTGCTTTTTGGTTCTGATCTATGTATATGTATCATTCCAATAAATCCCCCTTTTTCCTAAGGGAAGCATACATGGCCCAGCTTTCTGTTGCTTGTAATTAAAAAAAAAAAAATTTAATGACATGGAAAAAAATCCTTGGTCTACCAAGTCTCTTGTTTTAAGATGGCTATGTTCTTGATAATTAATACTTGAAATGACCTGATACAAATCATCGGCAATTTCAGAGGCTGACAGTACACCACAGATCAATAAAAGGAAACTCACAAAATAGCCATTGCCCTACACTAGCTTGTACAATAGAAATCTTCCACAAAACCTAATACTTTCACAAGAAAAAATAGGGCAGCATGTTGTGCCATGGTAAACTAAAAATTAGAGAATCAACTCAAGAAGCTATTGGGTATTGACATCAGACATCAGACTAAATTAAAGGTTAGAGAACATTTCTTTATAAGTCTTCTAAGAATTGGATCTACCACAATTATTACATCTGGTTTCCTGAGGAGTTTTGGAAATGCAATCTAGGAGTCCTACAGAAGGAGAACACTAAGGATGAAGCCCTGGAATGTGGCCAGCCCACAAGCAGTGGGCTGGATGTGTTGAACAATAGAGAGTAACAGGATACCCAACCAGCTGTTACAGATTGAAGATCAGCACAAATAGGGAACACAGGGAAAAAAACACCAGGAATCCATTGAGGAAAAAAACTCAAAATATTTAAAGCTGGCATAATAAATAGTAGACTTAACTCTAGGCAGAGGCTACCATAGATTCAGTAAGTAGCAAAAAATTTAATGTAGTAATTACATAACTAATCAAAAATCATATTTCACAAATACCTACCATGGACCTCAATGGTCTCTTTGACTATATATAATCACAAATAATTTTTAAAAATGTAAATAAATACTTAGGTTATCTGCTCTTCTATTGGTAACATATGATATTGTTGATCTTATTTTAAATTTTTAAATTCCTGAGGAACAAACTACACCTGAGTTAAATTTCTGATTTCTTTATCATATTTTTCATCAGGTGCTAATAAGAAGGATATCTATGATATCCTTTGTACTTAATACCAAGTTCTATCATATTCAAAATTCTGATAAAATTACCTTGCTAATCCTCTATTCCCCAAAAGTTGCTGTATAAGATAAAGCATTTTTGTTCACATTCTAAACTAATCACTGATAAAGGAATAATATGCTGGCTCTGTTCCATCATGAAACACCTTTTAAAGCCATAATATCTCACTACCTTAGGGTCTTAAAATAAAAATATTTTAAATTGAATTCTTATATCTATAAAATTCATTATTCATAATATATTTTAAACATATTTAACTAGTTTTGTGAACAGGTTGGGAAATGCTTGCATTTTAAACTGTATCAAGTGAAAATTAATATTACAGTCTAGCTATTTAGGCCAACAGGCAGAAGTTTTACTTACTGAAGAGACAAACACTAGAAATTGACTCTGCATAGAGCTCTGTAGTGAGGTCAGTTCTAAATGCAAAGGTGTCACAGGGATCCAGTCAACAGGACATGCTAAATTGTGTTCAGAATCTTCTTTTTGAGGGGTATGTAATGTATTTTAGAAAATGCTCCATACAATAAATAATGATTCGGCATTCTAAGATGTTCGATAATACTTGGTTACTTAGAAAATACACACGTGTAGAATACTTGTCATCAATAATGTCAAAAATAAAGCAAACAAACAAAATTCAACATATAGTAGTGGTTCTCAAACTTTCTGGACTCAGGATCCCTATACACTCTTAAAAATTATTGCATGTATCAATTTCTTTTAAGATAACAATAAACCCATAATGGAAAATATATTTTCTCAAACAACAACAAAAATCTTAGTGAGAAGGGCATTACATTTTGCAAATCTATTTTAACATCTGGTTTCCCAGAAGACAGCTGGATTCTTCTGCTTCTGCATTCAATTTGTTGGACTAGCAAGTCATGTATGCTTTAGAAAACTATACTCTATACTCAGGAGAATGAGTGGAAATAAGACAAGACAAATAACATCTTAGTACCCTAAAAGTAGTTTCAACCTCATGGACTTTTATAAGGATGTGGAAGATAACACTTTGAAGACTGCTACAATAGGAATAAATAATAATTAAAACTAAGAATGGATTTAAGAAATTTGGGGAGGACAAGAAAATACCATCCAGATCTACACTAATATGGCCATTTGCTAAGGGGGCCATGGAGCACTTGAAATGTGCTAATCCAAACAGATACCTAGTAAATGTAAAATACACAATTTTCAAAGACATACTATGAAAAAGAGGTAGAGTAGTTCAGCCACTGGCTACACTGATTAAATACTGAAATGGTAAATTTCTGGATATATTGGGCTAAATAAAATATATTATTCAAAGTAACTTTACCTCTTTATTTTTATTCTTTTTGATGTAGCTATTAGAAAATTTTAAATTACATATTATTTACATTATGTTTCTCCTGGCAGAGCTGATCTAGACAGATGAAAACATATTTTCCTAAACTAGATCCAATACAGCATACAATCTTAGGAAAAATAACAGAATTATTACTCAAATTGAGAGTATCCTTACATCATTTTTGGAAGAAGGGATTTGCTGGAAAGGTAGTGAATTTAAATATGGTATAAAATACTCTATAGACAAAGAATAAAAGCTACCTGAATGAATAAAGACTGAGGGTCTTGATTTGGTAATTTCTGATAAACATATAGGTCTATATAGATACAGATCAATATCTCACAGCAATCTATACTTTGGGCCATACCTCACTGAAATGCATTTTTCAAATCCAAAGATAAATATTTCAGCAATAGGTTAAGTGCTCCTAATATAATGCATAATGTATGTATCATTCAGTATCAATGAGTCAAGGAACTACTTATAATGCACAGAAAACTACAAAGATTGAGTGGCTTCCTCTGGTATCAAGCAAAGGCTACTGTGTCAAAAGACAGATGAACAAATGTACATTTATGTGTTTTAAGTTAAAATAAAAAACATCTAAGATAGCCTCCTATACCAACTTTTTATAGAAACTGACCTAAATTACCAGGGAGGGCCATATCAGCTGAGAGGCTTCAACTGAGTTTAGTCTACAAAGGAGACTATTTTTAGGCCCTGTTACTGGGTAAAGATACTTTGTTTTTCATTTTTGTATGCTTTTTTCACTGTTCCTATTAGGATGCTGGGTTACAAAATCAGAAGTGCTAACTCTGCTGGACAGACATCTAGGAAGATGTGAAAAGTTAGCTACTTGCAAGGTGTGAACTTCCCTCCCAAACAAAGTAGCACCAGTCCAAGTGGAATTGCTTTCTTTAAGTGATATAAACCACCTGTTTCAAAGGAGAATAGGAAATAAGGATTGGGATTCTGAAACAAAATTCTAACACCAAAAAAGTCACAATGCAATTGATCTTATAAATTACTGAAACTAACCCTACTTAACATAAAAAAAAAATGTTAGTCCTGAAACAGAAAATCCAGTGTTCACTCAACAGGAAGGCAAGGTGGCATAGGAAATTTTATTCACTTATCTTACAACATAGAAAAAGAAAAAAATAATGGCATCAATAAATTACTGTTATACCGTAAAATACCACATTTAAATTGTATGATTAATGCAATCACAATTCCTCAACCAATTTACTCTTCTTTAATAAGAACATGTGGATAAAAAACAAGTTAATTTGGAATAGAGCTTTCTTTAATAACTAGGCTCAGACTTCAGATAGACTTCAATTCAGTTGAATTAATAAAATTTCAATAATTTCTATTTTTCAAAGGCATATTTGTCTACTACAATCATTCCCCAAAACATGTTTTTTGTCTGCTTACCAAAATGTCACTAAGTTACAAATATCAACTTAGGAACAACTAATCCTTCATGTAAGGCTTAGCAGCCTAACATTTTTGCAATGCAAAAAGGAATCTTTCACCCACAGAGTAAACTCATACCAGAAAAACAAAACAAAACAACAACAGGAGAAAAAAGTAGGGAAACCAAAGCTTCCCAGAGCTTTCTCAGCTCCACCCACTTCCTCACTTGTCCTCTATTAATCTTTCTCTCTTCCTCAACTCACAGTAAAAATAAGCAAGTTAAGTTCCAAACACTATGCCTAAAACACCGCCACTCTGGTAACACTGGCTGTACCCCTTTACTTCGATTTCTTTTCCTCTTAAAAATTTTTTTGGGGCTCCTGGGTGGCTCAGTAGGTTAAAGCCTCTGCCTTCGGCTTGGGTCATGATCCCAGGGTCCTGGGATCGAGCCCCCACATCAGGCTCTCTGCTCGGTGGGGAGCCTGCTCCCCCCCCCATCTCTACCTGCCTCTCTGCCTACTTGTGATCTCTCTCTCTGCCAAATAAATAAATAAATAAATCTTTAAAAAAATTTTTTTATATGAACCTTGGCATACACCAGTCCTAAAAAGTTCAGAGAATGCATAATGTCCTTGAATTCAGTGTGCATGTGTGTGTGCGTGCGCATAAATGCGCCAGTGTGCATGCACACCGAAGGAAAGGAGAAGGAAGTTGGGGTGGTCCAGGTTGGGAGGCTTGATATAAAACGTTATGAAGGAAAGTACCAAAGCCATAGAACAGACTTAGAAAGGGTGAGCTGGCTTAAAAACAGCTCCCCAGCTGCAGTAGTTGGTTTGTAAATAACAATAACAACATAATAAAAATATCATCATCAAACATTTATTGAGTGCTCACTTTGTCAAGGCTCCTTCCTAAATGCTCTATGTGTATCAATTTAGTCTTCTCACTTATCCTACAGGGCACTTTTGGAGGTGTCCTGCTCACAACTTACAATGACCGCTTTTCTCCAATTGTTACATTTAGTCAAAGCACTTGTGTCCTAACATTCTGAATTAGTTATGAATGAGAGAATAAGCAGGCAATGATATAATGGCTGTGCAGTTAAAAAAAAAATTGACAAACAGACTTTACAACCCACTCAAAATTAGAGACACCCTGGATATGTATTTATTTAGCTATCACCCTGCTTTTTATGTCTCAAGACTTTCAGATTGTTTTTCTTTAATGAAATTGCTTTATTTTATATAGAAAAATCATTCATTCATGCCATCATTAAAACTGACACTATCAGCTATCCTAGAACACATTTTCTCCTCCATAACAATTCTATCTCTGATTAACAAAATTTTGAACTTGTCACTAGACCACATCTCTTTTTAAAAAGAACAAATATTGCTACAGGTGCAGGTTCTTTGAAACACACTGTCCAGACCATAGATACAGTATATGGAAAGTGCATGGGTTTCTGAGCCAGAAATGTCTCAATTTTAAACAAAGCTCTGCTTGTTGCTATTTTACTCTTTGGCAAGAACAGCAAACCTCTCTGACTTTCAGATTCCTGTTCTATGAAATGAGACTACCTTCCTCACCATCATAGTGGTTGTTGTGATTGGTTTTGGTTGCAATCTGACTAAATAAGAAATACAGGGAAGATGCTTAGCATAGAGTAGGTACTCAAATACTAGCTATTACTTATATTACATATATATATATATATAAAACATATATATATTTTTTATAATATCTATGGTTTATAAATTGCTTAAAACCTCTGGCACCATAGCCTTCACTCTTTCCTGTCTCACCTCTTGTTTAGGACACAATGGACAAAAGGCATAAGAGTCTCCATGTACGAGATTGTTCCAAATACCTAGATGGGCAGAGTTTATGTGAGTTCACACACATATGTTTATTTGGAATGTTACTGGCTGGACTGCCTTTCGATGTAAACATTTTTCTCTGAGATAACTTATCTGGAAACTGCAGAATCCTTTTTTTATATCAATCTTCCCTCTTTTCCATTCTGTTGCCTAATAAGGTTCCACATCATGTGGGTTCTTCCATCCCTTCCTGCTATCACATGGCCACCACCTGAGCGGATGCACCTGTTTACCTTGGGTACCAACTTCAAAGCTCCTTCTTTGTACTCTTCCTTATCCCCCTCCAGGCTAACCACTAATCACTACCATGGATTTCATTATGTCATTCTGATGTGGAAAACAGAGGCAGAAGAAAAGTTATTAAATTTCCTTACTATCCAGAGCCCACTGACAAATCCTTGAAACAGGCAGAGTGACATTCCTCTAGGGACTCAACTACTTCCACCTTAATACTGTGCTAAGAGAAAAAGGCAATCTCAGTCAGACAGCAGCCCCCATCCCAACCAGGATCCTGTAAGTCTATATTAACATATAGAAATTCCTTTATCTCTAAACCCTCCAAGAAACATGCTGGCAATCATCCCCAAACATAGGGCCCACCAATATATATGTGAAGGGTCTCATGATTAAAGTTTTATTAGACGATAATAAGTGACCTTTTCCCAACAACAGCTAGCCCCTCAGGGTCCTAGAAACCTTGCCACCAAAATCCCTTAGAGACTTAAGCCATCCCTGACCCCTTCTAACTTACAAGTATATAATGGACCATTCCTCACAGCTCCAGGGCAGCAGCAGCTCTTTCTCCCCACGGGTCCTGTCCCTGTGCTTTAATAAACCACCATTTGTACCAAAGACGTCTCAAGAATCCTTCCTTGGTTGTTGACTCTGGACTCCACCCCACTGAACCTCACTTATATTCTAAAACTTCATCGGTTCCTCTATTTAAGCAACTCCAGTGGCTTCCCACTAACCACAGCGGGGGAGAAAGTCCATACTTTTGTGCCTGGTGATCTGGCTCCAGCCCCCAAGCAATCTTACTTACCTCCCACAAGTTCCCAGCACGCTTCCATTGGGCTCACTGTATTACTCCCTAATGTTTTTCCTTAAGTCTTGCTCATGTTGTTTTCTCCACTGGATTACTTACCCACTTTCTTTTGCCCATCCAAATCCCATCATCCTTCAATGGCCAGCTGGCTTAAATAATTACCTTTACTTCAAGGCCGTTTTTCACAGTTCTGCACACATTGATTTCCTTTCTCTGGTCTCCTATAGCGCAAATTGTTTCTATGGTTCATTGTGACTTATACACATTGCTTTGCTTTGTTATGTTTCCATGTGTAAGCCTTGCCTCCTCTGAGGCAGGCATTTTTTTTTTTTAAACCATGTTTTTGTGTTTTCTGTAGCATCTAGTCCAAAGCTAAACATAATAGATGTTCCATAATTGGTAGTTACATTTTAGCTAGTGGCTTCACCAAGCCCATTTATACACACCTGACACAATGTATATGAACTTATTCTTGATACTGACTTCCTATCAAATCCTCTCTATAACTTTGAAATTTCCCTCAAAACCTTCCCCTCACCTTCCACCTACTTGACAAGTCTTCTGGCCTTCATTGTGGGCAAACTTCCCTTTGAAATCCTAAACTGGTTTCCTCCATTTCCCTTCTCCTCTCTGACTTAATTAAATCTAGCTCTTGCTTGAAGACATTTCATTCTTTGCTAGAAGCCATTTCGTTCCTTGCTATCCTACCCGGTGGAGAACTTCCTCTCTTTTCCCGCTCACCGAATTTAAATGTTGAAGTAGACAGTCAAACTCAGCCTCACTTGCCACTATTATTTTTTTTTTAAGATTTCATTTATTTATTTTATTTGAGAGAGAGACAGCATGAGTGCTTGCGTGAGCTGGGGGAGAGAGAGGGAGACAGAGACTCTCAAGTAGACTCCACGCTGAACATAGAGCCCCATGCAGGGCTTGATCTCACAATCTTGAGATCATGACCTGAGCCGAAACCAAGTCACTTAACCAACTGAGCCACCCATATGCTCTGCCACTATTATTTCTGCTCTAACTTTGGCCATTTTCTTCTTCCCTATTCACCATTTTTTTCTAACTTCTGTATTGTATCAACAACTAATTTACAATATTCTCCTCCACTCCAATTTGTCAAACTCAGTAAATTCAATGTTGATACCACCACCCCTTTGCATCTATGTCCTGCTTCCATTAGTCTCCTCAACTCTGTGGACTTGCATCACCTCTCCACAACAGCAAGGCCAAACTATGAACCCTGATGGTTTCCTGAGGTCTCTTATCTTGAGCCTCTTGAGCATCTCCAACTAGAACCACTTTAACCAACATTTCTCTCAGTTACCCCACCACCCTTGATTTCTGCTGTGCCCCACTGACTCAATCCATACCTTTCACCAGTCCATTTCAAATGCTGCTCCATAAACTAAGTAGACTTGAAGAAAGGTAGTTAAAACACAGATTTCACAGAGCTCTTTAGTACATAAAGCATGCATTTTCAATCTTAGCTACATCTGAGAGTTTAAAAGAAGTCTGAGAGCCATCCACAGAAATGGATTTAACTGGTATGCAATTGAAACTGGACAATGATGGCTCTAAAAGTTCCCAGGTGATTTTACTTTGCTTCAGAGTTTGAAAACCGGAGCTCTGAGGTGAGATCTGGGAATCAGGATTTTAACATGCTACCAGGGAAACTCTGGTTAGTCAGGTTTGACACCACTGTGCTAGGGACTTTGTGGCTAGAAGGGCCTTCCTTCACACTTAGGTGGTCTTAGGATCAATCACTTCAGGGCTGCTTTTTCCAGCACCCTCAATCCCATCCCTGTATATATTTTTTACACTTTCAGGATATAGTCCTAACCCTTCAAGCTTTCTTAGGGCATCATAAACTGGCTTTCTATTTATTCTAGGGAGCTGTCACTCTAAATTACTTCCAAACTCCTGTAAAAATGAAATAGAATGGTTTTCAGAAAAAGCCAGTAATATAGGGTTACATTAATTGAGTCATAAACTCAGTGCACATAGAACTGTTCACCTAGGGCAAAAAGAATCACTAAAGTGTCCCAAAGAAAAAATTGTTTTTTCAGCAATCAGGTTCCTAAGCAAGCCTCCAGAAACTTCATCTAGTCCACAGTGGAGGCTGAAAAACAACCAACAGGCCACAAACCGTTTTTCTGTGTCCCTCCACACCAAGGTTTTCCCCACCTGCTGGTGATCTCAGACATCATCCCAGCTCTCCTGCCCTCTGGAGGACCAAACACATATTTTATTCAATTTTCTTTAATTCAAGGTTTTAAAAAACTTATTGAACTCTATTCTTGTTTGACTAGTAGTAAAAGTCCATAATCTTTTATTCACACTTTTGAAATCCTGTAAGCTTTTAAAACTGAAAGGTTTTTGTACCTCATATCGTGACAAAACATGTACCTGACCTGAACTCTGACAATCCAACCTGATCTGAAAGGATATGAAGCTATTTATACTTAAGACTGACTTTACCTCTTATAGTGTGAATACACATACATTTGACTGCAGAACTACTGAAATGCTTAATTATGAAGAACTGGCCAGGACCTCACTGAAGATATTATATATGACATATGTACTGAATTGCCTTTCTAAAATCTGAAAAACTCTAAATTTCCAAACTCCAAACTCCAAGTTTTTCAGGAAACAGTCTGCAGACCTGGGTCCACAGTATATCAGTTTCTCCAAGTTTTTATTCCAAACCTTCAATTTTTCAGTTACACTGAGATAAATATGTTTTGGGGAGGGTGCTCAGTAGAGGACCAAAACTCATTCATATAACTGTTTCTTATAAGCATATTAATTAATTGTTTTAAACTGATTTAAAGAACTTTTAAAACACTGTCTTTTTGCAAGTTAAGGATGTCTTGGATAAACTCTGAAAGCCTAGGTTACCAACATAAGAACTGGGTCTGTGACAAATTCCTTTAAAGAATCTCCCAAAGTGTTTTCTAACCACACACAACTTTAATTTACCACTCACTTCTAGCTATATTTTAGTATGTGTGTCATTTTATTACTGTCCACACTTTGCTGCAGTGATTTAATGATCAGAGCTTGTTCTAACAATTTCCAGTTATCACAGTCCCTAGATATTTTTTTAAAACCTACAGAATCAAAACATTATTCCTAACACTTTAAAGAGTGAGCTATTTTAGTAACTTCTTAGTCATTTAAGAGGGAGGTTTTAAGAAATGAGTTTGCAAGTAGGAATAAAGCAAATGTATCATGTTCTCTAAACTTTTACTATTTTGTCAAGCACAGATGCATGACAAGTCATGGCCTTTAAATGTACCCAAGCAAACTTTCAAAAAGTATTTAAATGTTATACCAAATAAAAATCTCAAAAATCAGATTAATTTGTGTGTGTGTGTGTGTGTGTGTGTGTGCGCGCGCGCGCGCGCGCCAAAGTAACCAGAATCATAACCACCAGTAAAAACAGGGAAGGGGGGCTGTCCCATTACATCATCTGGCAATATGTAGTTTGAAGCCTTAGAGCGCTCTCCAATTAATCCTTAAGAAAATCCAGCTGGGAAATCATCCCTGTCAAGCTCAGATAACTTGAGTTTAAATAAAAGGTTAAAAAATCCTCCCCACCTTACGTCACATGTCTGTACCATATGAAAAATAAAACCATCACTGAGGCATCTACCTCCCACTATCCTGACAGCAACGGAAAGGTCACAATTAAGTGGAACTCGCCGCACAGTCTGTTCAATCCGAGGGGGGAAGGGAAAGAAAATCGAAGACAAGGGGGGAATCTCTGCGCCCCCAAGCAGGCAGGCACCTCGGTGGAAAACCCACTCCCCCCTGCCTGCTACCTTGCCCTGACCCAACAGATGATAACGTGGACTCCAAAAAGCCGGTCATTTCCTTAGACAAAGTGGGCCCCCTCCAAGCCAGACAATAACCGAGAACAGGCAGCGGACGCGGCCACCCCAACATTTTCCGATTCTCGAGAAGTGTTCGCGGCTGTCCACACACTCCACTGCGGCTCGGGGAAGGATGGACTGGCGCATCTCGGCGGGCGGCCTCGGGGGTCGCCGGGCGCCCCCTGCCTTCCCTCCCGACGCCCGCCGTCGGGGCGCCCCGCTGCCCCCGCCTGGCACCTACCGCAGCAGCTCCGGCGCCCGCCGATACGATGGGCGGCAGCTTGTCGCGCTCAGGCTCCTTCCCTTTCCTCTCGTCCGGAGCTGCCGCGGCCACCTCCGGCGGCGCGGCGGGCGAGGGCACCCGACCCGCTTCACTCATGTCGGGCCGGGCGGCGGGAGCGCGAGGCGGCGGCGGCGGCGGCAGCGGCGGCCGGGAGGCTGCTGGGGCTGGCGCTGCTGCCGCCGCGGCCGCGAGAGGGCTCTGGGCCGCCGCTTCCAACCGCCGCCGCCGCACCGCCCCCGCCCGCGCCCGCGCTCGCGCCCGCGCTCGGCCCCGCGCGCGAGCCCGAAAGCCCCGCCCTGCCGTCGCCCCCGCGCGCGCCAGGCCCGCGACCGCCGCTCCCCGTGGCCCCCGCCCTCCTCTCGCCTCGGCCGCCCCCGCCCCGCCGCGCGCTCTCGGGCGGCGGGTCGGGCTACCCTCCGCTGCCAGCCTCGGCCCCCGAGGTCTGGAAGAGGAGGCGCCGCGGCAGACGTCTGGCGGCCATGTTTGCCGACGGTCGCCGGACCCGGCGAGGAGGGGTCTGCACTAGAGGATCTGGACTGAGGGGACAAGGCGAGGCCCGCAGAGGGTCGGGCCGGGAGTGAGAGGGCCCGAGTGGCGCTGGTCGGCACGGGGTGGGCGCGGCAACGTCGCCTGCGCGGACGGCCCTGGTCTGGGGCTTTCAGACCCGTGGGACTGGGCTGGTGGCCTTTTCCCCCCAGCGCCCACAAAACCGTCTGCCTTAGGGTCACTGATTGTCCCTGCTATCCCTGCCCGCCCGCCTGCTCCAAGAGAGGCGGTCTCGAGCCTGCGCATCCTCAGGCGACAGCCTTTCCTTTCTTAGACCAATTCTTTCCAGATGCCGGGAGCCCCCACCTACAAAGGAAAAAACTGGGGGTGGGGGGAAGTGAGACGTCGTGGGCTCCACCTTCTCCACCACAGGGCTGCACGGCCAGGCCACACTTTCCATTCCTGTTCCTTTCGCCCCCCCCTTTGACTGCCAAATCCGCCTCTCCCTTCCCGTCCCCGCGCGCCTACAGCTCGCTCTCTCCCTACATCTCTTTCCTGCCTCCTATCCTTGCTTTGTTCCTTTCCTTTTATAAGTTGCAGATGGACGGGCTCAAACTCCGCTGTTGCTCAGACTCATATCCCTTAATGTCAGATCATTAATATGGGTAAGAACTTTCAAACTGAAGAGGAAAGCTCTTAATCATAATATTAACACCACCCCCCCATCCCACCCCGCCAAGCCACACAATTTCCTTTCCTTTCTTGTCGCCCCCTCCTTTTCCTTTTCTCAGTCTGCTGGAGCAGCGGAGACACCTGCAGAAGAGAAGGGAAAGAGTAAGAATGCGCTGTATCGCTTATTAAAAATAGGGACCTTCTCGACATTTCAAGTGTTCAGAGTTTTAGGCTGTGGCTTTGTTTTGTTTGAGGTTGAGTGCATTTTCAGATCGAGCATACCCAGATCCAAATGTAAGAACCAAAAATATATCTGAAACAAAGCCGAAGATGATGTTTGGGTTATCTGTTTTACATAATTCAGAATTATTAGCAACAACTAAGTACTAGTTAAAGTGCACCCTGAGATGAGGTTGCCTGTTTTTCAAACCCAGAATCTGTAGCAAGCAGATCTGAAGCAACCAATGTAATGAATATAACAATTAGTGTTCAGTTAATTTCTAAGTTATAAATTCTGACTTTCATTTATAGACAGGCTTTCTAGTTTTAATACAGTTGCTGTCATCACCTATTTAAATGCTAATTAGTAAAAGGTATGGAGGAAGTGCCCATACAGTCAGGAAAAAGTATTTCTGTGCTAAACAGCCTTGGAGGGAAATGATGTATACAGACATTGCTTTAAAGCATTCTCCTTTCTTTTTTTCTTGAATTCTTTTTCAGGATTTACTTTCCTTCTTAAACCTCTGAAATATTCATCCTATAGAGAGGAATCTACAATCACATCCTATTTTTAGCAGGTCAGCTTGCTGATCTTTTAATATGGCAACAACTCAAATGTTGTTTTAGAAAGGGAAACCTTTATTTTAACTATAATTCAAAATATTCTGTGCTGCCAAGCTAGGTTGGTGGAACAAATACTGTGGGGAGTACCGGCTGGGGGTGGGGGGGGGGGAAGTATCCTTTTTCTGACTGTTTTCAACTAGATTTAGTAATTTGTGATAAAAATGCTTGGATGAGAAACCACTTGAATTACATGCCTTCTGCTTTCTCTTTTCATGTGTGAGACTAAATAAAAGTGTGTCTGTACATGTAGTCACATTCAATAGAACAAGATGGCTAAATATTGGCAAAACAAGGCAAGTCAAAAATTTTAATTTCTGCTACTGCACAGTATAGATAACCCATTTCTAAACAAGTCTACTGATTAATTCACCTGTGAGTTACATACCCCTAATTATAATCCACTGATGTTTTCTTTTACTTCCTATTAAATACATTGCTTTTCAGGCACCCTCCATCCCTCCTTCATGCACATGAACTCCGGGGTGGGGGTTGGAGTCCAGATGGGGGTGCTAGAAAACTGCAGGGTGTTAGCCCCTGGGAACTAGTGGCCTTGAGAAACACATTCCCAACCTCCACAAACATGCCTCTGGAGCTCAGGTGGCGGAGAGAGGGTTGTGAAGCTGGATATGCTGAGAGCTCCGGCTGGCCTGCATGAAGGTGTGGTGAAGCTGCTTTTCAGCTATGTAAGTGTCAGCCTAAAGTGCAACAGTGATGGCATCCAAATATAAACTCATTAGCCTGGGAAAAACTGGGAGTGAGGTGGAAGAACATTTCACCTTCCCAAATCCAGATGGAAAACCAAGCTCATTAATTATACCTATGGGGAATAGGAGTTTGAGGGGTGGGGAGGTTAGAGAGCTGGTGGTTTCCATGGAACAAGGGGAAGGAGTAAATTACAAGGTAATGGAATTTCTAATTATAGATAACATTCTATTATAATTACATAAAATAATACTAATCCAGTGAACAATAGCAAAGTAAGTTCTGGCAGGTCATTTAAGAGTGTTTTATAACTAATATCTTAAGTATAACAAGTATGGCTGTGAAATAGTAAACTTTTTTTAAAGGAAACATCCTTTTCACATTTCAACTGAGTGTTGTCCTAAAGTAGTAGTAAATTTGGCGAAGGAAACTATTTTAGCCACGTTGGCATTGTTAAAAACGTTGTTAGAACTCTTCCTTAGGTTTAATGACTGTGGCTTTTAAAAATTATTATTTAAAAACAGCTTTTCTTTATTAATAAACAATACGTTGTCATTACAGAAAAAGACAGAAAATACAAATTAGCAAAATGAAGAAAATATTAAATTCTGGGTCCTACTCAACTTCAGATCATTGTCAAGACCTTGGTCTGTTTCTTTACAAAATCGATCTATCTCTCTACACACACACATACTGTTTCTTGATTTGTTTTTATAAAAACAGAACATACTGGACACCTGGGTGGCTCAGTGGGTTAAGCCGCTGCCTTCGGCTCAGGTCATGATCTCAGGGTCCTGGGATCGAGTTCCGCGTCGGGCACTCTGCTCAGCGGGGAGCCTGCTTCCTCCTCTCTCTCTCTCTCTCTCTCTCTGCCTGCCTCTATGCCTACTTGTGATCTCTCTCTGTCAAATAAATAAATAAAACCTTAAAAAAAAAAACAGAACATACTGAAACGCTGTTTGAATCTGTGCAACTTATTCTTCAGAATACCCTCAGTTTGACTTTTTTTTTTTTTTTTTAATTTGTGCAATGTTATGTAGAGGCAAAACTGAAGAATAGAGTGGGTGATCATCAAGCTTTGAATTCTGAATCAGACCTCTGTTCTTTCACTCTGGATTCCGAAGGCCATTGACCTAGTCAAGGCCCTCAGGATCTCCAACCCAAATTATTTCCTTAGCTTGCCACTTTATCTCACCTTCAGTGTTTTACCTGCTCCAAGTCCTACAGGAATGATCTTTTTCAAAATATATAACTTCGTGTCAGTCCTTTGTTTAAAAAATGCGTCAGTGATCTTTCAAGGCAAAGCTTTGAAACCCCTCATTTAGCATCTATCTGAATTCTTTACAAAGCAGGCATTTTCTTAATTAGAATCCATTTTTCTTTCTCTCTGCTCCAAGAGCATAACGTACACACTTCCATTTATGTACCTATTACCTTACATCTTAGTATTTTATTCTCCCAGTAGGTCATGGCATAGAGAGGAAAGGGCATGTCTAATTTCTCCTTGAATCCCTGGGGTGTACTATTAAGGAGGCACTTGATATGCTCAGAATAAATGATAAGATGTTTTCTTGGCATGGCTTCTCAGGGCTCTGAGGACAATTTCCAATGAGGAACTACAAAAATGCTCCAAGTGTTGGACTGCCCTCATTCAGATAATTTGGTCTGGTATTGCTTCTTCAAAGCCTGGATCTTCTAGGGCAGTGCTGTCGGTCAGAACTCCCTGCAGTGGTGAAAGTGTTCTCTATCTGTTCTATCCTATACAATAGCCACTAGCCACATGTGGCCACTGAGCACTTGAAATGTGGCTCTTGTGTCTGAGGAACTGAATTGTTCCTTTTAGTTAATTTCTATTTGAGTAGCCAAATGTAACACGTGCTGTCCTAGAACACAGCAGGGCTCTAGAGTCCCATCTCAACTTTTTAAAAGTCTTTTTGAGGTACCCAAACTTAGTGTCATCTTCATTAAAGAGCTTTATTGTATCTTAATTTCTTTCTTTAGAACATATGCAAGCAAACCTTCCCCCAAAGAATGAGGGCAGATTTAAAAGAGTTCTGATAACAAGCCTAAAAACCTCAATGATATCTTCTTTTTTTTTTTTTAAAGATTTTATTTATTTGACAGACAGAGATCACAAATAGGCATAGAGGAAAGCAGAGAAGGAGGGAGGAAGCAGGCTCCCTGCTGAACAGAGAGCAGGACCTGGGATCATGACCAGAGCCGAAAGCAGAGGCTTTAACCCACTGAGCCACCCAGGTGCCCCAATATCTTCCTTTTTTAAATTATTTTTTTTTCTTCTTATTCTGTTTTCACAGGACTTTGCACTTGTGGATGAAACAAACATCTTGTCTTAGCCCAGTGTGATGTAGAAGGAAATATGACTGGCAGTAAAATTAAGTATGTGTTTTTAAGTTGGCTTGGGATGGCTTCTTTAGATATTTCCGAAGGAATATCAATGTATCAACACACACACACACACACACACACGTGCATGTGCCTAGATACCTCAATATAGGTAGATAAATGTTGCCTTAAATCTTAACCCCAATTTTATATTTGTTTTTACAAAACAACAAAAACGTCCCCTTCATGATGCACCCATTTGAAAATTTTCATGAATCTCAGTTAAAAGAAGCTCTATGGGGGCACCTGGCTGGCTCAATCGGAAGTGGGTACAACTCTTAATCTTGGGGTCATGAGTTTGAGTCCCACATTGGGGGTAGAGATTATTTGAATAAATGAAACTTTAAAAAAATAAAAAGGAATAAAAGGAATGATATGTTCTAAGGTTGCCGAAGGCATCAGTATAAGTCAAAATGGCAGATACTATTATTCATTCTTCCCCTTTCTTTTGCTGATTCAGTATGAGATGGCACTAAGCCCAGTTAAAGGTGATTTCTTTTCTGTTATAGTTTCTTACGGCCATATGAGAATTCTGGCCAATGAGGGGTAAGCTGGGTGTTTTAGGCAAACTTTTGCTACCTTTTTCCTGCCTGAAATTAGTGTATGATGTGTGGATATGGTGCTACAATCTTGTAGCCATGAGGGTGCAAGTATGAGGATGAATGCCAAAACACTAAGGACAATATGGTGGAATGACAGAAGACATTTACAATGTTCCTGAAATTGTGGAATTGACACATCAGCTTGGACTGCCAAATCTGAATTTCTTGTTTTGTGAAACAGATCCCTATCTTGCTTAAATTAGTGTTAATTGATAATTCTGTCATCTGCAGCCAAGCACAATCCTGTTGCACACAGTGTGTGTACATGTATGGGCACACACACAGGGTTTTGGGTTATTTTTTTGTGGGTTTTTTTTTTTTTTTTGGTCTTAGTTGATGCCAAAACTAGTAAATTGATTAAATTTCTACTACTGGTTTAAACTTTTGTTTCAGTTATGAAAACACAATTTTAATCAAGTAAAACATGTCATCTTAATTCTAAGAGTAATAGTTTGGAAATTGCAATAACCTTTGTACAAGCTATTGTACAAGCATTTCCCATCAGAGTTAGAAAAGGTGACTCTGTATGTATTTCAACTCAAAGTACTGGAAAGGCTAAAATTAGGAGTTTTGAACATTAGCTTTTAGTTCTGGTTCTTCCAGTTTTTAACGAATTATGTGGCTTTGGCAAAACCACTCTGTCTTTGGTTAGTTTCTCTATCCTTGCATGGATATTGTGAGTCAAAATGAGAAACAAAGTGCTTTGTGAATTGCGATGCATTTTAGAAAAAAATATTTTTTTATTTATTTGAGAGAAAGAGCATGAAAAAGGGGAGGGGAAGAAGAGGAGGCAGATTCTCCACTTAGCTCAGAGCGTGAGGCAGGGCTCAATGTGGGGCTGGGTCCCAGGACTCTGAGATCACTACCTGAGCTGAAATCAGATACTTAACTGTCTGAGCCACCAAGGTGCGTGAATTGTGATACACTTTAATAAATCTAATGAGTACTTACTGGGTAACAAGTTTGTGCTAAGAGCTCTCCAAGTATTCTCTTCAGGAACCTTACTTTTAATATTGTTATGGAATAGGAACTGTTGACCTTAAAAGAAAAACAGCAGGGGCACCTGGGTGGCTTAGATGGTTAATCACCTGACTTTTGATTTGAGCTCAGGTGTTGATCTCAAGGTTATGAGTTCAAGCCCCATGTTGGGTTTCATTCTGGGTATGGAGCCTACTTAGAAAAAAAAAGTAAAACAGAAGATAGGTTTATTTGGAAATAGCAGAGAAATTGCAATTCAGAACATGCAAGCTGTGGGAAAACATAAGCAAGTCTGAAGACCAAAGGAGAGGAAATTTTACAGAGAAAAGGAGAAAGTTGGGAGCGACTGCTTTGAACTGAAGGTCATTGGAGGAAATGGACAGTTCAGGCTGATGATGGTTTCTTACTGGCTGAGCTTGCTGGCTAGGCAAGGAGAAATTCTTCCTACCCCCTCATGCAGGAGTAGTAAGCTAGGATTCTTCCTAGTCTGTGTCAATGCTTGACTAAATGGTAGAGTGTGAGAGCTCCCCCTTTTGGCCTCCAGATTCCCCCCCCCCCCATTTAAAAAAGATTTTATTTATTTGACAGAGTGAGAGAGCACAAGCAGGGGGAGTGGCAGAAGGAAAGGGAGAAGCAGGCTTCCCACTGAGCAGGGAGCCACAAGTGGGCCTCCATCCCAGGACACTGGGATCATGACCTAAGCCGAAGGCAGACACTTAATTGAGTGAGCCACCCAGGTGGCCACGAACTGCATTTTAAGTAAGGTTTGCTTTATTTGGATTCACAGAACTCAACCCCATTGTACAGAGGGGGGAATTAAAGAATCATATCTAGTAAAGTGTGCAAATTCATCTCTTTATACTCCACAATACAGAAAAGTTCAAAAAATGTTTATGCCAGGAATAGAGTTATATTTTATTTCTTTTTTTTTTTTTAAGATTTTATTTATGTATTTGACAGAGAGAGATCACAAGTAGGCAGAGAGACAGGCAGAGAGAGAGGGGAAGCAGGCTCCCTGCTGAACAGAGAGCCCGATGTGGGACTTGATCCCAGGACCCTGAGATCATGACCTAAGCCAAAGGCAGAGGCTTACTTAACCCACTGAGCCACCCAGGCGTCCCTAGTTATATTTTATTTCTTTTGAAATCCTGAATTATTTACCATTTAGGGTGTTGTAAACTCAGATTTGGCCATAGTGAAACACTGCTACTGAAGGCCTATCCAACACCTCTCTGTTGTCTAACATCCTAAAGGAACAATTTCTTTTAGAGGTACTAAAATAATCAACCCTTACGAGGTGACAATCCACGTTAAGCATTTGGCTAATAATTACTATTGCCTCCGGAGTTTTTTGGAGACAGATACAGAGAATCCCCAACCTTTTGCAACCTCTTGGCCCACAGGAATAACAAATATTGAACAGATGAATGTTAAATGCTTCACAGAGACTCTGCCTTTGTAGGCTCTGCAAATGTTACTATGTTACAATCATGCTTTGATCAGGAAAGTGGCAGAGGACATTTTGGAAAGATTTTTAGTAAACTGTGTTATTTAAACACATGAGGTATGAGGGTTCATTTTGAAAAGGCAGACAAATATGAAATGAGGTTCCCAGTATCACTGTTTTGGTAGACGCATTAGCACTCACACGGTTAATCTCTAAAAACAAAGCAGGTACATTAAACTTTCCTAGGTCAACACTGTTCCTGCCATATTTTTCTTTACAGGGAACTGAAGCTGAGTGACTTCATCAGCCACAAGGCAAAGGTATTGTGTGACATGAGGATTGCCAACAAGAGAATGCGTTCCAGAATTTCAAGAAGTTCCTGGCTTCAGGGTCTGTCTTAATGCATTCTGATGATCAAGGACCATAGTTTCTTTTATCTGGTCCTTCTTTTCATCATGCAGGGGCTTGGCTTAGTGACAAAATGCTAAATGGCACTAGAACATCTACTTGAAAAAATGCTTTCAACATAGAAGTTGTAATACATTGGTAAAGAAGTTCATGGTGAAAGTCAAGAAGTTCTACAACTACCATGATACTTATAGGCTTTTATAATTACGCTCATTACAAACCTCTTTTGGAAACCCATTTCCAGGGACAAATCTGGATTTTTAGTGATGGCCCCTAATATAATTTCCATGGTTGCTGATGAGACACTTGTCTTACAAATCCAGAAAAGCCAGGTTGAACGTCACTGTCCTCAGTTATCCATCACTATAGATGTTGTGCCACTGAAAGTTTTAATTTAATTTTTTTAAAGGTTGTATTTATTTATTTTAAACATAGAGACAGAGAGTGAGAGCTAATGCAAGCAAGAGGAGGAGCAGAGGGAGAGGGACGAGCAGACTCTTGAGTGCAGAGCCTGACTTGGGGACTTGAGCCCACAACCCTGAGATCAGGACCTGAGCCAAAATCAAGAGTTGGATGCTTAACTGACTGAGCCACCCAGGCACCCCTTGAAAATTTTAATTTCAGGAGGCTTTCCTGGACCATTCTTATCTGGTTGATAAAGTCAGTAATTCAATGACCAATTAACTGACATTACTGATCAGTTACTATATAACAGGCAACATACAAGAATTATGTTTAGGATACAAGAATTATGAAACTATCCCCAAGAAGTTTATAGTATAGTGCAATGATCTTCAAACTTTTATATGCAGTAGACTGACTCTCTTGAAACTTATTAAAATGAAGACTTTCAGCCTTCCTCCAAGATTAGAGCTGCCAAGTTGCAAGAATCATCAGGTAGGGGAATGAGGAAAGGTTTGGTCTTCATGTTAGAGTCTATAGGAATGTACCTTCTGGTATGCGAGCACACCCCTGGGGTGACTGCAGAGTCTGGGATATACAGTGGGCCTTGTAGTGTCTTCCCAATATCTGTTTCTCTTCCTTTTGGTAAACGTACTTCCCATCTTTACCCATTGTATTTTAGGAGACTATGTCTCTATGTCTGGCTGAAGGAGTGGGCATATGTCTCAGAATCAGTCAGCCACAATCCCTTCTCTTGACCTCAGTATTTGGCTCAGGAATGGGCACATGACCCAACTCATGGTAACAAGAGGTAAAAAGGTGTTTTCTGGGAACTTTTAGGAGAGCATGCTTCCTTACACAGAGAACTTGCAGGAACAGTCTCCTCTCTCTTCCAAGATGTAATAGAGGAAGCAATCTCCCTGGGAGCTAGGAACACCTTTTTTTTCAGAATGACTCTGACACTATGGAGGGCAGAAAGGAAAGGGATAAAAGGAACCAGTTATTTAATGTGTCCAATGACAGTGATGAGCCCCTCAACTTGTCTGACTCATTAATTCCTGCTTCTTTTGAGAAAAAATTTGTTTGGTACGTGTGTGTGTGTGTGTTACTTGCAACAATATAAGTCCTAGCTGTTGCGGTTGGAAGACCATTAACTATACTCTAAACTTCCTGGAGATGGTTTGGTAATTTTTGTGTCCTAAACACCCATGGCAGTATGGTGCCTGCTGTATAGTAACAGATCAATCATGTTGGCTAATTGGTGACTGAACTACTGATTTTATAAACCAGATAAAGGTGGTCCAGGAAGATCTTCTAAAATTAAAACTAACTTTGAGATGGGCCCCAGAATCTTTGTGTTAGACAGGATACTCCCGGTGATTTTGAAGTATGTGACAAATTACCCAGTCAATATGTTTAGATAGATCTCATTTTCAGAGAGTAGAGGTGTTTGCCTCATAAACAGTTTGAAAAACCCCTAAGGAAAATATGTAGGTTAAGTGTTAAAAGTTTAACTAAATCATATCTAATGAATTTTATTTTGAAGGTTTAAGTCATCTGTCCCTAATACATCTGCCAAGGATAACAGCTCTTAAAACTTAAAGTCATATATTTTCTGCTTTGCTATCCTAAGAAATGATTCCATTGCAACCACAATGATGACAATTGTTATACTTCTTATGTGGTGAAGTGGAGAAAATGGGTTTTATGTAATCATTACTTAGTGAAAATTGAACTGTCACCTCAAACAGTCAACAGTCAGAACAGAAAATTTAAGTAAAACTGAGAACTCTTTTACTCTTCAACTTCACAAAAGTAAAAAATGTTACATAAAACTGATATACACATTTATTGTCATCTTCCTCTTTCAGATATTAGCTCATCATATCTATACTCTGCTGATAAGATAGTGAAATGCTAAAATTTAGTAAGTGGCAGATTAAAATAGCCAAAAGAAAATTGTACTGTTTATTTACCCACATCTTAGAGGATTAGGCATAAAATGCTTTCCGTAAATGATGCCTCATTAATATTAATATTCTTTCTACTTGGAGGTGCTCATTGTATTTGTAGTTAACCTTTTACTTTCCTAAAAAGATAATCTTTTTCTGAGGAAATGATACGAAGAAAAACGGACCAAAACAATCTTAGAATGTTTTCTATAAAATTGCAACATGCACTGTGGTTTTTTTTAAAAAATTGATTGATTGATCTTTTTATCTATTTATCCATCTGTCTATCTATTTATCTTTTTATCTATTTTTCTATCTATCTATTTATTCACAAAGGGAGAGTGCGCGTGCGTGAGTGGGGGTGGGGGATGTCCGGGCAGAGAGAGAATCTCAGACTCTGCTCTGAGGGCAGAGCCCCATGCCAGGCTCCATCTCAGAACCCTGAGATCATGACCTGAGCTGAAATCAAGAGTCTGGGGCTTAATTGACTGAGCCAACCAGGTGCCCTGCAACATGCACTTTTAAAAGACCTCCATTCAAAAAAAAAAAAAAAAAAAAAAAAGACTTCCATTCAGTTAAATAAGATAACCTTATATGATTCTGAAAACCTTATCTGTGGCTTGGGTGAAATCTTCCTGTGTGCCAACAGAGTTCTCCCAGTGACTGCTTGAGGCGGAAATTCTGTTGGTCAATATCAGAGGCAGAATTTCTGAAGTGGTCCTAAAAGACATCCTGCCCTAATATCCAGCCACCACGGATCTGATGAGATCTCTCTCGTGATTGGGTTATGTGGCACAGCTGACCTTAAGATAGAGCGATGGTGGATCTCATCTAATCACATGGGTCCTGAAAAGTGTTGTGCTTTCTCCAGCTGGCAGCAAAATCAGAAAGATTCAAAGAGTGAGAAGGACTTCATGCTCCATCATGGCTTTGATGATGGAGGAGGCCATAAGAAGGAAGGTTAAGTGGCCTTAAGGATCTGAGAGAGAGGCCTCAGTGACTGTCAGCCGGGAAGTCACAGCTCAAGTAACTTCAACAGCTTCAGTGAGCTTCTGAGCGGGTTCTTCCCAGAACCTCCCCACACGAGCCAGCTGGCCGGCACTTGGACCCCAGCCTTGTGAGACTCTAAGCCGAGAACCCACCCAAAGCCTGCCTGGACTTCTGACCTACAGAACTATAAGATCATAAATGGGTATTATCTTAAGCAACTAAATTTGTGGTAACTTTTTTTTTTTTTTAAAGATTTTATTTATTTATTTGTCAGAGAGAGAGCGAGCGAGAGCGAGCACAGGCAGACAGAGTGGAAGGCAGAGTCAGAGGGAGAAACAGGCTCCCTGCGGAGCAAGGAGCCTGATGTGGGACTCGATCCCAGGACGCCGGGATCATGACCTGAGCTGAAGGCAGCGGCTTAACCAACTGAGCCACCCAGGCGTCCCTAAATTTGTGGTAACTTTTTACATTGTAATAGAAAATGGGGATGATCGAGACAAATGCAAGCAGAGTAAGGTAGGGAGACCTCAGAATGCTTCTAGTGCACTGGTTTCCTAGACAAAGAGGATCTCTAGACATAGGAAACAGAAACTACAAGCAGTTTCCAACTTTAAAAACCCAACATTAAGTCATACATTTATTATTATTAAATACTGCTAAATGGATTTAATTGATCTTGATAACCACAAAGCTTCTCTGTTTTCAGCTCCACTGGAACAGACATTATCCCCATTATGCCCAATATTAAGAACAGAACGTAGAACAAATAAATGATAAATGCTAAAGGATTTGGGCTAGAATTATATTCAGTCTGTATTACAACCACAGTTGTTCAACGGTTGCCAATTATGTTTTGAATTCATTAGATAATAAACTTGTTTGTATGTAGAAATGCAATTCGATTGGCCAAATCATTCAAAACACAGGCTTGTTGGGCAGGGGACAGTAACAAAAAAGATATTAGTTATTAATTTGTTTAAAAAAAAAACCTGTTACTGGGCGCCTGCTTGGCTCAGTTGTTAAGCAGCTGCCATCTACTCAGGTCATGATCCCAGGATCCTGGGATCAAGTCTTGCCTTGGGCTTCCTGCTCAGAGGGGAGTCTGCTTCTCCTTCAGCCCCTCACTCCCACTCATGCTCGTGATTTCTCGCTCTCGCAAAAATAAATTTTAAAAATCTAAAAAAACCTATTTTGGTCCACACCCCATTCTAAAGACACAGATGAGGGAACTAGTTAGGCTAAGCAATTATATAACTGATAGCTAAATCATGGCAACAGTTCTAAATGTTTATGATAGAAAGCTTTTTAATCAAACAAGAGTCTATCCAAGTTTAAAACTGGTAAGTGCTGCTGCTCAATCAGCTGTGTGAAAAAGTGGAAATAGACCAAAAAAAAAAATTTTTTTTTTTTAAAATCAGGCTTTAAAGAAATAAAAAAAAATTTAAAAAGCAGGTATTAGATTCACAATTAGTGGAACAGGGACTCCTTTCCATTTGGTTTCATGAAACAAAATTTACGGAGCACCAACTATATGAAAGGTATTAATAGATACTCTTCGGACTTCAAGAATGCCTGTCTCGACCCCACAGGAGTAACCACCTAGGAGGGGAGCAGAGGCAAGTACCTGCAAAAACACAGTATGAGGGGGAAGGAAGGCAGGAGAAGGGGGGAAAAGGAGTGGCTCCTGGGGGGAACAAAGAACTAGGGAAGCTAAACGGGCACAGCGCTTCCTTGTGCCTGGAAGGGCTGGAAGGGTTTCACGGAGGTGTCCCCTGGCATGGAGACAATGGTCCCCGAGGGGCGTTTCCTCGGAGGTTTATTACATTTTACAGAGGAGATGTCTCATTAGAAACTTGTCCCTTGAATGCTTGTCCTGCCAGGGACCTGAAATGTGAACCGAAGGAAAACCAGCTGTGGAAAGGCTACGCCTCAGGGAGAGATACACAGAAATTATCTAGAGGAAAGTTGAGCCGGCTTTGTGCCCCTGCAGCCCACGCCCCTGAGATGTAACTCCCCCGTCCCGCCGCTTGTCCTTAAATGCGGTGATGTTTAACTTCACCGTTGGAGGAATGTGGAGGATCAAGCCTCTTAAAACATGAAAAGATGGAGCACCAATGTTTCAGATCCTGCTTCATGTCTGAGAGGAATAAGGAGCATCTCTAATCCCATTTGTAGTGGCTGGTTTCTTCTCTCCAGTCCAGGGACTTAATCCCTAGACGCCTTGGCGCTCTGGCACTTAGCCTCTATTTGAAGTGTTCTTTTTATATTTGTGGGATGTTTGCTCAAACCAAACTACAGAATTTATCAACAGGCATGCGCCCCACCCAAAAAAAAAGGAAAAGAAAAGAAAAATACAAAGAACATCTGAAAAAGAAGATAGATTTTTTTTTGGAAGCTATTTATTCATCTGGAACTACGTCAGTGGTGTTCGGTAATCTTGATTATATTGCCCTCTAGTGGTATCGAGAGGGTATAAGGTGCAGTAAACATTTCCTTTCAGGTAGTCTTCAGGTTTATTGAGCATCTATTGTCTAGCACCGAGACAGCCTCTGAGAATAGTGAGATGTTAAGAGATGGTTCTTCCCCTTGTTGAAATCTTGGTCCAGCAGTGGAGGCACTAGCCACAGCATAGTGTGAAAAGGAACTACAGTGGAAGTATGTACAAAGATCAATGAGCATGCAGAGGAGAAAATAATTAATTCTCCCTAAGCATATCTGGAAGGGCTTTCCAAACACATCACAGTTGAGCAGCACCTTGAAAAATGCATAGGAATTTTCCAGCTGTGTGTGTGTGTGTGTGCACGAACATGTGTCTATTGCTTCACGACTGAAGGAGCAGCCTGAGTAAAGGAAGCTAGTCCTTTATTAATGGTTAAAATACATACTGTGTTCTCGTGATGGCTCTGTGCCTTCCATGTGAGATTCAAATGTGCTTCAGCCTGATGTTATAATCCTACCTCCCCAGGTGTACCCACAAAACACTTTGCAAACTTCCTGCAGGTTTTATATTTGAAAGGTTGGGACAAACTGATTAAATAGGCCTTCATATCATAGTCAAGATTTTGTTTTAACATGATTTTATCTATTATGATTATAATAGTATATATAACATAATATAATACAATTTATATAATAATATGTAAATGATTTTGTTCTTAATAATAATCCAGGCTACTTTATAATATATGCTATGGTTGGTTCTCACCTTCCTCTTCTTGGATGTATAATACTGACTTTGTTTCACCATCATTTCTAAAAGTCCTATGTTCCTTAATTTGTGATATAAAAGCAGCTTGAAAAATACACTTATTTAACTATCAGACTCCAGTGGTTTGTGGATTTGCTGACTTCCTCTGTGGGTCAATATCTTTCCCTTTGGTTATGTAAAAAAAAAAAAAAAAAAAAAAAAAAAAAGCAGCACCTTCCTGGCTTCTGGGTATCTGGTCAGCACTAGGGCAGGTTCCTGGGCCATCCCCAACTCAGCCACCACTGGGCTGCATGCCATAGGCAATTTCTCCTGGAGCACCCCCCACTCCCCCCCACCCCAGATTTGTGGAATGGGGGATGGGCAGAATAGGTATGAGCAAGGTAATTATCTATGACCCAAGATTCTTTACTTTGCCAAAGTAAAATCCGGTAGGGGAGCAAACATGGGTTCTGAGGCAGACAGATCTGGATCAAATCCTGGCTCTGCCGCTTACTAGCTGTGAGATGTTGGCAAGGGCCTTTCTGAGCTCCACTATCTTCTTCTCTAAAATGGAGATGTTAATATCTACCTCCAGGATTGGGGGAGGGATTAATAAGAATATGTGAAAAGAATCTGGCACAGAGAAAATGATCAGTAAAGATTCGTTGGCTTCCTAACTCCCTTTATTCATTGTAACAAGCAACAGCTGTTCTAAACTTCTGCGTAAATATGAGGACAATAGAACATTTTTTTGCGTACTCCATTGTGTCAAAACTAACACCTAAAAAGGGCCTTGCCATTTGAAACTGTCTCCTTTGCCTCACTTCATTGGCTCTTCAACCAACTCTGTGAAGCATGGCATTGTGACATCTCTTGCCCATCATTTACTGAGAGTCTACTCTGTGCCAAATAAAATGCTGGGATCAAAGCATCAATCACTGCCCTCCAGAAGCCCTCCAGTCAGGTGCAAGGAGGAAGATGAGAAAACCAGCTACAATTCAGCTTAGTAAGTGCTGTGATGCCAAAGGAGTATGGAGGAAGGGCACCTGATTTAAGTTGGCCTTTGAAGTGAAGTGGGCACAGAAAGTGAATCAGGAAGGATCAGTGTTTCTCTTGTGGGAAATGAAAGAAAGTATGCATGGGGACTGGGGAGATGGGGAGAGGAGGAAGGTGAGGTAGGGGGCAGAGTGGTGAAGATAGAGAGAGAGGACTTTCCCAGAAAGAGGAAACACAGGTTATTGAGTCTACAAGACAAAATCCATATTTGTGATCAAATGAATCTTCTAGATCTCCATATTTTGGTCTTTTATTTACATGCCTGGCAGATGTGATGTTGTGAAAGGAATGGGTTTTGCAGCCCAGGTAACAGACGCTTCTTAGAAAAACAGTTAACTGTACCTAAAATAACTCAGCCAGAGGCTAGTTAATGCCAAATTAAAGTTATTAGTTAAACCACAGCGTGTCTAATCCTAATCAGAGTAGCTATAATTATTCACGAAATCATGGTGTCAGTCTTATTTCATATACATGACTATTTCTGTGATCGATTTTTCCTCAAAGAAACTCCGGCATTTTCTAGACTACAACAGCTGCTTTAAAAAGACCGAAAAGTTTCTCAGCCAACAATATGATTTATTCACTCTGTCTTTGTCCATCCATCCCGGTACCCCAGCTACTCACCAGATGTGGACATCTTGGATTCACTCCTCATTTTGTTGAGCTAAAAAATCAGAATGCCAACAGTGAGATGGAGCACACACAGCAGCATGGTGAACAGGCTTCCAAGCCGTGATGGTGAAAGAGATGCAGTTCGAGAGGCACCGCAGATATTTTTTTTCCCTCCCTAACTTGGGCAGGGATGAATTCACTTCTCCAGCCTTGATTCCTGGCATGAACAACCCCAAATTAACATTTTTAGAGCCCTTTTTCTGGGTGAATGTTTGGTGTGTAGAACTTTTCCTCCAAGGATAATTTTAGCCCTGAAAATGCATCAAATTATTTCAAATCCTGGCAAATTTCAAAATATGAGTGGGTGACTTAGGAAGGATCTATTCTCAAGAAATAACAATGGTATCAGCACAATCCAAGAGACTTGGAAAAGAATTTATACACACACACACACACACAACCCAGAAGTTGAAATTGATTTAACACATTGAGATTATGTTACTTGAGTGTTTCTTCTAAATGCCAAAGAATAGATTGCCTTTGACAGTAGAGACAAACCTTTCTAACCCACAGAGAAGAGGGCAGAGAGGTTGGGGTTCACAACTATTACAGCAGAATTACCACTGCAAATGCAACCCCCTCCCATACCACCCCCCTGTCTTTCCTGGGGCTTTTTTTCATGGAACACCAAAAATCAAAGCAATTAAGGTAGAGTTTCAGGGTATGTACTACTCATCCTGTGTGGTTTCAGAATATACACTTTGCAAGGGCAAAATGAAACACCCCAAATGAATAAGTAACCACACATTTGCACATATAATTACTCATATTTGCTTGCAGTCCTTATTCTTTTTAATTTCTCCTCCTACCTCCCAAGTTTCAAGAAATGCAAGAAAGAAATTCAAGACATATTTTTCTAGGTACAATATCCTCCCAGGTGGGCTGCCATTGTCTTTGGTAGCAGGCAAATAGGCTTGAAGTGATTGCTCTATTTCTGCATATTTCTATAGAGTCCAAACCAATAAAAGAGCTCCAGGTAATGGTTTCCGTGCACTTACATGAGCAAAGTTAAGCTCCTGATAAATACCAGTCTCACTTGGAGAAATTTTTCTTTCTAAAAGAGAGGAGAAAGTTGATTATCTTGTAAAATTCGAGAATTCCTATCTCTTCTCTTTGGCCTTGATTCTTGATGTCTATGTAACAATAAAATAAAAGCAACCCATTCCCCCACAGCAGACAGATGGTGGTTGCTAACAGGTGCACACATTCTGTGCACAAGCATGTGTGTGTAAAACATATGCTATGTTACTCCATCCGGAGGGCCACAGTGAGGTTGTCACCAGGCTAGGGGTGTGAATTTCCAAGGCATTGCATGTCTGGGCACTTGGCTAGGGTGCTGGGGAGCATCACCAGATGTTCATCGCTGCATAGCGCCTACGGCTTTGCTGTAGGATCAAAAAGAAGGAAATGGAAGTATACCGGAAGTAGAAAGAGAAGCCTCTTTCTCCTCCAGTCCCTTCAATTTCTTGTGCAGATGATGTATAACACTGCGCTTACCATAATGGAAAAGATGCTTAGACGGTCCACCTGAAAGATCACCAAGCTATGCAAGGCAGAGGTCCTTGGGGGGCCTCCAAGAAATCCACACACAGGAACCAAGCTTCAGTTTTCTGTCCTGACAGAGAGCATCCTTGGTTAAAACAGCACCAACGAAGTAGAGATCCTGACCTTGGAAGATCCAGAAGCAGGAGAGGAGTGGAAGAGCAAGAAGGAATAAAAAGGGTGGATGCCAGCAGGTCCCTGAGCCACGAGTCAAGCTGAGTTGGTAGGGAGGGGTTTGTATTTGGATTGGACTGGACTTTTTAGTATTTAGAAGTGAGATTTGCTCTTATAACCCACAGTTTCCAGACCTGTTGGTCAAGGACCGGGAAGGGAGAGCTAATATAACCTGGCAGAAGGCAAGAAGTTGGAGGAGAACCATGTCCTGTTTAGTCCTCATCAAGTTGAGGTGGTTAACAAAGGGTACAGAACCCCTGTGGAGTAGGATTATTGTCTGATGGTGCTGCAGTTCAGAGACATTAAATGACCTGCCTGCAGAGGCCAGGTTTAGGCAACAGGCTGGAGCCATGGAAACTTGATGGAGGCTAAAGGGCCCACAGCAACTACCACAGAGCTGAATGGGAACAGGCTCATGGAGGACCCACCTCAAAATAGCCACAGGCCCAAAATAGCACTGCAGTTACAACCAGGCACAGTTCCTAAGATTACCAAAAAGGAAAAATTCCATACATTTCCCATACTCCCTCACTCTGCCGCCCTGTAACTGTGGCCCCTCGCCACACCCTCCTTGAAGAGGGTCCCTCCTTTGCTGTCCTGCCCACTCCTCCCTTGAGATGTATTCAATAAAATTTTTTCTTCTGCCTTGGGTGAATCCTTCCCCTGCCTGTGCCATGCGCCCTTTCTTTCTTTCCTTCCTTCTGATTTTATTTATTTGTCAGAGAGAGAGAGCACAAGCAGGCAGAGAGGCAGGCGGGGGACGGGGGGGGGGGGTGGGTGGGGTGGGGGGTGGGGGAGCAGACTTTCCAGGAGCAGGGAGCCCAATGCAGGGCTCTATCCCAGGACCCTGGGATGATGACCCCAGCCCAAGGAAGATGCTTAACTGACTGAGCCATCCAGGTGCCCCCCCCAAAGTGGTAGAATTTCAAAGAAAAGACAGGGGAGGGCACTGCAGGCAGACAGGAATGGGAAGTCTTGGGATGCTGGACCAGTGGTGGCTGGAGTGCTGAGGAAAATGTGTGCTGGGAAGAGGGGTAGGGATCTGCGAAGGGGAGTCTGATCCACCTATCCCAGTAGGACTCTGAGCCACCAAGTGAGATGAGGAAAGTCCTGAAGATCGCTTGGGTGGGGGTGTGGAAAGACATCACAGAAATCCGACCGTCTTCGCAGCCAGGATGTGAGAGAACGAGGATTAGAACGACGATGGTGGCAATAGAAATTGGCAGGGTTTGATGACAGATTTGATCGAGGGAATCAAGGAGAGGCTTAAATATCAGGTTAGCAAAGGAAAGAAGCTGCGTGAGGCTGGCCCTCCTCTTTTGAGGTAAATAGCTTGGAGGGCAGCCTGTCAGTCAGTCACGGCGCTATGAGGGGCCCCGGAGTGCCTGGGAAGGAAGATGGGGCGAATCTAGCGGAGCTTGTCTTCTGTTCTTTTCCTTGAGCGGTGACGCAGTGTGAATGCTAATGCGCGCGGTTCGGGCAGCTCGCCGGGGGTACCGCCCGGGAAAGCCAGCTGGCTGCCAGCACCCAGCACCCAGCACCCAGCACAGGGGGACATCGGCGCTAATGAATTGAGCGCGGCCGTGGGTCTGGTTGAACCCTGCTGGCAGAGTTTTCCCCTCCCTTCCCCTCTTCCCCTGGGCCTGGGGCGCGGCACGCACCCTCCCCCCTCCCCCGGGCTCTGGGGTCAGGCGTGCGTGCACCCCGCAAAGACAACAGAAAGGGGGCTTTTGTTGCGCCAGAACTTCCGCCGCCAGCGGGGACGGGAAGGTCCGCCGCTCCGTCCTAGGGGAAAGCAGAGAACAAAAAGCCGAGGGAACGGAATGACTGACAGCACAGACCAAAAGCCGAGGAGGGGGAGAGAGAAGATCCGAGAGCCAGGAACCGAGGGATTTCAAAGACTAGAGGCGGTCGGGAGCTGCAAGCCCTCGGGAAAGCGGGGAGGGGGGCTCCCCCGGGGCCCTGGGAGGGGAGTGACGGTGTGGGTGGCCCGGGAGTGGCGAACCGAGGCCGCGTGGGGGCGGCGCTCCGAGCGCGGCCGTCGTGGGGGCGGGGTGGGGGCGGAGCCGACGGCCCCCGCGGGAAGGGAGTGTGCGGAGCCGCCTTCCGGACGCGTCCGGTGTGAGGCTGCGGAGCCCGCGCGCGGTCCGCCTCGGCTTCCGGACTGGCCGACGGTGGTTTCCTGTCCGCACCCGGAGGGAAGCCCTGCTTTTCAGGAGGGACCTGCAGTAAGCAGCACCGCGGAAAGGAAAAGAGAAGCAAATGCCAGTGTATTGATTTGTAACGGGAAAGACGGCTGTGGACAGAGCAGAAAGTTCACGTCCGCAGATCCGTAGGTGATCTCCCTGCAGGCACGCGGCTAGGGAAGTCGAATGAATTATGGCCAAAAGGTTAGAGATGAGCCCACACCCCGAACAAGGGTAGTTTGCTACCTCATTCACGACCTGGAAGCAGCTGACACTTGGAGTGACTAGCCCCTCCGCAGCGCTTAGATGGCCCTAGAAACTTTAGAAGCTTTATAGTGCCGCCCCCGACCTCGCCCTCCCCCCCATCTCCCCCCCCCCGTTGTCAGCAAGACCACTGTTTCTAGGTCTGGTCTGAAAACACCTGCCTCCAAATTCACTGGGGAACTTAAATACTCAGATTCTCAGGTGTCCTCTGAGACTTCTCAGAATCAAGATCTCAAGGGACGGGCCCAGGAATCTGCATTTTATAAATACTCCACAGGATGTCTGAAACCTAAACATAGTTTCAGGCTGATCGCTCACTTTCCTTCCAGTCTTTCTTCAAGTGAAGTCCACTCAGTTGATTGGGTTTGCCCAGCTGAACTTCTTGTGTGATGTCTAGGAAGCCAGGAGCTCATCCCACCTCCCTTCTGGGTTCTAATTCATTGAATAATCAATGTAAGAAGTCAAATGGGGATCTACGTGTTGATTTTATTTAGCACTCTCTGGTCAGGTTTAGGTGGACAAATGTGCTGGGGCCTACCAGCTCTCAATTAGATCTTAGATCAGGGGTAGGGGCGTGGTGGTTTAGAAGCCTGAATTGGAAGAATGGCAGGGAGGCCCTGACAGGGAGGACTTTATGCATGGAGACTGGGGAGGGGTCAGGTACTTTTGGGCAGGTCTCGAGGATAAGAGATAGGTAGGGCTATACTGGAAAATGGTAACTCTGCCTGGTAGACAGGTGTGAACTTGTCTACCAAGTCCCTCTCTCTTCTCTACTGTCCCCAAGAAGGCAGGTGCTGACAGAAGAGTTCCCTTCCAGAATTACATTGATGTTCTGTTTCCCTGAGCTACTCTCAATTGGATTCCATTGGGACTTCTCCATGTTATCAAGCCCAGTTTTTGGCTTAGTTTTTCCTTCCAACTTGGTTTCTCCCTTTGTGTTCAGTGAGGATTTCTGCCTCTGGCCTGTCTTCAAGTCACTATACTCAGGTTTTGACCCCTCAGCCAATTCTCTGGGCAGATACTAGCAACAAGGAGAGTTGTGGAGGAAGTCAGGTGCAGGCTGGACCTCGTTCTCAGTCACCTCTTTTTATGTCTCCTTTGAAGCTGCCTTCCCAATGGAGAAGAGTTGGAGGGTGATTCTTAAGTCAAGGGAAGAGGCCCAGTAGTGCTTGCTTGCTAGATTCTTCACAAAGATGTCCATGGTCCTGTCACAGTGTTCATGGTGAGCCTAGAGGACAATAGGACCTAAATCAGCCTGTGAAAGTCAGGATGGTCTCACAGAGGAACTTTCTCTCCACAGTGGAATAGGAGCAGAGCCTCTGGTGTATTTGTGCAGGTTATATGACAGCCCGTGGTAGGAGCTTGGTGGTTAGCGGGGAGAAGGAAGCAGTGTGCCTGAAACAGAAAGCAGTGCAGGGAACTACAAGGACATAGGTCTACCTAGAGCAAGGGGACCAGGGAGGCATGTGGCAGACTGAAATGCAGGCAGGGGCCACATTCTGATGGTCTTTGTGTTCTGCCAAGCCAAAAGGTTTAAACTTTATCTTGCAGTCAGTTCCACTCACTGAGGAGGTACAAAGTGAGCTACTGAAGGGTGAAAAGAAAATCTAGACCTTCTTATGTTCATTAAAAAATTAACTTTATTGAGGTATCTTGTATTATATTTTTAGTGTAAAAATTTAAAAATAAATGTTTCTAAGCTGTAATGTATGGAATGATTGTGGCCCCTTCACTTGGTCCATCTATCCAGTGTGTCACATATGGGACATGAAGTGTCAGGAGGACAGAGTGAGATGGGAGCTCTCTAGTTCAAAGTCTATCACTTGGGCCTTCAGTTTTTGTTTCCTTTTAGCATGTATCACATATTTTGATTTATATTGCCTGGTTAAGTTGAGTGATAGATTATATTACATTTTGACTAAACTGAGTTTACAAAATGGACAGATGTATGGCTTAAGATAGTCTTACAAAGAAACTATAGATTACTAAGAAGCTTTCTACAAAATGGACTGGAATTCGGAGCAAATGGCTTTTAACCGAGTTAAAGATGATCAGTCTAACTCATGGCAATAAATGGAAATTAAAACTATACAGGGATGTAATTTGTCACCTATCAGATTTGCAAATATCCAAGTTTGACTCAATACTCAACTGGTGAGACTGTAGGGAAACCAGCACGATTACATTGCAGGAGGAGGGTGGGGGAGATGCAAAATGGTACCACTCCTATGGAGAGGACTTGATACTATTTAGCAAAATCACATAAGCCTGAGATATCTTGTGAAGCCAAGTAGCGAGGAAGCCAGGAGAATACTGGGGTCATGTCAAAAGACCACAAGAGTTAAACTGAATAAGCTCCCATTAGTGAAATATGAGAGAATCAAGCTTTACCAAGAATAATAAGTGCAATGAATTGATATACATCAAATATGTTTAAATCCATGAGTTCATAATGATAACAAAAAACTTTGGTTACCTTTGGAGGATGATAGGGAAGCAATTATTATTTTAAAAACTAGTGAAAAAGGGAAAGGATTAACATGTATTCTTTTCCTATATAATTTCTATTCCTTGTGAAAAGAAATGAAGTTAAGAAATATTAACTTTATAGAAGTATTCAATTTACTAAGTGAAGAAGGCATGGTAGAATTAAAATATAACCATGAAGAGAAGATTGCTTATGTACACATATTCCAGCTAATAAATGAAGAATGATAAAATTAGACTAATACTGTATCCCTAATGAATTAATGGATTTATGCAGTGATTATCCAGGGCAGCTAGCATCCCCAAATGTGCTTCTTGGTAGAATCACACACCACCCATGAAGTAGTTTAGCTGAATAAATTGAAACTGAATTGGATCAAATCTCTCTATATAATTACCAATTTGTGGGAAATACAGGGAACTGAGGAGCTTGTTAAATGACACCTGACACTCTACAGGACAAATGACGGTTTAGCATATGAATTGAGGAAGTGGGTAAAGAAGATGAAGAAGAGAGGGGCGCCTGGGTGGCTCAGTGGGTTAAAGCCCCTGCCTTTGGCTCAGGTCATGATCCCAGAGTCCTGGGATCGAGCCCCACATTGGGCTCTCTGCTCCGCAGGGAGCCTGCTTCCTCCTCTCTGCCTGCCTCTCTGCCTACTTGTGATCTCTGTCAAATAAATAAATAAAATATTAAAAAAAAAAGAAGATGAAGAAGAGATTATAAATGAAAAGAAACTTCAGAGACATATAACCAGTCACAGTGTGTGAGTTTTATTTGTATGCTGATTCAAATAAATAAACACACAAAAAAGCAAGCAGTTTGAAATAATCAGGAATGTTTGAATCTGGATTATATATGCATGATATTAAAGAGTTATTGTTATATGTTTTTAGGTATGGCAGTGAAACTAGGGTTTACTTTTTAGATACATACTCTGAAATAATTCTAGATAAAAATGATATGATACCTGGGATTCATTTCCAAGTAATCCAGTGTTAGGAGAATGTTGTAAGTGGGTGGGAATATAGATGAAACAGGTTGGCTGTGAGTTGATAATTGCTGAAGCTGAGTGAAGGGCAGGTCAAGATTCATGATCCCACCCTCTCTGCCTTTGTGTATGATTGAATTTTTCTATCATAAGAATGAAATAGATTTTTACAGATAAGACAGATTGAAGAGAATACAAATACTGCAAACACCAACAACAAAATAACAGAGCTGACATATTCCTCCTAGTAGGAGCCTTTTATCAACCATCTAATGAGATAAAACAATGATAACCTAATTGCAGTTGACAAGAAGCTGGGAAAAATCTTGTAAATTGAAATATGTTTAGAGATGACTCCTGATCTAACTGCATATTGTGTCTTAGCATATTAACCACTACTCAAAGTTCAAAGCCACTGTTTCACATAATTCACCTGTTTTTTTAAAATAATTTGACTAAAAAACAGCCAGAAAATATGAAAGTGGCTTTTAGGCATTGGATGACAGGCAGTACAGAACAGTGATTCTTGAAAGAAGGGAAATGAAGTGACCCCTACAATTATCCGCCTTTTACTACTCACAGAAAGTTCCAGGCCAAAGTGCAGGGAAAGCAATCCCAAACTGATGCTGGCAGGTCCCTGTGTTCAAGGACACAGTGCTGGGAATTTAGAGAAGCCAAAGTGGCTAGAATCCACCAGGCAAAGTACCAGAGAGGAGAAGCAATCAGAGGCAGGGGTCCTCTGACTCTCAGCTGAAAAACTGATAGGCATGTATGTATGGAGAAACAATACCAAGCCACCAGAAAGGAGTAGGGAAAACAATTTCTGGACATCCCAAAGAACTTGGAATAGTTCACTTTCCCAACAGCCAGAATTGAGAAATTTCTTATTTTTTATTTATTCATTTATATGAGGCATCACATAGAGAGTCAGAAGGGTACTTTTTCAGTAGTGGAGCCCAAAAAGCCTAGATGATGGTTTCTCAGTCTTGACACTATTGATATTTTTGGGCCAAATGATTGTTTAGTATGGAGGGCTATCCTGGTATGATATCATATAGGATATTCAGCAGCATCCCTGGCCTCTACCTGCTAGATACCAGTAACACATCTACTCCTCTAGTTGTGACAACTGAAAAGTGTCTCCATGCATTGCCAATATGCCCTTCCCTTAGGATCAGAATCATCCCTGGTTGAGATCAGTTTCTGAAATAAAAAGTGGCTCTGGTTCTGCCTAACAGAGCTTCACAGCAAGCTGCAAAAGGATTAAATTGTTTCTAAGGAACTCTGCTGCTTTCTAGAGGTAAGTTTAGGAATACTGAAAACACAAACAATCTAGCATGCCAAAATATAAATTTCACCATGTCTGGCATCCAAGAAAAAAATTCCAGACATGTAAAGAAGCAGAAAAGATAAACCACAATGAGGAGGAAAACAATCAATTAGAAACAGATTCAGAAATAGCACAAATGATAGAATTAAGAGAGAAGAATGTTAAAGTAGCTATGATTAATATATTCCATATGTTCAACCATGAACATGATAATAAGAACAGTTTTAGGAGAGATTGAGATGATATAAAAAAGACCCATACTGAACTTCTGAAGATGAAGAATACAATGTCTAAGATGAAAAATACACTAAATGAGATTAATAGTGGATTGGATACTTCAGAAGAAAAAGTTAATAAACTTGAAAACAATATGGCAATTATTCCATTAAAATACTAAAGAATATCAGAGAGTTTTAGAACAATGTCAAGTGGCTTAATATGCCTATAATTGGAGTTTCAAACGGAGTGAAAGAGCTGGGGGTAAAAAATTTTGAAGAAATAATGTTTGGAAAACTTTCAAATCTGGCAAAAACTATGTATCTACAGATTCAAGAGTCTCAATGAACTATAAGCGGATGAAAAATGAATACTACACCAAGGCACAGTCTAATCAAACTGATGAAAGGAAGTTATAAAGGGAAAAATATTTTAAAGGAACTAGAGTAAAAACACAAATTTAATACAGAGGAACAAAGATAAGAACGACAATAGACTTCTTGTTGGAAACAATGTGAATAAGAAAACAACCAAAAAAAAAAAAAAAAAAAAAAAACCCCAAACACCAAAAAAGAAAAAAAAAAAAAGCAACAACAAAAACCCACACCAAATAAAGCAAACAAAAACAAAACATAGTGGAGCAACATCTTTTAATTATTGAAAGAAAAACACCTCTGTGGATTTAGAATTCTATACCCAGCAAAAATAACTTTCAAAAATGAAAGTAACACAAAGATTTTTTTTCCAGGCATATGAAAGCTAAAGAAATTCACTGGCAGCAGACCAGTACTACAAGAAATATCAAAGGTAGCCCTTGATGTAGAAGGAAATGGAGCCAAATAGAAATCTGGATCTACAAAGAGGAATGAAATGGGAAATATGTTGAATAATACAGAAGATGCTTTTTTTGCCTATTTAAAAATCTCTATTAAAAGTGCCAGGATATTTTAGAGAGAACAGTTTTTTTCTGAAACCAATAAATAACATTTTATTTCACCTTTATCTTATCCTTTGAACATCTCTGGGTTTATATTAGTGTAGCAGGCATGTATAATCTTTTTCACTCAAATGAAAAGAGTACTATTTCACTAATATATATGATACATAAGAGTTGCATGCTTATTTTTTTCAGATAAGGATGAATGATTAAAATCTTGGAGATGATGGCTGTGACTTATAAAGACCGATTATAGTGTTTCAAATGGTGATATATTATTTTATTATTTGACTTGGCTCTTAGAAAAATCATTAGGGTTAGCAATATGGGCAAATACTTGAGGCAATGAAGGACCTGAAATGAGAGGAAATGGCTGAACATGAGCTCTCGAAATTTGAAGTCATTCGGAGGACTCTCATCGATATGTGATTTTGGTGACTAAATTAAAACAAAAAGACACATGTGTCATCCTGGATTTTTGTTTTGACCTATTTGGAAAAAAAAAAAAGAGACAAGACTTTGAACTATTAAACTTTTTTAGTGCCTTAGAAATGAGCTAGCATTTGCCTTACATATTTTAGGTTTGGAAATTGAGACCAACTGAGGTGAAGTGACTTGCCTAAAATCACACAGCTGGTTAATTGGGTTGTATTTGGCAGGCATTGACCTTGCGGACTGGTGATGTGAGGATATCAATCCACATGAATTTCACAGCAGGGTCATTCCTAGCTGTGACTTCTTCAGAGCCCCTTGTCGGCTGTGTAGAATTTTGGTCACTAGATGGCACCCCACACAACAGCACCAAAAGATCCTGTGATTTTTCCGGTTTTGATTACCCATAAGGCAATTAATGCTCTTGACTCTTTGTATCACACAGAAATTTCCTAAAAAGTTACCTGGCTGAGACAGAATTAAATAAACAGAATATTCCGGGATCGATAACAAACGGGGGGAAAAATCCCTGTAAACACCTTCGGGAAGGATTGTTGGTATTCTACTATATTAATATCCCTTCCCCAATAACTTAAACAGTTTAATATTTTAATGTACTCATCAGAAGTCACAAAAGAACTCCCAATTTCTCCATTTAGCACAGTTACCATTGTTTACCTTGAACTAACCTGCTTACCACAGAGGAGTCATTCAGGTCAATTCTACCTCATAAACCTCTCATGGATCTCTGCTTCCTCGCTGTCTCTGATGCTTCCCTGGTCCAAGTGTTACCATTGTTCTCTTGGACTCTTACAATATCCTCCTGAATTGACTTCCTGCTTTCACTTCTAACTCATTTCAAATTTCTTTTCCACAATGTTGTCTGAGAAGTCTTAAAAATATGAATCTAGTCGTGTTATTCCCTTGTTTAAAATGCTTAGTGGGAATTTCTGGGTTATTCACCACTGTTTTGGAAAACATAGTGATTCAGATAAATTAATAGCACTATACATTTATCAATTAATATTATTTGGAAAGAAGCTCTGAGTCAGAAGCATCGTGCTACAACTCTTACCTCACAGACAGAAGTATTCAGCAATGGAGGAGGAGGAAGTTGGGGAGGAGGAGTGGAGAGAGAGAGAGAGATTATTATACCAGAGCTGCTTTCCAAGATTACCAGATTCATATACATTCCCCTTTCTCCTCAATTCAGAGCTATAGTTTTGGGTAATGTAAGATGGCCAAGAGCACTTGCATTTAGGTTGTAAATTTGGTAGTGGCAAGGGACTGAATCTGAAAGAATGGTTTCTGGAAGGGAATGAAACATAGAGGGTTTCAAAGAATTCTGGAATAAGCTCTACTCCTCATTGAAAGATAATCAAGCATAAAGATCAAAAGACATTTCCTAAGGACTGTAAAATTATACCAAGTAAAAGGCACAGAAATCTAGAAAGTTATCTAGAAATGGCCTTCTAGGTTATGAACAAAGGGAATGATTTTGATGGTAGCTAGGTGTTTACTAAAAAGAGACAAGGAGAAACTACATACATTGTTTATGGGTGAATGCTGGGACTCCAAAGAAACTCTCCTTTTTTAAGGATGAGTAAGGCTAAAGTAACACGAAACAAAATGAAATGTTTCTCTAGTATGAAAAATGATAACCTAACCCTCTACTTTCTGAAAAAGAGCTTACTTTTGATAAAGATTTACTTCAAGGAGCTAGTTAATTTTAGACATCATTTATATTATACTCTTATAAATGTGAAAACTGTGGGTACACAAAGCAAAGATCAAAGATGAGACATTAAAACATTAAAATGGAAAAGGAGCTATTGAATAATAAACAAAAGGCCTTGGATTTAAAAAAATCCAAAGGAAGTAAAAATATAAATAAAAAATACAAAATAATCAGAATCAATACCAAAGAATTAGCACTACAGAAAATCAAATCCATGTTGTAGGCACTAGAGGGTCATTGTCAAAAGTCTTCCAGGATAAGGAGGACTTAAAGTACTCAGAGAAGAGCATGATTAAAAAAAAAAAAAGAATGTCACATGTGGAGGGTAAAGAAGAGAGATCTGAAAAAATGGACAAGAAAAAAAAAGAACTAGTGGAACTGAAACAACAATTTCAAACATATATAACCTCAAGCTCGACTAGAATTTGAAAGTGAAAGTGACTCATTCATAGTAGTGTAAGGGAAGTGTTATGTAAAGTCACCATGACCTATACAGATCCTAGTGAATCCTTTTTAACTGCCATTTTTACTGAGAAAATTGTATATTCATATGCAGTTGCAATAAGTAAGACAGAGAGATCCCATATACCCTTTACCCAGCTTTCCCATGGTAACAATGTGCAGAATTGTAGTATAATACCGTAACCAGTGTATTGACTTTGGTACAACCCACCAATCTTATTCAGATTCCTTCTGTTTTACATGCAATCATTTGTAAATGTATGCATTTTGCTCAATTTGTATGTGTGTCTATTTTGTACAATTTTATCACATGTGAAGATTTGTATATCTATCACCACAGTAAAGATGTTGAGCATTTCTATCACCTCTAGTAACCCTTTATAATAAAGGGTTTATTCCTATTATAACCACACCAACATCCTTCCCACCCCCACACCCTGCTAGTTCTATCTCTAACTCCTGGAAACCATGAATCCTTTCTCCATGTCTAAAATTTTTTCAAGGGGCTCCTGGGTAGCTCAGTCGGTTAATCATCTGACTTTGGTTTAGGTCTTGATCCCAGGACCCTATATCAGTCCTGTATCGAGACCCTGCATCAAGCCCTGTATGGGGCTCAGTGGGGAGACTGCTTCTCCCTCTCCCCGCTGCTCATGCTCTCTCTGAGTATCTCTCTCTCTCCCTCAAATAAATAAATAAATAAATAAATAAAATCTTTAAAAAAATAAAAATTTGTCAAGAATGTTTTATAAATGGAATCATATAGTATGTGACCTCTTGGGAGTAGCTTTATTCATTCAGCACAATTCCTTAGAGAGTTGTTTTGTATCAGTAATTTCTTCCCTTTTGTTACTGAGTAATATTCTCTGGTATATATGTACCACAGTTTGTTGCTTACCTGTTGAGCCTGGTGACATTTAAAAAATTTAAATAAAAGAAAGAATTCAATACTTCTCTAGATAAAACAGCAAGTTTATTAAGGAAAGAGTAAAAAATCAGAATTATCTTAGATTCTTCCAAGTATTTCTACTGATTGGTGATTTTTGTTTTGATATCTCAAACCACTAGTTAAAACTTTTATATGGGTTTAGCTATTTGTGTTATTAAGCATAGTGACAGTTACTAGTAAAAATTTAAAAAATAAAGCACATGATATCTGTGTTTCAGGTCATAAAAGAAGCAAAAATAAACCATGGAAAACATAAAAACATGGAAAACAAAGGAAATGCTAAGGAAACATTCTTTTTTTTAATAAAGCTGGCAAGAGGCTTATTTAGTTTATTTTTTTAAAGTATTTATTTGTCAGAGAGAGAGAGAGCGCGAGCATAAGTGGGGTGGGGGTGGCAGGCAGAGAGAGAAGCAGGCTCCCTGCTGAGCAAGAAGTCTCATGCAGGGCTCAATCCCAGGACCCTGGGATCATGACCTGAGCTGAAGGCAGATGCTTAACCAACTGAGCCAAGCAGGTGTCCCATAAGGAACCATTCTAAAAAGTAAAAGTGAGACCAACCGTGCTAATTATGACAATAAGTATAAGAGAGTTAAATTCTTTTGTTAAATAGTAAACACTTTCAGATTAATTAAGATATATATGTGCATTTATTAGAGGCAGTTCTAAAACAAATTTAAGAAAGAAGTTAAAAGAAACATGTGGGTTTGATAACAATTCCTGTTTTCTTCTAAGTAGGTTTAGGACCCATAGCTCCTCATTCTAGTGTAAGAGCACCACCAGTAAAGCACCACCATCTCCCAGTAAGGCTTGCTGAGAAATTCCATTTCACTAGAACTGACACTCCAGCTCCCGCATCCCCTATCCCCCCCACACACACCCCAAACAAAGAGGACTGTGAAGTGGAGGAAGGGTATTAGAAGGTTTACTTTTAGGACTGCCTGGTGTTTGTAAAGGCAGGGCGTACTTACCTAGTTCTTCTTTCCAAAGGCAAAGAAGATAAGCCCAAGGTAGAATTATTTAGAAGTCTTGAGATTTCTCTTTTTTGAATGAAAGGGAGACATATTTTGCTCTCCAGTTGGAAGTCCAGAAAGCTATAGTGATTGCTGACCTGCCGCGGGTGGTAAAAGAGCCAAACTGAGAGGGGACAAGAGGTTTCTCCGGGGAGGCCTCCCCTTGAGATCACAAGAATCCAGAATATACATCCACTTATCCCCAGAGCTGGGGGTGAAGACTGCAGATGAGTGTGGGAGGTGCAGCTTGCTAGAGATGGCACAGCTTGGGTCAAAGAGAAACATGAGAGACTATGGACTCTGAAAAACAACCTGAGGGTTTTGAAGGGGTGGGGGGTGGGAAGTTAGGTGAGCCTGGTTGTGGGTATTATGGAGGGCACGTATTGCATGGAGCACTGGGTGTGGTGCAAAAACAATGAATACTGTTACACTGAAAAGAAATTAAAAAAAAAAGAGAGAGAGAGAAACATGCATCAGAGGAGTGTCACAGGATGTGGGGTACCTTCTGGGGGCTAGGAGAAAGTGCATTTGAATCTACAAGGGTTCACTTGTGCCTAGGGGAGGTCTTTGGTATCCAAACTGTCACCAGTGGGCACACCCACCAAGTCAATAGTTAATGAACTGGTTTAGCCAGGGTGACAGACAATGAAGAGTCAGCTGCCTTGTCACCACTGGTTGGTGGTTGCTCAGGAAAAAGAATCATGTTTACAGCCAACAAATTAGAGGCCTCTACTTTCTCTTGCACAGTCATGCAAGAGAATATCTTTCTTCTTTCTATCAGCTGAAGAACAGCCCCAGGGATGAGGAAGAGGGCATGAGACCATTACTCGTTTTGTGGACCTCCACTCCTTCTTCCTCCATTTTCATGGACCTTTTCTCACCAACCTACTACAAGTACAACTCTACCCCAGGTCTAGAGGAGGAGAAGAGATTAATGTTATGACTAGGGAACTTCATTAATCTAATGGACAATGAAAGTTATGAGATCAGACTGAAATATTAGAAAGAGTCTATTGAGCTTAGCTGACAAGAGTTATTTGTATAATAAAGCTGTTCCATGTTTATACTGTCAATACATCAATAAGCCTCAATCAAAATGGTTAAGAAAAAGAAAAGAGTGATTGTAATATTAATGTAGAATTCCAGAGAAAGTGCAATGAATGGTAAGAAAAAAATCCACTGAGTACTTTTATTTTGATCATATGTAATTTCCTCAATGAGGATATAGTCATTGGTCTTTATGAACCAAATGACATTCAATGAATGTTTCCGATACAAATTTGAATGAATACAAACAGAAGTTCACAAAACCACTGTAGATCTTTAATATACCATGAAACAAGTGAAACTTGGTCAGGGAATTTACTTGCTCAAGAGAACAGCACAGTCAAGCCTCGAACCTAAATCTCTTGACCACTGGTCTGAGTTCTTTGAGCCTCAAAAAACAGATTTCTTTCCCTGGCATATGCTCTCAGTACACAGTGCCCTTCTGGTCCCTATACAATGAAACTTCTGGTCCCTATACAATGAAACATGTACCACATACCTATACAATGAAACATGTACCACAGCCCCTCCCCTGCCCCCATCTAAAGCTGGACACTTAAGTGACTTTTTAAAAATTAACTGCATATATAGAATGAGTCTCAAAAATTGTGTGTGAGAGAAAAGGTTCTTGTGACTATGTTTAGGGGTATTGTTGTTTCAATGGTTAGGATAACTTTGGAAGTTTGAAATAATTGAATAATATTTGGCTTTCACAAATCAGTTTTTAGTTCTCAAAATAAGAGCCCATAAATAGCCAAACAGCAGACACAGGTGATAGAGTCTGACTGCGTGTGAAAGTGACCGGCGTAAGGCAAATGTGTTCTCCTTTCCTTTCATCCTTCTACATAATTAAGGTAATACAGGAAACTAAAAAGGGAAAACTCTTCCATTCACTTGAATCTCCAAATGCTTGGAATAACATTGTAGTCTGGCAGTTGGTTACAGACCACATGCTGATAGACACACTGTCTCTTCAGCTGTATTCAGAAAATGCCAAAAGAACAAACAGCTCTGAGTGTAACAAAAATGTTCATGTTGGAACAAAGTTTTCTCTTTGTAGCTCTCTTTACTTATAGAGAATTAGCAATGAAAATCATATAAAAATTACTTAAGTTGCCGTAGAAGGAAGGGAGGAAGAAAAAGGTAAAAACAAAACAAAACTCATCATTTCATGGATAAGACACTGGAAAATATTAGAAATGATCATTGAGAACTTCTAAATGGCATGAAGTGGGATGGAATATTAATGGCACAATCCCATTATAATATTACTGATAGTGAATAATCATAGATTCAATCCTAGTTCATTGCCATTTCTTTGAAATTCTATTTCCTGGGGAAGAAAAGGAAAAACTTATGACCTCTGTACTTAAATAGAAAGATAAGCATTCCCAGACCCAGGTTCTGTTTTTCAATCTTACCACTCACCAATGTAACCTTATGAGTCTGTGCTTCTTATTATTTTGCCAGAACGGGGATGGAGTAGGATGGGGTTTGCCTAGAGTAGAGAAGACTTAGTGCTACCATCTATAACAGGGTGGTAATGCCTGGTTCTTTTAAGGGTTCATTACTTAGTCTCAGTAGTGAAGTTAATCTCATAGACCAGCAGGACGTCCTTTTTACTCATAGATCCAAATGCTCCTTGTCTGTAGACTTGTTAAGTTAAAAATTTTCCCTATTATACTACTACCATATATATTTCTATGTGCCAAGTAATTGAACTGCCAGCTTTTTACCACGCAACCTTGTGGCTGAGTGATGGAACATTGTATGTCTTACAGAATAGTATCAACAAAAAAATAAAAATAGATGGAGGTGCCTGGGTGGTTCAGTTAAATTCAGTTCAGTTAAGTGTCTGACTCTTTATTTCTGCTCAGGTCATGATCTCAGGGTCATGAGATTGAGCCCTGAGTTGGACTCCATGCTGAGCATGGAGCCTGCTTAAGATTCTCTCTCTCCATCTCCCTTTTCCCCTCCTTCTCCACCCCTCCCTTCCACTTGTGCATGTTCTTTTTCCATCTCTTTCTCTAAAAAAAAACAACACTCAGTCCATTTCAATCACAGGTAGATTATCAAGTCAAATGATTGACAAGAAAGCACCCAAACATATAAACACAAGAGCTTATCTATCTCTATCTGTCCATTTATCTATCTACTTACCTATATACCTCTCTACTTATAGTTACCAATGGCTTGAAAGAATTTATAGTATTATCTAGAGACTTACAAGAACAAAGCATTGAATCCCAGTTTTCAATACCTATGCTTCAAGATGCAGAATTGCCTGCTGCCTGATAGGTAGTCATTAGATGAGAAGGTTCATTCTGAAATATGATATGATTGGTTTTGATTCAAGAGTCCTAACTTTAGTAGCTTATTCCTAAAAATACCCTGTACTTTGGTTGTGTAAATGTGTCCCTGTTACCTTATAGGGGGTAATAGAGAGGTGTGTGACTCAGGCATGTGGGAATAAGAGAGAACAGTGACATCCCAGAAATGAGAAGTGGAAATAAAATCCTTTGAGTCAACGGGGAAGATGCTGTAATTGTGTGCATGCACATACATGCAAGTCTATATTTAGAGATATGATTCACAGTCAGGAAGAATGGAGATTTTATATTCATACCTTCTAAAATGCCCCCTTTCCCAGTTCTCCATGGATCAGTATGAAAGAACCGAATGTTACACACAGTCTTTAATAAGTAGTAAGATTCCAAGATTGTGTCCAAAGTATGTTTGAAAAGTAACACTGTTGCTAGCTCATCACATCTTAAGGCAGTGATGACTTTTGCAGTGTTATTCCTGTCTACAGTGGAAGTTACTGATCTTATTGTTCCTAAGATAACTTACCCACATCCCGAAGATGGTAATTTCTCAAGAACCTTTGTAGTCTGGTTATTCTGAGTCTATTTGGAATCACTAGGGAGTGAATTCAACCTGAGGAAGGCTAAAGAGTTCATACCCAGGACACTGAAATTGGTCAGACCACAACCAGGAAGGATTAGAAGCAGGATTAGAACCAATGAAGGCCTTCAGAACCCACCTCAGGACTAAAGGAAGATGTGGACAAAGCCTAAGTCTGGACTCAGAAAGACCATGAACTCTGCTTTAGCCGTCTTATTACCCAGGTCTTTCCAGCTTCTTTAGACCAAGGACCAACCAACCAACGAGTGGCATGTACTTCCACGAAATGTCCAAATCCATGCCTATCTTAAGGTAGCCCTGTGATTGCCACCGCACTGTCAGTCCCTGTATGAATCATCATGAAATCTGTGGGATTATTTGGTGAAGGAAAAATAACACAAATTAAAGGCAAAAACAAAAGGTAGGAATATGGCACATAATGGAGATCTAAGTAATGGAATCCGAGGGATCAGAGAAGAAGCAGTTATTTCCCATGACAAGGAAAATTACTAGCAAAAACCATCTGCAGTCAAGTTGCAAAGTTTACAGGAGATATCACATGTTGGAGGGAGTGAAGTGTTGGCCAGCAAAAGTAATTATAGAGATCTCACAAGAAAACGAGCAGCTGAGTATCAGTGAAGACAAATGTAGAGCAGTGTGTGAGAATATATCATGGTTCAAATTTTGCTTATGGGAATGGACCATGAACTATCAGATATGCTCAGAAAAGCCCTCAGGTCACTCTGACTCAGTGAACAGCCAGGGAGGCTGGCTGGATATCTTCCGAGAGACCACTGGAAGCAAACCGAAAGAATATAATCTTACCTGGGTTCAAAATTCTAGTTCAGCCATAGGAAATACATGGAATCACTAAGACTCAAAAATTCCCAGCAGAAGTGAAGCAATTCCAAAGAAAAGCAATTAGGATGATCAAGAAGAGGGGAAATGACTACAAGTGGACAGCTTGGAAACAAAGCATACGTCTATCAGCAAATATAGAGAATAAAAGGGTGTGTCATCTTTGTCTGTGAAGCCCTAATAGGAGCATGAATAGAGAGTGATGTGTTTTCTAGTTTCTGAAATACCAGGTCAGGAGATTCACTCGAAATAACCAGTTAGTGACAACAACAAGGACAGACGACAATGACTATGGTTATGACAGTGACAAAGATGGCAGCAATAATTTTGTGCTCCATGAAGAGTTCATACTCAGTAAATGTTCATTGAATGAAATGGATAACCTGTTTTTTTGTTGTTGTCTAATGTCTGAGAAGCTAAGCTTCCAGGACCTCCCTCAGGGAATAGAGAAGATTTCTCTGGGCCCATTTGGGTTACTTGATGTCACTGAGCCAAATTACCCAGTTTCAGCCGAAACAGTGTGGTAAGCTGCTATATACCGCAGCCTAAGTCATCCTACTCTTTTCATTTATGTAACAGTGTAGTATGTGGTTATCTTTATCTGGGAAATTGAAGCTTCTCACCCTGGTTATTATAGTTTGGGGTTTCCAGGAAGCAGACCCCGAGATGGAGATTGGCGTGCAAATTTTTTAGGGCATACTTCTGAAATCTATTCTTTTGAAAAAGAAGGAAAGGAAATAGGACTGGGCACAGGGAGAAGTTGAGCTGTGATGTAGTCTTAACAGATGCCTCCTCGACCTGCCAAATGGGGAGTTATGAAGATGGAATGAAACTGCAGACATGTCATGGATGGGGTCTTTATCATGTTAATCGGTCACCAGATGTAGGATGTTAATCAGCCACTAGATGTAGGCTTCCTTGGGAAGGAGAGGTGATCTTGGTCAGGCAGTTTCCTTCAGCCAACGTCCCTGAGGGGGACTGATGGTTGAGGGCAGAGTCCCAGCAGCTGGGCGTAATTGGCGATCTCAGCAGCACATCCCAGCACCTCCTCTACACACTTTCATCTTGGGCAGTAGGTTCCATTTCTGATTTACATAGCTGGACAGAAGGATGCTGCTCAGGCTCTGTTTAGTGAGATACTACGGCTTAGCGGTCAAATACAAGACCAGCCCTTAGGGAAACCAAGTTGCTGACAAGATTTGTCATCTGTGGTCCCAGCCTCCCTTTCTGGATTCTTTGCTCCTTTTGCCAATGCCTCTTCCTCTCCCGGCTCCTCCCTTGAGGTTACTCTTCTGCTCACCTTGTCTCACCTCTACCACACTCACCTTTCCAGTGGAAGTGAATTGAGAAATTCATTCACCCAAACCTGTCAATGACAGGGCCTGGATTTGCATTTCAATGTGAAATAGAATCTTTGGCCTGAAAGAGTGAAGCCCTCTGAAAATTTCAAGCTGTCTTGTTGAGCAGAGGCATTGTTTTGCGGGAGAGGAGAGCACCTTCCTGAACTATGGGAATGATATGGTTTTGGTAGTCATGGGGCTTTGAAAGTTAAAAATGGTCCTGAAGAGATCCCACAAAATTGAGATGGATGTGGCCAGCAAAAGAGAGGAGAAAAATAAGCTTTTCATGGAGGCGCTTGCTGGGTGCACATGATTGACAACTACTGATAAAAGCAAGAGCTGGCTCCCTCAGCGTGGGAATAGCCGCTGCCTAGCAACTAGGGCTAAAGAATCAAAGCAGAGGTTTTTCCACCCTGAACTCAGAATCCATCCCTCGTCAGTTCTGATGAGTTTGTTAAAGTAAACCCAAGTAGGGAATTGGAGAAGATAGACTTCTGTAAAAGAGCAGGCAGTGAAGAGAGTTTGTACGAGACCAGAGTCAGTCTCTAAGCCTTCCTCCCCATCAGTGGTCCTCACTTGTTCTAGCTGCCACCGTTCCACTTTTTAGTAGTAAGAATCTCCAGTAACCTAAAAGAAGACTTTATTTATTTTAAAGATTTTATATTTAAGTAATCTCTATACCCAACATGGGGCTTGAATTTACAAGCCCAAGATCAAGAGTCACGTGATATACCAACTCAGCCAGCTGGGCATCCCTAAAAGAGGACTTTAAAAAGAAAGAATCCTAGAAGATTTTTTTTTTTTAAGGTGGGGCAACTTTCTCAAAGATTTTATATGTTCTAATATGCTGTAAAATCTGTCTTTACAGCTCCATCTGATCCTCTCTTATTATTTGGGGGAGTGGGGTGGACTTCTCACTTCCTTTCATAGTCTGTCTATAATTCATACCAACAACAAGCTGATGTTGTATTTTGAAAAATCTCAAGTTACCAACATTTTACATATCAGTGGGCTGTTTCTGGGAAGAAGCATGTGGGGAATAAATGAGTTACTGAGGAAGGAGTAGCTTTGAAAAAAATTCAGTTGAATTCATTTAAAATTCTGCTTTATATTCTGCTCTTTATTTTCAAAGCAATTTTTTCTGTATTCTCATCAATATTTTCTTATATTACAATAAAATATAAATTCTATGAAAGTAGGGATTTTTGTTTGTTTTGTTCATAGGTAGTCTCCTGTACCAAGAACAGTGCCTAATGTAGTTAGAGAATCTTTAAGTATTTGTAGAATAAAGGAATATTTCTCATCACCATCTGGGGGTTCAAAAATTCTCAAGGCTGCTTTTTTTAGCTTCTCAGAATATCTTACTTTAGATTTCATCAAAATGGAATTTTCTTTGCCCCAAACTCTCTTTTTGCTGATAAGGAATTGGCCAGTAATTCTCTGTCTTACCATATTATAAGAGTTGATTAGGAGTAGTGATTACCAGAATTACCAGAATTTAGTCAGGAATAGACTAATAATTAGGAAAACTTGGGCAAATCATTTAAATTTTCTAGGTCTCCATTGGTTCATCTATAAAAGGTGGTTTAATAATGCCTTTATCTTGCAAGACTTTGGCTTGGATCCCATAACATAACAAACAGTTTAATGGTTAAAAGCCAGAACTCTGAATCTAGACTCAAATCCTAACTTTGCTACTTTCTAATTATCTGACCTTAGGCAATACATTTAATCTTTTTATACTTTAGGTTTCTTCATATTTATTTATTTATTTATTATTTTTAAAGTTTATTTATTTATTTTAAAGGGGGAAGGGCAGAGAGAGAGAAAGAATCTCAAGCAAACTCCTCACTGAGCATGGAGTCCAACACAGAGCTCCATCTCATGACCATTAGATCATGACCTAATAGATGATCCAAATAGATGAGCCAAAACCAAGAGTCAGGTGCTTAACTGACTGAACCCCCCAAGCAATTTCCTCATATTTAAAATGGAGATACTTACAGTACTCTCCTCTTATAATTATTGTATAGATTAAGAAAATAGTCAAATGCACAAAACACTTAAAATAGTGCCTACCATGAGAAAGGGCTCATAATAAATGTTAGGTTTTATTTTTGAAGGTAAATTACATTTGGAAAATTGTGAATTGCTGTAGAAATACAAGATAATTAGATTTCCATTTTAGCAGGTCATTGATGGCTCAAGCTAAAATTAATGACTAATGCTGAAATTTTAGGCTCTGATAAATTAGGAGGTGAACAATCTGGCATCTCTCAAATTATAACTCATAGTTGGCTATGATTTCCGTCCATTTGCAGGGCTGACCAAAGGTGCTTATGATAGGGCATAAGCAGTAAATTTACTCATATTTAATTTTGCCTTTTTGAATTCTGTCATCATCTACGTATATAATGTTGGACAAGCCAATGAACTTATTTGAGTCATAGTTTCCTCATTTGTAAAATGTGAATGACAAGAGCTTATTGCCTTTTTTTCAGAGGGTTAGTGTTGGATCCAATTAAGATATTCACTATTCAAATACGAGGTAGTGTTACCCTTTGTTTATTCTCCTTGACATTTTGGTAGAACATTAACTATCCTGTTCTACACAAATAGTAGGCTGTTTGAGGCTGTGCAATTCTATGTGCATCCTCTTATAGACTCAGATATATTTTCTTTTTCTATTTAGACTCCTCCATTATACAAAGTTCAAACAGACCCTATTAGCTATCCAGTAATCTAAGGTCCAAAGTCAAACATACTGTATGAGCAGTGGTGGTAGAGGAGGCTTTGATTACTTATTCAGCCTTAATGGCCAATCTCAGAGCAGTACAGTGTTTGAAATGGCCAAGTTGGTCTAATTGGCTTAGTTTTCCAAGTTTAATGTATTAAATTTTCTAAGGGACTAAAAATCTTATATTCATGTTAAGGACCATAAAAATGAGTATTATAGAGTTGGAAAACTGGATGTAGAATATGCAAGAGATTCAGAAAACATTTTCATTTTTGGCCGCTGATTCAAATCCTTGTTAGCTTTTGCTGGTAGCTGTAAAGGAATAACTGGTATTGGGTTATGCCTCTCATGGTAAACAACCATAAAACTAGAAAAAATATGTGAAGCAGCTATTGTTAAACATTGAAAAACCGTCCTTGCAAAGGATGAGGTAAGCCTCACCTCCTCACAGTTTTCTGCCTGGAGATGTGTTTCCGATTATGGTACAGAAAGCTGGGATCAAAATCAAACTTAGATCTCACAGTCGTACTGTTGAGCTGAGGAAACAGATTGGAATTTGGGGTATCTGAAGCAGCTGGAATCTGCAAAGCAGGGCACCAGGGAGGAGAAGCTGTATAGAGTGGGCAGGAGGTTTTGGAAGGAGTTCTTCCTGAATTTTTGGCTGAGGACTGCTCTGTATATATGGAGTGCAAGACTATACAAGGCTTATCAGAGAACAAATGCTGCACAGCTGATAATAAAACAGAAATAATAAAGGTTGAGGAGGGCTGGGAGATGTTAGAGATCCTACAAGGGTTGAAAGATAGCATTAATATCTTGTTAATATTTCAAGCATCCAGCTTTAAGACCAGAAAGGCCATGCCTTAGAGGTAAGCACTGAATTTTAGAGTAAAGCCTAGTTTCTCAACTTGATCTAAAAATAAACAAACAAACAAAAAACCACAAAGCTAATACCAGTCCTCCACAACAAGCTAAGTTGAGCAGATATTCACAGGTCCACTTCAATATAAGGAAAAGTCAACTGAAACAAGCTCAAGATGATCAGCCATTAGTTGATCTGCCTACTAGAACAAAAACAAACTATCTTTTAAGAATGATAACAAAATCCAGAGTCTCTACAAAGTATCATGAATGATACCTAATACAAAGTAAAAAATTACCAGATATGCAAGAAACAGGAAAACATGGTCTATAGTTAAGAACAAAAGAGGCCAATGATTATCAGCTCCAAGATGACTCAGATGTGGGATTTACCAGACTAAACTTTAGAGGAGCTATTATAAATATCTTGAGAGATAAAGTGAAAAATATGGAAGAGTTAAAGAAAATTATGTCTTGATGAGTGAGTTGCTAGGGAATTTCAGCAGAGAAAATGATATATAAATATTCACACAGAAATTCTAGAATTGAAAAATACATAACTTCTCTAATCTGAAGCACAGAAAGAAAATCATGGGTTTTGTTTTATTTGTATCTATTGCTAACGCTTCTGACTTGCCCCACCAGCCTCTCAAAACAATTTCCTACATTATAGAACATAGAGATAGTCTCCTGTTGGTTTTTTAAAAAATGAAACTCCCTTGGAGCTTCTATTTATTTGTAACTCCTGCTCTTTATTTATTATTCTTATTATTTTAATCCACATTAATATATATATTTATTTAAAGATTTTATTTATTTATTTGATAGAGGGAACACAAGTGGGCGGAGTGGGATAGAAGAAGCAGGCTTCCCACTGAGTGGGGAGCCCAATGTGAGGCTTGATCCCAGGACCCCAGGATTATGACCTAAGCTGAAGGCAGACAATTAAATACTGAGCCACCCAGGTGCTCTAATTTATTTATTTTTTACTTGTTTTATTACAACTCCTGTTCTATAGAATGCTGCATTCCCTACTGCTGCTCTGGGCTTTCTCTTTCCCATGATCCAGAGAACTCCTCTTCCATCTCTTGTGTGTTGGATCCTCTGAAATTAAAATCTCATGAAATACTCTTCCTTCATTTGCTTTGTTGTTTTGATGGTTGTGGACACTACGGAGTCTTCTGAGAAAGAACAAATCATAAGTAACTTTCTTTGCATTGTGCATATATATAATTTTATTGAATCTTCTTGCTTTACTGCTTAGCAGGATATAGAATTTTAGGTTGGAAGTCATTTTTGTTTGGACTTTTGAAGGCATTTCTCTATTGTATTCTAGTCTCCAGTGTTGCTATTAAGAAGCTCCTAACCCTTCTAATTTTCATCCTGTTTAAATTCTTTGAAAGCTTTTTTTGAAAGCTCAATTTTTTGGCAATATCTACTTAAAAAAAAAAAAAAACCAAAAACTCCAACCTTTTTGAAGTATAATTGACAGGAAATGAACTGTAAAAATTAAAAATGTAGAAACTGGGTGCCTGGGTGGCTCAGTTGGTTAAGTGACTGCCTTCAGCTCAGGTCATGATCCTGGAGTTGCGAGATCGAGTCCCACATTGGTCTCCCAGCTCCATGGGGAGGAGTCTGCTTCTCCCCTCTCGTGCTCTCTCTCACAACCTCTCTCTATCTCTAATAAATAAATAAAATCTTTTTAAAAAGCTGTAGAAACTGATAACTTATTACTTTATGTATACTCCTGATGCTATCACCACACTCAAGAACGTATCTATCGGTTTGGGTACATCAGATTGGAACATCCAAAATTTTGTCCTGTCCTTGTAGCATCTCTCATTTCTGTCTCTCTTTGCTACCTCCCTTTCATGACTCATCTCCAGAAAACCACTTATCTGCTGTCTATCAGTATAGATTCTTTTGCAGTTTTTAGAATTTCATATAAATGGATTCAAATAGCATGTATTCTTTTTTGCTTGGTTTCTCTCAGCATAATTATTTAGAGTTACCCATATTCTCATTTCATTGTATCAATATTTCATTCCTTTGTATTATTGGAAAGCTTTCTATTGTGCACAGCTACTCTAGAATTTATATGGAAATGCAAATGAGCTGGAATAGTCAATATTTTTTTAGACAGTAAAGTTTTAGGACTTACATTATTCAATTTCAAAACTTATTTACAAAGCTATAGTGATCAAGAGAGCATGGTATTGGTATAAAGATAAACATTTTGATAAATGGAATAGAATTGAGATCCTAAGAACAGACCCACACATGTACTGATTTTCAATGAAGGTAGAAAAAAGAATATTCTTTTCAAAAAATGATACTGAATAATTTGGGGTATTCATATGGGCAAAAGTGAACCTCTACTGTTACTTCATACCACACACAAATATTTATTTTAAATGAATCACATATCTGAACATAAAGGCTAAAACTATGAAGCTTTTCACAGAAAACATAGACTATCTTTCTGATCTTAGTATAGAGAAAGATTTCTTAGATAGGACATAAAAAGAATAAATTGTAAAATTTTAAGAAAATGCTACATTGGATTTCATTAAAAAATTAAAAATTTTCCCTTTGAAAGATTCCATTAAGAAAATAAAAAGGCAAGTTACAGACTTAGAGAAATAATTCATAATATGTATCTCTGGCAAAGGATTATATCCAGACTATAGAAAGACTATAGAAAGAACTCCTACAGGTCAATAATAAGAAAACAACTCAATAAAAGTGAACAAAAGATTTGGATACTTCACAAAAGAAGATATACAAATAAGCCAACAGGCATATGGGAGGATGCTCCGAATTTTCCATTAGGAGGGAAATGCAAACCACAGCTACAGTGAGATCCTTTTACAAATGCACTACTGGCAGGACTATAATTAAGAAGACTGACAACAACAAATGTTGGTGAAGAGTTGGAGCAACTGGAATTCTCACCCATTGCTGGTGATAGTATAAGATGACATAATCTCCTTGGGAAACACTTTGGCAGTTTCTCATAAAGTTATTCTTACACTTACCAGCAATTCCTCTTCTAGGTATTTACCAAGAGAACTGAAAGCATATGTCTACACAGACTTGTACACATTCGTTTTAGCAGTTTTATTTGAAATGGCCAAAAACAGGAAATAATTCAAATGTTTATCAAAAGGTGAATGGATAAACAAATTATGGTGTGTCCATATCATTGAATCTTTTGCAGCAATAAAAAAGAACAAATATTGACCCTTGGAAAACATGGGTGAATCTCGAAAACTTAGGATGAGCTAAAGAAGCCAAAAGACGTAACCTCTACTGATGGGAAACATAGAGTTTGCCTGGAAATGGAGAAGGGGAAGATGACAGCAAAGTGAAATAAGGGAACTTTAGGGGATGATGAAAATGTTCTATTATCTGTCTTGACTAGGATGGAGTTACACAAGCATCTGCCTTGAACAGATCTCATTGAAATGTGCCCTTACTATGCAAGCAGTTTATGTCATGTGAATTATTCCCTCAGTAAAGGTAGTGAGTGATTTAGTAGTTGTCAGGGTCACTGTATTGTGGGCTGCTGTCTAGTGGCACTTCTACTCTTGGATAATTTCTCTAGTACTCATGTCGCCCACAAATCCAGGCAAAGGTAAAGGTATAGTAATATAACAAAGGAAAAAGAAAAAAAGAAAAATTAAGTCTGTGGTTTCTAAATGCTGGCTAGCTTAAAAATACAAAGGTATGTTTTATAATTTTTGAAGGGTAGGAAATGGCCATTCAGTGGCGGTGGAGAAGTTAGTTTATTCAAATAAGTGTAAGAAAACTCATTTTGGAAATGGAAAAACTAGCATCGTATCCCGGTATGTATCATCACACAAAAACTAGTAAGTACAGGGATTGTCAATTTTCTAAAAATTAGGAGGCCTCTAAGTGTACTCAGTGCTCAAACTCTGCTAATGAGAGTTGGGTCTTTGATAGCTCGCTAGGCTTCTCTTCCTCTGGGCCCTCATTTCTAAACATTGTGCTTGCAAAGAACTCAGAGATGAGTATCAGAGGTTAACAGATTTCCTGTTTATAGAATGTAACATACAAGGGATTTAATGCAGTCGTGTTTTAGAGGAGGTCTTTCAGAAATATAAGGGAGTGAGCCTAATGGAGGAGATATCAGGAATGATGGGAGACAGTTTTCATCACCCTTGGTACCATATCACCTGAAGCAAGCTTTTCTACCCCCCACCCCACCCCAGTTTGCACCTACTTTTCTCCGCCAACAAACAAGTTAAAATAAGCAATTTATATTTTCTTGGGAAGACTCAATTATAAAGAGGTCTTGGATTTTGCTTCATTACCATTCAAAAAAGGGGGGAGGACTTACAAATGAAAAGAATTATGAGACGAATCAACCAATTAAAATGTATGACTCTAATTTTTGGACCCTGAAGAGAGAGAACAAAATGTAAAATCAATAAAAAAAAATATGGAACAGGGGCACCTGGGTGGCTCAGTGGGTTAAGCCTCTGCCTTCAGCTCAGGTCATGATCTCAGGGTCCTGGGATCGAGTCCCGCATTGGGCTCTCTGCTCGTCGGGGAGCCTGCTTCCTCCTCTCTCTCTCTCTGCCTGCCTCTCTGCCTACTTGTGATCTCTGTCTGTCAAATAAATAAATAAAATATTAAAAAAAATATGGAACAGTTAGAGCAATTGTGAGTAGTTGGATATTGAGTAATATTAAGAAATCACTAAAAAATTTAAGCCTGATAATGGAATTTGGTTTTGTTTTTAAACACATACTGATGTATTTATGGATGAAATGAAATAAGCTGCTTTGGCATGCTTCTAATCAAGGCCACGAGAAGAGGGTAAGGAAACCCTACAGGTTTTTACTCTTTAGTTTGGGATTGCCTTATGCCCTGCTCCCTTCTCCGTCTATCCATAATTTTCACAGCTTCCATCTTACTTGACCTTCCCCCTGGTTCCCTCTTCCCCTGGTGCTGAATCCAGGTGGATCTGGTTAAATCTGGCCCTACCTTGGCACGTTGTTTCCAGGATGGATTTCTTTATGTCGACACGCACCATGGCCCCCCACCTTAACAACCCTCATGGGTGTAACACTTTGAAAGGAACTCCCAAAGACCCTGCCTTACAATGTAGAAAAGAGTCTGATTTAATTATGCCGTTTTTACAGATCATCAGAATTGGAAAAGTGTGAAATTATGGGTACATTACAATTCCACCAAAGAGTTAGATGAGCAATGTTACTGATAGTCCAGAAAACAGCCCCGAAAAATGATAATTAAATTCACTTTCTAGTTACAGTTTGTATTTCATCAGAATGCTATAAATTGATGTTCTTTAAAGCACAGTTTAAGTAATAATGATAGTTTAAAGCAACAGGTCATCTTTGATGTGTTGTGAAATTAACTTTGCTGCCCAGCAAAATGAATTTTTAATAGACTAGACTAGATTGGAATAGAATAGAATGAAAATATTTAAAGGAATCATACATAGTAAGAGTGACTCTTTTGTAGAACCTTTTGTTTTGCGTGTGTGTGTACGCGCTGTGTCAACAATGTAACAATTTCTTACTGTGGTCATTGCTTAAAAAGTTTGAAAACACCTAGATAATGAAATTTCTACATACAATATATAAATAATAATTTTTTAAAAACCCAAGGGGAAAAAACAAGATCACTCAATAAAAATTTCTTTCCAATCAATTTCTGATAACTGGTCACCTGAATCGGATCACTAAAGCTAAACTGCCAGCCAGTCAAAAATCAGAAATTACCCGACAGAAGGAAGAGGCTCCTCAGTGTCACCTGATCTGTGGTTCTTTTTGTGTGGTTCTGATGCAGTGATGTGACTTGAAGTCTCAGGTTCATGAGCAAATGGCTACGAAAGAATTCTTGAGATAGGTTTTGGTGCAAAAAGGTGATTTTATTATAGCATGGGGACAAGACCCTGGGAGAATGTGAGGAGTGACTCATTGTATATTTAATTAGTGGGGATTAGGGCTTGCTAGCTAAATCTCTAAGGAATTTGGAAGCAAGGCTTTCAGGATCTTGAGGGGCTAGCTACTATGAAGATAAGGTTACTTTTAGTCTTTAATAAAACATAACAAACGCATAAGGCAGTCTTGAGTTCCTTGTGGATAGTCACACTCTGCATGTTTCAGGTATCTCTCAGTAGGCTGCAAGTTGTAAGGAAATTTTTTTAAGATTTACTTATTTATTAGAGAGAGAGAGTGAGTGTGAGTAGGGGGATGGGCAGATGAAAGAGAGAGAGAATCTCAAGCAAACTCCCTGCTGAGAGCCCCTATGGGGCTCGATCTCACAACCCTGAGACCATGACCTGAGCTGAATCCAAGAGTCAGATGCTTAACTGACTGAACCACTCAGGCACCCCAAGGAAGTTTAATTTAAACAAGATTTCTCTTGCCTTTGGTTCCCTCATTAGTTCTGCTTACTATGTTTTTCTATTGATTCTTAAGGGCCCTGTGCATTTTTGTTACTTGGTAGTTGCCATTTCCAGCCTGGAGTTTGCCTCTAGCCATAGCTGGTGTGATAGAGCTGAGCAGGACAATGAATAAGGCCATACAGCCTTGCAGCTGGTCCACCAAGGGACCAAATGGAGAATTCCATTCCCTTCCTCTCCTTCCCACCCAACTGTTCAGGCCATGATATGCACAAGGTAAAATGACATTAGTCACTCAGTCACAGACTGAAGCGGTCACAATTGAGGCTCCTACAAGGCTGGCTCGTGCGCCAAGGCCATATTTAGCCAAAGAATGTGTGCCCTTTGAAATCCCAGCAGGCCAGCTCCACCAGTGGATGAAAGGTATGTCTGTTCTTGCAGTTCCAGGATGAAGAAGACAATCTTCTTCTTGCCAAATTCATCTTTTATAGAAACTTCCAAGAAGCTTTCATAATGCTCACGCAACTAGAAATTTTTAATTCAAACACTCTAAAGGGCTTGTGGTACTCACAGGCTCTCAGTGGTGTTGGAGAACCACTGGAAACTGGATTTGAGTGTTTCCATCCCAGAAAGAGCACATCCTATTAAAATAAAGAGCACCACCGATAGAGGGGTGACTCTCCAAAGTGAAAATCGTGTTGAGAGGACGTAATTAAGGCCAGAGAATCTATAACATGATGACATGATCCTTTGGAAAATGAAACATTCCCACTTTGAGGGGCTCGGGGGGAAATAAATCCCGAAGTCTGAAAAGGGGACTGGGTTGGAGAACATGTTCAGACAGCAGTGATAAGAAATGTAAAATGTATTTATCAGACATTTCATTATGTGATCTAATTGGTGGCATGTCCCTGGGCATGAAAGAAACTGGGCCTGCCATATTGAAAGCAGAATGAAGGGGAGCTTGGCGTGGCTCCCTGAACAGTCACCAGTGATTCATCTGGAGACACAGCTGGGACCCAGAGCAGGAAAGCAAAGGATGCCGTCAGTGTGAGCACTGTGGGTTCTCAAGACCACAGATATCCCCAGCTCCAGCTCAGCGCTGACTCAAACCAGCACCTTGCTAAGCTGTTCTCTTCTCAGAGAACAGAGTCTGCTCAGGTTTATGTTCCTTCCTCATCGCAAATTTGGGACGAGGTGTTAAGAGTGATGTCTGGAACATTTCCTGGCAGACAGGGCGCTGCCCCACTCTCCTCTCCCAGACCTTGTTTCCTCTTTCCTGCCTCTCCCCGCTCCTATTTCCCAGGAGAGGAGCCTGGTGATGGAGTGAGATGGACCTATGTTCCAATCCAGCCCCCCTACTTGTTGGCGAGATGGCAAACCACTGAACTTCTCAAAGCCACAGTATCTTCAGCAATAAAAGAGAAAGATAATACCTCTCTACCTTGGAGGGTTGTGTGAGGATTGAGGAAATGCACATAAAATGCTTTGCAAGTGTTCAACACTCAAGGTCAGGGGTTCTCAACCTCAGCACTATTGGTATTTTGGCCAGATAAGCATCTGTTGTGAGAGACTGTCTGGTGAATTTCAGGATGCTTAGCACTATCCCTTGTCTCTACAAACTAGATGTCAGTAGGATCTTACCCCCTTGGTTGACCGTGACTTCTATCCTGCTCTCCTTTCTCTCTCTCTCTCTCTCTCCCTCTCTGCTCCTCTCCCCTTCCTGCCTTTGCTCCCTGACCCTCTCAGTTTGGAAGAGGAAACTGCCCTGTCATCAAGAGCCCACATGACAAGAAATTAATGTCTCCAGCAAATAGCCAGCAAGAACCTGAGGCCAGCCTGAAGCCAAGTGAGTGAACTTGGAAGAGGATCGACCCTCAGCTGATGCTAGGTGATACCCGGATCATGGCTTTGTGGGTCACCCTGAGTCAGAGGCACCCAGCTCAGCCTTGCCCAGATTCCTGCACCCCACAGAAACTCTGAAGATACTAAGTGCTGTTCTTTGAAGCTGCTAAGCTTTATGGTGATTTGTTAGGTCCTGAGATATTGCTTGTCCTTGTCTTAGTTATGTAAGGTATGAAGTTGTGTATTGGGTGTTGCATTGGGAAGCAGATGAGCGAGGAGCCGTCTCTGCTCAGCAAGGAGGCATAACCAGAGGTGACCCCACAGGGAAGGTCTGAAGGTGTCTGTGGTTTTTCTTCTCTTTTCTTTTCCACAGCCACACCCATTGCATTAGGTTCTTTCCATATGTATTGCTTGGTTGTCCTGAACACATGTAGCACTCTCTCTCTCTCTCTCTATGATCTTACCTTGAACCTTAAAAAGGATTACCTTTTTAAAATTGTATGAAGAGTTTAAGCAACTTTACATGGAAAGAGAATGTTCAGCTAAATGTCCATTATTCTAAATCCATCTTCCAATTTTATTCAATGTATATTCATATATTTTTCTTGGTTATCATCAGTGTTATACTATTTTGTGTTGTTCATCTCCTAAATGTATTTTTTAAATTTGTTTAATTTTTTTTTAATTTTTAAAGATTTTATTTATTTATTTGAGAGGGAGAGAGTGAGAGTGCCTGAGGTGAGGAGGGGCAGAGGAAGAGGGAAAGGGAGAAACGGACTCCCTGATGAGCAGGGAGTCTGATCCAGAGCTTGATCCCAGGACCTGGGATCAGGACTCAAGTCAAAGGCAGACACTTAACCAATTGAGCCACACAGGTGGCCCCCCCAATGTGTTTTATTGCAAAAGTAACAAATAGTTGATATAAAGAAATTAAAATAATACAAGAAGGCATAAAGAAGAGGTATGCCAGAATTAACAACTGTTAACAGTTTTATGTATCTCTTTCTAGATATATTCCATGGAATATTAACTATACTACATAAACACATATTTTTATTTTTGAGATTCTTTGGTTTCAAGTGATAAGAACAAACGCAAACTGGCTTAAGCAAGAGGAAAGGCCTAACTGGCACAAATACCCCAAATTTTGGAAAGACAGGAGTAGAACTGGCCTTCAGGATGATTGAAAATCATCAGGAATCACTGTTTTTGTCTTTCATTTCTACATCTTTCTGCACGTTAGCTTAATCTTCCACAATGTGTTCTCCATGAGTCTGTCAACATGACCACTAGCAGCTCCCACCTCTGAGCCTTACAACTTTGTGACCAGAGAAGAATGGGACCTTGTTCTTCTGGCCTGAAAAATCCCAGGACATGTATCTATCTGGTTCAATCTGTTATTCGTCAATCACTCTAGGCAGGGCATGACTTATTACGAGAGGCTCAGATGGAGTCACGTGCTCAATCCATTGCTGGGGAAAATGTCCATTACTGGAAAAGTCAAGGAAAAGGATGCTGGGCAGCCAAGAACAATGGACATCTGTCATGTTTTGTTTTAATTCAAGTAGGCGCAAAGCACGCATATTGTTCTCCAGTCTGTTTCAGTCAGTGAATTATATATCATGGATTTCTTTCCATATCAATATATATTATGAGCAATTTATCAAACAGGCTATATTCAATAGACTAGAAACAGGAAACTGTTTTGGTTTTTTTTCCAATCATGTCTTTCCATCATATTGCATGAAATCTCCCTTCCTGACCCTTCATGATATTTTGGGCAGATCTGATAGCTTTCTGGCCACCTTTTTTTTTTTCTTTAAGAATTTATTTATTTATTTGTCGAAGGCAGATGCTTAACTGACTGAGCCACCCAGGTGTCCCTCTGGCCACTTTTTATTATTAAAGTATCTAGAGTAGTCTGAAACTAAATTTCACATTCAACTTTTTTTCACATCCATTTTTTAAAAGATTTTTTAGAGAGAGATTTAAGAGAGTGTATGCAAGTGAGGGGGGAGGGGCAGAGGCAGAGGGAGAGAGAAAATCCTGAACAGACTCCCCGCTGAACATGGAGCCTGACACGGGGCTTGATCTAATGACCCTGGATGATGACCTGAGCTGAAACCAAGAGTCCTACACTCACCTTCACATTCAGTTTAATGTTCATTCTCTTCCTCAAAACTGCCAGTGCAGGGCAGGCCTCAGTGAGAGGACTGGGAGTAGAGAAGGGTGTGGGTCACTGTTTCTGCCCTTTTACTTCTTTCATTGGGATGAGAAGGAGGAAGAAGCAGAGAGGCAAATGTCTCTATTTATAGGATTGTTATAGGCTGAGCTGTGTCCTTCCTCAAAAATCTTATGTTGAAGTTCTAACCCCTGATACCTCAGAATGTGACTGTATTTGGAGAACAAGGCCCTGAGAGAGGTGATTAATTTAAAATGAGGCCGTTAGGGTGGGCTCTTATCTAGTCTCACTGGTGTCTTTATAAGAAGAGGAAATTTGGACATACCAGCGGCTCACATGCACAGAGGGATGACCATGTGAAGACAAGGAGAGTGGTCTCAGAGAAACCAACCCTTCAGGCACTTTGGTCTCAGAATTCCAGCCTCCAGAACTGTGAGAAAATACATTTCTGTGGTATTTTGTTATGGCAGACCACACAGGGGAATACAGTGATGATTGCTGGGGTGTTCGAAGGGTGCTTGCTGTATTCTAAAGACTGACTTGTTCATGGGTCACATGTGTGGCTTCTTCAGGAAGATCCCAGAAAGTTCTCCTCAGGGCACAGTTCTGTGGTATGAAAAGTATGCAGGAGTTTAGCTTTCTCCAGTTCCCTCTCAGCTCCTACCCAGAATAGTTCATGTGATAGTCCCATGTTCACAGGTGTGGGGGAATGGGGTCCTCTCTCCTAGTGACCAAGCCTCTTGGGCAGGACACCCAGTAAGCTACATTCCAAAGATCGTTTCACTCTCAGGAAGCCTCCATGTCTTTGTCACACCCAAGAATGGACTGCCCTATGGCTGTGGCCTCTTTGCCCAGCTCTGTTTCTTTCTATATCTTTTTCAGATAGACACAGAGGACAGATGAGCAATTCCACTGAAGAAGGAGATATGTGAGCACAGAACATGTGAGGACCCCTGTCTTGCCTGCACCTCTCATCTCTGTTCCCCTTACTTAATTCTTTTGAGGGACAGCCCCCTCATAAGGAAAGGGAGAAACCAGAACACTCACCACAAGGCTGTCATCTGAAGACCCAAAATTCTCGAATTCATTTCCGGAAGAGGTCTGCATGTGTATGTATAGATTGGAGGCAGTTCCGTACTGACAGCTGAGTAGCTCAGCCAATCTAGCTGTTTTTTATCTGTCCTGGGGAGGCGCATGGCCTCCAAGAACTTTAGCCTCCCTTTAGTATGTGGGTTGCTTATCATCCCAATCTCTAGCCAATTGTGGAACAACGTCCTCTTACATGTCAGTTTACTTAGAGTCTGTTTTAATGACTTGCAATGCATGAAAGCATTATAATGTGTTTAACTAGTCCTCTGCTGATGAACATTTGGGTAGGGCCCAGGCTTCTTGCTACTGCTGCCATGAATATACTCATTGTTTTTGTGAACATGTGAGTGAGGGTATGGATATGTCTCATGGGCTAAATTCCTAGGTTTAAAACTGTTGGATTAAAATAGGTTAGCACGATTTTTTTTTCTTGAGCATTATACACTAAGCTTTTGCTTGTTACATTATCATAAAGTAAAATTGACATTTTTATTTTGGTGTATAGTTCTATGAATTTTAAAGATTCTTGTCTATTCACTGCTATAATCAGGATACAGAACAATCCATCGTGCCAAAAAACTTTGTCGTGGTGTCTCTTAATATTTACTCTGCTCCTCCCACCCAGAATACCTGATAACCACTGACTTGCTCCTGCACAATTTTTATTGGTAACAACTAGTGTTTGTTCATTCTGATTGATTGACGAAGTAATCACTACTCTGTCATAAAAAGGTTCAAGGCATTAGTTGCTAGGTCTGCTAAGATCATGTTTCCCTACAGTTACCCCTAATGAAAAGATAAACGTAAGAAAAGTTTTTTTTTTCAAAAACATTTAAATAGAATAGTTTTCAAAATACTCCAGACCTTAATAAAGGTAAACCTTATCAGTTTAAAGTATTCTATCATTTTAATGAATTCTGTGTGTTTTTTAAAACAATTATGAACCAAATCATAACTAGATTGATGTGTAAGCACAGTCTAGATAAGAATGATAAGACCAGACATTCTTTTTTTTTTTTTTAAAGATTTTATTTATTTATTTGACAGACAGAGATCACAAGTAGAGAGGCAGGCAGAGAGGCAGGCAGATAGAGAGGGAGAAGCAGGCTCCCCACGGAGCAGAGAGCCCTATGTGGAACTTGATCCCAGGACCCTGATATCATGACCCGAGGCAAAGGCAGAGGCCCAGCCCACGGAGCCACCCAGGCGTCCCAAGACAGACATTCTTAAATCTGTTCCCCAATTTAAGATCTAGAACATTAGAGTGTCTTCGGTACCCTGTGTTCTCATCTTTTATCATATCCCCCCTTCCTAGGCCAGAGTTTCCCTCTTCAAACCAAAAGTCTTTGATTTTTGCTTAACATTTATTTGGGAGGGGGATAGAATTGTTTCTTTTCATATTAAAAACTGAATTACTCTGTGGTAGACAGAATAACGCCCCCCCCAAAGACATCCTAAACCCCGGGATCGGTGATAAGAGGAACTTGTAGATGTGATTAAGGATCTGAGACGTGGAGATTATGCTGGACTATCTAGGGGGCCCAACATAATCGCAGTAAGTTTTTAGGAAGTGGCAACAGCACTAAACATGATGATGAAAACAGAGGTTGGGATGGTGTGGAATGCAGGGGCCTCTAGAAGCCAGAACAGACATAGGAGATGATAAATTAGTGTGGTTTCAAGCCACTACGCTTGTGGTAATTTGCTTCAATAGGAAAATAATAGGAAATCCATAGGAAGGTGGTACACTCTTTATTTATGCTTCTAAAAAGTATAATTAAATGCTGTAAATAGAATATGTCATTTAAACATGTTTATTTTAATACAATTTCAAGCTTTCACAGAAATCGAAAGACTAGTATAAAAACACCTGCCTTTCCTTTACCCAGATTTGCCTATGGGTAATATTTTGCTCTGTTTGCTTATTATTTGATCTCATTCTTTCCCTATTAAAAAAAGCATTTGAAAACACCTTACAGATACTGTGATTCTCTATCCATCATTCTTTACTGTGTATTTCCTAAAAGCAGGATTTCGAGATAATAAACTGGGACTTTGGAGTAATACTAGAACCTAAAGTTCACATCTACATTGTTCCAGTGGTCCCAGCACTGTTCTGGCGGTGACTGTTTTTCCTGGTCCAGGATCCAATCCAGAAGCACGTGTGGCAGTTAGTGGTCATGTCGCTTTGGTCTCTAGTAATCCAGGAACATTCCTTCAACTTCCCTTGTCTTTCATGTTTTTGACAATTGTGAAAAGAACAAGCTAGTTACTTTATAGGAGTTTTTTCCATTTTACTTTGAGGTTTCCTTGTGACTAAATTTGAGTCACTCATTTTGGGGCAGAAACACCACAAATGTGATATTGTGTCCTCATCTGTGTATCTTATCAGGAGGCACAGAGTCAGCTGGTCACATTGTTGATGATGTGAGTCCTCTGTCCAGTTATTGTGTCCCCCTGTGTAATTAATAAGTCACCTGTAGCAGGATACTTTGAGTGAGATTGCTTCTCAACTTCATGAGCCACCGTGCTGATTCTGCCTTCTTTCCTTCCAATTTTTTAACTCTCTTCTTTAAATATTGGGAAATCTGGTTTCCCTGATCTAATATGATATTTTAACCTATTTGAAATGGTCTTTCCTACCACTGTTTTCCCATTACTTACAACTTAGTGTCATAAGTCATTCATAGTCCTAATGGATAGACAGAATTCATATGCATATAATCACAGATCCCCTTCAAATTATGTTTAAAGTTTCTTTTTTGGACTTTTATGTTGCCTAGAAAATTTTCCACTTTTCTTTATTGTACTTTCCATTTTATTTTTTAATTTTTTTTGAGAGGGGAGGGACAACTTATTGGAATATAAAAGTTTTATATTGTATATAAAAGGTTTACAATTTAGATAATAAAATAAACCACCATTTTGTTTAAGAATTTCAGGATTATTTCCTGGCAGATTCCAGTGTTGGTGGCATTGCTATGATTATTCAGTTCCAGAGAATATCACAAAGGTAACCAAACCTCTTGTGTGGTAAATGTTTCTCTTTTTTTCCCCACATGAGGGCACGTTGACTTCAGGGGCAAACCTGACACAGACTTCTGATGGACTCTAGTGATGTTTTAGTGATGGCTAGTCATTTCTACCTCAGGAAGCTGACTGGCTACACTTCTACCTATCTCAGGTTCAGGTTGGGTCAGCCTTGGGCAGAACTGAGTTTGCTGAAGTAGCATCTAAACTGATCAGTAGTTTGCACTTTCTGGAAACGATCTATTTAAAATCAGAATCCACCATTTGGTAATCTAGTTTGACTTGATCAAGGACAGAAGGGTCAGGGAAGAGAGCAGTCATGATGAAATTAGTTTGATGGAGTCTCTCAACTATGGGAACAATAGGCAGGATAAGAACATCCTTTGGAGGAGGGGATAGCCAAGGAACAGTATCAACTATGAATCCAAGAAACACAAGAAAAATTTCTTAAAAGTATCTGACATGCATTCCCAGAATGAGCAGAGTGGTTATACATGTGGGCTTGGCACCAGACAGAATTTTATTTGAGTCCTGGTTTATTGAATGACTGTGTTGTTTGAATGACCTTCAATGATCTATTTATTAAATGACTGGCTAAGTTATTTAATTTTTTTTTAAGATTTAGTTTCTTTCTCTATAAAATAGGGATGACAGGGGCGCCTGGGTGGCTCTGTGGATTAAGCCTCTGCCTTCGGCTCAGGTCATGATCTCAGAGTCCTGGGATGGGGCCCGAATAAGACTCTCTGCTCAGCAGGGAGCCTGCTTCCCCCTCTCTCTCTGCCTGCCTGCTTGTGATCTCTCTCTCTCTGTGTGAAATAAATAAATAAATAAATAAATAAAATCTTAAAAAAAAATAGGAATGACAAAGGTGCTTATATCACATGGCTATTGTGAAGACTTATTAATGTGTGTCAAGCTCAGTAAATGTCACCTGGCTATAACTTTACAGAGTTATAATTTATTATAACTCTGTAAATAGAGTTTGTAATTTGTATAAATTTATATAAGTTGTATAAATTTGTATTTATAAATAGAGCTTATAATATATTATAAAGAGCTTAATTTATTAATTCTTAGTTTTTTGAGTAGCAAGAGAAAGCATCAAAAGTGATCGCTCTTTAATTGGCAAGGTGGTCTTGAAAACAATAGGATCATGACTTGTAACCGTGTGGGTGGAGAAAATGTATGAACTCCCTAGTGGTGATGGGGGTACAGCTGAAGACACTTTTGCACCCAGTATAGTACAATGGATTTACTGTGATATTATATATTGTGTGGACATATCCCTGAACACAAAGAGCAACACCCACTGTGGTGTAATTATGTGTATATAAATCACAGGCCTTTTTTTTTGCAATAGTTGGTAGAACTATCATGTTTCCAATATATGAGTACATAGGGAAATGATTAAGAAATGATATTAAAAGGGAAAAATCAGGGTCCTCCTGGCTGACTCCCTTAATAACCATCAGTAATCAGGAGGCACATAAAGTGAGGTCAGAGCTCCTGCCCCCCTCCAAATAAAGTGCAGCCCATGGGCACTGGGCCTGTAGGGCTGGTTCTGTCCACTACTCTAAATCTGGGGACTACACTCTCTTTGCAGATGACACGATACTTTATATAGAAAACCCAAAACACTCCACCCCCAAACTACTAGAACTCATACAGCAATTTAGTAACATGGCAGGATACAAAGTCAATATATAGAAATCAGTTGCTTTCTTATACACTAACAATGAAAATACAGAAAGGAAAATTAGAGAATCGATTCCATTTACTATAGCACCAAGAACCATAAGATACCTGGGAATAAACCTAACCAAAGAGGTAAAGGATCTGTACTCGAGGAACTACAGAACACTCATGAAAGAAATTGAAGAAGACACAAAAAGATGGAAGACCATTCCATGCTCATGGATTGGAAAAATGAACATTGTTAAAATGTCTATACTGCTTAGAGCAATCTCTACTTTTAACGCCATTCCGATCAAAATTCCACCAGCATTTTTAAAGAGCTGGAGCAAATAATCCTAAAATTTGTCTGGAATCAGAAGAGACCCCGAATTGCTAAGGAGATATTGAAAAAGAAAAACAAAACTGGGGGCATCATGCTGCCTGATTTCAAGCTGTGATCACCAAGACAGCATGGTACTGGCACAAAAACAGACACATAGACCAGTGGAACAGAGCAGAGAGCCCAGATATGGACCCTCAACTCTATGGTCAAATAATCTTCGACAAAGCAGCTAAAAATATACAGTGGAAAAAAGACAGTCTCTTCAATAAATGGTGCTGAGAAAATTGGACAGCTATATGTAGAAGAATGAAACTTGACCATTCTCTTACACCATACACAAAGATAAACTCAAAATGGATAAAAGACCTCAACATGAAACAGGAATCCATCAAAATCATAGAGGAGAACATAGGCAGTAACCTCTTCGATATCGGCCGCAGCAACTTCTTTCAAGATATGTCACCAAAGGCAAAGGAAACAAAAGCGAAAATGAATTTTGGGAACTTCATCAAGGTTAAAAGCTTCTGCATAGCAAAGGAAACAGTCAAAACAAAGAGGCAACCCACGGAATGGGAGAAGATATTAGCAAATGATGGTGCAAACAAAAGGCTGATATCCAGGATCTATAAAGAACTTCTCAAACTCAACACACACAAAACAGATAATCACATTTAAAAATGGGCAGAAGACATGAACAGACACTTCTCCAATGAAGACATACAGATGGCTAACAGACACATGAAAAAATGTTCATTATCACTAGCCATCAGGGAGATTCAAATCAAAACCACATTGAGATACCACCTTACTCCTTACAGTTAGGATGGCCAAAATTATTAAGACAATAAATAATGTGTGTTGGAGAGAATGTGGAGAAAGGGGAACCCTCTTACACTGTTGGTGGGAGTACAAGTTGGTGCAACCACTTTGGAAAACAGTGTGGAGATTCCTTAAGAAATTAAAAATAGAGCTTCCCTATGACCCTGCAATTGCACAGCTGGGTATTTACCCCAAAGATACAGATGTAGTGAAAAGAAGGGCCATCTGTACCCCCCTACTATTGTTCATAATAGCAATGGCCACAGTCACCAAACTGTGGAAAGAACCAAGATGCCCTTCAATGGATGAATGGTTAAGGAAGATGTGGTCCATATACACTATGGAGTATTATGCCTCCATCAGAAAGGATGAATACCCAACTTTTATATCAACATGGACGGGACTGGAAGAGATTATGCTGAGTGAAATAAGTCAAGCAGAGTCAGTTATCATATGGTTTCACTTATTTGTGAAGCATAAGAAATAACACGGAGGACATGGGGAGATGGAGAGGAGAAGGGAGTTAGGGGAAATTGGAGGGGGAGACAAACCACAAGAGACTGTAGACTCTGAGAAACAATATGAGGGTTTTGGAGGGAGGGGTGGGGGGTGGGAGGTTGGGTGAGCCTGATGGTGGGTATTATGGAGGGCACGTATTGCATGGAGCACTGGGTGTGGTACATAAACAATGAATCCTGGTACACTGAAAAGAAATTAAAAAAATAAATAAAAATCTGGGTACTATTCCTGTTTTTGGCCATGGAGTTCATGTTTACTCCCTGCTTAGTCCCTGGGCTTGGTCTCTGTCTTATGTTCTGAACACTGACTTCCCTAGTTTCTATAAGTGGCATCCACCATTGGTCCCTAAAGCCTGATGCTCCATCCTTTAGGTCTGGGATATCAGACATGTTCAAAGAGTATCTGTGATTTGTACCTTCTCCAGAAGACATCCAGGGAGGATGGCTTGGTGGGGGGAAACTTCTGAATGGACAGGATCACCTCAGGCCCTGTCCAAGATGCAAGACGCGTCCAGATCACCAGACAGAGGAATGGCCACACTCCAAGGACTTGCCTGGAATCTAGGACCCAGGAACTTAACCCAGATGCCTCCCTTGGCTGCCTGCTGCCTGGATTTTAACTTCCTAGCCAGATCAGTCAGTTATTCAAAGCACATTCAGCTCCAGCCCACATCTGAATAACAGACATTATCATCTATGCTTGGCAAAAACAGAAGTGTGAAATGTGAGTCAGTTGTTTTATTCCACTTCCTGGTGGAGAGAGACAGTTTCTCATCCCGTGTGAATCCAGTCATTCAGGAAGAAAGTCTATTCCAAAGAATTATTCAGACAGTGATTGTGGCTGCTCCCAATTAGATGCAGACTGACTCAGGAGGCAGGGTCCTGACACGGTGAGAGGGGACTGGGAGGCAGGGCACTATTGCACAGCTGTTTCTGGCCATCATGCCAGGCTGGCCTCTTACTCAATCTCCTCACACCTGTATTTCTCCCTGTAGCCAATTATCCCCATTTTAAGTACCACCTATTTAAGAGTGACCCAACTGGTTATTTTTGATGTTATAGCCGCTCCAGCCTAACACACATACTCTCTTTTGAGGAAGTGGATTCCAGTCAGTGGAGGACATTTTCTTTGCTGTACCCTGAGACGCTGCCAGTAAGAGAGGCTGGAGGCAAACTCAGAAGCAGAATTCAATTGCTCACCGTGTTGGGGGTGGGAGTCAGGGGCAGAAAAGGAAGTTCCACGGGGGAAATATACAGGCAGATAGAGATCACAAGACAGCAAGGTCGAAAACTGCTTTGCAAAGAACAGAGGAAAAAATGCAGGATGGAGATCAGACACTTTCTAAGAGAATTTGGAGTATTCAACTGAGGTGTGTAACCACAGAAACCAAACTCCATCCTTCATCCTTCATCTCCCTACAGAGTCTTGGTCAACATTTACATTGCTGAGTAATGCTTTCAGTGCAGAGAGGATTTTCTATTTATTTACTAAAAAGAAGAGCAACGCTGTGTCTAGGATCAAGGGTAGCTGGAGACCAAAAGAGAGTCTGCTTCTGGGGACAGCAATATTTGAGTGTAATTATAGTATTTTTTTTTAAATGCCTGTTTCCCTGCTTCATCTATAAGTTCCAAAAAGACAGGAATCGTGTCTCCTCTTGGCATATCCCCAGCGCCTAGCACAACGTTGGCACATAATAGGTGTTCAAATATTTTTTGGATGAATGAATATCCAAATGAGTGACTCCACTTGATGGCTCCACACAACTTCTGGTCTCCAGCTGGAGTCTGGAAGACAATGCTTCTTTGTCCCGTTGCCCAAGTTCTGCAGGGCGTATTGGAGGATTTGATGATTTGGGGGATGGTGGGTCTCATAGCAGCAGCTTTTAGGGCAATGCTTTAGAAAGTCACTCTTCTCTCCTGATAAGGTGGTGCTGTTGGCTGACAGCAGAGCTGAAACACTACGTGCAGGAAATAATACAAGCCATCAAGATACTCGCTTTATTTGGAGTGGAGGAGGCCAATCTGATTTCCATAAGTATTAAAGTCACAACACTGCTCTGGGATTTTGCATGCTGATTTATATGGGGAGAAAATAAAGCTCTGCTGGAAGAATTGCATCAGTTCTTTCTCTGTTCGCCCTCTGGGAGCTTCCATTGTGAAGAGGAATTGAGCTCCCTAATCATGACACTTAGCAGAAAATATCAAGTAGATGTAGTTGCAATAACCTTCAATTTTTTTCCTTGGGCTAAAATGAAACTTATGAAATCGAGAAGGAAACTCTCTAGGCTGCTAAGTGCCATGAACAGAGAAGGGTATTTTGAGTCAGAACATGTCGGCTAAGGCCCAGCTCCACCACTTCCCAGCTATATGAGTTTGCAGAAGTCAGTTTGAATGCTTGGAGCCTCAGTTTACTCATCTGTAAGTTAGGGATATGACTATGGTGTGTGTATATGACATTTTGGCTGAAGAGTTTTGAGGTAGCTGTTTTGGCTTAGCCATTTCCATGTGGCCTAAAAAATAACAAATTATTTACACTTACCTTTTTTTTTTTTTAACGTGTATATGAGAACTTTATCCCATTCCCGTGTCCCACTTCAAGCCTGGCCCAGCATGGAAGATTAGGAATCAAAGGTGAATTAAAAGACTAGGACATGTACTACAGACAGAACTTGAAAATTAGGGGGGGGGAAATGATTTTGAGGGCAGGGGGAATTGTTATTTATTACAAAAAGACAAAAGCTGCAACTTCCATCTGCCTGAGTAGTGATGAAATTTGTATGAGGGGAGATGTTTTGCTTAGGAAAGTATATTGAAGCTCTGCTTGGGAATGAGTTTGGTCTGAAAGGAGGGAGAGAACAGAGAAAAAGAGACTGAGAGAGAGAGAGAAATCTACTCTGCTTTGCAAAATAAATTAAGTAAATTGTGGGGTTCTCCGGAGCTGTCTTTGAGAGGGAAAGTGAGTGTAAGGAGAGAAGGGAAGAGGCCCAAGGCAGTGGAGAACTAAGTCCTAAAGAGGAGTTCCATGTGACGGAGAAGGACGGTCTTGGGGTGCACAAAATCTTCCTATTTTAATAACTGAGGTAGATTTTGCTTGCATTCTCAACTTTTGAAAGCAATAATAGAAAGTATAATTTCAGCTGGATAAAACCAAGTCATACCAAAATGAGGGAAGATGAAAAAAATAAAGAGCAAGAAAAATGTTCCTAATTAACAGCATTTCTTCATATTTGTGGTTTTGCTACCGTGTGTCTAGGTATGGCTTTTGTTTTGTTTATCTTTATTTGGGATTCCATGCTTCATGGTTTTGAGAACTTACAAGTCTTTTTTCAATTCTGAAAACTTCTTGGGATTTATTTTTATTTTTATTTGCAAATTCCCTCTTTATTCTTTCTACTTTGTCCTCCTGAACTCCTATTTGGCATTGTTGAACTTTATCTGAGATCTGTGTTTCTGGAAAGCAGGATGGTTAAAAACCGTCCATTCCCAGTTCTTTTGTGTTCTGGAAATAGCTAACCTTGAAGGACAACCCTGCCCTTGTATCCTCTGATATGAGACCTTTGCTGTTCTTCCTGATGATTTCTTTTTTTTTTTTTAAGATTTTATTTCTTATTTATTTATTTGACAGAGATCACAAGTAGACAGAGAGACAGGTGAGGGTGGGGGTGCTGAGGGAAGCAGGCTCCGCACTGAGCTGAAAGCCAGATGGATGAGGGGCTCAATCCCAGGATCAGAGGCTTAACCCACTGAGCCACCCAGGCGCCCCTCTGTTCCTCCTGATGATTCCTACCAGACTTTCCATGACTCTCTTATTGCCATGATTCCTACAAGACTTTCCACGACTTTCTTATTTACCTGCTTCTTTAAATCCTCATGTCTTCTTCCTTTTCACTAAGACATTCCCAATCAATGAACATTCGTTATTGCAACATTCTATTTAAAATCATCACCCCAATTCTCCAGTTCACTTTGTTTTCCATTTAACTTATGGAATGTTCTTACTCATCTCTCTGTATTTCTACTTCTATTTCATAATCTCCACCTTTTTATTTCTTTGTGCTGTAATTTGTTCAAATCTATCCACGAATTTGCTAATCCTTTATACAGTGCCTAATCTGATATTTAAACAGGTTTTCGTTTCTAAGAGTTCTCTGCCTATTCTTTTCACATTCTTTTGTGTTCTTTCATTATGATGTCTTTGTTTTAAACATACTTCTATTTTAGTCTTATAGATGGTTCTACAGATGGTTTCCAACTTAAGATCATTTGGCTTAATGATTTTTTGACTTTGTGATGACACAAAATGATATGCATTCAGTAGAAACTGTACTTTGAATTCAGAATTTGGATCTTTTCCTGGGCTGACGCTATGCTGTATGATTCTTGTGATGCTGGGTAGGGAAAGGAAACCGCTCCAGTCAGTCTCTCAATCCTGAGGGTAAACAACTGATATGCTTAGAAACATTCTGCATCCGTATAGCCTTATTTTAAAATCACTTTCAGTATAGAATTCAATAAATTACATGAGGCACCCAACACTTTATTATGAAATAAGCTTTGTGTTAGATAATTTTGCCTGACTGTAGGCTAATGTAAGTGTTCTGAACACATGTAAGGTGGGTTCAGCTAAGCTATGATGATTGGTAGGTTAGGCATACTAAATGCATTTATGACTTGGATATTTTCAACTTACGATTTTTTGGGGGAGGTATAACTCATAAGTTGAGGAAGATCTGTATGTTCTCCAGACCTGACCATCTTGATTTGGAATCAGTTAGTCACATCTCTCAATTCTCCCTCATGGTAGATTGTTTCCTTGTATAGTTTGTAATGTCTTTACTGTGAAGTTACCTCAGTTTGTTTGGAGGTGGTGATTCCTGAATGCTCTGAATTGTAAGAGTATTCCTACAGAACGAGTTTGAGTTTGCTTATGCTTCAGTTCCAATGGTTTCACAAATACTGGACAAACTGTAATGTAAAACCATGGTTTCCTACAATGTAGTGAAAATTTGGGCCTTATATCCTTAGGTATGTGTATGAACTTTGATTTCTTATGATATAAAATTTTCCACCTCGTTTCCTGGGTACCTTCAACACCTATCAACACTTTTGCAAGTTAGCTGGATAGGGGATTTTCTAGCCTCATTCTCATGATAGCTTTATCAAATTTCCAGCTTTTTTCGCTAGAGGCATGTATCCCGTTCCTTCTTCATGTGGGCTTTCCACATACATAGGCTTTTAAAATTCTTTCTTTCTTTCTTTCTTTTTTTTTTTAAGATTTTATCTATATATTTGACAGACAGAGATCACAAGTAGGCAGAGAGGCAGGCAGAGAGAGGGGAGGAAGCAGGCTCCCCGCCAAGCAGAGAAACCAATGCAGGACTCGATCCCAGGGCCCTGAGATCATGACCTGAGCCGAAGGCAGAGGCTTTAACTCACTGAACCACCCAGGCACCCCTAAAATTATTTCTTAATAAAAACAAACACCAAACAAAACTTAGATCTATTACTCTGAGGCTTAATTTGCCAATAGCCTTCCATGGATCTCTAAATAATTTCTACCTTTCTCCTGCTATCATAATATGGGAGTCAATCATCCAGATAAAACTAAATTTCCAACCTTCATTTCCACGATAAAGCCTTCTTCTATTAACTGAGTTTCAAGAAATGTTGGATCAACTGTAGTCTGTAGTGACAAGAACAAACTGAAATTTTCTAATGTCAGGCAGTGGAAGAAGAAGGTCCATGTGGGAAGGGAATTTAGAATCTTATAATTGAAATTCCAAGAGATTTCCCTTCCGCTTGCGAGTTACTGCTGCTACCACCATGCTGACTTAGCAGGTGGCTGCTGCCCTCCATGCATCTCTAGGTCACACACTGTTCAGCTGAAACAGAAGGAAAAAGAAGTCAGGGATGTAAAATGGGGCAAGGAATAAGGTTTTTACAAGAATGCATGCAAAGAAGTCCTTACACTCTTACTGTGAGAGGGACATAAATTTGTCTCTAAGCTTTCTTATAGCTAATTCAAAGACAGAAATATACTTGCTTACACACAATTTAAGAGACTAAGAGATAAGAGCATATAAGTCAATTAACTGAAACTTGGGGTACCAATAAATAAGGAGAGCTAATGTGAGGGAAGTTGAAAGAAGTCTTTTGATATATATCTTAGCTTGAGCTGCTATAATGAAATACCATAGACTGGGTGGCATAAATAACACTTATTTCTCGAAGTTCTGGAGGCTGAGAAGTCCAAGATCAAGGGGCCAACAGATTCAGTCCTTGGTCACCTTTTCCCTATATCTGCACATGGTGGAGAGAGGAAACTCTGGTGGTCTCTTCCTCTTCTTATATGGGCACTAATCCCATCATGGAGGTTTCACTGTCATGATGTCACCTAAACCTAATTATCTCTCAAAGACCCTGCCTCCTAATGCCATCACACTGAGGGGTTCACACTTAAACATATGAGTTTGGGGAGTGGGGGACAAAAACATAACTCCATGATAATATGCTACTTGGAGTGGGGAATATGAGACACCAAAGTTTATGCTTGAGAAGGAATAAATACTACACTGCCTTCTAAGGAGAATGGGTCTTAAGAGGTATTTGGTATGGTTGAGTAGAATTTGTAAATTTGGGGACAGAGCTGAAGAGAGACTAATAGCTACTCCTGTGGTCTCTCCCTGCCTTTCTCCCGTATTTCACTTATCCTTCCCTCTAAATGAAAGTAGAGTTTGTACTGACACCGAGTATGAAGCCTGTATGAAGAATCCACGTATTTCTATCCAGGTCTATTTTGACATTAAATTTTTCCTGGTGCGGGCCCTTTCCTGCGTTCCTTCTTAATTTTTAAATTATATCCATATTTGCTTTTTTTTTTTTTTACCCTCTGATCTCTATTTCTGAGTCTCTCAACCCTTTCAGGTTCCCATTACTCCTTCCTGTCACCCTATACATGGGGCTGAATAAACAACTCTATTCATGAGTGGGGCAGTTCCATTAGAATCCCATATATTAAGGGCAGGGTTGCCAAGAGATGGGTGACATTGTCCTGGGAATTCTAGCCCAAGGCAGATTTTCTCCAGTCATAACCTGGACACTGTCCTTTTCACTGTGCCTTTTATTTTTCTTTTTAGGTTAGAAGGTTGAAGTTAGGAGAGATTCTCCTAACTGGTTTCAATTCAAGATGGTATAAAGAATTCTTAGACTTGAAAATCATTAAATTTGGGTTATAAAGAGCTGTGTCAGGTTCAGTAAGAAATATACTTTCCTTCTCCAATCTTCATTTTCGTATCTTAAAAAAAATATATTTGAAATAGATTTAAACTTTCTGAAATAATGTCTTCCAAAGAAACTTTGAAAGATAACCTAATATTAAAAAGAGAGTGCTATATCCTAATGGAGGTTGTGGCTGTGATAATGGTGGGTGCTGTCTTCCCTTCATTCCCCAGGAAACCCCAGAGGACCCCTGTAGAATTGCTCCAACTTTAAAAAGTAAAGTTGGGAAAACCACTGGCCTGGATCAGAGAAAAGCAAAATTTTACTGTGAAGGACCATCTAGTAAATATTCCTGTCTTTAGGTATTGTATCATCTTTGTTGAAACCACACGACTCTCTCATTGTAGAATTAAAAAGCCATAGACATTACTTAACAAATGAGTGTGACTGGATTTGCCTCACAGGTCAGTTTGCCAATCCTTGGTTTGTAAAATCCCTAGATGATTTTTGAGGTTGTTTCAAATATATGTATATCCATCATAGAGTTCAACACAGATGTATGCATTTTGATTTATTAAAGGAGGAAACAACTTGCCCTCAGTTTTCAGAGACTTGGGTAAATCTTCATCCCATTTTCCTTGTGTCTCCAAAGAGCCTGCCAGTTTAATGAGCCTGGGTACCATCTCTAGGAGGATTCCTTCCTTCCCGAGGCTGCCAGCAGAGGGCAAAAGCAGACTTTATATTCTTCTGTTTTAGCAAATGCACGCCTGGAGTTGGGGCTACACTTTTGGGTAATGTAGGCACTCAGAAATGACAAAGAAATGGCACACATGATAGAATCAGTAGGCGAGACCATTTAAACATGTATTAGAACTGTATTCCATCTGTTAAAAAAATTAGAGGAAATATTGAACATTAAGTAGAGAAATGAAGGCTATAAAAGATGCCCCAAATCAAGATTTTAGATATGAAAGTTATAATGGCTGAGGTGAAAAGTGCACTGGGTAGTAATAATGACAGATTAGATGTAGATTAGTGGACCTGAGCACATAGCCATAGACATTCCCAAAATGAAACAGAGAAAGACATTTGATGAAATTGAGAAAATGAGTGAACTATTTATTAGACAAAGTAAAGCAGTCAAATATTTGTGTAATTGTAGTCTATGAGGGAAGGAATAGAGAAAAGTATTTGAAGAAACAATGGCTGAAAAATTTCCACATTTGATGAAACAATAAACCCTTATATCCAAGAAGCTCAACAAACCTCAAGTAAAAAAACATAAAGAAAAACACAGTAAAAGAGAATCACATTGCTTAAAACCAGTGACAAGGAAAAGATCTTAGAAGAAGTAAGAGGGGAAAAAAAGGACACATATACAGAGGAACAAACATAAAGATACAAATACATTTCTTGTTAAAAAAATGCATGCAATGAAACAATAGAGCAATATCTTCAAGGGCTGCAAGAAGAAAAGCTTTAAAAGTAGAGTTCTTTGTTCGGTGAAGGCAAACACACAAAAGCTGAAAGAATTCATCACTAGCAGATCTGCATGGTAAAAGATGTTAAAAGTAGTTCTTAAGGCAGAGGAGAAATGATGTAGCCTGAAATCTGGATCTGTAAAAATGGAATGAAAAGCACTGGAAATAACTATATTAGTAAATGGAAAAACTTTTTATTGTTAATTAAAATATTAAAGGAATAATCTGGTTAAAGCAAAAATAATAATAATGTATTGTGGAGTTTATAATATATGAAGAAGTAAAATGTAAGGCAATAATAGCACAAAGACAGAGAGGAGGAAAGTATACTATGATGAAGTTCTTATACTATATATGAAGTAGTATATTATCACTTAAAGGTAGACTTAATTAGTTAAATATTTATCTTATAAGTCCCAAAGCAACTACTAAAAATACAACAAAGAGCTATAGCTAATAAGTTAAGAGTTCTCAAATTATAGTTCTCAAATATGTAAATAACCTAAAAGGAACATAGGAAAAGAAGAAAAAGGTCCAGAAAACACAGAGGACATATAGAAAACAAATAACAAGATGGTAGGTTTTAACTCATCTATAGTAATAATCACATTAAATGTAAATGGCCTTAATACCCCAATTAAAATTCAAAGATTACCAGATTGTATAAAAAAGCAAGGTGCAACCACATGCTGTCTATGAGAAACCCACTTTAAATATAAACACCTGAATAGGTTAAAAATAAAATGATAAAAGAAGATATTTAATTCTAGCATTAACAAAAAGAAAACTGAAGTGATTATATTTATATCCAGTAGAAAAGGTTTTAGAGCAAAATATATTACTAGGGAAAAGGAGTGTCTTTTCATAATGACAGAGAGGTCAGTTTATCCAGGGGCATGATATGCTTATGAACCTGATAATAGAACTTCAAAATCTATGCAGCAAAAGTTAATAAATTCTGGCCAGGACAATAAGCCAATAACAATACATAAGAGGCATCCAGACTAGAAAGGAGGAAAGGAAGAAATAAAATTTTCTTCACAGAGGACATTATTGTCTCTGTACAAAATTCAATGGAATATATAAAAATGCTACGAAAATTAATGAGTCAGCAAGATTAACATGCAAAAGTCAATTGTATTTCTATATACTAGCAACAAACAATTGGATATTGAAATGATAAAAGAACCATTTATAATAGCATAAAAATATAAAATTATTTGACAAAAGATATGTAAGACCTATCAAATAAATAGTACAAAACATCTTGAGAGAAATTAAAGAAGATCTAAATAAATTGAGAGATATATCATGAGTTTGGAAGACTCAATATTTATAAGGATTCAATTCTCCCCAAGTTGATCTAAAGATTCGGTGTAATTAAGATGAAAATCTCAGTAGTCTTTTTTGGTACAAATTGACAAACTGTGTATGGATGGGTGAGTCTGCCTTTGGAAGGTGGGGAGCATAGAAAAGGATGACAAAAGGGCATGAGGAAATATTTGGAGGGAGGTGGATATACAGTCCTGATTGTTGTGATGGTCTCACAGCATACAGATTTAAACATGTATCAAATTATACATTTTAAACATGTATAGTTTGTTGTATGTCAGTTATACCTCAATAAAACTTTTTAAAAAGATGATATTTATTTATTTGAGAGTGATTGTGTGCAAGAGAGCAGTGTGAGGGACAGAGGGAGAAGCTGGTTTTCCACTAAGCAGGGAGCCTGATGTGGGGCTCTATCCCTGCACTCCGGGATCATGACCTGAGCCAAAGGCAGAGGTTTAACCAACTGAGCCATCCAGGTGCCCCTCAATTAAAGTTTTAAAAATGTCACAGCGTTTGGAGGCATACTAGACATTTGTAAGTGTCAAGAGAAGAGCCATTGTGATCAATTCTTTTTATTGAATCTATAAACTCTCAATTATGGGATTTGATTTAGACTGCAATCATTTTCAACAGGATACAGACCTTTGGGATGGAATAGATGTAGGTAATCTCCATTGTCTATATCTGCCCAATGTTCTTATTCCCTTTTTCTGTTAACAGCATCCCCTCCTTCTTTGGAGAATCTTTCTCTTTGTGGTTACCCATCCATGAATTTGTGGTAATACTGCCCATCATATTTCCTTGGCTGTAGAGGTCATGTCAACCAAAGCTAACCAATTGTGGCTCCCTATCACTTTTCATGGCCAGTGGTCAGTGAGGTTGATATAAGACTCAAGCAACAAGAACGCATCCCTAGGAGATTTAAATATAGACTTGGGCGCCTGGGTGGCTCAGTGGGTTAAGCCGCTGCCTTCAGCTCAGGTCATGATCTCAGGGTCCTGGGATCGAGTCCCGCATCGGGCTCTCTGCTCAGCAGGGAGCCTGCTTCTCTCTCTCTCTCTCTCTCTGCCTGCCTCTCCATCTACTTGTGATCTCTGTCAAAAAAAAAAAAAAAGAGAGATTTAAATATAGACTTGAATGTGGGTAGACAGAGATATAAAGGTATAGAGAGGACAGATGAAAGAAGGCTTCCCTTGCTTCTCAGGTCAATAGCTTGATTTTACAATCCAAATTTTAACTGTAGGCAGTTGTATGGAGGAACCATGAGGACATTAGGAAAGAACTTATACATCACTTATCTCATTATATATATTTTATTGCATCTTTACTGTGTGTCAGTTACTGATCAAATATAGCGGTGAACAAGCATACTTGATAAAGAATAAAGAAAGGAAAAGTCTAGGTGATGTCTATATGTACTTGTTTTATAATACAAAACAGAGAAAGTTGAGCAAAAAAAAAAAAAAAAGATCTCGACTAGGGGAGATACACATGGTAGACAGTGAGAGCATAATGTAAACCATTGTTTTTTTTAGTTATTTTGTTTTCAGATGTAGTATTAATAGTTACCATTTTTAAGCACCTAAATCTGTCAGATACTTTATAACATTATATCTCTTTTAATCGTTAAAACCATATTTCAAAGAAGGTAGTGATCATTGGTTAGGATCTTCACAGGGTCAAATAAATAGCACCTCTCTTCTTCACCTAAGTTCTAAATAACCTAAGAGATAAGAAAAGAGGAGATAGCAGACAAACATTCCTTTTCTTACTTTAAAGACTAAGTCAGATGATTTTCGATTAGTAGGAGACACAAATCCCTCCTTTAACTGAACCCAACTAGTCACTTGAATGCTGGACCAGTGCAGACCTTCTAACATGGGGGCTGTCCAAAAAAGACTTAGAGCAGAGTAGATTCACTTCCAAGAAGGAAAGTGGAGAATCTGAGCCATTTATCCTTTTTCTTTTTTTTTTTTTTAAGACTTTATTTATTTATTAGACAGAGAGAGAGAGAGAGCGTGCGAGTGCGAGCAGGGAGAGCAGCAGGCAAAGGGAGAGAGAGAAGCAGGTTTCTCACAGAATAGGGATCTTGATGCAGGGCTTGATTCCAGGACCCTGGGAGCACGACCTGAGCTGAAGGCAGATGCTTAACTGAGCCACCCAGGAACCCCTGAGCCATTTATTCTTACCAAGTTTAGTCAGATAGGTCATTTCACCTTTCTCAAAACTGAGTGGTTAAAGAGGTAGAGAAAGGCCAGAAATACATCCCTACTTGAGCTCCACCAACAAGGAGGAAAACTAAGATTGGGGAAGTGTTTCCTAAACACAGTTCAATTTTACACATGAGGAAAATGAGACTCAAAAATGCGAAATTGTTTGGCCAAGAGCACACATTTAATACATAGCAGGACCAGAAATCAAGGTTCAGTTGACCACAAAGTCAATTTCTTTCTACTACCCATTAAGTATCCACTATACTTTAAAATGTTGGGGTGCAATTCCACTGCCAGGAATTTAGCCATGTGTCACCATAAGTGCACAAAGATTTCTCTAGAACATTTGCTGCAGGGTATTTTCAGTAGGAAAAAAGTAAAAGCAACTCAAATGTCCTTCAACAGGGGAATCATTAAATAAATCATGGCACATTCACAGAGTAGAATGGTTTATGACAATTTTTTGACAACAAGGACAATAATCTCTGTATTAAAAGGGGGAAAAATCTAAGATATATTTAAATTAAAAAAGCACATAACAACAGTGTGCATAGTGTGTTCTTCTTTGGGTAACTTTCAAAAGTTTATATTTACCTGTACATAAAACATTTCCATAGAAATATAAAAGAAACTTAGTAATGGTCACCACTAGGTGGTGGAAGGAGGAGTGGTTAGGGTGCATTGGTTACTATTGGAAACATTTTTAATAGATATTTTTCTTTTTTTGAGATGTATTTCACATACCAAAAACGTCACACATTCACAGTGTACAATTCAGTTGGTTTGTGATGGTTTCACAACCTCCTTCAATTTAATGTTAATTCCTGAATATTTCCATCACTCCAAAAAGGACATACAATTAGCACTCACTCCTTACTCCCTCATATCCCTAACCCTGGCAACAACTGATCTATTTTTTTTGGTCTGTCAGAATTTTTATATTATAGACATTTTATATAAATGAATAATAAAATATATGAGCTTTGGTGTCTGGCTTCTTTTACTTAATGTTTTCAAGGTTTGTCCAGTTGTAGTATTATCAGTGTTTCATTCTCTTTTATAGGTGAATAATATTCCATTATATGTGTGTATGTCACATTTTATTTATGCATTCATCAGTAGATGGATGTTTGAATTGTTTCTATTCCTTATCTATTATTAATAATGCTGCTACAAACATCTATGCACATGTTTTTGTGTGGACATGTATCTTCAGTTCTCTCAGGCATATCTGGGAATGGAATTGCTGGGTCATATGATAAAAGGTTCCATGTTGAACTTTTTGAGGAACTGCCAAACTGTTTTCTGAAGCAGGTGACCTATTTCATATTTTCCTTCATTTTTTGGAGGATCATTTCTTTGGGTATAGAATTCTTGGTTGACAGTCTTTTTCAGCACTTTGAAAATGTCATGTGACTGCCTCTGACCTCCATGGTTTCTGATGAGAAATAAGTTGTTAATATTATTGAGAATCCCCTGTATGGGTTGAGTTACTTCCCTCTCCCTGCTTCCAAGATTCTCTTTTGTCTTTTGACAGTTTGATTATAATGGGTCTAGATATAGAGCTCTGTGAGTTTATCCTACTTGTAGTTTATTTAGCTTCTTAGATATGTGGACTAACGTTTTTCAATTGATTTTAAGAACTGTTTCTTTCAACTATGCTTTCAGCCCTTTTATTTCTTTTCTCTCCTTCTGAGACTTTATTAAATATATGATGATATGATTAATGCTCTCACACAGATTTCTGAGGCTGCTGGGTTTTTGTTTTTTCTTTCATTCTTTTCTTTCTGTTCTTCAGACTGCATCATCTGAATAATCCCATTTTCTTTTTTTTTTTTTTTAATTTTATTTACTTATTTGACAGAGAGAGATTACAAGTAGGCAGAGAGAGAGAGGAGGAAGCAGGCTCCCTGCTGAGCAGAGAGCCTGATGCGGGACTTGATCCCAGGACCCTGAGATCATGACCTGAGCCAAAGGCAGTGGCTTAACCCACTGAGCCACCCAGGCGCCCTGAATAATCCCATTTTCAAGCTTGCTGATTCTTTCTCCTGACAGCTCAAATTTGTTGTTAAGCCTCTCTAATGAATTTTTCATTTTGGTTATTGTATTTTTCAGTGCCAAGATATCTATGTGTTTCTTTTTAATAATTTCTATAACTTTAATTAGTGTTCTCTATTTTTGTTGATATATACTAAGTCATCCTTTTCACGCTTCCTTTTAGTTCTTTAAACATAATTTCATTTAATTTTTTTGGACATATTTTATTTTTTATTTTTTTTAAAGGTTCTATTTATTTATTTGTCAGAAATCACAGTAGGGGGGTGCCTGGGTGGCTCAGCGGGTTAATGCCTCTGCCTTCGGCTCAGGTCATGATCCCAGGGTCCTGGGATCGAGCCCCATGTCCGGCTCTCTGATTGGCAGGGAGCCTGCTTCCCCCTCTCTCTCTACCTGTCTCTCTGTCTACTTGTGATCTCTGTCTGTCAAATAAATAAATAAAATCTTTAAAAAAAAAAAAAAAGAAATCACAGTAGGTAGAGAGAGAGGGGGAAGCAGGCTCCCTGCTGAGCAGAGAACTTGATATGGGGCTCGATCCCAGGACCCTGGGATCATGACCTGAACTGAAGGCAGAGGCTTTAACCCACTGAACCACCCAGGCACCCTTGGACATATTTTAAATACCTGATTTAAGTCCTTTGCCCAAAGGTTCCAACATCTAGGTTTATTTAGCAACAGTTTATGTTGAATGCTTTTTTTCTTCCTGTGTTTGGGCCAAACTTTCTTATTTCTTTGTATGTCTGATAAGTTTGCTGCTTGAAACTGGACATTTAAAATAATATAATATGGTAACACCTGAGACTGTATTTTGCCCTTCCCTAGGGTTTGTTGTTATAGTTGTTTGCTTATAGAGTAACTTTCCTGAGTTAATCCTGTAAAGTCTGTATTCTTTGTCATCTCTGGCCAATAGTATCTTCCCTTGGTTAGCTAATGATTAACAGAAGTTTCTTTAAATGGCTGGAATCAATAAGTCTTCCAGCTTTTGCTAGTGGGGTTTGTGTGTGTTTTGAATAATACTTTTAATGCTCAGGCAAGTAATTTATAACTCTGCCTTAATCTTTCCTTCCTGCTTACAAAGAGCCTCAAGATCAGCTAGTAATGAAAGCTTAGGGTAGGGTCTTCTTGGGTTTTTCCTGGGCATATACACAGTCATGTGCCTGGCTTTCTTGATTCCCAAGAATGTGTTAGAGATTTTCAAAGTCTCCAATGGACATCTTATTCCCTGCCTTTTCCTTTTAACTTTTTAAAATCAGCTTCTTAACTCCAGCTGCTATTATGCCTCAGGAAACTGTGTTGTTAAACAACTATGACTGATTGTCTTCAACAAACACTCCCAGGAAAAAGGCTGTTTGGAATGACAGAGTCACGTCAAATAAAGACAAGCCTTGCAACTGAGCATTTCTAGGGAACCACCAGAGAGGTCAAATAATGACAATTCTCTGAGAAAGTTGTTTTGGGGGAACCAAACCCATTCTGCCTCTTCCAGGAGTTGCCAAGCTGCTGCTTTTCACTGTGTTTGAAGCAGCTCTTTCTCTTCAAGACTTCTAAGAGTTTTGCAGAGGAGAATGGGAGTAGGACAAATTAAAACCCCACAAATCTTACTGTTCTTACTGAGATTCAGCCATTTATCTTGAAAGAACACTTCATGGATTGTTGCCAGTCTTTGGTTAATTTCTAGAGTTTTGAAAATGTTGATTGTGGCAAGTTTCGCCAGTGTTCTTGTTGCTTTTACGAAGGAGCTAATTTTTAGATGTACTTACCCTACCATTCCAGCTGATGTTGTCTTCTGCGGTATTTAAACTTATTTAAAAATCCATAAACATGTATAACTTTTATTTTATTTTATTAAAGATTTTATTTTATTTGTCAGGGAGAGAGAAAGAGAGAGAGAGAGCGCGAGTTCACAAGCAGGGGGAGTGGCAGACAGAGGGAGAAGCAGGACCTAGGACTGGATCCCAGGATGCTGGGGTCATGATGTGAGCTGAAGGCCGATGCTTAACTAACTGAGCCACCCAAATGTCCCAACATGTAAAAATTTTAAAATGAAAACAAATGATGCATCAAATAAAGTAAACAAAAACATAAAATAAATGTTGACAAAGTTCTAGAATCTTAAAAATACTGTTTCTCTTTCTCTGTAAGTTGGTGGCACAGAACAAACTCTAATGTCTAGATGGGTGGTTGTGGATCCATGTGTCCCAAGCATAGGGTTTCCAGCTAAAATATAGGATTCCTAGTTAGAATTGAATTTCAGATAAAAGCAAATAACATTTTAGTATAGGTATGACCCAAATATCAAATGGGATATAATACTGACATTTCATTAGTTATTTGTCTGTAATTCAAATACAACTGAGAATTTTGGGTTTTGTTTGTTTTTGCTAACTCTTGCAACCCTACTCACTAATAATCAAGTTCTAGGACTGCAAGGAACAGGGAAGTTTTCCTGGCTCAGGCTGGGGGAGAGTTCTCAGAGCATGTTTCTGTTGTCAGCTAAAGTTATGATGGAGTTAAGACAGCCACTGATTGAACTGTGGCTGGAGAGTAGGTGACTTTCCAGCTGTGGGGAAAGGGAGAAACAATGTGATCTAGAGGGAGAGAGCAAGAGAGAGAGAGAGACAGATAGAGACAGAGGGAGATAATTACATGGGAAACTTGCACTTTCTGTTTTAAAATTTTCTGTCTACTTGGCTATCTTACAAGTAAGCATTCCTTTAAAGTTTTTTTTTAAATTAAACTTAGGGTTTCCTGGGTGGCTCAGTCAGTTAAGCATCTACCTTCAGTTCAGGTCATTATCCAGAATTCTGGGATCCAGCCCTGCATGGGGCTCCCTGCTCAGCAGAGAGACTGCTTCTCCCTCTGCCCTTCACCCGACTCATGCTCTCTCTCTCTCAAACAAGTAAATAAAATCTTTAAAATTAAACTTAATTTTTTAAATCAAAGTTTTCATTGATGTATAAGATTTACAGAAAAGTGCACAAATCATTAGTATATATCTCAATACAGTCTCATTAATGAATTCTTGAGTTTATCTTAATTAGAACGACATTCATGTTTTAACCAGATTTGAGATGGAGCATCTAGCTTTGCAAGCTTTTTTCTTATACCTTTCCGAGAATCCTTACGTCCTCTCAGAGACCTAGTTGCTCCCACCCCAACCCCCAGGATTTCTCTCATCTTAAATCTGCATACTGAAGTGTCTCCCCACCCCCACCCCGGACTATTACATATCAACAAAATGGTGGTTTCAATCATGATCTGTCTTGATCTGGATGTGCCCTGTCTCCTCAATTTTGCTGTGATTTCCTTGTTTTAGGAACCAAGTGTGTTTATCTTAACACCCCCACTCCCTGCATTGTGCTCAAGGGTTCAATGAGTTTTGAATGACAATGGTGATGACTGGCATTGAGGCATAATGTATAGAATTAGCTCCTCAGTAGTCCTTGGATTGTCCAAGCTTGATTCCAGTAGAGTCAAACTGAGAGAATTCTCCCGGAGTTCCTTTCAGGCCTAGGATTGTTTTCTGTTTTGGTGGGATGTGGTGGGACAGGAGGCAGAGCCATGGGTTTTGAGCTGCTCATAAAATACTTCCTACATCGCGGCCAGTGCCAGTCTCCCATCTTTTCCCAACCTCACATGGGAAGATTGTGATGAAGTAATAGGCAAGTTCCAAACAGTTGAGGCTTATTTGGAAAGCTTTGCCTCCAGAGAACTAAAAGCTGACAACCAGGTGAACCCTCGGATTATGAGGGCTCCAAATTTGTTTGATTTAAACAAAAAAAATGTATTGTTGACTTTAAAAATGTAACCAGAGGGGCACCTGGGTGGCTCAGTGGGTTGGGCCTCTGCCTTCGGCTCAGGTCCTGGGATCAAGCCCCACATCGGGCTCTCTGCTCTGCAGGGAGCCTGCTTCCTCCTCTCTCTCTGCTTGCCTCTCTGCCTACTTGTGATCTCTGTCAGATAAAAAAAAAAAAAAAAAAAAAAAATGTAACCAGAAAACCAATACAATACAGCTTAAAGTGTTTTCAGTAGGCTTTCTTACCACAGCATCCCAGTTCCTTTAGAAGATAAACAGCCCTAATAAAAATGCATTAAGAGATTTTTGTCTTTAAACTTTTAGAATTTTGTTCTTGAGCTTTTAAGATGATTCTTGTTAGTTTTGTTTTCTTTTCCTATAAATTTACCCCAAGTTTTATTCTATTCTTATTCTCAGGCGCCTCATTCATATGTGTGTCAAGACTATAGGAATTGAGTTATCTCTATGTCCGTCAGGTATTCTGCATTGTCTATTTATTTATTTATTTATTTATTTATTTATTTATTTCAGCGTAACAATATTCATTGTTTTTACATTGTTTTGTTTTTTAAGTGGGATCCACACTTGGTGTAGCTTTGCAGTCAAATGCTCTACCACTGAGCTATACCCCCTTTGGTGTAGCTTTGATGAAGTTCTAGAACATAGGTGAGGTCCGAAGCCGATGACCAAGAAAAAATTCTCGAGGCATCTTTGGTGCAGAATGGTATTTTATTAAAGCACGGGACAGGACCCGTGGGCAGGAAGAGTTGCTGCCCCGGGGATGTGAGGAGTGGTCCATTATATACTTGTAAGTTGGGAAGGGGTTAGGGATGGTGTAAGTCTCTAAGGAATTTTGGAGGCAAGGTTTCTAGGACCTCGAGGGGCTAGCTATTGTCTGGGGAAAAGATTATTCATTAACAGCAATAAAACCTTCTTGTGAGACCCTTTAAATGTATATCAGTGGGCCATATGCATGGGAATGATTCTCAACACTATCTTGGAGGTTTAGAAATAAAGTTTGCTAAAAGAATTGTTAAAGTAGACTTACAGGATCCTGGTTGGGGGTAGGGGTCAGTCAGGCTAGGATTGTCCTTTGCCCTTAGCAAAGCTTCAAGGTGAGCATAGTTGAGTCCCTAGAGGAGGGTCACTCCGCCTGTTTCAAGAGCTTGTTAGTAGGTAAGGAAATTTAATAATTTTCTTTTGCCTCTGTTTCCCACATCAGCTTGAACTCAATGTGGGGCTTGAGGCCAAGACCTAAGCTGAGATCAAGAGTCCAACGCTTGACTGACTGAGCCACCCAGGTGTCTTTTTAATTGAAACCAGATGTTTTCCTCAACACTGAATGTATAGAGTAACTTCCTAACTACGAATTGGGGAAGAAGCTCAGGGATGGACCATTAATTCAGAGGATATTTTGCTGCAAAATCCATTTGTTCATAATCCACTGTATGCACTCCCCAGACAAGAAGCAGTTTTCTTCCTTGTCTAGACACACCTTTCCAATCAGGCTTATTCCATAAATCAGGGAGGCCTTTGCTTCTAGTGGTAAGGAAGAAAATTCTTCATAGCATTCTGTTGTTGGTTAAACCCTGCAACTCCAGCTGGAACCAGGGTGGTTTTTCTATAGAAAATCAACACAGGTTATATTTACTTGAATCTTTTCAAGAGCAACAATACTTTCCAAATATTCTCACAACCTCAGGGGTCAGGCTGCCTGCGTCCAAGTACGTGTCTGGAACTTAGCAACTCTAGGTCCGTGTGATGAGTTTTTTTTAATCTTTTCTGTTCCCTCGTCTATAAAATAGGGATGATACAGAATGGATGTCATAGAAGCGTGGTGAGGGTCAAAGGAATACTGAGGTAAAACACTTGGCACACAATGCAGCAGAAGCTCTACAGATGGTAGCTATTGTTTTCATGGTCTTTGGCTTCTTGTTCAGACCCAGGGAGTTTCTGAAGATAAAGAAGTTCAGAGAAATTCCACAGTCACGGAGAACTACCATCACGTCTTTTAAACCTCTGTCCTTAGCAATACTCCTCTTTCTGTTAAGGCCTTACTATTTTGCCAAGTAAATTGCAGTTATGTCTTCCCACTCGCATCCCACAAATAAGACCCTTTTCCATTTCTTGTGATGAAATATGGCAAAATCTTCCCAGCAGAGAGCTACGAAGAAGGGCTGAAAGGGAACAAGACCAAAATAAACTAAACCTTTGTCTTTATTCCAAGTATTTCTGGCAACACAAGACTAGTGTTAATACTAGTTAAACTGAGGGCATTCAGAGAGATACAGGGAAACACTTATCTTCACGCTGAGTTGAAATTTTCATCCCAGCAGGGTATATGCACATTAAACACTGTGACATTAGGGTGAGCTGCTGGTACTCTCCCAACATTAGCCTTCCTGCTAAAAGAGGCTGAGGAATTATTGTAAAAGTCTTTTTTTTTTCCTTTTAATCTGAATAAATTTCAGGCAAGATACACCCTGGGGGTGAATAGAAGTACTATGAGTCAGAGGGCAGAGAGCAAGACTTTGCATGACCACAGAAGTTAAATGTACCAACGAATACCACTAACAATAACTAATAAGCACCCCTGGAAAATTATCGCAAAGGTTACCCAGACAACAAATACGTAACAGGGCTGATGACATATGGCCCAGCAGGTGTGTAAGTCTGTCACGTCCTGGGGCAATCAGCCCAAATGAAGAAACCAATGGCGACCTAAAGCTCTTATATTCACGTTTTCTCAGGCAATGAACAGCCTTGCACATTTTGACAGTAATGGGATTAATCCATCCCTCGTTTTGCACAAAACTATTTATTAAGGGATGGTCAAGATTAAGTCTGATGAATTTTCTCTTCGGATACTTTTCCAGTGGACACTTTGCGCTTCACTTGCTGTCTTACAAAATTGTGAGAAATCAAGGAAGTTGGCTGCAGCCTGTGGAAGCTTTTGGATTTATTGTTAGAGGGCACATCAAAATACATAACAAATGCTATTGTCCACAGTTGTGCCGAACAACGTATGCAGCTGTACATGATGACCCCGGAGGATTATCTGTTACTGAGTTTGAGAGAGAACTGAGTGTGTGTAACTCAGCCTCTTCCTCATATTTGGGATCTGCCTTTCTATAGAGAGATCCTCTATATTGTAAATTGCCCAAGGGAGTCCTCCTTCCCCTGGAGGATTACAGATTTCCAGCTCTACCTATGACTGAGTAGGTAAGTTTAATTCTGGGATATAGTATTAGAAAGCCTTCCTTTGCCACAGGGGTAAACCTCATTCTCCAAACAGCTTGCTCCTTTTGGCCTTTATCTGTCTGATTCGTAATTCTTTTCTCAGTGGACTCAGAACATAGGCAGAGAAATAGACAGTAAGATATACTGACCCTTTAAAGCCCCAAGCTTCATCATTTATTGAGCAACTACCATGTACCAGGTCTCTGATCGCATTGTCTCATTCCATCCACACTATGCCTGTGAATTTGGCATCATTATCCCCATTTTATAGAAGAATTAAGGTCAGAGACCTTAAGGGATCAGGCTGGGATTTAAGCCCACAGTCCTCTAATTCCAAAGCTCTTTCTACTCTGCTGTTGTTTCCAAATAATTTTCAAGGGCAGCACACTTCTTTTCTAAAAATGAAATATTTGAAGCCAAGCACAGGACAGAAAAGCAGGGGCGCTCCGGGCGTTCTGCAGGGGGCGCTCAGAGACACATCTCTGTTTCCCACCCTCTGTTCCCTGTGGTAACCCCTCCTTGTCCACACTGGCTTTTCTGAGCAGCTGGCAGACCTACGGCTTCCTCTCTGGATGGCTAAGGGATCTTTGTAAGGAGGTTGCTCAAGCTGCTGGGACTGCCAGGAAGTGGGTGATAGTTCTCAGTTGTCAGGCCCAGCGAAAGCCCTAGGGAGCTGCCGGCTAAGCAGCAGCATTCCTGGGAACCAAACCCCTGCCTCATGGGCTCTGCGCCTTGGGCTACTCTGGTCCTGGCCTGCCAGGCTGTGAGGACAGATCCGTGAGGACAGCTCGGGCTCTCCTTAAGCTTACCCTCAGGCCAAGCTAGGCTAATCCTTCCCAAAGGGCTGCTGCGGGAGGAAGGGAGGGGAAGACAGGAATGGGCAAATCTTCTGAGAATGGCCCCTCAGCTGCAGGGCATCTGGATGGGAAGCAGGACAAAGCAAGGAAGAACAGACAGTCACATGTGTAATTCTTCCTTTATGTGCCAGCGAAAGGTCTAACACCTGCATCCTGCAAACCCCGGGGACCGGACTTGGCCGTGGGGGCAGGTTCCCTACTGCTGCCTGGGCTGGAGGGAGTATACTGGGGAGTTCGGACTCACTGTCGAGATCGTCATGGGGATGGCGTACACGGATGCCCCTCCCCGGGGGCCGAGCTGGCTTCAGTCACGGGAGAGCTCTCTGAGTGTTTTTTCCCTTCATTTCCTTTCAGGGGAGAATAATTTCTGAGCCTTTCTAGTAACCGAGGCTTTGTTCAGTAACTAAGAAACACGGCTCTACTAATTATTCTTATGACTCTCATCTCAGACAGGTTTTGCATTTCTTAATTAAGCAGAGACTGCTTCCATTTCTGAAGGGCTTTGTGATTTTAATTTACATTTTGATGGATTCTACATTTGTAAGCTCTGATGATGTTTTTATTTATGGACTAAGACGGTCGCGGATCAACGGTGCCCTTGCCTGTCCTTGCACGTGGGCTTGGTCTGAATAGGGCAGAGGGCGCAGCTGTCCCCTTCAGGAACAGGGGTGAGGTTCAAAGGTTTCCTACAGTGATGATCCTCAGTGTGTAACAAATCCGTCCAGCGATCTGATGGCTTAAAAACACTGTGCTATCTTGCTCATGATTTTGTGAGTCAGATTTAGAAACAGATCGGGGGACCCTCTGGGGGCTCTCCAGTGGCTGCTGTTGGATGTCAGCCTGGACGGGATCCCTCCCAAGGCTCGGAGGAGCAGGGGGTCCGAGGTGGCTCACACACATGGCTGACTCCACCAGGGCTGACCAGAGGCCCACATGTGGCTTCTCCAGCCTGGCGGTCCCAGCTAGTCAGACTTCTCTTTGGTGGCAAGGGCAGACTTTCCAGGACGACCACCCGAAGCAAACCAAGTAGAGGTTGCAGAGCCTTTCCTGGCCTAGCCTCAGAAGGTCGGCTGCCTTACTTCCACAGCAACCTGTTGCTTACACCTGCAGCACTAAGATACGCCCAGGTTCAAGGGGAGGAAGTTACACAGAGGGACATGTCTTGATAAGAGGAGTGTTTAGAAATTTTCACATGCTACCTACATACCCTAGAATAACAGCACCAAGAGAATTAGACTACTCCTCTCTCCCATTAATTTTCCAGCCCATTAAGTACTGAATTTCCACTTACTTTTCCCTTTGTCCTATATAAGATAGTTTATCCGGTTTTCTCTCTCTCTTTTTTTTAACCTTTAAATTTTCCTTTCATGGAGAGAAAAAATATACATCTCTGCTATTTATCTACTTACCATTTCATGTAACGAATGTGTATTATGTGCTTAGCATTGCACTAGAAGGCAGAACTACAAATGGGGGCCACCCCCAAGGTATGGCCCATATGGCAAAGTGAGAAATGGAGTCATGTGTTTTCAGCCTTGTGCCGCAACTTGCGATCACAATGACTATTCCAGGAGTGAGAACGATGTTGTGGAAATTGGAAGGCAGCAGTTATTTCTGAGACTGAGGAAGAAGGAAGGAGAGGCAGGGTTTAAGGAGTCTCAACGGGGCCAATCATCGTGGCTGTTTCAGGCGTAGACCTCACAGACGCCTGTAGAAAGAGATTCATTCTGGAATGTTTTACTTTCTGCTCTCTGCCTACAGGTCTGTCTGGGAGGAAATGGATGTCAATAGATAATATTTGACAAGAAATGCAAGACTCAAGGTCTAATGTAGTTATAAAGTAGTTCAAATACATAAAAATCTGGCTTTGCCATGTCTGGCTTCTCTTCGCTTTTAGTAAACTGCAAACAGCTCAATGTGACCCAAGAAATGTCTGAATGGGCATGTCTCTTTTCCTGTGGTCAAAGATGGGAACTGATCACTGTGCTGCTGAGGCCCTACCATGTGCCAAGAATGTGCTAACCATACGAGATGAGTGGGGGAACCGGATATAATGTAGCCACCTTGCTTTCAGAACGTGGCTCTCTTTTGGTCCAATGCGTCAGATCCGAACTTGTGTAAAGTACTAGAATTGATTAATATTCAACTCAAAACCAGGTGGGAGTATTCACTTCTGGAGGGAATCTGACTTGGTCTGAATACTGTTAAAAATCGTCCATACCATGTGGTGAGTCCTGGAATGCTAGTGTTCATGCTGGGACCACTGAGACTTTCCAGTTCCCCGGGCTTTAATGTAGACTCCCTCCGTGCAGCCTGTTGCCATGTTAGATGCTGACTTTAATAAGAATGCAGAGAGCAGAAAGCTCCACGGCCCCAGTCTTTCTTCCAGGGGTCATGGAGGATAATCAACTGGCCATTCGTAGAGCGTGCATGAAGACCAGCCTCCTTCTTAAAACTAACAGACTTCAGGTCATAGAAAAATCTCCATGAACAAAGAAACCCTCAGTGTTCTATTCCCCATCATTCTTCTGATTAAAATAATGACTCCCCTCTCTTTTGGTGAGAAGTGTATCTTAGTCTATTTTTAGATGTGTATTTTACATTGTTCGCTCTGACTCACCTTGTTTTCAAAATGTGTATTCAAATCTTTTTTCAGAAGTGTGGTTACTAGTAAGCAGAAAAGTCTCCTTTTGCCATAGATTCTGAAAGATCTGGAAAGATGGAGTGGGCAGGAAAAACTGGACTTCATTAATGTATAAAGAGAAAGCCCAGAGGCATCTAGGTAGCTCAGTTGGTTAAGCGGCTGCCTTCGCCTCAGGTTATGATCCCAGAGTCCTGGGATGGAGTCCCATGTCAGGCTCCTTGCTCAGCTGGGGCCTGCTTCTCCCTCTCCTTCTGCCCTGCTGGTGATTTCTCTCTCTCTCAGTCTCCCTGTTTCAAATAAATAAATCTTATAGTAAATAAATAAATAAACAAATAAAGAGAGAACCTAAAACGGGTATTTTAAGAACTGAGGTTGGGTAGTACCTGGCTGCGGCTGGTGGTCAGCTCCTGCACTTCTTCCCACAGGTAATGTTTATAGATTCTGTAAGGGCAAAAGGCATATTTCAAAATTTCTGAGTCTCGAGTCTTTGGACAAACTGTCACCTATTGGACCTCAGGCCCCTGATCCTCTGCTGGCAGAGACTGTAGGATTAGAGGTAACGGTAGGAAAATTGGGGATATTGGCATTTCTTGCTTATTTCTTACAACCTTCCAGAAACAGAAGTCTTGGGGACAAATTCAGACGAAAAGAGGCTTGCCTGAATGCAGGAAGGGAAGAAAATAGAGTTTCTAATACACTCTTTCTGCTCGTAACCTGCCATCTAAGTTGACTTAAGGTCCCACAACTTAGACATTTTCAAGGGTAAAAAATCCCAATTTTGGGCAAAATTGATCCCCTCTCCCTCCCAAAAAAGGTAGGGAAGAAAGAAATGTAGCACTAGGAGGTAAGACTGAAAAGACTGAGACAAAAGCAAACGTGATTCTCATCTCCTCCCCTTAATAGCTCTTGCCACGTCTTCACAGGAAAAGAGGCGCGATGTGGCTTGGACGTGCCCGGAAGGCTGGGATTCCCATGGTGCCTTCTCTCCTCTGCCCTGCCCACCCCTTACCGTCACCGCAGGGCTGCTGTATCAATTGTCTCAAAGTGGAAGCCCTGCAACTTCGTGCTTGAGGGGGGAGAGCAGAGAGAAGCATTGTGAGGGGACAGGGATGGTGGGACATGGAGACCTCATTCAGAATGATTGCTGTTAGCCAGTACTGACCTCTGGAGTCGACCAGAGGTTCCAGACTTGGCTGATGGAATTTTGGGATATTCAGGCTCTAAGGTGGTCTTGAGGTCGTAGAATCTGTACCTGTAGGAGGTGGGCTGCTAAATCCAGCAGGCTTCAGGGGGCAGGTACTTCAGTGGTCACCTCAGAGGTGGACAGAGAAGCCAAGAAGGCAGGGAGACAGGGGAGGTCCTCCGGGAGAGCAGAACCAGGGATGGCTTGGTCATGGTGATGAGGGAACAGAGGGCTGGCTGAGGACAAAGCAAAAGCTGACACCCTCCAACTTTCCACCACCCCCACTCCTGGGTGGGACATATGTGACATTCTTTAGGAATCTCCCACCCAACTTAATGTTAATACCTTGCTAGAGGGCAAAACGACCTTGGCAATGGCAAGGCCTCTGGTATCCAGTATCTTTGCAGGTCTTCTTTAGCATATGAAAGTTCTGTTGAAACCTTACTTTTCCTTACTTCCCCCAACCCCATGGTACATAACTTGCCATCCCTCACAACCCGGGGCAGCAGCAATTCCTGCCCACGGGTCCTGGCCCTTGCTTTAATAAACCACCATTTTGCAACAAAGATGTCTCAAGACATTCTTGGTCATCGGCTCTGGACCTCACCCTACCGAACCTCGCCTATATTCTAGAACTTCATCAATGGGAAGTGTCCATGCTGTTTCCATCCTTCAGGAAATAATATGTGCTAGGGACCAGCAGTGACAGTTTTTATTGGATTTATCTTGTTTTCTTTTCCCCTTGATGTGACTTTAGGTTATTTTTACTCATGAAGGAACTCTGTATTTTGTGTTAGGAGGAGCATATTTTGAATAATGTGTTGAACCTGGAGTATGGATGGTGGTTGGAACAAAAAAGAGGTGGACTGTGGAAGCCAGTATTTGGGTAGGTGTCAGACTGTGATCTTTCTCCTTTTCTTTCTTTCCAGCAGGGCCATTGTTTTGCTTGAAAGTGACTCAGGTCAGGAGAGTCTCTTCCTAACTTGAGGGACAATACTGTTGTCACACACTTAGTGTGGTAATCCCATTCCCTCTATCCTCTGCCAATAGGTTGGTTTTACCTATGGGTCTGAATTTCATTCTAGCTGAAGAGTAGCATGTAGTACTCTTCTAGATGAAGAGTAGCAGGTTTCTGAGGTAGGTTTCTTTGGAGACGGGGCAGAGTGGGGGAGTGGACGGAGGAAGAGAGATAGATAGAGCGAGCGAGAGTGAGAGTGAGAAGACACAGCTTCTTTTGCTGCTGGAAGTTATTTCTGGATATAACTCCTGGAATGGCCCCAGCCTTCTTGGATCTATGAGGTGCTCTCCCATGGACCGTCTGATATGGAAAGAATCCTGGTCCTTGTTGGTGTCACTGAGTCTGTTTGACCCAGCTCCATATTTCTTGTGATGGAAAATAATAAACTTTTCTTATTTTTAAAAGCAGTTGAATTAGCACTTGTAATTATTTGCATTCTAATTCCCACGGAGTATAAAGAAGGAAACCTACAGGACTGATAGCAATTATATTCAGAATCTGTATCTCAGGGCTGGTAAGGGAAGGTCTGACAGAAGAGCCCTATGGAGAAATAACTTTCCTTGCTTGGTAAAAAAGTAGAATAATGGTGTTGTCTTCCAGAAATGACAATACAAATTGCAGCAAAGGGCTATTTGCCTTTGAAGTCACTGAATGCTATTTCTGAAATAAACAATACATGGTCGGATTAGGTTTTTGGAAGGGTCACTTCTGAGGAGATCTGTGTCATGTTTTTATTTTAGAAGCTCTTTTCCAAATAAGGAGGATGGGAGACAGGTCATTTGCTTTTTTTTTTTTTCCCCCTCCTTCATAAGAAAGAAGTTGCCTGCATCTTCACGTGAGCTGAGTGAGATAATAATCTCAATAAAACCTCTAACTTCTTAAGAGAAATTTCTCTCTGCTGCAAAGTTCCAGGCAGCTTACCTGAATTAGATCTTTCACCCTCATAATCCATACATCGAGGGGAGAACAAACAGCTACTCTTCCTAGCCCCACCCCCCAACGATTGCCACAAATTCAAAGCAGAAGATACTACTCAGCAGAGAGAATAGCTACAAGTACTTTCAACAACGCAGTTGCATCTCACAGGTGAGACAGAAGCCGGACACAAAAGAGAACCTGCTATGGGATCCCTTAAAGCACCAAAGGAGGACAGACTCATCTCCGATGTAGGAAGCTGGGACAGTGGCCGACCACCTTAAGGCAGGGATACATATGCTTCTTCTTCTTCTTTTTTTTGAATTTAAATTTTATTTTATTTTATTTTTTAATTTCTTTTCAGCATAACAGTATTCATTGTTTTTGCACCACACCCAGTGCTCCATGCAATCCGTGCCCTCCTTAATACCCACCACCTGGCTCCCCCAACCTCCCACCCCCCGCCCCTTCAAAACCCTCAGATTGTTTTTCAGAGTCCATAGTCTCTCATGGTTCACCTCCCCTTCCAATTTCCCTCAACTCCCTTCTCTTCTCCATCTCCCCATGTCCTCCATGTTATTTGTTATGCTCCACAAATAAGTGAAACCAACCATATGATAATTGACTCTCTCTGCTTGACTTATTTCACTCAGCATAATCTTTTCCAGTCCTGTCCATGTTGCTACAAAAGTGGGGTATTTATCCTTTCTGATGGAGGCATAATACTCCATAGTGTAAAGGTATCCAAATTGGCAATGAAGAAGTCAAGCTCTCTCTCTTCGCAGATTACATGATTCTTTATATGGAAAACCCAAAACACTCCACCCCCAAACTACTAGAACTCATACAGCAATTCAGTAACGCGGCAGGATACAAAGTCAATGTACAGAAATCAGTTGCTTTCCTATACACTAACAATGAAAATACAGAAAGGGAAATTAGAGACTCGATTCCATTTACTATAGCACCAAGAACCATAAGATACCTGGGAATAAACCTAACCAAAGAGGTAAAGGATCTGTACTCGAGGAACTACAGAACACTCATGAAAGAAATTGAAGAAGACGCAAAAAGATGGAAGATCATTCCATACTCTTGGATTGGAAGAATAAACATTGTTAAAATGTCTATACTCCCTAGAGCAATCTATACTTTTAATGTCATTTTGATCAAAATTCCACCGGTATTTTTTAAAGAGCTGGAGCAAATAATCCTAAAATTTGTATGGAATCAGAAGAGACCCCGAATTGCTAAGGAGATGTTAAAAAACAAAAATAAAACTGGCAGCATCACGTTACCTGATTTCAGGCTTTACTACAAAGCTGTGATCACCAAGACAGCATGGTACTGGCATAAAAACAGACACATAGACCAGTGGAACAGAGTAGAGAGCCCAGATATGGACCCTCTACTCTATGGTCAAATAATCTTCGACAAAGCAGCTAAAATTATACAGTGGAAAAAAGACAGTCTCTTCAATAAATGGTGTTGAGAAAATTGGACAGCTATATGTAGAAGAATGAAACTCGACCATTCTCTTATACTGTACACAAAGATAAACTCGAAATGGATAAAAGACCTCAGCGTGAGACAGGATATATATGCTTCTGGCAGGGGGTGTGAGGGAGCCTTCTGGGTCGCTGGAAAGGCTTTGATTCCTGATTTGGCTGTTGGTTCCATGGGTGTGTATATTTTGTGAGAAGTGACGGTACAGTGCTTTGGGGCACGTGTGTGTGTGTGTGTGTGTGTTATAATTCAATAAGAAATTTGCTAAAAAAATTTACAAAACCCACCTTAGAGGACATCTACTGAAATCTACCCGTTTAAATTAAGAAAAACATGAGGCAGCAGAAAATGAGAAGTTAGAGCTACTGCTTGATTTCTCTTTTGTATTCATTTTGTTCACCTGAAAGCTGTTCAGACACATGTTTTGGCCAGGGCTGTTGTTACAAGAGATAGAATCAGAATTCCAAATAGCTCTATTTCATAGGGGATTTGACTGAGTCACAAAATCTAAGGAAATGTTGACACAACGAGCCTGGGAAAGGGCAGGGATGCAGGTGGGTCCCTGGAACGACCAAAGTCAGGTTCTCAAAGAGCAGGAGGACACTCTCCCTCACCTCTGCTGCTCTGTCTGTATGTTGTGAGCTTCCTTCTCCTGGCTGGCACAGACTGGATAATTCCACGTGGCCGGGGGGGGGGGGGGGGGGGGGGGGGGGGGGGGGGGGGGGGGGGAGATCCAACTCTGCTGTGTACCTTCTAACTTCAGTCACCAGAGGGAGACTGTCAGACCAGAGTCCTAAAATCCCAAGCTAGGGAGTTAATAGCCTGCTTTGGACTGGCTGTCAACTCTTGTACAAATGAACAGTGATTGGGTTTGGTGGGTCATGTAAAAAAAAAAAAAAAAAAAATTACACACACACACAGAGAAACACATATAGAAGTTGCCGTAAGAAACATGGGTGGGGTGACTGGCAGTTTCTAGCAAAACAAGTATGGTGAGTGTTGGGCAGCCAAGTCCTATAGATCTTCGCTAGAACTCTTAGCCTTGTTAGTTTCCACAAAAAGATGGCATTTCTATAAAGAATAGCTAGGAGGGTTGTCTGGGTGGCTTAGTTGGTTAAGCAGCTACCTTCGGCTCAGGTCATGATTCCGGGGTCCTGGGATGGAGTCCCACATCAGGCTCCTTGCTCGGTGGGGAGTCTGCTTCTCCCTCTGCCTGCCTTTCCCCCTGCATGTGCTCTCTCTCTGACAAATTAAAAAAAAAATCAAGAAGAACTAAAAATTAGAATTAATTATTCAAGATTCAAATAATGTTTCATATTTGCAAAATATTGCAAATACTTTCCATTCTTTTGAGCAAATGTATTGAGAAGGCCAAGCACCAGGCTAGAGGGGACTGTGATTTTTCTTTTTTGTTGTTGTGCCAGAGAGACCCTTGTTCTTCGGGATTCCTAAGGATGAGGGTCTCTCTTAGATGTCAGAGGTGCCCTGGTTCCTGGGCACCATGAAGAATGGTTGAGGATTCTTTAATAGCATTTCTGAAGCATGACCTATGCTCTAAGCACTCTGCCGGTGATCAGGGTATGAAATTTCAACACCCTGTTTCCTCCGTTTTTCTCAGTTTCACCAGAAGCTCTTTGAATCCTGTCATCATCTCAACCCATGGACTCAAACCCTATTTAAGAAAAGTTTCTTTTTTCGGAACTGGCTGGGCAATGTTTACCAAGCCTCTCTTATACCCTTCGCCTGTTAACCAAGAGCACATGTAGGGACATGATTGCCAGGGGTGGGGGGTCAGCAGACCTGGCTTTAAATCTTGGCTCCCCACTTGCTAACCGTGTCACCTTGTGACACAGTCACTCACTGTAAGCCTGTTTCCTTGCCTATAAAATAAGAGTAATACTAAAGCCTGTATTGTCTCAGGCTATTGTGGGCATCTAGGGAGGTTTTGTGAGGCTTTCCATATACAGCTCTCTGCCCTTGACCTGGCACAGAGAGAGAGAGGGCACTCAATCAGTATTAGCTACCATGGGATCTTAATGTTGCTGTAACTTGGTGTCTCTCCGAAGGCCCAGGTATTCTGCCTTTGTGTTTGGCTGTGGGCTTGTACCTGTTAGACTATGGGCTCTTTAGGGCTGGGGCTGAGTTTTACCTTTCTAATGCCCCCAGCAGTAGCCTGATGCCTCACTAAACATGCAATTAATTATTTGCTGAATTGAGTGATCTCTGGTTCATTCTCTCATACAGGAAGCCAGCAGCTGTGTGGAAGGACTTTGCATGCAAATATCCAGTGTCCTCCAAGCTTTGCCACCTCAGTACACAGGGGTATCTGCCCGGTGGAAAACAGGAACCAGAAGCTTTCCTTTCGAGAGCTTGTCTAGTTGATGGCGGTGATGGTGACGGCCAACCTGGAAGTCGGGGCGATGCCTCAAGCAGGAGCACCGGGTCTCAAACTTGAACATGCATCAGAATCCCCTAGAGGGCTTGGGAAAACATGGATGGCTGGGCCCCACCTTGGTAGGTCTGGGGTGAGCCTGAGAATCCATGTTTCTAACAAGCGTCCAGGTGATGCTGATGCGGTTGGCCCGGGACCACGCTCCGAGAACCATGAGGCTCATAGAGGTGTGGTTCTCAAGCCTGGCGCTGCAGGAGACTCACCTGCGGGCCCCAGCAGAGACAAACCAGAATCTCTGGGACGTGGGCCTGGGGTGTATTTCAGAGCTCCAGCTGATTCCACTGGACATTCAGTTACAACCAGTACTCGACTCAACCGAGACAAAGGGAAAATTTAAGAGGCAGGGATGGGGTCCTGGAGAGAATCTTGCACCAAGGGAGTATATGCCGAAATCCTCAGATGCCTGTTAGTCGGGCATGATCAGTACTGACTGCCAAATAGCGAAAGAGGCCCCCTGATATCTGTGGGGGCTCAGGTGTTGAAATAAGGTAATCGTTCCATTAAGCAGTTTGCTAATATGTGCTGGGCTGTGGAGCATGCCAGCAGGGAGGACGCTTCAGAGTCATTGACAAGATGTTGCATGGGCCCCAGTTAGCGCTGAACGTGGTGAAAACAGAGCTCTGGCCGAGGCCCCCTCCTGGCCTTGAGTAACAGACATGGCCCCCACACAGAGACCCCAACCATCGGCCTCAAGTCCCTGCACAAGCCTGCGATTCTGACCGCCGTCTGTAAACCTAGCCTCTTGGTTACAGGTTAGTTTTCATTTTTTTTTTCTTTCTTTTTTCTCTTGTTAAGTTTCTAAATGTGCTTTTTTTTTTAAAAAAAAAAAGATTTTATTTATTTGACAGAGAGAGATCACAAGTAGGCAGAGAGGCAGGCAGAGAGAGAGAGAGAGGAGGAAGCAGGCTCCCTGCTGAGCAGAGAGCCCGATGCGGGACTCGATCCCAGGACCCTGAGATCATGACCTGAGCCGAAGGCAGCGGTTTAACCCACTGAGCCACCCAGGCGCCCTCCAAATGTGCTTCTTTGATGGAAATGTATCTCTCGCTGATTAATAATCACCTATATTTATGATGCGCTGACCTCTGCTGAAGTTCATGAGTTATTTTACTTAACCCTTCTAAAGGCTTGTGAATTAGCTACTCTTATTGTTATGGCTTTACAGGACGTTGAAGCACAAAGTGGTTAAGTAACATGTCCAAGGTCACAGAGTTAGCAAGTAGCAAAACCAAGCTTCAAAGGCAGGCTCTGGCTGCAGGGGCCTCTGCTCCGTGAGGGACACTGGCTCAGTGTGGTCTGGAGACCCTTCCGGGGAGGTTGGGGGGGACATGAATGAGATCCAAAATTGCCCCATAACACTAAGAAGTTATTACATTTCACGTTCGTTCTTACAGAGGAATTTTCCAGGGAAGAGATAATGGATGAAGAGAACGTAGTTTTGTATTCCTGTTTTAAAATGTTCTCGGTTTCAATTTCTAACAAGCTAAATGTCGATAGGGAAAACCTGTAGAAACCAAAGCTCCTTGGGGTTCTCCACAGTTTTAAGAGTGACGTTGGAGTCCCTGAGAGTGAGAAGTTTGAGAACTGGTACTGCTTCTGTGGTGAATGAGATCACCGCATGAAGTGTGGACCTGAGGGAACTTTGGGTCCCATGCAGCCCAGCTCCATTTTACAGACGGGAATACTGAGGTCCACATTTCCTGTGGCTTGCCTAGAGGTCACATAAAGGGCAGTGCCAGAACCAGCACCGGGCCAGCTGCTCTACTTTTTGATTCTATTAAAAGACAATATGGAGGCATATTAAACATTTTGAGAGTTGATTTGAATAAATTGATTTCAATAGAGCAGCATCCAGCCTGGCAGACAGAAAGGAGCTCTGAGGAGCTGTACAAGGTGAAAGACTCACAGGCAGAAAGGAGCAGGAATGAGGCGGTTATACCCGGCAAAGAAAGCGGGTTGTTCATCGCAAGTCTTCTTTCCTTGAGGGGATGGCAGGAGTCTGTCAGGCATGTTTCCTAACTGCTATTGACGGGGCGATTTCTGATGGTTTAAGAGTTCATATCTGGGGCATTGTAATGGAGGTGCCTCGGTTTGGTGCCATGGGACCTCGCAGAAGACACTCCAGTTTCGGTCTGTAGGCGCGTTTTTCACAATTTTCCCCAATGGCTTTGAGCTAGGAGAGGAGATAAGTCTTTCTTACAGGTGTTCCTTGATTAGGGGGGATGCTAGAAACCCCCTTCTGCTTTCTGTGGCACATGCTCAGAGTGCCTGGGTGGTTTGGTCGGTTGGGGATCTGACTCTTGATCTTGGGGTCCTGGGTTCAAGCCCCCCCTGGTGGGGTCTTGCACAGTAGGGAGGCTGAGCCTGTGGTGGTTTTGGAATCTGTAATGTTCATTGTGCTCACACAGATTTCTCCTTTTAAGTAACAGTTCTTTTCTCAGAACATTTCAAATGGAGTAAACATACATCAATCAGCGTGGAGTGGCAATCAGCAATCAGCTCCCTATTCATTCCGGCTGGTGACCCGGAGCTCCTGTCCCCCCTCCCCGCCCCCTGTTCCCCCTAAGAGCAGCTAGGTGGCAGAGACACCATGTGGGAGGCCTGGCCTCACCACTACCTGCTCTGACAGGCTTGCTTTCTCTGGAGAGCAGATTCTTGAGATGGCTGGGGTGAAGTTTTTCATTCTTTCCAAAGGAAAGGACGCCCGTGAATTAAAGCCAGAATGAAAGAACGTGTCTCTTAGGAGGTGGATGTGCTTTTTCCGTGAAGGTTAATGAGCAGAAAATTGGGCACTTCTCTGCCCTGTTAACACTCCATTCATGCACACCCCACCCTTAAAGCTGGTGGGGTGCATTCTCTCAGTCTTCACCCCCACCGTCCATCAGCTGCCTCCCAACTTGCCCCCAAGGCAACACAACTCTTGCGGGCTGATGGCACCCCCTGGAGGCCAGCGTGGGGAATTGTGCGACCACCCAGGCCTTAACGTTCTCTTCCAGGGGCTACTACTGCCCAGGTCAGAGTTCCTGCCTGTTCTGTCTCTTCCCAGGTGCATTATGCACACTCACTCACTCTCATACTCTCTCTCTCTCTCTCACACACACACACACACACTCTCTCTCTCTCTCTCTCTCTCACACACACACACACACACACACTCACTCACACACACACACACACTCTCTCTCTCTCTCTCACACACACACACACACACTCTCTCTCTCTCTCTCTCTCTCTCTCTCTCTCTCTCACACACACACACACACATTCACTCTCACATTCTTCTTTCCTCTCACATATGTGTGTACCCAGAGCCGTGCAGTCCCCTCTTTAACCCTTTAAATCATCTCTGTGGTTAACCAGCTATTTCGGGGAGAAAAATAATTCCACCTCCCTTCTTCATTCCATTTATGTTGACCAAATTTAACCCTACTCACCTCTGACAAGACTCATAGGAGTGCTAGTGAAATTACTAAGGGGAAGAAATGATAAGAGGCTTGAGGTAAAAATGAGTGCAGACAAGAGATCAGGGGTGCCTGGGTGGCTCAGTCCGTTAAGTATCTGCCTTCGGTTCAGATCATGATCCCAGGGTCCTGGGATTGAGTCCCACATGGGGCTCCTTGCTAGGCCAGAAGCCTGCTTCTCCCTCCACGCCCCCTGCTTGTGTTCCCTCTTTTGGTATCTCTCTCTGTCAAATACATAAAATCTTTAAAAAAAAAAAAAAAAAAAAAAGATTCTCCCCACTGGGCCTGACCTGGGTGCCACGGAATCCCAGGAGTAGGGGGACCAAAAGTCCCAGTTTTCCCAGAACGGCCCCATTTTTCTCACTGAAAGCCCCACACAAGGAAATCCCTCCATTCTCTCTACCTGGATCACCCTACTCCCAGGATTCCAGGGCAGCGAGGGGCCCTTTGTCTCCTGGGAGGCTTTTTCCCTGCTGCAGTCAGGAGAAGCAGAAGAGCTCTGAGAGAGGACAGGAAAGAGAAAACAAGCAGCACCGGAAGTTACGGGCGTTTGGGGAACACCCACGCTCTCACAGACAGTCCGGAAGGTGTGCTAGTCCCCTGAATTCCCTTTAATGCTGGTCTAGTGCTGAGTCCGTTTTTGAATTTCTTCTAGTAAAATTCCCCAGATAACATAAAAACAATTCAGAATTTTTGCCAGAGAAACATTAATTTGTGCACTTTCTTATGACTTTAAATAGCATATGTATCTCACCAAGCTAAAAAGGAATAGCTAACTTTTTGTTGATAAATAATTGACCTATAACATTAGTTTCAGGTGTACAACGTAATTCAATATTTGTATATATGTGAAGTGACCACAATGGGTCTGGTTAGCACCATTCACCATGCGTAATTGCACATTTTTTTTTTTTCCTTGTGATGAGAAATTTTAAGGTTTACTCTCTTAGCAACTTTCGGATATATAATACGCTATTGTTAACTATAGTCACTACACTGTGTATAACATTCCCAGGACTTATTTATTTTATAACTAGAAGTTGGTGCTCTTTGACTACTTTAACCCATTTCACCCCCTCCCCTATTCCTGCCTTGGGCACCATCAATCTGTTCTCTGTATCTGTGAGGTGTTTTTTTTTCCTTAAATTTAAATTTTTATTTATTTATTTTTTTCAGATTTCATGTGTAAGAGAACTCATACAGCATTTGGCTATCTATGTCTGACTTATTTCGCTTAACCTAATGCTCTCAAGGTCCATCCATATTGCAAAATGCCAAGATTTCCTTCTTATGACTGAGTAACCTTCCATTTTGTGTGTGTGTGTGTGTGTGTGTTGCGTGACATTTTCTTTATCCATTTATCTATTGATGGACTCTGATGTTGCTTCCATGTCTTGGCTATTGTAAATAATGCTGCAGTGAACATGGGGGTTGCAGATATCTTTTTGAGTTCCTGTTTTCTTTAGATAAACACCCAGAAATAGAATTGCTTGATCATATGGCAGTTCTATTTTTAATTTTTTGGGGGAAACTCCATACGGTTTCCGTAGTGGCTGCACCAATTTACATTCCCACCAGGTGCACAACGGTTCCTTTTTTCTTCCCAACTTCATCAACCGCTGTTCTCTCTAGTCTTTTGATAACACCCATTCTAACAGGTGTCAAATGTCCTCACCTTGTGGTTTTAATCTGCATTTCCCTGGTGATTAGTGACACTGAGCACTTTATCAGGTACCCGTGGGTCATCTGTATATTTTTAGAAAAATGTCTTTTCAGATCCTCTGCCCATTTAAAAATAATTGACATATAACATTAGTTTCAGGATTTAAATGGGATTATTTCTTTGTTATCGAGTTGTATGGCCTCCATATGTATTTTAGATATTAACACCTTATCAGATATATGATATGCAAATATTTTCTCCCATTTGGTGGGTTGCCTTTTCATTTTGTTGATGGTTTCCTTTGCTCTGCAAAACCTTTTTGGTTTAATGTAACCTGACTTGTTTAGTTTTGCTTTTGTTGTCTTTGCTTTTAGTGTCAAATCCAAAAAAAAGGTCATTGCCAAGACAAATGTCAAAGAGCTTACTGCCTGTGTTTTCTTCTAGAAGTTTTATGATTTCATGTTTTACATTCAAGTTTTTAATCCATTTTGAATTAATTTTGGGGTATGATATGAGATAATGGTCCAGTTTCATTCTCTTGCGTGTGGCTGACCAGTTTTCGCAATTGAAGAAATTATCCTTTCCCCATTGTATATTCTTGAAGCAATTGTATACTTTTGAAGCAAGAATATACAATTATAATTTATAATTATAAATCCCAATTGTATATTCAGTGTGTTTTCTTTGTCATTATTAATTGACTATATATGTATGGATTTATTTTTGAGCTCTATTCTGTTCCATTAACCTATGTATCTGTTTTTATACCAAAACCATTTTGTTTTGATTACTACAGTTTTGTAATAGAATTTGAAATCAAGGGGCATGATGCCTCCTGCTTTGGTTTTCCTTCTCAAGATTGCTTTGGTCATTTAAGGTCTCTTGTGGTGCCAGACAAATTTTAGAATTGTTTGTTCCAATTCTGTGAAAAAATGCCATTGGAATTTTGATAGAGACTGCACTGGACCTACACAGATGGCTTTAGGTTAATGCCTACCTTTTACTGAGAACCTATCTGTACTCCTCAGAAATACACTTTTTTTTTTTTTTTTATCATACCTAATTGGTAGATAAGAAAACTGAGTCTTAGGCAGATAACTTGCCCAAAGTGAACCGTGGAGAAACATTTGCACCCAGGTCTCTCTGACCACCAAGCCTGTATTCTTAACCACACATATTTTTATCAAAATAGTATATTGTTTGAAATTGAATAAAAATTTTCCTCCAATCCCAGTAATTTTTCCATAGTCTATAATTCATTTGCCTATGATTTCTTGCCTATGGATTAGAATTTTCCTCTGATCAGTGCAAAGTTCCCCTGTAAGTTGCCCAGTGTGCTGGGAAAGATCACACTTGAGCTGTAGTCCTACCTTGAGCTGAGGGTTATGGAGGTCTTTGAAGAGAAGCCACACGTGGTGACTGGTGCTGATAGGGCAGAGGAATGACGTCTTGGAAAAGGACCCCTAGCGCCTTATGGGGCAATGTTAGCTAAAGCACTTGGTGAAAGTTGTAGATTTTATCCTATCTGAATTCACTTTTTATTCCTTTAAGTTTGCTATATATTTCTTGATTCTTGACACAAAGTCAAACAGTACAGAAGGAAGCTAAAAGTGAAAATTTCTCTTGCTTTCTCCCCACCTCAAATCACCTCCTTTAATTTTTCCGTAAATATTCCCCTTCAAATAAACTTCATCCACCTCCTTTTCTACTTCTAGGACTTACCCTTAAAAATATTTAACTTTCACCCAGATGCGATGAGATCACATTAAGCTGCTGCTGCAGGGAAAGACAACAGATTTCTCTTTTGTAAATGAAGATCACTGGCAAAAAATAATCAGTGGTTGAGATGGAAATCCTTTAAGCCATTAGCATTTTATTTCCATTAGCTTCTAGAAATTAAATTAGCAGATTACATTTTTTTTTTTCCCTGTAGCTCTAAACGGGAATCAAGTGTGCCTGCATTCTTTCATTAAGAATTCACTGAGCATCTTTCTGGTTGGCCAGCACCAGACCGTTACTGCACTGATTTCTCCAGTAGCCTGTTGATGCAGGAAGGAAAAATCAAGAACACAACAGTCAGGGACATGGGAGACCCAAAATTATTAGGCCCAGGTGATATGGGCAAACCTGTTCCTTCTTTCCCTTTCCTGCTTGCCCAAAAGGTGGATCCCCTAAGTTTTGGGGCCCTCTGACCCAACCAGTGTCTCTATGCCGTGGCCCCCAAACTTTAGGAGTACCCCCTGAAGAAAAGGGGGGAAAGCCTGCGTGTCCTGGAGATTGTGCTTCTCCTTTGCACTGCCGTGTGTGTGTGTGTGTGTGTGTGTGTGTTGTGCAGGAAACAAGAGGCAAGTTTAAAAAGAAACTGTAACCACAGAGGAGTGTTTGATGGATATTTTGGCACATTTCTTCCTAAACTGTAATCTGCAGCTGTGGTTTGTTTCAATTCTTCTAACTAGCTTAGACTATTTGGTGGTTAAGCCGTTGTGACCTTTCAGTGACTGAGCGTGTAACGTGACAGCAGGTTCTTCTTTGTTGCACAGTGTGTTCTTTCTCAGCTCTTATTTTTTGAATGGATCGACTTTGTTCCAATATCAAGTTTTCTCTTAAAACTCCTCAGTCTTTCAAACCATAAGAGACTCTTAATCTCACAAAACAAACTGAGGGTTGCTGGGGGGGACGGGGATAGGGAAAGGGGGGTGGGTTTATGGACATTGGGGAGGGTATGCGCTATGGTGAGTGCTGTGAAGTGTGTAAACCTGGTGATTCACAGACCTGCAGCCCTGGGGCTTATACATTATATGTTAATAAAAAAAAAAACCAAAAAACCTCAGTCTTTGTTACTTCAAGTGGCCTCACTTGAGAACTCAGAGCGCATCAGCGTTTTCCACACTTGTAACTTGGGAGCCACTGGGTTTTCCACTCAATTGTGGGGAAGGGGCTAACCTCAATTTGGGGCCTGTCCCAGGGATGCAGAGAATTTTTGATTCCTCATGACACGATCACTTGCACAGGTAGGGACACGTAGCAGGAGGGTATGTGGAAGACCGTTTATGTTACATTACAATTTTCTTTTTAAAAAATAGATGTGTCTTTCATAAAAAATAGGCATCGAGCACTTAGCATGTGTCAGGGACTAATCTAGGCATGGGGGTCGGGGAGGGTACTGGGGTGAGAAAAGACGGACAGAGTCCCTGACCATGTGTAGTTGACTTATCAAGGAAGAGACAGATAATAAAAAAGTACACATGTTATTTATACTATTGGGGTTTTAAAGTTAGGAATATAACATGCTTTTGTCACCAATTCAGGAAGGGCAGAGGAACATAAACCAAGAAATGCAGTCTCCTTCCCGGGCTTCCTCCAATGCCTTCCCAACACATCACCCCTGTTGTAATTTAATGTGTTTCCTTCCAGATTTTTCTCAAGCTTAGACAGACATATACTCCTATATTTATCATGGGTGAGGGATCATAATGTACATAGTGCTTTATCATGACATTACATGCAACTGTCCTCATCAGAACCTACCTACTGCGTTATGATACCATAGTATGGATTTACTCATCTGTTTCTCTATTGGTGGGCATTTATATTGTTTCTATTTTCCCACCATTGCAGAAAATGCCACAGTGAATATTCTTTTGTATTACATCATTTGCAATGGTAATAGTATTCCTATAAGCTTGGATCCTTCAGGCAGAATTTCTGGATCAAAGAGCATGCATATTAGATTGATTTTTCTGATGGTGAAGTCATTTGAAAGGTACACAGGAGAGAGGGAGGGTTGGGAGAAGAGTCATAAGAACAGAATGCCCTGAAAAGCATCCCTTAGTGAAGAATGCGAACAGAACAAGATGACGGTATGACTAACCGCAGAATGTAATTGTCCAATCTCCTAAGCAGCCTCTCAGGAATTCCTCAGATTCCACAGTTAGACCAAGTTATCCAATCTGAGTGCCATGAGATTATAGTTGACCCTTGAACAACAGAAGAGTTAGGGGCCCCAATCCCTACACAGTCAAAAATCTAAACATAACTTTCGACTCCCCTGAACCTTAACTCCTAGTGGCCTATTGTTGGCCGGAAGCCTGACCGTTCACAGAAACAGTCGATGAACACACATTTTGCATGTTACGTGCATTGTACGTTGTATTCTTAGAATAATACCTAAGTTTTTCTTCATTTTTTGGATATTTCTAAGCTATGTGGTGTGTCTGCAAGTTTTTTTTTCAATTGTTACAAGTGTCTAAAAAAGTTTTCTAGGCCATTTCTTGAAAAAAATCTGTTTAGTGCTACATAACCCATGGTGTTCTGGAATCTGCTGTGATATCAGGTGGGTCTTATTTGCCCTCACTCAGACTGCAGAAGATTCTGGACTGACATGAGCTTGAGTTGCATGAGTCCACTCGATATGCAGATTTTTTTAAACAGTACTATAAATATATTTTCCTTATGATTTCTTCTTGAAATTATAAAATATTTTATTGTAGCCTAAAATAAACCCAACATTTGTTTAGCTCTCCTCCAGTCTTATCAGTTCTGATCAATCTTCCACATTTTCTTTGGGACATTTTCACAAAATAAAATGTCACTGGAATGATTGAAAACTATGCACCCCAACTTTGCTTGCAAGAAGTAGTTATTACCCGAAATTTGTTTTTGATTATACTTCTACCAAAGTACATATTTCATCCCATGTCTGTGCATTCCAAAAGGAAAGTATGAAGCTTTATTCATGCAAAATACATGATATACACTTTCATTTTTGTGAATGCTTCCCTGTAATGCTTTTTTAAAAAAACATTTGAGTAGTGAAAAAATTGGGTATTGTTAACACACCATGTAATACTAGTTTCAGGGGAACAACACAGTGATTCAATGGGGTACACATTGGGCTCTGTCCACCACAAGGATGCTTATCATCTCTTACCATGCAGTAGTATCTCCTTAGGATTTTCTTAATAACCTCTTCTTTTCTCTAGCTCACTTTGTTGTAGGAATATAGCATGTAATACATATAACACACAGAACATAAAGGTCCCCAGAGGCCATGTTAAGGATTTTGATTATCCCAAGAGCAATGGAAAGCCTTTAAAGTGCTCTCAGCAAAAGAAGGGCAGGGGGAGAGCATGGGGAAACATCATCAGACTTGCAATTTGGAAATGCTGTTGTGAAAACAGAGAATGGGCATTAGCAGGGGGGTGTGGGTAAGAATGCAGGTAGGGAACCAGAATCAAGGTTTTTCTAGCTCTCCTGTGGAGAACATGACAGACGAGACTGTGGTGGTGGTAGACTAGATGTTGGCCACGTGAAGAGATTTTCAGGAGGCAGACCTCTTGGGCTTGGTGGATTTGATGGAAGAGGATTGTGTCCAGGAGGACCCCAAGAGTTCGGGTCTAGGGGACTGGATAGTTGGTGGTGACATTCGCTGAGTCTGGGAGTACTGGAAAAGACCCTTTGGGGAGAGAGGATTTTAGATTTTGCTTTTGCTGGTTAGTTTGAGATGTCTTTGAAACCATCAAGAGGGGCTTCTGGGAAGGCTATTGGCTATTTGGCCCAGGAGCTCAGAGGAATGATGGGCTTTGCAGAGATCAGTCTGCAGGACCTCTGAGTAGATGTGGTCATTGAGGTGTGGGCCTGGGTGAGATCCCTCAAGGAGGCTAGTTAGGCTGAGAAGAAGGGAGAAGCCAGGTCCCACCTGGAGGACTGCCCATCATTAAAGACCCAGTTGGAGAGGAAGGCATTTGTAGGCCTCAGAGTAAGCACCTCCTTAAAAATCCCAACCCAGACATCACACTTGCCTCTACCTCGCCTGCCCCTTTGTTGTTGGCCAGAGAGGAGGAAGGAGAATGTGGAGAGTTGGCAGTGAAAGCTGGGGAAAGAGAATTTTTTTCAAGAAGAAGCAGTGGTCACCATTGTTGAATTCTGCTATGGGGACAGATCATCTAGACACTGAAAAAGGAGTTTGGCTTTCTTTGTGTGTCTAGGCACCATGTGCTGTGTGAGATGGATAGACGAACGTGTTGAAGATCCCCTCATTTTGGCTTTCCACTCTTTAATAGATTCTCTGAGTGCCCCTGTCTGTCTTCACTCAGCCAGACCCAGCCGTCCTTGTCCATTTCCCTCCTCCTGGGGCAGCCCCCACCCAACCTCACACCATGGTCGTCATTTCACCATTCTTTTCATGAGAGGGGTTCTTCATTTAATTCGTCATAAATGACCCTCCTCCTGTTGTTGAACTTGCCTGATTGTTAAATCCACTCCGTAGCAGAGAAGCCTGTGGCAGGTGTAGGGTTCTCCTTTTGGGAATAACGCGTGCCAGGAGGATCCTGCTCCGTGTGGGACCAACTCGGACAAGGTGCATAATTGTTGCTTCTTCAAAGGCTCGGGGTTAAAGGCATAGGCTCTGGAATCTGACCAACGTGCATTCAAATCCCAGCTCTGTTACTAGCTTTGTGATGTGAGGCAAATGAATTAACCTCTCTGAGCTGAGCCACAGTTTTCTTCTCTGGGGAATGAGGACCATAACCGAACCTAGGAAAGTCACGAGGCAGATTCTGTGGGCTTGGAGCTGGGCCGCAGTCCACACTTGAGAATCACAGGGCGCTTTCTGCTGCTGCTGCTGCTGCTGTCCCTACCCGTCTTTGATTTTTTTTTGTTGTTGTTGGATTCTCCTGGCTTCCCCAGAAGGCCCTTGGATTCCAGATTGGCAGTGTGATTTGCCCTCAGTCTGTTGGGGAGGGAGGCACTGAAGTCTAAAATAACCTACTCCCTTCCTGCAGGAGACCCTTTTCTCTGTGCTCCCCAAATACAGCCTACCTGCCTGCCTCGCATTGGTCTGAGCACGCCGCATTTTGACCAACTGACCTATGCGTCTGTCAGCCTCACTGCACATGGAAATGTTTGTAGGACCCATCCTAGCACAGTATCTACCACAGAAGGAATGATGGCTCAGGATTAATTAACCCTGAGCGCTGAGCAGCCACATAGATGCACCCCTAAGTGTGCAAGGTTTGAAGCAAGAATGCAGATGGAGGCCATGCAGCCAGTGCCTGAAAGATTTTAATTGTTTATAAAGCCTTATCCCCCAAGCCTCTGTTCTCCCTCGGGACTCTGCAGACTGACCCGCAAAGGCTAGAGGAGGCCTAGTTCCCCCATGCATTTCTGCTGCCTGGGAGCCCGAGGGGTTTCATGGGCCCCCTGTGGTGAAGGGGGGATCTGGATACTAGCCCAGGCTTGCATTGGTCTGGGCTCCTGGAACCCACCTGAACCCAAGGGGGGAAACTGACTTGTCAGGATCCCCAGAGAGTCAGGGCCTCCCCAAATTATTCGAGCCAAGCAGAGGGGGTGGAGAGGGTGCAGCCTTCTGCCTAGACATTCACTTGAGGGTTGATCTGGGCACACGCTTTGACCAAGTGGTGCCCCCTTCTGTGGTTCTCAAGACGGAGACCATGACCCCACCCCCGCTCTGGCACCATCCCGTGGTCCAGTGGGTCCTATTAGATGGCATGTTCCTCTCCCCTAATTCCTGCTCACTCAGTGGGTTATTGAACTTTCAACAGTCTCCTCAAAGACCAAAAATGAGGACAACAAAAACCATGTTGTGGAGCTTGTGATATGCACAAGAGGGGGCCTGCTAGAACGCTGGTGCTGGGCAGGACCCTCTGGCCCCAGTCTAGGGGTGCTGATGGAGGTACAACTGGATTTCCATGAAAAACAGTGTCTGTAGGGGCGCCTGGCTGGCTCAGTTGGGAGAGCATGTGACTCTTGATCTTAGCATTGTGAGTTCGAGCCCCATGTTGGATATAGAGATTATTTATTTATTTATTTATTTATTTATTTATTTAAATTACATTTATTTATTTTCAGCATAACAGTATTCATTATTTTTGCACCACACCCAGTACTCCATGCAATCTGTGCCCTGGATATAGAGATTATTTAAAATCTTATGGTCACCTGGGTGGCTCAGACAGTGGGGAGCCTGCTTCTTCCTCTGCCTCTGCCTGTCCCCCTGCTCATGCTCTCATGCTCTCTGTCAAATAAAAACATAAAATCCTAAAAAACAAAAAAACATACAAACCTTGGACCCCCCCCCCCCCCAGCTACCCCTCTGTATCTATAAGTTCATGGTATAAGAGAGTCAGCACCTTTGTTCACCTGTGCTGGGGCTGGGCCCCGGGCCAGGTGACACAGACTGCCCCGACAGCTCAGGGCGCTTGCAGCCTGGCTGGGAAGACAGATGCCGCAAAAGTCACTGGAGCGGAGTTGAATGTTACGGAAAGGGAAGTACAGGGTAAAGTCGCCAGGGCAGGGACCAGAGAGGGCAAGTGTGCCTGAGGACACACAGCTAGTGAGTGCTGAACTGGGAATGGAGTCTTCTTGGTTTTCCTCCCGGATTGCTGCTCATTTCCTTGTTACCACTCCACTCAACCCCAGAGCTCTGGGGCTGCCTCTGATGGAAACACCCAGCGGCAGCTCTGAGACACTGTTCAGTGAGCACATTTGTAAGAACCCGAAGGAGACACTATCCTTGGGCTGTTTCCAACTCACGTATTGGTCAGCGCCAGTGGGAAAACTTCCCAGAACACCCTGGCTTTACACCCAACTGCTTCTGGAGAAAGAGTTGAGAAATAAAGGCGGTTTGATGCCAGTGGGTTGTGCTGACCAGCCCAGACAGCTGGCACAAGTCCACAGTCAGGGAGAAGAGCCCTCCATGTCACACACAAGCTTGTGCAGGCCTTGCTTCTTCTGCGTAGGTCCCTGGGTGGCTCACTCTGCTCTCAGAGCACCCGAGTCCGCCATCTTGGATTCTGGTGGGTCAGACAGGATTTGGCTTTCTCTTCCTTCATTTGTACTCTGCTCTCAGGGGGCAGGTCTTGAAGGGGCTGGCCTGGGCTGGTGCCAGGGTTTAGTCCCTCAGTCTGGGCTGAGCCTGGGACTGCAAGGCGTGGTGCAGATGGCTCTCTTTTCATCTGCTGGTGCCATCAGGAGCTGAATCGTGGCTGACGGGCTGTGTGTCATCTCGCCTCTGGACACAGTGACCATGGAGAGAACCGTCTTCTCCTGGGAGCCTGGAGAGCCTCTGTTCCATTGGACATGAAGGGCATGAAGTGGAAGGAAGGTAGAGGGAAGACTCTGCTCATAACTAGCGATCATAAATGGTCTGAGGTTTCTAGTTGCCTGGTGGGCCGTCCTTCACATGCTGCAGGAGTTAAGGAGGGAGGATTTACAGAGCGGTTTCCTAGGGAGTAAGCTGGGCTGTGAACCGCATTCAAGATGGAGAGGTGGAGGGCACTGTCCCATCCACCCAGGTCCAGTGAGGGTGAGGTGTCCCAGCACCCCAGAAGGCTCACTGTGTGTTACTGTGGCTGTGGGGGCATGGTGTTCGGCATCAACACAGAGAGAGGGAACTGAAGCCCAGAAGGTGCATCTCTCTAGGTCCTAAGGCATCAGGATGGGCGAGAGAGAGAGAGAGAGTGAGTGAGTTACTGCCAGGCTAAGAAACACGGACTCCTGTTCGGCAACGGGGCAGTGTTACCTGTCTGTTTGGGACTCTCTGAGGGACCTGAGCTAGGAGCCTCTGCGAGGAGCCACTAACAAGGGATCCTGCCCAAGACCAGCTCCTGTGGAAGGTGAGAGCTGGCTGGAAGAGAAGGTGAACGTGGCTGCCAACAACCGACTGAAATCCAGGCATGACAGACCGGGAGAGGAAGCTTGAAATGCTAGGTCTGGACTGCTGGGAGCCCACTTCCAACCTGCTTGGCTCTGATGGGTTTCTGCTTCCAGACTGGGCACCAAAACCCCAGAGGAGGAGGGAAGGAGGGAAACCCCCCACCCTCTGTTTTTGGAAGGAAGGTAAACCTTTACCAGGCCCCGCTGAGGAGTAGGGAAGAAGTGTCCTCCTGCAATGTGTTGGTGAACGGACTGGTGGTCCTTCTGACTTCTGAATTGAAAGCGTGTCTTATGACTTAAAGTGCATGGAGAAAGTTGTGGGGATGGCTGACGTTTTCGCCCAGTGGAAGGGGACTGGGAACAACACAAAGAAGTAGGTGTTTTAATGACATCTTGTGAGTTCTCCTTGAACGTTGCATTTGCTTCAGGGTCTCACTGAGGTAACCAGGGGAACCCACACTGGCATTGGGCTGTGTGTTTCCTCCCCCCAACCCCCTGACGCCTGGGACACGACAGGGCTGTGTAAGGCCTGGGGGAGAGGGCATGCAGAACCAGCCCTGGAGAGGGAGGATGGGGGGGCTCCTGAACAAGGCCTCTGAGCAGGTATGGGGGGCTGGGCCTCCAGGATGGAGGAGGGGCCTCACTGGGCAAGGCTGGGGCCTTGGCAGGGGCGGGTCCCATGGGAGCTCTGGTGACGGCCCTGGACTGGACTGGTGGTTAAGGCTTTTCAGGATCCTTGCTCCTACTTGCTCCAAACAGGCTCCCCTCCCTGCCCCCGCTCCCGTCACCTGCCCACTGAGGGTTCCCTAAGGCGGAGTGGGAGCTCGCGTGTGGCTGCTGCTCTCTGGTTCACAGCTTCTTCCCACCCTCTTGGTCTGCATTCCCCACCCCCATCTACAGCTTCACCCATGAAATTTGGGCTACATGGAACGTGGGCCCGCTGGGGCTGGGCTGCGGCTGATGTGTATGGGGAACCTTTTCTCCACAGCAGCTTAAGTTCACCTTGAGGGGCACTGACACTGGCCTGGGTCTCTTGGGTTTTTCTTACCTGCTCTAGGCTTTAACCAGTTTCCGTTTGTTCTAGGCCCTAGCCCTCTAATGCAAAGTCTAGTCTCTGCAAAGCTCCCAGAGTGACAATTTTAAAATATAAAAGAGATATCAGTCCCCTGTTTAAAATCTTCCTATCATGCTCTGAGTAAAATACAAGATTCTCATAGGACCGAAAACTATCTATAGGACCTGACCTCTGCCGCCTTCTCCAGAATGCGCTCCCGTTGCTCTCTGCCTTGTCACTCCTCACTGGCCACACCAGCTCCCTGCAGACGGCTGGGCTGCGTGGAGGTCTCCATGCTCATTCTTGCCCTCAGGAATATGCTTCCCCTTGTCCTTCGTCTGGCTTGCTCTGGCTTCTCTTTCAGGTCGTGGCTTAAGCATCATCATCTCAGAAAGTTCTGGACCTCCCATTCTTATATGCTTCCTTACCACTCTTTTTATTATGTATTTACTGTGTTTGTTCAACGTCTATCTCTTCCTAGAGATAGGATGACCTGAGCTTCCTAGAGATTGGGGTGGCCATCTGTTTGACTGCCGACATCCCGAGCCCAGCACAGTGCTGGCTCAGAATACAGCGGGTGCTCCAAACAGTGTGCAGACCCCAGGACTAGCAGGCATGCTGTCCTCTCAGGCACATGCTGGCTAGTGAGTTGTCCAGGAGGGGCCCGGAGGGCCTGAGCATGATCTTTAGATGCCTGAACTCTCAGACCCACAGGATCACCTTTGGACCAAGAAAGGCCTGTGTTGGACACCCAGGTATATTCTGGGGATTACTTAGACTTACATCCACATCACTAAAATGGGGGCTAAAATAAGTTTATCCTGCTGATTAAATGGGGGTGAAAGAGAGGGAAGACCCTATCCAGTGCCTGCCACGTGCTGACCCCGGGCTGGGCCCTCTCTGCATGAGCGTGTTGGTTGGGAGTGAGTTCTGTGAGCCGCTGTGATGGGAACAGTGCAGGGTGAGCAAGGTTTGAGTTCTCTGACCACCTTTTAGCTCCCAGCAAGTCGGGGAGAACAGCTGTGCAACACTGGGTCCACCTGTGACCAGCAGTTGGAGAAGAAACATGGTGCTACGCCTTCCTGTTTCCCCCAGCCCTGCTCTGAGCGTGTCCTGGGGCATCTCATTCCCTCTCGAGCCCATGGGGTGAGTTGTTACTGTCCTGCTTTACCATCTTTACCACGAGGACACGGAGACTCAGCCGGGTTAAGTAAACTGCTGGGAGTCACACAACAGAACGACCTTGAATTTAAACCCTGGTTTACGGGCACCCCGTGGCTATTATGAACTGAAGGGTGTCTCCCCAAATTCGTTAGGTTGAAGCCCTAGACCCCAGTACCTTAGACCCTGACTTGAGCTAGGGCCTTAAGGAGGCGATGAAGTTGGATGAGGTTGTGAGGGTGGGGCCTAAATCCAGTAAGACTGTCCTCACGCGCAGGGGAGGGACACCTGGCGACTGTTGTCAGCATCCCCTTCTCCCTGCAATCTGGATCCGCGGCCTGTGGTTTGCTGGGTGCCAGTTAAGATGCAGATGGCTTGTGTGAGGGTGTGGATATCACAGGACGGCTCTCCGCATCCCTCCCCAAGCTCAAGCTCTCCATGGGAGGACAAACCTCCGTTCCCGCACTTGCCATGAGGAATGATGAGAAGGGAGAGTCTGGATGTGCCTGCTTGGGTTGCTAGGATCTGAGCTGTCCGAGTAGGGCTTTGGGCTGTAGGAGCTGGTGCTGTGTGTGGACGGTCTCTTCTGGACATGGTTCTCCACTTGACTGTGTGGAGATGACTGGCACCCCAAACTCCACAGCAGGGGCTTAGGTGTCTGGCAGGGTTCTCTGTGGCTTCCTGCAGAATACTGCCTGCAAACCCCCTGCCCGCACAGAAAGCCGAAGCCGCTCCCACTTCTCAGCCTCCGCGCCCAAGATCCCCCTAGTCCTCTCTAGTGAAAAGATCTGCACCGGAGCCTGTGTTGACAAAATGCTTCTAAGAACCGAGACACTGTAACCCCTTTTCTCAAGTGGCGGTTGGGCAGAAACTGCTCAGCAGGTCACAAATCTGTTTTCTCTTTCTCCTCGGGCAACAGAGCTTTCCCTGAGGCCCGCACCTCCGTAAGGGAGGCCCTGGGACAGAGTCCCTGGCCAGCCAGCAAGCGCCATGGAACCGAGGTACAGTGTGCTGCCTTTCCCCGCACTTTCCCTGCACCGTCCTCTCCTTGTGTCACTTCCCCTTCTGCAACTTGGCCTTGAAGGGGGTGAAGCTGAAAGGAGGGAGGAGTCAAACTGTGCTCAGAGGATGCTACTTTCCACATCTCACTCCAAGGCCTGAGGTTTCTAGCCGCTAACATCAGCCAGCGCTCGGCACCAGAGGGGCAGTGAGAGGGGAAGAGCTGAGTCACCGCAGCCTTCCTGGCTGGGATGCCTGCCTTCCCCTCCCAGGGCAAGAACACGCGGGGGCTTTTAATGAAACTGAACTAGTCCCTAACTGGCTGAAGCAAGCAGTCTTTCAGTTCACTTGGGCCCTTCTTTGATACTCTGTCACTTTCAAAGGGTTATTTAGATTTGATTGAACTAACAAAATAAATTGTTCTAAAGTGTGTGTGTGCAGACCTCAAGTATACCCATTGTCTTAAAACTAAACAGCTCAGGAATAAATAAAATCTTTTAAAAAAAAACCAAAACAAACAAAAAAACCAGAAAACAAAAAAACAGAACAAAAACTAAACAGCTCAAGAATCTTGAGAGCATATCTATGCTCTCACATATTCATCAGATTTTAATGAAATTTGCTATGGTAGAAATTAATAGAGGCTGCAATCTACAACTAACATTAAGGATGACAGACAACAATAAATTATGCAATCAAAAATTTAATAACAAAGATACTATTTTTAACATGGTCAAATATACTTGGCTAAGTCCAGATTTTAAAAAACAAAAGAATCTAGCCCAACAGTACAACCATACACCTTTTTTATACAGAACATTCCATAGATCAACAGAAAATACATTTGAGCACAAAAATAAAAAATATTTAAAGAGAATCTCTAAGCAGCATTTTATTTCTGCAAAACAGACATATATCTTGTACTGATTAAATATCTACAAGTGCTTTTCCTTTACAAAAATACATATATTCTTAATAGACTAAGTCATTAACAATGACCTGGTAATCTTTCACTTCAATTTGAATGATTTATAAGCTAAATCTTACAACCACAAAAAGGTTTTTATCTGTATTAAGATGTTACCACTTTTGACAAAAAAAGCTTAAAATATCTTATATTTCAAAGGAAAATTAGCAACATAACTGTACAATATATTCTAGGATGGTTCTGTCACATGAGGGCTACTCTATTAAAAACTGGTGCTTGCTGTTGTGTTGCCAGATGTGGGAAGGCCGCAGACACTGGCGCTCTCCCACAAGCTCTTATCGTGGGCCACAGCTTCGTAAGGACACTTAGGCCCCCATCCCCATTCTAAAAAATACAGCAAAAGAAAACCGACCCCCCCAAAATGGTAGGCTGATCCCATGACATTTCTAACATGTAGAACTTCTGCCTGTTCCAGTGGACTGAGGGGAAGTCTAGGGATAGACGATCTGTTTCCTAGCTCTACATTGCCCAGAAATATTTAATCTTCATTTGTTCTAGATTAGTTTCTTACTCCACAAAGCTCTGAAAGGTGAAAGAAAACTAGACCCAGTATTTTAACACCTCTGTTTCATTTGATTCTCTATTTGAAGAGAATTAAAACTAAAGGGATTTCTGAATGTCTCAGTATTGAATCCTAGAAAAAGGGGCATAATGAGTATACATATTTGAATGAGCATTTAAAATAAATTATATTTAAGTTTAATTTCATAACTTTCTGAAAAGGAAGTGCTTAAGCATTTTAATTCTATTTGCAAATACAGTAAGGATAGTGAGTAAACATACTATTTGTGAAGACTACATTACATGGGGAAGAGAATAATTTCAAATTACTGGGAAAATGTCTTTGCTTTAAGAAAAAACCATAAACATCTTGTATTTAAGTGCATTTTAATGAACTTTCAATCTGACATTTTTCCATCAAAATACTATACACAATACTAGGTATATCAAGTAAATCCAGAATTGGCTGGTTATTTTGTGCTTTCAAAAGGGTTTCTGAGTCTCTAGAATATTTAATATTTTTCAGGTTTTCACAGACCAGATCTGGCAGACATGTTACGTTCCTTAGGGCAGGGATATAAACCTTAAAGTATTAAGAGCATTTTCATGTTTTCTCATCCCAAACATTAAAGTTATGACGAACTCCTTCATTTTTTGCAATTCCTATAACCAAAGTCTTACTGGTCCTAAGGCTTAGCCTGTTGAAAGATTCCTTATGATAAGCCAGAGTGTGTAACAGAGTGTCTCCAAGGAGGTCTGTCTAGTGGCTGATCAGAGAGACTGAACCGTGTGAGCTGTACCTTCAAGGTGGCCCCGGTGTCCGCTCACAAGGAAAATGGGGGTGGGGGGTGGGGGGTGTGGCAATGCTTCCTTGATGCATATACGCTCTCGATCTGGGACCCACTGTGCCAAGCTGGGCTGTGCGGCTAAATTCTAATCACAATAAAGTAATCACTGAGAAACAGGACAAAGAGTTACTTTAAAAAATAATAGGCTTTTATGAAAAATTTGCTTTTGGATACAAAAAAAGCATTTACTTATGGAAGTCTAATAGAATGTACTATTTTTCTATACATGTAAGCAGCATGGTCAGCACTTCTACTAAAGTTTGCCTTTAGTAAAATTTCTTCTGTTATTAAGACCCCAGGAACTAAATGAACCTAGTTTTAGTTTATATGGCCTCCATGAAATGGATTAAAGAGCTTCTCAAATTAAGAGTTTAAATTTTCCATTTTAGTTTTCTTTTCAAAGGATGCATTTCTCCCCCTTGCATCCAGGGGGAGCCAATTGTGGTGTTTCATCTCTTTCTCACCTTTGAGGATTTCCCAAGACCTATCAAGTGATGCTGGAAAAACGAGAGACATATTTGAAAGGAAGTGTGCTCTGATTATTGCAAGAAAAACCCACATTTGATTGATCTCATCACAAAAATTCAGTTTAAAGCCTTTCTTTGGTGATATTTTAGTAGTTACTCAAGGTTATTGAGTTACTAACTATATAAAATTAAACTGCAACCTAAAAAGTTCCAACCTCCAAACTGTTAAAACTGTCTCTCTTACCATGGTTATTAATCAAAAGTAGAATGTCTTTGGTGATCTCTATTTCTTATGAAAATCTTTCAAAAAGAGATTACTTTAACTTTAGTGCCTAGTTAGATACAAAACCATTCATAAGAGACAGGTACAGATAACTCAAAGTTTATGCAACAAATCTAAACAGAAATGCACTTTAGCAATGAGGCACTTTCTCTTAAAGATTTCAGTAAAGCTAAACAGCTCACAAAATTATATAACACACTTCCCCCCACCTTAGAGAGTCATTTAAATTTAGATTAAATTGGAGTGTATAATGTAGTTGAGCAAACTCATTACATTTATAAAACGTGGCATATTCGTATGGGACATATTTCCAATGAATAAAGAAATAATACACTTTTAGAAAAGTAATTAAAAGATATTACCCAAGGTACCTGCACCCCAGACTGAAAGACCTTATATTACCTCATCAATAAGCCTTTTAGTTCATTTTTTATACTTCTTAAAGTGTTTAGTTAATCTAGAGAAAAGGCTATATTCTGATTCTCTTATTAATGGATGTGATGACCCCAGCTAAAGTGGGATCTATAGGTCACAGTCCTTCTTTATACCCTGGGTTCCTTGACCCTCTTACATCTCTGATATCTAAGGCAGAGAAAACAGATGGTAAAATCTTTTATGGAAGTAAAGTTCTTTCAGTTCTTTGCTTAAGAAACAATAGATTAAAAAATTTTAACTTGATTCCCCAATTTTGTGGATTCAAATGATTATTTCTACAGGTTATTTATATAAAGACTTTTATTAGTACCCTAAGCTGATAAAACTAACCACAAAAGTTGCCTATATATTTTTTTCTGTACCTAGTTTCTTACAAATTCCACAATCTGACTTAGGGGATAATTAGTGTATTGCTAGACATGATAGTAGTCCCATACTTAGAAAATCATAGTTGAATATACCAAAAGAAGTCGGTTGAAGAAGTCTATGGTTCTTAATAGTAACATTGTATTACTCAGGACCATCACAAAATGAGTACCTTTCCCTAACTCGTAACTGATACCTTCCTTTACTTAAGGTTTTCTTTCACATGTTTTGGCACATATTCCATTGCATTTCAGTAAAAATGTTAACAGGTTAACATGGAATAATGGAGTTTTATATAAAACTATTCTCAATCCCATAATTGCTTCCTATGTATTTCCTTGGAAAAGAGTGAAATTACACGAGATGAGGCAGCAACAGGCCAGATTGAAAGATTTCAGGTATACAAAACTGATTTAAGGCTGTAAGTTTGGCTGGAGACCCAATCACATGCAGGTCTCATTTGTGGTTTTTAAAATGCACTCTCAATCCATTTGAGTTAATTAACTTCCATATGTAAAACACCATTTTAAACACTGACTGCGATTTTAAAATTTCTTAGAGATGTCAGGGAACTGGATTTCATAGCACAGCAAAATAATTTCTGTAGCAGAGAGTAAATTCTGTTCTTGGTTGAGTGTAACCTAACCATTTTTACAGCGTTAACAAAAATCTGCCTTTTAAATTCTGCTTGTGAGTCCTTCCAGGCACAAACACAATCTAACAAAATGAAATTCAGAGAGCATTGCCATAACCTTTGTCACAAAAGTCAAAACAAAAACAATAGAAGACTTTAATACAGACTAACTTGAAACAAAGATACATGGAAGAGATAATTATGAAGTTTCAGCCTTTTATGTTGTGAAATATATCAAGATTTAGCTGTATTTTGTATGTTTTTTAGAGTTGTACAATGTTACAAGAAGCATTTTGAGATTCAGAAGGCATTAATCCGTGATACATTTTACTGGAAAATGTAGCACATCTATAATGTATACAGTATAAAAACTATGTGTGTAACACACAGATTGTGCTCATGTCAGATTTCTAAAAGAGTTTTCCTAACTTTCAAGATTTTTCCTAAGTTTTAGAGGTTAACTTGTTTATTTTGAAGCAATTAATAAAACTTGATTTCCAAAGAAGTTTTTTGAAAACAACTGTAAATTTTAAAAGGTTTAAAATGAAGTTCTTCGTATAATTTAAGGTAACAAGACTTTCTTTGACTTGCAGACTAATCTCAAAATGAATGGAAGACTTAACAAAACTGCAAAATCAAGGACATTATCACAGCTCTGAACTTAATGAATTTACGTAAAAAACCAGAATCCCGTTTCCCCCTGATTACTACAGGATCTAAAATGAAATATCCTCAAACCATTAATTTCGGTTAGCATATTTACCTACTACACAGCATTTATTCTATTTTACGCATATGGTTTGGAAATGTGATAGGTAACTAACAGTTTTGATTGGTAATTGCCTTGAGACTTCTGAAATCCATAAAATAGCTAATGTTATCTGCTCTAAAAGTCCTAATATTTAAAATCATCCTACCCCTCTGCATGCCACAATGACACACACCTAAGGCCAACTTAAAAAGAGAGACACCACACTCATTAAATGGGAGCCACAATATAATGATGCACACAGAAAACAGGCTATACACAGTGACGTTTCATGAAGCAGCACCTGCATTTCATAAGGCATTATGAAAGTTTGACCTTACTGATGCATTAATTTTGTTAGAGTAAATGTGACCAGTTGTCAACGTCTTGAATGGTTGTGAATCCAACCTCAGGTCTCCACGAAGTCCCTCCCATTTTCCATCCTGAGGGCTAAGCTGCTCTCTTTGTGCAACTGGCAGACTACACAGCTGGAGGACTGAAAAAGTCTACCGCTATCATGTGCTCTAATGATAAGAATGATTGGCATTCTTCCCCAAAGACTTGCATACTCAAGAGTGAACTATTTCACACACAAAAAGCTTACTGAGAACAGGACAGTGGCTCAAAAACCATTCTTCTAAATACTTTTCCATACAAAAAAACTTCAAGAGACAGTAATTATTTCTTGTACAGTACTCTAAACAAAAGTTAATAAAATATTAAGTATGTGAACACTGCAACACCACACAGAGTCATAGTACTAGTGTAATCAAACATCAGGACAGTCTGGGAACAGGCAAGCAAGCTACGTGGGAGGCTGGACCGTGGCTGCACAACTAGCTGATGCCAACCCTGGCCGTACTGGACACCGTGAGACGGCAAAGATACCTTATGCAAGTGGTTCAGTAGCAGAATGGCACTTGGTTCACTCTTAATAGAAACAACATAAATGTAACTGACAATTTAGAGACAGACAAATGGCCTTATTTGCATGCTGAAAATCTGGTTGTGTCCCTCTTGTCCACACACCATTCACTGTGCGATCTGTTGATGAGTAAACAAAGTGCAGGATTCATCTCGGGGGGATCGAGGCCCCTTGGTCTAACCGAAATCAATTCTTGGTCGATACTGCAATACCATGGGGTAGGACTACAAAATAAAAACAGGATGATGAATGAGACGGTGTTTACATGAAAGCAATAAAGATTATATATAAAAGATTTTTAGAATACAGCATTCTACTTTGCAATATTTCCTGGTACTAGTGATTATGACAATTAAATGAAGACTAGTTACCTTTAAAATTATTTTTAAGTTGTCTTTTTTTTTTTTCCCCAGAATCAGTGAAGTTTTCTGTACTCTATGTAACAAAGGTCAAGTTCAAAGTCTCACTGATGTCACACCAGCTGGGTATGTGACCATTACTAATGTAACACTTAGCAAGGGCCAGGGGAGGACTGAAGGTTCTGGGCTCTGCATAAAGGCATTCGTTCCATCGATCGTTAACCAGGTGGGGCTGGATTCCACCCAGAGCTGCTGTCTGTGGCAATCCACTGAGTCACAAGGTAACAGACCTCTTGCTATGAATCAGTGAACCTGGGACAGTTTTCATGAATCACATTTTTTAAAAGTTAAGTTTGACACCTTTTTCTTTTTAACATTTAAACTTTAATGGTCCTTTAAAAAATGCTGAAAAACAAGTAGGTGTCCTCTCAACAGTTAGTTGATACAACTATATTCACTGTGGACTCTTCTATAATTGAAAGAAAGGTTCAGGTGGTCCTTGGTTGGTCTGACTCTGGAGAAGGTGTCCTACATCACCACACTAGAGATGGAAGTGCCTCCTGCATGTGAGAGGCACGTGCCACACAGCCACCTCTGTATTTGTCCTGCGATTTGACTATCATTTAGAACCTAAACATCAGAGTCAGAAAGGTCTGGAGAACCAATGGTTTTCCTTTTTCTGAAAGCTGCAGAGTCCCTTTTAAAAATGCAATTTTGAGGTGCAACTTCTATGAAACCAAAAGACAGTGTGGAGACTGTCACTGATGGTTCCCCTTCATCTCCGTGTAGGTGAACATAAATCTCTAGGAAAGAAAATTGTGTACTTTTTCATACATGTGAGAGAGATGGACCGAGGTTCTATAATCCTAAAAAATGACCATTTCTGTACTGATCTTAGCTATGTTATATACTGAGAAGACTCGTCATTGGAGTCTTTTCCCATTCAGCTCAGGATGGGAATGAAAATTTCTAGATCTTGCCCTTTCCAGCTGAGGACGTTAGGTGATGCCAACACCAGTCCTAAGGGCTGGCATAAAAGTCACAGTCTCTCAAGATTTCCATGGTCTAAATCTATTTTGATTTAAATTTTGTTTACTTGTTTTTACTTAAAATTTGTTCCTTCTAAATGAGAGTGTCTGGGAGAGGCACAGGAATCTGCATTTTATAAAAAACCTCCCTGGGTTTTCTGAAGCTCAGCCAGATGTGGAAACTGCTGCACAGGCATCCTACCCTAACTTGGATACTTCCCATTCTCTCTGGCCCAAGAGGCAGCTTGCCCCCTGTCACAACTATCTTCCTGGCTGTGCTCTCCAATATGGACTGTTGAATCGCATACTTTTGGCAAATAATTAAGCCACTCGTTCTAGAATCCCTTCATAATATATAGAAGAATCCATCACTGATTCTACTGGGATAAAGGTAGAGAGGGAAGTGAAATGGCTCATCTGTCTGTGGTCAGAATCTTCTGGAGCGAAAACCAGCTGGTTTTGTTCTCCAAGTAACCATTTGTGTTTGGTTCTATGAAGACACATGAAGTTTAATCTTACTGAAAAGTTCTAAAATGCTGGGAACTGTTAAGACATACTTGAAGTTCTATTTGTATTTCAGTTTGCTTTCTGTAGTAAAATGGCACTGCACATACTATCATGAAGTATGGCACGTCAACCCCTAGTGTTCAGTGAGTGTCCTGAACAGACCCACTTGTAGAGTTGCTAGTCCTCAGTCTCATCATGTCCTAAAATAAAAAATAGATACTTCCACAGTATATATTTCAAATGTGATAACTTTAGAAAATAATGCTGACCTTCACTGATGTGCTGCTTTTCTTAAAAAATCTTTATCATAAAAGTAAATGTGACAGATTTGGAAAATACAGAAAAGCACCAAGAAAAAAGCAAGATCATTTAACCATACCAACATTCAAAGATAACTACCATAATTATTTTAGTGTATATCCTTCTAGTCTTTTTGTCTATATACATTTTTTTTTCAAGACTGTAACCATGCCACACATATTGTTTGGAAAATAATTTTGTCCATGTAAAATTATAATTTCCATTAAAAAATTCCATGACTTCTACACTATTTAATATCCCATATATTTAATATCCCATGATATTTCTAAAGGATGACTATAATGCTTTTCTATAAAAGAATTAAAAGTTATCAATAAATCTTTTGTTATATGTTTTAGTTTATTCCTTTTTTTGTGTGTGTGATTATAAATTAATCTTGACCCAATGATCAGGACTGGTTCCTAGAAGTGGAACTGCTAGTTCCACTGCTGCTAGTTCAAACAGCACTCACATTTTTTAGGCTTTTTGATAAATACTGTCACACTAGGCTTCAAGAAAGTTATACTATCTTTACATTTCCAAAAGATATATGAGTGCTTTCTTCAATGGCCTCACCAATAATGAGTACTATATTTTCTTCCCTTCTAATACGGCAATTTAAGCATAAAATATTATTTTATTTCTTCTAAGGAAATTAACCATTTTAGTATGCTGATTAGTCAGTTTTGTTTCTTTTGTGACTTTCCTAAGCATGTCTTTTGTTCATTTTGTTTTTTTTTTATTCATTTTTCTAAGGAAAGGTAAACTTTGTCTTATAGATTTATATGAATTCTTCATGTATTAAAGACATTAAAACTTTCTGTCATACATTGCAAATGTTTCCTCAGTTATGGTTATTTTTGCCGTGTACTTTTCAATATTAACAGTCAACTTGGTTTGTCTTTGTTTCCCCTTACATGTACAATGAGAAAGGCTGTCTCTACTCTGACATTACTCAAACTATACTTCTTCCTGATCTTTGATGGTATCAGTTTTAATATTTACCACTTTAAGTCATGAGAATCTCCTGTAACATGAGGTATGGACTACATCTCCATCCCTGTCACCAAAGGTCGCAGTAAAATTTATTGGAAACAAACCTAGATCACACTCCCCCCATCACCCCCCCCCCCCACCATCTATACTCTGAGTTCACTGATTACTCCTGCCAACAGCCAACTGCTGTCTCTGCTCCTGCCTCACTGGCCTCCTTGCAACCCTCAAGCAACCAGATATAACCACTCCTGCAGGTCTTCCCACTGTGTTCCCTTCTTCTGAAGCACCCTACCCCAGATACACACATGGGCTAGTTCGCTCACTTCCTTTTGATTAAGAATCACCACTTCAAAGAGGTCTTCCCTTTATCTAAAATATTCTATTTATGTTTTCACACTACAAACTGTATTCATTTATTTTTCATCTGTTACCATCATTAGAGCATAAGCTCTATGAGGAAGAAGAATTTTGCTCATTTTTTACATCTGTGTCCCCAGGACCTAAAAGACTGCCCAGTGCATTTAAGTGCTCAATTGGTATTTGCTAAATGAATCATTTTTAATTCCGCTAACTTGAAATACTCTTTATAGACTCATACATATCAGACAGTCTGTTCCTGAGCCATTCTTTTGATTTGTATGTCTGTGTTTAAGTCAGTACCTATTTTAGTGACTTCAGCTTTAAGACACATTTTAGCATGTGGCAATGCACGTGCCCCCTGATTACTCACTGAAAAATGTGACTGACCAGAAGCACTAGTTGATACTTCCTGATGAACATCATACTTCCTGATGAACACTGATTGTGTTAAGTTAAACAAGAATCTGGTAAAAGTGTGCTTGGAACTACATCTAACTCCATAATTTAATTATGGGGGAGAAAAGACATCTCTATAGTATCTCATATATGATTTAAATTTCTTGTGTGTGAAGTGGTATTTTGGTTATTGATGAGGAAGTTTTTGACCTTAGAAAATCCATGCTGAAATATTTAGTGGTTACTGTCATGATACTTGGAATTTACTTTCAGACGGCTTCACAAAGAAACAACAGAATTATAAAGAGATTAATAAGATGAGAAAGGAAGAGAAGGAAAAAAGGGACAGAAAATGTAGCAAAATGTTGATTAGTAGAAATCTAAGCAAAAGTAAAGGATATTCCTTTGTATTATTTCAACTTTTGTTTTTTGGAAAATTTTCAAAATAAGTTGGTAGGAGAAACTGGGACTTAATAATGAATTTTATCAAATGCCTTTTTTGTATCTCTTGATGGTTTTGATTTGACTGTGTGTTTGTCTGCATAAAATATGTTTCTACTATATAACATACATTACTTCCCTCCCCCAATATTAAGCCATTCTTGTATTTCTGATAATAATACTATTTGGTCTTGTTATTCTTTTAGTATATGATTTTAGTGTATTATTTATTATCTTTGTATTTGTATTCAAAATGAGATTGATACTCGTTTTCTAGTTGGAGGTTCTCCGTCAGTTTTTGGTATCATGATTATGTTACTTTTGTAAAATGAATTTGGAAGAATTCTACCTCTTTCAACAATTTTTTAAAAGATTTATTTATTTATTTGAAGACAGAGATCACAAATAGGCAGAGAGGCAGGCGGGCGGGTTTCGGGGGGAAGCAGGCTCCCTGCTGAGCAGAGAGCCTGATGTGGGGCTTGATCCCAGGACCCTGGGATTAGGACCTGAGCAGAAGGCAGAGGCTTAACCCGCTGAGCCACCCAGGTGCCCCTCTTTCAACAATTTAAAACAATTTAGAATTGGAATAATTTATTGCTTGAAAATTTGAGAGAACATGACCATAAAACTACTCAGACATCCTTTGAGGAAGGATTATTATTTTCTTTTATGATTTAGTAATTTACATTTTCTTTCTTCATGGATAAATTTTGGTCCACTGGTAGTTTCCTAGAAAACTGTCCATTTTGTGGAACTTAAAAGTTTTTAAAATTTTAAAATAGTATAAAGCTATATACATTAAGTTTTCTTGAAATAAGTGATAACTTTTTCTCTGAAAATTTCTAATTGAACTTTGGCTAAAGGTATATCCTGTTAATTCTAAGTTCAACTCCATGACAGGACTAAAATCCACAATGAAGTATTCAAGAAAGAAAAGGCAATTTGTGAGGATTTAAAAAAATCTGATCTTACTCCAGTTCTCTAATATTTTAGGTCAGATTTTATGAACATCTTTAAGGAAATAGACATCAGTGCCAAGAGTGAAAGCAAAAAACCAGGTATGTATCAGTTCTAGTTCAAGGCATAAGCATCACTAAAATTTATCATCCCAGTTAAAATGTACTTTTATTAGGTAACTGGAAAATGGATAGGAGGAAAGTTTTTCTTAGTGCATTTTAAAATTAGTCCTCTTTCGTTTCTTCATTAAAAGAGGTAATCCAGGGAGAGCACACAGGGCGGGGCCTCGTAAGCAAACTCACAGTTCCACAGCGCTGTTGTCCTTAGGGTGATTCCCTAATCTGGCATTTTATCTTTCACTTGTGGGTGAATGACTGATTAAAAAAAAAAAAAACATGAAAATTTATGCAAAGAAGTATTGGGTATGGAGCAGAGATCCAACATGGAGTAGATTTCTCAAGGGGTAAAACTAGTAATTATTAAAAATTTCTGATTTTTAAATTAAGAAATAATTTAAATAAAAAATAATTTAATAAATTGTTAAAACTCTCATAAATAATGGCCTTAACACTTACAATTTCATCTTCAGTTCAGTGAAATTAATTAGATGAATGCAAGAGAACTAAAATAATGGGACACTCTGGGGACATAAATTGAAAAATGAAGTTTTGTAGCTCAGATAAATACTGGTTTTTCCAAGCTGCAGGTCTTAGAAACTCGGGTTTGGGAAGAAAGCAATCACCACCTTGGCAGGCGTCAGGTGGGCATATGTACAGTCGTGAGTGCCTCTTACCTGATACAAAGGGCCATCCTGAGAGCAGACTTGCGAAGCTGAGCAGTTCAGACACCGAAACTGCGGAGGAGATGAACTCATCAGATAAGAGGCATCCACAACTGGATACATATTTAAAACTGATTATTTAAACTATTTTAACGTCAAACATGAGTCAACATGATAATTTTAAGTAAACACTTTCCAAACTATGGTAATTTTTTTTTTTTTTAAGATTTTTAATAACTTAGTGACTGGTAAATGTAGCCTGAGACAACTTGAGTATCTAAATATCAGTTTTGTTAATATTCTGCAAGTATTTATGAAAATGGTGCCTATTGTTTCCATCTCCTCTTCAGATAATAATTCCTGGGAAAATCCTCATCTCTTCAATCCAGGAGAGGTACCCTCATTCTTCTACCCCTTTCAGTGACTAATCTCTCTTAGCTCGCTCTTCTACTACCCGTGAAAGCAACACTGTTTAGAGTTCAGAGCTCTGAAAGGAGTATGTAGTTTGCCCCAACATGTAAGGGGTCTGTTGTCTGTTTTAGATTAGGTTCTTTATATTGCTCAGATTAGATTTTTAGTCTCCATATCTATTTTAAGAGTGGAGAATATGAACTCCTTGAGTCTTTATCTTATTCATATGCACTGTCTTCATAACTAAGGCCCAGAAATGGCATACAGCAGCTTCTCAAAAAACTGTTTCATGAGTAAATCAATGAATGAACACATTTTAAACTACTGAGTAGATTCAGTTATAAACCCACTAACTTTTAACAGTTTAACCATTCACAGTAAAGAAAAAAAATCATTCCCAAATCTTGATTTTTCAATGTTGAGCTAAATACTTATTAAGCATGAACTTTAATTGTAACACAATTATAAACAATGAAATATATACTTTAAAATTATGTGTATATGAATTTAACATTGCATGCCACTTCAAAATAGGAAAATATACATAAAAATAGGTATAAATTAACCAGGAAAAATCTAACATCCTAAAGCAAGCAGCTTTTTAAAGGTAGACTTTGAAATAATGTTAACGTAAGAAATGATTAAAATAAATGTACTGGTAGCCTTTTAAATAAAATTTTAGAAATTTTCCATTTACCCAAAAGACTAGCCATTTTTTCCAGGAGTGAGTCCTGGACTTTCTGTATAGGGCTCATCAGCATGTTGGAAGCCAGGCCCAGCACTGCTATCCTTAGCAATCGTCCCTTTTCTCTCTGAAGAGTCCCCAAACTCTGGCCTATCAGACTTTGCAAGTCCTGAACAGCATTTAAGAGTGAAGAGTTAAGGTGAATGAGGCTATTTCACTAAGTGATTACAAGTCAAGGAGAATGTTTGTTTTTTTTCTAGAAGTGCTTAATAATGCAGATAAAGCAAAGCAAGACAAATGTGGCGAGGTAACTTGGGGTATGTCCTGGCAGGAAGTTGTGAGAAGCGACAAAACCAACCAGGATCAGCTGGGAAGGAGGGGCTGTACTGAGAGTTAGTACTCAACCTACCCAAGATAAAGGAGAGCAGGAAGAACATGAGTTCGTGATGAAAACTGAGGCCAAATGGAAAAATATGAATAGTAAGCTCCCAGGGATGAGAGGAAGTTAAGTGAGAATTACAATAACAAAATGCAACATATATAAGCTATTCATAAACTCACTAGCATTTACTGTGTCAGGTACTTTATAATATTTCATTCTTACTAAAAAATTTCAAGACAGGTATTATTACACCCAAATTTTAAGGATTAAAAAAAAACAAAACAAAACAAACAAAAAAAACAAGAGTGGAAACTAGGAACGAGAATAGCTCAGTTGGTTAAGCATCTGCCTTCAGCTCAGGTTATGATCCTGGGGTTCTGGGATCAGGCCCTGCGTGGAGCTCCCTGCTCAGAGGGGAGTCTGCTCTGCCCCTCCCCTCACTCATGCTCTCTCTCTCAAGCAAACAAATAAAGAATCTTAAAGAAAAAAAAAAAAAAACCAAGAACTAGGAAGCAGAAGCAGAACACAACTGGGAGGAAACAGTTACAATATATATAACCAAAGATTATAGAATCCAGAATGTATAAAGAGCTCCTAGAAGTTAGAAAAAGACAATCACACAATGGAAAAACAGCAGCAAGGCAATGGATAGGAAAAAGAAACTTCACAGAAGAAATACAAAATTGATGCAAAATTCATGTGCAATGTTGGTGAAGATTTCAGAAAACGGGAACTTTCATATATTACCGGTAGAATTATACACTGCTAAAATCTTTTAAGAAGGAAATCTGTATCAAAATTTAAAACATGCACACTCCATTGTAAATCCATATCTGGAATCTAGCCAATAAATATGCTTGTACATGTGCGAGAATATATATATGTGCTGGAATCTAGCACTGCTTGTAATGTTTAAGAAACTTGAAAAAGTCTGAATTTCCACCAAATTTCCACCAAAGGAGCATGTTAATCAGATTATGCTGCAGCTGCACAAATGGAATACTATCAACTTGTTAGAAAGAATTGTATCAAGTTTGTTGATTCTCCATATGACACATCAACAAATGAGGAAATAAAAGTCGAAAAAAAAAGTTGCAGAACAGTACATGTGAGTCCATTCATGTTTAAAAATGTGAATACTGCACATACTTATGAACAGGATCATTCATATATTCTTGATGACTGGTCTAGATGAGTTCCTTCCAGACTGAGATCTAATTCTGTAACTCTACACCCTCAATTTACAGATGTGGAAGCTACAGGGTAAGTCAGTAGTCGTGGATCACGTTTCCTAAGAAACGGTTTTAAGAAAAGGTACATTTTCTTCCACTAATAAGTGAAAGATGAACACCAATCTTGAGTATAATACCTTCAGGTATCAATGTTATTATGAACTGAAAAATCTCTAAGAGTTAGCTAAGTTTAACCAGATGTTTGATTCCTAAAGATAAAATCCCAAAAGGGGATTTTATCAGAGAACAGGCTGAGCCTTCAGTGGAACTGCCCCAGGATAAAGAAGAGAAAAGAGGTGGAGATGCTGTGTGGCTCAGGGAGATGTTGCTCTGAAGAAACCGAGGCCAAGTGGACTTCTCCAAGATTCTTTCTAGGAGTCCAGACCTCAGACAAGGTAAGGAGGTGATGGAACAGAGTGGCCTTGCCTGAGACAGAAGACCCTGGGGGCAGAGGCAGCATCCCATGTGAAGAGGGAAGAGAGTACAGGGTTGACTCAGAAACCTAGGAGAGCCTAGAACACATGAGGAGAACACCCCTGCCCCAACACCCACAGCACTGAGTAGACTTAAAAAACCCCGCAAAGATGCCAATTTCAGCCATATCAACCTAAAAATTTATTCCAATGCCAATCATAATCCCACTCTCAAGTTCATCTGAAAAAATAAATGGGTAAAATTAGCACCATTTTTGAAAGAACGAGCTTAGCTATAACAAATATGAATATACATCGTAAAGCAAATTAGAAGGCCTGTTTGCCTTATTAATTAGTTTGAACTTTATTCAAAATTATCCCAAAGAAAATGGACAACTGAGGGGCTTTAAATTAGGAGCGGGGTATGATCAGATTTTTATAAAAACTATACATACTGTGTAATATGCTGGGATAAGACTTGTGCAGAAGAACAAAATATAATGTCCAGGAACATGTGTGTACATATCTGTGTGTACCTATTTCTGTGTATGTGTACATGCGTGTACATACCTGTGTGTCCATATACATGTATGGATACATATGTACAGATAATGGTGACAAATCAAAACACTGAGATATATAAAGTATGGCTTACTTAATAAATTACGTTTTTGGCATAAGCATCTTAGAATAATTTTTCCTAGAGTCTTAGCCTCATCGTAGGTATGTGCATGTAAGTAAGTAAATCTTAAGTGGGTCCCAATGTTTAATGTAAAAAAGTACTGGAAAGAAGCAAAAGAAGCCCCCATGGTGGTCATGAGTTTTGGTAATCAGCTGACCCCAGGCCAACCCACAGCCAGGTACCAAGAACCGCAGGCAGAGTCATGTGAGCTTGTCAGACATCCTGGCATCCTGTTGGAAGTGGAGGGTAGAGATGGGAGGGACGTGACTGCATCAAATACACTAGAAGGGGCTTGATCACGAAATGACTGTTTTATTGCTAATTTGTCCATTCATTCCAACTGTTAGAATTCACTAATTATTATAATAATTCATAATTAGTTGGAACATTAGCAAACATTTAAAATTAGCAGAAGTCAAATGGGAAATGGAGATTCAAATAAATGAGATGATCTTTAGGATATATTTTGCATTAACTATGACATTATAAAAGAAACTTTTCATTCAATTTACTCTTTGAACAGATACTGAGTATTGGTACTAGGCCCTGCTCTGGGTACTGGAGACTCCGCAGTGAACAAATCACTATCCCTATCCTCAGACTACATTTGAGTTGGGGGACAAACAATGAACATAAATAAGTGGCATAGTGTGCCAGATGCTATGAAAAAAAAATACTCTAGAAAACAATCAAACATAAAATGGATTGGGAGAATGCCATATTGGGAGTGGGGGTTGTACTATTATAAGGAAAGTCGGAGGCCTCACTGAGAAGGAGATGTAGAAGCCAAATTCCTTGGGCGAAGAAGGTAAAGAAAATGATTCACATGGGTAACTTTGGGAGGTAGGAGAAAGCCCAGCATGTCAGAGGAAACAGAAGTGAGTGGGGCTAGGCTGTGTTGAGTCAAAGGAGAATAAAGAGTAAGATCACAGAGGTGTCTGGGGAAAATTGTGGGGGTCCGTATCTATAAGTCCTGGAAGGACTTCAGTTTTTGTCTGAATGGTATGAGATGTCCCTGGAGAGTTGAGAGCAGAGAAGTGACATGTTCTAATTTGTTCTCAGGGGATCCCTCTGGCTGCTGTGCTGGGCCAGGACACTAGTGGGACCCTGGGTGGAGGCAGGAGAGGAAGCATGGAGCTCAGGGAGATTTTTACAGAACTTCTGGAGAATGGTGACAGCTGCATGGCCCAGAGTGGCAGACATGGTGGTGGGGGGGACATAACTGGACTCTGATCGTGGTACTCTGATAGGAGAGGTCACAGAATTTGCTAAGGATAGATGACAGAAAAAGAAACCAATCAGGACTGACTTCAGGGACTCTGGTCTGAGAAACTGGAAAAAATGGAACTACAAATCTTAGAAATACTGAGATTATAAAGACTGAGGTTAGAAACAGTTCTGTCATACTGAAAAAATAAAATGGACTAATATATTACCGCTGTGCTAAAGATAAGATCTAGTTTTCCTATTTATTGGTTTAGTTTTTACATGAATGAAAAATCATAAGGTACTGAACCATTTTCCCAACCAACCTATATTAAGATATGCTTTAAACAACATAGGAATTGAAACTATCAGATATGTGTAATCAGAAACACAACTGTAGTAAAGACTGATTTAGCTGATAGTCAATTAATGACAATTTCTTCAAATTAGCTCTTACTGCTTTGACTTTAAAATATCTGGCAGTGTGGACGACCTCTGGGAAGGGACTGTGAGAAGGACAAGTGAGCGCTATCTCTTCAACCTTAAGGCAAACCTATTCATAGCACTTGAAAATCATTAACACATAATAAAATGCTCAAAGACTTATCAAAGAAAACTAAAATTACATTATGATATTATATGCGATATCACAATATCTAAGCCCCCACAGTGCTGGGTAAGGGATAACTGACTACCTCTGTAATCTGCACCTGGTACCTGAAACATTTTGGTTGGAAGGATTCAATGAGGGTGATGTATGTAGAACCATTTTAAAAAACTATAAAATATCCTAGAGGGTGGTAATAATTTACCAAGTACAAAGATTAGATTTTTTTTTTTAATGAGGCTTAGAGGGTCTAATGAGTTCTTCCTGGCACATGACTAGCTGGTGACTGGTACTAGAACAGAATCTTTTCTTCCTGGTCATGAGAATTCAGCCTCACAAGGAAGTCTTCACCAAAGTGGGATTCAGAAAAAAAAAAAAAAAAAAAACTGACCTTAGAAGTTAGGTGCTTTATTTATTGTTATATCAAGATATTTCTAAAAAACATAGCCAATTTTCCTACCCATTGAATACAACACCCAAAAATGATTTTTGAGGTTTTATAACTATTCCATAGATGTTTACATTCCACAGAAATAGGTTTTTGAACAATCCTAATTATATTCAGATTCTGTATTGTCTTTGAGAGGGGTTATATTCCTTAATTTTGTATTTTTTATAGTTAATTTACATTTTCATAAGAAAATGTAATAAAACCCAGCTTATTAGAGAGATTAAAATTATGCAGAGTTTAGAAGTAGGACATATTGTACCATAAACACCACAGACTCTTAATGTCTGAGAGGACCTTGGAAGTCATCTAGTTCAACCTTCTAGTCAATCTCAATTAATGTGTATTCATGTAATCAGATTATGAAGAGAATTTGGTAACATTAGGACCACATTCCTCACTGATATACATTAGCCTTATAATCCCTAGTCCCTTGGATTTCTCTACTATTAATGTTCTACATAACTCAGATAAGATATGCTTGAACCTTCTAATTAACCCTAAACAAAGGTACAATTCAAAATAGACAAGTCTCCTTTTGGGTGTTTTGGATTTTTCTCAGGTCTTCTCCTTTTACATCATTTCTCTCATATTGCCTTGGGCCTAAGCCACAACAATCTAATTCTGACATCAGAAACCACAGCAAACTCACTTACCCTTTGGTCCAATTTTATACTTTCACATAAACGAGGTACCTGAAAAAAAGATTACCTAGATTCTACCCTATCTGTTCCCTCTGGCACAACCAAAAAATAATATCAACGATTAAACAACGTACTAATCAGGGCAAAACTTCTCCCTTGACTCCATATAGTTAGACGTTCCCATATTTTATTGGGGTTTAAAAAAATTTAAGTGTCATCTTTTCTGTATTGAGGTAAGTAGAGTGCTGAACATATTTAGATGGAGTTTTTTAACTCACCATAAATATAACAAAACCACATTTAACACAGATTTTGGCTTTGTATTTAGGACCAATTATCATGGAGTAGCTGAGATAAACAGTAAAAGGAATCAGTTTCTTCTCTTTACAGACTAGGTTTTTTTTTTGTTTGTTTCTACATTATACTGCTTATTAGGAGTAGCAAAATGGCAATATAACTAAATATACACATAGGTAAATATAAAAGCAATTTACGTTTTCGCCTCTTAGTCGCCATCTTGTCATGTAGATGAATTCCATAGTGTGATCCTTCCCCATAATTTCACCATTGCACAGCACATCCAACTTTAAAAAGAACAGTTACAGATCCATTAACATAAGTAATTTTTAATTCATTAGTGTCTAAAGCCTTTTCCCCAAATTTCAAAAAAGATTCAAGTAGATATAACAAAATAAAAGTGTTAACTGTTATTTAAAAAGAACACTGAATATTTTTATTAAAAGCACTGGTCCATCTCATAATTATTAATGATTCAGATATAAGTAACATGAAGTGGTGCTTGTCTTGTCCCACGTGCCTGTCACTGAAGTCTATCCACATGATTCTGAAATGCAGTGTAAGGTTTCTCAGTCCATGTCTCTGTGCACCCTTAAAGGTTTAGACATATTTCTGTGATTGTCTCTTACAGAATGGGAAGGAATTGTGGAGGCTTCAAAGCATCTTTGGCTTATGAATTCACCTTTCAGAATGTTTCCATCTTCTCAAGATTTAGAGGACTTGCTTTCCCCTCATTAATTTGTAGTCAAAGAGGGTAAAGGAATGAGTGTTTGGATGCAAGATTTGTGGGTACTTCAAGGCATTTGAGAATTCCTGGTAATTGCCTGTAGCTAAGTTGATATAACAGTTAGGGCCAGCAATGCCACAGGCTGCTATCTTCTTGGGCTCTCTGGCCTGTTTTGCTTGGTTGGTAACTTGCATAATACTTACAGGACCCTCTTCTCACCTTGCATCGAACTTCAAAAAGGGATGAGCTTCCCAAAGCTCACTTTTGCTCTAGAGCTGCAGGAACAAAACAACACCCCAAATCCTTAAGGCCCCAGGAACTGTGGCTATGATTTACCAATTCAACAAAGCATAGTTAAACATTTATCATAGGTCCCTATAAATAAAAAATTTCAGTTCTCTAGCTATTAAAAGCAAACTGATAAAGAGTTTGAAGTATGGGAAGGGGAAGAAAAATGGGTTTTAAATAATTCTATGTCTGGTTAGACACTAGAGAGTTTTGAACTTTAAGTCTAAAATGAGTAGCATTCTAATTGTATTAGACAAATTTTTAGCTGAATTATATTGATATTTTGATGATTTATGTTGACTTGCATGGACCTCAAAATGTTTCTCAGACATTTTAAAAGGACAAAATAGATAATTTTATTTTTTTAACCTTGCCTGTAAAATAAATTCACAAGCAAAGTAGTAAAGAGATTTAGGATGCAATTCCTAGTTAGATACACTGCGTCTGTTGTCATTTAAAAACCAAACTATCTTGCCCCAATTAGCAATGTTGTTGCAAAAGCTTCAGTTGTAGGTACTTCATTAAAACATCACCCTATGTGTTAGACAGCAAAATAAGGGTTTGTGGGGGGGACCAGTAAACGTTACTAAAAATCACAGGAACAGTCCTTTACACTGGGATAGATAGGGAGCTGTCAGTGGACAGTTTCCTGCCCTGTTGGCTTGTAGTGGGGAGAGAGATACTGTGGGCCAGCAGCAAGACTGTACGAAAGAGAGAGTACTCTCAGCTCTAACAACTTCCTGGAACCTAGAAAATGACTCAGTGGGTCACCCTTAGAAGTAAGGAAATAAAACTGCGTGTGGTATTTTTAAGAAGAGAATAAAGTACAAAACCGAATCATAAAAACAATCTCATTTTCTGTTTTCACTGTTGTATCTAAGTTGTCATCTTTTACTTTACCAAGTACATAGGGCTTTGATTAACTTTCACAATTTTTTCCCTAATGTAAAAGCTGATGTCTCTGGAAACGTTTTAATCTTCGTAGGATCAAACCACAGTAAGAATTTTTAACCCATGGCTTATTAGTTTTCTAAGAGTTTTTAAATAAATTTAGGATCAGAAGCTTCCTCAAAATACATAATACATGTCAATGCCTATGTTCAAATCTTATTTTATTTCTGCTATGATAAAAAGTTCATATTAGTATTGGTATACATAATAAAGAACTAATGTTGCCTTTGATGTCCTTGTTTATTATATAGGAAACTAGTCTCAGTCTTTCGTTTCTTCAGAAGCTACTTTCAGAACCCAAAGAGGAGGAAGAGAAATTAATTCAAGTAGTTAACACTGCCATTTGGACAGGTGAGAAATGGTAGCCATGTCTCCTCATTACTCCTAGGATCATAAACATTCTCTAAACATTGAACACATTACAAGCTGTGCTGTGATCACCATGAGGGCAATTTATCTCTCCATAAGGAAACTGGTAAATGGCATTTATGCAGATGCAGTTATGCTGGTTTTACCTACTGCTACACAATATCATTTTTGCATATGACACAATTAAAGGAACATTAGTTACAAAATCCTTTTTAAAAACACAATGTTTTAAATTCTGACAAAGAAGTCTATAAAGTAGAAATGGATCCTGAAGGTCTCATTAAAAAAAAAAAAAAAAAGAACCTAAAGCATATTGGCATTAAAAAAAATCTAGCTGTGGTATTATTCAGGGAACATTTAAGCTATTTAAGTATCTCTTCTAATTGTAAACCACTAAATGCATTAGTAGCCTATTTTAGTTATATGTTAAATTAAAAAATACACATTATAAATAGAATACTATACTCTCAAAATTACATTTTTAACATGAAAATAACCCAAGTTTCCACAAAAGTTAAATGTATTTTCCATTAATTTTTACTTATTTTGTTAGAATTTTGTTCAGATCAGAATTATCAAAATGATCAAGATTAGATTAACAACTTACCTCATAAGAACTTGGAAGTTTTAGTTTCAAACTTAAAAATTTTTTAATAGTTCCCACAGTTACACGCGTAGAACACCGAATGAATTTCTTCATTAAACCCTAAAGGAAATAAAGATTACTAATTAAAATATTCTACTTTATTTTTAATGGAACCACAGGTGTCACTTCCACTGTCATTTTAAGGATTTTTCAAAATATTCTCTGAAAACATTTCAAAGTATAACTCCTTAGTACTAGTGAGTAAAAATGTTCCTAATTCTTGGGTACTTACATGATATTCTTCAAGAATGTATAAGGAAAATCCTGGATATCTGACAATCTCCATACCTCTAAACAATTCGGTTAACAACACATTATAAGTTTAATAAAAAAGATCACAAAAAGCATATAGAATATTTTATTATATAATGTCACTTCTAAAAGTATTAGGGATTTTTTTAAAAGTCTCATAACTTTATTTTTTAAAAGAGCAGTGATTTCAAATGGGGCTCTAAGGAGTCAGATGTCTGATGGACTGTGGTAATACTTTACTGAAAAAACAATGTTCTATGTGTCTTGATTTTCCCCATTTTATTAGCAGTACTAATTTCCTCTTTAAGCATGAACATCACTAAAATATAAGAAGCAATCCAGAATGAACACTCAAACTGAGAATGAGTCAAAATGATAAACATGAACCAATTTGTAAAACAAAATTACATCTCCAAACCAATAGTAAAACAAACACCAGTGATTCAATCTTTTAAAAATATAAAGTATTACTTCTACGTATATGTATAAGGTATTAGGTCAGCAAGCAGAATTGTTCTTAAATTCATTAAGCCAAAAGTAGAGCCTTCCATGGGGTGCCTGGGTGGCTAGGTCAGTTAAGTGTCCGATCTTTATTTAGGCTCAGGCATGATCTCAGAGTTGTGAGACTGAGCCACACCTTGGGCTCCACACTGGGCATGGAGTCTGCTTAAGATTCTTGCTCTCCCCCTCCATCCCCCTCACCCCTTCCCACCAACACATGCCTGCTCTCTAAAAAGAAAAGAAAAGAAAAGAAAAAAAAAAAAACAAGCCATCCAGTTATTATCTGTTCTTAGCAAATGTGTTCCTAGCAAAAACCAACAGAAACAAATTTACAAATGGTGCTTGGTCACTATTCAGATGGTAAAGTATCCATTAAAAGAAAACAGAAGTCAAAAGTTACATCTAAAGCAAAACATATTCTAGCCATTTCAAATGGGAAGACTGGTACTCTAGATGGCATGGAAGCAAAGGGATAAAAAATCAAACAGATCTTCCCTATATCTATTCACAACATTTCAACTACCCTAAGGTTTCCTGTCTATTTTCTTGTTCCAAACAGCTTATAGAGAATGCTTTGCACATTTTCTGGGTCCTCGTTAATGTGTGCTAACGTGTGCATATAAGAGTATGTAAGAGTGTAACGTGTGGTTACTGAAAGACACATGTATTATCTGCAGAGAAATCTCAGGTGTTTAAAGAGCCTATAGAAATGACCATGGCATCACCACTCCTAAGGTCTCAGAGATTATTAACAAGTATAGAGGTGTCAGAGATTTAAGGGAAGCTTTTAAAAACTAGGCAAAAGCTTGTTTCAGGAGTTTATAATTCAGTAAGGTTTGACAGTAATCTCTAAGAAAATTCTGGCCTGCATTATTTATTTGTTTATTTACTTAATATTTTTATTTGCTTTTCAGAGAGAGAGAGCACAAGCAGGGGGAGAGGCAGACAGAGGGAGAAGCAGGCTCCCTGCTGAGAAAGGAGCCAGACGTGGGACTTGATCCCAGGACACTAGGATCATGACCTAGTGCTTAACCAACTGAGCCACCCAGGCATCCCAAGAATTACTTAATATTTGATTTGTAAGTACTTAGAAAATGACAATATAACAAGTATGCATTTTCTCTCTATAGAAACATTCTACAATTATACCAAAGTAATCCTGTTGCTTCCCAGCTAGGTATACCGTAGACTTGCTATACAGGTCTCTAAAAAGTAATCAACACATTTTAACAGGGGCAATGACAGTTAAGAGTGTTAGCAGAGATGATGGGACGGTGGGGAGAAACTTAGGTGATCTTAAGAGCAGTGCTTCTTTCCTGCCATTTCATTTCCTAACACAGAAAATGGAAACATTTGTACTGCACACAGGGGTTAAGGGGAGACTGTGGCCTGAGAAAGTAGCTGTATAGCCCAGGCCCTGCCATTTGCTCTGGTGGGATCAACATTCTAGGTTCCCTCCCCTGCATATCTGAAGAAATATTGTATGGAAAAAGAGCTGTTACCTTTGTTACAATGCCCTTGGCTTCAAACCTGTTCCTCAGGCCAGAAGAGGAACAATTCAAAAAAGGCTCTTTCTGCTTCTAAGGTGGTTACCCTAGAAGTATTTTTACCCTTTATCCCCCACCCACCTCCCTTTTTTAGAAGAGTTAGGAGACTAGATCTGAAATCAGCTAGTGGTCAATGTCATGGGTTACAGTTTTCCACTTGTAGGACACAATTCAACAAATCCTAATTCTTATGATTATTTGAGTTTTTTTTTTTATTTTTTTCTGAAAGATTTTGAGTGAGAGAGAGAGAAAGAGCAGGAGTGGGGGGAAGGGGCAGAGGGAGGGGGGAAAAGGTGGCTCCCCGCTGAGTAGGGAGCCCAATGCGGGCTCCAGTCCTGGACCCTGATATGACTTAAGCCAAAGGTAGACACTTCACCAACTAAGCCACTCTGGCACCTCTGTTTTTTAAAATCCAAATCTCTAACAGTGTTTTTTCTTTCATCTTTGGAATGGTATGGGTAGTACCTTCCCAGCTAAAGCAATTGTCAAGCTTGACTTTGACTTTTTTTTTTAATTGAAATATAATTCAAATACCATAAAAGTCACCATTTAAAGTGTATAGTTCAGTAATGTTTAATATGTTCATGAGGTTGTGTGACCAGTACCATTACCTAATTCCAGGGCATTTCATTATCCCACTAAGAAACTTATGCATTAACAGTCACTACTACTTCCTTCTCCCTTGACCTGACAAAAGCCAATCTACTTTCTGTGTCTATGGACTTAGTCTGGACATTTCATAGAAAAGGAATCATACAATATGTGAATTTTGTGTCTGACTTCTTTCTCTTAGCATAATGTTTTCAAGGTTCATTCATGCTGTAGCATGTATTAGTATTTGACTCTAGCTTATAGTTTATTATACACTATCCTAACTTATTTTCCTTTTTGAAAAAAAAATTTAAAGGCATCCTACTTGGTGTGAAGTGGTATGTCATGTGATTTTGATTTGCATAGGTCCTAATGACTAATGATGTTTAGAATTTTTTCATGTGTTCATTGGCCAATTTTTAAATCTTTTTTAAAAAAAGATTTTAATTTATTAGAATGAGCAAGCACAAGAGAACAGAGGGAGAGGGAGAAGCAGACTCCCTGCTGAGCAGAGAGCCCAATTCAGGACTTAATCCCAGGACCCTGGGATTATGACCTGAGCCAAAGGCAGATGCTTAACTGACTGAGCCATCCAGGCACCCCAGCCATTTTTTTAAATCTTCTTTGGAGAAATGTCTGTTCTTTTTTTTTGCCCATTTAAAAAAATTAATTATCTTTTTGTTAATTGGTAAGAGTTCTTTATGTAATCTAAATACTAAAGGTTTACAGATGTGTGATTTGCAAATCTTTTCTCCCATTGTGTGTATTGTCTTTTCACTTTCTTGGTAGTATTCTTTGATGTATAAAAAAGTTTTTAATTTTAATTTTTTTAAAAGATTTTATTTATTTATTTGACAGAAATCACAAATAGAGAGGCAGGCAAAGAGAGGAAGGGAAGCAGGCTCCCCGCTGAGCAGAGAGCCCAATGCGGGGTTCGATCCTAGGACCCTGGGATCATGACCTGAGCCGAAGGCAGAGGCTTTAACCCACTGAGCCACCCAGGCACCCCTTTAATTTCAATTTTGATAAAATCTAACTTATATTTTTTTGATGCCTGCGTTGATGGTATCATTTTTAAGAATCTACTTCTAAATCTGAGGTCTTGAAATTTTATCCCTATGCTTCTTATAAGAATATTAGAGTTTTAGTTGTTACATTTAGCTATGAGTCCATTTTAATAATAATTAATGAGTTAATTTTCATATGTAGCATGAACTAGGGATCCAACTTCATTTCTTGCATGTGGATATTCAGTTGTTTCAGCAACATCTATTGAAAAGATCATTTTCCCCCCTGAATTATCATGGCTACCATGCCAAAAAGAAATTCCTTATCAATATATGGGTTTATTTCTGATCCTCAATTCTTTTCATTAATCTATAAGTCTACGCTTTTATCAGTATCATACTGTCTTGATTGCTGTAGCTTTGAAGCAAGTTTTGAAATGGGGACTTTGAGTCCTCCAACATTGTTGTTTTTTTTTTCAAGACTGTTTTGACTATTTCAGGTCCCTTAGATTTCTATGACTTTTAGGAGGAGCTTGTCAATTTCTGCAGGAGTAGCAATTGGAATTTTGGTTAAGGTGATCACTGAATCTGAAGAACAATTTGGGTAGGCCTGCCATCTTCACAATATTAAGTCTTCTAACCCACAAACATGGGATGTCTTTCCATTTACTTAGGCCCCTTTTTTTTTTTTTAAGATTTTATTTATTTATTTGGGGAGGGGCGGGAGTACAAGCAGAGGGGAAGGGCAGAGAGAGAACAAGCAGACTCCCCACTAAGCAGCGTGCCTGCGTAGTGGCAGGGGCTTGATCCCAGGATTCTGAGATCATGCCCTGAGCTGGAAGTCAGACATTTAATTAAGCCACCCAGGTGCCCACTACTCTTTAGGCCTTCTTAATTTCTTTTAATGTTTTGTAGTTTTCTTTTCTTTCTTTTTTATTTTTTTTAAGATTTTATTGATTTGACAGAGATCACAAGTAGGCAGAGAGGGGGAGAGAGAGAGAGAGAGAGAGAGAGAGGAGGAAAGCAGGCTCCCTGCTAAGCAGAGATGCGGGGTTTGATCCCAGGACCCTGGGATCATGACCTGAGCAGAAGGCAGAGGCTTTAACCCACTGAGCCACCAGGGCACTCCTGTAGTTTTCAATATACAAATCTTATACTTTCTTGGTATATTCCTAAGTATTTTACTCTTTTGTTTTAATGCAATTAGTGCACAGAGGTTCTAATGTCTCTACATCCTCACCAACATCTGCTGTTTTCTTTTTTTAAAAGATTTTTAAAATTTATTTATTTGACAGAGATCACAAGTAGACAGAGAGGCAGGCAGAGAGAGAGAGAGGAAGGGAAGCAGGTTCCCTGCTGAGCAGAGGGCCCAATGCGGAGCTTGATCCTAGGACTCTCAGACCATGACCTGAGCTGAAGGCAAAGGCTTAACCCACTGAGCTACCCAGGCGCCCCTGTTTTCTGTTTTTTGATAATAGCCATCCTAAGGAGTATGAGGTGATTATGTGATTGTGGTTTTGATTTGCATTTTTTTGATGATTAGTGATGTTGAGAGTCTTTCCATGTGTCTGTTGGCCATGTCTGTCTTCTTTGGAAAAATGTCTATTCGGATCCTCTATACATTTTTATTGGATAGTTTGATGTTAAATTGCTTATATATTTTGGATATTAACCCCTTATCAGACAGATCATTTGGAAATATCTTCTTATTCAGTAGGTTGCCTTTTTGTTTTGTTGGTAGTATCCTTTGCTGTGCCAAAGCTTTTTATTTTGGTGTAGTCCCAAATTTTGGTGTAGTTTATTTTTGGTTTTGTTTCCCTTGCTCAAGGAGACATAGCCATAAATATGTTGCAAGGGTGACTGATGTCCAAGAGATTACTGCCTATGTTTTCTTTTCAGGAGTTTCATGGTTTCATATCTTATATTTAAGTCTATAATCCATTTTGAGTTTATTTTTGTATATGATATAATGAAGTGGTCCAGTTTCATTCTTTTGCATGCAGCTGTACAGTTTTCTCAGGACTATTTATTGAAAAGACCATATTTTCCTGATTGTATTTTCTTGCCCCTTTTTTGTAGGTTAACCATATAATTAAGGGTTTATTTCTGGATTTTCCATTCTATTCCACTAATGTATGTATCTGTTTTTTGCCAATATCTCACTGTTTTGATTACTATAGCTTTGCAGTATATCCCAAATCTGGGACTGTGGTGATATTCACAATTCTTAAGATTGAGATTGCTTTGGATATTCAAAATTTGTGGTTTCATACAAATTTTAGGATTATTTGTTTCAGTTCTCTGAAAAATGTTATTTGTATTTTGAAGGGAATTTCATTTAATCTGTAGACTGTTCTGAGTAGTATGAACATTTTAGCAACATTCTCCCAATTCATGAACATATCTTTCCATTTGTGTTATCTTCAATTTCGTCTATAATTTCTTCTAGTTTTCAGAGCATGTACCCTTCCCTCTTTAAATTTCCTAGATAATTTATTATTTTTGGTGCCATTGTAAACGAGATTGTTTTCCTAATTTCTCATTCTGCTACTTTGTTATTGATATGTAGAATGTAACAGATTTCTTTATATTAATTTTATATCCTGCAACTTCCCTGACTTCATGTATCAGTTCTAAAATTTTTGGTTGTCTTTAGGGTATTTTATATATAGAATCATATCATCTGCAAATAATGAGATTATCTCCTTCCTTACCCATTTGGATGACTTTTTCTTGTCTGAGAATTTATTTTTTCTTGTCTCCTCAGCTAGGACTTTCAGTACTATGTTGAATAAAAGTGGCAAGAATGGACAGTATTGTCTTGTTCTTGATCTCAGAGGAAAAGCTGTTTTTCACCACTGAGTATGATGTTAGCTGTGGGTCTTTCATCTATGGCCTTTTTAAAAAAGATTTTGAAGTATGTTCTTTCTAAATCTACTTTGTTGAGAGTTTTCATCATAAACAGATGCTGTATTTTGTCAAAATCATATGGTTTTTATCATACCTGTTGTTAATATGATATAACACACTGATTTGCCAATACTGATCCACCTTATCCCTGAAATAAATACCACTTGATCGTAGTAAATGATTCTTTAATGTATCTTTGAATTCAACTTGCTAATATTTTATTGAGGAATTCTGCCTCTGTGTTCATCAGGGATATTTGCTTGTAGTTTTCTTTTTTGTCATGTCTTTTTTCTGGCTTGGTATCAGGGTAATGCTGGCCTTGTAGAATGAATTTCCTTCCACTTCTATTTTTTGTAATAGTTTGAGAAGAATAGGTATTAACTTCTTTAAATACTGGTAGAAATCACCTCTGAAGCCATGTGACCCTAGACTTTTACTTGTTGGGAATTTTTGATTACTGAATCAATTTTGTCACTAGTAACCAGTCTATTCCAATTTTCTATTTTTTCCTGATTCAGTTTTGGAAGAGTATATGTTTCTAGAAATTTATCCATTTCTTCCAGGTTGTCCCAATTTGTTTGTATAGGATTTTTCATACTATTCTCTTATAATTCTTTGTATGTCTTTGGTGTAATTGTTATTTCTCTTCTTTCATTTCTGATATTATTTGAGGCTTCTCTTTTTTTTCTTGATGAGTCAAGCTAAAGGTTTATCAATTTTCCTTGTCTTTTCAAAGAACCAGCTCTTGGTTTCTTCTTTTTCTTAAGATTTTATTTATTTGAAAGACAGCATGTGTGTGAGTGGGGAGAAGGACTAAGGGGGAACGGCAGAAGGAGAGGGAGAGAGAATCTGAAGCAAACTCTGTACTAAGTGCAGAGCTCCAATGTAGGGTTCAGTCTCAATCCTGAGGTCATGACTTGAGCTGAAAACAAGGGTTGGTTCCTTAAACAAATGTGCCACCGAGGTGCCCCTCAGCTGTTGGTTTCACTGATGTTTTCTATTTATTTTTTTAGTCTCTATTTCTTTTATTTCCCTCTAATCTTTATTACTTCCTTCCTTTTGCTAACTTCAGGCTTTGTTCTCTTTCTAGTTCCTTTAAGTATAAGGTTTGATTGTTTGAGATTTTTGTTTCTTGAGGTAGTCCTGTATTGCTCTAAACTTCCCTCTTATTTATTTTTTAATTTTGAGAGACTGTGTGCAAGTGGGAGGATGGGAAGGAGGAGAAAGAAAGAATCTCAAGCAGGTTCTCCAGAAGGAGAAAGAAAGAATCTCAAGCAGGTTCCATGCCTAGTGCTGAGACAGACACAGAGCTCAGTCTCACAACCCTGAGATCATAACCTGAGCTGAAATCAAGAGTTAGAATCTTAACCAAGTTTAAGTGCCTGTAAACTTCCCTCTTAGAACAGCTTTTTCTGCATCCCCAAAATTTTGGATGGCTGTGTTTCCATTTTCATTTGTCTTCATGTACTTTTAAATTTCCTCTTTGATTCCTTCATTGACCCATTTGTTGTTTAGTAGCAAGTTGTTTAGCCTCCAGGTGTTTGTGTGTGTGTTTTTTCCCCCCAGTATTTTTCTTGTAACTTATTTCTGGTTTCATACCATTATGATTGGGAAAGATGCCTGATAGGATTTCAGTCTTTTTGAATTTACTGAGACTTGTTTTGTGACCTAGTATGTGGTCTATCCTAAAGAATGTTCCATGTGCACTTGAACAGAATGTGTATTCTGTTTGGGGATGGAATATTCTGTACGTATTTGTTAAGTCCAGACTTAAATCTATTAAGTTCTGTATATATCTGGTCTACTGTGTTGTTCAAAGCCACAGTTTCCTTGCTGATTTCCTGTCTGGATGATCTGTCAATGTTAAAGTGTGGTGTTAAAGTGGCCAACTATTACTGTAAATTTCTCTCTTTATGTCTGTTAAAAATTGCTTTATGTATTTAGGTTCTTCTATGTTGGGTGCATAGATATTTACAATTGTTAAATACTTTTGTTGGCTAGATCCCTTTATTATTTTGTAGGGCCCTTCTTTGTCTCTTGTTACAGTCTTTGTTTTACAAAGTCTGTTTTGTCTGATATAAGTAATACTACCTGCCCTTTTCTTTTCCTTGCTTCCATCTGCATGGAAAATTTCTTTCTACCCCTTCACTTTCAGTCTGTATGTGTCTTTAGGTCTGAAGTGAGTCTCTCAGAGGTATCATGTACATGAGTCTTTTTTTTTTTAAATCCATCAGTTACCCTAAGTCTTTTGATTGAAGCATTTAACCCATCTACATGTAAAGCAATCTTTGATAGGTATGTACTTATTGCCATTTTGTTAATTGTTTTCTGGTTGTTTTGTATTTCTTCTCTGTTCCTTTCTTCTTCTGCTCTTCCCTTGTGGTTTGATGGCTTTCTTTAGTGCTATGCTTGGATTCTTTTCTCTTTATTTTTGGTATATCTTTTGTAGGTTTTCAATTTGTGGTAACCATTGGGTTCATATATAACATGCTACGTCTACAGCAGCAGTCTGCATTAACTTGATCTCTTAAATTTAAACACATTCTAAAAGCATTAAATTTTTACTCCCTCCACATTTGATGTATTTTATATCTTTCTGTGTATATCCCCCTAACTTTTGTAGATATAACTGATTTTACTAATTTGTGTTTTAACCTCCATACTGGCTTTATAAGTGATCTATCTTTACTGTGTTTACTTTTACCTGTGAAATTTTTTTCTTTTCATAATTTTCTTATTACTAATTACGGTCTTTTCTTTCTACTTAAAGAGTTTCCATTCATATTTCTTATAAGGCCAGTTTAGCGGTGATGAACTCTTAACTTCTTTGGGAATCTCTTATCTCTCACTCATTTCTGAACGATAGCTTGACTTATTCTTGGTTATAGATTTTGCGTGTTTTCCTTTCAGCACTTCTGGCCTGCAAAATTTCTGCTGAGAAATCAGCTGATATTCTTAAGGGTTTCCCCTATATGTAAATAAGTTTTTTCACTGCTTTTAAGATTCTTTGTCATCACTTTTTGCCATTTTAATTATTGTGTCTTGGTATGGACTTCCTTGGGTTCACCTTATGAAGGGCTCTCTGTGATTCCTGGACCTGGATGTCTATTTTTCCAGATTAGAAGAGTTTCCAGCTGTTAGGTCTTCAAATAAGTTTTCTGCCTCCTCCTCTCTCCTGATTCTGGAATCTCTATATGAGGATGTTTTTAGGCTTGTGATTTTTTAAAATTCTCTTAAGCTTTATTTTCATTTTTATTATTTTTTCTTTTTGTGATTCAGCTTCATTGCTTTCCATTACCCTGCCTTCCAGACTGTTAATCCATTCTTCTTCATCCCCTAATCTCTTGTTGATTCCCTCTAGTGTATTCTTCATTTCAGTTTTTGTACACTTCAGTTCTGACTAGTTCTTTTTTTATCTCTTTGTTGAAAAGTTCTCAGTGAGTTCATCCACTCTTTTCTCAAGTCTGATGAGAAACTTTTTTTCTTTTTTTAAGATTTTTATTTATCTGAGAGCATGCCTGCATGCACAATCAGGGAGAGGGGCAGAGGGAGACTCCCCACCTAGTGGGGAGCCCAACGTAGGGCTTGATCCTAGGAAATGTTTAACGGACTGAGCTATCCAGGCACCCTAAGTCTGGTAAGTATCTTTATGACCATTTCATTTACCTCTTCTGTAATTTTATATTTTGTTCTTTCATTTGGGACATCTTCGTTTGTCTGCTCATTTTGTCTCTGTTTCTATGTCATAGGAAAGTCAGCTACATCTCCTGGCTTTGAAATAAGTAGCCTTGTGTAGAAGAGGTCCCTGTAGCACAATACATTTTGGTCACCAGAACAAGGTACTCCAGGTGTGCTCCCCATGTGGGCTGCATACACCTTCCTGGTGTGGCTGAACTGTGATTGCTGTGGACATGCTGGTGAGTGAAGCTGGTTTTTAGCCCAGGTGGCCGCAATGACCTGCTGTATCTGCTGTGAGCAGACTGGGCAGGATTTGTTCCCCATACTGTTAAGAGGTCTGGCTGAAGCTTCCATGGCTTGCTTGTGGGTGGTGGCCAGCACACAGCTCACCTGTCTTCCCTTAGCTGCTGGGAAAGGTGTGGGTGCGGTGATGGGTAGGGCTTGCTTCCTGTATGGCCAACTGAGAGGCTTGGCTGCAGCTGCCATGGGCTCACTGGTGATTGGGGCTGGTACTCAGCTTAGCTGTCTGCAGTTAGCCTCTGCAAGAGCTGCAGGCACACTGAAGGGCAGGGCTCCCTCCCCATGTAGCCAGCTAAAAGGCCTGGCTACAGGAACTAAGGGTGTGTGGGGCTAAATGTTCTCCTCTCCAGGGCATGAGTCACTTTGGAGTGGTGCCAGTCCTGGCTGGGACTGCCTATTGGGCAAGGCAGGGCAGGAGCCACTTTGGAGGAATGTCTGCAGAACTGAATGTGTTCAGTGGGACAAATCTGCAGGGGAACCCTGGGGTCGGGTATGTGGTGCTAGCAAGGTAGATGGAGAGTGTCAGAACTGGCTTCTGTAAGCATCCAGCCATCTAGCCTGGGGAGGGCAAGAAAAATGGCACCTGCAAACAGTTTTGTTCCTGGAGAAATCTGCAGATCCCTGCCCCACTGGTATACGTCCTAAGATTAGTTGATAAATACCCTTCATGTATATCGCAAATTCTTTTCAATCTGTGGCTGCTATGCTATCACCCACTAGCTCTCCTGGGGTTAAGCCCCACTGGTTTTCAAAGCCAGACTTTATAGGGACGCATGTTCCCAGAGTGGGTCCCCAGGGCTGAGCCTGACAGGGGTGGGGTCTGATCTCCTTTCTCCTCTGTGCTTGTGATGTCCCTCCTGTTTGTGGTTAGTATGGTTCCCAATCATATCTTCACTCCTTTTGTCCTTTTGATGTAGCTGCCTTTCGAGGATTAGCTGTGGAAGATCTGTTCTGCCAGTCTTGAGGTCATTTTTAAAATTAGTTGCAATAGATGCAGCTGCTGCTTTGGTGTGTCTGTGGGACATGGTGAGCTCAGGAACCTATCTGGCCCTCAGTTCTGCTCTGTTCTTACACTTTCATTTAAATGTTGACATATGATTTCTTTTAGTTCTCCTCACACGTTTAAAATGGATGACTTAAAATCTGTACCTCATAAGTCCAATGTCTGGACTTCTTCAGGGGAAGTTTTAATTGACTACTTTTTTCCTGTATGTGAGCTACACCTTAATCTATTTGTGTAGTATTTTTTTTTTGTTGTTTAAAACTTAACGTTTAAAATAATAGAATGTGGCAACAGTGGAAATCGGTCCCACCTGCTTCAGAGGCTTTGTTATTGTGGCTAGGTCTTGCTGTTTCTCTTTGTTTAGTGACTTTCCTAAACTAATTCTGTGAAGCTTGTATTCTTTATAATATGTGGCCACTGAAGTTTCCACCTACCTGTTGGCTAGTGACTGAACAGAGAATTCCTTATACGCTTGGAACTAATAAATCTCCCAGTCTTTGCTAGGACACCATGTGTTTTGGGGCACACCTCCAATAGTCAACCAGGTTGTTGACAACTCTGCCTTAATCCTCACATCCTGCTTGTGCAGAGCCTCAAGGTCAGCCAGAGGTGAGAGTTTAAGACTACTTAGATCTTTCCCGAGCATGTATATAGTCCTAAGTATATGCTTGGACTTGGAGATTCCCAGGAGTATGTTAGAGTTTTTCAAAGCTCCTACAGGCCCAAAGCCTGTATCTATAGGCATCTTATTCACCAGGTTTTCCTTTTAAGATTTTTGGTTGTCTGTTGTTTTCTCCAAATGTCATCTATACCTAAGAGAGCCATGAAGTTCAAATATTTGTCTGTAATTGGTTCTGAAAAATGTTCCACCCTTCCCAGCTCACAGATGTTTTTTTCTACTGGACAAGCTCCATGTCAGGCCTAATACAGAAAGGCCTATAAGTGGGGTGTTCCAGGAACCACTGGACAGGTCAAATAATGACAATTATTTGGCAATTAGGCTTTGAAAGAGTTCCACCTCTTCTGCCCTTTGGTGCCTGAAATGTTACAGTGGGAGAGTCAGTGGGCTATTACTCTACTCCAGAGCTGGAGAGTTGGGGGACTGAACTAAGGCAAATTAAAATGCCACAAACCTCAATGATCACACTATTTTCTTGACCAAACGCTCTAGGAGTTTCTGCAAGCCTTTTTTTTTTTTTCTTTTTTTTAAAGATTTTATCTATTTGATAGCACAAGCAGGGGGAGTGGGTGAGGGAGAGGCAGGCTCCCTACTGAGCAGGGAGCCCAATGTGGTGCTCCATCCCAGGACCCTGGGATCAGGACCTGAGCCTAAGGCAGACACCTAATGACTGAGCCACCCAGGTTCTCCAAGCCTTTAATTAATTATCAAATTCCTAAGAAAGTTGATTCTGAGGGTTTTTTTTTTTTTTTTGTGTGTGTGTGTGTGTGGCAGTTTTTTCATTGCTGTTATGGAAGAATGACATTTTGAAGGTCCTTATGCTACTATTTTCACTGCCTTCCTGCTCCTGACTTTGACTTTTGGAATTACAAAAGTAGCAAGTATGCTGTATAAACTGTACGTGCAGCTACACCACGTTTGAGAATCACACCTTACTGCAGAGAAATGAGATACCTGAGAAGACTATAAAGAAACACAGACACAGTTTCTTTGCCTTGAACGGCTTTACAATCTAGTTTCAAGGATAAGACATATCCCCAAAAGACAGTAAAAGTAACCTGCCACCTTCAGGAACACAATGCATGCTGACTTAATAAATAATCGCCCAACTGAGTTATAAATGCAAATTCTACAGAATTTCAGAGAAGGGATTCGCTAGGGTTGAAAAAGCATCACAAAGACTAGAGGGCTCTGCTTGGGTCTCGACAGAAGCATAGTGAAGTGGTGAGAAAAGGCAAGAACCTGCCAAAAAAAGCATTACTGTTTTAGAGGTTCTAAATATTCTTAATATAATCCTTTGTCAGATATAAGGCAATAATCATTGGTCTTTATACTGATAACTATAAAGGAAGATAAACTTGTCAAGATAGGGGCTAGTGAAAGGCTATGAATGCTAACTTAAGGAGGTAAGACTTGACTCTGCAGGCCATAAAGTGGCAAAATATGGCCAGAGCCCTCAAGACAAAATTACCCTGTTTTGGTAAGTAAAGTTTTATGGGAACACAAGCCAGTTCATTCACTATCGTCTAAGGCCACTTTAGCACTATAATGAGTAAGCTGAGTAGTTGCTACAGAAAGCATATTTCATCTTTCCTTTTATACCTTTGTTGGGAGTTCCATAGGGCTCCAAATATTTACTATCTGCCCCTGATGTTGGCTATGACTCTGGCCCAATACCTTTAGGCTGTAGCCTCAACCCTGGATAATAAAAGAGAAATTAAGGGTATAGAAAACACTTAAGAGACTGCTTTAAAAAATCTATCCAAGGTGAGCAGCACTAGACTGAGGGAAAGTTTTCAGGACTTACGGCTGGTTGAAGGAAAACAGTGAAAGGTCAAAGATGACTCCAAAGTTCTGAACATGTATGATTAGTAGAAAGTTGCAGTGATAACCGAAATAGCAAGTTTGGAGTAAAGTTAGGTAAAAGCATAATGAATTTGTCTTTAAACGTGTTAAGTTTCAGATGTTAGTAAAACTTCCAACTGAAATATTTGAAAGTAGTTAGAGACTTCATTCTTCAACTTGGGAGAGGTGACAGGGTTGGAAATAGAGGTTTAAAAGTTCTTTGCAGAGTTGAAGTCACAGAAAGTAGAACTGACCTCCTGGATAAATCCAGAGAAAGAGTAATTGAGTGGAAGAAAAGGTATTAGGAGATACTCACATGTATCGAGTAGAAGCCAGGAAGAAGTAGAGACAGTGTAGGAATGGCCAGAAAGAAAAGGTGGGAATCAGGGTAGCAAAGCAGAAGTCACATAAGCTATGAAAGTTGTTATATGAATAGAAGGCACAAGGATAAAGAAGAGTCTACAAAAGAAAAGAGTGAATGAATTAAAAGGTCAAGTGGGATGGTGAAGTGTCAAAATGTCAAGAGAATATCAAGGCAAGGGGTAACTTTTCAGATGAATCTCTAAAATTCAATGCTTTATAAGTTTCATACTAGAAATCTTATAGGAAGTAGACCTCACATTTATTTATGAAAAGATATTCAGCTTTTCTACTGACATTTCAAGATACATGACACAATTTACAAGCTAGTAACTCATGTATCAGAGAGCTAAAGACGATCAAAATCTCCATTAAGAATTCTTTTTAAAGATTTTTAAAAGACTTTTTAAGATTTTAAAAGATTTTTAAGATTTTTTAAAAAATTTATTTGACAGACAGAGATCACAAGTAGGCAGAAAGAGAGGAAGGGAAGTATGCTCTCTGCCGAGCAGAGAGTCTGACGCGGGGCTCGATCCCAGGACCCTGGGACCATGACCTGAGCCAAAGGCAGAGGCTTTAACCCACTGAGCCACCCAGGCACCCCAAGAAGAATTTCTTAAAAAGAGAATTATAGAAATGATTGGCAATGAGATAAATGTAAGGTTTTTAAAAACCCTGAAAAAAGACTTACAAAAAGGAAAGGGTGCTGCACCACGGCATAAAATCCAAGAGAAGCCTGGAAGGATAAATAGGTCCCATGGCTACTTCTCTAAAGATTACTGCAGCTCATTCTTTTTCCCCTCTTAACTAAATCGATTATTTTATTATAACTGTTTGTTTGTATGTGAAAGTCCTAACTTCAGTTCCTTGAGTGAAGAATTTTTTTTATTACTCGTTCCTTCACTGAATCACTATGCTCCTATATCTTCTTTGTTGTAAGAAGCTAGGAAAACTTAATCTGAGTTGGAAATTATTTGCTTTTAATTTCCTAATAGGAAAATATCATTTAATGTATTAGTGAAAAACCCATTCACAGATTTATACAGAGGAAGAAAATAAGAGACACTGAATATAGGTATTTGCATAAAACATGGAGTATAAAGAGAAAAACAATACTCTCAATCATTGATAAAAAACTATTTAAGAGCTAAAGCAGTGAACATTTATAATTAAAAGGGAAGTTGCTTTCAATAAAAAAGCAGAAAACATTACTTAAATAACAGCATTTACAGACCAAAGAAAATAAAAGTAAATAGGGTGTGTTGCATCTCCAATTCCTCATATCAGGGAGAGCATATGATATGTGCTATGGTGAGTGCTGTGAAGTGTGTAAACCTGGCGATTCACAGACCTGTACCCCTGGGGATAAAAATACATTATATGTTTATAAAAAAAATTTTAAAATTAAAAAAAAATTAAAAAAATGAAGAATAAAATAAGTAGAAATAAAACAAAAAGTAAATAGGGTGTGTTAAACTCTCTCTCGTACATAGATCCTTCACAAAAAGGTCGAATTCGCAGGTAGATACAGGGGGAAACTGGATTAAAAATGGAGATCCCTACAGGGAATATCTGGGAACCTTTAAGAACTTTCAAAATTCACAGGCACTTTAGGACACCCAATTTTACTTCAAAACCAGTTATTTATAAAATGTATTAGCCATGACATGGATGGCTTTTGAGTTGTAAATAAGAACATACAAATAAAAGAGCAAATGAGGAGAGGATGAATGAAAGAGTTGGAGACCCTGCCCATCATGCGATGGAATGATGTCAGTCTGAATTGCTTACCACACATAAAAAGGGAGAAACAATGTATATGAACTCCCAACAAAGGTATAAAAGGAGGTGACAGAGAACTGGAGGTGTGATTCTTGGACTTAGCCACTAGGTGGTGGCATTGGCCCAGGACTGTTCAGTTGTGGTGGCTGGAAAGCGGGTGCTGGGAATAGTAAGCACTTGTTTGGTCATTTGTAGCTATGGGGCTGTCAGGGAATGGCAATGTATTTTATTGATAAAAATTTAGAAAGCAAACACTAGTCAAATTCTTCAACAAATTATCAAAGATTTACTATAAAATGATTATAAAAATATAACTGTGCTTGTCCACTCACCTTTACTACATTGTCCCCTGACTGTCCATTATTTCGTAAACAATCTAGACATATAGCAATTTGTGGGTCACTTCTGTGATAGTCTTTATCATCTTGATTTTCATCACCTTCTTCATCTACTTTAGGTTTGTCAACTTTTGAAGTATCATCTGCATATTTTAAACAAATCTAAGTTAGATATAACTCAAAGTTGATTTTAAAGTTAAACAGTATGTTAAGACAAAAAAATCATCAAAGCAAAAAAGTTTTAAAAAACTAAGAAATGCTTTTTAGACATTTTGTTTTGATGAAGAATACTTGAAAATTTTAATATCTCTAAAATGTTCCGACCGATTCAACAATGGAAACATTTTTAAAAATCCATCACTGACTTATTAACATAACCTCAGGTTTTTAGGCTCACTGGGAAATCCAAATGAAAGATTCAGAGCTAGCTATATCTGGCCACAAAAATTATTGCAGTTAATTATTAGACCACTTAGAAAGTAGACAGGATATAAAAATACTCCAAATTTTATACATATATATCCAAATTTGAAACCAAGTATTCTTTTCAACGTATAAAGTTCTGAGTTCTCAAAATTTCAAATTATTAGAGACTCAAAAAACCAGCTAGTGAGATATTAGAATGAATTAGCTTTTTAAAACATGTATGTAGCTATGTAACATTAAAAAAATCCATGAAAGAAATCTGAATCACATACTCTGTTATATACAAATGTATTGAACCTATGAAATACCTGCAGCCTACATATAATACAACTCATGTGCCAATTCATTTATTAAGAGAGTCCCTTTCATTCTGTATTTGAGATGCATTGTGCTAGGCTTGGGGTACTACTGAAATTAGAGTATTCTCATCCTTACCATCATAGTGGTCGGGGTAGAAGCAAGTAAAGAAAACAGACAGATGGAGAAGTATGATAAGGACTCTGATGGAAGAGGTAAAAATAGACTATGTGGGCACCTACAAGAGAGGTATCCAAACTTGGGGTGAAGCAGAAATTCAGGGAAGATTTCCAGATAAAATATATCCAAGCTGAAACTTAAAAGAACTAGCCAAGCATTATGGTACAGAAAATCCCGGGGGGGAGGGGTTAGCTCCTCTTCAACGCCTAATAAAAGCATTTACAATTGTATCCTAAATGGCAAATGGGTTCTCTTCTGCATTCATTCTTCTATATAGTTATGTTGAACCCACAAAGACAGGAGCTAACCTTTTATGAACCAAACTCCCAGCACCAAGAAAAGATTGACATTCTCTACCCAAACTCAAGACAAAACATTAGAAAATATTTTAAAAAGGGAGAAATGTGGGTAAAGGGAGATACACACAAAGTAGGCTGTAGTCCTTCATGAGTCTATCCATACGATATGCTGAGTGGACTAAACCTGCTAATATACCTTATGACAATCCCTTGGTTTCCTGTTCTCTTGAAAAGACAGTCAAAAATTGGAACATTTAGTCAACTTTATATTATACTTTCATTATAGCACTACTATCTAAACTGCAATTTACACTTGGGTAAAACAAGTCTTTAGTGAAGTCATGTTTTGTCATGGGCTTCTTTGCCCATTTTGTTGTTACAGATAAAAAATAATCCCTAACTACCTTATTCCAGTAATTGAAAACTATTCTCAAGTCCCCATCTCTCCCCTTACTGGAAGCCAGCCTTGTACAGTTAAGTTGAACTAATAAAACTATGAACCTCAGTTTACAGATAAAAAGAGAAAGACAGGATTTCCTCAACCTATCTTAATGATATATAACTGATAATCTTATGATCTTAAGGGAAAAAGAGAGGTGGAAGACTAAGCTCACAAGGAGCCTAAAAAAACACGAATACATCCTTAAAAGATTTCAATGGTATTTATACTATCCCGAAATAAATCTAGTATTAAATAACAGTGGGAAAGCATACTATTTCTTTTCATTTCAGGTATGTTATGCTTTTTTTCCCCCTTGTGTGAATTATACATACTAAAAGCCTTTTCTCTGCCCAGGAAGGTTTGCCACTTTGCCGAGATTATTATTAAAAACTACTGAAGGCAGAGTCTCCTGGGACCCAGAAGAGACACGTGGACACTCAGGGTAAGTAGTGGAGAGAATTCCCATAAGCACGGAGAAGTATTTTGCATATCTCAGGATATATAAATTTGTATCATCTGAGTTCCATCTACCAACACATAATTCTGGATTATCAGAGCATAGACAGACCTGATATGGCACTCAGCCACATCTTGGTTCTTTCTCCAAGAAAACAAACATACAGAATAAAATAAATAAAATAGAAAACTCCTCAGGGTTTAGTTGTAGACTATGGCTATTTCTTCAATTTCCTTTAGCTCCCCAGCAAATACTACTATAATCAGTAGGGAGTTTTTAGTTTTATCTTCCTTTTCTCTTCCCAAAGCCCAATTTTCTCTACTTCCAATTGCTTTCATTGGTGTGACTCCAGATTTACACGCATGTATATAGAATCTCATGGTTTTATACAAAAGGATCATAATGTAAATGAAGGGCTACATAAATTTTGTACAGGAGAAATGTGAGCTTGAAGAGATACTAGTTCACCAAAGCTACAAAAACCTAGCCACTTTGAGGGAGTGTATCAGATTCAGATAAAAGAAAAAGTCACCTTGTCCATTTTCTTGAGGCTTATTTTTCTTCCAGAATTCAGATTCACGCTCAAGTTCCTCTAATTTAAAAGAAAAAAGAAGTGTGAAAATAATGGAAACAATCATGAAATCTTTAATAGAAATGGTGACTTTACAGAACATAAAAATCTGCAAGAAGCCAAAAAGCAACTTACGTTCTCGTAGTCCAGGGACCAGCTTAAATATAATTTCCTCTAATGTATTATCCAACCTTCCAAAGGGGAAAAAAAGAGAATATACTAACAGTGAAGATATGGCAATCCACTATTTAAACAATTAGAGACTGTATCTTACAGGTATTACAAAATACAAGACATAGACAATTTTAGCCCATCCACTATCCCAAACTCTTCTGTACACAGAGCACACCCATTTCTAGCCTTTCCTGCAGGGGCTGGTCGATTACAAAAATGGTTCCAGTCTCCAGCTCTCTGTATGGCTCTACACTCTGAACAGGGCTTTGAAATTCCTCCCTTTATTAAAGGATGGCATCTACTTCCTCACCTTGAGGATATACATGGGCTAATTCTGAAATATGGTTACCGGTCAACAGAATGTGGCACAGGTGACACTGTGCTTACTCTGAGCCAAAGCTTTACAAGGCCTCCCATAATTCTGTGCACTCACACTCTAGGAATCCCGCCACTGCAAGAATGAGTCTGGAGGATGGGTACCATGCATGCACCAGGCTGCCCTGCTGAGGCCACCTTAGACTCATTCATTCACTGCGGTCTCCTGAGTGAGGCCAGCCAACACGAGAAGAATCACTTGCATCTGTGAACCACAGAGAACTGTGAGGAATAATAAATGCTTTTCCTACTGTCTTAAACATGAAATTTGGACTGGTCTGTTATGCAACAACAGCTGATACAGCTGGTACACCTGCTCTCAAACTCTCTCCCACCACTCTGGCTAGTTCCTGGAAAGGAAATAATGTCCATTCTTTCCTTTGAAGCAATCTAGACCTTTCTGTCATTCTATCTTCTAGATAAGGAATGGAGATATTTATCTTGGCCTTTTCCCCATTTCCTTTTCCTGCCATGGAGGAGTAAAATGCCTCCTTTCCATGGCTGGTCCTTCAGTCTCTTCCTCTCCCACAGCCCTCTTCTCTCCCCATCCCCAACATGGGGCTCAGCAGCATTACTCCTCTAGAATACAAACACAGACCACTTTCTCGTATCTTAAAAAAAAAAAAAAACACCCTAAAACTTTTGCTGAACTTATTGTCTTTTCAAGCTGTTAGCAGTTTCTCAATTTTTTCTTCCAACTAGAAGACTCTGAAAGCATGATCGACATTATTTCTGCCACACAACCTGGGCTTTGCTTCTTTTACCTACTGAAATCATAACTTACACACTGAATAGTTTTAAATCCTTGTTTTAGAATTACAGTTTAAAAATTGTAGATGATTTTTAAAAGTCATTTTTCTCTATAGCAGTTTGATAGTGTTACCTATCAAACTGAAAATTTGAAAATTCCCTTGAAAATTCCCCTTCCTGGTTCTTTTTTCTGTCTACTTTTCTTTGTCCCTAAGTATTTTTCTTCCTCCAACTACCTCAAAATTGCTGTGCACTCTGCATTCTTCGACCTCTTCTAGACTGCCTGCCTTGATGACTGCATCCAAATTCATGGCATGAAAACTAGCATACAGGCAGATTACATGCGTCCACTCACACATACACATTACATCTCTCTGCTGAGCTCAAGTTCTGTGTTTCTAACCAATGCTGAAGATCTCAAGCACCTCCTTTTGCTCATCACTGTTCAAGACAGTCTCATCTATCCTTCAACAAAATACTGAATACCTGTGTCTTACTTTTTAAAAATTAAATTTAGAAATGATAACATATCTCCCCCAAATAGACTCAAAATGCAAGAATTATCTGAGCCTTCTCTCAACCCCCTCTCAGTTCTCACATTTTTTTATTAATTAAATTTATTTATTTTCAGCATAACAGTATTCATTATTTTTGCACCACACCCAGTGCTCCATGCAATCTGTGCCCTCTATAATACCCACCACCTGGTACCCCAACCTCCCACCCCCCCACCACTTCATTCCCCTCAGATTGTTTTTCAGAGTCCATAGTCTCTCATGGTTCACCTCTCCTTCCAATTTCCCCCAAATCCCTTCTCCTCTCCAACTCCCCATGTCCTCCATGATATTTGTTATGCTCCACAAGTAAGTGAAACCATATGATAATTGACTCTCTCTGCTTGACTTATTTCACTCAGCATAATCTCTTCCAGTCCCGTCCATGTTGCTACAAAAGTTGGATATTCATCCTTTCTGATGGAGGCATAATACTCCATAGTGTATATGGACCACATTTTCCTTATCCATTCGTCTGTTGAAGGGCAGAAAGATTCCCTTCTTTTTTTTTTTTTAATAAACATATATTTTTATCCCCAGGGGTACAGGTCTGTGAATCACCAGGTTTACACACTTCACAGCACTCACCAAAGCACACACCCTCCCCAATGTCCATAATCCCACCCCCTTTCTCCCAATCCCACTCCCCCCAGGAACTCTCAGTTTGTTTTGTGAGATTAAGAGTCACTTATGGTTTGTCTCCCTCCCATCCCATCTTGTTTCATTTATTCTTCTCCTACCCACTTAAGCCCCCATGTTGCATCACCACTTCCTCATATCAAGGAGATCATATGATAGTTGTCTTTCTCTGCTCGACTTATTTCGCTAAGCATGATACGCTCTAGTTCCATTCATGTTGTCGCAAATGGCAAGATATCATTTCTTTTGATGGCTGCATAGTATTCCATTGTGTATATATACCACATCTTCTGGATCCATTCATCTGTTGATGGACATCTAGGTTCTTTCCATAGTTTGGCTATTGTGGACATTGCTGCTATAAACATTCGGGTGCACATGCCCCTTTGGATCACTATGTTTGTATCTTTAGGGTAAATACCCAGTAGTGCAATTGCTGGGTCATAGGGCAGTTCTATTTTCAACATTTTGAGGAACCTCCATGCTGTTTTCCAGAGTGGTTGCACCAGCTTGCATTCCCACCAACAGTGGAGGAGGGTTCCCCTTTCTCCGCATCCTCGCCAGCATCTGTCATTTCCTGACTTGTTGATTTTAGCCATTCTGACTGGTGTGAGGTGATATCTCATTGTGGTTCTGATTTGTATTTCCCTGATGCCGAGTGATATGGAGCACTTTTTCATGTGTCTGTTGGCCATCTGGATGTCTTCTTTGCAGAAATGTCTGTTCATATCCTCTGCCCATTTCTTGATTGGATTATTTGTTCTTTGGGTGTTGAGTTTGCTAAGTTCTTTATAGATTCTGGACACTAGTCCTTTATCTGATATGTCATTTGCAACTATCTTCTCCCATTCTGTCAGTTGTCTTTTGATTTTGTTAACTGTTTCCTTTGCTGTGCAAAAGCTTTTGATCTTGATGAAATCCCAATAGTTCATTTTTGCCCTTGCTTCCCTTGCCTTTGGCGTTGTTCCTAGGAAGATGTTGCTGCGGCTGAGGTCGAAGAGGTTGCTGCCTGTGTTCTCCTCAAGGATTTTGATGGATTCCTTTTGCACATTGAGGTCCTTGATCCATTTTGAGTCTATTTTTGTGTGTGGTGTAAGGAAATGGTCCAATTTCATTTTTCTGCATGTGGCTGTCCAATTTTCCCAGCACCATTTATTGAAGAGGCTGTCTTTTTTCCATTGGACATTCTTTCCTGCTTTGTCGAAGATGAGTTGACCGTAGAGTTGAGGGTCTATTTCTGGGATCTCTATTCTGTTCCATTGATCTATGTGCCTGTTTTTGTGCCAGTACCATGCTGTCTTGATGATGACAGCTTTGTAATAGAGCTTGAAGTCCGGAATTGTGATGCCACCAACGTTGGCTTTCTTTTTCAATATCCCTTTGGCTATTCGAGGTCTTTTCTGGTTCCATATAAATTTTAGAATTATTTGTTCCATTTCTTTGAAAAAGATGGATGGTACTTTGATAGGAATTGCATTAAATGTGTAGATTGCTTTAGGTAGCATAGACATTTTCACAATATTTATTCTTCCAATCCAGGAGCATGGAACATTTTTCCATTTCTTTGTGTCTTCCTCAATTTCTATCATGAGTACTTTATAGTTTTCTGAGTATAGATTCTGTGCCTCTTTGGTTAGGTTTATTCCTAGGTATCTTATGGTTTTGGGTGCAATTGTAAATGGGATTGACTCCTTAATTTCTCTTTCTTCTGTCTTGCTGTTGGTGTAGAGAAATGCAACTGATTTCTGTGCATTGATTTTATATCCTGACACTTTACTGAATTCCTGTATAAGTTCTAGCAGTTTTGGAGTGGAGTATTTTGGGTTTTCCACATATAGTATCATATCATCTGCAAAGAGTGATAATTTGACTTCTTCTTTGCCGATTTGGATGCCTTTAATTTCCTTTTGTTGTCTGATTGCTGAGGCTAGGACCTCTAGTACTATGTTGAATAGCAGTGGTGATAATGGACATCCCTGCCGTGTTCCTGACCTTAGCGGAAAAGCTTTCAGTTTTTCTCCATTGAGAATGATATTTGCGGTGGGTTTTTCATAGATGGCTTTGATGATATTGAGGTATGTGCCCTCTATCCCTACACTTTGAAGAGTTTTGATCAGGAAGGGATGCTGTACTTTGTCAAATGCTTTTTCAGCATCTATTGAGAGTATCATATGGTTCTTGTTCTTTCTTTTATTGATGTGTTGTATCACATTGACTGATTTGCGGATATTGAACCAACCTTGTAGCCCTGGAATAAATCCCACTTGGTCGTGGTGAATAATCCTTTTAATGTACTGTTGAATCCTATTGGCTAGTATTTTGTTGAGTATTTTCGCATCTGTGTTCATCAAGGATATTGGTCTATAGCTCTCTTTTTTGATGGGATCCTTGTCTGGTTTTGGGATCAAGGTGATGCTGGCCTCATAAAATGAGTTTGGAAGTTTTCCTTCCATTGCTATTTTTTGGAACAGTTTCAGGAGAATAGGAATTAGTTCTTCTTTAAATGTTTGGTAGAATTCCCCCAGGAAGCCGTCTGGCCCTGGGCTTTTGTTTGTTTGGAGATTTTTAATGACTGTTTCAATCTCCTTACTGGTTATGGGTCTGTTCAGGCTTTCTATTTCTTCCTGGTTCAGTTGTGGTAGTTTATATGTTTCTAGGAAGGCATCCATTTCTTCCAGATTGTCAAGTTTATTGCCGTAGAGCTTCTCATAGTATGTTCTTATAATAGTTTGTATTTCTTTGGTGTTAGTTGTGATCTCTCCTCTTTCATTCATGATTTTATTTATTTGGGTCCTTTCTCTTTTCTTTTTGATAAGTCGGGCCAGGGGTTTATCAATTTTATTAATTATTTCAAAGAACCAGCTCCTAGTTTCGTTGATTTGTTCTATTGTTTTTTTGGTTTCTATTTCATTGATTTCTGCTCTGATCTTTATGATTTCTCTTCTCCTGCTGGGTTTGGGGTTTCTTTCTTGTTCTTTCTCCAGCTCCTTTAGGTGTAGGGTTAGGTTGTGTACCTGAGACCTTTCTTGTTTCTTGAGAAAGGCTTGTACCGCTATATATTTTCCTCTCAGGAGTGCCTTTGTTGTGTCCCACAGATTTTGAACCGTTGTATTTTCATTATCATTTGTTTCCATGATTTTTTTCAATTCTTCTTTAATTTCCCGGTTGACCCATTCATTCTTTAGAAGGATGCTGTTTAGTCTCCATGTATTTGGGTTCTTTCCAAACTTCCTTTTGTGGTTGAGTTCTAGCTTTAGAGCATTGTGGTCTGAAAATATGCAGGGAATGATTCCAATCTTTTGATACCGGTTGAGTCCTGATTTAGGACCGAGGATGTGATCTATTCTGGAGAATGTTCCATGTGCACTAGAGAAGAATGTGTATTCTGTTGCTTTGGGATGAAATGTTCTGAATATATCTGTGATGTCCATGTGGTCCAGTGTGTCGTTTAAGGCCTTTATTTCCTTGCTGATCTTTTGCTTGGATGATCTGTCCATTTCAGTGAGGGGAGTGTTAAAGTCCCCTACTATTATTGTATTATTATTCATGTGTTTCTTTGATTTTGTTATTAATTGGTTTATATAGTTGGCTGCTCCCACGTTGGGGGCATAGATATTTAAAATTGTTAGATCTTCTTGTTGGACAGACCCTTTGAGTATGATATAGTGTCCTTCCTCATCTCTTATTATAGTCTTTGGCTTAAAATCTAATTGATCTGATATAAGGATTGCCACTCCTGCTTTCTTCTGATGTCCATTAGCATGGTAAATTCTTTTCCACCCCCTCACTTTAAATCTGGAGGTGTCTTCGGACTTAAAATGAGTTTCTTGGAGGCAACATATAGATGGGTTTTGTTTTTTTATCCATTCTGATACCCTGTGTCTTTTGACAGGGGCATTTAGCCCATTAACATTCAGGGTAACTATTGAGAGATATGAATTTACTGTCATTGTATTGCCTGTAAGGTGACTGTTACTGTATATGGTCTCTGTTCCTTTCTGATCTACCACTTGTAGGCTCTCTCTTTGCTTAGAGGACCCCTTTCAATATTTCCTGTAGAGCTGGTTTGGTGTTTGCAAATTCTTTCAGTTGTTGTTTGTCCTGGAAGCTTTTAATCTCTCCTATTTTCAATGATAGCCTAGCTGGATATAGTATTCTTGGCTGCATGTTTTTCTCGTTTAGTGCTCTGAAAATATCATGCCAGCTCTTTCTGGCCTGCCAGGTCTCTGTGGATAAGTCAGCTGCCAATCTATATTTTTACCATTGTATGTTACAGACTTCTTTTCCCGGGCTGCTTTCAGGATTTTCTCTTTGTCACTGAGACTTGTAAATTTTACTATTAGGTGACGGGGTGTGGGCCTATTCTTATTGATTTTGAGGGGCGTTCTCTGAACCTCCTGAATTTTGATGCTCGTTCCCTTTGCCATATTGGGGAAATTCTCCCCAATAATTCTCTCCAGTATACCTTCTGCTCCCCTCTCTCTTTCTTCTTCTTCTGGAATCCCAATTATTCTAATGGTCTTATGGTGTCACTTATTTCTCGAATTCTCCCCTCGTGGTCCAGTAGCTGTTTGTCCCTCTTTTGCTCAGCTTCTTTATTCTCTGTCATTTGGTCTTCTATATCACTAATTCTTTCTTCTACCTCATTTATCCTAGCAGTGAGAGCCTCCATTTTTGATTGCACCTCATTAATAGCTTTTTTGATTTCAACTTGGTTAGATTTTAGTTCTTTTATTTCTCCAGAAAGGGCTTTTATATCTCTCGAGAGGGTTTCTCTCATATCTTCCATGCCTTTTTCGAGCCCGGCTAGAACCTTGAGAATTGTCATTCTGAACTCTAGATCTGACATATTACCAATGTCTGTATTGATTAGGTCCCTAGCCTTCGGTACTGCCTCTTGTTCTTTTTTTTGTGTTGAATTTTTCCATCTTGTCATTTTGTCCAGATAAGAGTATATGAAGGAGCAAGTAAAATACTAAAAGGGTGGCAACAACCCCAGGAAAATATGGTTTAACCAAATCAGAAGAGATCCCAAATCGTGAGGGGGGAGAAAGGGGATAAAAAGAGGTTCAAAAAGGAAGAAAGAAAAAAAAGAAAAAAGAAAAAAAAAGAAAAGAATTTAAAAAAAAGAAAAAATATGTATATTAGATAAACTAGTTAAAAAACGTTAAAAAAGAAAAAGGTAAAAGTTAAAAAAAAATTTTACTAGAAGGCGAGAAAAAAAAACAAAAAATGAAAAAGAAAAAAATTAAATTAACTGCAAGACTAAAAATAATCACAGGGAAAAAGCCATGAGTTCCGTGCTTTGCTTTCTCCTCCTCCGGAATTCTGCTGCTCACCTTGGTATTGAAACCACACTCCTTGGTAGGTGAACTTGGTCTCGGCTGGATTTCTTGTTGATCTTCTGGGGGAGGGGCCTGTTGTAGTGATTCTCAAGTGTCTTTGCCCCAGGCGGAATTACACCGCCCTTAGCAGAGGCTGGGGTGAGTAATCCACTCCGGTTTGCTTTCAGGAGCTTTTGTTCCCTGAACGCTTTCCGTAGAGTTCCGGAGGAGGACGCGAATACAAATGGTGGCCTCCTGGTCTCCGGCCCGGAGGAGCCGAGAGCCCAGGGCCCCACTCCTCAGTGCGCCCTCAGAGAACCGCGCCCAGCTACTCCCGTCTGCCCGACCTCTGGCCGCGCTCTGAGCTCACCGAGCCTGCGACCGGTTCAAGGTCACCCTGAGCTGCGAGCTTACTGTCAGCTCTGTTTCTGTAGCCGGCTTTCCCATTCCAATACCCGCAAGCTCTGCGACACTCAGACACCCCCGATCCTTCTGTGACCCTGCGGTACCTGAGGCCACGCCGACTCTGCGTGGGCTTCGCCCCGGGTAGCCTCTGGAGCGATGTCCCTCAGCGGAACAGACTTTTAAAAGTCCTGATTTTGTGCGCCGTTGCTCCGCCGCTTGCCGGGAGCCGGCCCCTCCCCACGGGGTCTATCTTCACTTCTCCGCCGGTCCTACCTTTCAGAAAGTGGTTGTTTTTCTGTTTCCAGAATTGCTGTTCTTCTTCTCTTCGATCTGCCGATGGATTTTCAGGTGTTTGCAATCTTTAGATAAGCTATCTAGCTGATCTCCGGCTAGCTGAAGTAGTCTCAGCCGGCTACTTCTCCGCCATCTTGACTCCTCCCCTCAGTTCTCACATTTACTCACCGAGCCCCAATGACCATGCTTTCTCCATGTTTTTCCCACCTTGTCTTCCCGTACCTTCCATGCTTCCACTCTGCCAACTGCTGCCATGTTAATAGGACAGCTCAGAGCTCCTTCCCTTTAAGTTGACATGCTCATAGTGACTCTTCTTTAAGCACTAATTTGATCATTATATGCCTGTTCAGGAACTAATTTCTTCCTACCACCTGGCTTTGAGTGTTTATAGAACTTGAGTCCAACCTAAAACTTAACTGGTACTATGGTTTCTCTTCTCTAGCCACCTGCCTTATTCAATTATCCTTAAGAATGCCTTGTCACTTCCAATCTGTTTTTCCCTCTCATGCTCTTCATTCTGGCTTCTCCACTCTTTTCTTGCTCTCCAATGCAACCAATGTTACCTTATTCTTCAAGACTCAATTCAAATACTAACTCATTCATAAAGTTTTCCCCCAGACTATTTAATAGTAGTAAACATAAGAGAAATATTTTTTTTATCAGAGTAATGCACACACACACAATTTACAGATCAAACTTCCCCACAAAACTTATATTAAAATACAACATTTTCATGACCCACCCTCCTCATTCCTTACAACCCTAGAGGCAGCCACTTTCAAATCCAACTTGTTTCTTCTGGTAGCCTTGCCTTTTCTGCTGTCTAGATTCTTTTGACTTCCTTTTATAGAAAGTAAGGATTTGATTCTTGGATATCATCTTGCCAGCCCTCTTTCTTCCCAACATATACTACTCTCATCTTCCTGCTATACTTTTATTACCATTTTTTGGTTTAATAACCAGTGTTTACGTGGTTATAATTATATATTTACAGTGTACTCTGATTATAGACATCTCCTCATTCAACTTTTTTCTTTCTCTAGTGTTAGTCATTGCTTTCTTCATTTCCTATGTACCTATTTCCAAATTCTTTAAAAGAATTTGGTCTCACTGTTCTTCAACAGATCAGGAATTGATGAGTTTCATTTCTGTTCCTCTGAGCCATCCCTCACACCAAACTGACGCCTTCTATCACAGTTTAGGACTGATTTACTCCAAGGTCAGTCATTAAAACAACATCTTTGCATGTACCTTCAATTCCCTTGTTTGTCCCTCTCATACTTGCTCGAAATTATTTGGTACAACTACAACACTGGCTAAATCCAATTCTCCATTAACCTCTATACATGGCTAGAAAAAACACCACCGCACCTCTACAAATTTGTAACTACAACTCCAAGGTGCCTCTGAGTTGCTAGGAATTCTTTCCCAGTCAATTTATTCTCTCACATTCCTGGATAACACTATTTTTTCCTCTCCATCAGCCACCTGATCTTCCACCCTCAGTTTTTCCTGTATGATTTGATGATATCCTTATCCTTTGAATTCCTTCAAACCACTACATCCCATCTTTCAATCCTATCTCTTGGTAGATAAACACTTTCTCCTCATTGAAAAACTTGGACAGACTCTGACCACCGTACGTGCCTACAGCGCATGCACCCCATGTACTCTGCCCTCCAGCCTGCTGCTACACAGAGGATTGGTCAGTGCACCTATAGAAAACCACTCTTCTCTCTTATTCTGGGAGATTCCATTCCCTCTTATCTACCCAAGAACATTGTTTCACCAAATCTCCCTCCACTCCACTCTACCATTAACCTTCTGTTCTCCACTGGACTATTCCCTTCAAACATACCTAGTTTTTTGTTTTTGGCCTGTATTAAATTTAACAGAAACCTTCTTGACTGTATTCTCCTAACAGCTACTATCCCATTTCTTTGCTTCCATTTGTGGCAAAACTTTGTGTAAGATTTGCCTATAGTCACTGTTTCTGATGATTCCTTGTCCCTTTCCTCCTTGAAACCTATTAAGTTTTTGCTTCACGACTCTACTGGAAGTGCTCTTGTCGAGGCTGATGAACTTCCTGTTGTTAAATCCAACCATCAATTCTGTCTTCTCTTTACCAGACTCCAGGAACATCTGACACAGCTGATCACTCTCTCTTCTTGATACACATTCTTCACTTGGCTTCTAAACCTCACTCCTGATTTTCCTTCTACTTCACTGGCTGGACCTTTTCAGCTTCCTTTGCTTGTTCCTTCTCCCCACTCTGATATCTAAATGCGGGAATGCTCCAAGGCTCGACCCTTGGTCCTCTCCTCTTTCTCTGTACACCCTCAAGTGAACTCATCCCATGTCTCACCTGTCTAAATACCTTCTATATGCTGAATACCATCAAGTGTTTCTCTCCAGCCAGATCTCTCCCTGAACCACAGACGTGGATATCTTCCTGCCACCTTGCTCTCTTCTCTGAAATGTTTAACAGACTCATTATGTCCAGAGCCAAACTCCCAATTTACCCCTCCCCCAAAGCTGCTCGATCCTTACTCTTCCTTGTTTCAGTTAATGACAACTTCATTATTCCAGATGCCCAGTCAGGCATCTCAGGTCAGGGTCTGCACTTTCTCTCATACTCTACTATATCCAACCCACCAGCAAATCCTGCTGGATCCTCCTCCAAACTCTATCTAGGATACAACCATCTCCAGCGCCCTCTGCAGCTACCATCTCTTACCTGGATCACCACCATTAGCTTCTAACTGCTCTCCCTGCTTCTGCCTTTGCCTTGTGAGGTACTGTGTATTCTCAACAGGGTCATCAAGATGATCCTCTTACGCCAGGTCATGTCCATCCTCTAACCAAAACCTGGCAGTGGTTCTCCATTTCACTCAGCGTAAAAGATGACTTTCTTAACAGTGGCATACACGACTCCCATTCTCTCTCTGCCCTCTGCTCCCACTGTTCTCTCCCTCCCTCACTGGTCTCCATGCTGTTCTTCAGACAAGTGTCACATGCTCCTGACTTAGTTGCTTTGCACTGGCTGCTCCCTTTATGTGGAACAGGCATGTTTCATAGATTTATATATGGCTAACTCCTTCATGGCCATTAATTCTTTGCTCAAAATTTATTTCCCAATGAGGCCTATCCTCACCATTTCATTTAAAATTGCATTCAGCCCCACCCCTCACACTCCTGATCGCCTTCACCAGCACCTTCTCCTTTTTTCCCCTTTTGTACTTTCCAATGTGCCATATACATCATTCATTACACACTCTGTTGTTTATCTCTCCCCACAAAAATATTAATCCTACAAGTGCAAAAATCTTTATCTATTTTGCCCATTACAGCGCGTAGTATGATGCCTGAACATAGCAGGCATTTAGTAAATACGTGAATGAATGATTCCTCAGAGCATTTTCCATCTTCCTTCTACCATCTGTATCAGCGATGTCCAGTAGAAACAGAAGTCAAATACGTAATTTTAAATTTTCTAGTGGCACATTAACAAAAGTATTTTACAGGTTTTGTGTAAAATTCTAATGTTTTGTTTATGCATTAAAATATTAATGCATTTGTTTAGTAATTTTAATTTACGTAACAGTAAGGTTCTATTTAATGTAAAGGTCTTCCTATTGTTTCAGGGTTTCATTTAAATTAAATAAAATTTAAGATTCCATTCCTCGGGTGTACTAGCAACATCATAAGTGCTCAAGAGCCGCATGTGGCTAATGGCTAGGAGGAGACTGAACAGCACAGACTGTTCGCCCGCCCTCCCGCACAACTGCCATCCTCTGGCATCTCGCTCCCATGTTAGACTCCCTTCCTCCTCAGTTTAGGTTCCAGCACACCCTCCAATAGCTCCTGAGAAAGTATGTAGGAGGAAAATCTGTTGATAGCTGTGTAGCAGACACAATGTTACCTACTGAAGAAGTCTTGGTTCCCCTTATGTTTCACTAACAAAATCTGTTTATGTTCTGGCAGCAGTATGTCCAGGCCCTAGGCATAAATCAGAATTTTCCAAGGCCCTTCTAGACCCCCACAGCACCCTTTTACCTAAGTTTGCATGTGAGAGAAAGCCTGCTGGGGGACCTGTTGGTGAAGCTCTTCCACCTGCCACCTCCCAGCCGACTTGCTCTCCTGGGTCTGCTCAACCATTACTACATCAGTCTGCTTTCCAATTCCCATTCTTGCTCCTATCCCTTCTCATCTTTACCCCAAGGCTTCACTGGTTCCCATTGTATTCCAGGAGTTATCCCCATGCCAATACTGAGTTCTTGTTCTTATCATCTCTGTGAGTTTGTCGTCTTTTTTTTTTTTTTAAAGATTTTATTTATTTATTTGACAGAGAGAAATCACAAGTAGATGGAGAGGCAGGCAGAGACAGAGAGGGAAGCGGGCTCCCTGCTGAGCAGAGAGCCCGATGCGGGACTCGATCCCAGGACCCTGAGATCATGACCTGAGCCGAAGGCAGCAGCTTAACCCACTGAGCCACCCAGGCGCCCGTGAGTTTGTCTTTTAAAATTCATCCTTTGTAGAATAATTTTAGTGGAATAGGAGGAAAAAAACTCTATAAAGGATATCATTAGATAAATTGATGAAACTGGAATATGGACTATAGATTAAAATATTATACCAATGTAATCACACTGTAGTTATGTAAGATAGTATCTCTAGTTGTAGGAAATACACACTAAAGTCATCAGGGATAAGGAGCCAGGAGGCATGTAACTTACTCTCAAATGGTTCAGAAAAAACAGAGCAGGCAGGCATGTGCATAATAAAGCAAACGGGATAAAATGTTAACAGTAAACTAATCTGGGTAAAGAGAATATAAGCATTTCTTATATTTTGGGAACTTTTATGGGTTTTAAATTATTTCCAAAGAAAAAGTTAAAAAAATGTGATATACTTTAGCCAAGGGATTACATTTGATTAAATGGTGATTGGATCCCTCCAGATAGCTAACACTCAAAACCAAAAGTTAATTTTTCTTCCAACATAGCACTTTCAAATGGAGCAGGTAATTATTATTAACTGTTTGGTATAGTTTTTGATACAGCGTCAGAAAAAAATTTTAGAGGAAGAGTTTGCCCTGTTCTTCTCTGAGTGACTTAGATCAGGGTTTCTTGACCGCTGTACTGTTGACAGTTGGGTCTGGCTCTCTGGTGTGGGAGGAGGCTGTCCTGGGAATCACAGGATCCTCAGTGGGGACCAGCATCCCTAGCCTTTACCTACTAGATGCCAGCAGTGCCACCCAGACCTGACAATCAAAAATGTCTCCAGATGTTGCTATAAGTACATGTTGCTGTAAGTAGGGGGAGTGAAAGGGAGAAGCAAAATCATCAGTGGTGGAGAAGCACAGATCAGGACGACAGACTACAGTAGAACAGTGGTTCTCCAATGCTCGCTTATATCAGAAACACCTGGGAGGATTGCTATTAACTAAAATGGGCTCCACCCTCAAGTTGATGAATCAGCAAGTCCCAGGTGGGGTCAGGAATTGTCATTTCTAACAAGCTACTAGTGGTTTGGGGACCAACTTTGAAAACCACTGTGCTTGACATTTACCTATAGAAAAATTACTCCAGTGACACGCACTAAAATTAAAAAAAAAAAAAAAAAGTCTGAAATGTAAGACTTGCAAATCCAGGGGCGCCTGGTTGGCTCAGTCGGTTAACCACCTGCCTTCGGCTCAGGTCATGATCCCAGGGTCCTGAGATGGAGCCCCAGGTGAGGCTCCCTGCTCAGCGGGGAGACTACTTCTCCCTCTCCACTTGCCTTGCTGTGTTCCCTCTTTCACTGTCTCTCTCTCAAATAAATAAGTTAAATCTTTAAAAATAAAAGACTTGCAAATCCAGATTTATAGAATGAAGGCAACATCACATAGATTATGAGGGTTGCAGAGGGGCTAAATAGAGAATGTCTAGCTGTTTTTAGATGTGTACTTCCCTAAAATCACAGTTAATCTGTGGTGGAGCTATGGTAGGAAAAGCAGGAAGAAAGTAAATGGGTTTAGTGGTAAGAATATCTGGCATGTAGCTGTGAAATGACATGTGTGCTTGCTGAAGCCCTAGGAAAAGCTGTGTCACTTCTCTAAATTTCAGGTTCCTAATCTGGAAAAAAAGCGTTTAGATTAGGATCTTATAGACTACTTTCAGCTTTAAAACTACATAATTATACTTCTTAAGTGAATGGTAGTCATTTAAAAAAATTCTTTAAGTTTTACACTAATGTTTGTATACTTTTTTGATATAACTAAAAAATTAATAGTACTAAGGTCAGCCTCTCTCACTGTTATGTCTGCCAGCACTACCATGTTGCCCAATGAAAGCAGAGTTATGTGTGGAATATTAAAATCCTGAAAATAACTACAACTAAAGTAGCTCTGAGATAAAGTTATAATTTTAAATTTGGAAATATATTTCTTAAATATTTAATGTCTAATATGTACAGACTTATTTTTAAATTCCTCTTAATAAAATTCTTTAAAATGAAACCAAATGCTTTAAGATGAAAATTAAAAAATTTGTAAAACCTGTATTAACTGAGTCAAGGTGCTAACAAATATTATGATGCATAATACAATATAGTAAGAGTTCACATAACTTCGATGAACTATGGAGTACCTTTACTTACCTCAACATTTCTAATGGATTTGTCTCATGCACTTGGTTGCCACACCTCGGACAGTCATTGCTATCTTCAAAGTGTTGGACAATACAAGTCTTGCAGACTAAGAAGAAAGAAGACGTTAGATTAAAATGCATCATTTGGGGTGCCTGGGTGGCTCAGTGGGTTAGGCTGCTGCCTTCGGCTCAGGTCATGATCTCAGGGTCCTGGGATCGAGTCCCGCATCGGGCTCTCTGCTCGGCAGGGAGCCTGCTTCCCTCTCTCTCTCTCTCTACCTGCCTCTCCATCTACTTGTGATTTCTCTTTGTCAAATAAATAAATAAAAATCTTAAAAAAATAAAAAATAAAAAAAATAAAATGCATCATTTGAACTTAATGTAATTAGAAACAGTCTGTAAGAATTGCATATTACAGGCAGAATGCTATTCTTTAACCAAACTTTATAAGACTTAACATTCTAACATTGTAAAAAACAAACAAAACCAACTGAAACAAAGCTTACAGTTAACTATATAAAAAGTATATACTACGCTGCTGCTTGCTTTCTTAAATATATTCACAACCCAAGTAATTTATTCATATTACCATGGAAAAGCTGGTATATTTACATAAAACAATAGTTCTCATTTAAAGAAGGACAAAGAGAGGTATAACCTGTAAGTCTGCAAGGACTTCTTTTGAATGCAACATAAACAGTTCTTAATAAAATTTGAGAGTTTCAACGTGTTTGGATTACTTTCTTTTGGCAGGGTGCTCCCAGGACAAGTGGGGAGTTACAATGAAACTTCTAGCCTTTGCAGAGCATGCTGAGTCTGTGCTTGCAAGCACTGTAATTCCACGGAGCATGAAGTATGGGTAGTGGCATCAACTTGGTACAAAGGCATGAGAGGAAAAGTAGAACAACAACTAAGAAACTGACAGGGATAAGTAAGATTTTAAATAAAGATTCTAAACAAAGACAATAGAAATATGATTTCTGGATTTTTGGCTACTAGCCCATATAGTCTATGCTTCCCTTAATAGTACAAATCTTTCTGACTATCTTTCTCACCTTTTCCTTATATTTTTATTACCTACTATGTCAACTGTCTTGCCCAAAAACCTTAAACATATTTACAGCACCTGAACTATAAAATTTTTTTTTATCTAATTCCCTATCCCAATACCCCTCTCCTCTAATTTATTATGCTGTATAATCTGAAATTTTTACCCACTATGGATCAGCTACCCCAACTCTTTTTTTTTTTTTTAATTTATGTATTTGATAGAGAGGGTGTGCATGAGCAAGAGGAGCAGCAGAGGCAGAGGGAGAAGCAGGCTTCCTGTTGAGCAAGAAGCCTGATGCAGGACTTGGTCCCAGGACCCTGGGATCATGACCTGAGCTGAAGGCAGACGCTTAACCAATTGAGCCACCCAGGGGCCCCCCAACTCCCTTTTTCAACTCCACTACAAACTACTTCTTTCCCTCTCCTCATGCCCCATGTTACCTAAAAGAAGTAAAAGTTTATCTAAACAATTGATCAAAAGTAAACACTAAGATTCTTCTGAGATTAGGTCTGAAAATTCAAGCATCTCACATACACTGGTCCGAGCAACCAATGGTCAAGGAAGAATTCTATTAGCTACCTAATTTTAAAGAAGGTATACAGAAGGTATCTTGGTATTTCCTTTCACTTGCTCATCCGTTCACTGAAGGCCGTATACTGTACCAGGAGTTGGGGATGTAGAGGCAAACAAAACAAAGCCCATACCTTTATGGAGCTTATATTCTATTTGGAAAGGCAAACAAAGAATTTTAGTTAGTAACACGTGATATTCACACACACACACACACACACACACACACAAAAGGTAGACAGAGTGTTGAGCCCTGGCAGCTATTTTAAGCTGGCCAGGGGAAGACTTTCTGAGATGACATACGAGATTTGTTTTGTTGGATAAGTAGACCTGAATCCCATTTTCTCCACCTCTTTTTACCATTACATACAGCTTTAAGGATAATACCCCTTCATTAAAATTCTTCTCAAATTTGGATTTAAGACAATATCAGAATAAAAGGGCTTAGATATGAGTACTTCCCTGTCTTCCACAATTCTTGGCCACAAAAATGTTCTAAATGTCTTTTAAAAAAGGTCAGTGTTTAGGAAGGGAGAACTTTCTTGGTAAGCTATACTAAAGTGGAGAACAGAGAAGCTGAATTCTTTCAAAAGATTGCTGGTATTTGCTCTTTTCCCAGGACACTAGATAAGTCTCTGAAATTTGGGAAAGAAGGCAAAAAAGGACAGATAAGAAGAATGAAGAGTATTACAAAGCCTGATCCCATCCTGAATCTCTGATCTGACCCTTAAGCTCTGATCCTTGTGGTTCAAAATGTTTATCACACTCAAAGGGTTTAGGAATTCTTGGCTGTCTACCAGCCTTGGCCCAAATAGAGGCACGTGACATGCCCAGAGCAAGTCCTCCTCCAGGTCAGCCAAAAGATTAAGGGTAGGAGCCAGTCTTCCCGGGGCCTAACATACTAATCTAGGTTGCTGCAGGAAGAAATGTAAGGTTCATCCATCCAGACATGCATCAGTTTCAAGAACAAGGCTGTGTTCACTGCTTAAGGCGAAGACAGCACCAGTGCCCAAGGATGCTGATGGGGAATATTCATCGGGATCTAGATGTGGACTGTCCAATATGGCAGCCCCTAGCCACATGTGGCTGAGCACTTGAAATATTGCTAGTTCAAGTTGAGATGTGCTTTCAGTATAAAATGTACATCAGCATTCAAAGACTCAGCATGAAAAGATAATCTCATCAATGTTATATTAATAAATGTTAAAATGTTACTTAACATGTAACATGTTTAAAAGATATTTCAGATATACTGAATTAAATAAAATATGTTAAAATTAATTTCATTTGTTTCTTGTTTTTACAATGTGGCTACCAAAAAATTTAAAACTACATTAGTGGCTCATATTTTATTTCTACTGAATGACTGCTATTTTAGAGGGATGCAGAAAGCCCCATCAGGAGGTGAGTTTAGTTTTCACACCAACACTTGAGATACAGTAATTTTTTCTACTTTTGAATATGAAGAAGAGGTTTCCACAGGCTAGGTTACCTGCCTACTCTGATGAATGGTAACACAGAGACTTGAATCTAAGTTTTCTGATATGAAATCACAAATTTTATGTCAAATTTTAAAGCTTTTTTAAATTCCCAAAGGAAAAGAATTTTACATAAAAATACCAGCTATATCAGATAGCATTCTAAATGCTTCATTTATTTAATTCAACACTATTTAATAACTTAATCCTTATTACAGCCCTATTAGGTAATATTAGGCCTCTTACAGTTGAAGAAACTGAGCAGAACTTAAGTAATTTGCCAAAAATCACTGAGTAAGTGAGAAAAGCCAGGGTTTGAATCAAGAGCCCATTTTCTTAACTAACACAGCCTGTGTGACACATTTTTTTCTAATTTTATTTCTATAGGCCTATATATACATAGAAAAAGAATGCCTTACCCCTTAATTTGGGAACCTTAAAAATGTCTGTTTGTAGAATAAGATCTCCTTTTATGCTAAGTATTTTGCACAGAATAGCCCCTTTAAGCAGCTTATTTATTCCTTAAAAAAAATAACTGTAGAAAATACATTACATGCTTTTAAAAGCTGTTAAGTAAAGCACAACCTCATAAGAATTAGAACCTGAGAAAATTCAGGCCAGAATTTCAGTGAAACTGAAAAAAGTAAAAGGAGGATTTGCTTTCCCTTAGAGGCTTAAAAAACCCATCATTACAAAACTGACCTTTGATTCTTAGTTTATAATTTTGTTCATATTAGCTGGAAAATAAATTTTTAAAATATCTTCAAGATTTAATACCAAGCTTTCTAACTGCTCAGCTGCTGTGCTGGGTAATTCCCTTGGTCCAAGAAAGATGTTGAGAAAGTCCCCCCTGTGGTTAAGACTGTGTATGGAGACCAACTAGAGTTTTTCACTCTCACCAGCTACTCTACAAACAGATGCTGTAGCCACAGAAAACACCTGAGTCGGCAAGAGATCTGGGCTTGCCAATGATCTCTCTAGGTGGGAAAAACACTTGAATAGAAACAAGTGCTAACATTTACTGAGCACTAACAAGGGTCAGGCTCTCCGCTCAAGGCTTTGAATGGATTCTAGGATGGACTTTGCCCACCCCCTTTGACAAATGAGAAATGCAGTATTGGAGTGCCTGAGCAGGCTGCCCACAACTGGCCAGCTGTGTACCACAGACCATATCCACCCTCAGGCTGTGCAGCTCCAGGCCTAAAATCTACACCTTGATGCAACACATCTTAATGTCCATAACACTTGGTCCCTTCATTAAGATTTCATTTTTTTTTTAAGATTTTATTTATTTGACAGAGATCACAAGTAGGCAGAGAGGCAGGCAGAGAGGGGGTAAGCAGTCTCCCTGCGGAGCAGAAAGCCTGATGCGGGGCTTGATCACAGGACCTGAGACCATGACCTGAGCTGAAGGCAAAGGCTTAACCCACTGAGCCACCCAGGCGCCCCAAGATTTCATATTTTTAACTGATGCTTATATTGAGCCCATCACAAACAGCATTCAACTTCTGCCTAAAGCCTACTAAGACCAAATCTTTCCTTTGACCATTTCTCATATTTGAACTAGGTTGTTGTACAAATTAATACAAAAAGAGTCCTTGTATCATCTACAGCAGCGGTTCTTTTTCTGGGGTATATATATAGAGTATTAGTTATAAAAAATAAGAATGAAATCTTGCCCTTTACAGTAACATGGATGGCCCTACAGGATAAGTGAAATAAGCTGGAGAAAAACAAATACCATATGATTTCATTTATATGTGGACTCTAAAAAGAAAAAAAAAAAAAAGGAACAAACAAGACAGAAATAGATTCATAGATAGAGAACAAACTGATAGTTGCCAAAGGGGAAGAGGGTGGGGGTGGGGAATGAATGAAATAGGTGAAGGTGATTAAGGGGTACAATCTTCCAGTTATAAAATACATAAGACATGGGACGTAATGTATAGCATAAGGAATACAGTCAATATTACTGTAACAACTTTATATGGTGACAGATGGTAACGAGGCTTATTGTGGTGACCATTTTGTAATATATATGAACACTAAATCACTATGTTGTATACCCAAAACTAAAACAATATTGTAGGTCAATTATTCTTCAATAAAAAAAATTTTTTTTAAAAAGCAGTGATTCTCAAATCACTGCAATCACCAGTGAGATTAAAAAAAAAAAAAATGGATTTGTGAACCACACCCAAGACCAGTTAAATCTGAATCTCTGGGAGATTAGCACCAGGATTCTAACTTTGCAAAGCTCTCTCACTGAGGCAGCCAAAGAAGAATGCGGAAACCTGACCAAGAATTCAGTCAGAAGTCACTTTATTATTCATCATTAGGAAATCACTGTCAAGGGACAAGATGTAATAAAAAAAAATGGGATTAATGTACTCTTTCCTCATAATGCAGATTTACATGAGAAGCGAGGTAGTACAACAAAGTTGTTCTAGATAAAAATAATCTTGCAGCAGACTACCTGGATCTGAATCCCAGTTCTCTCATTAGGCAAATTACCTTGTGTTTTTCTATGTACAAGGGAGATAGCAAAGGCTCCTATCTCATAGCGTTCTTGTGAAGATTAAATGAGATAATATATGTAAAGTGTGCAAACGAGTGTTGGAGAACTTGTAAATATTCAGTTCATGTGAGCTATCACTATATATTAGATCACTGGATGAGCATAAAATAAGGAGGAGGAGATTCCGAGGAACTGAATATACTGAATGGCATCAGACTATGATTAGTTTCATGTGTCCATCTTAAATAACAGATGAGCTTCCTAACGGAACTTGAAATGTCTATCATGTATTGGTATTAATCCTCTGCAGCCATGTGTACCCTAGAGATAGTCTTGCGATTCAAGTATGATATTTATGACACACTGCTTCACCAGAATGGAAACTGCTGGTCTCTACATATGTGATATTACTTTTTTTCTGGGGTGGAGGGCCCAAGATTGACCAGTATTTCTCCATTATACATTCCTTCCTTGACTTCTATGTTTAATATAATTTCAGCACAGTCCCACTGGTCTAGGCCTTACCATGTTCTGTCTTTTCCTGATCACTTTGCACATATCTGCTCTGAAGACTGATCATCTACTGATTTCATAGTTTAACTATTCAAGGGCTATCTATCCTACTTCCTTATTTTTGAATTCTTTTCTTCTTCTTTTTTTTTTTTTAGAGAGGGGGAGAGAGAGAAAGAAGGACAGAGAAAAAGAGGGAGGGAAGAGAGATAGAGAGAGAGAGAGTTGGGGTAGGGGAGAGGGAGAGAGAGAATTTTAAGCAGGCTCCTCAAGGTGGAGTCCAGAGGGTGGGGTGTGATGTCATGACCCTGAGATCATGACCTGAACCAAAATCAAGAGTCAGATACTTAACTGACTGAGCCACCCAGACACCCTTATTTTCAGATTCTTGGTGGAGGGGGTTCTTCAAAATAGGTACGACCATTTGTTGTTGCTATCTTGGATGTATGGTCCACCCACGTCTCTTCTGTATCAGAGAGCTAGCTTCCTGGCTTTGATGACACAAAGTAATCTACACAAATTTCTCTTCATGAGCACTAATTCTGCTATCACTGATAGTAAAATAATAATATTCTTTTCTTTCGTGTCCTTGGTGTAGTCATTCATTAGTCATGCCCCGTTTTGCCTTGTTTATTGAAAATGATCAAATGCTGACTTCCTTTGTTAAAATCATCTGAATGTGTTAGTTTTATCTGTTAACATAGAAGCATACTTTTCCTTCGTTCCTTGAGCACATCACTATCTTTATATACCCTTCTTGATAGCACTCACTTGATACAGTTTGCCTTCGAAATATTTATCTATCATCTGCTAACAGTCTGTAAGTAAATCGTGGTCATCTGCAAAGAGAAGAAGCATCAGTTTCCTGCTTTTGATACATATCCTTAATGTGTGAAACTGACATTTTTATAAAAGTTTTCCAGAATAGCTGTAATTTGCTTCCATGAGACAGTATCTTCTGATTTTACTTACATAAGGAACTAACGAACATTTTTCTCTTATGTTATACATGGCACATTTCTTTTAAAAGCTTATATGGGTTGCAATTTCATGGAGAACGTTAAGAACAGCATTCCTTTCTATTGAGTAGAATGCTTTATTATTGTCTCTACAGGACAGAGGAACAGGCAGCAGCATTTTTTGAACAGGGTCAGGATACAATCTTGGGATTTAAGCATAGTAGCGGGATCTGAGACCAAATAGACCAGGAGACCAAAAGGTTCAGAAAGGCTGGAAAGCTTATCCCACTTCCACAGACAGGTTTAAGGAGTCAAGTACGACTCCAAGGTCAAGATACAGTCTGGTGGTAGCTCCGTCAGTCCAGGGCTGCCCTCCTCCCCCTTCCTTATTAATAGAAATTTCATGATCAATCAAAATAATCACTTCCTTACACATCTTCTTGAATAGTTCTGCTGTTTTCTACTTCACCTCTTTGCCTCTCTCTTAGTTCAGCAGACCTGGCTCATTTAAAATATTACACCCTGGCCAAATCCAACTCTCTACATACTCTGCTTCTACAGGATTACAGCAGAACACTGGGAGAAACACAAGCAGCATGTTGATTGGTCTCTCACCTTAATTCTTGACCATGGACACTACTGGGTGCTGCATCTGCCAGGCAGTCACACTCAACTCCCAAGTCCATTTGGCTCTTTGCTAATACTGCATACCTTCTCCTCTCCTCAAATCCCCAACATTTCCTCCCCATCCTCACTTTCCACTGATCACCTCACTTCCTTTTTACTGAAAGTGAAAGGAAAAAAAAAATTGAAACAAAGAGAATTCATACCACCACATCTATTTACTTACTAGCATCTATGCTCTCTGCTCTTGCCTATCTCTAAAACATTCCTGTGCCTATCAGTCTCGGCCTTTGCACTTAGACCCCTCCCAGTGACCCAAGAACATTGCTCCAGTGCTTCTCCCCTTTCACTTACATTAGTCTTTTGCTGAGATTCCGAACAATATTCAAACATACGTTTCCATCTTAAAAACCAAAAACTAAAAAAACTTCTGTTGACCCTACTTCCCTTGTGAGCTATCACTCCATTTCAGAGTGAAATACACTCATTCACTCATTCCCCAGCACCGCTCTTTCCAATTTTCTCACCTTCTTTACCTTAAGGTTAAATACTTGTATAATCATAGTACAATTATCAAAACCAGGAAATTAAGAAATTTCTATCCTCTCATACCTATTCAGACTTTCGCTCCTGACCACTCCATTGATTATCTGTGACCCCCATATAGTTAAACCTAGAGGTCTAGTCTCAGTGCCCCCCTACTCAACAGCCGATCTAGTTGACTCCTCCTCAACAGGATAAGCGGTTTTCTTCCTAACTCATGCCTCTTCCTCTCCTTCTTAAAGCCCCAGGGTCAGTCTTTCAACTTCTCAATCTACACTCATTCCCTTGGTGCTTCCATTGTTGACAAACCATATGCTCATAAACTCCAGACGCATGTGTCCCACCTCCCAACTCAGTATTTCTGGATGTCTCATAGTTGACATTCAATTGCCAAAAAATAGCCACCTGATCTACCACCCTCAGTTTTTCCTGTATGATTTGATGATATCTTTATCCTTCAAATTCCTGAGGCCAAAAATCTTGGAAGATATCCTTGATTCCTTTTTTTTTTTTTAAATTTATTTGACAGAGAGAGATCACAAGTAGGCAGAGAGGCAGACAGAGAGAGAGGAGGAAGCAGGCTCCCTGCTGAGCAGAGAGCCCAATGTGGGACTCGATCCCAGAACCCTAAGATCATAACCTGAGCTGAAGGCAGAGGCTTGCTTAACCCACTGAATCACCCAGGCCCCTGATTCCTTTTTCTTAATGAGTTCATTGGCAAATACAACTCTACCTACAAAATAGAACCAGAATCTGACCACTTTGCCCACCACCACCACCACGTTGCATAAGCCATCACTACCTCCTGCTTGGCTTATTGTAATTATTCCTAACAGGTCCATTTTCAATGGTCATCTGAATGATCCTTTTAAATTTAAGTCAGATCATGTCATTCCTCCACTCAAAACCCTGCTGAATTGGGTCTTCATTTCTCTCAGAGTAAAAGCCAAAATCCTTAAGATGGCCACCAAGAACTGTGCACTGGGCCTGGGGCCCACATCACCCCATTAACTTTCCCAATTCTGCTTCGTTCCCTGCCGTCCAGCCATAGTGGACTCCCGGCCACTTTGCAGCCTGACAGGCACGTGCCTCCTTAGAGCCTTTGCTCTTGCTGTTTCTCTACCTGAAATATGCTCCCCTCAGACCTGTGATAAGCTAACTCCTTCGCCTCCTTCAGTCTGTTCAAATGTCATTAAATGAAGTCTACCCTGAACATAGGCTTATTTTAAATTGTAACATCTCACTGACAGCCCAATTCCCTTTACCTAGCTTGACTCTCCTTTTTTTTTTTTTTAACAGCATTTAGCACCTTCCACAATACACTATGATTTCACTATTGCCTTCTGTGCTGCCTCATGTGTCCTAGGTGCCTAGTATAGTACCTGGAGGAGAAGATGCTCAGTAAATATTTATGGAATAAACAAGGACATGGGGTTAGGAATCATAGAGGGAGGCAGGATTCTAGGGCCTATAGTGTCTTATTATAGTCAAGTCAGAGATCAGCCTACATTTTCAATTTAGGTAAGGGAAAAGATTTTCTCTGAGTTTACTAGCAATCTTTCTGACAATTTAAAAAAGTTAATTCAACACAAATTTGAAAGTTTTAGTTTTCCAAAATACAATAATTTTCTGCTGAATAAAGAAATTCAGTGGTTGAGCATTCTGAGAGAACAAAGATTTGTCCATCGATTTTTAAATTTTTGATATAATATAGTAGTCTGGTAAAAACCAGTGTTATAAAACATCAGCAGTTATAAAAAAGTCTTCAAAGTATCCAAAGAGAAATTATCTTTTGTCTTTTCTACATGTTTGAATTGTACTTATTCATATTGTTTACATTCAAACATGTGTCAGACTTTTTTTTTTTTTAACAAACTCTATTTATATAGGCATAGAGAGAGAATGCTGTCAGCGGTTTGTGGGGCAAAGGGAGAGGGAGAGAGAATCTTAAGTGGACACCACACTCAGCATGGAGCCCAATGTGCATAGCTTGATCTTATGACCCTGAGATAGTGACCTGAGCCAAAATCAAGAGTTGGATGCTTTAATCAACTGAGTCACCCAGAAGCGCCTGTGCCTAGACTCTTAAACATACTTGTGCACTAACCGTGACTTCTAACTCTTAATAATTACATATTTTAGGGTAGATATTTTTTCTCACTCTTATCAGTGGTATTGGTTCCAAATGATTATGACCTAAATATAATTTATTATCAGAAGCCAATATAAGACAATTTCATTTTTTAATTTGTTAGCCCCTAGTTTTGGCTTTGAGTGTCCACTATGATATTTTGCTCAACTGTTTCAACATTCTTTACTATCTAATGCAGTTTCAAAAGCTAAAAGAACCATAAATTTAATACAATTTTCTTTAGCATTATTGTTAATAACAGATGACACCTAGACTGTTTAAGACCTATAATTACTCTTACTTAAAAAGAATCATCAAAATGAATGCTATAATCACTTTCATGAATGAGTGACTAGTTTCTGCCAAAATATTGTTTGAAAGATCTAACAATGTACCAATGACCTCATTTCTAATACATTCCTGAAACATTATATTTGCTACCTATTGAGAATTTAAATGTAATTTCTAATTAGGCCTTTGGTTTTTATTCTAAAAACAAGTCTTGGCCCTAAAAATTGAATTATATATAAAGAATACATTATTGGAAAGTTCAATTTGTAACTTCATTATAATGGCTATTCATTCAGAATTAATAAATTCATATCATGATTGGGTACATTAGACAAGTATCCTGTCATGCAAACATAGCAGGAAGAGGCTTTTTATATACATACAAAGCCTATATATACATATATATGTATATATATACATATACTTAAATTCACTTGTTTACTTGACGAAATTTCAAAAGACAAAACCAAGCAGAAAGAAGAAAAAATAAAATTAGGAAAATGTCATAATTAATTATAAAGATATGCCAGAGTCAGATGTTCAGGATTCAGAATCCAGCTCCAGCATTTACTAGCTTTGTTACTTAAACTTTCTGTGTCCTGTCTCTATGAAAAATACTGGAATAAAATCTGAAATGCTCTTCCTTCAAGCCTTCTCACAACTTGCTATTTTCTTTTATTTTGGTCTCTGCTCAAATGGTAACTCCCAAGAAAGACCTTCCTCTGTTTTATTTTTTTCTCAGCATTTGATACACATAACATCCGAAATGACACTGTTTACCAGCTTATTGTCTGCCTCTCCTATTAGACCACAAGTGCCAGGAGGGCAAAGATTAGGCAGATCTTGTTTATTGCCCTGTTTCCACGGGCTAGAAGAATGACTGGGACAATGTAGGTGTTGAATGATTAAATAATCCCACCTAGCTAGAAGGTTCTTGGGAAGATTAAATATGATAATAAATGTAAAGCTCATGACCACAAATACAACAAATATTCAATAAATAATAGCTATTAGTTTACCTTTTATTAGCATTTATTTTCATTATGGTATGATTTAATTACTGTCTGATTATAAACTGCCTGACTGAAGTATGCTAGTATTATAAATGTCTGGTCATGAGCTGTGCTTTTCAAACTCGTACACCACAGAATCACCTGAAGAGCTTCTTATTACACGGATTTCTAGCCTTGCCCGCAGAGACTTTGATTCAGCAGGTATACGGCAAGGCTCAAGAATTTGCACTTTTTACAAGTTCCCAGATAATGTTTCTGCTGGTGGAAGCCACTAGCCTGGAGCCCGCACTTTGAATAGCAAGTGTATGTAGCCCAGGGTTTTAAACATTGAATATCTACACAATCAAGAGATCTCTATACCTTAAAATACTTATGTATTTATAACACGTTTTCCAAAACAATAAATGGTTGGTCATACTTAAATTTTATCATCTTCTGATTAATTGTTCCTTCATGTTTACTAATTATCACATAAAATCACCAAGTCCCTTAACTGTCACATCAACTACGCTTAATTATCAATTAACCTGTCTTCTATGCATAAATTAAAAACTAAGTACAACAATGTTTTTCCAAAGAATTTGTACCTAGTGAAGGGATTACCACCATAATCTCTGAAAGGGCACAAAGAAGAAAGCTTTCCTTTCCCATACCACAGATTTCTATGTGTATGACCCCCACCCCCTGAGGAAAGAATCATCAAACTCTTAAGAAGTCCTCTAACCACAAAAGAGTTAAGAACCAATACACTGTATTCTTCACATTTTTGCTCCTGGAACAAAGCTCCTTTGTTTCTAAGTTAAGTTAAGTGAAAAGTCTTTCATTTTAAGCCAACAATCTATACAACCACAAGCAAATATACTCTAAGTAACCTCAAAAACTTTCTGAGGATCCCGGTACAAGAGACAGAGCATCCCTTACTCTAGAACTGCCAATCTCTGGTCTCCAGTCCAGCATCTCTCCCAAAGACCTACATGGCTTCCACCTATACTGTAGGAGACAGTTTTTCAAAATTCGTAAATCCTAACTGACACTGCCTACATGCCTTTCAAGCTACTTATTACTGCATGTGAATCTTTAAAAGGAAAAACAGTAAAATAATCAACAAATTGGCCACCTATTTATTCATTTAATCATTATTAAGCACTCAAGTACCAAGTACCAAGGATACACCAAATCTGCCTGTGGTTCCAGGTAGGTGGCATATCTTGGAGGAGAAGAGTTTTAAAGGATGGGTAACGGCCAGCCGGGCATATGGGCTAAGTGCATTCCAAGAGAACACACAGCTGAGCCAAGTATGTACATGTGTGTGAAGTAGGTGGTAAGGGAGGAAGAGGTGGGCATAGCTAAGTAGCTTTAATTTCTCCTGAGAGCACTAGGATATCTCTAGGAAATTCTGGGGTGGTTGAAGAGTGAGTGATGAAGACAGGAGCTACTTCAAATGGTCAGGCATTGACACAGGTTAGAAGTGGGCTGTGGTGACTGGTGAGAAGTAATGAGGGTCTGAGAGAACAGTAACAGGAGGACTTAAGTGAAGGGACAGATTTGAGAGATATTAAAGAAGCCAGACAGGACTCAGTCCCCATTTTGTTAGGGAGGATAAACAGAGTCAAGTGTGGAGCTTATTTTCCTGGTGGATAACTCAGTGTCGGCATCCCATTCATTCATTTTTTGACAATGAGGAGTCCCAGGTGGACACCCAAGTGCATATCGAGTAGGATTCTGAAACTCAGAAGGAAGGTCTATGCCAGAAAAAAAGATCTGGGAGACATCAGCACATGCAGCTTAAGTCCCACAGTAGATGAGCTCACGCAGAAAAGAAAAAGATCCAAATACACATGTAGAAATTTCTTCTTGGCTTATGAGTTTTTCTTGATAGATTTTAAGTTCTGAATTTGTCTTTTTTACCACTCTGCCCCAGTGGCTAGCAAAGTGCCTGAGAACTAATTATTTTGAGTAATTCAATAATTATCTATTATTTGGGTAGACATGTTTATTTCCTTAAGGTATTTTTTTATTTGGGTTAAAGTTATCTCATAGATCTATAACCATAGTTAATGTGGATTTTAATTCATCTAGCATCAAGTGACCATTCAAAGCTATGACTTGTTTCTGTTTTAATTTCTATCTTGTTTTAAAATTTCATCTTTTTATCAAGTGTCCTTGGCCTGCTGAAGAGAAGTGTTGTTAACAGGTGAGATATGAGCATACTTATACTGGGGCTTTTATAAGAGTTCTTTGTTTTGTTTTGTTTTTTTGCAACTCTTTGCCAAGAACCTGGGACACAGTCTACCCTGCCATCTCTGCCTCTCCCAGCCTTCTAACTGGCCCTTCCTCTTTCTTCCCATGCAGCTGTGGAGCTAACATCTTCAAGGGCTACTGTAGTCAGTCATCCTGCTGGTCCTGTTGGCCCTTATTTCTACATCGATGGGGAAGCCAGGCAAGGTTAGCTCCAGAATTTCTCAATGGGAGAAAGACTCACAAAACCATAGTATTTGTACAAAGTTATTTTAGTAAGATACCCTTTTTATTTGCCTAAATCAAGATTAAAAATATTATGGTGTACTAGAATATCACTTAACATTTCTCACTTTCCTCCTCTCCCATTTGGCCATCTGACTTTTCTATTTCCTACTCTCTCAAATCGCAGTATCATTAAATAGGACCCACATTATACATAAGAAAACTGGGTAAAATCAAAGACCCAACAAATGACTGAGGAACACTGCTTTGCAGTATTCTTTATCATTACAAATAAGAGGATACTTTGCAAACAGGATAGTTTTTGCTTACAAGCCCCAACATAAATACAAACAAAAATAATACCCAGAAATCGAGGGACCAGAAAGTGCATTAAGATGAGTACTACAGGATTGTCAGGTCTCCACAGACACTGGGTTGAGTACCTTACTTCATCATTTACTCTGCTATTCTGTATTCCTGCTGATGATAAAGGTCACATTTATGATTCACCACTGTTTTTTAATTCCACTTCAGCTATGTACGTTTTCTCTCAGTAAAGGGGCTTGATGACAGCCAAGGAGTTTTTCAGGCTAGAATGACTTGTGCAATTAAACTTTCATTTACCCCTTTAGACTTTAAACTGCTATTGTAAACATAAACATTGCCCTTGCTTATAACCTGTTTATACTTCTGAAATCTTTTGTTTTCCTCCCAAAAAGTGACATTTAAATTGAGATTTCATTATGCCCCAGAGAAAATTTTCTTTCAGAAAAACAGATATAAAATCTGTGTAAGAAAGGCAGAAATTGGGAGAATCTGGGCTTTATTCTCATTTTCCAGAGTTGATGGTTTTTGCTAGAGAAATCCAAATGCGAAAATAATGCACAAATATTAGAAGGAACAAAACAAAACAGACTGGGACCATGTCTTGGTACCATGCTTGGTATAGCAGGAAACATGGAAGTGTAACAGAAAGTCCTTGTCCTAGAGTAACCACATCCACTGGGTCCTCCTCCAAAATACATCCACGATCCAATCACTCTTCCCAGGCTCCAGTCTCACACCTCTTTACTCTGGTTGAAGACTCTATAATCTTTCAGGGGACCTGCAGTGACTGCTGTTGTATAAACCTCCCTGCCTCAAAGCCTTATTTATACTGGCTTTTCCCTCTTGTCTAGAATGCTCTTCCCACATATCCACAGAGGTCAGTTCCTTCAGGTTTGCGTTCAAATGTCATCTTATCAAAGATGTCAGCCCTGACACTCTATGTAAAATAACCCCATCTGTCCTACCTACAGCCCTTCTTTGTTCCCTTTATAGCATTCATCACTATCTAACGTGGCACATGTTTATTATCGGTTTCATAATAAACACTAGAATGTTAAATTCCACTAGAATATTAAACTTCACAAGAGCATAGATTTTTTACTCTATTTTGTTCACAGTTGCATCCGTTCTGGAATGGATGGTGCCTGGCACACAGTACATATTCGATAAATATTTGCTTGATGATATTGAACTGGCAAATATTCAGGTTAAATAATGATACAGGGCAATAGTAAATTAGTATTTCAAGACCATTCATAGTTAATTGTTAATTGAATAGCATAGGCTGGTAATAACCAAAGGCCATATATATCCTCATCACTTGGAAAGGTTTTCCAAAGTACACACACATGGACCTCACCACCACTGATCCACCAAACCGTCTTCTACTGATAGGCTAGGTGACAAAGAAACTTGGTAAGAGTTCCACAGATATGATCATATTAGAACAGAGATTTTCAAAGTTGATCATGCTTCAGAATCACCTAGAGGGCTTACTGAACATAGATTGCTGGGCCTACTCCCAGAGTTTCTGATTCAGTATTCTGGAGTGGGGCCTGATAATGTGCATTTCTAACAAGATCTCAGGTGATGCAGAAGTTGCAGGGTTTTTGGTCAAAGGGTACAGAATGTCAGTTAAACAGATGAGTAAGTCCTAGAGATCCACTGCACAGAATAGCCTATAGTTAACATTACTGTGTTGTATGCTTAAAATTTGCTAAAAGGGTAAATTTTAAGTGTTCATATCACAAAAATAATAATAATAAGAGCTGGGAGAAAACTTTTGGGGGTAATGGACAGGTTTATGGCACAGATGTGGTGATGTTTTCATGGGTCTATACTTATCCCTAAACTCATCAAGTTGTATACATTAAATATGTACCTTTTTTTTTTTTGTATGTCAACCATACCTCAGTAAAGGGACATAAAAAAGCCAATGAACTGAAGTACGCATACCCAAACAAAACCTGGGAGCAGAACAAGTCCTTCAATAAACTTTAATATTTTTTTCCCAAAATCTATTTAGGCTTGGTTTATTTTTTCTTAAAGATTTTATTATTTCAGAGAGACAGAGTGAGTGTCTGTGATATACTTTTTTTTAAAAATCAAAAACCTAAAATAGTTCAATTTTTAAAAAACTATAACCAATAACAACATGTTTATGATTTTTAGAACATTAAGATTAGATAAAAGTCAACTATTACATAATAAGAAAAAAATACAAGAAAAATTTCATGCCACTGGTATCCCAATGACAAATTTAATCCTGAAAATAAACTCAAAAGTTAATGATTCTTGGAATACTCATCGTTTTGAAAGTGAAAATCTAGATATTAAAAAAAAAATGTGGTAGTTTTAAGAGAACAAATGTAACCCATAACTTCTGATGGGTAAAGGACATAAAAGACTACTCACAGGTATGGAGGCATTCCGTCACTGTAGTTGGCTTGATCAGGTACCCTTTACAGATGTAGCAGGTGATGTAAGGATTGAAATCTTTCACCAAGTGTTTCCTTTGGGTAGCCATTCGTGGTTAACTAGGCTTTAGTAGTTCAGGCAAAGAGGGGTAGTAAGTGGATGAAGTTTGATCCCAGGAGCTGGTATGGAGTTCCCAACTGGATGTCCTGAGGCATGAGAACTAACATCCAGATTTATCATGAGATCGCTGGTCATCACTCCTTTTGGTGATCTGGCTTTCCCATATCTGTTTCCACAGTAATTTTAAAAAGATAAGAGAAAAAAGTGTCAAATTCCTCATACTATATTAATAACATATTAGCGGCAAGTGTTACATGCTCCCAATTAGGTGAATGGGTGAACAGAACATGTCTCTTACTATCACATTAATTTGTAAACCTGCTATGATTTAATTCAGGATAACAGATACATCAAATCCTGGAGCCTTCACTATGAACTCTAAAAAATGACACCCAAGGTGGTTAACTCCAGTTTTGGTATCTTTACCTCTACAGTAATGCATTTTAACTATCTGCTTGACTGCTTTGTTAGGAGTTCTTACCAATACAGGTTATAAGATTCAAAACTGAAGTCACTGTCCTCCCTACCAATATGCTTCCTATTTCCATTTTGTACATCTGGTCAGCGAAATCAAGTTGATGTCCTTTTCTATTCCATCCATAGCCACCCTACTTAAGCTTACTTCTCCACCTGCAGTCCATCTTCATTCTGCCAGCTTTATTTTATTCTATCACATTCGGGTCTTCTTCTCAGAGACTGCCAATGTCTCCTTTTTACAAACAGAAAGACATTTAAATTCCTTAGCTTTCCATATAAGACCTTCCACAGGCTGACGTTAGCATACCCTTCAACACTTTTCTTTAGGCAAACTGAAAGGATCACTCTCTCACAGTCCATTCTGCATGGGCAATATACTCTGTGCCCAACAAGCCCTCCCTTATTTTGTCTAAATCCTACCTACATCCTTTGAAACCCTTCTCCAAATTTACCCTCACTGTACTCTCAAGTTTAATCCTTCTTTTTTTGTAACATTTTCCTTTTGATTCATAGTTACATTCATTCTTTAGGTCCTCTATTAGACTACACAATCTCTGATAGCAACTACTCACATTTAGTAAATGTATAACCTAGGCAACGTTACTTATTCTCTCTAAATCCGTTTGTTTAAACTGTAAAATAAAAATAAGAGTGCCAGTTCCCTAAGAGTAGTGAGGATTAAATGAGACCATATACATAAAGCTAGCACACAGTAAAAGCTAAAAGTCATTATTTTCCCCCCAGAAATATTTAGCCTTGTTGGCTGGTAGATGGGATTGTTAAAGAAAAAATAAAGTTTAAAAGGTTTCTCACAAACAAATGTGTTCTCTGAGAAAACAAGGTATTGATTTCCCAAGTTAATCCTATAAACAGGAACTTTTCTTCTATCTTAGCTGTTAACTCACAGTTATAAAGCAAGCGGGGAGGCAAAAGGCATCATTCCACGGACACATCGCCATTAAGAATGTGCATGGAATAGGTTCTGCGTGATCCCATCCCACTCGCTCAGGAAAGTTATGCCCAGGGTGTAACATAAAGGGAGCATAAATAACAGCCAAGGGGGTCTGGGTTCTGGTCCTTTGCCCTGTATGACCTTCAGTAAGGCATTTAATACCCGTGCCCGGGTCTCAGCTTCTCCGCTATACATAAGGACTAACGGCCCTGCCTTTTCCACAGGTTTGCCAGGAAGCTCCAGAGCTGAGAGTCTTCTGAAAGAGGAAATGCACGGTCCCGACCTCGGGAGGTATGAAGAGAGTAAGCCACAGAGCCCTGTCACCAAGACAGTTAAAGGAAGCAAGTACTTGCAGTGACGGGGCGACACGGAACTTTTCCGCGTCCTCCGGCGGGACCCGGCGCCACGGCCCTGGGCGGTCCGAGCACTAGTCCGACCCGCCGGCCCGGCAGGTGCGCGGGCCCGGGCCGGGAGGACGCGCTGCTCCGGCCCGGCCGGGGCTACGCGTGGGAGGACGCGCCGCCTCCCCCGGGGCCGAGCGCCGGCAGCCCGCCGCCCTCTCCGCGCCCGAGGGCAGGACGCGGTTCCGAAGCCCCCGGAGCCCCGCTAGCCACCCCTATTCCCGGCCCCGAGGGGCTCTCCCGGCTTCAGGCAAGGCCGGCCGCGGCAGGTGCCTAGAGATGCCGCTCCCGCCCCAGGCGCAAACTTGCGCTGGGAGCGCGGGGGCGGCCTGGGCCCCTCGGCCGCCTCTCCAGCCCGCCCGGTACCTACCCCGCGGCCGCCGCCGCCGCCGCCACCACCGCTCCTCGCCCGCCAGCGCGCCGGCCTCAGAGGGAAGGAAAGTGAAAGAGAAACAGCGCCCGCCGCGGCCTGGCCGGTCCCCGCGCCCCGTCCGCCCTCCCCCTGCAGGCGGGAGCGCGCCGGCTCCGCGGGGCCACTCGGCTCGGGCCCGATAGGGCGCGGCGGGCCTCGGGGCCCAGGGCCGGTGCCGCCTCCAAGGGCAACTCCACCCCCTTTCAACCGCCGGGGCCGCCGGCCGGCCACGCCCCCGGCCACGCCCCCGGCGCCACGCCCGCAGGCCACGCCCGCCTGCCCGCGCTCCTAGCAGGTGCCTTAGCCTCTCCGCTCGCCCTGCTGCGGTGGCTTCAGTGCGACACGTGGCCTTGGCCAAATTTTATCTCGGTTCTTCTCCTCATCACCCCTCCCGGTTGTTTTCATCATAACAATGTCTGGTACATTTTCCCTGGTGGGTTTAAAAGCAGTGGTCAGTGTTGACAATGAGTCACCCTGCGAAAGTGTCTACTCAGCTGCGTCTTCCCCAAGCCAGTCCCACCTGCGCGCAGCGGGGACGAAGACATTCCTTGATTTGCACCTTATGCAAAAATCACTAATGAACTTGCTACTGTGGGGTGGGGGCTGTTGATGACCGTAAGCAAGCAGGAACGTTGTGGTGGGGGCATGGGGGGGTTCGTGGGTGGGAGTATCAGAAGAAAGGTAAAGAGTTATTACTATTTGCAAGGTTAAAAACAAACACCCCAGGTCTCTTTCTAGTGGCTTTGAGATCTACAAGAGACCATTCACTGCTAAAGATTTATTCAAAGGCATGCATTAAAGGATTCCTTAACGTCATTCAATCCTATTCTACTGCATTCCAAAAACTTACAAATTTCTACCGCAACCTCTATTTTGCTAAACATTAAATTAGACCTGGTTCTTTGCTTCTTAGAAGACTGCAATCAAGTAATCCTAGGGTGTCAGGCAAATCAGTGTGGTCTCCACCAGTAAAACAAAAGTTAAAACAAACATCCCAAAGGAAATCAGTAAAGGGTGGTTTCAATTTATGTATTAGAGGAAAAGGTGTTGTAATTACATCATTCTGCTTCTGTATAAGTGAGAGTGGTGGGGGCTGGGGAACTGACAGTACTGGGTTGGGGTGGAGGATTAATGCAAAGTATTTGTTTTATCTCCTATTGAAAGTAGTCACTATCCTTATTATCAGAGGGATAGATTGTGGAGATGGTTCTAGTGGTAAACCAACAAACCCAACAACCATTGGTCCAGCAACCAAACAGGTGTTCCAAGATCTATTTCAAATTTGAATACATCAAAACAGTAGAGAAAGACATCTTTTAAAACATATCTAATTTATAGTTAATCTTATGTAGAGGGAACATAACATATAAAAAATACCATTGCTAATATCACAGCGGGAGCAATACATTTTCTCAAACAGCTTTCAAGGACCACATTTTTATAGTCCCTGTAAGAACCATTTTGCAAAAGCATACATGCCAATTTCTAAGCTAGGATCAGCTTCAATAAGTCAAGCACTCACAATGAGCACAGAAAACAAGTTTGGTTAAATGACTTTATAGGTGAAGGGTACTTTCAGATCTTTCATCTCAGAGAAAAAACAGATCAAAATGTGAAAAGTCACCCTGTTTCAAGCAATGGAATACACTACTGTATATACTATTATATATTGGTATTTTCCTATTTTGCATCTGAACCCATTAAAAAAATGTTTTTAAAGAATAACACTTAATAGAGGTCCAAGGCGGGGGGCTTAAATGTGATTGGTGATTGATAGTAAGTGGGATTAATCAACATTCCCTGAGGAAATGAGTTCGAGGATGGATATTAGGACGGCTTTCCTTAGAAATGGAAGGAGTGAGGAATATGCTAGAGTAGGACCGGAAGACAGGTGTAGAGGGTGCATTGCCATAACCCAGACTGCAGACAGTGGACTTAGGAGTGGGAGAGAGAAACACAGCCTTTGTAAGGAAATCTGTGCCTGTGTCCCTGGAGGATCTGTAGTAAAATGTTCAGTGGTTTCTCCTTTTCCCTCTTCAGCAACCACCCCACCTGGGAATGCTTTCCAGTAACTCACTTCTCAGTCCTCTGGTTCTGGCGGTGGGGCTGGAACAAACCATAGAAGCCTCAATGTGAGAGGGCAGCTCTGATAACAAATCTCGAGTACCAGTGGGGCCCTCAAATAAACAAAGACCTGGAAGCAATTGGATATGCAGGACTGGGGGTGGGGAGGCAGATAAAAGAATCATAGCTGGGATTCCCCTTATCATGAATCTACTTCAGCCTTCTCATTTTACAAATGTAGAAACCAAGATCCTGAAAAGTGGCAAGTTCATAATCACAGACCTGCTTTTGGTAAAACCAAGACCAAAACAAAGGTACCAGTTCCATAGCATTTACATTTCTCAAGGGAACTTCTTAAGTCCAGGATTTCAAGAGAGGTTGGGTAAGAAACGTGTTAACTTGAAAGAAAATAAGGAACAAAGGGAGAGAAGAGTGGGTGAAGGGAGAGAGACAAATAACTGTCTATATGGTCTCAAGGAGGAAGCTGCCACTGGTGAGTTCCTACCAAAGAAGCCTAATCCCAAAGCAGAAACTTGTTTCATTTGATCATTGATCCAGACTCTTCCAGGGAACCACAAATGGCTCTTGGTAACTCTAGCAACTACTTGGATCTACCCGTATACCTAACAAACATTTTCAATACTTATATTTTATGTCTAGATTTTTATTTCAGTTAAGGCTGGGAAGGGATAATTCTATACTGAAAAGTTTGCATTCTGTCTTTGGCTAATATATTATCCATGAACTGATGTTTAATAGCATAATGTATAAAAATGGGGTTAGAACTTTACATTTCCCCTGGGATATTAAATGAGATGGCTTCTTCATTTTTGTAAATTATTTTATGTACCTCAGTATGCTAGTTAATCTTTTTATATAGAATATCTCTAACATAAAATTATCTTCTATAAAAGTCTTCTTACAGAGATTTTAGAAAATAGTAAAATTTAAAGCATTCCCCTGGGTCCAAATGTATTTATTTTATAGCCATGGATATGACAGCTCAAAATCTATGACTACCTAAAATCAGTGATGGGGGTATGAGAAGGGAACAGAACCGAAGTTCCTCCAATCACCCTCAGCCATGTCTCTTTTTCTCGTAATGCACCTCTCCCCTGTAATCAATAATTCTCAAGGACTCTCTCTACTAAATGTCTCTTGAATCCTTCCACTTAACCTGACCAGGTTGAGATTATTATTATCTCTACCCTCCATTACTTCAATGAATTCTTAGCTATAGCTCTTATCTGTACAACCATTCCTCATAGCACAACCAGAGGACTCTCTAACTACAAATTGGATCATGCTGTTCCCCAGTTTAAAAACCTCTGTTCTTAGGTTGATGCTCAAACACTTAATAAGCCCTTTCCAGATCCCCATCATGTCTATAGCATTTCCCCTGAACTTATTCTTTTGCCCTAAAGAACATTTTTACCCTCTAGCTAGAAAGATGGGTCTTCTTCCTTTCAAAAGCGCATCCTGTCCCAACTTCCTTACCCCTCCCCTCCCTTGCTAAATCTGGTCAACCCTTGTTTATCCTTCAGTTATCTGACAATATCAAAGACTACCTTCCCAGACACCTTGATGTTTTTGAAGAGCGTCTTTGATATACATATACAACATACATACATAACAACTCAACTTACTCTCTCAAGTCCCACATCACACTGTCTTGAACTGACTGGTTAACCTCCTACTAGTGCATAAGCCCAGGTGACCCATGGCTTGATTGTGCTTCACTAGCAGAACAGATGACAAAATGGTAAGCGTTTAAATAAATACTGGCTGAAAAGCTGAATATTTGCACGCACTCTAAGACGTATTCTGTGTATTCTTTGTCTGGCTTCTTCTTGGAGGGATCTTTCCAAAGATATGTTAGGCATAATCCCTGCAATCTAGGACTACTAATTAAAATCACAACAGGGAATAGAGACTTATCCACAGGAAACAATTATAGAGCAATACACCAAATTTATTAATAAAGTATTAAATGACAAAAACTCCAGCTGAAGGAAGGAGTGCTACTGATGGTCAAAAAATTAGCCCTACATGCTCAAGACTCTGCCAGTAATAAAGACTGCAAGGGAAAATACTAAAAGCTACGGATATGAAAAATAAATGGGAATGTCAGAAAAAAAGAGAGAAATTAAGTCAATACACCTAAAAGGAAGTACAGATAAATAGCGTTAGGTAGAGGGACAAGATTAGTCTATGAAAGACTGTGCAACTAGCTAAATAAATATTTTAAAGTGCCTTAAGTACATTATGCTAAAAAGACAGACTAACAAAACTTGTTTTTTTCCCCCCTCTTTTGAGAGGCAGAAAAAACTAGCTGTATTTTCTTTACTGCAATTTCAACAGTTGGCTGGAGCAAGTTCCATTTATACTGGAAGAACAGAGAATGTAACTAAAATAGGTACAGACTATAAGGAAAAACTGCATTTACTCCCATCACTCCCATCATCAGGGCTGTGGATACTTTAAAACATCATGACAAAACCACAACTGTTATTTTGGGAGGTCAGATTAAATCCTTCAGGATCACCAGTGGACAAATGACTGACATGCAGAAACTAAGAATATTCCATCAAATTTGAATGTAGATGATTCTAACTTAGGAGTGATTATAGAAAAGTTAGGGAAAAAAGCCCTACCAAAAAAAGATATGAAATTCAAATGGGGCAAGTGCAAGATAAAAATTTAGTGACATAAACATTCAAATACCAGAGGAGACTAGGCACATGATTTGAAAAAGTCGTCATTTTAGAGGTAGCTGTGGTTCAGAGGAAGGGACACTGGACCTAGAAAGAGAACCTGGTTTTCTGTCAGGGCAAGTCACTTAAGCTCCCTTGGCTTCATTTTCTTTTTATGAAAACTGAGATTAATGTTACCTTAATCACTAGTCTTTTCTTTCTATATTTGTGTGTTATTATAATGAGCATATAGAAGATTAAATGAGATAAGTTTTTTTTAAAATTATCAGCTGTAAAGGACTGTAAAAATATAAGGTTTAAGTGTCAATCCTGTAGACCCCCAGCAGTCGAATAGTACCTGGTAATCCTGTACCACCCAGCAGAGGTCCTGGATGCTGAGAGAGTTTACAGGATGAATGAGACACTCCAGGCAAGGCCATGAATGTAGGACACAGCATAAAGTAAGGCATGCAATGGTCACCAAGTATTCCTTCCTCTGGACTCAGTATTTATCACACCCAATTTTTAAAAAGATGGGAAAACCCAAGTATTTCATACTAAGCAATTCAAAGACACACAAAGAAAACTAATTCCCCCCAAATGTGTAATAAACTGGGTTAGTTCAACATTGCATTAGTGTGTGTTAAATCTTTATTTACTCCTCTCAGATGAAGGGGTAGCAGAAATGTAATGTTTTCCATTAAAATGCAAAATCTCTGGGCATGGTCACAGTCAAGTCCTCACGAACCATCTCTGGAGCTAGGAGCTCCTTGCTCACCAGGATTAGTAGACTTCTTAGTCTAAAGGAAGGGAGAGAGGCCAGGGAAGGGCAGGAGGCTTTAGTTATGACTTAACACTTTAGCAGGATATTAACTGTAACACTTTGCTGGCTGGGAGGTCCGGGAACCAGCAGGAGGAAGGCAAGTGTAACTGAAAGAGAAGAGCAAAGCACCAAAGACAACCTTCTCTCTTGAACTTCACAATTCTGTCTTGGATCAAAACCAAACCAAACCAAACCAAGAAAACACTCTTGAACACAAAAAGCAAATTAGTGTGTGTTCATATGGTCTTCAACTATTCACACTTAATGACTAAGATACTGATTACTTTGTGTTCAGGTTTGCAGGAAAACTAAGAGAACACAGGCCTAAATTAAAGCAGGGCAACATGACTTATGAGGTAGATAGTCTTAATTCTTGGGCTTCAGGGTGATAAACCCCACAGAAGTTTCAGAAGCTATGTAATAGCTTGTCTGTGATAGTTCAAGAAGAAAGAAACAGTATGTGTCTTCAATGGTTTCTTCACTTCTGTCTGTTGTAAGGGGTTATCCTTGCTGACTGGAAAAGATCCTACCACTTACCAAAACCTCCTAATAGATTCTTGATGAGAAGCTGAAAAAAGCACTAGCATCCAAGCATCTTAGAACACATGATGAAGGAGAATACAAAATGGTTCATAGAAAGTGGTTATAATAATAAAATAATATCTTTGATATATTAAAAAACAAAAGTGGTTAGCAGCATAAGCTCCATGAAGACAGGGCTTTTATCATTACTGTTGTATCCCTTGAATCAATTCTAAAACATAACAGGATCTCTGGGGTGCCCAGGTGGCTCAGTTGGTTAAGCGGCTGCCTTCAGCTCAGGTCACGATTCCAGGGTCCTGGGATCGAGCCCCTCATCAAGCTCCCTGCTCAGCAGAGAGCCTGTTTCTCTCTCTCCCTCTGCCTGCTGCTCTGCTTACTTATGCTCTCTACCTCTCTGTCAAATAAATAAATAAAATCTTTTAAAAAATTAAAAAAAAATAACAGGATCTCATTAAATATTTGTTGGAATAAATGAATGAACAGATGAACAAGCAAATAAATGAAATCTGACTTTGCAGTCAAGACTGCCAACGTTCAAGTTCTGGTACAATCTCTCTTTTTAAGATTTTATTTATTTGAGAGAGAAAGACAGAATGAGAGAGAGAGAGAGATCAAGAGCAGGGGGAGGGGCAGAGGGAGAAGCAGACTACCCACTAAGCAGGGACCTTCCCATCCCCACCCCCCATGTGGAACTTGATCCCAGGCCCTGGGATCATGACCTGAGCCAAAGGCAGACACTTAACTGACTGAGCCATCCAAATGCTGTGGGCACAGTCTCTTACTGGCTATATGTCATAGGGCAAAGAACTATTCTGTCTCTCAGTTTCCTCATAACCTAAATGGATATAATAAAAGTACGTATTTCAGGGGGGCTTAAGGGGATTTTAAGGAGATAATACCAGCAATGCACTTAGTACACTTAGTAAGCAAACAACACTGAATTCATCTTGAGAATTTCGTATCCATATCCTTCCCCACTATTTGGACAAAACAGCAATAAAACAAAAGACATAATTTAAGGCCCAATGACAAACAAATACTTAGAACAAATGCATTAGTATGATCTACTTGCTTTGAGGATGTATGTACAGGCAACACTGAGTCACCTAACTTTCCTGACAGTTGCCCTTTCTTGACCTATAAGAATTTTAAAGTAAGGTTACTTCTAAGAGGCAAATGAGTAAAATATGAAAATCACAACTTAAATTACTCAAGGTGAAATCAAGAAATAGGATGCACAGAAATCTAAAGAATTTTATGAACACTCAAAATTCCAAATGAGTGACCTAGGGATAGTCTTAGGGAGGCAGAACTGAAATGTGATAGTAAACTAAAATATAATCAATTATATTTTATCCCATCTGGGTAGCTTTATGCAAACAGAAAAAGAATGATGAGCAAAGGGCAAGATGTGAGTTGTGCATAGGCAGCATTGTCTAGGACAGGGAGACACTGAATTTGGCAAATTTTGAACTAGTCACCAGGGAAGTATGCTCTGAGCCTACCCATCATTGGTTCACGAGACTTGAATGATCATGCCTCATCTTTGACTCTGATTCCAATGACCACAAAGTTACTTTCTGAGTATTCATTTGTGTTCCCTTATACCAAAATTCTGGAAGCAAATTCCTGAAGTGCGAAATTAATATTTGCAACTATTCTACTATAAATTTTAAGATTTTTTAAAAACTATAGCTGACTAATACTATGACACTACTGAATTCCTTCGAGAAAGATAATAAAATGTGCTATTTTAAGAGCTGAGAATATTAAGTTGATCAGTTTCTTTGGGCCAAGTCAAGTGGTAAATAAGTCAGGGATAAGGCTAGAATTTTCTTGGTTCTGTAAAGCACATTTCCTTCAATTAAGAAAAAATTTTGGATAAGCTAGTTACAAAAGGACAAGCATTGTATGATTCTATTCAAATGAAGTATCTACAGTAGTCAAATTCATAGAGACAAAAAGTACAATGGTAGTTGCCAGAACTAGGGGTAGGGGGAGTGGAGAGTTAGGTTACTGGGTATAGAGTTTCAGTTTAGGTTGGTGAAAAAGTTCTGAAGATAGATGGTGGACATGGTTGTACAACAATATGAATGTATTTAATGCCATTGAACTACACACCTGAAACATGGTTAACATGGTAAAATTTATTTTATGTATATTTTGCCATGATAAAAAGGAAGAAAAAGCTTCCTTTTCTAAAAAGGAAAAGAAGATCACAGCAAACAATTAAGACCATTGGCAAATTGGCTCATGACCATTCATGAGCCTTGGTCTACCCATCTATGACATTGCTTTAGACTTGGGATACATGATCTCTAATGACCCTTAAAGTTCTTCAATTATGGGTTTTACAATTTGGAAGCATTACCCAGAGCAGGGGCTGGCAAATTTTATCTGTAAGGGTTAGATGGTAAATATCTCAGGCTTTGTGGATTACATGGTTTCTGTTGTAACTCCATTCTACCCATATAGGGTAAATCTGCCCAAAACAACACATAAACAAACAAATGGGTATAGCTGTGTTCCAATAAAACTTTATTTAAGAAACAGGTGGCAAACTAGATTGGCCTTTGGGGTATTATTTGCCAATTCCTGATCAAGAGCATATCTCTGTGAACACGTACAGATGATATCCAATACAAACTTTCCTGTGTCCCAGTGTTGAAAACTTCTACAATCCCAATAAGCTCTTGTCTTAGTGTAACACCTTAACTTTATGATTTCTATTTTCCAGGCAATGAATAGAATAGATAGAATGGCTTAACTACTGTCATCATCACCACCATCATCATCACTATCATCATCATTGAATAACTCAGACAGAAACGAACTTTCACTATTTAGAAGCTAAATATAATCTGATCTTTCTCCTACATCACAATGGAGAAAGTCTGGCAACACAGAGGAAAGGAATATTAAATAAAAACATTCTCTCGTGTTCGCTGAAGAGCAGACTTAGTCTCTCACCTCCAACTTCAAGACACTGTATAGTCCCAGTGGCATTTAAAGAGAAAGTATTTCCCCATTCTACCTGGGATTCTAGAGTGCTAATCTAAGAGAAAAAAACAGGGCTTCGAGGGGTAAGCTATCTGCTTATAGACTTTGAGATAGCACTACAAGCTGGCCTGACCTGGGAAGTCCTGCTAGAATGTGTGCCTATGTCACTGCCAGTCTCCCCATGGTCAGCTTCAGCAGCCTGGTCCTGGTCTGAGAAGAGGCCATAAAGGCAAGGTGGTAAGTGTTCACCATCCTGCTTCCTTTAAAGAACAGCAGCTCCAACAAGAGAAGACATATTTAAAAGGAGGATACTGGAGCTGTGGGAAGTAGATCTGGCTTGACAGTCTGAGGAGAGGGAGGGATGCTTCTATTCTTATGATGAAGCTGATAGGCTGTAATGATATGCTTCCCTTCCAGCTTTCTGGATGGACTGTTCTAGGCAAATCAAGAAGAATCTGTGGAAAGGGTAAAAGAGTTTCGAAGTACTTTTCACATAAGTTATCATAACTGAGGTCCATTCACTACTATACTTCTAAATTACAAAGGAGGAGGCTTTAATATTAGATCATTTGAATATTGGCATTTTAATTGACTAAATTAAGAAAACTGCAGAAAAATCCAAGGAAGAGAGGCAATTACATGTACTCATTTGTGCTTTTAAAAGGTAAGTTTTGTCAAGAATTGTTGTTCTTGATTTGAACAACTTACAGTGGTACTTCACTTCCTAAAAATTTTAGAAGAATGATGCTTATCACAAATACTGACAAGGAAGTTAATTGGAACTTGATAATTATAAATTAGTATATCAGTTTCCTTTATAGTATTTCCTGAACAATTAATCATTTTTTTACCAATAAAGTCTGAAGTTTTAAGTGGAGTACTCATTTCTGCTGGAAAAGGAAAGAATTTCTGTAATTAGGAACCGAATTTATAAGCACAGGCATGAGTGCTTACATGAAGACTTTATGTTATGTAAATTAAATCACTTTAGAAGTATCTAACAATAAACTAGTCATCAATAAAACTGAATAAAGAGAATTCAACTTTTAAAAGTTGACATGTGTGGTACAATACCCATACTCAGCAACCACGTGAATGTTTCACACTTCTATCCTTGGGTCATTAACTTCATCATAATATGTATGCCACATGAAACACAAACCCTCAACACACATGTTAAGTATTACATGTTAATTATTACACAGATGTATTCCAAATACCTGTTATGGATTAAACTATGTCCCTCAAAAAGACATGTTGAAGTTCTAACCCGTAGCTGTGCGTGTGACTTTATTCAGAAATAAAGTCTTTGAAGGTATAATGAAGTTACAATAGGTCATGCTAGAGTAGCTGGGCTCTTACTCCAATAGGACTAGTGTCCTTATAAGAACAGGAGAAAGGCAGGGAGATTACCATGTGCAGATACAGATGCAGAGGGAAGATGGCCATATGGTGACCCAGGCAGAGACTGGAGCAGCAGCACCAGAACTCTCTGTGGTAGGGGAGTGGAAATTCCCACCTGGGAGGTTCCTGTCAGAAGAGGGAATCACAGCTCAGCTACCTCTGTGTTAAAGAATTTATGGAGAATGATCAAATTTAGGATCATGGCTGGGAAATGAGAGAGAATTTGTCCAGGCACATACATAAGAATAATAAAAACAAATAACCCCTCCCACAAGAACCCAAAACTGAAACCAAAGAACCCAGCAGTATTGGAATTGGCTAACATCTTTCTAGTGGTACTGATTTGCAACCAGCCACGCTGGTAGAGAAGCAGCACAAAGGATTAAATGGACTGACCTAAAGGGTAGAGAATTGTAGATACAGTGGGTAGAAGAAAGGAGTTAATAGAAAAGTCAGGATGATGACACTGGGGTAACTAGGGAAAGAAGAAAGCCAGACAGGGGTTGACTGAACTACATAGAAAGGGAGGGGTAGTGAATCCCCATTTATATTAATATAATTGCCAAGTATATAAGCCAGAACATATTTATTTTAAAATCAATTTATCATGTATTTAATTCTAGACATTCTTTTGGATCCATTCAAAGGAATCTGATTCAAGGTAATACTTAGAATACCTGGCATAGAACTACTCCGTGCTACACATGGCCAAACAGTTACAGGGACTCCTTGATACATACACACATAAACGTATACATACACACACACATATGCACAGTATATATTAAAGACTGCACAGATGAAGAACTAGAGAGATGTGCTTCTTCAAACATAACAGTCACACTCATTTTTTTTTAGATTTTTTTTTTTTTATTTGACAGAGAGATCACAAGTAGGCATAGAGGCAGGCAGAGGGAGAGGGGGAAGCAGGCTCCCTGCTGAACCCAATGCGGGGCTCAATCCCAGGACCCCGAACCATGACCCAAGCGGAAGGAAGAGACTTAACCCACTGAGATACCCAGGCACTCCAGTCACACTCATTTTAAACTGATTATTTCTATTATGTTTTATAAGGCATAAATATCACCAAGAATTAACAACTATTGCTCTCAGTACATGATGGCATTATACTTGGAGCGCTACACCAGAACTATTTATAAACTTTGACCTTTGAAACCCTTTTTAAACTGCATATAAGAACACTCCTTACCATATATGAAAACATCTATAATATTCAGAGTCAAAATATAGACAAGTAACACTTAGGAAGTAAAACTTATCATGATAAACAAAAATGTAAATGTTTTGTAACATTATCCTTTGAGGATGTGGTTTCTTCAGGAAGCATAATGCTTATGCTGTAAATTTTTTTTCATACAACTTTCCACCATGAAGATAGGACTGAAGTCCAGCTTATTCACATTTTTATAAAAAGAAGCATAGTAAAAATTCAAACTTCTTACTAGATGAATTAAACTTACTTCCAGTTAAAAATCTTACAGCTAAGAGAAAGAATGACTTCAAGGAAAGGTATGAAATGGAATTCCTGTTTTTATGGAGAGAACTGCTTTCCATTTTCTTGTCCACCCAAAGAGTAAGTACAACAAACAGAATTAGCATGCATGAGTTATCGAAGTTAGGCACTGCAATTCTTGTAGGGATATTCAGAGCTATTTTCCATTTTGATTTATTCAGATTCAATTCTCTATCTTATCCCTGTCAGCACAGCAGCCTCTGGGCACACAATATAAAATATTAAGCAAAAAAGAAGAAGAAGATGCAAATAAACTTCCAGTTACTTCTGGCTCAACAATTCACTTCCCCTAATTGACCAACATTGAGTTCTCTGTGGCCATTAAGGAACACTGCTGATTACACCTACCAGATCATTTCTGAATGACTATCAAGCACAATCATTTCTAAAATCTGTGAAAGGGAGATGTAGTGGAAACAAAATGGCTTTGTGCAACATGTCACCCCGGACCCTTTCCCATGCCTGCCTACAGAGGCTGGAGATTGTGGAGACACCTCTAAAATTCTGTCTTCAACTCCATCCAGGCAAAAGGCAACTCCAGAAAGCCTCCTGGAGCTTCAATCAGCTTATCTTGAATCAAAGTCAGCTTTCTAAGGTATAGTTTCCACTCTTTCTTTCCCTTGCTAATAATTAATGATGCGACGAGCCTTACCAAGTACCCAGAATGTGCTAAACAATTGGTGTGATTATTATTTCTTTTGCTCCAACAGCAACCCTGCGAGATACATAAAATCACCATTCTCATTTTACATGTAAGGAAACAGTGGCACGGAGTTTGTGGGACAACCAGGAGCACAAAGCTCAGGACAGATGGAGGCAAGAGTGGGATGTAGCAGAGTGGCTCCAGGACTGTCCAGGTGCTGCTCAAGCACATTCTGGATCACTTTGTTCTGTGGTAGCACAGCCTCCGGGACTTGGTACCAAGCAAGCTTAACATCTTAACTCCACTCTTTCCAACCTAGAACACCACAACTGGACCCAGCTATCACTGACCCACAAAAAATGCTATGAATGCCAACCACCTGCCTTTGCTTATATTGTTCACCACTAAATGGAATGTTCTCCTCTTTCCCCTCCTTTCACCATCCATTAAGGCCAATTGCAATGACACATCTTTCCAAAGTGTCCATTCTTCCAACCCTTCCACCTCACTGGATTCTCTCTTTCCTGAGAACTGCTGGAGCCCCATGCACCTGGTATTTAGCTGGTTTCGTATTAGTGTTCATGCTTTGTGTTTTGTAATCTATCAGGAAAGATGGTAGATAACCTAAAGGCAGGGACAGATAGGGCCCAGCTCAGGTCTTAGCAGATGCTTAGTAAATGTTGGCAGAATTTATAATAACCTCCAGGGTATTCTTCATCCTAACAACCAATTCCTCCAGCTAATCACATCAACTGAGCAGGCATTCCTGCGTTTAGATACAGCAAATCGGTGTACACTTATGTGTGTGTATAAACAGCTAGGGACAGACATTCAAGCAATGTTTAAATACAGCATTGGAAATATAACGAGGGATCCAAGTTCGTTGGAATTAAAATGATGTTTTGAAAAGCTGATAAGATGGGAAATGAAAATAAAAGCACTCCGTTGCCATTTTGCTTTTTGCTTTGGATCATTTAATAAGGACTTCTAGGACCTATATGTTAAACTCTGTTTTGCGCACTGTGGAGGGTGCTGCCCCAGTCCTGCTGAGTTGTTTTTTGTTTTGTTTTGTTTTTGTTTTTTGGTATGTGTGTGAAGCAGCTCACCTGTCTGAGAATTTTTCAATCTTAAAATGAATGAGAGAATAGGTGCAAATGTTCTCCTACTTCCTACCATCACTAGAATTCACACAGTTTCAAAAGGTTGTAAAGATACACAGAGATCTGTGTCAGAACCTGAACAGTTTCTCATTTTCAGTGATTTTTTTTTTTTTTTTTTTTTAAGAGTAGCTCACAGGTGGGGAAAGAGAGAGGCCAAACAGTAGAAAGCGGGTGTGGTCTAATTGGCACAAGGTGTCTAGCACTTGAGGGACTGAAACAGCCTTTTTGCTTTCCACAGGGCCTTGGCACCCAGCCATGACCTAGTCCCCAAATACCCTAGTAGTGGCCTGCACAGAGCACAGTTCTTCTGGCCCTGAGCTTCTATAGCAACCATTGAACCTCTAAGGGACAATCATCTATCACCAGGCTAAGCCAATTATACAGTTTGATACTAGAAATCTTCAGGTTGCATCCTCCAACACACAAAGCATAAAAGGTATTTACTTGCTTATGTATCTTACTAGATTTCCAGGTTAGCTTTCAGACATAATATTTTCATTGTGTGGTCATATTAAACACCCTCTGTGACATACGTTACTCAGAGAGGGGGGAACAAAATCCCTTCTAACCCCACATAATTCAATGAACATGTTATTATGTGCCATGACCAAGAAAAAGATCACAAGGGCTACAGTACCTTCTGTTAGAGATGGAGGCTCTAGGAGCAGGGAGATTCTTTGTAATAACAGCAAGACAGCATCCCTTAGCAGAGAAGTGGGAGCTGGTCTTCTGAAGGGAATTGGGAGTTAACAGAGAGCACTGATGGGGGCATATGAACTTGTGAATCATTCATAAGTCAGAAATTGCCCAAGCTTTACTTGAGTCTAATACTATTATCAGTTATCTATTTAAATGTCAGAAACAGCAGAAGATACAAATGGCAGAGATTAAAACAAACATAAAAACAAACAGAAACAAAACCTTCATTTTAGAAACCCTTTGGATTTTGTTAAATGAGTTGGTATGTGCCCATGGTTCCACACTCACTTATTTCTCAATGCTGATGAGTAGCCCAAACACTCAGTCCATCACACTAGCTGTCCTCTGATTTCTGATGCTCCCTCCACAACCTCCACGGAGGGAGTCCCTCAGATGTAAAGCTCTCTTCGTCTATAGGGAAGATCCTATCCATTCTTTTTTTAAAGATTTTATTTATTTATTTGACACAGAGAGATCACAAGTAGGCAGAGAGACAGGCAGAGAAAGAGGGGGAAGCAAGTTCCCTGACAAGCAGAGAGCCCTATGTGCTGCTTGATCCCAGGACCCTGGGATCATGAGCCACCCAGGCGCCCCGTATCCATTCTTAATAGGGTGAAGGAAGGGGAAATAGAAAAGTCAGATGAAAGACGGGTAAATGAAATCATGACAAGGGGAAAAAGGATTACCGATAAAAATGTGAACAGATTGGACAAGATGACGAAGCAATACAAAATTCCATGGACATCTGGAATTTTTATAAATGTAGTGGTCGCAAACTGCAGAGGGCCGGATTGCCAACAACTATTTGTCAAAAAATAATGTTAAAAGGGAAAAAGGAAATTATTTGGCCAAAAGCCACTGAAATCCAAATCCAAATCCACTGGCCAAAAGCCAATGACAGGAAACTCATAACTTTTGTGGAGCCAATCAATCAGTCAATCAATATTTCTTTTTTGAGGAGGAGAGCTCAAACTGCCTAACTTCCCTCGGTATCAATAAAGTTGGGTCTAAGGGAGAACACAGAAACACATCCTCCAATCAGGTGGCACAATTTTTCCTGATCCCTGTTGGAGCTGAATACAGCTCCCTGAAAGGTCAGGATTTCTAGGGAAATTCAAAAGTAAGCATGAAGGAGGGGAACACAGTGCTCCACATCATCATGATTTCTGGGAATCGGGTAGCTGGGGTGTAGCTCTTCTCTGCCCATGCCTAGCAGAGCTCACACACTCTTCAAATGAGTAGTCTCTTCCATGTTAATAAGGGGAATTTTCCTACTAATAGAGGTAGAGCAAGATGTATTTTAAGTCTTCCAGATCGGCCTACAGACTCCTACACCTTTGCTACTTCACCTGCTGTCCACAGACCATCAGCATCAGCACCACGCGGGAGCTTGTTAGGAATGCAGGATCTGGGGCCCCAGGTGATTTGCATGCAATTAAAATTTCAGAAGCACTGTGAATGTACTAAAAATATTTCCTACTCTTGGGATTAAGTATTTTTCTCCCCAGATGCTAGGGCTCAGTGTAGTCAGGCCAATTCTAGGACAATCTGAACATTGAAATAAATTATGGTAATGTACTATATAACGCATTGAATTTAAGAAAAGAATCCATGAAACCCTGAATCCACATTTGATTTTTTTTGAAGATATTCTTTTTTAAAAAAATATTTTATTTATTTATTTGACACACAGAGGGAGAGAGAGACACAGCAAGAGAGGGAACACAAGCAGGGGGTGTGGGAGAGGAAGAAGCAGGCTCCCCACCAAGCAGAGAGCCCAATGCAGGGCTTGATCCCAGGATCCCAGGATCATGACCTGAACGGAAGGCAGCTGCTTAACGACTGAGCCATTCAGACGCCCCTCCCTGAATCCATATTTGTAATAAGGCAATAAACAAATGGGTCAAGTGGAAGCCCTTCTTTACAATGGCATATACAATGGTATTTACAATTTACAAATATATGAGAAATGAAAGAGTCAGAAGATGACCAATTTGCAACCACCATTGCTGTCATGGATTCAGGCAAGAATTTCCAGAGTTCCTAAAACCATTAGGTGAAAGTTTGTTGAGGAGTAGGATCTTTACATAGTTTTACAGTATCTCTCCCCAGATTACTTCTGAATTACAAAGGGAAAAAGGTATCTTTACAGTGGAGAAATCTGTTGGACATTAACCAAATCATGTGATCAAATTTAATGCCATTAGTAATGGGACCACCTGACATCATGGACCTGCTGAGGTGATAGACTTAGGAGGAGACGATACCACTTCTGCCAAAAATGCACAACCTGACTCTAACTATGAGGAGCTATAAATAAGTCCACATTGAAGGACATTTTATAAAACAAATGGCTTGTCCTTTTCAAAAATGTTAATGTCACGAAAGACACAGAACACTGAGAAAGGTTGGAGAAGCTCCATAACTAAATGTAATCTGTGATTGGGGACTCTTTCCTGGATTAAGACTTCTTTGCTGTTGTTAAATGTATATTGTTCTAAAGAAAATCACCGAGACAGGTCTGTACACTAAATGTACTACTGTATCCATGTTTCTGTCCTGAATATGGCAACTGTATCTCCTTTTTAGGTGATACAAACTGAAGCATTCAGAGGTGAAAAGTCACACCTGCAACTTATTCTTAAACATTAAGTAGTTCTGTGAGGAACTGTAATAATATACGTATATAGAGATATAAAACAAATATGGTAAAATGTTAGCAAATGGTAAGTCTAAGTGAAAAGTATACGGATGTTCATTGAACTCTTGCAGCAACTTATCTGTAGATTTCAAATTGGTCAAAATAAAAAGTTAGAAATAGGGGGAAAAAGGTGAAAGATAGAAAAATGATGCTATCGCAAATGGCCCTCATACCATGGCCTTCTACTAGAAGAAGACAGAATACCATCAACTGCAGCCTCTCCCCACCCAAAATGGTCCTGAAATTGAATATAATTGAATGGAAGGTTGAAAAAAAAATTCCTCTTTAAAAGATTTTTAGGAAAAAAGTGCTTTTTGGGCTAAAAGCCCATTCTCTGAAAATGCACCTCATAATTCTTCTACAATGTGCTGTAGCCTGTTCCTGTCACAGGAAATAGAAAGGTGAAGCAGATGAAGACCCCGTTCTCATAGAGCTTACATCTGAATGAGGTGGGGGACTAAACTGTGGGAGAAAATCAGGAAAGAGCATAGCAGGCAGAGGGTACACATCAAATAGAAGACGTGAAACCCATCATTTCCAATACTTATAACAAAAATTTTAGAAGAAAAAATGTACGTTAGGTTTGGTTCATGACAATTAGTTTGTAAATGAACTTTGGCTATAATACTGTCACTTGGGATATTGCTATCTGGGACTACAGGTAATGTTTTTATTCACATACTGTTGGTGAGGGCTGATTTGGGGAGGGATGGTGGATATGTGCTCTTTGTAATTTGGAAATTCAGAAAAAAGAAAATTAAAAATATCCTTTCAAACTATTTGGGAGCAACTGCGCTCAAGAATGGAGGACATGGAGAATCAAGGAGATGAAGGTTTTGCCCAATTTAGTGATTCTAGTGAGAAATAGATTTGCTGCCTTAAAAATGAGTATATAGGAATGCCTGGGTGGCTCAATCAGTTAAGCATCTGCCTTTGGCTCAGGTCATGATCCCAGGGTCCTGGAATGGAGTCCCACATTGGGATCCTTGCTCAGCAGGGAGACTGCTTCTCCCTCTGCCTGCTATTCTCCCTGCTTATACTCTCTCTCTCTGACAAATAAATAAATAAAATCTTAAAAAAAATAAAAAAGAGTGTATTTACAGTTCTAATCTCACTGGACTAGAAGGATGAGAATACTAAACCTGTATTACCTAGACTTTGGTTTTCCCACAAATTTTTAAGGAGGTGTTTATATAAAAAATTACAAATTTAATACATAATATATTCAATTACATATATATTCAATTTAAACACACTGAATGCATGCTCTGAATTTTACAAAAATCTCTATTTTTGGCATTTCATGAGAAAGAAGCTAAAACTTAGAACACTTAGAAAACTTCTGACACTGTGCCCAACTAAAGGCAGTTCATTATATTTCTTCAACTTGGTGGCCTACACAGCACCAAATCAATACCCAATGTACTCATTTTCAGAAAAAGGAACCAAGGTAGTTAAAGGGGGAAGGAATCAGAGATGGAGGAGAGAGAAAAAGGACAGAACAATGATGAATTGGGAGTGGGGGATCTTTTGCTATGTACAACTAATTGCTTTTATTCTCTTAGCATTTGGGGGGTTCTCAGGTTTATCATCTTCCAAGACTTCTGAGAACCAAAGGTTTGTCTGGATAGAAATGGCTCTATCATTTCCTGTCAATTTATTCCCTATTTTGGTAATTTCCAAACTGGCTAATTACACAACAACAACAACCAACCACTGCAGAGAATGGATGAGTTTGAGACAGAAGACGACAAGAGAACTTGAAGGATATGCTGTGTGTCCACGATGTCCACGATTCTTACTGGTGGGGAAAGGCCTGAACTAAACCTCTAGCAACATCCAGCATTTGAAGTCATCCATCTGTGATTGAGTTCTAAATGTGTTCCTTGTTTTGTTTTGTCTTGTTTTTTTTTTTTGTTCCTTGTTTTATAACAGAGTGAAGGCAAGCACATAGTCACTTGCCCTGGATTATTTCGATGAGGGCCTACTGCATACCAGGTACTGTGACAGGTGCCCGAACACAATTATGAATTAAGCAGACACAACCTGTCCTCATGGAGCTTCCATTCCAAAAGAATTAAATATTAAATATCTATCACACAAATATTAGTTAAGGCATCGAAGATAGTTGAAAGCAAACTTCTAACAAAAGGAGGAACAACAAATATAAGCAGTTTTTCATGAAAACCTTAGGATTACCTAATTTTAACAATCCAAGCGACAACCTTGAAAGTGACAAGTTAAATTTATGATCCAATGCTGGGATCCTGTCTAAGACATCCCTAACAAATACCTCTCTTCCCTACCATATGTCTTGTCAGAATATTGTATGAGGAGTAAAGAGTGGGCAGGACTGTATTCAAATTAAACACATATTCATAATTCTAAAACATTTCTTTGTAAACCAAGTAACTATTAAAGAACACATTCTCTAAATTTCATCACTATCTCATTTGTAGTTCTGATTACATAAAAGGGAACACTTTTACAATCCTTGATGTCATGGCCCACAAATTCAATCAATTCCCACAGAGACCAGCTAGCGGTACAATCACACAAAAGCTGTGTAAAAGTGTTATGTCAGCTTACAAACATTTTGGAGATGTGGATCTTACTGCAACCATTAGGTTCACAATTTGCCTTAGCCTAAAACAATCAGGTTTAAAAATTTTAACTACCTACACTTGCTTCTGTTTTTTCACAGAATGCCTTTAATTTAAAAAATAAATAAAAGACCTATAAAATATATCCCAATTTTGAAATTACAATGAAAAATAAAAATGTTAGGGGAAGTAGCAAACAGTAAGAAAGGAAATTTCCATTAACAGGTAGGTTGTTTTTTGGGATATAGTTTTGAAGTTAAAGATGTGACTCTTACATAAATAAAAATTAAGCACATATCCAATATTTATTTAAATCATTAAGGAGAAAACGAGCAGGAGGATACATCTGGTTCAGTGAGAATAGGAAAGACTGAAGTATGTATAGTCTATGAAAGAACACATTAAGCTTAAAAATAGTTCAGATATAAAACGTGTCCTATAGGTCACTGAAACTCTAAACTTTGGGGTTATCTTTCCACCAGAGCCAAGTAATTTGCAATTTATCTACAATTAACATCTAACTTTATAAAATCTGGGTCTTGATCAATAGCAACTAGTAAGCTAAAGAAAGGAACATTTCCCTAGAGAATTATGTGGTCCTTGGCTGGGTATGTCTGACCATGCTCCAGCATAACACTGCAAGGACATGCAATCATCCTTGTGCCTTATTCTCCAGCACTGGCTAACTTTTCTTAACATTTATGCAGTAAAACTTTGGCTATACAAAATCCTCGTGCAATGGGTTAGTCTTAATAGTGGCATGATCTGCAGATCTAATTTAGCTCTTAAAATGTTGAGTATCAAGGGGTACACTGGTGGCTCCCCACCCCCCCAACCAAGACTGCAAAATCACTATTTGCCTGCTTTTTATCAAATGTTTGGTCTCTCTTATATATAAGAAAATCTGCTGCCTACCCTGTGTTGCTTCTAGTCATGTCTACCAACACAGTTCTTTACTGTTTTTCTTCCTTTGACAGTATCCCTTTGTATGAATGCTAATCATGTCAACCTTTTAATAAAAAAATATCTAATTCCTTCCACACAAATATATCTAAAAGTTCTGAGTCAGCATTTGTTAATAAACACTGTATTACATAGCATCAACAGTTAATCCCTCTGCCCATCCACTCCTTACTCCAATGTTAAGAAGCACATTGAAAATGTTTATTGTTTAAGTAAGATTAACAATCTTTAGGGGCTCTTGGGTGGCTCAGTCAGTTAGGCATCTGCCTTCAGCTCAGTCATGATATCGAGGTCCCAGAATCGAGCCCCGCATCGGGCTCCTTGCTCAGCAGGGAGCCCGCTACTTCCTCTCCCTCTGCTGTTCCCCTCCTTGTGCTCTCTCTCTCTCTCTCTCTCTGTGTCAAATAAGTAAAATCTTAAAAATAAAAAAATTTCTACTCACTGAAAACCAATGAAGTAGCAAGAAGGAACCTTCTTCTAAGGCTTTGAAGGAGTAATATAGTAAAAACTTCTGGCTCTATATTACATTACTGTTATGGTATCCTTCATCTAGAACCTTAATAGTTAATAATAATGATGACTATGACACAATGTTCCAAATACTGTGCGGAGGGCTTTACAAATTTTATCCTATTTAATCCTCACAACAATCCTGTAACTAGTTTGTATTATTAGTCCCACTCTTCAGATGAATAAACTGAATCACAGAGCACTAGTGAAGTTTCCCCAGATCACAGTGGTGGTAGGAGTCCATGTTGGTTAGCTTGAGAGCCCATAGGCTTAACCACTAAGCCACGTCAAAGACGATGATGGAAGAATTATAAAAACAGATAAAATCATCATCATCGTTATTATCACAACAGCACTTATATGACACTTTTTTATATGCAGCCACTATTCAAAGCATCGAAAGAACAAAATTTATCCATTCTCACAATAACCCTATCGGGTAAGTAGGATGATTGTTCCCAATTTATAGAAGAAGAAACTGAGGCAAAGAGAGGTTAAGTACTTGCCCAAGGCCATTATGCTAATAAGATGCCAGACTGAAGGACAAACCTGGATAGTCTGGCTCCTAATTCCAAGATCCTCCCTGAAGCCATGCTGCTTCTAACAATTTAAAAAGCACAATATAAGTAAGTCAACAGTCCTAACTCTTCAGAACCTCTGAGGTTGGAAATCACCACATTAAAGCACAGAACCGTAACTAAATGTTCATTACTATAATCAAAAATCATCAAGAACAAATTAAAAGGTTTTCATTCAGCCTTGTTAAGAAGGCAGAAAAGTAACACACTGAAACAAAATTTCAACCAAGATGAGTTTCTAAAAAAATGTTTTTTCTGGAAAACTAACTCAATACAGAACAAATGAGGTGTTACAGTAGCTTTTTAAAATCCTTCTTTAGAAATTGTTTTTGGTTCTCACAGCTTTGGGGTTTCTCAGAATTCCCTCAGGGGTTGTGGGTGGCTGAGGGAGGAGGGGAGAACACAGGACCCTGCTTCCCCACTCCACCTTCAAACGAGCAGCTCTGTTTATATTTTTTACATATTGGGTTTCCCCAAAAACTTTCATTCTGATTGGACCCAGGCTCCCACGAGAACTTGGTCTGAGTGGGCAGCCCTTTTCGGCTTTATCAAGCCTTCCCCTTCACATCCCCCAGCATCCCAGAGGTTGTAGTTCACAGCATTCCTCTTCTAGATTCTGGAATCTCATGCCCTAATCATTTTCCCACTTGACTTTACCTTACCATTCTCTGGCAACAAGAATCACGACCACTGCTAACGTTTATCAAACTCCTTCCACGTGGCAGGTTCTCAGTTCAGTGTTTTTACATCAGGTACTTCATGAGTGCTCTCAACACTCTTATGTGTTCCATGACTGTCCCCGTTTTTAAGAGGAGGAGGAGACTGAGGCTTCACGTGCCCACCATCCAATGACCACTGAGTGATGGAAGCAGGATGAAAAACCAGATGGCCCTCTCCAAAGTCACCCAACTCATCACCGGTATGCTACCCTACCCCTCAGGCCACATCAATCCATGTTCAAAATTTTGACTGAGAAGGGAGTTGGGGGAAATTGGAAGGGGAGGTGAACCATGAGAGACTATGGACTCTGAAAAACAATCTGAGGGTTTTGAAGGGGCGGGGGGTGGGAGGTCGGGGTACCAGGTGGTGGGTATTATAGAGGGCACAGATTGCATGGAGCACTGGGTGTGGTGCAAAAATAATGAATTCTGTTATGCTGAAAATAAAAAATAAATTAAAAAACAAAACAAAACAAAACAAAAATTTTGATTGAGAATTGTTCTTAAAAATGAAAAACAAAACAAAAAACCTCTTCTGAGGCAGCCCTTTAGCAGTGCCTGGGCACTAACAACGTGCAATGCACAGCTTTGAATACAGGTCTACGGCCATACCACCCTGAATGCGCCCGATCTCGTCTGAATACAGGATCGTCCCCACAAACTGCTACATATGCTTGTGAACTTCTGTGCTCTTTCAGGCCTGCATGTGTGCTTGGCCCGCCAATCAGACTGTTTCTCAGAAGGAGGGACTAGATCCCTGCTCTTTCTGCCTCCCACTCCCTCCTATGTCCTTCGGGGCTCACCTCTCCATGGGGCAGGCAGCCTTCTTGGACCACCTGCGGCTTCTACTCTGGCTCTGGGAATGGGCTGGGCCCCTCCCTGAGTGAGCTGGGAATGCAGAGAAGTTAGTTCCTCCAAGAAATTGCCCTCAGCCAAGGATGGATGGGGAAAGCCACTGGGCAAATATGCCAGCTACTCTGCCCTTTGGAGAGGGCAACTTTGCAGTATGTACACTGTTTTCCTGAGTACCCCCAGGGACTGAGCTCCAGGAACCCACAGAAGTAATCCTTTTGCAAATGCAACTCTGCTGGCTTCCTTCTCTTCCCTGTCCCACTTGCCTACTTCTTGGCTAATATTTCTGTGGGAGAAGCTCTCATATGAACCATTTACTCTTCAAATCCTTGTCTTAAGGTCTGTTTCTGGGGAAACCAAACTGCGATTTCCTCTCCTTATTACCCCATTTCTCCATCCACTGAATAAGAGGGCTGGGTAGAGGTTCTCTACGGCCTCTTCAGGATCCAACAGCCTATGCTTTCAGTGAAATAAAGCAAATTTCGATCACAAACTAAAAGTGACAATGGAGGTTACTTTGTACCGTAAGCACTGCATCATCGCTTGGAGCTGTCGCTGCCCGGCACCTATGTTAACGTGGAAGACGCTGAGAGGCACTGCCCAGATCCCCCCTCTTGCCACACTTGCTGGGGCTGTTGTTGGTTTTCTACAGGGATGACCTCTGATGCAGAGGCTCTTTTTGCTCAAGGTCACACACTTTCCCAAGGTGGCCAACAGACAATGACTGAGGGCTACTGGAGGGTAAAGGCCTGACTATTCCAGCACAAGTCAAGACAACTCTGAAGAGCCATTATAACTGCAGAGATACCTGGGGGGGGGGGGGGGGGGGGTCTGACCAAGGTCATTGCTGGGCCTGTACCAAAATTCAACTTCTTTTTCCCCCTACTTCCTTTCCACCCCCTAACAAACATGCTGAACGTTAAACTACACCTCAGGGTTGGCTTCCCAGGAAACCCAACCCATGACAAAAATCACATTTCAAATGGTGTTTAGTCATAAATTCTTGAACGGCCTGTGGAATCAGGAATGTTCTTGTTAATGCTGTAAAGATGCGGTAGAGACAAGGTGTAAAAATGGGTTTTTTGTCTTTTTTTTTTTTTTTAATAAAATGGGAATGAGCAGATATAAGCCAGCCATGTACGAGATGCAGTTTTGGTTTCTGAAGAGAAACAACAAATATATAAAAGTCAGTGAAACTCGAAGCAGAGGACTCCGAAGAGGCAGTCACAGTGGGTAATGAGAGGGAGAAGCAAAACAAGAATGGCCTTGCCAAGGAGGAGAAGCAGACTAAACATACCAAACACAACCAGGCAAAAATCACAGGGGAGAAAGAATCCATCTACAAGAGGGCCCTCTATTGCAAGAGACTACATCCAGTCCCTAAGAAGTACGATGCCATCGCATGACAAAGGCAAGTGCCACCCTGGGAATTCCTGCTAATTAAGCTCAGGGTTGGATCGCTGCTACTGGAGAAGCCCGGGAAAGCCAGCAGTGCTGACCCCAGGCAGGGCCTTTACTGAAAGGCCCTCCCAACGACACTGAAAGTCTGAGGGCTCTCCAACCACAGGAAGACCTGCCTCTGGAGAGGAAGCCCATGATGTTGCTCTGCTTCTGATGGTGCCTGGCTGGTGGCATCACCTCCTCTGCTGGGCTGTGACCTCCTGGAGAGGCAGCACTGCAAGCAGTGTATCTGGAGAGTGACTAACATTTAAAACGAGGAAAGAAATTAACAAGAAGGTGACATCTAAGCAAAGACCAAAAAGAGATGAGTTTGTCTTATGGTTTTCTGAAGGAAGAGCGGTGGTGAACAGAGACATGGAAAGGCCACCAACAGAAATGATGCGATGCCCAAGAGCAGCAAGGAGGCCAAGGTGACCAGGAACGGAGAAGGTGCTGCGGTCAGGAGAAGAGAGGCCACATCACACAGGGCTTTCTGGGCTGCTGTAAGTCCTTCTACTTGGGGAAGATGGGAACCATGGAAACATGACTAGGTATAGGGATATACTCTGACACTTCTGTGGACTGATTTTTCCCCACAGCATTTCTCACTCTCTGACAGATTATGTGTTGTGTATTTATTGGCTGTCTCAACCCACTAGAATGTGAGCTCCATGAGGACAGAAAAGTTTTGTCTCTGTGATTCACTGTTGTAGACTCGCCTACCCATGGCCACACCCAGTGTCTGGCGCTTAATAATCAATATTTACTGGATGAATGAATGGATCATCTTGAGAAGAACTTGAGAAATTCTTCCCTTTCTTCCTTTCTTTCAAGATTTATTTATTTATTTGAGAGAGAGAGAGAGAGAGAATGCAAGCATGAGGAGGGGGAGAGGGAGAGAGAGAAGTTGAAGCAGATTCCCCACTGAGTGTAAAGCCCAATGTGGGGCTCAACCCCACAACTCAGAGACCTGAGCCAAAAATCAAGAGTCAGACACTTAACTGGCTAAGCCACCCAGGTGTCTGTGAAGAACTCTTTTCTAAATGGCAATGTGAATCTAGACAAAAAGAATAATGTTTCTGCTTCCTTGGAAGGTGTGGGTTTAAATTAGTCCTGTAAGGCCGAAATGTCAAATGATTATTTATTAGCTCTTTTAAGCACCTAGGTAAGGCTCTAAAACCAAATATGTTTCTAATTTCTCAAAACTGGATGCCTAGGTGCAGGAGATGACAGAAGCATTAGCAGTTTGGGAAGTTTTACATTTATGGAACTCCTTCATTAAACACATAGAGAGCGGTAGTATTTATGAGATGTTCAATGATGAGGTTTAAAGTGAATAGGATTTCAGAGTTACTGGCTTTCTGGGTGCTACAGGCTGGCCTGTCTCAAGGCAGGAGAGAAGAAGTGGCTGGGGGGAGGGGCGGGGGGAGATTGGGTGGGGAGGGTAGTATTTCCAAGTTATATTAGAGTTCCCAACCTGTCAGGATTGCAAAAGTGTTTGAGATTCACTGGTTTAAGAAAATGTGTCCTTTTTACATATATAAGTTTTCAACATACCAGTAATTTATGACCCAAGAATGTTTTTTTTTTTTAAATCGGTTTGTGTGCCTTTTCATAGTACTTATGTTTTGGGATCAATCTGTAGACTCAAAACAAAACTGAAATGATTTGCATGCACAAAAAATGTGCAGGAAAACATCACTGGAATTTAATGAACAAACTGAAAAGAGGCTGATACCGGGGGGAGGGGTTGGGGGTGGTGGAAAACCGTGCAGGAGCTGCTGAAGGAGGAGTCCCTCAAGGGATCCATGGTTCAAGTTTCCCTCTGGAAGTGAGGCTCCTACATACTCCTTACAACTATTTTCCCTTTTATCACTAAATTTAGAAATTCTTTGTGAGCTTATACCAGTCATTTAACCTCACTGAGTCTCACTATTTCATTGCACAAAGGGGGCTACCTTACAAATCCGGAGTTAAAGAATAGAATACCTCCAGCACTTAGCACAGTGCCCAGACCTTAGCTCCCACAAAATGCCAGCTGTCATGGTGATAATACTGCCTGTGAGACTTTACTTCCTAAAATGCAGCACCAACATCCATGTTCATTTACATGCTCCCACATGCTCTATTTACAGGACGGTGCTGCTCCAGCCGGAGGTGGGTCTGTGGCCTTTCTTCTTGAATCCGGGCAGGCCTGTGACTAGGCAGATGTGATCCAGTGGGACTCATAAGACTAGGTCATAAAAGGTGATAAAACTTTCCTCTGGTTCTTTCTCTTTGGGGACGTGCATCTTGAGAGCCCCCAGTGGCCAGTAACAAATCTAGCTCCCTTGACACCTCTGCTGGAGAGACCACAAGGGGAGGTCTCACGGAGTGAAGAGCATGTTCGAGGAGCCCAAGTGTCCCAGACCAGGCACCACATAAGAGAGCAAATCTTAAGACGACCCCAGCCCCAAGCCCCCAGCCCTTGAGCCTTCCCTCCTGATGCCAAATAGAATGAAGAGAGACCACACAGCTAACCAGATTCTAAGTTCCCACCACAAAGAAACCGTGAGAATTATAGATGATTGTTGTTTTAGATCATTAAGTTTGAGGGTGGCTTGTCACTCAGCATTAGATAGCCTGAATTCTACCTATCAACTCCCTTGTCCACTTCTAATACAGAAATCATATCATGAGATTTTTCTGTTTAAAAAGGATTCCGTGGGGCTCCCACACAGGGTAAAAGAACCTGAATAAAAAGAACCTGGAAGCTCCTCAACAAACTGTGAGACTTGAAGGCAGGGACTGCAGCTTGTCCACCAGTGAACCCCAAAGCCCCAGCAGCTCCTCATCTAGGTGATGGCTTCACCGGGCAAGATGAGCCACACAGCATGGAAAAAGTGGACAAGAAGATGAATGATGGAAACCATATACCCAAGGAATAGAGTCTTAGCTCCTTCCATGTGGTCCTGGGGATAATGCCGTCAAGCCACCCTCATGGAACTTGAGCTGCACCCTCATCTCATCCATAGGGACCTGCTGAGCATTCTGACACGGGCATGGTCCTGTGATGGGCTCCACACCCGGTGGGCAAGCACCGGACCCGCAGGGGACAGGAGCAAGCATAGGAAAATGAATTACCCCTCCCTCTCCCTGTCTCTCCGCTGGACAATTCTGAGGTACATTCTTGGGCTGCCAGTCCCCTGTGAGATCACGTCCCAGCTCCCCACAGTGGTGATCAAGTTGCTGAATGAACCTTAAACTGGGTTTCCTTCTTTCCCTGTTAACTCTTCCCAGGCTCAAATTGGGTTCTTTGGGATTACTCCTCAGAATAAATGAATTATCCATAAACTTATCCACATTCTGATATTCAGAGGAACCCAGGCTAGGATAGCACGTAAATTTGACTTAGTAAAACATGACATATTCAATGATTTAGGAATATTAATAACACTTCTGTTAAGTCACCCAAACCACCCTCCCGATCCTCATTCTCATCAACTTCCTATTCCTCTGAGAAAATGGACGCATCTGAAGAGAATGCCCACGCATTCCTGCCGCATTTCCCCCACCCTGCACTCTGTGCCTTCTCCCCAGGCACCACAAAGAACTCACCATTCTCCGACTGAAGCAGTCACCCAACCCATGCCCTCGGACCATCCTTATCAGCTCCTCTCCTTGGCAGCTCAGCTTTTCGTGAGCACTGCCACACTCTTCATCTCACTAACCCATCGGTGGCACTTGTCATAAGCAACCACTACCTCCTCCTTGATATGCTTTCTTCACTTGCTTTCCACGACACTGACTTCTCTTCATTTGCCCTTTGCCTTCTTGGTGGTCACTGTCGGTGTGCTTTGCTACTGCAACACCAAGAGGTCAGAGAGAAAAAAAGACCTACCCAGATAATCCAGAAAAGTCTCTCCATCTCAAGATCCTAACTTAATCACACTTGCAAAGTCCCTCTTGATACCTAAAGAGACATATTCATAAATTCTGGGGGTTAGGCTGTGGACATCTTTGGAAGTCATTATTCTGCTACCAAACTATGCATCTTCTACTGGATGTTTAACAGACAACCTATCCTTGGTCCTGTGACCACTGAACACTAATTCCTCCCTCCACCCCAGATCTCCTTCACCCTCAGCTTTCCAGTTCTCAGTTGACAGCATCTTCATCTTTCCCTATTGACAGGTTCCAGATTACAGAGTCCTCTTTGATTACTTTCTCTCCCTCAGATCTCACATCTAAGTCACAAAGCAATATTACTAAGTCAATAATAGACTTTATCTATATCTAGAATCTGACCATTTTTCATCATCTCCACTACCACTGGTCTAAGCCACCACCATCTTGTGTCAGAATTTTCTAATACTGCCTTCTTGGCGGGTCTCCTGGCTTCTTCCCTACAGTCTACCGTCAGAGGAGCTAGAATGATCTTAATAATTAAGTCAAATCATATCACTTTTCTGATCAAGATGGTGCAATGATTCCGTGGCTCACTTGGAATGATAGCCAAAGCCCTTTATGGTCTCCGCCCTCCACTCCAGTTGTCTTTCCGACCTCAGCTCCAACTACTTATCGCCTTGCTCTCTTCATTCCAGCTACACTTGCCACCTGCTCGGTCTCTACTATACCAAGCGGAACTCATGTTAGAACTTGGCTGTCATTGTTCTCTCTGCCTGAAAGATTCTTTCCCCAACTATCAGCCTGGCCAACTTTCTTATTCCCGGTATTAATTTTCTATTGCTGCCATGAGCAATTACTACAGATTCAGTGGCTTAAAACAACACCTATTTGTCACCTGATAGTCCTGTAGGTAAGAAGTTCTGGTAGAGCCTGGCTCAGCTGGGTCCACTGCCCAGAGTCTCACAAAGCCAAAATCAAGGTGTCAGCGGGGCTGCACTACTTTACAAAGGCTCTGAGGATGAATCTACTCTTAGGCTTATTCAGGTTATTGGCCAGATCCCGCTTCTTGCAGCTGTAGTACTGAGGTCCGTTTCCTCACTGACTATCCCTCAGAGGCTACTCTTTGCTCCTGGAGGTGCCCTCCTTCCTCCCCACGCTTTCCACGCTTCCACCCTCCAGCACTCTGGGCTGAGTCTCTCTCAGATTTTAACCTCAGCCACATCTCTCTGATTCTAACTATAACCCTACTTTCAAGGGCTCTCTGATTAGGTTGGTTTAGCCAAGAGAGTCCAGTCTCCATAGTTTAAGGTCTGTAACTTCAATTAAAGGTCAAAAGTTCTTTTTGCCATACAACTTAACCCATCTCCAGATTCTAGGAATTATAGCATGACACCTTTGGGGGCTATTCTGCCCTCCACACCTCCTTTCCTGACCATGGTATTTATACTACAACCCAGCTCTCCACTCCCCACCCACTTTTCATTCCCATTTTCCTGCTCAGCTTTTGGTTTTCCATAGATCTTATCACTTTATAACAAACCATATAACAAATATTTCGTATGCTTTTTGATTATTGTCTTATTGTCTGTCTTCCTTTGTTAGAAAATAAACTCCATAAGGTCAAGGATCTTTGTTTTCTTCAATGATAATCCAAAGACTACCTCGTAGGCACTCGGTGGCTTTTTTTTTTTTTTTTAAGATTTTATTTATTTATTTGACAGACAAAGATCACAAGTAGGCAGAGAGGCAGGCAGAGAGAGGGGGATGGGAAGCAGGTCCCCCCACCGAGCAGAAAGCCTGACATGGGGCTCGATCCCAGGATCCTGGGATCATGACCTGAGCCGAAAGCAGAGGCTTTAACTTACTGAGCCACTGAGGTGTCCCTATTTTTTGAATAAATAAATAGACTTATCCTATCCTAAAACATTCTCTAACCCTACTTCCACAGACTGTTTTTAGTTTTAATGGTTTTAATACTCTAGAACAAAGATTCTTGATTGATTATAAGGAATATGGGTAAATACCAAATAACTGCTCTTTTAATGTTGCCTCATAGCTGAGGTCAACAGTATCTAACCAGCTTAGTTCTCACTAACCAGCTTAGTTCTCAATAACTAGCTCAGTTCTCCCTAACCAGCTCAGTTCTCACAGCAATGCTTGCTGGGAAAAAAAAAAAAGTTGGTTATTTCTACAAAGAGAAGCATGCTTTATTTTTATGTCATTATCCAGGCACACAAGCAAAACAACTGAGTTGTTGAGGTCATGTGGTCTCAAACTGTACCAAAAAATTGGACTAAAATAATCATAGATGCCTTTAAAAAATCTCTACGAATGCCTGTGGGTAGAAAAATGAACATTACTGGTTTGAGGAAGCACTATGGAAAGGAATAAGTCTTGCTGGGGTTTAAGACTACAGATTATCATCAGTCAGTCTAGAGCTAGAGAGATGACAATGCTATAAAGAAAAAAAAGAGAGAATTTTGGAGCCAAAGGTATTTTAGAAATCAAATCCAAATCTTACAGAGGAGGAAACTGAGGCTCAGAGAGGGTCAGTGACTTGTCTGATCGCACACAGCTGGACAGTGATATGATACTTTGGATACGTATTATTACAGAACAGAGTGAAAATTCAATTTCTATTATCTCTCTAGGCATTGAAATGTTCATTTAATGAGCTGATGCTCTGCTTCAAAGGGCTGGATCCAGCACAGATTTTCACAGACAGGGAGATTCTGCCTACCAGCATTGTATTTGGCCCAACTAGGTCAAGATATCTCGGTTCAGGTGGAGTGCTGCAGACTGGGGACAGTCCCCAAGAGGCAAGGCATGGCCATAGACCTTGCAACTTCAGACTGATTCCAGGAGGGCCCCTTTGGACATACCTGCTTGGAGGACAGGCTTATCGTGCAAAACATCAAGAAATCAAAAGGCTTCAGGGAGAAAATGTAATGATGTCTGACAAGATTATCTATCTATAAATAGAGAAAAATAACTTTTCTAAGGATCTTGAGAAAACGTGTAAGTATGTACAGATAAGGACTTGTTGCCAGCAGAACACATAAAAACGAAGGAAAGTATATTTTAAAGGGAATAAATAAGACATATTTTGAATGGGATTCTCACACAAATACAAAAGACAGCAGGAACTGATGGGAAATAGTTTCTAATTTACCAAATCACTACCTTCTGCTTTCTGAATACCTACAACAGGAATGCAAAAGAGCACAATAATTCAGATCTATGTTTAAAACAAAAGACAAGAGCTTCTTTGGTATTTCTTTAGATAATCTCTCATTCACTTTTGAACACTCAGCATTAAGAAAAAAAAATCAAGGGCACCTGGGTGGCTCAGTGGGTTAAGCCTCTGTCTTCGGCTCAGGTCATGATCTCAGGGTCCTGGGATCGAGTCCCACATCAGACTCTCTGCTCGTCAGGGAGCCTGCTTCCTCCTCTCTCTCTCTCTGTTTGCCTCTCTGCCTACTTGTGATATATCTGTGTCAAATAAATAAATAAAATCTTTAAAAAAAAAAAAAGAAAAAAAAGAAAAAAAATCAAGAAACCTGTTTATTACAGCAATGTACAGAGTGACTTTTCAATGGGAGAGCATCAATGTTATGCAGAAGGAGAAAATAAGTCTATTTTTGGAATCACCAATCAACTTTCCTCACCATGGTTACAGGCCATGTTTCATAACTTTATAGAATCACAGATGATTCAAAATGACCTTGGTAATAATTTAGACCAAATCTCATATTTTATCCATGGAGAAACTGAAGCTTAGAGAGGTGGGGAAGATCATCTGACAACACAGCCCTTTAATGAAACATTGCAACAGAACTCAACTTCCTCCCCCAACTCATAAGGAAAAATGGGAAGCCATTACGTCAGGAAGAAGGTACCCCTTAATTTCTCTGTGGTTTTATTCATTTGCAAACTATACAAAATTATTTTGGCAGTTAAAATCTCCATGTTTCTACATGGTTTGAAAAAACCTTTTCAAAACTATATTTCTATACTCATAACTTCAACATAACTTGAAAATACAAACATGTTCAATACTGATTCGTAAGTTCCTTGTGGTTTTAACCTGTTCCCTACTAGCCAAGGTAGCCCAGCTAAAAGAGACCAGATCAGTCATGTGTATTGTTCAGGCCTCTATGAAGTCTTATTTAATATTTATTCACACTCTTTGGCCTCTAATTTCTTCCATTTTTATGTAGATAAGTATGTATACACACATATATACATAATGTACCTATATGTGTATATTTGGACAGATCTTATTAACTCAGATATTTGTTAGAGGTGGATCAGTTAAAACTTAAAGCAATAAAATTTTTCATGTCATATACTGCTAAGTGGAATTCATTCTTAAAATGATGCCCCGGGGCCCCTGGATGGGTGGCTCAGTCGGCTAAGCATCTGACTGCAGCTCAAGCCATGATCTCGGGGTCCTGGGATTGAGCCCCACGTCAGGCTCACTGTTCAGCAGGGAGTTTGCTTCTCCCTCTCCCTCTGCTCTCCCCTCAACTTGTGTTCAATCTCTCTCTCTCTGAAATAAATAAATAAACTTAAAAAAAAATGACCCCCAGTCCAGTAGGGGCAGGTTCTCAACAGTTCACAGAGAAAGCCTGTGTCAATGTATCCAGCATTTATTATATACGTCTACGACATGTCAGGCTCTGTATTGCGAACTGGAATACCAAAAGACCGAGTTCCTGACATTGCTGAATCCACAATCTAGCAGACCCAGGGATGAACAGGTGGCGTGGTAAGTGCAGTAACAGCAGCTGGTTAATGGAACAACGGGGGCAGAACGGAGGGAGACGGTCAGATATCATGGGAACGAAGGGAGAAATGTCTAGAAAAAGGAGAAAAGGACCAACTGGCATTTCTCAAAGGAGGAGAAAGATTTTTCTGGGCAAAGAAGATAGAGGAAGTGCTTTCCACGGAGGACCCAGCACGTACAAAGGTCGAGACAAGAAGTGGAATGGCTTAGTCGGGCACCCGGCAGATGCAGGTGCAAGTCGGGCACCTCTGCTTCTGTAATTCTGTGGCCATATGCTACCTGGTCTCACCCTACATCCAGCCTCCCCCGCCAGCAGCCACACCTAGGAGCCCTCATGCCACCTCCTGTCCCCTTCTCCTAGACCACTCGTTCACACCTCCAGTATTGACTCCCCCATTCTCAAGCTCAGCTAAGGAATGAATACACTGCCGTCCAGAGAAGTGACAGGGGATGAGGGCAGAGGAAGGGGAGGGCCAGGCTGGAGGCTCTACATGACAGTCTGGACATTGGGATTTTTATCCTCAGACAAAGGAGAACCACAGATTTCTCTCCATAAGAGAGGATTCTGGCAGAAGAACTGAAAGGGGCAAGTCTGGAGGGAGCGAGGTCCAGGGAGAAAGTTAAAGTGGATGGGAAGTAACGAGTATCTGACTGAAGTCAGTAGTCATGAAGTAGACAAGGTAATGTTAAGGAAATAAAATCAAAGGCCTATTTTATGACTGAATGGTGGGGAGGTGGAGGAGAGAATTCCAATGTCTTAGCAGCATGATTATATTTGTCTTCAAACCATTGATTTTAAACCTTATTGTTTCCAAGAAATTGTAATCACATAATTTTAATATACATAAAATTGCATTATTTGCTACTAGGATCATCCTTATAATAACAATAAAGCAATTAACATCTGAACTGGGCTAAGACCTGTGATTTTTGAGCAAACTGAATCACCAGTCTGCCATTAGCATGGGAAGCTCCTAAGAATAACAGTCCCTTCATCAGAATGCTATCACTGAATTTTTTAGGACAAGTTAAGACCCAAAAGTAAATGCAAAGAAAATACTCTAAATTTTTCTAAATAATTGGCAAAGGAAAAATATAAATACATACTAGAACTCTGGTTATGCAGAAACTTTGCAAGTACATATATTTATAGACAAACATATACATAGAAATAGTAAGAAGCAAATTTATAGACTTCTCTGGAGAAAATATAAAGCATCAAAGTTTATAACATACTTTTCCCATAATCTCTTACTGAAAGGACATTGAAAAAGAAGGCTCCCCTGAATGAAGAGACACCAATTTTGCATTTGTTCGTCACTTCAAACCTCATTCTGGTTTCAGGTGACAATTTTAATGAAAAGGCCACCCTTTTTCTCTTCCTAGGTATGTTCCCCACCAATTGCCACTCCCATCGCATCTTTAGGAACCCAGCAATCCAAGAGGAATCTCTTCTCCATGGACCATACCCATAAATAAGTATATCTACATCAGAAATGCTATATAAGGTGCTTCCCAGATTGCTGCAAAGTCCACCCGTGAAGATCTTTACCCATGAGTCACAGCAAAAGTGGGCAGAACTTCTAACAGTGGTTCTCAACCATATTTGCACATTAGTGTCACCTGGGGGTACACACACACACACACACACACACACACACACACAGGTATGTATTATGTCAGAGCTCTACCCTAGACCAGTGGAATTAGAATCACTAAGGATAGCTCCAAGAAGCACCCACATGATTCTAATGAGCAACGAGGGCCGAGAACCACTAGCCAGAACCTTGCTTCTCTAAGTGTGGTCTGTAGACCAGCAGCAACCCCTGGTTGCTTATTAGAAATGCAGAATCTCAGGTCCCTCTTGAGATGGACTGAATTGGAATGTGCAGTGCAATACCATCCACAGTGACCTGTGGGCACAGTAAACCATGAGAAACCCCGGCCTAGAGGAGTCTTGCACTATGGGGGCAGGCTCCAAGTAAGACTCACTGATGAGATGAACCAACCCCGCACCTTAGGGATCGTACTTCAGCTAGCTGTGTAAATGCACTAAATGTGCAGTAATCCCTCAGACACCAGCAGAAACCACTCCCTGCACCGGATGGAAAGTGAGCGGTCAGTTCTACCATTGTATGCAGCAGGGCATGACATCACAACAGGGCATGATGTCTTGATGTAAAGTGCCTACAAGTAAGTCACAGATGCACCAGATTCCCAAGTCATTGGATCTACGGAGGCAGGAGATGGGACTGGGGAAAGGTTCAAAGGAAACATTTACTCTCTGTAACTGATATTTTTATAAACCTAAAGTTTGTCAGATTTTTTTTTTTTTTAAAGAAGTCTGTCCACGGAGTCTAAAATGTTTCTCTCCTCCATATAACAAACATTTCTTTTTTTAGATGTGTAAATTCTCTGTAGTCAAAGGTCCATTGCAACAAGACCTCCACCCTTGGGAAATTATGTAATTCTTACATTCCTCCATTTCTTGCTTGCTAACCACCCTTCTAAGAATTCCCTCACAGAAAACTAGAAAGCCATGAAAATAGCTCATGCTCTCAAGTGCAAAATGGAAATGCTGCTATTGGTGAACATGTGGAAGACCACAGCTGGGAGAAGCAGGGGCAAAACCTAAGGGAGGTAAAAGAACTTGAGGGTACCCTCAGAGTGCAGCGGATTTAGCCCTAAGAGGCATAACTGCAGGTAAAGAAATAACAAATTTAGTTCAAATTTACTTGACGTTGAGCTCCAAAATTACCCCAAGGAAATTCAAGATAAGGTCATTAATTTAAGTAGTTTCTACAAAACAAAAGGAAACCAGTATTAGCTCCCTGTGTAGCCACTCTCATTCATGGTCATTCAAATGGCCTCTCCCATGTCTCCTTTTCTTCCCTTCTACTCTTCTGACCTGATACAGACTGTATCAGTTCTGAACTGACTAGAGAGTAAAGATCTGATTTGCAGCAGAAACAGAGAGACAGAGAAGCAGATAGACTGAAACCCAGAGAGACAGACAAAGAGGGGAAGAGAGAGAGAACAGGAACAATACAAGAAACAATTAAGAGGGAGCAAAGGTGTTCAAACTATTTAGCTAGGAGTTAGCCCTGAGCCATATATCAGAAGCTGATGGGGTTCTTTTAAAAATTACCAATTCCCAGGGGCCCACCCAAAGCCAAATAAATAAGAATCTTAGGATAGAAGCAGTCATTTGCATTTTCAAAAACCTCCCTCCAGTGATTCTGAGACAGACGGAGGGCTGGAATCCCAGTTGTGAGGAAGGATTCTAACATCAAAACATCACTTCTTAATTTTTAATGTATATTTTTAACGTTCTGGATACATGTAAATCATTCCCTAATACACTTTACTAGCACTGCCTGACTTTTCCTTCTTACTGATTTTATTTGTCAACCTAACTCATACAGATTACTTTAAAATTCATATACTACTACCATGCTTAAAATGGAAACACGGCAGCAGTCTGTCCTACCTCAACGTCCCCCCTCAAACCCACTTCCTAAAGGCAAACTACTTTTAAAAATTCTAGCTATCTCTTTTGATATTAAATTTCATATTCCTAAACCCACCTATAAATCATAAAATAAGAAGGAGCCTATACAAACAAGAAGAAACAGATATTAGAAGTTTAAAAATAAGATGGCCAAAAAAGAAAGAGCAGATGATAAAGCAGAAATAAAAGCAAAAAGATAGAAGAGAGGAAACACGATTAGAGGATTAGTCCAGCAGGCATTCCATGCTATTGGCCTTATGTTCCGTCATACTAGAAAGAGTGTTCATGTCTATCTGTATTCAAGAGTAAGGTGCTAAAATGCTGACTGCAAGCTGTATACTCATGGAATCGAGGGAAGAGGGTTGTTGCCTGGTGGGTTCACTTTAAGAAGAATGGGTAGTAAGTCAGTTTCTTCAGTGTGGGCTTTCAAGGTCAGTATCTGTAGGTTTCCCCTCTAGGACTGTTCTTTATAGGCAAACAAGAATCCTTCAATACCCTGCCTGGTGGTTAATTACCTCTCTCTCCTAGGACTAGACAGAGGAAAAAAAGCACGGGGTCTCACTGTATAGTATGCAGGGTCTCATTAAATTCCTCTGTTTTCACTGAGCATTTCACCTTTTTAAAAAATTATTTATTTATTTATTTATTTTTGCCTGGTAGCTCTAAATCCAAACTATTAATTAATTTACTTCAGCTTCATCAGAAAAAAATATCCAGTGTCCAGCAAGGGCTTCATCCTGCTGTATGAGATGGGGAAAGTGAACTGAGGGCTGGTCGTTTTCACAGACTTGCAATCACTCCCTTACTTTCAGCCCCACTCCAGAGCCTCTCATTCCGGAACCATCTGGGAGATAAATTAGCTGTTTCTTCCCAGGATCTACTCCCAACTTCCTTTCAGGGCACTTAAGAGCCAACTTTCCCCACTATACTAAGTCCACTGCCACCGGGTGTTTGCTTTTCGTCCTCTGAAAATGTGTCAGTGTCTCCCATCTGCTGTTGCCGCTTCTCACATTCACACCATCACTACAGGGGGGTTTCGGCAGGAACTGACTGTAAACACACGTTCAGCCCACCAAAGTCTAACCTAAAGTCCCCAGAACCAAATCTTATAAACACAGAAACTGCCCCCAAAGATGAGCCTTTATCAATTTTTAAAACACTCAAAGCTTTTCTGTTTTCACAGTTACACCAGATCAGCTAAGATACTTCTCCAATTATTTTAATATTTATCATCATTTCCTTTTTTTAATCATAAAAAAACTGTATCCAAGAGAACCCTTTTCTGGATACCACATTTGGTATTGACTCTTTAATTGAGCCTTAGAAGACAGTAGAATTCAGAATATTAGATTATGATTAAATGAAGAAAATATAGGTGTTTCATGCAATAAAGCTATTATCATTGATTCCTTCTTGCCATCCAAATCTAGTCTAAGGTGGTGGCCTGAACTGAAAGGTATTTGCCTCAATAACATGCTGCTATATAATACGACTCCTACACACAGTCATCATCAATACTGGAATCTTAGCTGTTTTGCTTCTAAAGGCAGGCAAAGGGGGTTAATCAGAAAGTTTTAAAAATAATTAAGTATGAGGATTTTTCTCATATCCAAATGATCACAATTTTTCACTCCCATCCAAAGGACACAAATCTGAAGACTCTTAACCTGAAGACTTTGATCTTTAAGACTGAAAACCCAGGACTTGTCCTAAACACTAAATTCAGTTACAGAAATAAAAAATAACAACAGAGCAAAATACTAATATTACATTTTTAAATCTAATTCCACTCAAAAGGAACACATATTTTGGACGTGTCAACACTTATAATTGCCTCCTGTTACTACTCATGACTTCCCTGAAAAGAAAACCAAGAATCTAACGAAAAAGATTTCTATGGGGAGAAAAAATTATGTTGTTCTACATCTCAAGCTGGTTGGTAGTTACAAGTATGTTCACTTTTTAATAATTCATTGAACTATATATTTTGCATTTCAAAAGTTATATATGTGCTGTATTTTATAATAAAAATTACTTTTTAACAGTTAAAAGAAAAGTGGATAGAAAGTCAAAAATTTCATTTTCATGAAACACAGTTATAATATCTTACTTGTCTAAAATTATTATATTGATACAGATAAAGAGGAAAAAGTCATCATGATTTATCTTAATTGCCTAAACCAGAGTCTCATCAAGTTTTCACAGTCATCGTCAGATGAGGAAACTGAGGAATTGAATAATTAGTAAGGTTACTAATAGTGATGGAATCAGCACTAATTCCAAGTGCTGTATGTCCAATTAAAAGCTCCGTAAACATTTTTTTTTAAGATTTTTATTTATTTATTTGACAGAGAGAGATCACAAGTAGGAAGAGAGGCAGGCAGAGGAGGAGGAAGCAGGCTCCCTGCTGAGCAGAGAGCCCGATGCAGGACTCGATCCCAGGACCCTGAGATCATGACCTGAGCCGAAGGCAGCGGCTTAACCCACTGAGCCACCCAGGCGCCCTCCTTAAACATTTTTTTAGGGAAGATTTTTTAAAAAGATTTTTATTTATTCATTTGTCAGAGAGAGAATGAGAGAACATGCACACAAGCAGGGGGAGAGGCAGACAGAGGGAGAGGGAGAAGCAGGTTCCCCGCTGAGCAGGTGGCCTGATGTGGGACTTGATCCCAGGACTCTAGGATCATGACTCAAGCTTAAGGCAGACGCTTAATGACTAAGCCACCCAGGCATCCTTCCTTAAACATTTTACGAGGAGAAATAACATTCCCACTTTTCCAAAGTTTGAATTCACAAACAGGGTATCAATGCTGATGGTTCCTGCTCTGATGTCTGTGAGTTTCCTGAGATCTCCAGGAAGGAAGCAGAGATGCACTAGGTCTGGCTGTGAAACTGATTAATGAAGGACGGTTCTTAGTCATTTCACTTACACCTCGACTTAATGTAAAAATGCACCTGCTGCCTCAGAAGTTACTTTAACTCAAGTGCAAACAAGGAACCTATGAGTGATCAATAACCGTATGTTCAAAGAGAAAAACATCTTGTTCCCACTCACAAAGCTTCCAAAGGAGGGATATTCCCTGTCCACTCCTGTCTTCTTGCCCCACACCATACTCTTCCCTACAGTGGCAAAACGATTTATTTGGTTAGTGTGTGGCAACAGTTTCTCAGTTCTCAAATGGATGGAGTTTTTCTGTGAAAGACACTAAACATGAGAGTTTTGGCGTCTTTCTCTTTTTCTCTTGCTAGGCTGCGAAAGGCAGAGACCTGGGTATTTTTCCTCTTCACCTCAAACTTTCCATCCCCCATGTTATTCCAAAGTCTACATGAGGGTAGAGGTGCACAAGGCCATTTTGAACTTCACACCAAGCTATGTCCTCCAATCTAGCCTTCATCAATAAAGAAGCTAGTTTTGGGCCATCTGTTGATAAGCATCAATGGGGAATGTTTTTTATTTCATGTTTTTTAATTCATGAGGAAGAGCTACTGCTTTTCATGGGTCCTCCTCAAAGATACTATCACCGGCCTTTGGGTTAGAAGACAGAGGACATAGACCTGATCCCACAGTTCTCCTCAATGAGTTTCTGTGCCCACAAACACCAGTGTTCTAACATCAGGAAGTAGGCAAGCTGAGTGGAAGCTTTCTAAACTCTTGTTCCATGTATATTTTAATGACTTCTATGGCTCTAGAGGAAAATACTAAACTGAGATTGAGAGATTCTGGCCCCTTCCAGAGCTGGCTCTGTCACACGTCACACTCTGTCACAAGTCATAATCCTTGTAGAAAGTCTTTAAAAGACTTTAGCTTCCCCATCTTTTAATTGAAGGAATAACTTCCCTATTTTTTAAGGTACTTTCCAACTCTAAAGTTCAGAAAGGCTTTAATAAATGCATTCCAGAATTTTAAAAAACAGACTTTGATACATATGTATATATTAGTCAAATATATGAATACATAATGTATAATAATGTATACCTTGGTCTCATAGTTCCTGAAGATCAATGCCCTTCTGCCTCATGGCTGTGACACCTCACCATTCTCAAGCTCAGCGACATTTTGAGTTTCCATCATCACTCATAATTGACCTCTCCAGAATGCCAAGCTACTCTAAAACTTCCCTGGGCCCTCTGCCACCAGCCCCTGAGCATCCTCTCCTACTTCTCCCTTTCTGCTCTCCCTGCTGAACCAGCTGCTACACATTCCACTCTCCTGCCTACTGCCTCCTCTCCCAGCCCAGCAGCACTATCTCACCTTCTCCCTACTCCACCCAGATGGAAACGGTCGTGCCAATGATACACACACCACCTCCACTTCCCACTTTCTGAGCACTGCTGAAGAGAGTCAGGAAAAAAGGGAAGATTCCTTCCACCACTGGTCAGGCCTGGCCACCTCTGGCTCCCTGTGGCACTCCAATGTGAAGCTACTCCAAACTCTTCCCCTTCCCAACTTGACCCCTTACCCCCCAACTTTCTTTAAGCCAATCAACCAGCCTCCTTCATTATTATTCCTGTTTCCCAAGGGAATAGATCCATTTCAGATGCAGCCACCTCCCTCCCAGCTCCCAACTTCTCTTTCTAGAGCTGTGTCTTTTTGTCTCTGTGTCCCATCTGTTTTTCCATGAATAAAATACCTGTGCCATGACCTGGGTGATCAAAACATTTGTTACTCAAAAAGGGACCTCTTTTCGAATAAAAGTAGGCATCATTTTTTCCAGGTATTTGTGATATTTGTCCAAACATTAGCCCATAAATAAACTGGGGTAACAGGTATGAACCAAGAGTGCCCTGGGCCATCAGGACATATGGCCACTCTCTCTTGTTCCTAACCCTCCTCACTCGTGGAGGGCCTGGTGCAGTAGTTACCTTCCCACACCCTCTCCTGATTTCTAGGCCCTTCCTTTCCATGGACAGCCACAACACTCACAGGCCCTTCTTATGCTTTTGTTTTTAGCCACTGGGCTCTCAGATTTTCACAGTGCAATCACAGTTTATACTCTCTCCATTTTCTTCCCATTCAGGTACCCCTTAGGCACTTGTCTCTGACTTGTCTTCACTGCCCAACTGACCCTGTCCTCAAAGGCTGCTGACAATGGTCTCTCTGGCATGTCTACTGATCTCTTCCCAGTCATTGATGTCTGCCCTGCCACCCTATCAGCCTCCACCAACCCTCCTCTCTCACCTTCCCTTACCCGGCCTTCTCCTTCTTCTCCTGCTGCTTTCTTCTCAGCATCCTAATAAGCCCACAAATACTGGTTTTTCCAAGGCTCTGCCCCAGCCTTTTAATCTTTTCACCCACACTGTGAACCTTTCTCACAACTTAATCCCTTCGTAAGGATGCCCCAAATTTCCTCTATTTGCAGTGGCTCCCATACATCTGGATGGTTCACAGGCACACAAATATAAGCATCCAAATCCAAACTTCTCATCACTTCCATTAAAGACAAACACTGACGACACACTACTAGCAAGCGCCTTTACTAATGGTTCTTCTTAACTAGTTGAATTCCTGCCATTGCTGTCCAAAGTCACTCAGCTTCCATCTTTGACTTCTCCCTCAACTCCTTCATCTAATTAGTCATCAATCCCTGTCCCATTTACTTCTATGGTGTCACACCCAACCCACCAGCTCCCACCCTAATTTGTATTCTCCGTTGCGTCTCTTCTGGAGCATCTTAATAGCTTCCTAACTGGGACTGCCCATGGCTCCTCTGACTCAGATTAATCTTCTTAAAGCACAGCTCTCGTCACATCACTACCCACCCCCCCCCACACACCAATACACATGTCTTAAAATACCTTTGATGGTGATCTACTGCCTACGAACCAGGCTCCTTAGGATCGTCACAGTACGGTCCTCAGCTTGCCATGCAGCCTTCTGCCCCACTATCCTGCCCCCAGGTTCCTCACCCTCCAGCTTAACCACATTCCTCTCTATTCCTGGATATACTCATGCATCCTTTCATTCAAGTCTTAGTATAGGCTAGTTCCCATAGCTCTGCCAGCTGAAGTCCTACTAATCATTTAAGGCCTTGCTCAAGATGTCTTAATTGTCTTAATTAAGCTTTCCCTCTCTGAAATCACAAAGCATTTTCTTTGTGCATCTCTCACAGTTCTTCCATGTAATACAACCTTTGGTTACCTGTCTTATGCTCTTTACATGACTCTCAAGCCTCTTGAAGTGTGTCAATGTCTGATTAACCTGTAGACTCCTTATACTACTGCTTTATATATAGTAAGATGAATGAGAGGCTGAAGTATTCAAGTTAACTCAGTACCCATCATATGTCATAAAAGAATGAAAAAGTACTTAATATCATCAAAGTTAATTATGCTAAATTGTTAGGAAAGCCCAGAAACAAACCACTTCTGCTGTTAGTTCAAGGATATATGAATATTAGATCATGGATCTATGAACCATTTTGCTTAGACTAACACTGCAGGAGAATTGTGCATTTTTTACTGATTCCTTAAACTACAGAGATGTTTAGAGATAGACCAGATCTTAGAGATCCTTTAATTCTCCCCCAACCCCTTGTCCTATCCCAACCACCAATGCTCCAGTCGAGAAAACCAAAGCTTTGAGAGATGAAGCTGCTCCCAGGATCACATAAATCAGAAGTCATAATTGTAGCCATTACCATTCATTATGGGCCCAGTTATACCAGACACTGGACAAATGTTATCCCAGCCCCATGACAATCCTTAAAGGGATCACCTAAGAGATGAGAGAATGCTCAAATAAGCAAAGTAACTTGCTACAGAGAGCCCTGACTGTTAGGGGCAGAGCCGAGACCAGCCCCAATTCTATTTGGCTGTCGTGTCTAGGTTTTACTAATTGGACACTGTGGCAGAGGCAAGACCTACCAGCTGTCTTGACTCCTATCTCCTACTACTTCTCCAGTGAATAAATATGCCAACTAAGCAAGCACACATACATATAGTTGTGAGCCATTTTGTTTGAAACCAGAGGCATGAAAACTAAACAGTAGTTTCATTACTATGAATGTTCTAAGGTTAATTACTGCCAACATTCTGACTCTTTTCAGAAAACTTCAACCTGGAAAATAGATATGTTTTCCTTTTTTATTTTTAAAGATTTTATTTATTTATTTGACAGAGAGAGATCACAAGTAGACAGAGAGGCAGGCAGAGAGAGGGAGGGAAACAGGCTCCCTGCTGAGCAGAAAGCCCGATGCGGGACTCGATCCCATGGCCCCCGAGTTCATGACCTGAGACGAAGGCAGCGGCTTAACCCACTGAGCCACCCAGGTGCCCCTTTCCTGTTTTTTTTTGTTGTGTGTGTGTGTTTTCCCTTTCAATTCTTAAGTATATTCCTCAACTTAAAATACCTTTACCCAAGGGCACCTGGGTGGCTCAGTGGGTTAAGCCTCTGCCTTTGGCTCAGGTCATGATCTCAGGGCCCTGGGATTGAGCCCTGCATTGGGCTCTCTGCTCAGCAGAGAGCCTGCTTCCTCTTTCTGCCGGCTTCTCTGCCTACTTGTGATCTCTGTCTGTCAAATAAATAAAGTCCTTAAAACAAAATTTGCCCAACCACATTTAGCAAGTATTTGTTGAGCTCCTTAATGTCCAAGGTACATGAGTGGGCACAAAGTTGAATAAAACATATTTTTACTCTGAGAATTCACAAGCAAGAGGCAGTCAATGGGCTAATAGTAGGAAACACACGGCCCCCACTTATGGGAGCTCTGGCTGATTTAGGGACTTCCAACAAGATGTCAAGACACTCAGTCCTAATCCCTGCTCTGTCTGCAGCCTTGGCGAGTCATCTCACTGTGTCTCAGTTTTCTCAGCAAAGAGACGGGTACAAAAGAATGAATCGTGCTAAGTAGTTTCAAGGTCCTTGTTAGCTTTAAATTTCCATTATTGCTGAGATTACTCTTGAAATCAGATTATGTTTTTAAAATCGATCACAACAACTGTGGGGGAAAAGGCACTGCTGCATGCCCGCCCTTCTTCAACTTTGGAAGTACTGAGTTCTAAAAATATTGCTATAGGAGTAAAGCTGACCAATATCTTTCCACAGTTTATTTTTTACAATAATAAAAAGTAGGGGTGCCTGGATGGCTCAGTGGGTTAAAGCCTCTGCTTTAGGCTCAGTTCATGATTGCAGGGTCCTGGGATCAAGCCCCGCATCAGGCTCTCTGCTCAGCGGGGAACTCCTCTCTCTCTCTGGCTGCCTCTCTACCTACTTGTGATCTCTCTCTGCGTCAAATAAATAAATAAAATCTAAAAAAAAAAAAAAAAAAAAGAATATACTGAAGTTTACCCTCTAGGCAGGTAGCATCCAGCACTACATTTGAAATCTTCCTCCCTTATATCATTGAATGATTATACCTTTAATTCTAAGATGTTTAAAACATACTTTTGAGTAACTCCTTCTATCCACTCTGCTGTGGAGTTACTGACATTAACAACAACAATAAAGCAGAGGTAAGGTCTCTTGCACTCACTTAGTTATATTAATACTTCATATTAAGTGCTACTTACTATGGACCTTCCCAAGCTTCAGCTAAAGTTGAGGTTGGTGAAAACAGTGGGGAGGGAGGAACAGAGAACTATAAGTATTTCAAATATGAGTGAGAACATACAGCACTGTGGGAACTTGACTTTGTTGATTCCATTTCAATATCCTGTACTTCTTTTGCAAGTAGCACCATTTAATCACCCACAGTCTTCTACAGTAATACATTTTCTCTTGACAAAGCTCTATGTGCCTTAGCTTTCCTCACACTCAGCATCTTAGGAGGTGATGCTCAAACCCAGCTTGTGCTGTCTGTGAAAGAGCACAGAGGAGGAAATGAATCAATCAAAAGAAAACTGGAAGAAAAAAAAATACCAAAACTGTACCATCTTAGTGCCTTGCTCACAAAAGGCATTGACTTTCAATGGTCAAAGATAGCCCTAACAAGAAATTAGGAAAAAGAATTCCTTCATTCAGGAGTTAACAAATACTCAATGCCTAATATAAGCCCCGAACTGTTCTAGGTGCTAGAGTTAAAGACGGGAGCGAAACAAGCCAAAATCCTTGCCACAGTGGAGCTTATGTTCTAGTACAAAGAGACAGGACTCGAGACAAAATAAAATCATTTCAGATAGTGATTAAGGGCCATGGAGAAAATAAAATAGGATTGGGTGTGCTTCCTGGGGTAAGGGGTGAAAAGATATTTAAGGTGATCAAGAGGGCCTTTTCTGAGTAGATGCCATTGGACCCGAGTCCTGAATGATAATAAAACTGTACTCTTAATCCTACAAATGTGGAGTGAGGTGGGAATGAGTCAAGTTAGTCTTTAAGTGTGGTCACAGTGGTTAAAAGTTCTGTATTAATGGCAAACTAAGTTCCTTTTTGGATTTGGCGTAAAACACACACACACACACACACACACACACACACCACCACCACCACCCCCCCCCCCCAAAGCCTAAATCTTTAAGTCTCCTGCTTAGGAGCCACTTGTTTTTATTTTAAGATCCACTAACTTTTAAAGTTTTTGCTAATTACTTTAGCGGTACTTAACCACAGGCGATTACTAGAAGGACTGCTTCAGAACCCAATACCTCACTTGACACCAACCAAATTCTGAAGGAGACAGGACCCAGCATCGCTGCGAATCAGCGCTCCTCCACCGACTCCTTAATGCAGCCAGGTGTAATCCTGCAACCCTTCCAAGAACGGGAAGCAAGATTCGGGAAATCTGGGGTACCTGACACCCCAAAGTTCCCCCAAATTGTGTAAGAAGGGGAAAAACAAGCCGCCGTTCTTTTGCATGAACTCTCCCCCGCCCCTCCAGGCGTCATCGCTGCAGAAGGGCGGCTGTCCCTGGGTCAGAGGCACACCGCGAGTACGCGCGCGTGTGTACCCCGCATGAATCATCGGCGCCCGGTCCGCGGGCGATGATTCATTCACCGCCCTGGAGCTCACGGCCACACGTTCCGGGCGTACTATGACCGCCGCACACGCAGCTTCCTTAATATTAAACAAATGTTTCAAAGTACGAATGCCTGGAGCCAGAAACGTGTAGACCCAGGCCAGGCGGCGGAGAGGAAACAGCAACATGCTTCGGCCGCTGCCCAAATGTTTCTGGGGCCGGGAGGGGAGCGGCGGACACGTCCGCCCGTCCCTCCCGGCCCCCGGCCCCCCGGCCCCCAGCACGCGCGCCAGCGGCGCCCGCAGGGGGCGCGGAGGGCGCACAGGTGGGTCCCCGCCCGGCCCTGCCTCTCGCCCCTCCCCGCCACCCGACGAAGGCCGACGCACCCTCGCCAACGCGCCTCCCGCTCGCCCCTTCCCTCTCCGTGACATCTTATATAATAACCCGAGCTAATCAAAACGGAAGCGACGCGCGCTGCCGGGGCCAGTCTCCCGGCCCGGGCTGGATGCTCGCGCCCAAAGCCCGCGGCCCCCGAACTAGGCGCCGGGGCGCGCGGCTCCAGGGCGGGGGAAGGGCCCGAGCGCCGCCCCGGCTCGTCCCTCCTCGCAGAAGGCGCTGCTCCTGCCGGTCCCCGTCAGGAAGCCGCGAGCGTCACAAACTGCGTCAGCTTCTTCAAACACATTTCATGGTCTCCCTCCAGCCCGGAGCCGGCTGCTCCCGAGGCGGGGCCGCGGCCGGGGCTGAAAGGAGCCCCTCTGGGGAGGAGAAAGTTCCTCGGGGCCCTCCCCTCGCCCGCACCGCGCCCGGCCCCGCCGCGCCTCCAGCCCCTCTCCGCGCGACGCCCGCCCCGCCGCGCAGCCCGCCAGCCCGCGCCAATGTCAGCGTGGGCAACTTGTGACCCCCCGGGCGCCGGGCGGCCCCCTCCCGCCCGCCAGGCTCTCCCGACGCCGGGGGCCTTCCCCCTCCGCCCCCACCCCTGGCCCGGCGGAAAGCGGCGACGCCAGAAACTTCCCCGGGCCGCGCCGGGCGGGAGAGGCGCCCGGGTCCCCGCGCATCGCCCTTACCTTGCTCTCCCGAGGCCACGATCCGGGCGGGCCGCGCGGGGCGCGTGGTGCGCGAGCGCGCGCGCGTGGGGCGGTAGGTGAGGGAGCCCGCGCCGGCGGGGGCGGGGCGGGGCAGCGGGGGTGCGAGCGGCGCGGGCGGGTGGGGGGGCCGGCCCGGCGGGCGGGCGCGAGGAGACGGAGCCGGCGGCGGCGGCGGCGGGCGCGGGGCGAGCGCGCCGAGGGGGCGGAGGAGTTGCCGTGGGTTTGTTTACGCATTGCTGCCCGGCTCGGGGCACAGCCCGCACTCCCTGATTGGACACAAACTGGGGCACAGCCTCTCGCCGCCGCCCGCCAGGCCTCCTCGAGCAGCCGCCGCGCAGCTCCCGGAGCGCCCTGCCCGGCACGGCCCGCGGCGGCGCCCGGGCCTGGAGGGGACGAGCAGCAGCGGCCACCGGGGGCGGCCGTAGAGCCACTCGTGGGCCCAAGGCTCGCGATCGCCCACCTGTAGTGGCGCGACCTTGGCAAGGAGAAATTCGAAACTTCGGAGGCTGGAGACTTCGTCTCATTCAGCCGTAAAAGGGGCACTCCCCCCCACCCCCCAACAGACGGAGGAAGCTTGCCCTTGAATGGACAGAAAGCCGCAGCTCAATGTGCCCCTTCGGCGATGGTCAAGCCGAACCTTCCTCTACAAGCTCTCTCTCTCTGGGGGCTCGGTTTCTTCCCGGCCTCCAGCTTCTCTGCTTGTATTCTGTCCTCACGCAGGATTCAGGTTGCCATACCAGAAGTGACCTTGCCGCATGATGCCTAAGATCCCAGATGACTCCCCTGGCCTCAAACCCCAATTCCTTAGTCTCGGATCCATGGCTGTCTCCCCTTCACTGTCTCCCCTTCACTGCCCAACCCTCACCCCCAAAACCCTTGCCTGTAGACAACACCTTAGATGCCTCTGTTCTTTCAAGACTGATTTTGATCCTGTTCTGTTCTCTGCCCAAACCCCAGAAAACCCCGAAGGTCCCTCAGCTTGTCAAACCCTCGTAGGCTCAGCTTGTTTAGCGTCTCCTACCATCTCTGTGCCGTCTCCCCGAACCCCGTGCAGAATCCACCTCTTGCGGTTGGCATCAGTCTGGCTCAGTCAGGTGCCCACTCTGTGCCCCTACTAGTCTGCGGATTCTTTAAAAACAAGAGCCTGGTTTCAACATGGCCCTGGGGATGGGAGAGATGAACACTGTAAGAATAAAACCGTCACTGAGTGTCTGCAGCTCTGTCTGTACTGAAAAAAACTCAAGAGAGTCTCTATCAAGAGGGTCTCCTGATAGTCTGCAAACTCAGAAAAAAGCAGACACTTCCAAAAACTGAAACTGCCCTCCATTTCTGCCTGTGTCTTTGTGTTCTTCCCCACCACACTTAGCTATGTGCCATCTCTACTCATAATGGGCACTTGATAACCCTTGGGGGAATAAAACTGAGATGTTCCTTAAGCTCAGGCTCAAGGTGATTAAAGTGAGTATGGTCAATCATGGAGGAATAGACACGAATGGCCATGAACTCATTCATTTTACAGATAATTCCTAGGCTAAGAGTCCCTCAACTCTGAGTCAAACCCTGTGGAAGTAGACCCAGACCCTTCCTGACTCTTGGGATGGCTAGATTTCTTTCTCTCTTTAGATTCACTGCTTCCAGTCCCACTGGGAAGGCTGTCTTTAAACTCTAAGGGTAAATCCAAGTGAACATTTTCATTCCCAGGCAGTTCAATAGTGATGATTTATTGCTACGAATTAGGTACAAAGGTGCTGAGAGAACTGGAAGTGCCACCAGAGGAAGGTGAGGCAATCCTGAGATTAGCAACTGCTGGATGCACCTCCTCCCCTAGGGCTCAGGGGACAAAGGGAAGAAGCTGCCAGAACCAAGAAGGTCTTGCCCAGTGAGAGCTGGAGCCGTGAAGGAAGTAACAATGACTGCCGGAGGTCCCTCCCAAATCAGAGGAATCCCCTGGTTTCTTCCTCCCACCCTCCAGGGCCACCCAGTGGTAGAAAGCAGAAGCCAGTGGACAAGAGGACAGAGAGCAGGCAGGGGTCAGAGCAGAGTAGGAAAAGGAGGTGGAATAGAGAGCACAGTGGCAAGCCACTGGCGTTCCAAGCTTGGGCGAGGCACCTGCTTACCTCTGGGACTCTGGGATTCTGCAGGAGCAGAACAAACTTTCTTTCTAAGCCCCAGAACTCCCTTCCTCCCTCTGTTCCCCTTTTGCACTTTTTGCTTCTATTCTTCTGTCCTCTTTTCTACTATAATTCCCTTATATTTCTTTTTTTTCTCTCTTATTCTCTAGTTCTCATTTTTTTCTTCCTGTTCTAGTAGACATCCTCCTAACTTCTCTTTTCTCCCTGGAGTCTCTGCTCACCTCGGTTTGTCCTACTCCTTCCTGGGCAGGATGAAGCCTTCTTCAGCATGAAGGAGAGGAGCAGATTCCTATGGTAAGCCATGGAATTTGGAACTATGGTCCCCTCCAGACATCGTGCTAGATATTTAACATGTGGGATGTCATTTCATCTTCACCTTACCCACTAGCTGGGCGACGGTGAATATAACTTTGGTGGCTTCACTATTGCCCGTCGGAAGGAAGGCTTTGCTGGTTCAGGTCACCAACATCACTGCTCTTAGCTTTCTGCATCTGTGAGTGTCTCCCTCCACCCTTTCCTCTTCCTAACCCTATGTCTTTTCCTTCCACTACCTCAAATATTCCTCCCAAATCTCAACCCCCAACAGCCTAATAGATCTGCGCTCTAACTTGGCATTTTATCTGGCTTTTGAAAAGGTGGGTAGAATTCAATAAATAGAGATTGAGGAAAGGCCTTTTTGGTGGAACAGTGACTAATATGGTCCAGTTTGACTGAACAAAAGGTACAGCTGGGATCTAAGACTGGGTTTCAGATATTTGCCTTTACATTTCAGTTCTCTAAGACAGACTACTCAGAAACACAGATTAACCTTAAGAATACTGAGTGTGAGTATAATTCATGTAATTAGAATTGTAATGTTCTAAAGCCAGAAAGAAGTCAAGACATTGTCTGGCCCAACACGTCCATTTTTAAAGTGAATGACTTGAGGCCTAACAGACTTAGGTAACTGGAATATGACAGTAGCTAAATGCAGACATTCGAGTTTGACTACCTGTGTTCAAATGCCTGCTTTGACACATGTGAGATTATATGACCTTGAACTTATCTGTGTTTAAGATTTCTCCTCTATAAAATAGGAAATGAGAGAATCTACCCCAGTGGGTCGTCATGAGAATTCAGTGTTTTTACGGGTAAAACACAAAGCACAGTGCCTGGCATGTAGTCAGTCTCCCATAAATAGAGGTGTATATTATTAGGATTTCCCATGGCTATCCTGCTAGCCGGTATTTACCAGAGTCAGAACTTGTTCCCAAATCTTTTTGGCTATAATTGAGTGTTCTCTCCATTCCTAGAAGCTATGTCTTAGGGGGCTCGTTGAATGTCATCTGAAAACATGGTGCTCCTCCGGTTTGCCATTTAAAGAAGTTCTCCATTAGGCTCCCACTTGCTGTTCCTCTCCCTCCCCTGCTGCCCGCTCTAACACCGGCCTCAGCGATCCCACTGTACAATCAGGATGGACTGCGGATAGTGGAGTTCTGGCAGAAGGAGGCAGCAATCTAGCTTAAGAGCTCTGAGATAGTCAAATTTGACTAATCTAAATTTCAAAGAATGAAAAAGAATCATTGAATCAAATCCTGTAGCCTACTGAGTGGGAAACCTACCAGCTTCAGTTTGGATGGTTCCTTGGGGGAGTTCCCTGGGACCAAAAAGATGTCTTCCTTTAACCCATTGCCCAAGCCTTCAATATCTTGTGATGGAAGAGACTCTTCTTTGCCCCTCCACCTTTCCTTCCTGAGTCTCTGTTTCCACATTTCAGAACTCCCCATGAGTTTCATGTAGTTCACTTTCTGGATTGTAAGCTTCTTGAGGCAATGAACTCCCCCTTGACTTACCCTTTCATCTCTGGGACCTAGCTCAGGATCTGGGGTCGAGCAGGCACCCACGGCTACTGAACTGACTGGAGCGATGCCACACACACACACACACACGTCCTTGAAAGGGTTCCTCCTCCTCTCCAAATCTTTGTCTCCTCGGTTGACATCCTTAGCTAGTTGTTGGCCTGCTCCATTAATTCTCCAGAAAGCATTACAACAGCTGAATGTGAAATAAATGTGTATTTTACAATACAAACTGCATTCAAAGGGGGTTATTTTAATGGTGTAAATCCAGGAAGTATTTTAAGAGGGTCAGGAAGCCATTTTTGGGGGGCCAGCTGGACTTTCCTAACACCTTCACATCACACCACACACACGGAAACTTACCTCTCCTATAAATAAAGCTTATTTGACTCTCATTGTTACACATTTTACTTCAGATTTCTTAGGCTAAATTGTAGATGGCCCCCATTCTATATATGGCTGCATTAATTATCCTGCCTAAGTCACTTCTTAAAAGGCAGTTTTCTTTAATCTTAAAAAAAGTTAATCACTGTCCCATTTTTCTCTTTGACTTCAAAACCAGACTAATGACCTAATACCTTGATCACTCATTGACCAGTGTGCCACAGACCAGTACACAGAGAGCACTTAGTAAATGGTAATTATTTTATTATTATTATTATTATTTATCAGTATTATCACCTTAAAGCGAAGAGAAAAGCTCTTCATTGCTTTCCTTCCTGATTTTTTTCAGAAGTTGAGCTTTTTTTTTTTAAGATTTTATTTATTTATTTGACAGACAGAGATCACAAGTAGGCAGAGAGGCAGGCAGAGGGAGAGGAAGAGAAGCAGGCTTCCTGTTGAGCAGAGAGCCCGATGTGGGACTCAATCCCAGGACCCTGAGATCATGACCTGAACCAAAAGCAGAGGCTTTAACCCTCTGAGCCACCTAGGCACCAACAAGTTGAGCTTTAACATCACTTTAGGAAGAGATGGATAATTTATAGTAATCCAATTTTGCGGATACCACTTGTTTCTGCTTCCCAAAGAGAGGCTAGAAGGATGATTAGGGGTTATTGCACTCCTGGGGTCCTGTAATCAGCCTGGTCCTCTCCATCCCCACTCTGCCTTCCATAATATTCTTGATAAAACGGGAATCACGCAGGCCATCTCTGGCCCAAAAAGAGTTCATAGCGGTAGACCAAAGATTTGTTCTCTGATTGTGCTTAAAATTCCTTCAGGGCTTTCTCCTGCATGGACCAGAACATTCTCTGTCGAGAGCTGTTTGTTTTTCTGCTTTGGATGACAATTTAGAAAAGAGAGTTTCCCCGGTGGCTTCCCAGCAAATCATTCTTTTGGTCTCAACTATCATACTTCATTTCTTTCCCTTTGGGTACCTTTTGCACCTTGATCATCTAATGGTCTGATTTAACTTTCTTCTCTTTGATGATAGTAAAAACAAGCAAAACCTTTCATTACTAGTTTTAATGTCCCTTTCTGGGTAGGTGTTCTGTGAAATCATCTTTGGCTCACTGTATTTCTGCGTTGTACTGGACATACCAGGCCTTCCCTGCTCCCTTGCTTTCCTCAAGTGTCTCTTGCCCCCAACCCCCACCCCGAGCATCTTGTTGTTTATATTTGAACATCTGCAGGGTTTTTGGTTTGTTTTTTTTGTTTATTTATTTGGTTGTTGTTGGTTTTTTTTTTTTTTTTGATTCAGAGCAAAAATCGATCTTGGCCTTCCAATAATGAGATTTTCAAAGATCCTAGAATCATAAAATGTTAAAGCTGGGAGGACTTTAGCAGCTAACAGAGGCCAACTGATTCTTTTCATCATGATATACTAAGACTCAGAGAAGCCGAGTGTCAGGTACAAAGTTACATAGCCCATGGTGGTGGAAAGCTAGAACCAGCCGAAAGACTCCTGCTTCATTTGTTTCTTATGAGTTATATTATGATGACTGGAAATAATTATATGAGGAATTTATAAGTGTCTTCTTCCAACATGTTTACATTCTCACATCAGTGGTTTTCCTACTACATCTCCAGGAGACTCAGAGGAATAAGAATCCCACAATTGAAAATCAATGCAAGCATAGAAAGACACAACTTATAGACCTGGGACTATATCTCTTAATAATCATCTTTCTTTCCTAGCAGTTCTTTGCACAGTGCACACAGCAAATTTTCGACAATGATAATGAAGACAATGGTTGATGATGGCCAGGTATCACATTTCTATGCTGTTAGTCCTTTTCTACTTTTTGTTCCCAATAATTCCAGTTATTTCTGGGTTTCAAGCCTTCTGGAGTCCTGGCTCATTTAGCTTAGGTTTCTTTAAGAGGGTGATGAATGACTTTTCAACAGCTGCCTTGCATTGTGAGGGTGATAACTTCAAATGGTTAGCGACCTACCCTCAAACACACATGTACACATTTTGAAACTTTTCTGAAGTTAAGGAGATGTGTTCCTAAAATAATACCAACGATTGCATAAACAAAGCATTCTCTGGTCATGTAATCTGAAAATTACTAAGTGAAACAGAATCAAATAGTTTAGGCTTGGTCGGTTTGTTTTTACTGGAATTCATAGGATCTGTCAAACAGTAATGTGAACCCTGAATTTCTAAGGGAGGGTGGTGAAATATGTAGAATTTCCCAAACATGTTTGACCATCAAATCACTTATGGGACTGGTGTAACATAGAACAACCTGTAGGAAATGCTAAATATCCTTTGGGTTTCAATTAGAGTATATACAGTATTCCATTTGTTCTAAAACTATCTGTTTCATGTTAAGATATCCTTCCCTAGGGTTTGTTTTCTTGGATATAATGACTTAGCTAGTGCCTCTTCTGCTCATTATTTATCATTTTAGGATAGAGATGCCATTATTTCTCGGCCTGAATTTCTCTACACAGAGAAATTGTAGGTTGTTTAATTCTGACCTCATATCTGAGCTGCTCAATTCCCATAATTATTGCAACTGTCCTGCTATTTTCAAGGTGCAGGGTCAAAAAGGTAATGATAATTAGAGTAATGACAAGTAGCATGTCTGAGTGCATACAGTGGGCTAAATTCTGTCAAACAGACTCACGTGTAATATCCCACTTAATTGTCAGCACAACCCTATGAGATGGATATTATTATTTCATGTTACACATGAGGATTCTGAAGTGAGTTTAAGTAACTTAGCCCAAGAAGGTCCCAGGGAAGGAGGGGATGCTGGGATTGAACTGGATTGTGTTCTGCTCTTAAGGAGTCCAGGGCCCTGCCCTTCCAGTGTTAGTTCTACCACTGGAATCCTTTAAGAGCAGAGGTCATGAGGTCCAGACCTCAATAGAATCTTCTGTGCTTAACACAGCTCCTGGCATGCTGTAGCCAATTCTTCTTTGAAGAGAATGATGAAGCAATTTGCCCACGCCATTTGGTGAGTAGATGGTGGACCCAAGATTTGAACCATCTCCCATATCTTGTGCATCATGGATTTCCCACAAGGACCATGTTCTGTGTACCAAGTGAGCTCTCTTCCTCCCCTGAGGTTGCACTCACTAGGGTTTTGATCATCCCAGACAAGGCATTTTGTGTTCCCCCTCTACCCATCCGCCAACCACCTCACCTGCCACCCCCAGTACATTCATTCTTCCCTCTCCCAAACTGTGGTTCTGGACCTAGGGAACTAAATCTATCCCTAATGGCTAATACCTCGGTAAGCATGAAAGCACTTTTGCTGTCGTTGGATGCTAATTTTGTTGGAGGTGTTTGGGCGATGTTCTCAACCCTAGCACTTGGCATCTGGAAGCCCTTCCATATGTCAAAACCTTTCAGTGTAAAATGAAAAGGCTTGCATGGCTGGGGTGGTGGGGTACGCCCCCCCGTCCACGTGACCCCCATTTGCAGTTGGTTCCACACGTGGTTCTGTATCCCTGAGCTCCACCGAAACCCCCACCGGCTGCGCAACAGGGAACGCCTGGCAAAGTGGTTAGCCATGGTGTCTCTGTCCGTGACCTTGGCCTCTATGGCCTGCAGGCCCAGCAGCTGCCCCAACATCTCCGCTGGTTGGAACCCGACTTCCTCAGGTGGGTTTCCTCCAAGCTTCATCATGTCAGATTCAAAGGCCGCTGCTGAGAACCCCCACAAGAAGACCAGGACCTCTCCATACCCTGGTTCCAAAGTGGAGGGAAGCCAGGTCCCGGACAAGAAGGTAAGCTGGCAGGCTGAGTGGCTGGAGTACAAGCCTGTCCAGTACACAGCCAGTTCTGTCTTGACCTGGTCCATGTGGGCAGACCCTCTGGTGGGTGACAGGAACTTCTCTTCTAAATTCAATGAGGAGGGTGGGCATGTTGAAAGAAGGAGCCAAAATGGTTTGTATGAGGTGGAGAATGGCAGGCATAGAAATCCCGCAGGTTGGCCAGTGCTGGTGGGCAGAGGGCTTCTAGGGTGGTGGGGTCCCAATTAGGCTGCAGATCCCATCTTAACTAAGTGGAAAAATGATAGCAAGGGGAAGAAAATTATCCATCCTGCTTCTAAGAGGATTGTCCTGCAATTTGTAGCCATCAAAAGGAAGGACTGTGGAGAATGGACCATCCCAGGGGAAATGGTGGAGCCAGGAAAGAAAATTAGTACCATACTGAAGACAGAATTTGGGGAGGAAGCCATGAACTCCTTATAGAAATCTAGAGCAAAGACTTCGGAGCTGGAGAAACAGCTGCACAAACTATTCGATCAGTAACACTTGGTGTCTATAAAGGTTACATGGATGATCCCCGCAACACAGATAACTCGTGAATGGAGACAGAGGCTGTGAACTACCACGATGATACAGGTGAGATAACCGACTGTCTTCATCTGGAAGCTGGTGATGATACCCAGAAAGTGAAATGGGTAGACATCAATGATCAACTCAAACTTTACGCCAGGCAGTCCCAATTTATTCAATACATGGTTGAGAAATGAGGTGCCCATTGGAGGGAAGGCATGGACCCCAATGCCATGAATAGTGACTTGGAGTCTCCCAAAAGCCTTCAAATGGACATGGGTCTATATGAAACAAACAGCCCGGAACCTGTGCTGAACAGGGGATAGAGGGAACTTCTTTTGATGATTATTTGCAAAACTGTCCGCCCTGTGAAGGCTTTGTGTCAGGGAATAATATTTGAAAAATACAGGCATTCAGGATAAAAACCATTTTGGTTTTCCAATTGGAAGAGGAATATAGTCATTTGTTGTATACGTTGTATACTTGGCTGGTAATCACATTATGCAACTACTGCTCTTTGAAGAGTCATAGTTGATACAAAGATAACTTCTTACCAACTGTAGCCTTTTTTTTTCCAGCTAGTTTACATTTGTCACTCCCCACCCCCCCACCCCGCCACTGATGTGTTCGAGTGTGGTCTAATCTAATGTTGAACCTGATTTTTTGGGATAACATTTGTTTTTCAAGTTGAGCTTCAGGTGGACTTCTATTTATTGCCTTCAAGAATGAAAGCACTCTGGTTATTCTTGTTTTTAGGATCTTTAGTTTTATGGGAAAAGTTTCATCTCTATTTTACTTATGAATGAGCTAGAAAAATAAGACGCAGCAACAAAATGAGCTTAATATCCAGCCCTCTGGTTACAAGAACTATTTCTGAACAGAATGGACTAAGCTCAGGATATGTGTTTCCTCTCATCTCAGAAGACTCAATAAATGTGAATTTCTGTCATAAAGAAGTCTTTGTCAGAAGATGTATGTAAATCTCAACCTAATAAAAATACAGTTCATTTCTGCCTTTTCTCAATTAAAAAATAAAATATATATGTATATAAATAGAGAAGGTTTTAAAAGTCAGTTTGCAAACACAAAAATGCTCCTCTGACAATAAAGAATGAGGGATTCCAGAAGAATCAAATAGATCAGAAATACATTTCTTTCTTTTCTTGTCACCTAAGACAAACCTGTTAACTTCATTGGTATTTATTACAATGTATGGAAGATAAACTCAAGCCACTGCAATGTGCCTTTTATGGCTGGGGGGAGAAGAGTATTGCAGATGCTGATAACTTTGTAAGAAAACACCTCAGTAACAGTAGCAAATGGCTCTATTCACTTTCTATGTACACATACTCTGTGAAGTGCTTTATGTGTAATGACATTTATTTCTAAGGGATACCCTCTGAGGAGGGTACTTTAAAAAAAAATTTTTTTTTTAAATTAACATATAATGTATTATTAGCCCCAGGGGTACAGGTCTGTGAATCATCAGGCTTACACATTTCACAGCACTCACCCAGTCCATACCCTCCCCAATGTCCATAACCCCACCACCCTCTCCCTAACCCCCCTCCCCCGGCAACCCTCAGTTTGTTTTGTGAGATTAAGAGTCTCCTTTGGTTTGTCTCCCTCCTGATCCCATCTTGTTTCATTTGTTCCTTCCCTACCCCTGAGCCCCCCAACTTTGAGGAGGGTACTTTTATGTCACAGGTTGGGCTCCCTCAGGAGCAGTCTCTGAGGGGGAGATTAACACTGCAAGATGTTTCTTAGGGACAGGTCTTGGGACGAACTCCTGGGGAAGGGAGGAGAAGGAAGCCGGACAGGATAGAACGAGACATTGAAGTTAAAACCCAGCGAAGGCATCGGCCACCCCCACGTGGAGCTCTGGAGCTGGAAGGCCCTTCTGGCTGCTCTGAATTGGAGTTCAGGCCTTTAAACCCCTTGTTGACCAGTCACTCGATGTGGGCTGCCCCTGAAAGGAGTTGCGACCTTGGGAGAGACAATTTCCTCAGCCAGGGCAATCCCCACAGAGGGCTGACAGCTGAAGGCCATCTTCTGGTAACACTCCTAGCACCCATTAAGGGGAATCTGGGAAAGGGGAGAGCTCGGGCATTACACATACTACCCATACCACATATTCTTATCCCAGCTTTACAGATAACAATAGAGGCACAGAGAAGTTAGAGAACTTGAACTAAGTTGTACAACCAGTCAATGTTGGTGGGAATAGAGCATGGCCTGTGGGGTGCCATGGCTTACCTCCTTGACCACTGAACCCTAGTCTCTCCTGCAGTTATACTCCTGTAGTCCCCAGGTTCCCTGTGCGGTGTTCCTTTAATAAAGAAAAAAATTACTATTATATCGCTTCCCACATGCACATTTGGTCAAAGTTCCCTTTTCTAAACCTGAAGGCCATATGCCTGGTCTCTATTGTTCTTCTCTTGAAAGATGTATTTACATGGGTGATGATGATTATAAAAAGGTTTGCCTGTGGATGCCCAGCATTGTTCATGCTCAGGAACAAATTTAATACATTGCTTTTCTTTGTGACTTCTATAACCGCTTGTTTCAGGATGGAGCCATTTCTCCTAAGTATTAGTCTCATTTCAGTAACTCCTCCAGGTTGAGATACGCTCCCTGTCTATTTGAATAATTGAGGCACCTGGTTGGCCAAAGTTTGAATGTTCTTCAACCTACTTTTTTTTTTCAAAATGTAAGCTCCTAAAAGGCAATATACTTTTGCTTACACATACACACACACGCACACATATGTACACACATATTAATCATTGCAAAAAACCCTGAAATAATGAAGGTCTAATGTCTCAATTAAAATATAGCTAGAATGGAATTCTTGATTCCCCCCCCCCCAAGAACTCCTGATTTTTTCTCCCAAGAAAACTGTTCCTCCATCAATATCCCCTGTCATCTGGTACCCAAATCTACACAAGTTGCACAAGAAAACAAGGAATTATCCTACATTGCTTTCCCTCACTTCCCACATCCAATCCATCTGCAAAGTTTTGCTCCACTTCCAACAAATATATCCCAAACCACTCCCTGCTTTCTGCCCTCACTGACCACCCTCGTCAAGCCACCATGCCTCCTTCTCTAGACCTACCGCAATCACAATCCTCACAGGACCTCCTCCTTCCACTCTTGTCCTCTCATAGGTTAATTTTGACCAGAAAACAAAAAACAAACAAACAAACAACAACAACAACAAAAAACCAGACACTTCAAAGAATGTCAGCCACAGTGTGTTCCACCTCTCTTAAAACCATGCAATGGTTTCTTTTTGTACCTGAACGCTTACCCAGGGCTACCTATTCTGAATAGTCCCTATGCTCCAGTCTGACCTGGTTCCATTCTGCCCTGGGCTAGTCTAGACTTTCTTTTCCTGTCATACTTCCTATTTGCTTCTGCCTCAGAGCCTTTGCTTTGCTTTTCCAGGCCTAGAAAGTCCCTTCCATAACTTCACAAAGTGGGCCCCTGAGGTCAGTCAGATCATATTAAAATAACATTTCCTCAGAGAGAGTTTTCCTCACCACTTAATCTCAAGTAGCCTTTCCAATCAATCTCTGACTTTCTTTTCTTTTTTAAAAAAAATTTATTTATTTGACAGACAGAGATCACAGAGAGAGAGGAGGAAGCAGGCTCCCTGCTGAGCAGAGAGCCCGATGTGGGGCTCAATCCCAGGACCCTGAGATCATGACCTGAGCCAAAGGCAGAGGCTTTAACCCACTGAACCACCCAGGTGCCCCTTGTTTGATTTTCTACATAGTATTCAGCACCAGCTGAAATTATCTTGTAAATTTCTGTCTGCTTACAAGTGAGTCTAGGGATTTTTTTCTGTCTTATTGTCTGCTATACCATCAGCATCTAGAATAGTGTTTGGCGTGTCCACAAATCATACACAAATTGCACACTTTTTTAAAGGTTAGGGTTATGATCACATTATTCTTCACCTAACTTTCTTATTTAAAAAGCATTTTATCTTGAAATAATTTTAAACTTGCAAAAAGGTTGCTAAAGTAGTACACAGAGTTCTTCACCCAGTATCTAACAAATGTTGAGAACTTATTTATACAATTATTGAAACCTGAAAATAAACATTTAATAGTTTTTTTTTTACTATTCACTAATCTATAGATATTGTTCAAAATTTGCTAATCATACCACTAATGTCCTTTTTCTGTTCTAGAATCCAATGATTCCACATTTCATCTAGTTGCCATGTCTCCTTTATTTCCTCCAAATCTGAGAAAATCCTTCTTTTTGTCCCTTATGACCTCGATACTTTTCAAGGTGCTGGTCAGTTGTTTCGCTAGAATGTCCCACAATTTGGATTATTCTAACATTTTCTTGTGAATAGGTCAAGTAATACATCTTTGGCTCAAATACCACAGATGTGATGTTGTTTGGCTAAATTTTTATACTGAAAAAATTAAGGTATGTTTTACAATTTAACCACCATTAGATACAAAATAGTATATACTATATTTTATCGACATATTTTTTTTAAAGAAGGCTCCACTCCCAGCGTGAGGCTTGAACTCATGACCCTGAGATCAAGAGTTGCCTGCTCTACTGAGTAAGCCAGCTAGGTACCCCAGTACATGGTATATTTTAAAATGTCACTGTGGAATTTCCAACCACTTTGTACTACTTTTAACCAGCATTTTTATATTTTTATACACACACACACACACATGCACACACACACACAATTGAATGTATGTACTCTAACTCTCCCGCTCCTTCTTCTCTGTAAGAGAGGGTATCCAGGAAATTGAATTTCATTCACTACACTCTTTATCCTCTTTCTTGAAGTTCATGAGATGACTCTTGAATGATGTGTTACACGATTCCATCAGTTACCTCTTTCCCTCCCAAAACTTAATGGGTTCTATTTTTGTTTGTTTGTTTGTTTCTGGTCATGACTGGGATTCATGTCTGGGAATTGACTGGCTTTTGGTTAAGCTAGGAAGACCTCAGGCAGGATGACTAAAGAGAATCTTTTGGACACCAAATGTCTCTCATCTCCTATCAGGATAATTCAGGTATGTTTGATGGCAATGGCAGAGGAGTAACAAATGTCAAATGGAAACATGGAAGAGTTCTTGAGTCCCTGGCTCAGAACGGGCCCTGAGCCATTTCCCTGCAGTTTATTAGAAAAAGTAAGTCATAGGTCCACTGAGTTTTGATGTGTGGAGAAATGACTCTATCTCTTTATTGAGGAAAGTGGAAAGTCAAAGGGCATGGGCACTGAGACATGTGAAAATTGAGGTCATTTGAGCACTCCATGATTCTACCTCTATTGTGTTTTTTTTCTTGTATTGGTTTTATTGAGATATAATTTACATATCATATAGCTCACCCATTTAAAGTATACAATTTGATGTTTCTTACTATATTCAAGAAGGTGTCCAAGCATCATCTCAATCACTTTTAGAACATTTTCATCACCCTGTAAAGAAACACTGTACCTTCTCCAAGATGCTTCCTCTGACTCCCACACTAGAATTAATCCTTTATGTTCCTGTGTGGTCTTGTATATATTGTTCTGTCACAGAACTCAAGTGCAATTTATTTTTATTGAAGTCCAACCTGGTACTTGATTCAGTTTTTACATTCCCAGTATCTGGCACAGTATCTGATTGATAGTAGATGCTCAATAAATATCCACCAAAAAGAAGAGATGCAAGGTTTTGCCAGCTCATCCCAGCAGTTTACCTATTGCCATTTCTTGGGCCTCTGGCAGAAGTCCAAAAGTACGTGTTTATACTGGTGCAACTTTCAGCCACTTTCTACCCCTGGCAATGGTTGCGCAATTGTTCACTCTGATGAATCATTCCAATTGCTCTCAGCCTATTGCTGAGTATTTCGGTTTTCTTCTTATCAGGGTCATTATCAAATAAGATGAAAAACTATTTAAAGTGAAATTATGGGGAATTGCACAGTAATAGGGTGGGGAGGTTTGCTCCATCATCTGCTAGAAGTTTGGAACACACTGTCCCTGTGTACCTCCTGTTTCCTTTCTGTCTAGCAACAGCAGGTACATTTACTCAGTGCTGGGGTCTGTGCGTGCATCAGCATTAAGGCTTTCTTATCGGGGGATCTAGCAAAACATTTTAAGACAGTCTTTGATGAAACCAAGACAGATTTATCTATGGCACTTCAAACCAGCAGCTTTGTGAGAGCAGAGTCTAGGCTGTCTTTCCTTCTCAGCATCTACTATGGCTCATACGTATTTAATAAGATCCTGAATGAAATATAAAAGCTAAAAAACATGTATCATGAAATGCTTCAGAGTGAAATAGGGAGTCAAATACAAATAAAAGCCATTTTATTCAGCTCTGATGACTTTCTTAAAGCTAAGCTTGCATATGGCAGTATACTTTCTAGGTGAGAAAATTTTTGTCTTTTGGGAGTTCTTGTAAGATTTTGATAGTATACACTTTAAAAATGGAAGATTGTCAAGACTTTCCTCCTGGTTGCATGTACTGTGAATGCTAAAATCACATTTCAATGTGGCAAATTTTGCTCCCGGATTTGTCACTAACTGACTGTAGGAACTTGGGTGAGTTGTCTCACTTCTCCAAATTTCCTTGTAGCTTATAAATTCTATAAGTGCTAAATTGACAGATAGATGTAATACTTTTATATGTATGTTGTTGGAGGGAATATATGGACTTACACATTTATAAATATTATACATTTATAAAAAACAACTTTTCTAAAACAGTAATAAGAGTTTTCCCTGGAAGAAACCTGAATCCTGTTATGATTATAATTTCTTTTAAAAACAGTTTAAGAACATTGCTTTATTAGTTATCTTTTTAACTTAGCTATATTATCTCAAGTACATGGCTTAAAACAACACACATTTCTTATGTCATGGTATCTATGGGCCAGGAATCTGAGAACAGCTTAGCTGTTTTAGGGCATTCAAAGGCTACAATCAATGAACTGATTGGGCTTGCTGTCTTCTCCGAGGCCTGACTGGGGAAGGACCTGCTTTTAAGCTTACGTAGTTGTTGGAAGTATTCAAGGTGTTCCAGGTTGTCACACTAAGGGACCCAGTATGTTGCTGGCCTGTTAACCAGAGACTGCCCTCAGTTGCTTGGCTCTTAGCTCCTCTCTTGATCTGTCCACAACATGATAGCTTTTTTCTCCATCAGCCAACAGGAGAGTTTCCTAGCAAAAGGAGCAACAGTTTTGCATAATGTTGTCACATATGTGCATTCATGCATATTCTGTCACATTTGTTGTATTCCCCTGGTGAGAAGGAAGTCACAGGTCCCATCGGTATTCAAGGGGAAGGGGTGACACAAAGCATGAACACCAAGACACTGGGATCAAGGGGACCACTGTGGAGTCTATGTGCCACAGTTGGAAAATTACAAAATGTATATGAACAGTAAAGGAAGGTGAAATTCTAAAAGTGACATGATCCCCAAACAAGCACACATATAGACCTTGCAACAAGGGAAGCACTCTGCTTCTCTCTTATCCTCTGTTTCAGAAAATGCTGCCCTCTATAGCTTAGTCTTCAAACCTGGGGGATACACTTGGCTCTTTCCTCTCTCTAGGGAGCCTATTCCCAACCCAATCCACCAATAAGATACCAAACATCACCCTTCTATTTCCTCTGCTTCCCCACCACTCACTTACCAATGTCTTTTCCCCTAAACACAGTTTGGCCACACTTCTCAAGTGACCTTCCAGATTCCACTCTTGCCCTTTCTTATGATCCAATTTCATACAACAGCCAGAGTGCTTTTCTTAACACATAAATCAAACCATGTTGTTCTCCTGCTTAAAATCTTTCATTAGCTTCCTATTGAATGAAAATAAAGTCCAAACTCCTTTATCTGATGTATAGGACCCTAAATAAACTGATACCTGCCTATTTCTCTAAACTCTTCTGTTCTATTATATTTCTCTCTATATACAACTGCATTGTTAATTTGTTATAATGACATATTTTAGATCTCATAATCCAAAAATAAATAAGATTAGCATTATTAAATCTAACCTAGAATACAATATCACTTGAACAGAATAAAGTTAAGTTTTAATAAAGCTAAGCATTTGAGACTAAGCAAATCTTTAATGAAAGAAACATTATTTAGAAATAATGTCTTTCTGGGTGACCCATTGCTTCATGTATCAGATAATTTGATCCAAAATGAGATATTTTAAATTAGATGCACTTTTGAAATAGTATAAAATTCCAACTTAAACTACTAGCATACATTGAAACTAAAATAAGAGAACATGTTTATCCACAAAGTGGATGTTTATTATTTTGGGAGGGGGACAGGAAAAATTTATTATTTCTGTGGTTTATTAGTTCAGCTTAATCAAAATTGGAATTATAAAATCATGTCCACAATAAATTCTAAAAGTAGAATTACGCACGCATAAAAGTTAGTTTTCTTACATTTCTTATTAGTTAAAGCCAGGAATTTTCACTTTCTAATTATGTGGTCCAAATGATTCATTTATCATAGACTACCCAAGCCACCCGGGTATGTCCACCCAGATGAATTAAATCTGAATTAAATCTGAATCCTGCAGCTCAGTAGCTGAATGAACCTGCTCAGTATATTCAAACTTCCTGAGCCTCAGTTTGCTCATAAGCAAACAGGGTTCATAATATCTACCTCTTGAGTTATTTAAGGATAAAATTAGCATCTTAACTTATTGGGACTTCACTGTACGTACTCTGTATGTCCTCTCTTTTTTCTCACTGCTTGGCTAATCAATCTGATAGTACCATAGCTTGATCTCTTTTCTATTTCTATTCCCCTTATGTTAGACCTAGGATCAATTTGGACAGAATTAGAAAAGTGTCATACACATGAAAAAATGTTCATCATCACTAGCCCTCAGGGAGATTCAAATTAAAACTACATTGAGATATCACCTTACACCAGTTAGAATGGCCAAAATTAACAAGACAGGAAACAACATGTGTTGGAGGGGATGTGGAGAAAGGGGAACCCTACGCTGTTGGTGGGAATGCAAGTTGGTGCAGCCTCTTTGGAGAGCAGTGTGGAGATTCCTCAAGAAATTAAAAATAGAACTTCCCTATGACCCTGCAATTGCACTCCTGGGTATTTACCCCAAAGATATAGATGTCGTGTAAAGAAGGGCCATCTGTACCCCAATGTTTATAGCAGCAATGGCCACGATCGCCAAACTATGGAAAGAACAAAGATGTCCTTCAACAGACGAATGGATAAGGAAAATGTGGTTCATATACACTATGGAGTGTTATGTCTCCATCAGAAAGTATGAATACCCAACGTTTGTAGCAACATGGATGGGAATGGAAGAGATTATGCTGAGTGAAATAAGTCAAGCAGAGAGAGTCAATTATCATATAGCTTCACTTATTTGTGGAGCATAACAAATAGCATGGAGGACATGGGGAGTTAGAGAGGAGAAGGGAGTTGGGGGAAATTGGAAGGGGAGGTGAATCATGAGAGACTATGGACTCTGAAAAACAATCTGAGGGGTTTGAAGTGGCGGGGTGGGTGGGAGGGGTACCAGGTGGTGGGTATTATAGAGGGCACAGATTGCATAGAGCACTGGGTGTGGTGCAAAAATAATGAATACTGTTATGCTGAAAATAAATAAATTAATAAAAAAATTAAATGGAAAAAAAAAGTGTCATAAAGGCAGAATCATGAAGACCTCTCTGGCACAGAGAAAGAATAAGACAGAAGCCACACAGGAATCCATGATTTCAACTGGATGTGATAAATTACACAGGCGTGCTGAGGGAATCAGCTTTTATTTGTGGATAGGTAAATCATGGACCATGACAGAACATTTTGGTAAATGATATTTTTTACTTATTGAATAATCTGTGCCACTGTACCCCTTCCCTGTATTTTGAATGTGATGAATATTAATTTGAAATAGGAAATCTGTGTGGTTGTTTAGGGTATTTTAGAAAAATTGTCAAGTATTGAATGTAAGGCAAATTCATTACTCATTATATTTCTCACCAGAAGTAGTTGTTTTATCAGATGAGTATTATTTCATTATTATCTCCTTTCCAGAGCAACAGGGCCTTTTGAATTTTTCAGATTACTTTTGGGAAAAAAGATATTGCAGTTACTTGCAATTTAATGGAGAAAATTCTTTTATGGCTTCTCACTTTGGGATGCTGTTAGATTGTGTTGGCATGGTGTAGGGAGAATCTTATAAGTTCTATAAACTCTTGGTTGTTTTAACTTGGTCTTAGATTCTAAAATATTGGTGTATAATTTTTAGCATGGAGAGGTACTGTTTCATTAATGTAGCTTGATTTGGTTAATAACCTACCAAAACAAACTCAATGAAAATTCTTTCACTTCCTTTTTTAACCCTGAAGCCAATAGCTTATTCCTTGGTTAACCATGGTGTGCAGTAATAGAAGATATATATTTCTCTCTGCCCAGTTCCTGGCACAGAACTCCTAAAACCTGTGTAATTCCTTAAGTGAAAAGAGCACTAGGAGTATCTTTCCTTTCAATGAAGTGACTCTGGGTGGGCTGGTTGGGTCCCGAATGGGGACTGGTCATGAGAAAGACAAAACCATGATTAGAAGCCTAGAATTTTCAGCTCCATCCCCTCATCCTCCCAATGGGAGAGAAGGGCTAGAAATGGAGTTAATGATTGGCCATGACTATGTGAGGAAGCCTCCATAAGATCCTCATAGTATGGGGTTTGGGAAGCTTCCAGGCTTCCAGGGGGGTGAATATGCATACACCAGGAGGGCGACATACCTTAACTCCAGGGGCCCCAAAGCTCCTGTGCTCAATCCACTCCTAGACTATCTCTTCATCTGACTGTCCATCTATATCCTTTATCATATCCTTTAATAAACTGGTAAACATAAGTGTTTTTCCTGAGTTCTGTGATTCACTCTGGCATATTAACCAAACCCAAGGAGGAGGTTGTTGGAATCCCCAATCTATAGCCAGTTGGTCAGAAGCAAGGTGATCACCTGGGCTGGTGCCTGGAGTCTGAAGTGGGGGATGGGTGTTGGGGTGGGGGTGGGAGGTGGGGCAGTCTGTGGGACTGAGCCCTTAATCTGTGGGATCTGAGTTGTCTGCTGGTAGATGTGTCAAAATCGAGTTAAACTGTAGGACATCCACCTGGTATTGGAGAGAGACTTGGTTGGTGTGGGAAAAAAAATCACATATTCGGTGACCAAAAGCGAATTGCTTTGTGTAAATAGTCATAAGGAAGAGACACACAGTAGGGAAGAATGGTGTTTTCCCCTGTAACAGAGGTAGAATAAACTGAATTTTCCGGTATATATGGACATGCAAATTCTCTTTTCCCTTTGGGTTTGTTGATGGGTAGGGTGACCAGCTGTCCCAGGTTGCTCAGGACTGTTGTGATTTTATCACTGAGAGTTCCACATCCTCAGGAGAACTTCAGCCTTGGGCAAACCAGGATAGTTGGTTGCTCTATCAGGTTGGTCAGGCAAAAATGTTTATTGAGGACCTAATATGTGCCAGGCTTTAGAGTTACAGTGTTGGGCAAAACACACACTGTCCCTGCCTTCCTGCAACTTAGAAAACTTCAGCTAGTCCATCCATATCACCTGGAAATACAACCAGGATGAGTAAGCAGGCAGGGGGAGACTGGGCTTTGACCATGCTGTTGGGTGTATTTTAAAATTTTATTTTCTAATCAGTTACCACTGTGATGCAGGAAAGTCCTCTCAATTTCTATAAAATGGTTTTGTATCCTGCCAGTATGCTTAAATCTCTTAAACTTGTACTATATTTGATGCTCTTGGATTTTTTGTATTATAGAATCATATTTTCTGTGAATGAAAACTTGTTTTCTTTTTTTCTAATTCTTTCATATCTTATTTTCTTATTTTATTGCACTGATGAGGACTTCCAGAATGTTATTAAATAGAAACAGTGATAGCAGACATCATAATCTTGTTCCTCATTTTAAAGGGAAAATTCTACATTTTGTCATTAACTATATTAGATGTGTATAGTTGGGGGGTTTTTTGTTTGTTTGTTTTTTGTTTTTGCTTTGTTTTGTTTTTGAAATTTTTGTTTGTTTTGAGAGAGAGAGAGTGCATATGCAAGACAGAGTGGAGGGCAGAGGGAAGAGAGAGAAACTTAAGCAGGCTCCATGCTTAGTACAGAACCCGAGACAGGGCCCTGGATTTCACAATCATGACCTGAGTTGAAATAAATAATCAGTGGTTTAACTGATTGAGAAACCTAGGTGCCCCTTAGATGTGTTTTTAAGATAATCATTATTTTTAAAAAAGAAGATAATCATTATAAGCTTCAAGTTTCCTTCTATTACTATTTGCTAGAAGTATTTTTTCACTGGTTTCAGAGGTAGAATCCAGTAATTCATCAGGTGCATGAAACAACCACTGCAAATCACATCAAGTGCCTATCAGTTATACTTCCTCCTACCCTACTCCCCTCCAGCAACCCTCAGTTTGTTTCTTAGAGTTTAGCATCATATGATCCTCTCAATAGATGCAGAAAAAGAATTTGACAAAATACAGCATCTTTTCGTGAAAAAAAAAAAACACACTAAACTCTGTGCAATGTAGGGATAGAAGGAACATACCTCAATATCATAAAAGCATATGCAAGAAACCCACAGCAAATACCATACTCACTGGGGAAAAACAGAGCTTTTCCCCTAAGGTCAGGAACACGACAAGGATGCCCACTCTCATCACTGCCATTCAACATAGTACTAAAAGTCCTAGTACCAGCAATCAGACAACAAAAAGAAATAAAAGGCATCCAAATTGGCAAAGAAGTCAAACTTTCACTCTTCACAGATGATAGAATACTCTATGTAGAAAACCCAAAAACCTCCACTCCAAAATTGCTAGAACTGATACAGGGATTCAGCAAAGTCACAGGATATAAACTTAATGCACAGAAGTCAGTTGCATTTCTGTACACTAACAATGAGGCAGAAGAAAGAGAAATCAAGGAATTGTTAAAAGCTTTATTAGAAATCACTATTGAATTTCACTGAACATTTTCTCTACATCTATTAAGGCAATTAGAAGCATTTTCCCTTTATTCTGTTGATAGAATGATTTAAGTGGCAAATCCCATATATTTATGAGAGAACTCATGTTGTTCATGGTACCATGTTCACATGTGGTACATAATTTGCTAGCATTTTATGTAAGTTTTTGCATTTTGGTAAGGTATAATATTAATTTAGATTATTGTTTCTCACACTGTTGTTTTCTGGTAAATTCCTGTGTCAATTAGTTTTTGCTGCATAAAAGAAAAAAATAAAAACCACTTCAACACTTAGTTGTTTAAAACACAAACACTTATTATTTATACGATTCTATGTCAACTGTGGGTGGTTTTTCTGATCCAAGGTCAATCAAATGGCAGCTCGGCTGGGCCTGGATGGTCTGAGATAGCAACAGGCATGTCTGGTGCTTGGCAGGATGGTTGATTTAGGAAGCCCAGGTTGAGAAGCCTTGTCCTGGCTCCCTACGGTCTTGGACTCTCTAAAAGTCTGCCTCAAACTGTAACTTTTTCACATGCTAGTTTCAGGGTTCTCAAGAGCCACAGCAAAAATAAACCCAAATACGCAAATACTTTTCAAGTCTTTGTGTCACATTTGCTCCCATCCCATTGGCCAAAGCAAGTTACACAGCCCTGTCTAAAGACACATGAGAGGATAACGCAAAGGATGGGAATTCTGGTGGCCCTCTTCACAAATAATCTACCACATCCTGAGTCTTCTGATTCTGGGACAGTTTTAGGACTTTCAAGGTCAAGGACCAAGAATTTCCTACAATCACTTTTTATCACCCATAGTCTGGCAAATAGACTAAACGAAGTCCTCTTTTTTTTTTTTTTAAGATTTTATTTGTTTATTTGTTTATTTTGACAGAGAGAGAGAGAGGAGAAAACACAAGGAACAACAGGCAGAGGGAGAGGGAGAAGCAGGCCCCCTGCTGAGCATTGGGCCCAATGAGGGGCTCAATCCCAGGACCCTGAGATCATGACCTGAGCTAAGGCAGATGCTTAAGTGACTCAGCCACCCAGGTACCTCGAAACTAAGATCTCTTTAAGCAGCTACTGACATGGAGAGTGCCAGAAAAGTCATATTGAAGATATGTAGCTATCAGCTAATAAAACAAGGAATATACTATAGTGCTTAGCATTTGTCCTTTCTTCCTTCCTTCCTTCTTTTCAAGTGCTTATAGGGTACTTAGTATATGCTAGGCTTTATGCTAGGAATTGGGATAGAATGAAACCCTGTAGTTAAGATTTCAGCAAACAAAGGGACAGAGAATTACAAGGCTACAAACAATTCTTGATGCAGGACAGGGTTGACATATAAAGGAGGGAGAAGCATCTGTGTGAGGGGTAGCATGATGGGTAAGAATTTAAAAATTTTATTATTTTGGCATTACTATAAGAAATGAGCATACACACAATTGTCATACAAGGTGTTGTGGTATTGTTTGAAAAACAAAACACTGGAAACAATATTGATACACATGGGTATAAATGATTATATAAGTTATGATATATTCATATTATGGAATACCATGAATACCATGAAAAGAAAAACATAGAATTATATGAATTGATGTGGCAAGAGAGTAATATATTATTATTGGTAAAAATTCAATTTTAAAACAATATGCATAGCATAATATTATTTTGTTAAAAAATCTATATGTGAACAATAAAGTGTGTGTGTGTGTGTGTGTGTGTGTGTGTGTGTGTGTGTAAACAGAAAAGACACCAAATTTGGAATGATACCTATCTCTGAGAAGTGCGATTAGTGGGAAGGATACAACAGGGACCTTTTTTACTTTATATATATTTTGTGTACTATTTTAATTTTTGAAAAAGAGCATGTATTACTTTGATAATTAAAAAGAGTTGCTAGAAAAGCACTAGTAGGAGGATTGAGGATTGGCTGGGGGTGGGGGGAGTGAACCTGAATGCTCAGCTCAGAAATGCTGGGATAGCCAGGCAGTCCTTCAAGATCCCCATTTGTATGGGGGACTCTATTCCTGGGATAAATGGTGAAAGGACTTTGAAGGTGACAGTCAGATTTTAGGGTATGTGGGTCATTTGGCTCAACAGAGAGGAGTTGAAGAGCTTCCCAACCTTTGAGATTGGTATGCCCCCAGAAGGTGAAGTATTTACTATGAGGGAAAAAAAATATGAGTGTTCAATACATGGATGGTGCTACTCTGAAGTCATGTCTCCTTCCTCCATCCCCACTTGGCAGAGTTTTCACCAAATCCCGAGGGGACCAAGCAAAAGGGACAGGTCATCCTAAGAGCCAAAAAAAATAATTGTAATCAGCCTTTCTGAGACCTCAAACACTGGGTAAAAATATTGTCCCAGCTTCTAGAACTTTCTTCAGTGATGGTAGTAAGGGCAGTAGACCCCAGCACCAAAGGCACTGGAAGGCATGCCCACATTGGGGTGGAGTGGGGATCCAGGCACGTGTTAGAAGAAACAGTGCAGAATGACCACAGTTGAAGATCCCACCAGAATTGCATACACTGGAAAGTACAAGATGTCAGCTTTGACCTCTTGTGGTGGGTTGGTACAAATGCCCTTTCACTTTTTGCCCAAGTCTCCTAGATGCCAAGACTGGTGTAGCTCAGAGATACAAGGACCACACAATGAGGACGATGGAGAACCTTAAGGCACAGTTGCCTCCAATAAAGCAGCTATGGTCATAGGAGTTCCTGCTGCCCTCGCAAAGCTCTTTGTTCGTACATTTGGAGTTATTCATGTCAGCCTCTGTCGCCCCCATTAGACTGGACTCCTGGGAGCTTAGAAACCATGGTGCATTGAGTATTTTATATTGACTTTCATATTTGTATGCCCAAGGCACTTATTACATTGTGCGCTCAACTCATGTTTATTGAATTGAATGATAAGCCTGAGCTGACATTTTGTAATAAGGAGAGCTACAAAATTAGACCAAATGATAATAGCCACAGACTTACCCTCCTCCTCCCAAGAACCATTTATATAAATTGTAGCAGTACTTTTTAGTACCAGGACCTGGTTTTCCTGAACCAGGACCAGATATAGAAATAAACAATCTGAGACAATACAAATTGTTTCTTTAAAAAGTTAGCCTTTAGGGCGCCTGGGTGGCTCAGTGGGTTAAGCCGCTGCCTTCGGCTCAGGTCATGATCCCAGGGTCCTGGGATTGAGCCCCGCATCGGGCTCTCTGCTCAGCGGGGAGCCTGCTTCCTCCTCTCTCTCTGCCTGCCTCTATACCTGTTTGTGATTTCTCTCTGTCAAATAAATAAATAAAATCATTAAAAAAAAAAGTTAGCCTTTAAATCCACAAGGAAAGAAACATGTTGCATTTTGTCCTGAGTGGTGGTCAGGAATAGCTACAGAAAATAGCTGTGGGTGAACTGTTATATAATGGTGACAACATGATTGAATTCAGAATCCGGAAGGAGAGGAAAAGTAAGGAAAAAATCCATCAAGATGCTTAATTTTAAAAGGGAAATACAACTAAATTACCACGTTGAAATAAATACCTGTAGTTCATTAAAAAAAATAATACAAAGACTTTAAAAATACCTTCTTGAGAAATGAAAGTCACCAACTTTGCAAATTAGAGGTTGGAGGAAAAATCATATGTTGTTCACTAGAGCAGTAAACGAAATCCCTGGGGGTAAAAGAGTTTCTTGGGAGAAGGGAAACTTTCCACAAATGACAGAAACAGGAAAGCATATAACTTCTGTCAGATCAAATTCATATCAGAAATTAGGCAGAAATTCAAGGATCACATAGACTGGGGAATGCCATTTTAATATGAACCATCTCTGAGCGGCTAGGACTGCATGGAATAAGTCACCCAAGCTACAAGATCAAGGAATACGGAATCAAGCATAAACTATTTGGGGAAATTGTCCTGTAAAGAGAAATCATGCCTGAAAGATGCCCTAGGAATTGCTAAGGGGTTACAAACATCTACAGAGAAGGAAAACATATGGATGTGGTTGATATTGACTATTATCAACCCTACACCAAGGTCAGTCATATTGCTGAAATCTTCTGAAACTGAGGGCAGTGTTTAGTCAAGGGCAGAGAGCTGTCTTTGAGAAAGAAAACAAAGATGAACAGGTTCTCCTACTCAACACTGTTATGGATGACCTGGGAAGGCAAAGCTTCCAAATTTGCAAATAGTGCTAAGTTCCTCTGAGAAGTGAAATACAGGATTTCTTCAATCATGCCAAGTGAGCACCATAAACATCACCATAAACACCAGCCAGGAGCCTCAGTGTAGGCAAGGGTCAGGTAAGACACATGGTTAAAAAATAATCCAGTTCAGGGGCACCTGGGTGGCTCAGTGGTTTAAAGCCTCTGCCTTCAGCTCCAGTCATGATTTCAGGGTTCTGGGATCGAGCCCCACATCGGGCTCTCTGCTCAGCAGGGAGCCTGCTTCCCCTCCTCTCTCTGCCTGTCTTTCTGCCTACTTGTGATCTCTCTCTGTCAAATAGATAAAATATTTAAAAAAATAATCCAGTTCATACTTTAAAGATGTGCCTCCCTATTAGTTATGCTAGTTAGGTTGAGTTATCCTAGACCAACAATTCTCAAATCTTTTGGTTCCAAGACACAAGAATTGAAATTTACTGAGGATTCCAAAGAGCTACTTATTAGTTCATTTTAAAATTACAATAAGCCCATTACATGTTAATATAAATAAAACAGTTTTAAGTAACTGTATTTTCCAAATTAAAAGATTAATGAGAAGAATGGAATTGTGTTTATATTTTTGCAAATCTCTTAAATGTATAATTACTTCTGCATTTAAGCTCCTGTATTACTGTTTTAATTGCAGTAGATGAGGAAAATCTGGCCTCACACAGTTAAAGAGTTGGAAAAGGAATATATTTCCATAGATTTTTGAAGATAATTGTGGATATTCTTTTTTAATACTACACTAACACTCACCCAGTGGTGGTTTCTTAGAGGCTGGTTGCATTGTGGAACCTGAAACTGTATTATCTTTTCACGTTCCATTGTACTAAAATCCATTGATTTACCTTGTACTTTGATTTTTTAAAAAATTTAAACCCATGCATAATTTGTATAACAATGAATTATTCAATCAGAAATTATCGATTGTCTGAATTCCCTAGATCTCCCAAATGTTGATGTCTCATTTTACAATATAAAACAATGCTCTTGTTAATATCACCATGGAACTCATCAAAGCCTTTAGGCATTGAGAGAAGCTGTCCAGTTCACAGGGAGGGATACAGATTTTCCAAAATCTTAATTTTTGTTTGAAGATGAAAATTTTATCATTGGCAACAAATACTGTCAGTTTTATTTCATTAAAGTGATGGACTCACTTCTTCATTTTGGAGAAAATATTTGTCAAAAACTATGACCATTTTCTGTCAGACATTCTTTCAAATAACATGTTCCATGAAGACAATGAGTGTAGCTCATAATTCGGTTGCATGAGTGCTTTTTTCCCTCAAGACAACTTTCATATTTACAATGCAGAAATTATTTAAGTAGTTCTCATTTTGTCACACAGGATATTAAAAACATTTGTTCCCAAGGGTCAAAACTTAATAAAGTTGATAATTTTTACTACATCATGAAGGACATTCTTAAGTGAAATGATTTTGTTTTTTTGTTTTTTTTTTAAACTGCCAGTGCATGGTGGTGGAGAAGGCACCCAGCACTCAAGAGCTAAAGTGCCTGCAGTTCTACCTGCTGTCACTTTTGCACCATCAGCGTTCACCCAGCACAGTAACAAAGGCAAACAATTTCTCAGTATTATCATGGAATTCATTTTTATTTGGCTGACCCTCTGCAAGGGTCTCAGGCACACCAGAATCTGTGGATGGCATCTGAGAACCACATTCTTAGAGGCTGATCCCTGAAGACATTGTCTCACCTTAGGTCAAGAAAATGCTCTGTTTCATCAGCCTAGTACTGGAAATTAGATACAAAGTATTTCATAAAAAATTAAATATCCGCTTCTCTAAAAACATGACTTCCATAGCTGAAATACCTTTCTTGGCACATAAGGAAGGTTACTTGGAGATTAGTAACAATAATATTCAGGGTTGGAGGAACCACCTATTGGAGGAGAAAGACTGATATGATTAGAATCTTCCTTTGGAAAGAAGGGGACTTGTTTAAAGTTTAAAAGTCATGATTTAATTTGATGGGTATTTATCAAGCACTGTTGAGTTCCATGGGTCATAGAAAGAGATACACATCCAGATCCCTGCGCTTGTAAGAACTAGAGTGTTGTTGGCAGACAGGACACATGACTTCAACAAGGGAACTAGGAATCAAGAACTAAATGAAGATAGAAGACAATAATATTAGAATCACCGCAAGGCAACAAGTGATCCAAAGTTGAAAGAGTACCATTGGTACCAATGGCCCCCATCCTCCAGTCTTGGTGAGCTAGATCTCACTGGCGTACAGCCAAGGGCCTCCCAGTACCCCACTCTTCCACCGTTGCCACCAGGGAGATATCTCAGTCCAGTAGGATACTGGTATGGCAGGATAATTGATGGAGCCTTTGTTGGTTGCCACTGTTTGCCTTGGTGTTCCTGGCTTCTAAGGTGTTTGTGGGGTTGTTCTTAAGAAACAGCTTGAGGTGACCCTCTTCTGTGATTTAGGGAAGCCAGACCACTTAAATTGAGTGGATAATGCAAAGTAGCATGGGTGATGCTACCAACTGGTTGTGACTTCCTCAAATTCTTGTTTGGACACCTAATCCACAGTCTTTTTTATACCATCATTGCAGCTCTCTGCCCTTTGAATGTCTGCTGATCCCCTTGCCATGGAGCCATTCACTAGCCCACTAGGGGCTTATTTGGCCCATGCCTGGTGGCACAACTTGGAGAACTAAGGGTCCTCTCAGCAAAACTAGGATTCATACACATTCCTGGGCATGTTCAGGAACGTCAATCGTGGGGGGCGTGTTGGGGGGAGCTGCAGGGAGTCTGTGGGGTCACATGGATGTCTCTAGCATGATGGGAAGGACTTCTTCCCAAGAAAGAGAGTGGAGGTGTACAAATGTGGTTCAAGAATAAGAAATTGGGGTCAAATTTATATTCATTTTGAATATAATTGGAGGTGTACAGGGTGATTTGGGGGAAAATTAAGGGGGCAAGCACAGAAAGATGAGTCACTAACTTTCAGAAGACATTTTCAATGCATATAACTAACAAAGGGCAGTATCCTGAGTATATAAATAATTCTTTTATTTCTTTTCAGTTTCACTAATAGCTGAATACCATATACAAAGCCTCTTTGTGTGTGTCTGTGTGCATGTGTTGGCAAAGGTTAGATTTGAGGATTAAAAATGGACAATATAGCATGATACGGAAAGGCAAGAGGGGCAGTGGTAGGATATCTGGGGTGTTCCCACAGCTTGGGCAGGGACCTATACTGGGACAGTCCTAAGGAACAGAGATTGTCCAGGAGGATGGTTTCCATGAACCCACAAGAGGCCTTATCCTCCCAGAGGATCTGATTGGGAAGTAAGTCAGTGAGGCCTGAGCGATTCCAGGATCCAGTTCTCAGTGTGGTGAGGACCTCCCTGTGGGAAAACCCAGGAGAATCACTGGGAAGAATGCAGACAGGTGGTGAGCATTATGGTCCAGGATGTGTGGAGCATGGATTTATTAGCAGCTCAGCAGGAAACAGAGGGCACACTCAAGTCGGGTAATTAAAGAGAGTTCAATAAAGGTTGGTTTTAACCCCTTAGGAAATGTGACTGAAGGGTGCAAGGTTCTGGGGCAGTAATAATGGGGAGCCTTATCCCTACCAGGTTTGAAGAGACAAAGGCATAAACCAATTACCAGGACTTAACAGAGAGAAGGGTAACAGAGAGGGTAGCCTGACAGCTGCCGCGGAGCCGTGGCTTTCGGCAGACCCTGCAGTCTTCGGTTTCCTTGCTGACCAACGCCTGCCTTGAAATTTTCCAAATCAAACTGATCCCAGAGGACAAAGGGGCTTGGTCACACAGATCCACACAGATCCGTCTACCACAGCAGAGAGCAGAGCAAAGAAGGAGGTAGATCTGGAGAAGCAAATGGAAGTTATGAGCACAGAGAAGAGAACATCTCTAGACTAATCATCATGGCTTTATCCACCCCCTGAAGGGAGACTCCTACATAGAACAGAGAGAAGACTGGGGTGGGGGAGCGAAGGGTGTGCTCAGAATGGTATCTGCCATGGTCATAATTTGTTTTTTGTTTTTCATAAAAGAATACCATAGCAGAGGAAAAATCATCTTCCCTCCACCCTTTTGAATTCTTAGCTGAGGTTCCTATAATAAAAGAAAGATTAGCAAGAGGCAAAGATGCTTGTCAACATGCATCCCTCATGTAAACACAGAAGATTCTTAGACAAAAATAAGTCGTTCCGGGAGGTGGCTTAAAGTCAGGCTTAAATACCCTCTAATAGGGAAATGGAAAGGAATATGTAGGCCTCTTAGGAGAGAGTAGCTGATTTTTTTTTTTTTAAGATTTTATTTATTTATTTGACAGACAGAGATCACCAGTAGGCAGAGAGGCAGGCAGAGAGAGGGGGAAGCAGGCTCCCTGCTGAGCAGAGAGCCTGATTCCGGGCTTGATCCAAGGACCCTGGGATTACAACCTGAGCCAAAGGTTAAGCCAGAGGCTTAACCCACTGAGCCACCCAGGCGCCCCAAGTAGCTGATTTTTAAGGAGAGATGAATAAGTTCTTGGAAGGATAGAAGAACAGGATGACAGTTTGGGACCCAGTTTGTCTGGGTGTGGTTATCGACTACAAGTCTCCTCTCCTATGATAAGAGTCAGTCTTTTTTCATTGATGAAGCCGGAGGGGGGGACCTATGACCAGGGAGCTGCTTCTGGAGGATCTGTCTTCAGGCAGATAAGGGGAGATCAGAGAAAGCCTCTCCCCACCTTTGCTTTTTTTCAAGTGCCTATAGCTCAAAATAATCAACGTGCCAAAGCGACATATTTTGGGTCCTGAACTCCTTCAGTCACATTTTGGTGCGGCTTATTCTGCTACCCTTTGAGAGTTTTTTGAATCTTTAAAAAAAAATTTTACTATTTATGACTATAAAAGAAAGATACTTTTTAGTGCAGAAAATCTATGGAACACCGAAAGAGATGAAGAAGGAAGCGAACCGTAGTAGTAATCCTATCACGGAGAGATACATGACTATTTGCATTCTGGTGTACACCCTTCCAGTGTTTTTTTCTGTGTTTGTGTGCAAAATTGTATATATGTGTGTTTGTGTTATACATCTACAGATGGATTAAAAAATAATTGAAGGAATTATAATATGCATTATGCCTTGCACTTTCTACTTGTAGCCTTATGTCAAAAATTTGACGATGCTACCACTTTTCTTCATGGCTTTAAGGACATGAAGGCACAAATCCTGACTGTCCCTTGAGCTCTTTGTGATAGACTCTGGTGGGTCAGTTGTAAAGCTGATGGGTCCCACGTGGCACAGGGGGCACATATCGAACATTGGTAGGGAAGAGAAAGAGCTTGAAGAGTTTCTTCACAAATTGGTTTTGATTACATGCATATATATAGCTTGGTTCCTGAATAATTCATTTTTGTAAGGATCTATTTCTTTTTGAATAATTTTGTATTTTAAAAATTAAGATCTACTGTATGTAGTTTATAGTCTATTCTTTTCACTTGCCTTTATATTGGGGCTATTTTCCCGTATTTAAATAAAGTATTGTCTCCCCATCCATAATCCCTGAAGGGGACAGCCCTGATTATCAAATGACCCTGCTCCCCTCTCAACCTTTTCAGTCATAGCTGATTGGACCAGAGGAAGACATCTGACATAAGGGCAGAGCCTGGAGGGTAGGAAGGGTGGGGAGGGTGGGGGGAAGTTTTACTATTTATTAAGTCCAACTATGGCAAGTAATTGGTTCTTCTCAAGAATTTGGTCCGAGGGACACAGGCTGTAATGAATATCTTGCTCATAAATTTTTCGTGTATGACTATGATTATTTCCTTGGGGCACATTCCTAGAAGGTCAATTACCAAGTCAAAAGCATTGGCAACATTAAATATCTTGATAGATGTTGCCAAGTGACTCTCCAGGAAAGTTGTATGCACATCTCCGTGCATTGTAAAAAGACTTGCTGATGTCCTCTTGTCAATTTGCAGTGGGACAGAAATATAATTCGAGAGGTCCTAGGTGAACAGAGTTCTGATAAAAAGGTGGTAATGAAAAGCTCACAAAAGGGGCTTAGTCACACAGTGGGTTTCCCTATATTGATTTGTGTATATTAAAAAAAACAAAACAAAACAAAAAAACCTTTCATGAGTCCCACTTCCTTGAAAGGTCAGTTTCGAGTAGTTGCCATGGGATCCAGGTTGGGGAGGGAATCTGTGACACTAGGAAAAAGGAAATGGAGTGTGAAGCTGCCCTGGTAGGGAGGCAGACAGAGTTTGATGGATATGTTGGGAAAGCAAGGAGCCAGTGGCCCTCAGCCTTCCCAGAGTTTACTCTTTGCCTCTCTACCGGAGTTGAAAGCACCAAAGGGAAGCCTGCTTCCCTTGCCACATTTAGCACAGTGGGGGCACTTAGTAGAGATATTTTTCATGTCGCAGTTGAGGAGAAGTGATGAGATGTTCAAGAGGGAAGGGTACTCTCCTGGGGACACAGTCTGAGACCCGAGCGGCCTGGCTCGTGGCTAATGTGGAATAGAGGCAAAGGTTTTCTGATTGCTGGGATGGGGCTCATAAACGATGGCCCACAAGCTGTGAGCAAAAAATGGTTTTTGTAATTTTTAATAGTTGAGAAACTAAAAGAAGAGGATGCTATGGGATATTGGCATGTTTTATTCTATTCAAATCTCTGCATCTGTAAATAAAGTCACTGGACAGTTGAGTACTTGTGACAGAAACCACGCGGCCCACAAAACCTGAAATAGTTGCTGTGTGGCCCGTTAGAGGAAAAGTTTGCCTACCCCTGTGAGAGAAGAATAGCTTCCATTTCTTGAGTACTTACTGTGTGCCAAGTACTATAGAAATCACTTTGCATGCATTTCCTCATTTAATTTTGACAACTCTTCACATTGTTAAAAGATAACTGAGCCATATTTAAAAATTTTAAGAGTTTATTTGAGCACAAATCAATTTGAATCTGGCAGCATCCAATCTAGCAGCTAGAAAGGAGCTCTAAATTGCTGTATAAAATGAAAGGGAGATGGAACAGTTATTCCAGGCAAAAAAAAAAAGCAGGTAGGTGATTGTAAGTTGACTTTCCCTTATGGGATGGCCCGGGTCTAAGAGGCAGATAACCTAACGTGTGCTGATCAGGTGATTCCTGACTGACTGGTGTAGGTTTCCATTTCTGGGAGAGCTGAAACTGAAACTGAGTTAAATCTTGACTTGGTGACACGGGGCTTACATATGTGACTCCATTTTGGACACACTTCCTTGTTCTTAACACTGTGAAATAGTGGATATAGCATTTACCCTCATTTAACATCTAGGAACGTTGAGGTTTATTAAGAAGTTAAGTTTTTCATAACTGGTAGAATGGTGGGGTTGAGTTTCAAAGCCAGGTATCTGACCAGTGAATCTGGAAGTTTCATTGTATGATCTAAAGAGCGGGCAAGGGACATCGTCGTACAATGTCCTTTGGGCTTTCCTGTCTTCTCTGATCACTTTATCATGTCAAACCTGTTGCCCCTATGGGACAGGAAAGAACACTGGAAATGTCTGGTATAACCCCTGTCCCTGAGCAGGCATTCAAAAATGTTAGCTAACGTTATTATCAAAGTATAATGACTAATAATGAAGTAGCTAAATGCCTTATTTTGTCCCATATCTGATAAACTGTAATTAGTTACCTTAGCCTTAGGTCAAATTCCTTTTGCCTGTTGCATACATTCAAACACATACATTCAAACACACGAGCATATACATGTGTCCCTATGTCTTCAAAGACTTTCTCTCGAGGTAAAGCTCTTTCCACCACTTCCCCCCTCCCAAACTGCAAAGTGGTACTGTTTTCTCTGTTCTCTCAGGGTATCTGTTCCTTTTGATTTCTATTGTGGCTCTAATTTCTTCCAGCTGTTGCTGCAACTCCTCCCCCCACCTCCTCCCTCCACCACTTCCCTGATCCCTCTCATTTCTAATCTCTGTAAAACTCAAAAGGTTTTCCGTCCCAGGAAAAAGGAAGGCTTTCCGCATCAGGAGGTTTGACATGCCCATGCGGCTGTAAGTGGGCAATATAATGACACCATTACGTTTTTGACATTTAGATGCCTTTTATGAGCCATCTAGCTTTGTGACTCTGGTTTTTTTTTTTTTTTTTTTTTTTTTGTAATCAGAGATTCTTAAAGGTGGAGGAGAGTTTATGAATCATTTAAGTCAACCTCTTGACTATTGTTAGAATCTCTTCTAGTACATCTTTGACAGATGGGTACCCCGGTTCACTTGGATGCTTGGAGTAAGTAAGGGATAACTATCTCCCAAGGTAATCAATTCCCTTGGGAGAAACCCCATTGTTAGAAAGTTCTTCCTTATGCTGAACTGACTTTGCCACTCTGTTACATCTCTCCAGAGATGTCAGGGGTCAAATGAAAGAAGTTTACTTCTTCCATGAGAGAGTTGTTCATACCTTTGCAGATAGTCATTGTGTCTCCTTCTTCATGAATGTTGGGTGTCCAGTCCCCTAACCCCATGTTGGGTTTCTAGTCCCCAGTCCACATGGCTGCCCTTGGTAGGTGTTCATTGTGTTGTCATGATTTTTCACATCACCTGGAGCAGCACTGGACAGAAGACACCTGACACAGTCTGCCTAGCACCTAATATGGTAGATTTGGACTATCAGCATGGCCTTGCAGTTTGGGATAAAAATTAAGGCAAAACCTGGAGAAATATCCAGAACTAATTGTGTATCTTATTACCAATTACAAGAGTTGTGTGTGATCCGAAATCAGTCACAAATATGTGGAAAAAATTGGACTCTCCCATTAAGTACAAAGGCTTTTAAAGTTAGAAGGAAAAAAACCACTTCCCTTGAGAACTAAAGAAATGCAAAACCCAGTCCAATGATCAGTTTGAGTAGGAATTGCATCTGTGACAAGAATAAAAACTAGGTAATATATAAAACTTGAGCCCAGGAAATTAGTTTATTTGTCCTCTCTTCTTCCCCTTCTTCTACTCTGTAAACACTTTGAAGTTATGGAGTAATTTCCATAAAAACTAACTGGACTCAAAACATTCTATCAAGTTTTCCAAGGAAGAAAGTTCAGATTGTGTCCCACTGAAATCTCTGGCCATTTTGTCATCTCATGCAGAAAAGGCCATTCCCTCATATTAGAAGGTCATCCCCCAAATTCTGTAGTATAATAAAACATTTACTTAAGGGTTAAACCCCTTCCAACCTTGGAAAGATTTACAATTGTGTAACATGTTTAAGAAACTAAAACCCAAGATATGAATATTTTCATATCAATAAATTGACACATATTTATTTTTTAATAATTAAAAAAAATTTTATAAACATATATTTTTCCCCAGGGGTACAGGTCTGTGAATCGCCAGGTTTACACACTTCACAGCACTCACCATAGCACATACCCTCCCCAAATACCCCCCCCCAGCAACCCTCAGTTTGTTTTGTGAGATTAAGAGTCACTTACGGTTTGTTTCCCTCCTGATCCCATCTTGTTTCATTGATTCTTCTCCTACCCCCTTAATCCTCCATGTTGCATCACCACTACACCAATTTAAAATACGAAAGTGAGGACATGACTTAGACTTATGATTTTAAGTGCAAATTTTACTAGGTATATATGTAATATCAGAACAATTAAGAAAATTTGAGTCATATTTATAAATACAATTTATTTTTACAATAATTACTTAAGTACTTGGGAAGTTTTGTCTTCTATTAATTAAGACAGTAAAGAGATTTTTTTTAAAAAGTCACAGCCTATATTACATTTATAAACATAGTTTAAATGTTTTAAGATCTTTAAGTTTGTAATTACGGCCAAGTATTATGCAAAGTCCTTTAAAAATGATAGTTAAATTTAAGAGAATTGAATAATAGGTTTTTAAAGTTAACTTAAAAGCTTAAGAACTAGATTTTTTAAAAATACATACCTTAAGGTATGGTATTATTTTAAAACCAAAGTCAACTTCCTAATAGTCTTTTCAAAAATCACTTCAAGGACAACGAAAAAGCCTCACACTGAACAATGCTCTCCCTGATCTTGTCATAGCCTCCCAGCCTGGGTTAGGAATTTCAGTCCAGATGAAAAATTCCTACCCATATTAAGCTTATAGTCAGTTGGTCCCTACTTTCCCTTTTCTTGAATTTTTCTATGAGTGACCGTCAGTTTAGAATTACTTACTCCTCGACTCGTGCAGCTGACATTTGGGGCAAGAACACAGGACTTTGCATTTATCGCTATCAATTTCCATCATGTGGGCTCGAGCCTATTCTCTCCTTCTCATTAAGTTTCAATGTTGGCTCACTGGGCGCCTTGACTGTGTCTCACCAGCCTCGCCCCCTTTAATAACTCTTCTTCCCCCGATGACGCTCTGGCCACGGGTAAAATGCTCAGCCGCCTTCACGTTTGTTCAGATCAAATCCTAGTTAGGAGGATCACCAGTTCCTTAGGCCTCCTCTCTTTCTGACTTTCTGGAGCAAATATGGAGGACCAGTCATTTTGCCCCTTAACTGCATGATAAAATGCATTGACTTAACGGTCCCTCCCAAGCTGTTAGCTCTGGTAGGGCAAGGGACCACCAGCAAAGACAGTGACATTTGTTGAATGAAAGGATTGCCTTAGAAGCATCATTGCACACAAGCTACATTGCCACCCTATGTGCAGATGCCTCCTCAACTTACAGATACAACCGACCGACTCCTCAAACTCTTGCTAGGGCGTCTCTCCAAGCATAGCAGTAGTTAATATCATTAAGTATTTAATATACATGCCAGACATTGTTCTAAGTGCTTTCCTTGCACGACCTCATATGTTCTTCACGACATCTCTGAGAGAGTAATTCACAACATTACTCTGAGAGAGTAATAACACTGCTATTATTTCTGTTTAGCCAAGGAGTGGATAAGTAATGTTACTCACACAGGTAGTAAGTGATAGAACATACTGGAATCTGAACATCGACGATTTGGCTCTGAGATCTGCACTTCACAGGATGCCCAGAGAGAAGCTTAGATGCAAATCATAAGGAAACTCATCATTAGAAAAAACTTCAAGTATCTTCTAGCCCCAGTGATCTTCAATATTTATAGGGGAAGATTTTTCAAGGGGTACTTACATATGGGTATTTGAAGAGAACCTATTTTCAGATCCATAACTTCTAATTATTATTATTACTAAACTTGAACTTTTTATTAAGTTTGGTCTGCCTGAGAAGTGGCTTATTTTTCCACCTTGCAAAAGGAGGACATGGTCCTTGTTCACCTACAATTTCACTTGGCTGCCTTGCTCTAAGATAGAAAATGTCCCCGGCACTAAGCCAAAAGGAAGCCTTAACTGGGGAGGGCAGCATGAAGCCCAGGACAGCCAGTCTTTTGGGGGAGCATTTCTGGTTAGCTTCCTAAAAAGAGAGAACTGTAAGAGGCTTATCCACAGTCCCAAACTACTTACTGATAGAAGTGAGAGAAAAGCTAGGTCTCTAATCATGGAAGGAAAAAACAACTTTTGACAGAAAGGAGCAGAGAGGAAATTTCATTTGGAAGAGTGGTGCAGGGAATGTTTAGAGACAAATCCGTAAACCCTGTGTTAGAGACCTACAGATTTGCCAGTCTAGGTCTGATCTTAGGAAGAATGAGAAAATGCGCTAGTTCAAGGACAGCAAAGGGATTTGGAACTTGTCCTGGAAGAGACAAAAAGCTGCAGTAAGTTCTTAAATAGAAGAACCCCCCCCCTACCCTCCCCTCCTCCAAAAGAAGAAGAAGAATCCCAAATGCCTTAGTAAGAGAACTGGGTGGGATGAAGATCTTAGAGAGTGTTCAGAAACTGCTGCAGTAATTTAGGGATGTTGTGCAAGTGCTTTGACCTGATAGAAGCTGCAGAACTGGAAAAGAAAGAGCAGGTCCGAATGAGAGGGAAGAGAAAAACCCACAGGACTTTGGAGTAAATACTGAAGGAAGGACAAATACGGCTCCTAAGGAGAATGAATCATTGAAGAGAATGATCTTAGGCAAAGAATGTGAGATTGATATTGAAAGGTCTGTAGCAAACATTATAAAGAACGAGTACATGCATCTATTTTCAGATGAGTTCAGGTGTTGGTATTGAGCAAATCTTAGACACTAAAGGAAATTGGAATTATAATATAGAGCCACTGTCAGAAATCTCTGAGAAAGCACAAGGAACACATTAGAGATGAATAAAGGTACCCCCCTTAAAATTGTGGTAGGAGCAGTAGCTCTTGGAAAAAATAGATCTATAGAACTGACATTGATCTCTTAGCAAAATTCTGGGTACACACGCCAGCAGAGAGGCTAAGCTCCCAAGCTCTAGCATCAGGCAGAATTTAAAGGAGTAAATCTCAGTTCCTCCACTTCCTAGCTGTGAACTTGGCACTTAATCTCTTTGAGCCTCTGGTTCTTCATCTGCAAACAGGAGATGATAATGACCACTTCATGGGGCTGTGGTGATGACGTAATGAGCTCCTGAACGTAAAGTATTTTCTGTAGTGCACAGTAGATGGAAAGCGTTCAATAAATTATAATCATTACGGTTACAATTTCTCAAATACATCCTTAATCAGATGACTGTCAAACGCTTGGAAAAGGAATTAGTGATAGTCAATCAGTCATTCATCCTACAAATATTTACTGAGGGCCTACTGGGATCTTCTCTAGGGAAAAGGAGAAGATATAAGAAGGAATTGTGATTTATAGTCTATCTGAAAAAGAAAGATTTGGCTTATTCATTAACTATCCCGAGTTTCCATCACTGGTTACACTGTATACAGTTCTTTCTGCTTGATCTGGCAGGGAGGTTGTAATTCTGCATTTTTGTGTGTGGCATTGCAATCTATCTGTTGCCATGGAGAGATAAAGTGAAAAGAAGGCAAACCCTGGCTTCAATACAAACAGTGTCAAAGAACAAATATAGAAAAAAAGTAATGAAAACAAATGGAAAAAGCAAAATGGCTTTCTGCTTGAATGTGTATATGACAGCATGAAATCTCTTTTGTCATGAGGAAAAATAGGAAATAGAATCAGTACCCCATATTTTAAATATTGGTCTGAATTCATATTTTTAAGTGTCTTAAACTAGCCATGAAGATATCATGAGCAGAATGGAGAACATATTAATTGTAAATTACTTCTGTACTTTATTTTCCTAGATGGCTAGAGCTAATTTTATAGCCAGCTTTTACTCAGGGAACCCAACACCTGGGTTGTTTGAATTGCAAAAAGGATATAAGGCTCCATTTCATTTAGGCTTGGCAAAAGACAATTTAAGAAATTTCAGTTACATCATCTAAGTTCACATTCTCTTGCTGTGAACACACACCCCCCTGGAGAAAGGCGGCATCCAAGAAACGGCCCTAGTGACAATAAGGCAATCAGTATTTATTAAGCACCTACCAGGTTTTATATACTTGCAATATATTGTTTCACTTACTGCACACAACGGGCCCAAGAGACAAAGAAACGATGGTTCAGAGAAGCTGCGTGATCTGCCCAAGGTATCCTTGCTGGGAAGACGCAGGTCAGGGATTTGTAACTCTAATCTTTGACTCGGATCTCAGGCTCTGTGTACTTCACAACACTACCTCTTATCAAACAAAGCAGTTTATGGCCAGAACACAGGCTGGGAAGTTGGAGACCTGGTTCTTATTCCTAATGTTAAAAGCTATGGGAGAGTGGGGCAACAACTTTACTTTTCTGGAGTCATTTTCTTATTGTAAAAGAAAAAGTAGAGCACTGTAATACTTGGCCTCACCCTACAACCCTATCCTCAATCCTGTGAACTATGCTCAGAGGTAGACTTACTGGGACGCTAATAAAGCTTGACCTTCAGAAACCCTCACCTGTATGGCTCCTGTGAGTGCTGATTGTTGCAGACATTATAGAATGTTCTAGATAAAGAGGAAAAGCCAGGCCGCCATTAGGAAGCATTTGTATGTAAGCATTTCTGGCAAATTGCCGGAAGAGATCCCAGAGGAAGGGCCCTGAATTTCTACCATTCTAGGAATTTGAAGTCTAAATAAATATTTGCTTTTCTACCTAATTTGTGTTCACAATTTTTTACCCTTTTCCCCTAAAGGAGGCCTCACATATTGTACAAGTGTCAGGATATGTCTATGTGGGTTGGCACTGTGGGACAGTAAGAAAAGCGTCAGAAAGAGGAGGGAAAATGAGGCAGGGGGCTTCAGAAGTCTTGCCAAGATGCCAGCTGCCAGTGAGGCTGCTGGCGGGCTTTGTACACTCACAGCTCTGCTTGGAGGTTGTGGTGGTCCATACCCTCCTCATCCTTCCTCAGACACATGACTACTTCGGAGAGCTGCTATCCCAACTTAGAAGTACCCAGACATGTCATCTATGCCCACTGAGCATGGACTTGATCCTCCTTGAGTCGAAGACTTTAATTAAAATAAAAAAAGGCTAGAAATCTCATTCAGTCAGCCTTATACATGGAAAGCTTCCAGACGCAGTAGTAAAGAAAATCCCAGAGGCAGGGAGCCCTGGAAAGGCAAGATGCCTTTGAGAATTGGTCTCCGCAGCCTCGTGTACCTCTCCAGAGCCCGTTGATCACCGAGATCCCCTTCAGCAGACCCCGCCACCTGCTAGACCCACATCTGTGGCCACGACTTCCTTGCCGGCTGTGCGCTTCCCATCTCCTGTGGCTCTCAGCCCACAGCAGGAAGAAGTCACAAGCCAGGGTGGGCACCGCGTTCCCAGACTGCACTGGCATGAGAATCAAAGCAACAATCTGGATAATTCAGGGAGGAAAGCTGATTTTTGTCTTGACCTTGCTGATAACTTATTTCAGACATTTTCCTCTTTGAAATGTCCTGTTCATTGCTCCCAATTTCTGCTTCACTTTAAAGGGCAAGAAATAATCTCAGAGTTCCTGTCCCAAGAGGTTCAGCCCCAAGAGGTAGGCTGCCTGCGGTAGAATGAGTCTTTTTAAGGCGTGCTGCCTTGTTTTTTGGAAATCGATCTTGATCTTAAGCAGACTAAGAGCTTGTAGAATTTGGATGCTGAGCCTGCATCTGTCTTTTTTCTCCTTCCTACCATCCTGAGAACAGCCCCACCTCTGTCCTGACATGCGGTTGCAATAGTGTTGAAGCTTCTCCTCCAGTGGAGGCCTAGAGACTCAGAAGGTTGAGATGAGATTCTCTGAGGACCCAAGGTACATCCTGCTTGTTTCTCTAGAGTCAATGCCAACCAGTAGAACTTCCTGCTGGGTCAGAAAGGTTCCTTGGCAGTGCTGGGCAATGCAGTCATATCTGAACTATGGCTAATGTGCCTGAGGAACTGAATTCTTAACTTTATTTAATTTTAATCATTTAACTTGAAATAAGCTCATGCGGCGGCGGCTTCTTCTTCTTCTTCTTCTTCTTCTTCTTCTTCTTCATTTATGTGTGTGTGTGAGACAGAGAGCATGCAAGTGTGAGCAGGGGGAGGGGCAGAGTGGGAGGGACCAGCAGACTCCGCTCTGAACACAGAGCCTGATACAGGGCTCTATCTCACAGCTCTGAGATTATGACCTGAATCTAAACCGAGAATCAGATGCTTAATCGACTAAGGCACCCAGGCACCCCATTGGGCACTGTTCTTCACATCTAGTAACACATTTAATCCTGAGACTCAGTGCCTCAGCCATGGAAGAAGGTGAGCCCCCAGAAGTTCAAGACCATTGGAACTGGATGTTAGGACTGAGGTGAGGGCAGTGATCGGGACGTTAGGAAAGAGAAAGGAGACTGACCCAGGACCTTGTGTCTAAATTCCAGAAGCTCTATCTGGCCTACCTACACTCAAGATAGTTTTCTAAGAAGCAAGGCAACTGGTCTCAAAAAGATCTGTCCTACCCCGGCTGTTCCACTTCTTGCAGCTTCTGGTCCTGTGAGGTAAATACTACTATTACTTCCATTTCACAGAGGAACAGACTGAGGCATAGACAGGACCTTGAAAAACTGGTCCAAGGACACACAACTAAGAGATGAGGGAGCCAGGATTTGAAAGCAGACTGTCCGACTTTCCAGCCCATGGCTGAGGCAGATGTGCCCGGACTTTGCTGGCCCTGTTTGTCATCTCTACAGAGAACTCCATTCAGACAGAATTGCCTTTCAAGGTATTCGGAGTTGAGTTCTGTTTCCTTGGATTGTGACACTTGTTTAAATTGAAATGGCAGCTGGGCAGGGTGGGAAGAAGGTCTGGTTTCCTCTGAGGCCCATACATGATCTCCCAACAGCTCCAAGAGGAATCTGTGCTTAGCCCTACCTTATAGATTCTGTGAGAGTGAATTACTTAGCCCAAATCAAGTCACAAGGATTTAAAGAAAGTCTGTTGGCTTCTCATGTTCTTTCAATTACTCTGACGTGTTTTGTCTCCACAGCTATTCCTACAGACTTCTCTTAGCCTTAGAAAAAGCCATTGGATTTTTTTTTTTTAACCTAAATATTGAATGAGTGAGAAGACATTGAGGGGATTTGACAGGAAGGAAACAGGCCACAGTCCTATCCCAGAGCTGGCAGTCTCTTGCAGGGCTACTCCACGTTAATTATGAGGGATGAGTCCCAAGGCAGCAAAGGCAAAGTGAAGATGGTTTGCAGAAAATGAGATTTGTGAGGAGAGGCCAATGGAATTGGGTTCCTAGATTTTAAGCTTGTTTCTCAGCTCTTCCTTCCTACCCGAAAATGGCTTGGAAAACTTTAAAAATACAGATATCCATATATTATTCATTCCAATCAAATAAGACACAGTGGTGGCTCAGTAAACTTGCTCTTGATATCAGAATTGCTCTCATTGAGTAATATGTATGGCAGACCCAACTTCCAGCAGCAGGCCAGAAGCGGGCAATTCTCTCATTGCGGGTCAAGGATGAGAGAAGAGGCAGGTGTGTGTGTGACTGCTTCGAGTTACATTCCCATGGCTGCCTCATTCGGTGAAGCAGGTGCAGCTTGACTGTAGGCTGAAGACTTGGGTTCAAACTCTAGCTCTGCCCCTTAGAGCTGTGTGATTTTAACCATGTCCATTTATTTTTTTTTCCCCTTAAACTTTATCAATTAGAAAGTGAGGGGTGTTTTGCTACTTTACTACTACCGTTTGCATGGAATTGGTTTTGAAGATTTAAAATTAACGATTGCCAAATTACCCTGGCGTCCAGCAGGCGCTCAATGGCTTTCAGTAAATCCGATTAAAGGATAAACTAAGAAGAAGATTTGGAATGAAAATGTCTGCTGGACATAGGAATGTGCCATCAGGAGAAATGATGAATTTCACTCAGGAGATTTGAAATAATTTGTGATTTTCCTGGCACTCAGTGCTGTCCTTTACTTTAAAGTTTCCTTATAATTAAAGAAATTGGCCATGACACTATTTTCTGACTGAGAAAAAAAAAATCAATTATAAGACATACCTTTCATTTTTTAAAGTATTTCTCATCAACAGCACACTTTTATCAATGAGTAATTATATTTCTTAATTGCACAAATGTCCATCAAACATGATTCCTTTCAAATGCCACAAAACAGTGGGCATTTCCTGAAAAGTCTGTTATCTGTTAAATGGCTGCCATAGAAATCCTTTTAAAGGCTGAGTTAAAACCAGACCTGCATTAAAGTGCTTTAGAAGTATCAAATAAGAGCTAATTAATTCTCTTCAAAGATGTTAAAATAGTTTAGAGTTATGACTGTAACACTGAAGGAAGTGAATGACTGTCGTTCTAGCAAGTAATGACTCCCCTGCAAAGAGAGGGTAACGTTATAGAGTGCTAATCCTCTAACTTTTATGACAGAAATACCAAAACCCGCAAGTGGGCACATACGTTCTTGGGTTTCATTCATTGAGGAAAAAGGATTCCTAATATGGAGTAACTGTCTGTCCTGCTCTTTCAGAATGTAGTCAGTGTTCACAGGCGACCTCTGGGAAATTCACCTGCTTTATCGTGAATTTTTGCAAGAAATAGAAGGGATCCTTTTCCAAAGGAGAAGTTGAACTAGACCCTGAGTGTGCTTGCCTAGAATCTCCTAGAGCCTGTCTTAGGGCTGGTATAGTCAACTTCAGTCAGTAGAGTTCCAATTAATGACAACAACAGCCTACTTATCTCTATACCAACAGCACAAAGCTGGTTCTGCCCCTTAATAAGCCTGCCTCAGTTTCCCTGCTATGCTTTGGAGAACACTTATCTCCAAAGAAGAAGCTGCTTCAGTTTCCCTGCTATGCTTTGGAGAAGGCTTATCTCCAAAGATTCCAGTTGACCCTCCAAGGGAGCTTCCCTTACATTCAAACCAGATGCTGGGGATAGGCCCCATGGTGACGGTGGGTACTTTCTTTTCTAGTCTACATCATGGGATCGGTGCTGCTACATGATCTTCTACCAGGACCAAGGCAGGTCATGTTTTACTGATGGATGGGTAGTTTGGAAAGAGCTTGCTTTTGATGTCAGCGGACATGCTGGTTCCCAGCTGCGTGACCTTGGGAGAACAAGTGAATCTCTGTATGCCCAGGTGTCCTCAGCTGTATGAGAGTGATGAAATCAATTTAATGGAAGGAATAAATGCACTTACAGCCCCCAGAACATAACAAGCCACCCTCAGCAAAGAAACATAATTTTAAAAATTAGTTCTTGCCCCTGATGGTTACTTGTTTGGTAAATGATGCATCAGATTACAAAAGGTTAGAGAGAATAATAGGGAAACCTGTAATTTTAGAAAATGACTGAACTATACTAAAGCCATAATAGACAGTTCCTTAGAGAAGCAGGTTATTAAACTATGTACTTCTTTTTTTTAAGATTTTGTTTATTTGAGAGAGGAAGAGTGAGAGGGAGAAGCAGACTCTCTGCTGAGCAGAGAGCCTGATATGGGACTCGATCCCAAGACTCTGAGATCATGACCTGAGCCAAAGGCAGACACTTATCCAACTGAGCCACCCAGGTGCCCCCAAACTAGGTGCTTTTTGTGCTTGTTATAAAAACACATATGTAACATAAATAATCATATTAATGGGAGAAACCTTGGAGAACATGCAATCAGAGATTATCAAAGGTTCCTTGTATGTGTGGTGAGATTTTATCTTTTTGCATAAATAGATTTTCTAATTCTTCTTCAATGAATATGCATTACTTACGAAATTAAAATCCATTTCTAAAACCATTTTGTAGTACTTAAATGGCATCGTTCATTTCAATTATACCTTTATCACAGCTCCTTCTTTCACATGAGAACATTGTCACTCTTGGAGCCCAAGGAGACATCCTCCCTATATGGAGTGGAGGTGCCCAGGCCTGTGTCCCGAGGTCATGGGTCTGGGGCAAGGGAGAGAGGATCTAGTGAAGAACCGAGGAAGAGTGCTTCTTTATCCTGCGAAGGGAGAGGGGACCATCCCGGGATGGAGCACTGACAGAATATTCACGTAGCAAAACAAAGGAACTGTTCTTGAATAGTATGAGGCAGGAAAAGCAGAGGCTAACTTGAGAAATGGTTTTCCAGGCAGGAATCTATGTGGAAGCAATGTTTATAAAGCCGGCAAGTCAGGTCTGTATCTCCTAGGTTTCTCCCTGCATCTCTACCTGCTTGCTCTGTCCCAAGAGGATGCATTTCCACAATGCTCCACACCTCCACATGTACACACACACACACACACACACACGGCACTCTATAACACCACAGGTACACACACACACACACACACACGACACTCCACACCTCCACATGTACACACAGACACACACACACAACACTCCACACCTCCACATGTACACACACACACACACACACGACACTCCACACCTCCACATGTACACACACACACGCACACACACACACGACACTCCACACCTCCACACACATGTACACACACACGCACAGACACTCCACACCTCCACATGTACACACACACACACACACACACGACACTCCACACCTCCACATGTACACACACACGACACTCCACACCTCCACATGTACACACACACACACATACGACACTCCACACCTCCACATGTACACACACACAGACACTCCACACCTCCACATGTACACACACACACACACAGACACTCCACACCTCCACATGCACACACACACACACACACACACACACAAGACACTCCATATCTCCACAGGCACACACACACACACACACACACGGGCATTTCCATGTTGTTTAAATCCTAGTCATAGAAGACGGGCAAACCCCCAAGATCTGAGAACTTCCTCCTGGCCAGGTTGGATTAAGTGGAGAATCTTTCTGGGGCACTCTAGTGTCCCATGGAAAGAAGGAGAATTCCGAGACTGAGAAGGAAAACAGAAGTTTGAGTCGGAGAAGAGGTGCCCTGGTATTCTGCCAGTGAGTGAGCCAAGGTTGAAACAGAAACCGTATCTGGTGGGGCCAGAAGCACGCCTGCTTCTGGAGAATGGGAGCCGGACCAGAAAGAAGCTAAGTGGGTATGGAAGGTCCGTGCAGCACTAGGAACTGAAGTCCGTGAACCTGAATTCATCTGCCCTTCCCCATTTCCTCCATGTGATTTTGGGAAAGTGACCTCCCCTCCCTAAACCCCAGTTACTCATTCCCCAAAGGAGCATGGAGGTTACCAGACCCTTCAGGGCTGTTGGGAGGATTCAGTCAGAGAAGACAAGCAAGTTAGCTGTGTGACTGGAGGCTGACCTTGGAGCTTAAAGGCAGCAGTGGCACTTCAAGGGGGCCATGGGCAGTAAGGGGGCGGCCTTTCTGTAGGGAATTTCAACTACAATAATCCAGTGGAACAGAAAGCATTGTTACCAAACCGAATTAGCAAATATCAGATCATGGTGGCAATTCTAAACCATCTCAGTGATAAAATATTCCTCCCATCTAGGGAGATCTGCTCCCCCTCCACACCCTGTTCTGCCCCGACTCTAGCCTGTCCTACACTCTGTCCAGGAGTATTAGCAAAAGAAGCTGCCCCGGGGGCTCCTCACCACCCCAACCAGCTGCCACTGGCTGGCTCTTGGAGAGAGGAGGAGGAAACCACACCTCACCCCCCCCAGGAGGTCATCAGTGCAGAACTCCCCCCAAGGATTGGCATTTCCCCTGTGACCAGCAAAAGAGAAGAGTAGTTACATGCAGACTCCAGTTCAGATCTTGGTACCTTCTTCAGCAGTGAGGCTTGGTCTCCACTGGGTGTGTGGGCGTGTTAGGGAAAGAGAGGGACAGGGTGAGTGAGACAAAACCATCTCTTTTTTAGCCAGAAACTTTCTGCCACGTTCTCCCTGTAGTTCCCCCAGTATTTCTGCCTGGGGCTTCTTCCCTGAAGTTTGGGATTCCCCAGGTTCCCAGGAACTGTCTTCCTTGTGGTTTCGGGGGCCATGGTCACAGTCACGCTCTGCGGAGAAGCTCGGCCACTGGGGGAAGCAAGGCCAGGAGGCTCAGCTCCGGAGCGTGAGAGAGGATGGGGCAGGCGGAACAGAGGAACTGGACCAGAGAGTGAGGGGCTGAGCCCTGAAAACACATCTAACTCACAAAACAAAAGAACAGACAAAACAGACACAGACTGATAAATACAGAGAACAAACTCCTAGTGGTGTGGGTGGGGGTAGGGGAAATAGGTGAAGGGGATTAAGAGATGCAAACTTGCAGTTGTGAAATAAACAAGTCACCGGGATGAAAGCTACAGCCTAGGGCACATAGTACTAATATTGTACCAACTTTGTATGGTGATAGATCAAAATATACTTATTGTGGTGAGCTTTGAGTCATGTGTAGAATTGTGGAATCAGTGTGTTGTATACCTGAAACTAGTATTGTATGCTAACTATACTTCAATTAAAAAACCCCATTTAAGTCAGGACATATAAATTAAATGAATGAGGGTGCCTGGGTGGCTCAGTGGGTTAAGCCTCTGCCTTCCGCTCAGGTCATGGTCTCAGGGTTCTGGGATCGAGTCCCGCATCGGGCTCTCTGCTTCCTCTTCTCTCTCTCTCTGCCTGCCTCTCTGCCTACTTGTGATTTCTCTCTGTCAAATAAATAAATAAAATCTTAAAAAAAAATTAAATGAATGAGACTGGCTTGTGTCAGAAGAAAAATACAGTATGGTCTTTCCTACTTGTCTAGAAGATCTGGCCCTCTCAAGGTAGCATTCATTTTCCTGCTTTTGGTGGGTCAATGGCTACAGGGAAGTATTTCTTCTACTTGTGTTAGAAAAACAAAAACACTTGGCTTCTGGTTGAGAAGAAAATCAGGACAATGCAGGACTCAGGAGAATGCAGGACCATATAAATGGAAGCAGGCTTGTCCCTTGTGGAGGTGGTGACCGTCGACCTCGCCTCTGGATTCTGGCTGCTACAGGAATGAAAGTGGTTTGAAGCCTGGATCCTGCTTTAACCAGGGTGCCCAGAAGTCTGGGCTATTACGTGAACCCCTCTAATAGTTAAATGTTGGTTCAGTTACAAACCGGCAGCAACAGGAGTGGAGGACCCGAGAAAATACACCAGATGTGGCCCTAAGGCCACTCGTTTTTGATGTCTGCATCAAACGAAGCTTCCTCTTTGTTCCCCCAGGGAGGTAAGATAACAATTTCCTGTGTAGGCTGTGCCTTCCTGGAGTGGGTGCTGATGTCTCTCCCTCAAGGGGGCTGGTCATATCCCACAGCTGTTCTTGTGAGATAACCGTCCAGTGCGGTCAGTCCCAGGGCTGGCAGTCCCTGGGGAGGATTCCCAGACTGCAGATGGTTGTGCCGTTTTTTTGCATCACTTTGACTTTGGGTGGAAAATCCTTCTTGTCCTGAATGCCATGGCCAAAAACAGCTCTAGAATGTTTATTGGCAAGGGATTAGGGGGTTGCTCATGTGGTTGGATGGAAGGTGGGGCCTGAAACTCCCTTTGCATAGCACTTTATATCAAGATTGAGAAAAGGCTGTGAAAAGAAAAAGAATAGAAAAGACTGTTTTTTTTTTTTTTTAAAGATTTTATTTATGTATTTGACAGAGAGAAATCACAAGTAGATGGAGAGGCAGGCAGAGAGAGAGAGAGAGAGGGAAGCAGGCTCCCTGCGGAGCAGAGAGCCCGATGCGGGACTCGATCCCATGGCCCCCGAGTTCATGACCTGAGACGAAGGCAGCGGCTTAACCGACTGAGCCACTCAGGCGCCCGAAAAGACTGTTCTTGTCAGACTTTGAAGAGAGGGCTGCCTGAGGCCATCAGAATGTCCCCATGTCCCCAGTGGAAATGTTCTTTTTTTTTTTTTTTTTAAAGATTTTATTTATTTATTTGACAGAGAGAGATCACAAGCAGACAGAGAGGCAGGCAGAGAGAGAGAGGAGGAAGCAGGCTCCCTGCCGAGCAGAGAGCCCAATGTGGGACTTGATCCCAGGACCCTGAGATCACGACCTGAGACGAAGGCAGCGGCTTAACCCACTGAGCCACCCAGGCGCCCCCCCAGTGGAAATGTTCTTAGGATCGGATCAGTACAACTGTTCACACAAAGAAATTAATACATGAGAAGGTTTTATTGTGGTATCTTTCTCAGGAATAGTTGCCTTCTGGAAATTCTTTTTAAGCTGAAGGAATTAATCTTTATTAGTGAAGTGTTGATCATGGCATGGTCTTTTAAAATCTTTCTAGAATTAAGTACAAAGACCTAAAAGCACTCTCAACCAGTTTGGTGTGGCCTCTGCTTGCCTCACTGCTCTTCCCTCATACCGCTGGTCCTTTCTCTCAAGCAGAATATTTTTTTAGTTCCTTGGGTGTGTGACACTCTCTCTAGCATGTCTTTATTTGGCTGTCTTCTACCCATTCTGCAGGCCACTTGAGTTGTCACTTCCTCCCTAAAGCCCTGGCTGTTCACATCGCCTCCCACTTCCCCAGGACTGGGCTAAGGACCCTTCCTGTGTACTCTTCCTAATCACACAGTTCAGCTGTGTCCTATCATGCTGTTGCAGGTCAAGTTCTCCAGGAAGCAGAAGCTCCATGGCAGTCAGGCGAGGAAAAGGCTGGGAGTGACACCCATGAACAGAGAAGGGGAGTGTATGAGTTCCTGTGGCTGCCATAGCAAATCGCCACACACACATACACAGAAATGTATTCTTTCATGGTTTTAGAGTCCAGAAATTCAAAATCAAGGTGTCAGCAGGGTGGTTTTCCTTCTGAAGGCTCTAGGGGAGAATCTGCTTCTTTCTTCTTCTTCTAGCTTCTAGGAGCCCTAGACATCCTTGGCTTGCAGCTGCCTTAGTCCAATCTCTGCCTTCAAGTTCTCTGCATTCTCTGTCTCTCTCCTCTGTGTGTCGCTCTTAAAAGGATACCTGTGATTACATTTAGGGGCTGTTGGGGAAGGTGAATTTTCCTATATCCTTCAAGTTTCTCTTGGTGGCTCCAAGAAATTGGCATGAGGCAGATGAACAGGAAAAAATCAAATCTGATTTTGTACATATGGGAGTTCCGTGAGAACTGAGCCCCACAGGCAGTCAGGCAATGGAGGCATATCTGCCATCCAGAGCTAAGAGAAGGGGGTAGGGGCCTGAGACTTCAAAGAGAAGGAAGACATTCACAGGAAGATGAAAAAGAGGAAATGTTTGGTAAACAAATGTTTGCTGAGCCATACAGAAACAATAGGACACAGAGAGGAATTTTAACAAACAGACTTTGCTAAGTTCCTCCCTGTCTACCACACCTAGTTCGTATTATACTGCAGTTGTCCACGGTGACAGCTCCCTTCCTGGAGCAGGTCCTCTGTCTACATTCTTTCAGGCAACTGGGGGTGAGTGGGGGGAGGTCAAAAGGTCTTTTGGAGCCTACTGTTTCTTAAAAATAAACCAGCCTAAAATAATCCACATGCCGAAGAGATACATTTTGGGGTGGTGGTAAATTTTGCTCCCCCAAAGTTCCATCTGGATCATCCAGAACGGTTTCCTCTTTGTCTTAAAATTCCTCAATTTATTCACATTAGCAAAACTTTTTTTTTCCAAATAAGGTAATTTTCACAGATTCCAGGAATCAGGATACAAACATATTTTTTGGGGGACATATATGGACTGTAGGGAGGAAAGAGGATTGGATAGGAAGGGCTTTCAGATCATGATTCAGACCTCACAAAGTCTCTGCCAGCCATCAGGGATCTCTGGAGGGAAGACTCCCCATCAAAGGAGTTCTATGTTGGATGGAAATGGCTAGGCCGTCTGCTCGGTTCTTGGCTAAGGGCTGCCTTGAGAAAAGAATGGTCTTGACTGGAAAGCTGAGGTAAACTAAAGAAGTTACCAGCTGAGAGGGGCCAGCTAACCACAGTCCTCACAGTCACACAAGGAGTCCTGTCTTGAAAAGGGCTCTGAAAGGCACATAGACATATCTGCCTCAACCCACCTCTTACGCTGTAACAGGGGCAGCTTTCCAAGGCTCTGGTGGGCCTTTCTTCCTGAGAGGAAACTTAAAAGAGGGAAGTTAGTGGGACAGACTCTAGCTCCTCATCGCGACAGCTGGTCTTTGGGCTATACCTGGTATTCACCATTCCTTCTTTCAAGATCCATCCTGGATTCTCCTTGCCCTCAGTGGCCATCCTCCCTGGTCTAGGTAGCCTACCCAGCACTGAGACTTCAACTTTGAGCCCATGGTAACTACCCTTTCTCAAGCCAGCACTGCCGCTCTTGTCCATTCATGGTCACAATTGGTCTAGGGAGTCCTGAGATTTCCCGGGTCTATCAGCTGGGTTTCTCCTACCCCCATTGGGTAAAAGCAGGACTTCCCCCTTCTGGATGGGCAGAGTCCACACCCCTGACAAGAGGAGAGTTCCTCTTCTTGCCTGCTTATGATCTCTGAACACAAGCCCTCAGTGCCCATGTAGCAGGCATAGCTTATAGTTCAACAAGGCCCTTGTGGTGTCCCTAGGTGAGAGTGTATCCCCCTGGGGTACCAGCATTTTTAATCCTGCAGAGCCCAAGATGCAGGGATGTGGAACATAAAGTCTCCCAGTGGGTCAGTAGGAGTGATAGTTAAGTGAGGCCACTCTTGTAGCTACTCCCAGGCTCCTCAGGTCATGTATTCTTCCTAACTGGAACACTGTATCATATCAAGATCTGTGCTTTACTCTATTCAGAAGGATGACACTCCATTCTCCTGGGCTTGTTGTCTCTGGCTGGTGCTTCAGTTGCACCCTCAGGAGGCAATTCCAATACCTTATCAGAATGGCAACTTCTGGCTGGTGGGGTATGTGATACAACCAGTGAATCCTACAGTCATGGGCCCATTCCCACACCTTCTGTGGAGTAAAGTAAGTTTCCTGGTTGGATACTATGTTGTATGGGAGTCTATGCAGTGGGCCAGGCATTCTGTAAGCCCCTGGAAAGTGCTACTGGCTGAGGCTCTGTGAGTAGGAAAGGCAAATCCACATTTAGAATACCTATCTATTTCTGTGGAATGGAACCACTTGCACTTCCAGGAAAAAAGAGGCCAATGTAGTCAACTTGCCAACAAGTAGCTTGCTGGTCTCCTCTAGGAACAGTGTACTTGGAGCTCAGCTTTTGTTTCTGGTTGTTGGCAGATTGAACATTTATAGGCAGTAGTTCCTAGATGAGCATTGGTAAGTGGGGGTCTATGCTGTTGGCCCCATGGGCAGCTTGAGAGGCATACTTCTAAGAAGACTACGAATGATCCCTGCCTTCTGGTGTTCATACTCTTGTATAAATCCCTGCCCTTGTCTTTGAGCTGGACCTACTGAATCACTTCTAACAAAGAGAATACAGCAAAAATGATAGGACATCCCTTCAGAGATTAGGTTATAAATGATTGTCACTTCTATCCTGATGGCATTCTCTCTCTGGCCTCCACCTGGTTCACTCTGATGAATATAGCTTCTGTACAGGGAGTTCTATGTGATAAAGAACTAAGGCCTGAAGTCACACAATCTATGAGAGACTCAATCCTTCCAATAGCCAAATGAGTAAGCTTGGAAACAGGTCCTTCCCCAGTCGAACCTTGACATGAAACCATATTGCTGACTAACAGACACCTTAATTATAGCCCACGAGAGGACCCAACTAAGCAATGCCTGGATTCTGGATCTACAGAAACTATGAGATAATAAATATTGTTGTTTCAAGCCACTAAGCTTTAGGCTATATTTTTAGTGTGCCCATCGTGCTAGGGCAGGGATGGCTGCTAGCAGGGCATAACTGACTAAGAGAAACTGACTGAGTCATTTTGCCTGTTTGGTTGTTTAGTGTCTCTTCTATGGTAGATGTTCTTTGGTGGGTATTTACCTGTAATGATAAGATGTTCAAAGTTTGTACTCATTCCCCAGAGCGAGTGTGCACCTGCCTTTACTCTAGACATCTGGGTTCAGTTTACTGACCTTCTTTCTTCCAGTTCTGTGACCAACAAGCCAAGCCATTTGCCACTGCCCATGAATCCATATGTCTTCTTACCTTGGGCTCATTCTCCTAGAGCAGATGAGCTTGAGCCTTGCTGTTTTCTTTCCATTGTCATTCAAGGCTACTGCCAAGTGAGGTTGTAGTGCAGTTGCCATCCATTTTTGGTTTGTACCCACTTACTGAGCCAACTCATCCACACAGAAAAGTCAGGCTTTTCCTTCCTCCTTCAGCTGGCCTTATGGGATCACCTACACAGCCATAGTTATAAGCTGAGGTAGGAGCATCTGTTCAGCTATAACAGGTGGCATGAGTTCTGAGATACCTGTTTAAGCTTGTTGGTACAGCTAACCTGAGCTTGGACCCAGAGGTAGTCTGGACCTGCTATGGAGCCCTTTTCTGCTCCAGGCCCTACTCAGTGATGGCCCAATCTATGGGCTGGAGCAGTATTCCTAGGTATGGAATATGCTGCCCCCAGACTCTGAAGAAGCCTACCAGGCATTGTGTTTTCTTGTTTTTTAGTATGGATGCAAGACACAGAAATTTGTCTTTTACTTTGGAGAGAATGTCTACCATAGTGTGAATCCAGGATCCCTAAAAGCTTTCCCAAAGTGTCCGGTTCCTGAATCTCCTAGGATTTATCTGTCACCCTCTGAAGCACATCTGTCTTACCAAGGCTACCAATGCAATATTCACCTTTTGCTTATCATGTCATCAACTTAATGGGTCAATGTGGTTATGATATTATATCAATATCAATGTGATATTCTTCATATTATACAGATGGTCTAGATCTCTTTGGACTGTATTATTACAGAAGTCAGGAGAGTTAACATTGCCTTGGAGAAAAACTGTAAATGTATAATGTTGCCCATTCCATTTGAATGTGAACTGTTTCTAATGGCCTTTTTAAACTGAGAATGAAAAGCACACATTTTCCAAGTCAGTGGTTACATACCACATACCTGAGGCCATATTTATCTGCTCCAGCAGTGGTGCTATATCTGGTGTAGCAGATGTGATCGGGGTTAGTATTGGCTGCACTTGCAGTAGTCTATAGTCATTGACTAGGATTCATTTCGCATCTGTAGGGTGCAGACTGGGGAATCAAATGGAGATGTGATACAGACCACCATCCCTGCTGCATCCCAAAATCTTTAATCTCAAGATGCAATACCATTTTTGATTTGCTTATCATAACCAGAAATTTCTGAGACTTCCACTTGACATTCTCCATTATGACCATGCTTTCCCAGAAACCAAGGACTCAATGTAAGGATTACATCAACTGTCAACTATAATAATCCCAATAATACCTTTTAGGAATAGGAGAAGTGACCACTCTGTGGATGCATGGACCAGTGGACTCACTCTAAGCCATATTTTGGCCAGGAGTCCATATATTGCCTTATACTCATGCTTTCCCACTGTAGACAGGGAGGGACCCATGATGGTGTTTCAGTCTTTAGGCTTCAATGACAATTCAGATCCTGTGCCCAATAGATTTTGGAAGGTCTGACCATTTCTTTCTCCAATGGATAGTCAATCAAGTAAATGGTAATAAGACCTCTTGGGGAAGGACTTGGGTATTATTAGTGTATACTTGCCCTAGCAGTGTGGAGTCCTTCTTCCTAGAGAGATTTAGCTACTTGTCAGCCAACAGGTTTTGAATCTGAAAACTGGCTCAGGTGTGGCCCCTTTACAAGGTTATCCTGACTTTGTATTGGTGAAATCATCCTCAGCCTTCTGCATTCATTCTCCTTCCCTTTGATATATACAGTTAATGGCCACTCTAGTTGGCTGCCTAGTATTTTGTTCCTAGGAATGGTGAGTTCTATTCACCATCTCCAGGATGCTCTCTCCATAGGTTAAGCCCTCCAGGCCACCACTCTGTTCTTGTCAGTTGTCATGATAATTACAACCACCTGGCTTCTGGTGCTTAAAAACCACCACCTGGCCTTAATTGTTTTGGAGGAGCCCAACATCACCAGGTCCTTCAGTGAGCCAAGTTCTGTGACAGACTCTCCTATTGTCAGCCCCAGAAGAGAGCCACCACTGAACCACTTAGCGATGCTAGTCATGTCCTTCTCACCATGACATTCTCAGTGGCCTTGGTAAATGGTGTGTCTTCTGATGGGCCCTCTGGCCTCACATAATACACCCATTCCTGCAAGCCCACTGCCCTGAGCCTTTTACTTTCTTCCCCTATGCCTGCCATGGCATGGCACACAGGCATTCCAGACTTTCAGCATGGGTCATCAATTTCTCCAGGCTTCCAGAAGCAACCCTAAAAGCAAGTTCATATTGCTTCTTGGAGTGTTTCTTGTATCTCAAGAGAGTGACCCAAGTACTCTCCCTTATTCAGACTTCTGTTTTAGCCCCCTTGATCAAGCACCTAATCTCATGTTCCTGTGTCTTCGGGGTTATGGTGGCTTCTTCCCTTATCCGACCTAGCCTATCCGTGGCTGGGTGGAGTTATGACTTAACCCTGATGGTAGCCTGCTGTCCAGGAGAGGAAGAGGGAAGTCACCTGCTGTCTTTTGGGGGAAAGCCCTCTGTATCACTTTCCTGCATAAACAATGTGCTAGCTCTTGACTGATCGAGGCAAGTGACCCCTATTGGCTCAGAAGGTTCTGAAGCATCCCAAGTGTTGTGTCATGATCTCAGTTTTCACCAGCTGGGGCCTGACTTTGACATAACAGTCCTGCCTTGATTGAGCAGCACTGAATGGTCTTCGAAATTCAGTAGTTATTAAATCCTGGGCTTCACTTTCAGCTTTTCTGTTGAAAAGGGGCTCCCTTTTTACTTAGTTTTAGTTGCTAACTGTTCTCAACTTTTCACTATCCTTCTGTCCTGCAGGTTAGTGATAATCACCCAACTCCATGATCTTTATACCAATGAGCCTCAAAGGACATTTCAAATGCTTGAATCAGTGCACTCTCCTCTGCATACATGCCCTCCCAGCTGACCCAGGATGAAACGTTTAACAAGTAGACTCCCATCTCATGCCAAAGGCTACCTTCAAATCATCTGCCACCAGGAATAGGGGGGTCCTCATAACCAGCTAGGTGTGAACAATACGGTCCCCAAACCTTGATCTTACCACTGGCTTTCTCAGATCATTCTTGGTACCAACAGTTGCAAGTTCTCTGAGAACTAGATGCCAAAATGGGATTAGAAATGCAAAATATTTACCTGGGAGTAATACCTATGAAAAGAAAAGGGGCCAGCTCAGGATTGTATAGAGAAAACCATTGGACCAGGATCAAGGCATGTCAAGACCTCACTAACCCAGCAAGAATTCTGGAGCCAAGACCACCTATTAATACAGTCTGAGGCTGCAGGAAAATGGGAAGACCTTTGTACCAGTGTCTTGCTCAGTGATTGGTAGGGGAGTAAGGTAATCAGGGGTTCAGTTAAATTTACATTTCAGATAAGTGAGGAATTTTTTCTTTAGCACATCCCATGCAATATTTGGGGAATACTTATCTTAAAAAATAGTCACTGTTTATCTGAAATACGAATTTAATAGGGTGTTCTGTGCTTTTATTTGGTAACTCTGGCAACCCTTGCTGGGGGTCACCCCTGAGAATATACACTCTCAGCTACCACTGCTCCAGTTGGCCGTGGTCTGGAAGCCACCATGAGAATAGTGTGACCTTAGCTTGAAACCTGAGGAGGATCTGGAGGTTCTAAGTGCTAGAGGCTCTCAGCTAACCATACTGCCGGTAGCTGGGCAGCAAGTCCTTTCTCGAAGAGAGAACAGAGCAGAAAATCTGTGCACCTGACACACTTATTTTCAGTTTAACTGTTGCCTCCCGGGCTAGAAGTAACCCCAGTGAAGGTGGGAAAATTGTGTCTCTTGTTTATTGCTGTGTCTCCATGCTTAACACACGGCTTGGCTCATGGTAGATGTTCAATTATTGGTTGCTAAATTGAATTGTACTTAAGACTTCAGTGATCTGGGAGTATTTAGGGAGCACAGAAAGCAGTCCTCTTGTTCCTTCCCAGGATCACATTGTGAGTTGGGCTCGCCCTTTGATGACCTCCCACGCCGTGTGTGTAGTCAGCAGAGGTAATAGGTAGAAGTTCGGCTCTGGGCTGTCGAGTGTGAGTTCGCAGCCCCTGAACCCTATAGCAGAGCTAATTATTTATGGAATTAATTAAATGCTTTCTAAGTAAGTAAAGAAGGTTCTAATTGAGGAATTTCAAGAGAGGCCTCATACATGAAGGCAGGTATTTGGTGTGAATGGGTCATGCTGTGTCTCTCCATGTATACATCCCACACAGGGCCCCAACCCAACAGACCCAGGACAGAATTTAAGTATCGCTCTGGGGCTGACTTGCACCATGACTCTCCTGTCAAATGAGCCAGGAATCCTTGCGCTACCCGATTCCAGCAGGCAGTGTCCAGCCACTGGGTAAGTTCTACAGATCCCACCTCTTTCCTCTCTCACAGCCTTCTCTTACTTTCTATCCTTGCTACTTTTGAATTACTTACTAGCTTTGGTTTTCTCATTCATAAAGTATGACTAATAATAATACCCACCTCCCAGAGGTGTTGTAAGGTTCAACATTTATTAAGCTAAAAGCAAGCATGCAAAGCGAGGACCATGTTCCTGCCTGGAGGTTCAGAGAGGTGAAGTCACTAGCCTTAGGTCACACAGCTTGCCAGTCCTAGAGTAGGATTTTAAACAAAGTCGGTCTGATTTCTGTGCTTTCCCCATGAGAGCCATAAAGACAAATCCCTGGGGTTCCAGGTAGAACTGTGTCCCTGTCTGCCACAGCCTGTTATCACACAGGAGCACAGTGTGACCACAACATGCCTAAGAGTCACTGGGAGGGAGGAGGAAGATACTGGGAAAGGTGTTTGCCAAGAACCATACACACTGATTCTACCAGCACATTGAGATCTTTGCCCCTAAAAGAAACTACAAATGAGGGGTTACTCCTGGGAGTATATTTTTTTAAATACTAGAATTAGTTTACCTGAAAGAAATTCTTCTGTATAAAAAGGAAACAATGTAGCCATGCTCCACATTTAAATACAGAATGACTTGCCCTGCAGTTGTGTTGCCAGTTTTAAAACCCTGAGCCAACTCCCTCCCCATGTCACTATCTGATCCCACTGGCTTGGCTGGCTCAGGAAATGCAAACTAATATTAGCCAGAGCAGAAACATAGCCAGCAGGATTATCTGGTTGCTAAAAAAATTACGCGATGCACTCTTAAACAAATGAGGAAAACTTGGGTGATCATCCATCCATTTATATGAGCTCCGTCAGGGTGTTCTTCACGTTCAGGTTCACATGGTCTGTGGGCAAGGAGCACGCCATTCTTCCTTCCCTCACTTCCCTTTGGAGGAGGACAGTCCGCTCCAGCTAATAACTCCATCCTCGGCTTATTCTTGTAACTGACTTTCAGATGAAACCAAGTCAAACCAAACTAAACCCACCCAGAAACAAGATAAAGAAGAAAAAAACAACCAACCCAGAAGTGTTTCCTTTCTTGAACCCTGAAAGCAGCCCTCGGATTATTTTTACACATCTTACCTATTTTAGAACCATTTTGTCTTTGTTGTTGTCTTAATCTCGGTGGCCATGTAGAAAAAAAATAGTGAAAGTGAACACATATACATCCCTCTTACACTACTTTAGCCACCCTGAAACTGTTTCTGGAAACATCTAAGTTGAAGGGTTTGTCATTGTGACTGCTGACAGAGAGACCCTTGAGTTCTTGCAGAAATGAGGAGAGCGACCCCCGCACCCCAGACACACACAGGTGCCAGGCAGGGGCCATGATCTTGATGTCTTTCAATTCATTTGATCCCAACAGCAAACCTATCAGGTAAGGTTTTTCCTTGTGCCTAGGGGGTGTCAGGATGACACTGAGCTTGTTTCCAAGTGGAAAATCAGTACCCCCTCTCCTTGGGGAGCAGGGGCCCCAGGGCCCAGGAAGTTCAGTCGATCCTGGGGCAGCACTGTCCCTCTCTGGCTGCTGCGGGACGTCCCTGACCCTTGTGGATGCAAAAGGCCAGTGCATACCAGTGCTGGTTATATTTACACAGTGGGCTAAAATTAGCTGGCACGCTCTCCTGGCAACCGGCAGGATATAAGTCTCCCATTTTATCTAGCGATCTAATTCTGGCAAAACCAAAAAGGGTCCTTCTGCTGTTCTCAGTGGATACGCATTCGACAACAATAATATCCTTTTCCTTCCTCTTCCTCTTCTCTACATTTTAGGAAATTTCAAATATAAATCCGGCTGATTTTGGATCAGGACAAATACCTACCAGCCTAGAAACCTAATGGAGGGTTTGGGGGTGGGGGGAAGGCTCCTCCTATATGCAGGAAAGTTTAGGGACTTCTCTGGGATGGAAAAAAGTAAAATAGAGACATATCACTGGCTATTTTCCAACAACATTGGAAGGGCAGTGAACTTAGAAGAGCACCAGTTGGAGCCCTGGCATTTCGAGTGCAAATGGAACATTCGGGGGCGGGGGTGCTGAATGAAGGCCCTGAGCTCCATGGTAAATAGCGCCCAGGGTGGAAGCAGACTGAGGTCCACCCTGGGCAGGACTATGAGGATGGTCACCTCTTTGAAGAGTCTGCCTCTTTCTTGAAGCAGTTAATCTGTGTGGGCCCCCCATGAAAAGGTAGTATGACCAAGTAGTCATGTCTACCGAGGAATAACATCAGGATGTGTGGCGTGTATTTGTGATATGTCCAATGGACCCAGTGGCTGGGAGAGGGAATGGAGGCTGAGGTGTTCAACAGACCTGGGCTCAAGCCCAATGTTGTCTTTGGGCATCCTGTAAAGGTAGCAGGGAGCTGGCTTGAATTTGCTGCTCAACTCTAGACTTGTCCTTAAATTGTACTATGGTCTGGGGGCACCTGTGGCTCAGTCAGTTAAATGTCTGACTCCTGATCTCAGCTGAGGTCTTGATCTCAGGGTCATGAGTTCAAGCCCCACACTGGGCTCCATGTGGGGTATGGAGCCTACTTAAAAAAAAAAAAAAAAATGTGGTCTGAATGTTTGCACCCTCCCCCTGCCCCAGTTCATAGGTTGAAATCCCAATGCCTGATACGATGGTGTTAGGAAGTGGGCCTCTGGGAAGTACTTAGGTCAGAAGGGTAGAGTGTGCCCATCTCCATAGTTTTGAATATTTATAATATGTTTCAAGATTGAACATATTCCTTCCTTTTAATGGGTGATTTTAACTCATAATTATTGATATGACTGATATGTTAGAAATTAGGGCCTTCATATTGTTTTATATTATATGTGGTAGGAAGAAAAATGACTGTATGCTTTCTGTTATCAGAGCTTAAATAGAATCTTACACCATGTGACTATGGGTTTTTTTGTTTTGTTTTGTTTTATTTTGTTTTGCTTTGCTTTACCCAATCTTGTGTTAGTGCCATGCTGCTTTGATTTTTTTTTTTTTTATTTTTTAAAGATTTTATTTATTTACTTAACAGACAGAGATCACAAGTAGGCAGAGAGGCATGCAGAGAGAGAGGAGGAAGCAGGCTCCCTGCTGAGCAGAGAGCCCGATGAGGGGCTCGATTCCAGGACCCTGGGATCATGACCTGAGCTGAAGGCAGAGGCTTTAACCCACTGAGCCACCCAGGCGCCCCTGCTTTGATTATTTTAACTTAAGAATATGTCTTGATATTTGATAGTGTAAGTCTTCCAACTTGCTTTATTATTTTTATTTTTTATGAAATATGTGAATTGCATCTTAGTTCAAGTGAAACATATATACATGCATGTGTACACACACACACACATACATAAACAGTGTCTTGAACCTTCTCACAAGATCACTGTGATGGTTCTATGAGTTCATGTAGATCAATAGATTTCCATACCTCACTTCTCTATAAGACCCTTACAGCAATATACTTTCATTTCTCCTTTTCCAGACATTATGGTAGAGCTGTCATACATTTTACACACATGTGTACACACACACACACACACACACAAATTGTTATGCTTTTTGTTTAAACAAATCTTCATTATGAATTATTTTACTTAAACAATTATTCATTCTGAAGCTCTCCTTTTTGTACATCCATATTTCCATCTGGTATAATTTTCCCTAAGTTTTCTTGTTATGTGGGTGTGCTGGTGATGAATTCATTCAGCTTTTCTATTTCTGAAAAAGGTTTTATTTTACCTTTGTTTATGACATTTTTTTCTAGGTATAGAATTCTAAATCAAAAGTTTTTTCAATATTTTAAAGACCTCGCTCCCTCATCTTCTCACACACATTGTTTCAGTTGAGAAATCTGATGTCATCCTTTCTTTGTTCCACTGATTTTTCTCTGCACTGGTTCTGAGCAATTTGATTTTGATGATCCTTGGTATATTTTAAAAGAAAATTTCTTGTGATTACACTTTGTTGACCTTCTTGGATTTGTGGATTTATAATTTTCATCAAGTTTGAAATATTTTGGTTATTATTTCTTCAAATTTTTTCTGTCCCTCTCCTCTATTGGAGATTCCAATTATATTTATATTACCTATTTGAATTGGACCACAGTTCTGTTCATTTTTAAGATTCTTTTTTTTTGTCTTATACTTCATTTTGAATAGTTTCTTGTTCTTTCTCCAGTTCCTTTAGGTGTAGGGTTAGGTTGTGTACCTGAGACCTTTCTTGTTTCTTGAGAAAGGCTTGTACCGCTATATATTTTCCTCTTAGGACTGCCTTTGTTGTGTCCCACAGATTTTGAACCGTTGTATTTTCATTATCATTTGTTTCCATGATTTTTTTCAATTCTTCTTTAATTTCCCGGTTGACCCATTCATTCTTTAGAAGGATGCTGTTTAGTCTCCATGTATTTGGGTTCTTTTCAAACTTCCTTTTGTGGTTGAGTTCTAGCTTTAGAGCATTGTGGTCTGAAAATATGCAGGGAATGAATAGTTTCTATTGTCCTGTCTTCAAATTCACTAATCTTTTCTTTTGCAATGTCTAATCTGCCATTAATCACTTCCAAGGTATTTTCCATCTCTCACATTGCAGTTTTTATCTCTTGAATTTGGAGTCCTTTTTAAAAAATCTTCTATTTCTCTAGTTAACTTTTCGAACATATGGACTATAGTTATAATAGCCATTTTAGTGTCCTTCTCTGCTAATTCTAACACCTGTGTGAGCTCTAGGTTGATTTTAATTGATTGTTTATTCTCATTACAAGTTATATTTTCCCGATTCTTTTTATGCTTGGTAATTTTTTATTGGATACCAGACACTGTAAAATTTACTTTGTTAGGTGATATTTTTGTATTCCTATAAATACTCTTAAGTTTTTTTTTTTTTTTGTCCTTCCTAGAATCCAGTTAAGAAATAGTTTGTGCCTCGGATTCAATTGGAAGTACTTTGGTCCTTTTGGCTTGCCTTTAAGACTTATTGGGCAAGACTGGAGCAGTACTCAGGGGCTAATTTTTCCCCACTACAGAAGTAAGAATCTTCTGTGTACTTTGCCCAGCATTTCATGAATCATGAAGTTTCCAGTCTGGCTTGTGGGAACAGGTATTATGCCTATGTGTATGTGATTGTTGAGGTGTTTCTTTTCTCAGCCTCATCTAGTTTTTTTCACATGCACGCACTGATTATTAGCTGAATACTTCATGGTTTCTTGCTAAAGATTTTCAGAGTGCTCTCTGCATGTTGTTTTCTACCCCCGCTACCAGTCTCCCCAGTATTCTGTCCTGCAAACCCTAGCTGTGCTTGTCTCTCAGATTCTCAGCCCCCTCCTTCAATCCAGGGAGTCTATCGCCCTCTACCTGTGTTTTCCTTGCCCCTAAATTGCAACCTGTGAAGTCTCTGGAAGTTGCCGATCATGGTGCTTATTTTGGCTGTTTCCTGGCTCTCAGGAATCCTTCCTTCATTGCCTGATGTTCAGTGTCCTGAAAACTTACTTCATATATTTTTGTCCTTTGTGTATTTTATGTGGGAGAATAAATCTTATTCTCTCTGTTACTCTGTCTTGGCTGGAGTCAGATGTTCCAGTCTGATGTTAAAATATTTCCAAGACACAGTTTTCATGGAGTTTAAGTGGCTATGAATTGTCTCAGGTAAAGGTCAGAAGGAGCCTTTGGCAGCATTCTTTGGGAAGGCAACTAAGGATGGCTCCAAAGCCTTCTTTCAGAAGACTCAATTCCTCTATACAAGCCATTGCTCTGTTGTGCTCATTCTGTGCTGGGCTTGGATGAAAGTGGTGCCTCAGCTGAGCTGCGGCTTTATTTAGAAATGGCAAGTTACTGTAGATTTATAGAGACATTCTACCACCCACCTTGGGAATTTAAAGGGAATGATAAGATCCAAAGACTATCAGCCGACTTCAATCAGCAAAGCTCTAAGCCATCTCTGATGTATTCAACTCTAAGGGTTGGAAATTCATACACTTCTGAGCCAAAATGAGATTCATGTTCAATGTAAATAAGAATTAGTCTGTGATTCTGCAGTTTTGCTTCCTGACCTGGCACCTCCTACAAAAATAGAAATGTCAGCGCCTGGCGGTAGAGCATGCCAACTGATATAGTGACCCAAAGGACCAAGAAGGCTCTGGCTCCACAGCCAGCTGGCGGGCTGCCATCGCCAATGGGAAAATCGTTCCTGTGTGATAAGACAGCAACAAATGCTTTCCCTGTGGCTGTGATTAAAGCAGGCTCTGCATTATGAAAACACTGCTTCGAGCTTCACATAGCAGTCATTTTTGCTAAATATTCATATGCTTATTTATACTCTCCCAGGCCTTGTCTGAAATCAGGGAGCTTAGAATTTCAGGCACCAACAACTTCCCTTTTTGGGAAGAAAAATTAGTGGACACAGGCATAAAGGACTTGAGAAAGGGATGGAGAAAGGGAGAGGTAGATGAGTCTATAGTCAGTCTTGACAAGAACCATGTATTTTCTCCACATGCTTGGTAGAAAAGAGTTGCTCATTGTGTAGGGTGTGTAATGGTGTAAGCTCCAGGCCTAGGGGGCTGTATTTTTCCTGACCCAGCAACTCATAAATGTGTGTCGAATGAATAAATGAATGATAATCTATGAAAATGTGCAAAGTCTTCTAGGGCAAAGACTAAAGGTTGGTTGTCTTTGTAACCAGAGCATCTAAGCAGGGTTCCTGGCACACAGATGGAGCACAAATACATGTTTTTGGATCAGTTAATGAGTGATTAATGGGAAAGAAAGGAAGAGAGAAGGAGAAGAAGGGAGAGAGGGAGAAAAGGAGAGAAGGAGGGGTTTAAGAACAGACAGCTGGGCTGGCCACCCTGCTTCCTGGGTCCTTTGCACCTGGCTGCCAAGAATCGGCTTTATGTGTCTTCTCCAGCTGTTTGTTACACCTGCCTTGGGGCCGTAAAAGCTCAGGCCCTTATGATGAGACTCTCCAGCCCTTTGTAATTTACAGAGCATCTCAATGGTTTCCAGGTGGCACTGACCACTAGGCAATTTCAGTGTCTTACCTTGAGACAGATCCCTTCCCTCCAGGCTGCTCTGATCCTTGTCACTTCGAGTCCTTCTTGTGCCCTGCCCTAGCTGGGGATGGTTCTTATGCCTATGAAAGGGAAGAGTGAGAGAGGAAGAGAGTGGGATGCTGGTGGTCTGCTTCCCTCTGGGTTCTCTGGAGGTCCACCTGACAGTATCATTTGCCTTCCACATTCCTTCCTACATTCCCATGGAGCTCTGTGTCTGCTTATGTCAACAAGAGAGCTGATGGGCTTAAGGCTTCAGGGGTTGACATGCAGTTTCTTTCTTTCTTTTTTTTTTTTTTTAGATTTATTTATTAATTTGACGAAGAGATTACAAGCAGGCAGAGAGGCAGGCAGAGAGAGAGGAGGAAGAAGCTCCCCACCACGCAGAGAGCCCAATGACCTCGATCCCAGGACCTTGAGATCATGACCTGAGCTGAAGGCAGAGGCCTCAACCCACTGAGCCACCCAGGCGCCCTGACATGCAGTTTCTAAGGAAGGTCCTGACCAGCCCTATATGTCTGGTGATGTGGATCCCTCGGAGCTCACTTCTTCAAGAGGAGCTTGAAGTAGAGGACACTCTGGGTAACCACCGTTCCCAAGCTGCCCTATTTGTTTGCAACAAGCTCGACACCTGGGGAAAGAGAAGGGTTTTCGTAACCTGGTGGGCACTGAAGGCACAATAACTAAGGAAAAGACTACTGAGCTCTAGAGCCATAGTCCTTTGAGACCATGACAGTATCTCCTGCCCTGCCTCCCCCAGTCTTTCACTCTGTCACTCAGCCTTAGCTAATCCCTGAGCCGAGGCAGGGCCTGCCCTGGGATAAACACAAAATCTGGGGTGACTCTGGGATAATAATTTAAAAATTATGATGTATCAAATGGAATCCACAAACTCATCTGCATTTCTGTATTTTCTTTGAAATAATATTATATCAATCTCAGAGTCCCCATCCTGCCAAGTTAATGGAAAATACATCTTCATTTACACTGAGGTTCCCCCTGGATTGCCATTGGGTGAAGTGTTCTTGGGTCTTCTGGTGCAGAGCATTAGTGTGGCCCTTTTGCTAATTGACTGGTTACTACTAAGACCTGGTCCCTCATGTGAGTCTCTGTTGCCCCAATCATGATAATCCATGATGAGATCCAAAGCCAGCGAACAAGGCTCCAGCCTTCCTGGGGCAGCATGCACTCTTTCTCTCTAATACCTGCTATCTTTGGGGCTCTGTCCAGGAGGGGGCTGAGGCTTCCCACTGTGCACAAATCCCAGAGACCTTAGTCTCCTTCTCTGAAAGACAGCATTTTTTCCCCTTGTTCTCAAGCCCCTCTTCAGTTGCTCTTCATCTCCTGGAAACATCTATTCAATGAGGTTAGGCACTTAAAACCGGTAGAGATTTCAAGCAATTTCTGCTTTCGGTCTTCAGGAAAAAAGGTGCAGATGCTAGAAAATGTGTTTTAGTTAGGGTATGGACTCAAGACACAAATGTGTGATGGTGACTTGAATAGTAGCATGGGGTGAGAAGTCTGGGCAGCTTCTCTCTTCCATGGGCTTATCGCCTCCACATGGTCTTGTAGGGATGTAGGTTCCTTTTATCTTCTCCTTCCAATAGTTCCCAGGATGGTCCTTATCCTCATGGCCAGAACAGGGTGTGCTCCATGTCTATAATCCAACCCACAGAAAAGGGAAAGAGAGAAGCCCAGGACCTATAACTTGTCTTTTAGGTGGTGATCTGGAAGTTCTCCCGTCATTTGTATTACCAATCCACTGACTGACCTAATTCTTAAGACCACCTGTGGTTGCAAAAGAAAAATTATACTCAGGGGAATTCTAGTACCACAAAGAAGAGAATATATATTAGGGATATTAGGGCTGTTTAAAATATTAAAATACTAATCTGCTTAAAAGGGAAAACATAAGGAAAAGAAACCATAAATAAACATTTTAACAAGTTATTAGTGTCATTAACAACATTGTAATTTATATGCCTGTCACTCTGTGAGATTTACATGTATGTAGTATCTCCAATCCTTTCCAGTAATTCTGTAAGGAAATTACAGTCCTTGAGTTATCTGGGGATCTGTGGTGTCTTTTTATTGTGTCTATTTAGAGAAGTAAAATTACTTCTCCATATGATTTGAGATTGGGATTGGCCACAAGAGAAATCTGGGCGAGATTTGAAGACAAACGAGGCTTCAGCCATTTCTACACCAGGCACAGGGGCAGCTCCCTCATGTGGCCTCTGGTCTGCTGTTCCCCTTTGTGGCACGGGGTAGTGTCCCAGCTTCTAGCTCCTCCCCTGACTGCTGGATTTTCTCCTTCAGCCTCTCTGAGGCTTAAGCCAGGTATGTGTGCAGCTCTGTGAGGAAGGGTGCTGGCTTTGCTCATCGGTCACTCATGTTATCAAAGTTGAGGTAGTTTACCCTCATGGCTTCCATTTTGGGTCTTCTGGACTGTCCTTGCTCTCCCCATTTCCTGTCTTCTCTCTCTTATATAAAATTGTCCAGCACATACTACCATTGTATAAAGTCTAAATATTTTAATAGATCCCTTCCCCTATAGCGCTCATGATAGTACTTCTCTGATAAAATCCTAACTGATACACTTTGTTCCCAACAACTAAACCTTCAGTCTGTGCTGTCTCTTATGTCTAGTCATAGCCACACAGGTGGTACTGTGGTACCCAGATTTCTTTAGGCTTTCTGCCTCCTGGGTCCACTATAAGAACAGTATGGCAAGATCTGTCTCGAGGCAGGCAGGGGTTGAACACCTGGGCATAGCATGGTCATGGACATAGCCTGGGTCAGCTCCCAAAGGGCCCTACTGAGTTTCTGACAGAGGCACAGAGAACTGCAACAGGTCTGAAGATCCTTAATGCAATACTATCATTCTGAAGATAAAACGATATTCCTTACATCATTTTTATAACTGAAAATATCTATATACATATATACTTTGTACTATTATAAATAATGTACATTTCTTTTGGAGGGGAGGGAAGTGGTGCTTTGCTATGTCCATAGTCCCTAATCCCTGGGAATCAAGAATAAGAAAATATTACAGATTTACAGCAGCAAATCAAGCAAACAAAAATACAGTGCAAACCTTTTCTATAAACAATGTAGTCAACCAAATATTTACTGAACAGCCACTTCATACCAGGCACTCTGCTAAGCGCTTTAAAGGAGCTCCCTGATGAATAAGACATGACTCCTGCATTTTCACAAAATAGTTAAGAAAACAAAGTGCAACAAGTGAACAGTTAAGTAATAAGAAGGAATTAAGTATTGAGAGTTTGTTTATACAAAGCACAGCAAAGAAATTACATACTAGGATTGCTTCTGAGCAGTGCTCTGTAAGTAATTATCACTGTAAGGGCTGAGTAATGTGAAGAATCCTTCAACTGTTTCCAGTCCGGCTGGATATGTATCTCAGTGAACATCAGCACCTCGGCTATTCATTTCCATGGTAACTGGAAAGTCTAGCAGAGTGATCACACTAATACTTACCGAGGTAATTAGAATAACAATAGAACTTGCTGAGGCTAACTATGTTGTAGGCCCAGGCAACATGCTTAGCTAGTATTATCTCATTTAAATCCCACACCGACCCTATGAGGTAGTGACTATCGCTGAGACTCAAGGGACGGTAGATAGTCTCACCTGGTGTAAGTGCTAATGAGTAGGACTTGAACCCAGGTCTGTTTGGCTATGACTCACAGTTCAAAGTCAGGATGGGAAGTTGCCTCATCTCGTGGCACCTCCTTTTGAGAGGAAAGAATGAAGACAGACTTAAGGTGAGTTTTACAGGGGAACAGGTTGGTTGGATAGGGGAAGCAAGTATGTTCTCGGTATGTTTGCCAATAAACTTAAGGGGAGAAGGAAGAGTTTGTGGGTGTGTGTTCACACACATGTTGCTAGAAAGACATATTTTCATCCAAAAACTTCTAACTATGGGGCTGGTATGTGCATCGTAAAGTGGAAAAAAGAAGGAACATGGAAGTTCGTTATTCCTGACCCGTGGTGGGAGAGTGTATATAAGAATACTCTAAATTTTAACAACAAATTTACAAACTTAAGGAATGATCCAGAAAGCTGAAGTTTAGTTTCTAAAATCGAGTGAACTTGGGGGCCTAGGTGGTCCCATCAGTTAAAGCGCCAGACCCGTGACTTTGGCTCAGGTCATGATCTCATGGGTTGTGAGATCAAGCCCCGTGTTGGGCTCTGGGCTCAGCAAAGAGTCTGCTTGAGAGTCTCTCTTCCCCCTCCCCTCAGCCCCTCTCACTCACTCTCTCTCTCAAGTAAGTAAATAAATCTTTTAAAAAGTGAGCAAATTCTTGCATGAGAATCCATTATCCTTCTAGCAGAATGTCTCAGGAACCCCTGGGAGCAGGGGTGTGCTGCAGCTGACTTGTTCAAGCTTGTGAGAACTGACGGTTACATTTGCAGGAACTTCTCAAGCAGGTTGACATCATGTTGGTGTTGGGAGTATTCTATACTATGGAAATCCATAAACGCTATAAATCACCCAGGGAACTGGTTGTTAAGTATTTGCCAGCACACCGCTGTCTAGAGGCAAAAAAAGGTTTTAATCAGCACCATTTCACCTCCCAGGACCCTTGGCAGACCGAATGGGGAAAGCGGGAGTAGAGCTGGTGGAGGGAAGGAGGTCGGAGAAGATAGAAGAGTTGGAGCAAGTGGCGAATTTGGTACGGAGAGAGACTCCCGCATCTGGCTGTATGTCAAAAGGACCTGGAGAACTTTTACAACATAGACCTGTAGATCCAGGGAAGGGACCTGGCCCATTTGATAATTGGAGCAGAGTAACACCCCCTTCATTTTGTGACAAAATTATTTTAAGAGTAATTATGCAATAATCAGTAGTGACTATATAAGATGTCATGTTATGAATAATATATGTAGGACATATGTTGTACATAATGTAGCTATAATAAATAATGTATGTGAAATAACATTGTCTTGACTCATTTTTATTTTATAAATAGTTAACAATTTGAAAGAAGAAGTTTTAATTTAAAAATATTATTCAAGGGGTGCCTGGATGGCTCAGACCATACAGCATCTCACTCTTGATCTCAGGGTTGTGAGTTCAAGCCCCACATTAGACATGGAGCCTACTAAAAAAAAAAAAAAAATTATTCAATACAATAGTTCAAGTATGAAATAAAATTTGCCCATCCCAAAATATATGTTGTACTTCATCATTTATACTCTATTTCACCATAATAATTTGTATACCATATGCAAAAATAAAAACTCCAGGTGATTACATAGAATGGCAAATTTGAAGTAACTCAAGTTCTGTTTCTTCATCTTGACTAAGACCATTACCATGGGTTAGTCTGAATTATTTAGAATGCTGGAAAATCTAGTACTATGGATGTTGAAGACACAGATTGAATCCCAAGCAAGCCTCCAACTTCAACCATTAGAAAATTTCTCTGGGGGCACCTGAGTGGCTCAGTCAGTCAAACATTTGCCTGAGCTCCGATCATGATCCTGGGATGTTGGGATCCAGCCCCTCATGGTGTTCCCTGCTCAGCAGGGAGTCTGCTTCTTCCTCTCCCTCTGCCCTTCCCCCCACCTCACGGTCTCTCTCTCGCTCTAGCTCTGCTCGCTCAAATAAAGAAATGAAATCTTTAAGCCATAGTTTCAGCAATAAATAAATAAATGAAATCTTTTAAAAAATATTATATATATATATATACATATTATATATATATTATATATGTATATATATAATATATATATATAATATGTATATATATATGTATATATATATATATATGTATATATATATATATATATATTAAACCAACTGCTTAGAACTCAGGCCAAAAAAACCCTAACCAACCAACCAACCAAACTAGATTTTGGAGAAATATTTGATCACTGACAATGTTTAGAATGGTTAGCACATGGTGATAATAAAAAGCAGACTGACTCTTAGTTGGTTCTATTATCATTCTTTAAATTCTCTAAAAGACATTACTGCCTTTTAGAGACTTATTGCCTGCACCTAGGTGTACACCTCCCACCACCCTGCTCTTGGAGGGGTCAAGGGTGCACTGCCCTTTTGCCATCACTGCTTGGATCCCACCTCAGGGCAAAAGATTCAGAATCTTTTCAGGGGGGAGACCCCAGAAGTCTATATTTGTGAAAAGCTCTTCCATGAGATTCCAGTGATCGACCAGGTCTGGGAGCCACTGATATGGCAACAACAAGACAGAAATACCTGTGCTTCAACCTCAAAAGAGGGGGGGGCGCAGTATGGCTGAGGAGCTGTCCCAGTCTCCAAATTCTGGAAACCCAGTGGGGTTGGTTGGCAGATGGACTCTCATTGAGAGCAAGCAGGTTGAAAGAACCTCTAAGGGCAACTATAGGAAGTTCTTCCTTTGTATCATGAAAGATCTTTAGCTCACAGATATTCACAGGTTAAAACAAGAAAACACCTCCTTTTATTTAACGATAATTTAGGAGTCTATTTTTTTACTATCTTTCTTTATAACTTGAAAAACTTTTATTGTTTCTTTTCCCTTCTTGTCCTCCCCGACAATCTCAAAAAAGCTTATTATTAAAAATGTCAGATTTTTAAAAAATTTGTTAGATGTTACTCTTCTGCTTGAATACCTTCCATGGGCTTCCCATCTTACTCCCAGTAAAAGCCAAAATCTGGGTATAGCTACCAAGCCTTATACTGTGTCCCCCTTCATCCCGGCACTCTACCTCTTCTAATTATGTCTTCTCATTCCCTCCACTCCAGCTGCATTGGCCTCTTGCTCTTCCCCCACCTCATTAGGCATTCCCACCTCAGGACCTTTGGACTGGCCACTCCTTCTGCCTGGAACAGTCTTCCTTCAAAGGAAACCACATGGCTCCCTCCCTTACCTCCTTCAAGTCTGTGTTCAAGTCTCTCACCTGATATATGAGAGCTTTATTTTCCTCAACTGAGCTAACATCATGTGACATACCATATATTTTAGTGTTTACTTATTCTGTTCCCTCTACTACATTTCTGAAGGCAGGATTTTTGTGTATTATGTTCAGTGCGAATATCCAGGGCCTGGATTCTGCCTTGCACATGGTTAGCACTTAATAAAGGGATATTGAATGAATGACTCAAAATGCACACAATCAAAATTTAATAATAATAATAATAATATAGACTTATTTAAAAAAATTCCTTGGCCACAATGCTTTTTACTCAGTCAGATTTCCAGAGGTAACCACTTAGAAATTTTTAACCTCTGTTTTCTGTGAGTTTATCCCTAGATCTCTAAATAACATGATTTTCTTTACATTATCTACAGGCACCCTGCTATGGTGGAACTGAATTTGATTCTCTTGCACTTTTCCTTTCCTCATCTTTGTGTTTAACTAGGACAGTGAAGTTACTTTTATTCCTGTTAGCTTATTCTTCATCGATGTATCTATTACAATGTGGTTACTATTGTTATTTTTATTTCTTTTATTGATAAATCTTTAACTTCATTATATTCTACCAGATTCCCATTCAACTCTCTGATACAGTGTCTTTTGTCTCTTGCTGGTATGATGAGGACATTAGCCCCTTATTCTCTTTCTATTCTCCTTCTCCTGGCCTTTCTCCCAGCTGTCCTTGTCTTTGTGGGGCAGCAGTCTTCATCCCCATGGTATGACTTGAATTTCATGTCTCTTCATGGGAATCTTCAAAAGGACCTCTAGGAGGATGTGGCTGCTTTTAACTGACAAGTTACTTCACAGGGTCTCCCTTTTAAATTTGGATGGAGATAGCGGACAGCAGGTTGGGATTTTGCCTGGAGAGTAGGGAAGTTAGGCGATGCCTCAGAGAACTTGCAGGGCAGCCTTGGTGGTGGGTGCTCTAGTCTGGGGCTGGCCTCACCTGGACACACCCTGTCACCTGCTTCTAGGCACCACCCAGGGGTGGGTGGGAGGGGCACACCTCTCAGGAGAGGACTGAGGTTAGCCAACTTCCCAGGACCCCTGTGCCAATGCATGTCTTTCTGATGAGAAGCAGACTTTTAGGCCCAAAGGGACGGCCGTATTGGCAAGATTAACATCCTACCTCCCAGTAAACAGACATGAGAAACTAAATTATAATCAAAGGTAGCTTACTGAGCATGGGGTCAAAACAAGGCATTGGATAGAAAGGACAATAGACAATCACAATAGAAGCAGAGAGCCCACTCAACCCCCTCTCAAGGGAGAAAAGGTTCTGCTAACGTGACCACAGCTCTTCAAGGTCTGTCGTCTGTGACATCCTTCATTGCTGCTGCTTCCTTTCTACATCTCCAGCACTGATTAATCCCCTTTCGGCCAGCGGATATTTTAAATTTTTCCATAATTTTCATCACAATCAAGCCTCATTGTTCTGAAAGCCATTCTCCCTAAGGTAGGTTAGCACATGTCTATTAAAATAATTTTCTGAGAGCCATCTTATTTCCCTCCCTCCCAGATTCACAGGGAGTCACATCACTATTGCCTTCAGGTAAGAATATAATGTCTATTTTCTATTGATTGAAGGCATCCTGGAAATTCAGTAACTCATAAATATAACGAACAGAGCATCGTATTTCTGTAGTAAGCACATTTCTGAAATGGATGGAGGCATTTCTGTGACAGCCGGAAGACTGGTTGGATGTCAGACCAAGTTCATGCTGGGCCTGAACATGTTTTGCTGCTGTGACTTAATGATTTAACACCAGATGCTCTATGAGATCTTAAGGGGAACTGCACAAGGAATACCAGAGTTAATCAACTAGGGTTGGCTTAGGGTTTCTTTGGAGTTGTTTTCCATTGTACAGAACTCCATAATAGGGTAGCTTATGATACAGCAAGATGGAAGGAAGGGATTAGATGAACAAACCTAAAGGGGAAACAAAATTAAATACATTCATTCACTTATGGAGCACTTGATATTTATTGAGCACCTACTATCTGCCAGGACCTGTCCTAAATCTTGTAGATATGATAAATGACAAACAAGGCAGATTGCACTATCTGACCTCATGGAGCCAATAATCCAGGTGACAAGATAAAGTTAAACAATAATCATGCAAGTAATTATTATTTTTTTTTCATGCAAGTAATTATTAAAACTCAGAGAAGTGCTATGAAAGAGAAGAACAGGGGCTTTGGAAATGTAAAACAGGGAGGACTGATCTGATCTGGGTTAGGTGGAGTGGGTTGGCGACCACATTCCTAAGGAAGTGGTGTATAAATCAAGACCTGAAGGATGGGCGTGGGCTAACTTGGCAAGAGATTGGGAAGAATGTTTCACGTAAAGGGAACAGTGTGCACAAAGACTCGGAAGCAATCAGGAACACAGCGTACTAAGGGAATTGATAGGCCAGGGTGGGTAGAGTATCCATCAAGAGATTTACTGGGAAAGATGAGCCCTGGAAAGAAAATCATAACATTCCTAGGTGGTAACAATTACACTGTTTACTGGAAGGAGGAGTTATTGTTTAGTTCATATGTGTAGAATTGAGTTACCCTTTCCACAAGGAAAAAGTCATTATGGTCCATGAGGTGATCAATCTTTTAGGTACGCTAATAATTCTCATAGCTAGGACTTCATTTATTCCATCTCCTACAATTTTAATAAATTCAAAATAAATACTTGTGCAAACCAGAATACCTAAAATTTTCTTAGTGGTTGAAGGTCAGTTAGACAAATAGGTCATCCGGGTTAAAGATGAATTCCATCCCCTTTTTTGTTTATGTTCTTTGGAGTTCTTCCTGGTTCTCAAGGTGACCCTGACAGTTCCAGTGTGCCTTCGAAAGATATGTGTCATTTTTGAAAATCTTTTACAGAAAGATGAAAAGATAGAAGAAAACAAAGCTTCGACTCCCAAATTGCTGTGGTCTCATTGGATTTTCTTTTCTTTGTTTCCTGTTTTCAGTTAAAAAGTATAGCTTTGTTTTACATCCCACCCATTTCCTTCTTGTGCCAATTCTTCCTGGGTCAAATCTCCCTCTACGGACTCATGCATGATTTCAATTCAAATCTCCCTCTATGGACTCACGCACAATGCAAAATTTTCAATTTTCATTGCTCATGTCCTTCTATAAGGATAGGGGAGGGTCAGTTGTGTCTGGTTGTATCCACAAACACATTACTGAGGTCATATAATCACGTGAAAGCACAAAACCATTTATGTAGGTCTGTGTACGTACATGTGTCAGCAAATGGACATGTACATAAGCATCCCATCATAACATCATAGGATACACGTATCAGACAGCGCAGCCCCATTTAAATTCACTAAAGCAAAAAATTCAGTGTCTTTGTTAAACCAGCCGCCTATTACGTGCTCAGTAGCCACATGAGCTGATGGCTACCATGCTGAACGGAGCCGATATGGAACATTCCCACCAGCCGCCAAAAGTCTGTTGGATAGTACTACTGTAGGGGTCTCTTTTGCTCTGAATACAGTTCAGATTTCTTAATATGGCTTCTAAGATCCAGACCCAGGCTCTCCTGCCTGACCTCTGTCACGGTCTCTCACCGTGTCTCCCCTCAAGCACTCTCCTCCCCTCAAGTCATGCTGAACTTCCTTTAGCTCCTTGAGTTTTCTTCACTGCCCTTACCAGGTTTCCAACATGCTGTTAACCCTTGCTAGAATGCCCTTTCCCCCGTCACCTGTCCTCCTTCCGTCCTCAGGGTCCATGTCACTTCCTCAGGAAGTCTTATTTTTTCCCCTATATTAAAAACAGTTCTGGGGCGCCTGGGTAGCTCAGTCGGTTGAGCTTGCCACTCTTGGTTTCAGCTCAGATCATGATCTCAGATCATGATCTCATGTGGGATCAAGTTCTGCTCTCAGCTCAGAATCTGCTTGAGATTCTCTTTCCTTCTCTCCCTGCTTGTGCTCTCTATTTCTCTCTCAAATAGATAAAATTAAAAAATAAAAACAATACTAAAAAAAAAAGAAAGAAAGAAAGAAAAAGAAAGAAAGAAAGAAAGAAAGAAAGAAACCAGAAACCTATTGCTTGTTGCAGTACACAAAATTCCTTGCTAAAGTGTAGGCTCCCTGAAGCCAGGGATGTGTGACTGTTATCTGAGATGTTTCGTTTTTGCAAGGTATCCCATGCAGCTGACACTTCATGAATATGTGTTAAATAAATACATGTCTGCTTTGTCCATGATCTTAAAGATGGGAATCCAGGAGATTGAATTTACAGCGACAGGGTACGCTGGGAGAACTGTGTGTTTCCATGGCGTGGATACCAAGACACAGCCAGTGTGCATGCAAAGCAGAAATGAGCAGTGAGAGTCCGAAAGGAGAAGAGCAGATGGAGAAGCAGAGTGACAGATAAAGAAGAGGATTCCCTCAGATGCAGAGTGGAGATTCTCGGCAGCCACTCGGATAGGTCTCCCCCATAAGCAGTGAGGAAGAGGCGGTGGGCATCAGGGAGTGGGGTGTGCACCTGCGCGCAGAGTGCGTCTGTGTAACTCACACAGATGTGTAGTCTTTGCAGCCCTGCCCAGGGGATCCTGGACTTTGGTGGCATGGCTTGTACAGAAGTTTCAGTTTTTATACTTCACTATCTCAGTGAAGCTGAGGAGGGGCAGGGGAGGGTAGGCGATGCCTCAGAGAACTTGCAGGCCAGCCTTGGACCTTAGAACTTAGACCTTAGAAATTCATTAAAATCTCTTTATTTCTTCTATTTTTAGCACCCCAAAATTCCTTAGAGTGTCTTTCTTCTGCTGTGTGTCTGCCGCTCAGGTCCCTGGGTCTCCCCTCTTTTCTACACATGCATACTTTTTTCTACAGTGCCTCCCAGTGAGTCACGTCCCAGTCCCACAATTCTGGAGGATTGAGGTTTGGGAGCTGTGCTAATTGCATTTCTCACAAGAGCCAGATTTTCCCTATTTTCTTCATAGAAAGTGGGGGAGCATAAGGGGCTGACTGAACAAAGATGGAGAAGGGATGCTGGGAACCCCAAGCATTAATAATTTTTATTCCCTTGAATGTAAATTGTATGTGAAAGTTAAAATTGACAGAGTTTATCTGCGGAATGGCTTTAGTTCCAATGTTCTTATAAAGGGTTGAGCTAAAGAAGTCTCTTTGGTATTAAGGGAATAGCTTAAGCAAGTTTACAAAAAATTTTTCCTGTTCTTGCTGTCCTCTGACAGCATAGAATAAATAATGAGGGCTTATAAAATTGGTTTCCTTCCAGGGCGCAGGCCAGTCTATGCAAAATGGATGAGATACAATTTTATATAAGCAAATTAAGGGAAAAGACCGTGCCTCCTATGATGCCTGATACCCAGGAGGGCTCCAAGAAAGTGCTCAGGGAAAGAAAGAATCCAGGGCACACGGAAAGCATGGTGGCCACTTGGAAAAATATCATTCCCTGGTTCTCGCCCTCAGAAATTCTGGTGTAACTGGTCTCAGGTATGTGATCTGAGCCCAGGCATTGCTGTGAATTGTGTAAGACTGATGATTCACAGACCTGTACCCCTAAAACTAATAATACATTATATGTTAATTTAAAAAATTAATTAATTAAAAAATAAATAAAAGCTCACCAGGTATTTCCACGGCACAGCCAAGGTGTGGAAATGTGGAAATAACACCCTGGTCTAGAGGGAAACTCTGAGTCCTTTAGATCTTTACAAGGATGCCAAATCATCTTTGGCTTAGCTGTGGGGTCTGGAGGTCTGCGGCCAATCAGTTTGAGATAAAAATTTCATTATGGAATTGTGCCATTGGATGTGATCTGCTAGATGAGTGTGTGTGTGTGTGTGTGCGCACACACGTGCGTGTGCACATACTTAACAAGTTTCTTCTGAGCCCTTTGAAATTCTGTGTCTTCAGCAGGATCCCCATGTTTGGAAGTTTGGGAGATTTCCCTCAAGTGACCCTGTAGTTTTACATCCACATTCAAAGTGAATGTGGCAGTAATCATTAGCATAAATCAGCAAGCAGAAGGTAGCAACCGATACAGAAAGGCTGGCTGGATAGTCCTAATATTTTATTTTCATATATCCACCAGGTTCAAGATTTGTTTATTAATGCTGTAGCAGGTTAAGGGAATGGAAGCAGCTGGTATCATTTATTCATTTATATTTTCATTTAACAGCCATCTGCTGAATGTCTTCTATGTTCCAAGCTCTGGTTAGGGTTGGGGATACAATGGTGAATGAAATTAACATGGTCTCTGTCCTCTGTCCAGGCGGGAGACAGAGACAAGTGGACGAGCACTGGCACAGAGAGGGAATATGCAGGATGCTGTGGGAGCATGTGGTTGGGTCATCCAGGCTAGACATTGTTGCAGGTTGTGGGGGTGGTGATGGAGAAAACCTCCTGGAAAAATTATTTTGGGGAGCATGGCAGCCATGGAATAGAGCACTTGGATTCCCCTTGAAGAAAGAACTTGCTGTTCAGCTCCTGGGGATACAGTTATCTGACACCACCAACTTTCAAGCTGAGGCCATGCTCTTCCAGGAAAAGGAAACAGCATCGTACCCCCTCCATGCTACTGTGCATGGGGTAGAGTGAATGGTAGTAAGAAAAAGAGAAGAAAGAGGGAAGGGAGGGATTGTGTTAAGATCCTGGAGAGTCTTGGAGGGCATGATGAGAATGCTGGCCTCGACTCAAAGTAGATGGGATGCGAGGAGGGCGTTGGGTGGGCAGTGGTATGAGCTGACTTATGTTTATGGTATCCTTAGCCTCTGACTTTGCTCTAGCCTACTTTCTCCCCTTTGGGCAATAATACCCACCCCTGCAAGAATCTGGTATCTAGCAAAGCAATACACCTTCTGGGTTACTTCCAGTCTGATGGCTCTGTGTGGTGAGAGTTCTAAAGAAGTTGAAGATTTTATTTCTGACTTCAAGAATGTTACATTCCCAAGGATGATACTAAGTGTGTTTTTGTGCCCCAAAGTTGTAGAGGTTATCAAGCATCAAGGCCAGGATATATGGTGGAGTAAAGTCCAGTCTTTGCTGGGTGATCAATGAAATGACTGTGTTTTATTTCTTTTGTTTTGTTTTGTTTTTTAATCTTTGGAAGAGGAACCAACATTTCTACTTGTCTTCAACTTACATTTGTTTTCCCTGACTTGCCCTATCTGGTGATCAGTGAGCCAGGTGGACAGGTGGCCCTGGAAAGGTCCTGACTGGTATATAATCCTAAATTTGGAGCACGAGTATCTGTTTCCCAATCTTTGCCATCTGTAGATTTCCAGGTACACTTGAGCTGAGTCTAGAAGTAAAGAATCAGGCAAAAAGGGAACTATATAGAAAAAAAATCTTCCGGGGGGGATCAATTTTCCTCTTTAGAGATAATGAAGATTCTAAGCTCCCCGCCCCCCAGTAATTATTCTTCCTAGGATCTCATCCCCTCAGCTGATTCTAGAGCTGTGTTGAGAAAGCCTATGACTTGGTAGCTTCCCATTTGCTTTCAGCCCCACACCGGGACTGGATGTCCTTGCAAACTCCCTTTCAACTAGATTTCTTGGCAACAGAACAACTCTTTTCAATACCACCTGTTCCTAGGGAATGCCAGTATCAGGAAGATAAATGCTGGGAGTGAAATAAAATCTGTTCTCCTATGCAGTTATCTTCTCTATCCAAGAGTCTGAACTAACCTGGCCTTGGCCATTTTTGGCCCCAAATGCTAGAATGAGGACAATGATGGTGAATAGTACTATTAATAGAAAAATGGCGGGAACTGACAATTCCCAAATATTTATGGTGAATAAACATAAAAAAATATTTAGCATCACTAATAATCGAAGAGGAAAGAGGAGAAGGGGTGTAGGGCAGACAAAATCAACAAAATTGCAAACAACCAAAATGTCTCACTATAGGCAATTGGTTAAATCTGGATACAATGGAATATCTTGAAAGTTTGTTCAAAAAAACATGTTTGTGGGCATCATAAAATGTTCACAAGACACAAAACTATATTTGCAAATATGTCCTTAACTTTAAAAATAAGAGAATTTGCAAAGAGGAAAATATTACAAACAGTATTTGTTTTGGGATGGTATAATTGTGGATTACTTTAATTTCCTCCATATATTTTTCTCTAATTTCCTAATTTCTAGAATAAATATATAGCCAGGAAAACCAAATAAAAATAAATTTTAGAGAAAAAAATAAAGAAAAGGGATATTAAAATTATACTACTCATTTTTTTTTCCTATACTGTCATTTTCACAGAAAAGAAACATTTGAGAAAATACTTTTAGGAAGTCATCTAATGTTGCTGTTGGCTTTTTCTTGCAAGAGTATGGTGTGATGGCAATAAAACATTTTACATGAAGTTATGATTTAAATGATTAGACAGTTTCAGTTAACCTCAGACCCAGTTATAGAGCTTAATCATCCTGTCACTTTTGGCCACCAAGGCTAGAAGAGTGGAGGTAGAGCCGCTGTCTTTCTTTAATTAATGCAAGTTGACACACGTAAAGGACACAGATCCACCCTCTTGCCAGCCCTCTACCACGTTCAGTGCAAATGAAAAAAAAAAAAAAAAAAAAGAGGGGAAGACTGAAGAATTATTGGGGTAAGATGATAGAAAAGAAGGCAGGAGAGGAAAGTAGGGGAGCATTTGCAAACACGAGAAGATCTGGGAGTGAGGGAACAGCCATGGTGGGCTCGGACATTTACTAAGCTCTTCCTCTGTGCTACTCTCAGCCCTAAGTGCTTGGCCTATGTGACTCCATTTATTCGTTCAGGAACTTCTTGAGGGAGGGGTTTTCTCTGCTCACAGATGAGGACATTGAGACTCAAAGAACTAACCAGATTACACATGCTAGTCCACAGTGGAGCTGGAAGTTAAACCACCTTCATAACTCATTCTGAAAACGTGTGTAAGTGAGCGTGTGTGTGTGTGCATGTGTGCCTGGTGAACACACCTTTGCCAATGGAGTTTTCCCCATCCAGTCACCTGAAGTTTGGAGAGGTGAAGGGACTTGTCCGTGGCCATGGAAACAGCACTCGAACACAAATGACCTGATTATCAGTCTACATGGATAAATTGCAATTAAACTGTCTGGTAGAAGCTCTGAAACAGAGTACAGGCTTTAGGTGCCTGCAGCCATTATAGGAGGAAGGAGAGTCCTAAAGAGCAAGAGAAGGTATGAAGAAGGTGCCTGTGAGGAGCCAGTTCAGGAGAGACCTCTGAGGTGTGCCAACCAGCAAGCATCAGCATCCACGTGGTAGCTCCTGGAGGACCCAGGATCCCCCCCTTTCTAGGATCTAGGAGTGGTTCCTGAAAGGGCAGATCAGACAGTATAACTGCCTCAAAACAAGGACAGCTGAGAGAAAGTCTTCAGCCTTTGGAGAGAAGTAGCAGTAAATGGAGTTGGGAAGAAAAATTCAGACTCAGAGAGCCAGACCAAAAAAAATTCTGGGCTAGGAAGGGCTGGACACGAAAGCTTCATTCATCCCGACCCAGGCTTCCTGGAGATTTGTCCCAGTGCTCCCACTTTGTTGTAAGGTCACCTCTCCAAATCCATGGCCTGAGTGGGAGGCTGCCCACAGTCAAGCTGTAGGAAGGGAGATGGAAAGTAAACAAACGAGGGCTGCAGCCCCATGATGGAGGTCTCACAGAGGGTCATGAAGGTCTTCTTCTGTATCTTTTTGATTGTTTGTCACAAGACCTGGCACTCTCTTCTACATGACAGCACTCCAGGCCCACTAATGAGAGAAGCATCATAGAGAATGCTCTCCGGGGAAGCTATGTGGTAAGGCTAAAATTCAGAACATTTTAATCTCAGATGATCTAGTGAGTTATTGCCTTCTGCACTATTACAATATCATGAGTACTTAGAGGGCAAGGCCCCTGTTTATCCATCTTTGAATCGCCCATAGGGCCTAATATGGCATCTTGCTCACAAACATGAATTGAATATGAAGGTGCCTTTCCGAGGTTGGGTGGGAGAATCTACAGCCAATTATGCTACTGATACAACCTGGCTTATTTCTTCCCAGGTGATTTCTCTGGATTTTTCATGTTGAAATGCCTCAGTCTTCCATGTGTCTCTTATCTGGTAAGTACCAAGAGGTTTTCCTTTGGTTGGTTTTCACCCTCTGGGGCCAAGTCTAGTCATCAGAGAAACGGCCCTGAGCAATTTCACAGGGTTTGCCATCTCGGTGTGATGCAGAATGTTGGAGAAGACGGCAGAGCTAGTTACCTCCAATAACAATCACAACCCAACTGCAAAGACATTTACAAAAGGATCGTTTTTACTTTTTGCACATTGTTTTTTTATTCATATGTTGAGTCGACACTGTTGGCCTTTCCTCAGTAAGACACAGATTTCAAATAGTTTTTGCACAGTGTGATAGATTGCTCTGGCCAGATAGAAAACGTCATGAATAGACAGGAAATTAGACCATGGACAGAATCACTGCCACTTCCTGCCAAATCTTCCCAGGGTGTGTCGAAATGGCATCCACACTCTGAGTACCCTTATTTGTTCACTCGAAGTATCAATACAGATTAAAGGCCATCTATACTTAGTCTTCTTATTATTAGAGAGCCAAAAATTTCTTGAACACCTACCATGAGCCAGGAATTATGTGATGCCCTTTACATAGAACTCCTGCCTTTGGCATTATTCTATTTTGTATTAGAGGAAGGAGATTTTCACAGAAATTGCGTAGACTGTCTGAGGCTAAACCGCTCTTAATCAGCAGTTAGGATCTGAATGCATCTGTCAAAGTCCAAATTTTTGCCCTTTCTCCTAAACCACAGTCCCATAGTCCACACTCCTACTGGAATGGAAAGACTTGTCATGTAAACTATCCATCCCCAAATTGCCTTCATTATGGAACCCCAGCAAAGGTTTTTGCAAAAATCTAAATAAGTCATGAAGACATGGATTCCATAGAGCCAAAGAGATGGTCAAAGGACTCCTTTGGTCATCCCAACTCAGTCTCCGTTCCATTCTGAAGCAAAGGTTCCCAAGAAGGATTGAGCAGAAAGCCACTTTTCCGTAAGTTTCAGATGCCAGGCAACTATTTTCCTACAATAAATTGGACAGGTTTTTCCAACATCTTGTTGAAGTCACTTTGAAAATATGCATTCAACAGAACAAACTAGATACGACTGTCCATCATGTGGAATGTTTATTATCTACTTCAAACTGTTTTTCTTTTTAAAAAATTATTTTGAATTTGTAAAAATATATGGTTACTGTAAAACACTGAAACAACACAAAGGTACAGAGCTATAAAGTGACCAGTTCTCATTTATAGCCCCTTGTCCTCACGCTCACCGTAAGAGGAAACTACTGGTAACATTAGAGTGTCTGTGCTTTTCAGCTCACCGCCCCCATACACATGTGCGCACACACATAGAGCTTATACGGTTTTCTTTTTTTACAAAAATGAGAGCATACAGTACATTTCATCTGCAATTTGCAACTTAATACATTACACATAGGTTTTTATGTCCAGTCATATTTTTGTTCACTTATCACTCATAAATGGGAATAACACTGCTTTCCTCTCCTTTACCTTATACGTTTGCTGTGAAGATTCATCATGTGTTAAAAGATACTAAAAAAAATTTTTTTTTTTAAATCATACCCAAGATTTTGAGCTGACCACTGAAGTATTATTTTACAGGAAGACATTACACAGATTAGGTGGTGAGTTCCAAAGAAAGTAAGGACAAGGAAGTAATTTCTCGTTTCCCACTCTGAATGGGACACTTCGTGATCTGCATATTATAAAAACATGAAAGTGAGGTCAGGCTTGGCAGGGAAATTGCTGGCTACAAGCTTTTAGGACAATTAAGAAACAGCAGGATCATTCTGGCACAAGCTTCAACCAGTTGGCAGAAAAATGCCTCTTCGGCTCCTACGGTGACTGGCAATTCCAAGTAAATGGCTAAAATTGCCTTTCATGTCTGTCGGCAACTTCTTGAAGTTTTTGAGTCCTGTTGAGTTCTCTTTGATAATGGGGGTGTCTCCTCTATTAGAGCAAACCTGATATCTACAAGGATGATTTCAACTCTAATAGGGTGAAAATTCACTAGTTTCCGGAATTAGGAATCCTTGAAACCTTGCTCAAGTCTAGAAATGAAATTTTTCTCTCAAAGTTTTCTTCTTTTGTGCTTTGTTACCATATATAAAGACTAGGTTTTCCATGATTGGTGACATACTAATAGGCATTTTGAAATAATAAAAATAGTTCACAGACCCCTGCTATTATCTTTGGTGAAGTCCAAGGACTTGGAACCCTAGGTAAGACATTATTAACTTAAAATGTCCTTATTCACTGAAATTATAAGCTGTCAATAAATATTAGTTTCTTCCCAACTTCAATTCACTGTTCTTATTGAAGCTAAACAGCTCCCCCATCCCCAATCCCTAGCCAGGGCAATGCTGATAATTGCTTGTGGGCTTGCTGCAGGAAGCCTGAAGTTGAGAGGCTGCCCATTGTCGGGGTGAAATGTGGCCCCAGAGCTCCAGTGGCTGGTCCGAAGCCAAACTCTACCACACGTTCACTTACAGCCTCCATCAAGTGGACAAGATGGAGGCACCTACCTCATAAGCTTATTGAGAAAAATGAATGAATCCATGTAATAAAGCACCCAGGACACTGCCTGGACAATAAATTGTCAATTACCATCTTATCTCTTATATGTTAGGCCACCCTCTTTAACGTTGGTAATTGGAATGAAGTTAGTAGCTACTTGTGCCATTAGAGGAAAATCTCATCTTGTTCCCTGTGTCAAAGCAGAAACAAAAAGGAAGACGATAATATAAGCTGGATCACTTTCTCTCTCCCCTCTATTAGGTCAGGTGAGGGTGGGGGTGGGGGGGTTGGAGCCAGACTGTCTGGCTTGGCTCCTCACCAGCTTGTCCCATGAGCAAGTTTCCTAACCTTCTTGAGCCTCAGTTTCCTAATTAACATTAAGAGGATAACACTCCCTATCCCACCCCTCATCATGGGGCTGTGGGGAAGATCAAGACAGTGTGAATAATTAGCTACTGAGTTGATTCAAATGCAACAAATTTAAATCCATCTACTGAGCCCCTACTATGGGTCCACTCTATGTAGGGACTCCTTTATCCCCAACCCTTCAAGAAACACTCATCATCTTCCCTTAACTAATGGGGAGATAAGGCACTAAAACGTGTAGCAGTTCTGAGACAGACGGCTGTGAGGCTGGAATGTGATCCAGGTCTTCTGAATCATGGCTGGCGTTCTTCCTTCTGTACCTCTGGATTTCCCCATGCCCCATGAATATCTGATTAACCTAAGACTCTCAGGGTCAATAATTAATAAACAGGGTGGAAGGATTGTTAGTCTCAGCCTTCTGCTCGCTGTCAGAGACTTCCTCGATTTTTTCATGACTGATGCATATGTAAATGCATGATATACTTTTAACAGTTCAACAATTTAACATCATTTTTCCATAATCCTACTCTTGGGATCTTTCCCTTCAAAGTTTCATGGACTTTCTAGAATGTCTAAATGACCCTGAAAGTTTTCATCCAGGAGAGTTTTTCCTTTTTCATTGATTCTGAAACAGTGAGTTGACTCCTCTCCTTCCCGGAAGCCTTTTTAAGTCATTACAAATGGCATTTATCTGTATAGTTCTCAAATGACCTTTATCGCAAACATTTCTTTCTTCTTCTTGGGATGGGTTCTGACATCATTCTCCTGGAACACAAAGGGCTACACTAGATTGATTTATCCTGCTGAGGCTTTGGAAGGGGTCTCCTCTTCTCTGATCATGTCTTAATTTAAACTTTGGAAGAAAATATTTAACAATGCTTCTCTTCTCCTAGTTTTCCTTGGAGTTGTGTTTGAAAAGGCAGTTATTCTAACATCTGCTTGGAAAACTTTATTGTCCCCAGTCAAAAGTGTGGCTTTGTATCTTTTAGCCAATTATTTCTTATCTTGGGCTACTTCTGCTCTTTTTTCATTCAAATCAGCCAGCATCTGTTCCCAGGATTTGGTGCCAAGGTGCCACCCAGCTTAGAGAAACCGATCTTTGATCTTTTTCTTTTGTTTTGTCTTGGTACCATGCATTAGTTACCGTACCAGAGTCTCCCACGTTCTCATGATTCCCTTTGCAAATTTACTTGGGATTTAAAGAAAGAAAACTTTAAAAGCTTATTCCTATTAATGCCGAACTAAGGTAGCTGCAAGCTGTGTGGTCGCTGGGGTTGCTCTCTTCTGCCTGGATGTTGTATGGTTTAATGGGGAGAGAACTGCCAACTTAGCACAGAGCAGCGGGGGTTTTTGGTATTGGCTCCTCCTGGATCCTGGATCCTGGGTCTCTGAAAAATTTCCCAGGTGGCTTTCTCATATCATAGATATAATGGTGGAGGCCACCCCCATAGGTAATAATTAATGTCAAGAGCGAGGTTCAAGTGGCACGTGCCACCCCAGGACTGTCTCTGATAGTTGCAATGACTCTCCTTTAGTTTCTTGGTACAAACTCATGATGGCTTTGTAGTTTCACATCGACATGGAATTTTGGTCCAATTTTTGAAGAAAATCTTCTATTTATGCATGAAGAATCTTCTGAATTCTAAATCACGGTTATAGGGAGTTTTAGAGTGAGAGTTATGTAACTTGTGTAAGTTGGAGTGAAACAGTTTTAAAAAGTATTGCAAAGGACTTTTTAAAATCATTCTTTTTTTTAAAAGATTTTATTTATTTGACAGAGATCACAAGTAGGCAGAGACACAGACAGAGAGAGAGAGAGAGAGGAGGAAGCAGGTCCCCCACCGACCAGAGAGCCCGACACGCGACTCGATCCCAGGACCCTGAGATCAAGACCCGAGCCGAAGGCAGAGGCCCAACCCACTGAGCCACCCAGGCGCCCCAGAGAAGCAGGTTCCCTGCTGAGCAGAGAGCCGGATGTGGGGCTCAATCCCAGGACCCTGAGATCATGACCTGAGCTGAAGACAGAGGCTTTAACCCACTGAGCCACCCAGATGCCCCTGGGACTTTTCAATCACTCAGTTATTCAATCAACAAACATTTGTTTAATGCCTACTCTGTGTCAGATACTCCATTAGACCCCAGCAGTAGAGCAACAGGGAAAGCAGACACAGGCCATGTCTTCCTGGGGCTCAAAGCCCAGCTAATACCTTTTATTAACATGGCAGCAGTTTGAATGTGAGTTGTGGCCTTTCTAAGTCAGGTGTAGAGCTTGTCACTCGCCTGGAAGTTATACTAAAAGGCTGATTCCCAGTGGGTGCTCCACAGCTCCTGAGCACTTCTTGGGTGTGGAGTAACTTGCACTCTTTCCTGTTTCCTTGGGCTGCTAGAAATCAGTTGACTGCCTTGCCTTCTCTTGCCCTGGCAGCCCAGGACTCTGGGAGGAGAACCAGGTCTATGTGACAATGTTCTTGCACTTAATAATGGCTTCCATCCTCTTCACACAGCCAGCTTCTTGGACAGACACTCCCACAAGCCTGCTCCATGGGCAGTGGTATTGGAAGAGCTAGGCACGTTCTCTCTCAGGGCTGTGCTCTGAGGCAGGCGGGGAGGAAAGAGACATGGGCTTCTGCTTGATAGACCTTTCAGAAAGGAACCTATTTGTCTTGCCCAGTTCTGTGCATGTTCCAGCCAGCTCAAGGCAGACCTGTTGGCTCTGCTTGATTCAGCAACTTCAGGCTTTGGGTAGGCCAGATGGAAAATCAGTCCTGGAAAAATGAAAATGTGAATAACCAAGGCAGAGAAGGTCATTCACCCGCCCATAAATCTAAACACACTAAGTCCATTGAAGGGCTTGCCAGGAAAATGCTATTTTCAGTTTTCTCTGTGGGTTCAATTTATCTTTACTGCTAAGTAGTCAAGTTGAATTAGATCCAGAACCAGATATAATTTGACCCTTTTTCCTTGAAGGGAGTTACCCCTCACCTTCCTGTCAGGGACCTGGCTATTCTGTCCTAAGGACTGGCATTTCCCAAGTTAGGATTCATAGAAGATCTTCCTTTAAGATGTCTGAATTAAGGGCACTTAGGTTTCCCTTTCTCAGATAAATGAGCAATTGCCTCTTTTCTGCTCTATCTCATTAAGAATGAGGAACAGGGGCACCTGGGTGGCTCAGTGGGTTAAAGCCTCTGCCTTCGGCTCAGGTCATGATCTCAGGGTCCTGGGATTGAGCCCCGCATTGGGCTCTCTGCTCGGTGGGGAGCCTGCTTCCCCCTCTGTCTCTTCCTGCGTCTCTTCCTGCATCTCTGCCTACTTGTGATTTGTCAGATAAATAAATTTTAGAAAAAAAAAAAAGAATGAGGAACAGTTGCTCAGGAATGCACTTTATTTTACTGGGTTTTGCCTTTCAAAACAGCAATTTTTCTGCATCTTAGGATCTACCTTGGCCTGAAGAATGGCCTCATCTATCATCCAAACCATTCACATTGAGAGTTTTGAAAGATAAGTAATAGAATAATGGAGTACAACGAAAGACACAGCTATCCAGGCAACTTGGGTGGCCAGCTCAACCCTAGTGTCCATTAGGTGGTTGGAACTGGCAGTGGAAAGCCCACACCTCCATGAGAGTACCACAGCTGTGAGCAAAGATGAAGTGCAACATGTATGAAAGCATTCTCCGAGCTTTTATGGGCAAGAATCCTAGTTCCCACTTATGAAAGAAATTGAAAAAGACACAAAAAGTTGTAAAAGCATTCCATGTTCATGGATCAGAAGAATAAACATTGTTAAAATGTCTATACCCTAGAGCAATCTATACTTTCAATGCCATCCTGATCAAAATTCCACTGGCATTTTTCAAAGAGCTGGAAAAAAACAATCCTAAAATTTGTATGGAACCAGAAGAGATCCCGCATTGCTAAGGAAATGTTGAAAAAGAGAAACAAAACCGGGGGCATTACATCGCCTGATTTCAAGCTTACTGCGAAGCTGTGATCACTAAGACAGCATGGTACTGGACAAAAACAGACACATGGACCAGTGGAACAGAGCAGAGAGTCCAGATATGGACCCTCAACTCTATGGTCAAATAATCTTCAACAAATCAGGAAAAAATATACAGTGGAAAAAAGACAGTCTCTTCAATAAATGGTGCTGGGAAAATTGGACAGCTATATGTAGAAGAATGAAACTCGACCATCCTCTTACACCATACACGAAGATAAATTCAAAATGGACAAAAGAACTCAATGTGAGGCAGGAATCTATTAAAATCCTAGAGGAGAACATGGGCAGTAATCTCTTTGACATCGGCCACAGCAACTTCCTTCAAGATAGGTCTCCAAAGGCAAAGGAAACCAAAGGGAAGATGAACTTTTGGAACTTCATCAAGATCAAAAGCTTCTGCACAGCAAAGGAAATAGTCAAAAAAACAAAGAGGCAACCCGTGGAATGGGAGAAGGTATTCACAAATGACACTACAAAAGGCTGATATCCAAGATCTATAAAGAACTCCTCAAACTCAACACACACAAAACAGATAATCACATCAAAAAATGCAGGGCGCCTGGGAGGCTCAGTAGGTTAAGCCTCTGCCTTCGGCTCAGGTCATGATCTCAGGGTCCTGGGATCGAGCCCCGCATTGGGCTCTCTGCTTGGCAGGGAGCCTGCTTCCCCCTCCCCCTCTGCCTGCCTTTCTGCCTACTTGTGATCTCTCTCTGTGTCAAATAAGTAAAATATTAAAAAAAAAAAAAATGGGCAGAAGACATGAACAGACACTTTTCCAAAGAAGACACAAATGGCTAACAGACACGTGAAAAAATGTTCATCATCATTAGGCATCAGGGAGATTCAAATCAAAACCACATTGAGATACCACATTACACCAGTTAGAATGGCCAAAATTAACAAGACAATAAACAACGTGTGTTGGAGAGGATGTGGAGAAAGGGGAACCCTCTTACACTGTTGGTGGGAATGCAAGTTGGTGCAGCCACTTTGGAAAACAGTGTGGAGTTTCCTCAAGAAATTAAAAATAGAGTTTCCCTGTGACCCTGCAATTGCACAGCTGGGTATTTACCCCAAAGATACTGAAGTAGTAAAAAGAAGGGCCATCTGTACCCCAGTGCTCATAGCAGCAATGGCCACAGTTGCCAAACTGTGGAAAGAACCAAGATGCCCTTCAATGGACGAATGGATAAAGAAGATATGGTCCATATATACAATGGAGTATTATGCCTCCATCAGAAAGGATGAACACTGACTTTTGTATCAACATGCATGGGACTGGAAGAGATTATACTGAGTGAAATAAGTCAAGCAGAGAGAGTCAATTATCATATGGTTTTGCTTACTTGTGGAACATGAGGAATAACAGAGGACATGGGGAGATAGAGAGAAGTGAGTTGGGGGAAATCGGAGGGGGAGACAAATCATGAAAGACTGTAGACTCAGAAACAAACTGAGGGTTTTGGAGGGAGGGAGGGAGGTGAGGGGGTGGGTGAGCTTGGTGGTGGTATTAAGGAGGGCACACATTACATGGAGGACTGGGTGTGGTGTGTAAACAATGAATGTTGGAACACTGAGAAGAAATAAAATAAGATAAAATGAAAAAGAAAAAAAAGAATCCTAGTTCCCGTCCTATAAAGATACGAGCAGAGTAGAAGAGAGTATTCAAGTCTATTTCCCATCTGAATGGCAAAGTGGAAGTTGATTTCTGCTTTTCCATATAGAAATGACTGGTCTCCCCATGTTGGTTGCATAAATAGGAGCTGTCCCAAGGCCAAGCCCTTCAGGACAGAGTTAGAGAAACCTCTCCTCCCAACTCCCTGTGGCAGTCTTAATATAGAATCACAAATTCTTTCATCTGCCTCCCTTCAAAAGGTGGGACGACTTAGCTCTCCTCCCCTTGAGCATGAGCAGGACACAGTAACTCACTTCTGATGAATAGAGTGTGGCAGGTGTGACCTTGTGTCACTTACAAAGATTTGAACATAAAAGGTACTGTGGCTTCCTCCTTGCTCTCTCTCTTGGATCACTCGCTCTGAATATACCAGCTGTCATGTCATGAGACCACTAAAGCAGTCCTATGAAGAGGCCTATATGTTGAGGAACTGACGTCACCTTCCAAGAACCAATAAACAACTGTGGCCTCTGGCCAACAGCCATGTGAGCGAACGATGCTGGCAGTAGATTCTTCAGCCTCATTTAAGACTTCAGATGACATAGCCCTGGCCAACATCTTAACTACAGCCCCAACGAGAGACTGTGAGCCAGGGCCACTGAGCCATTCACAAATTCCTCATCCACAGAAGCCATGAGATCATAAATGTTTAAAAGCTACTGAGTTTTAGATTCATTCATTGTGCAGCAACAGATAATTAATGAAGTTATCCTTTGAGAATATTTCATTGGTGGTAAAAAATTTTATTATAAATGTTATTTATGATGTATACCTTTATGCATACTGGTCATAAAAAAGTAACTGGTCAACTTTCAAGAGCAATGAATTACCCTTAGTTTAAACCTGAGCTGCATGAACTTGACCAGACATGTCCGTAGATAATTTAGTGGATACACTCGAATGCTCCTCTGTGTAGATGAATCGAATGGACAAAGAGGAAGTGGGGTCCAGGCTTATCAATTTCACTTCATTGTAATAGCAGAATTAAGAAGATATTGTGATGGCCTTATCACATGCCTGCAAATTCTTTAATACCCCTTTCACTGAAGTCCTGTATCTCTGTCACTTCCTGTGGAATCTGAGCCAACCATAGTGACTTGTTTATATCTAGAAGATGGTTCATTCAAGCCGCCCCACTAAAGTGTCAGGTGCCAGCCAGTATCAACTACTAGACACGTGAGCAAAGGTACCCCCTCCACCCCATCCCCAACCAGCACGTTACTTCCAACTAACAAGTCACCCCTCCCAGTTTAAGTCTTCCAACGTGAGGCCCCAGATATCATGGAACAAAGTTCTACGAGCCTAGTAAAATGGGTGTTTCATGCCACGAAGGTTTGGAGTAGTTTGTTATGTAGCAATAGTAACCAGAACAGACATACAGGAACAGTGTTTCTACATCTTTCAAATTAGTAGGAAGCAATCCAATTTGGAGACAAGAACTAATTAGCCAACTGAGTTGAAGTGATGACCTTTAAAGGACTTAACTTCAGGGCAAAATGTAAGGTTCAGGAGGAAGGTGGCAATGGGAGAGACATGGTATGGTTTTTGCTATATTGTATTCTTCTGTAGCAAAGTGCAGCTCTCCAGGGAAAACATTAAAAAGCTCATTAGCCAGCATGTATAGAGATAAAAACAGGAAGCAAATATTTCATCTCCCAGTCTTTCCCCCCACTTTACAAAAGTGCAATTGTGAAAAATTTCAAACACAGAAATACATGCAGGCATTCACCACCAGCACCCAGAATTCATCAGAGGTTAAGCTCTGGGACATATTTGCTTGGAATCTATTTTTAAAGTTTTTTTTTTTTTTTTTAATTTATTTGACAGAGATCACAAGTATGCAGACAGGCAGGCAGAGGGGTGGGGGGAAGCAGGCTCCCTGCTGAGCAGAGAGCCTGATTCGGGGCTCAATCCCAGGACCCTGAGATCATGACCTGAGCCGAAGGCAGAGGCTTAACCCACTGAGCCACCCAGGTGCCCCGGAATCTATTTTTAAATAAGAAATCAGCAGATAGATACATTTAGAGCTCCCACTTACCCCAATTCCAATTTATGCCACCCCCAGAGTTAACTGCTATCCTGAAGTTCATATTTTTCCCTTGCCTTTGCCTTTTAATTATTTTAAGAACAATTAGTTCTGAAAGTTATCTTATAATTGCATTTTTGAGAGCTAATTTTAATGATATTGTCATTAACAAATAAGTTGATTTGTTTAAGATATTACATATAAATGTTTGCTCGCTCACTTACTAACGGATTAAAAATTCTAGGATACGTGCTCTCCATCTAGTGGTAAAAACTGGATAACCACAGGTACACATATGTCTGATGTAGAGGAATGAACACATATAAAGGGACTTCTACAGACAGGGCACTCTTCTTGTCTCTGTGGGGAATATGAAGATGGACAAAACAGACTCCAGGCCCCAGGATGCTCAGAATCCATAGAATATTTACCATGTGCTCAGCAACCATAGGAGGAATATGGAGGCTCAGAGAGGTCAGGTAACTTGCTCAAGGTCATACAACTCCTGAGTGGCAGAACAGTGATCCCAAATCTTAGGGTTCTGACTTCCAAGTCTGTTCTTTAAGCCACAAATCTTAATAGTACTTTTAATATGAAAAACAGGTTTTAAACAAATTTTATGAAGCAGAATACCAATTTTGTTGAATTGTGAGGCTTAAAATAAAGAGTCTTCAAATAAATTTGGTCTACACCTCTAATCTAGGAATTTCTACCTTTATGGGTCCCTGGAAGGAAAACTTTGACAAGCTCTGCCTAAGGGTAGAATTCAAGCATTGAGCAGGAGATGGTTCAGAAAGGGGAGTGGGACACCATAAAGACCACTAGAGCTATGATATTACAAAATGTTAACACTTGGATCAGCTGGGCACTGACCAATCAGAATAGGGCATTGTCTGATACAATCAGACACTGAATACAGCAACCAGTTTAGCCATAACATTCTTACGTTATGGTTGGGGGTGAGGAGCTTATGTATTCCAGATAAGGGAAAGCATCTAAAGAAAGACAAGGATTTATAAACAAGCCACGGAGAGTTCCTTTACCATGTCCCAAACCTCTACTTCCCCTTCTATTCTCCTGCCTCCATTAGCCTCCAAAACTAGAAGTCTTTACATTACTCTCCACTTAATTTCTCAATTGGACTGGAACCCGATCTTGATTTCTGCTCCTTATCCCCTTGGTTCCTGGTTCTACTTGGAGGGACAAAGAAACAATAAGGAATGACTGGTTGCAAAAAGCTCAGAAGGTATGGGTTTATTGGGATGGGGATTTTCTAGATGGAAGAACACGGTAGTTATGGGCATGGTTTGGGCCAAAAAAAAAAAAAAAAAAAAAAAAAAAGGGCAGTAATCACATAGTGGATAAGGGGGAGAGAACAAGATAAGAAGGTCAGGGAGATAATCACAGGTCAGGCTATGGAAGAACAGCTATGTGGCTTGTGTTTTATTCTAAGCGCAGTCAGAGCCATTGGAGAATTTTGGGGAGGGGCATGTGTTAAGATATAATTTGTATTTTCAAAAAGTTACTCTAGCTGCAATGACAAAGTCTGAGAAGACAAGACTGGAAGCAGGGAAACCAGGGCCCTTTACGATGCCACAGGAACAAGATGGTGGTAGTGTGGACAGGAGTAGTAGTGGGCATGGAAGCAAGAGGATAGATTTGAAATATCATCTGGGTAGAATTTATAGGGAGTCACCTAATATCATTCAGCCCAACTTTTCCAATTGCAGATGAAGAAACTGGGGTTCTGGGATGTAATGTTGAATCACCATCTATAAATGGCAGAACTACAACTTTGACTTAGGCTCTTAATTTTCAGCTGAAAACCCATACCATTTTACCACAGTATTTCATTTATCTTTTATGTGTGCATGCCTTTATCTCTCACCCAATTCTAAATTTCCTGAAAGCAGAGCAATTGCCTTAGACTCCAATGATTAATTCAACTTCTATTTTGCAAAGGCTACCAACAAGCTACATGGTGGATGAAATGTTGTAAGATGGAGTTCTACACTCCATGTTAGGCACAGAGAAAGGGCTCCTTGACATATCTGAAATTAAAATGAAGTTGAAAATCCTATAAAAGGTTCCAACCTACATGAAGCAAAATCCCACCGAAATTCAGGCTCCAACAGAACTTCAGGATCTTGTTGAGTTAAGAGAAGAGAAATACTAGAGGAAACTCACATTGGTTCTTTATGGAACGTAACAGCCCTTAGATGAACTCTCCCAAGAGAAAGTTAAAAAGAGTGTTTGCATAATCTCTTTCCCCAACTCTAAACTCAAGGAGGACTTTACATGGGTTTAGTTGAGGGTTCACATGCCTTTCTCAAGGCCTGGTGATGGACACCCTCGTGGAAAGGGTGACAGAATGAGAATTAATCCTGGGGAGACTCTTTTCACTTCTCCCTGGGCATTGGCTGAACTTTTGTCTTAAGAGCTGTTTTTATCCAGAGGGATTCACATGGCCAGGTGGAAGCCCAGGGGAAAGCAAAGCCTGGACCTTATTTTTCATAATTAGTCCTGGCTTGGGCTTCAGATTAAAAAAAGGAAAAGGGAGAGAGACTTTGAGTGTACATCTTGTTTGATCTCATTCAATAAGATGAGGGATTAAGGACATAACCAGAAATCAATCATAAGCAGATATTAAGTCACAACCAGGAATAAAAAATGTTCATTTAACTCAACTATAGCCTGTGTTATCTCACTTAGGAGACCACACTTGACAAGTAACAACTGATGGGATATACACATTGAGTCCAGGTAAGGGAACCCTTCCCATCTGTGTATTTGGCAGAATTGAAAGCAGCCATCTGGAAAACCTCTAATAAAAAGATGCCACTTGGTTTCAGAGAGAATGCCAAACACCTGTGTCTATTATTAATCTGCAGTCACTGAAAATTAGCTTTGAATAGCTCAGGTACTAATGACAAGTGAATTTAAGATCATTCCCTGTATCTTATATTTATCATTTCTCTAGATACGTACAGTAGTGCGTAAGGCCTCCTTAGGACAGGTCTGTTTTCTGGGCTCTTAGCTTCTCATTTTGTGGACTTCTCCTTCCCTCTTGAACATCTGGTGCCTTTCTGCTACAAATAGGGTTTCTGGAGCTCCCTGGTCAGGTTCACCCACCGAACAATGTCTAATGCTCCCAAATTGTTTCTTTACCCTCTGTTGAGTCCATAAATCCTCCCATTTCCTCAGGACACTGATTTCATGCATCTGTTTGGAAGAAAGTGATGGGACCAAACTTACTCACGGTGGATGTCTTAATGTGCTAACTCATCCATCCTCCAAATGGAAAGACCTTAACAGTAGAATATAGGGAACAGGGTAGAATGCGGGGAACAGGGGCCATGTCCCAGCATTCCATCACCATTGGGTGCCCTTATTTTTAATGCCCTTATCCCAATTTGTAATTCCATAACTGTATGATTAACTGACTTCTTTCTTTCAATTAGATGACAAGTTCTGTGAGGGTAGGGCCCATGGTCCTTTGCATTCCTTAGCCCAAAGCCACCACGACCGACACAAAGGAGACTCAGATACCTGTATGAATGAATGAATGAACAAAGGAATGAGTTGAATTTTCATATACAGGTGAGACCAGCCTTTTCCATACATGCTCAAAAGGGCAAAAAGTTAAAAAAAAAAAAATGGTAGCATGGTCTCAAAAAAAAAAAAAAAAAGAAGATTCTTGTAGGAGGGTGAAAAATTACTAGGGCTTTGCTTAGAAAGATAATGCTGTGCACACGTCTTTAAATTAAAAAAGGAAAAAACTCTTAAGAGGCTGGCAGGTAAGTGTCAAGGAAACAAACCCCAAATAGTTAATACCCTTTGCTTGAAGGGCTTCCCCTCTCAGCTCAGGAAATGAATCAATATCTGTCCTTCCTCTTCCCAACCCCTCTGATTGAATGAGATGAAGGATTTGGAAACAGAATAGCCAGCCTGAGCCCCATGCGTTCTGTTCTCCCTCTGACACTTGTGTCCCCTGCCCGACGCAGATCCTAATTACTTCATGCTTTCTCCTCTCTGGCTTTCTTGGTGATGAGACATAGGAATGAGATGCTGGATATAAAATTTGCCACCTCTGCACAGGCTCAGCCTGCACTGCTGAAGTATCCTTGTTCTGCGTGAGTTAAATATGAAAATGAGACAAAATAAGTAAACATGCTGGGAGTCTGGTAGGCATTTAATCATGCAAGTTTTTTTTTTCCTCCTCCTTCCTTCTTGGTTCAAAAAACACTTGTAAACCACAGCTGTCCAGCAAGGATCTTTCTTTATCTCCTGGCCTAAAAAGTGAGGCTAACATGTTGGTAATTAATTAAGCCAGAAGACAGTGAGCTGAGTTAGATATGTACATATGTGGCAGGGAGCGAAGAAACTCTAAGAGGCAATAGGCTGTCGCTTCCCAGAGGGAAGGCTTCTTAAAGAGGGGGACTTATCTTTAAAGCATCGCTCAGGTGCCTTTTTTATATTCCTACCGTTGCTATGGAAATCACCCCTGTAAGAACCTGTGGAAATGTAGACTGTGTCGCCAGATGCATAAATATGGGGGTGCAAGCGAGTGGCCAGCCTGCTGACTCCTATCCGTTCCCAGCTTTGGACCTGAGAAAAAGAACTAGAATCTGGTTGAGGAAGAAGGAAGGAGTGCTGTGCGCACATAACTCAGCGCCTGGTAGACAAAGACCTTCTAGAATATCCAGCTGTCTATTCCTAAGGCTGACCAGTATGTCTGTTGTCTCAACATTTCTTTTCACTGCCAATACTTTCCTGGTTTAGTCAATAAACCAAATATAAGAATAAGAATTCTAAGACTATCATTTCCCCCATGCAATAGGAGAAGAACCACTGCAGTGATCCTGTTAGAGCCAGGACTCTATTTTACGCACAGAACTTATGTCATGAATAAAGTCACTTTCTCAGAAGAAACCATCTCTTTTCTTTCTTTGTGCTTTTATTACTTCTACCACAGCTTCAACTGATCAGCTCTGTCTCCCCTTTGCCACCCGCCCCCCTGTCCCCAAGAGAAACAAGCTGCTTGCTACCATTTCATGAGAGAACAGAGCTGAGTTGAGTCGTGGATGCTGGAAGTCATCAGTGGATCAACCAGATTCTATATGTGTTAGTCTCCCAGATTACATATTTCACGTATGTGTTGCAGGGAAAAAAAATAAATTTCTGCCTGTCATGAACACTTTGAAAGTGCATCATTAATAGTTTCTAGCTTTGGAAACTTAACTACAAAAGGGCACTGGGGACATTGCAGAATCCTAGGCTGGAGAACCATGTTGAGAAAATGAACAGGCAGCCCGGGGAGCTGGAGAGCACATCCACAGCCAAGATCAATGCCACAGAAGTTGTTCAACATGGGCACTGCTGCCCTGCTATTGGGCATTGGACTCCACTGGAGGCACCAAGACAGCCCCATAGACTGGATGTTGTTGTCTTGGTTGCCACCACCAGTACGGAAAATCCATGATCCCTTCTTGGACTAATTAAAAAAAAAAAAAAAAAAGAAAGAAAATAAAGATTTTATTCATCCATTTGTCAGAGAGAGAGAGAGTGAGAGCGAGCACAGGCAGACGGAGTGGAAGGCAGAGGCAGAGGGAGAGGGAGAAGCAGGCTCCCTGCGGAGCAAGGAGCCCGATGTGGGACTCGATCCCAGGACGCTGGGATCATGACCTGAGCGAAGGCAGCTGCTTAACCAACTGAGCCACCCAGGCATCCCATTATTTTCTGATTCTCAGTCCCAGATGTGTGCATCTGATGGGCCATGCCTAATTTGGGGGGCTGGGGCTCTAACTAGAAGAGTGAATATCAGCCTTTGCAGCTCCTATAGAAGGAGTTTTCTATCTCCCACCAATTTCACAAACATTAGGAAGGAAATTGGGGTGCTCTACTGCCCCTCCCCAAAAATGTCTGCCATATGGGGAGATGGTGAGTATTAAATCTGAGAATGTGAAGGGCTTCTATGTATAATCTTCAGAAATAAGATCTTAAAAGTCTATTGAAATCAAGGCCAAATGTTCTAAAATGAAGCCTTAAAGCCAGCTTCCTCGGGTTTTAAAAAGAGATAATTTTCCATTGTCCGAGGGTTTGGCTATAATGCTAACAGAGGGGAGAGGAAGGAGGAACAAAGGATGATTATTGCAGTTCTTGGGGACAGGGTACGGTCACAGTCCTGGATGAAGGAGGGGGCAGAGTGGCCAATATTGCTCCGTTATCTGCCAGAAACCCCAAGGGATGAGAGGCAGGGGAATGTAATAAAAGGATGGGAAGGTACTGAGCCAGGAGGCACAGAATTCCACACAGAGAGAAGGCAAAGATATGGCCTGCAGCAGGGGATAGGAATGTCAGGAACTTTGGGTCACAGGGAGTGGTGTCCTGAAGAAATCTTGAACACCTAAGTGCCACATACAACAGGCTGTGACTCAGAGGGATCCTTGAGCAAAGAGGGGACGATTGGGTGATTGGAGGCAAATACACACACACACACACACACACACACACACACACAAAGAGTCATCTAATTGTGGGACAGGTCAGTGGTCAGGATGAGAAAATTTGCCCATGTGTCACAATGACTGCAAGTGATAGAAACCCAACACTAGTTAGCACAGACAGGAGAGAATTTATTGGTGGGATAAGGGAGTGCCTCGTATAACTGTCAAAGCAAAGGGCAAGGAGCAGTTGGGCCCAAGAACCAAACATCTCTAGGGCTGTGTCTGTCTCTCATTCCTGCCTTGAACTGCAGCCCAGCCTCGTTGGCTTGGTGGAGAATAGGATTGCTCACTGGGCTAAGGTCCAGTCCTGTGGCTTCTACCTCCAGAGGAGAGAGGACCCCCTTTTAAGTTCCAATTCTGTAGAAATACTCCAATGAACCTGGCTCACCCATGGAAGGCAGGCCAGTTTGTATTTCTGATGACTTTTAAAGTACAATAACTAATTGTTAGCAAACTGTTACCATTTTTACCCACCCTTGTGGGCAGTGGATCGTGGTGCTGGTCCATCCATCTTGGGTTCCGATTCCTCCTAGATCTGACAACTACACAAGCCACTGAGCCATGGGACACAGACATGACATCTGGCGCCCCATCCCCATGGGCCAGGGCTGTTCGCAGATGAGGAAGACACACCATGAGCCCCAGCTTGTGTCTGGTGTACCCAAGGATGTGAAGGACCCTCCCTGGGCTTGTAGCTGTCCAGTTGGTCTTACAAGGGCTGGCTTGGCTTTGGTAAACAAAAGAGTTTATGTCTCCTACCTCCTTCTCACTCTTCATGTACGTAAGGCCTCACAAATCACATTGGGAAAGTAAAAATGTGGTGACTAGCCAGTCTGTCTTGATGGTCTAAGCAACTGCCCTCAGAGATTCTTGACTGAACTGACTTAATCACACAGTTGTGTTGATGCTTTACAGACAGAGCCATGGTTTGTAGTCTGCAAGAAGTCAGCATGCATTTACCAGACTGATGCCCTCTGACGTCAGCTCTGTCTCCCAGCTTGACCTGGCATTGTTGAAGCTAAACCCTACAGACAACATTTCCCATGTTACACTTGTAGTTCTCAGTGCTGGTGGGATTTTCATGACTTTCTAAACAGAACTGGATAACTGGAGAAGGGTGAGTGATCTTGAGAAGCCGTGGTTGAGCTCATCCTTAGCTGTTCCTGAGAGCTGGGCTGGCATCTGCTGGCAGAGTTACTGTGTCGCCAAAGTTTTGGTGTGGAGGGATATTTTAGGGACCCAATCATATCCATGTTCCAGCCAGCCCTCCACACGGAGTCATGGCCCCCCAGCCTTCCTTTATGAAAACTAAAGCCCCACAGTGGATTCAGCTGACATTTGTTACTAGAAAGTGCCGCAGGTTCATCCTTTCCCATTTCTAATTTCACTCAAGTCTCTCACTTTTGGACACATTCTTATTTAAAAAATGAAACTCCGTCCCTTTAGGGCTGGATGTCAACATGTCAATGGCTTTGTCACCTTCTCTGCTAATGCCAGTGCCATCAGAATTTAAAAAGTGAAAGCAAGGAAGTGCATTTTGAAATGAATGCCACGTGAACAGTCAAGCAGAGAGCCAGAAACTTCGAATGAAGAGGCAGAAAGCAGAACGCAGGTGGAGAGTATTTAAATCCTTACAGGTGTGGGTTACGATCTTCCTCAGCCTTTCCCAGCCTCTGTGGCCAACTGGAACAGAGATGGTGTCATACTCCCCTTGGGGGGGGGTGTGTGTGCGTGTGCGTATTGGGGGGGACGTCACTGCTTCCTGGCACACTCTTCGTGTAAGCACCAAAGTTCCACACTTCCCATCCCCACCTTGACAAAGCATGTGCCTCAGAGTAACTTTCCTGCCACCAACCTCCTGAGAGAAAATCAGATCACACAGGAGACACTGAACACCATGCTTCCTCATTGGCTTCCTGGCACCCACGGTCCTGCTCAGGCTTAGGGACTTCCTGTTTGAAAAGCAGTTGTGTTGGCCACCTCTTCGTCTGTATTTTTAAATGGACTTTTCGCCCGATATTATCAATTAAATTCAGTGTGTGGGTCCATGAACGCAAGTGCATTGCATGTGCGTGTCCTTGCTCAGGGTTCCTCTTCCGTGTCGACAATGGTGGTTAAAGTTGAGTGGCTATTCACGCCAGACATTTTTACATCCGAAGCAGCACACAAATGCCTCTCCGAGCCTCGCATTTCAGAACAGTTAGCAGCAGCATGTAGAAAAGTATCCAAGAAGCTATTTCATTTCCATGGCAGCCAGGACCCAGACGCCAAAGCTTTATAGATTAAAATCAATGCCTGAATTGCATTCAGAAAGCCTGAATTGCCTGTCAGCCTTCAGGACCAGCAACGCGATGTGATAAATGAGGTGAAGAGCCTCATTCAGGCGAGGGAGTGCGTGTCGCATTAGCGAGGACTTCTGTGCCGTTTTCAAAGCAAATACCAAATGGAATGAATTACTGGGAACCAGCAAATGAATGTCAAGAATCTGAGATGTGGGGGTTGTAATTTACTAATTACTGGGAAAAGATGAACACAAAGTCAATGTGTAAAAGAATGTGGTGGGGGGGGGGTGTCAGGGTAGAGCACACGAGACAAAGAAAGTGAACGTGTAGAAGGCTCCTATCTTCTGTCCTGGTAAAAAGAGATGGATTTTCAAGGCATAGACACCTGGTTCAACCCCCAGCTTGGTCTTTGCTGCTCAGGGTCATAAACTGCAGTGAGTGTTAAGTAAGACAAGTATATAAACACCTAGATAAGCATCTGGGCACACAGTAGGCAGGCGGTAGGTTTGAAATCTACCTTTCCCCAGCCCCCATTCTATTCCTTTTTCATTTAGGCAGGAATCAGAGCACTGAAACAGAACTGATTTTGCTCAGGGATTCAGTGTTCGAGAGTGAGCCTCACTGCCTCCCATAGCAGATCAACGTCGAGACACAGGAGGGCAAGGCTGGAAGGGGAAAGCATTGAGAAATTCACAGAGAAGCATTTCACAAAGGATGGGTTGACTGTAAAATTGCATGAATAATACAACTTGTGATGCTGTCTTCTGCCTGCTGGTGCAAATCCGTCCAATGGCAAAATAACAACCCACAGTTTCATTCTCCAGTGTCCTTGCCTCTCTTCTGTGACATTAATGCATTCTCTGAGCTCAGGGGAAGCTGGGCATGTCATTCCAATCAGCCAGGTGCACCTAACAGGGCTGTAGCTTCCAGCAGCCAAGAAAGGGACTCTCTACGGTGTCCTGTCAGGAGGGATAGGAAGGATGCCATATGAAGAGGAACCAGGACGTAATGGAGTAGAACCTGGCATGGGAGTCAAGAGATAGAGATGCCTGTCCTGACTCACCACCAACCAGATGTGGGAAACGATGGGCTCAGACCAGAAGATCATTTTCCAAACTATTTTTACTAGTTCTTTAAGAGACTGTGATAGAAATACCTTGTATTCCCTCAGTTCCCACCTCTCCTTGTTGGTAACGGTACCCTTGATTTTTAGCTATGAATATGGCCGCTCAGAACATAGAGACCACACTTCCTAGCCTTCCTTGCATTTTTGTCTGTTATAAAGTTCGGGCCAATGAGATGAAGGAGTAAACAGTATGTGCAGCTTCTTGGAAGTGTCACGGGAAAGAAGAGTGTGTGTGTCCCTCTCTTGCCCTTCCTTCTTCCTGGTGGTGTTTCTGCGATGTGGAGGCTGAACCTGGAACAGTCATCTTGGACTGTGATGTGAAAGCCACGAGCTGTGCAGAGGGAACGGCATGACCGAAGGAAACTGGGTCTCTGACTTTGCCAACAGCCATGCCAACCCCAGACTATCTAGATATCTTTTATGTGGGAGAGAAAAAGTCACTGCTGCTTTGGATTTTCTGTTAATAGAAATTGGAACTAATCTTAATTAACAGAGCTATTAATAGATTTCTACCGAACAAGTTTCTTTGGGCAAATAAAGTCTGGGAATTCTGTATATTATAGATCCTTCCTAAAGACTTACAGTGTGCTTTAGCACATTACAGGTCATAATCATAAGAAGTCCTCTGTAAAGAACCGTAATCTCTTAAGAGTTTCTCCCAAGAGGCTAGTGTTGTATAGGCCCTTACAACTCAGAGCATGGTCCGTAGACCTGCAGAATCAGCACCACCCAGGAGTTTGTTACAAAGGCAGGGTCGCAGGGAACACTGGCCCCACTGCATTAGAATCTTCATTTCTAACAAGATTCCCAGGAAATCTGTTGAAAAGCATGGCTACTGATCACGGTGTGGAAAATGGTGTCCCGTGATCCTAGATTCTGGCAAAAAGTAGCCACATGTCTGAAGCCCCCCGAGCAAATGAACAGCCTCAAACTGGCCCTGAGCCCTGCAGGCCTGGGGCTGCTACCATGGACCCCGTGAATCCTTGGGGATTTGACAATTTCAGCTCCAAGTTCTGAGTCATTTTCAAGGCCACACCTTTTTTGATTGACACTCATTGAGCCAAGAGTCTGTGGCAGACCTCCTCTTCCTCTGCTCCTGGCCACCCCTGCTTCTGAGGGACTGCCTAGCTGGAGCAGGTCCTGCCAGAGCAGCCCCCGGCTGCTGCACCCCTCTTGATCAACTAATGCTTTTCCCCACAAGTTATACTCGGATCTGCACGAGAGGTAGAAGGGAGACCCAGTGCTACCTGCCAGGGTTGGCTTGGGGTTGGGGGTGGTTGGGGGAGGCAAAGCATCTGTCAGTCCTTTCTTATCACACACAGGTTCACCAGGGGTACCTAGTCCTGGTCAATCAAGACATCAACTGAAATAGGTTATATTGTCTGCGTAACAGAAATCAGTTGATCGATCCCATTTGCTTCCTGCTTTACAGCTGATCTGGGGGCAGTAGGTCAGAGGCTGTGCTAGGCAGTCATAAAGATTTGTTCTCTGGGGCCAGGCTTCCTGAGTTTGGATGCAGGCTTACCACGAGCTAGCTGCAAAACTTTAGTCAAGTTACTTAACCTTAACCTCAACAAACCTTGGTTTCCTCATCTGCAAAATGGGGATAAAAACTGTATCTACTTCCCAGTTTTGTTGCAAGAATTACATAAGGAATAAATGTGAAACTCCTGGACTTGTTCCTGGTCTATAGGAAGCACTATAAAAATAGTAAAAAAAAAAAAAATTTAAAAAGACATTTACAGAAGTCATAAGTAATCGCCATTATAATTTGGGGGATTAAAACCTAAATCACTGGGCTAAAAATCTAAAAATGAGGAAGGAAGTCTCAACGCTGTAGGAGTTGACAAAATATTTCAGGTCCGTTTCTCCCATGACTTATCAGCTAAACAAATGATTGTCAGTTTCGTGAAAACAGAATGGATCATTCAAGCAAGCAAACATTTAGCACATGCCTACTGAACGTCAAGGCAGAAGGTCTAGTGCTGGGCACTGTGGGAAACGCAGTGACATAACAGAGGAGTTTCCGGCTCTGTGACTCAGTAGGAGAAAGGCATGGGCACAAATATCTTCATTAAATGTTGAAAATGGGGACGCCTGGGTGGCTCAGTTGGTTAAGCCGCTGCCTTTGGCTCACGTCATGATCCCAGGGTCCTGGGATCGAGTCCCACATCGGGCTCCTTGCTAGGCAGGGAGCCTGCTTCTCTCGCTGCCTCTGCCTGCCACTCTGTCTGCTTGTGTGTACGCTGACAAAATCTTTTAAAAAAAAATTAAAAAAATAAATGTTGAAAATGCTATATGTTCTGTGAAAGTAGAAAAGCACATGGTAATAACAGGTTCCTGTGCACCTTTGGCATACATGATTTCTTTTCATACTCAAAACAAGTCTATGAAAGTGGTAGAAATCATTCTGATGTTACAAATCTGTGGATGGAGCTTCAAAGACCTTTAGAAAATTGCTAAGTTCTCCTGCATGGGAAGTCAAAGAACGGAATTCAAATTCAGTTTGACTGATGCCACCATCTTTGCTTTTCTATTACAGGAGACTGAAGAATAAAGCCTTCACAGAGGTGACCTTTCTACTGGGTCTTGAGGGAAGAGTCAGGTTTCCAGGCAGTCTGGGGTCAGAGGTGGAGGGAGGGTTGGGGTTAGCAGGAGTGCGCCCCGGCCTCTGGCAGAGGCCCGTGAGGGCAGGAGAGGAGACCAGGGCTGGCAGAGGTCAAAGAGGTGGGAGACAGAGACATGGGAAGCTCGCCTGTGGTGACATGGCCAAGGATCCCGAGTCAGAGATCTGGGGTTTGGACTGCATTCCTTGGACCAGCTACCAGCAAGGCCTCAGAGGAGAGGAAGGGGTGCCTGCAGGGGAGGGGCCCAGAGGGCCTAGCTGAGGGGTAAGACGGGGCACGGAGGTGCAGGCTGCAAGCATACAGGCTCCATTTAGAGGCATTCAAAACTGAAAACTCCAAACCAAACAGAAGAAGCCACTGTACTTGCAAAGCCAAACAAGCCTGCAGCGAGCCTGGCCTTCCAATGACGGGTTTGCCTTCGCTGCCTGGCCCGGGGCACACGGGGCGCAAAGCTGGAGTCAAGGAGACCAACGAGAATGCTGTGTGTGGAGGACGACCGGGGACAGAAGGAAGACACTGGCAATGGGGCAGATTCTGACGCATCGTTAAGACGTTTAAAAATCCTCCTCATCAATGACTGAACAGCTGGATGCTACATCTGGCCATATCACTTAATTATCACTTGCGGGGGCGGGGAGTGGCGGGAAGAGACCCATGGGCTAAGCATGACCCGTAGGTATGTTTTTTGAAGCTTCTAGAATTCAAATGGACAAAACTACTTTCTATAATGCTGGTGACTGAACCTCGTGCAGCCTCCCAGCCTGCGAGGGCGGGGCGGGGAGGGGGCAGGGGAGAGGAGAGAGAATGGTTAAAACAGTTCTATTTCGGGCATGCTTTAATGACAGCCTCCTCGTCGAAATATTTTTCGTGCAAGGTCTTTTCTGTGCCGTGTCATTGAAAGTGTTTTTAATTTCAAAGAGAGGCTGTGGCACAAGACGTTAATCAATGAAATTCTGGCATGCTTTTCTATGAATGTGCCTCATTATTTATATTTACCACTGACAGAGAGGAGTGCTTAAGCCCCGGCAATATTATCATTCATGCCTGGTTAATAAAGGCAAAAAAACAAATGCTGTAGGAAATTCAGCCTGATGCTGGAGAGAGGGAGAAGGACCTATTTTAGGTCTCTGGGATATTTCATTGTCCCCAAGGCCTTCCCTGTGAGTCACAGGACAGAAATTTGAGGCAGAGAAGGCAGCATAGCATAGGCGTCTGGACTGAAAAATAAGTTTTGGCTGAAATGCTGGATAATAGTATTTATGTATTCCCTGCTTGCGGGTTTCTGCAACGCCTTCTGTTCTGTATGCACGGGATGTAGCCAGCAATGCCAGCGTTTTTTGTTCCCCTGAATTCCTGTCGTCGGACACTGCCAGGATTTAGGGTGGGGTCAGCCCGGGGCCATTTTAGCCCCAATAAAGGTCTGTTTTATTAAAGGCCTGCTTGTCCCTTGCCTGTTTACTGCTGCCTAATACAACACTTTCTTTATCTCTTTTTGGCGCTGCCCCAAAGAAAGCAGGGGGACTTGCTGCCTCTGGGATTCCAATTTCTATCTTCGCCTGGGGTTTAGGGACTCAAATGGGAAAAAGCAAGAGCACCGTGTTTAGGACAGAATTTCCCATAGGCCACAGTGCCACGCAAAGCCACTGCCCCCGTGACAAGCAGGATGCCTCGGATCTACACTGTCGAGCTGTTGCTTCTTGCTCCTGCGGCTGAAGAACACGGCTGTGTCATTCACACGTTCCCCTCCCGGCTCCTGGTGACACCCTCCCGGCTCCTGGTGACAAGACCCGCAGCCCGCACGGCTGGGAACGTGCGGGAGGGGGTTTCCCTGGGAAAACTAGCTGCTGACTGGGGAATGCACTCTGATTTTATCTGAATGATTACCAAGTTCCCAGTCGCGTATCTGGTCCAGGTAGTCTCTGGGCTAACAGGCCAGGGCACCTGGAAGCCCGGTCTGCATCCCAAGCCCTGAGTGCACGGCCTATGCTCTTACATAGTGCTCCGGGCTGTGAAGAGCACCCCCCCCCCGCCGCCCCAGGCCTCATGCATAGCTTGAATGGAAGGATTTCTTCGTGCTTTTAAAATAAGGGGACCTTCATTTTCATGCGGCACTGGATGCTGAAAATTAGAAGTGGGTCTTAACTGGGAGCCTTGGTCTGAATATTCTCAAGTAAGGCAACCGATTACGGAGAAGGTTCCTTTTTTAGACTCCCCCTAAATGCTCAGGAGATTAAAGGAAACATAGGAAGCAGTGACAAGTACAAAAGCCTGCGCTATCCTGAGATCTGTTCACATGGGGGGGGGGGTGCTCATTGATTAGGTGGAAAGGCAAAGTGTGGCGTCGCCTTGAAATGGCCAGCCCAGCAGAACTAGAAAGTTCAGAGGAGAGGGTGATTGGCAGTGGCAGATGCAGCTGGGAGGCCAAGGAGGGGTGGGGAGTAGAAAGATGCCGTTGAATATGCCCTTGAAGAAGTAATTGGAGACCTAGAGAAGCCTTAGAAGAGAAGGGTCAAAGCTGGCTGGAATTGAGGGAATTCCAAAGTGGAATTGGAGACCGCCAGAAAGAGAGCGTGTTTGGGAGCGTTTAGAGAGGAGAGCTGGTAAGGCGGAAGAGGTACGGACGGTGGGGGGCCCTGTCCTCCAGTCACTGAGACGGGGGGGGGGGGGGGGGGGGGGGGGGGCAGATAGGAGATACCGTCAGCGGGGAGGGAGAAGCAGGATGGCCCTGGCAGAGGATCCAACCCACGCCTGAGTCCCCGAACCCTGCCGCCACCCCCACCCAGATCTGCAAAGCTCCTGAACACAGAGCGCAGCAGCAGGAGGGTGTTAAGCGATGCTCTTGAAAATCTAGTCTGAGAACATCTGCAGCAGAACCCCTTTCTGGCATTGGTCTCTAAAGCATTTTCTGGATCCTACCTCAGACCTCCCCTACCAGAATCCCTCAGAGCCTTGGCGAGGGGAGGGCGGGAGTTAGCATTTTATACTCGAGATCCCACGTGCTCCTGATGATCCTGAACATCTGAGAACGAGGAGTCTAGAGAGTCCAGCTGTGTCTGGTTAGAGGGGCAGCTAGAGCTGCAGGGGCATAGGGGCTGGGTCAGGAAGGGAGGGGCTGGACGATGACCTGGGCCATCACCGTGCACATCTGTCACAAAGGGAGGTGCCTCCCACCAGCTTCCATCGCCAGTCCCCAAAGAGCCTCCTGCCAGCCAAGTTCTCCACACCTCTGGACTTACAGGGAGTAACTGTCTTCTGCAGTCTGGGAGGATTAAGACTTTCCAGTGAAGACTATGTTCCTGAAAATTGTACCCTGGTCTAGTTTTTTTTTTTTTTTTAAGAGGCAGTCCATCTAAGGACCGTCCAGTAACGCCAACCCTATGACGGGGGTTCTTGTATGAAAGGGAAGACCCCGTGAGCTGGGCACAGAGCATGTCCACCACTTGGCTCTGGGCTCAAGCCAAGCACTCCCCACTGCTTGCTGCTTCCTTTTCCAACCTTCCGCCTTGCTCAAACTCTCCTTGCTTAAATATCCAGAAAACTTCCAGGCGGTGGCTAAGGCCAAACTCCTTATTTTGGGTTCAGTCTTTCAGCCCTAGATAAATTTGATCTCCTCAGGCCACTGATTCTGCCTGCGTGAATAAGCTGACGGGACTTATGTGTGGTTCTCACATTTAGCCTCTTACTCAGTTTCCCTAACCTCCAGCTCCCTGTTCTCTCAAAAACTCCTTCTCAAATCTGTATTGACGAATCCCTGACCGATGTCTCGTTTATAAACTACTGATGATTCCTTCCAAGCAGGCTCGTTTGCCTCTCAACTGTCTGAACCCCAAAGAATGTCTCAAGCTACCAAGCAACCCACAGTTCCCGAATGTTTTTGAAAGCAGTCTTTCTCAGACTTTAGTGGGCAGACAGGCTACCTGGCAGCGCACATTCGCAGTTAGAGGGTCTGGGGTGGGACCTGAGATTCTGCTTCTGGTCCCCAAGGGTGTTGAGGCTGCTGGTCCACGGACCATACCCCGAGTGGCAGGTTTTATAAATGAGTAGCTCTTAATTCTCTCCTCTGTCCCACTCCACCTGTTCCAGTTTTATTGTTGGTGGTGGTGTTGCTGCTGTTTTTAAATCATCTCATCGTTCTACTTTAAACACAGGAATAGGAAAAGACTCTATCTGCCGTTAATCTGGATTATTTTTCTTGCCTTTAGTCCAGTAGATTGCTCCAAACCAAACTGGCATCCCTCACACAAATTTCTATCATTTTCTGTGCATTATTTTCTTAGGGCTCTATTACAAATGTCTTGTGCACAAGGCATACTAGAGAGATAGAAGGACAGTGAGCTGTAGAAAGCGGCGAGCAGACAGGCTTCCTCCAACCACCAGATAACATGGCAGCAGAAGCTCCCAAAGGTTGGGCTCAGAGGGGCCTAGTTCCCCATGCACTGGGCCATTTGCTGAGCTGATCTCACACACTTCTGTCTCCATGACTTTCACACCCAACGCCCAGTTCCCTTCCTCCTTTGCATTAGCATTGTTAAGTAAAAAGGAGCCAATTGCTAGAATGCCTAATTTTAGAAAAAAAAATCATAATTTTTCTACTTCTATTTGGGATCTGAAAACATTTATTACTTTTAACATTTACATTTTAAATAAGGATTTCTTTATTTTTGCACTAGGCGAGTGAATTCAGTGATTCATCTCTCCAAAAATAAAGTTTTGGAATTGTGACAAATGTTTCACAATAGTAATATTTGAGGATGGAGAAATGGTTACTATTAAACATACACCTTAGGTGTTTCCTGTCAGTAAAACCTACTTATTCCTCAGGGTGCCCCCCTCAAACCACTGCATGGATTTCTTTACTTTTCACAGCGGAACCCTTAGAATGATCTATATTCAGAGACCTCTTAATCCACGCTTTCTCAGGAAGCATCTGAAGTGGGCTTCTGTTTTCACAGTTCTACTGAACTTGCACTACAAGGACATCAGCCATCTCTCCGTCACTGGGTCCAATGGCTGCTCTGTCTGTTTGCTTTCCCTGTCTGAGCACATGACGCTCTCAACCCATAAGACCAGGAACAAAGCAAGGACGTCCACTTCACCATGTCTGTTCAACCCTGTACTCTGTGTACAGAATTTGTATATAATACAAATACACACAATGTAAATAATACAAATATAATAATTATGCATAATATGTAACATGTAAATGTAATGTATATGTTCTGCACATTATATATCTAATGTATATAATATATTCTGTACACTATAATGTTTCCATATCTTTAAAATTAAAAGGTAGGTGCGCCTGGGTGGCTCACTTGTTAGGCGTCTGCCTTCAGCTGAGGTCAGGATCCTGGGATACTGGGATCTAGCCCTGCATTGGGCTCCCTGCTCAACAGAGCCTGCTTCTTCCTCTCTCACTCTCCCTGCTTGTGTTCCCTCTCTCATTGGGCTCTCTCTGTCAAATAATAAATAAATAAATAAAATTAAAAGGTAAAAGAAAAAGGAGTCTGGCTAGGGAGGGACTGCTGCTTCTGGAACTAGGCGATTCTTAGAGATAACAAAGGGCTCAGCTGAAGGCATGCATTTATATGCAAACTAGCCAATCTAGAGCCAAACCTCCTCTATCTGGCCCAAGCTCCCCAGATAGAAATCTTCCTCTGCCTTAATCATCCCAGGGCCGGGTGCCAGGCAACCAGAGACCATCCCTATAACCCAGAACTTCCTGGAATTGTTCAAACTAGCCAGTCCTAAACTGTTCACTCTCCTCTGCCTTGTCCTTCCCACAGAAAACCTCATAAAGACTCTTGCCTCTTCCTCCTTGCTCCTGCTTTCAGTCTCCTGACCACCTGAGGCTTCTCAAGGGACCTTGCATGGTGAGCCATGCCTTCTGTTACTAGGACTTGGGAGTATAATAAACTTCTGTTTTTCTGAGTCTCTCCTGTGTTTTCTCTGTGCTTGTATCTGACTGATTATCACATGAAAGATCCAGAATACATTGTTACTGGGGGCTCTAGACAGAGCCCTAAAGCAAGAAAAAGAAATACACAGCATCTAGATAAAGGAAGAAATAAATATTCATAGATGATATGACTATGTATGTAGAAATTTCTATTACAAAGGCTACTGGAATTAATAAGTGAGTTTAACAATGTTACATGAACAATTAGACTTTTGAAATTCCAAAACAAAACCATTTACAATAGCATCAAAAATATGGGATACTTAATGATAGATCTGACCAAAGATGTTCAAAGTATGTACACTGAAAACTACAAAATATTGCTGAAAATCACTAAAGAGAGCCTAAATAATAGGCTCCACAATGCTCCACATTGGATGTGGAGCCAGATGAATCAACATTGTTGTCCGTTCTCTCCAGATAATCCTATAGATTCAAGGCAGTCCAGTTGAAATTATAGTTGGTTTTTATTTTTGTAGAAACTGACAAGCTGATTCTAAAATTCACAGGGAAATGCCAAAAACTTAGAATTGCCAAACTACCTTAAAAAAGAAAAAAAAAAAAAAAAAAAGAGGGACACCTGCATGGCTCAGTCAGTGTCTGCCTTCCACTCAGGTCATTATCCCAGAGTCCTGGGATGATCCTGTGTTGGGCTCCCTGCTCAGTAGGGAGCCTGCTTCTCCCTCTCTCCCCTGCTTATGCCCTATCTCTCACCAACTCTGTCTCCCAAATAAACAAAATCTTTAAATAAATAAATAAATAAAAGAATTAAGCTGGAGGACTTATACCACCTGATTTCAAAACTTATTCTAAAGTTACAGGAATCAAGATATGCTGTATCGACTTAAAGATAGGCAAATAATAAACAGAATAGAAAATCCACAAATAGACCTGCCCGTAATATAGTAATTGATGTTCGACAGAGGTACAACACATGGTGCTACAACAGTTGGATATTTGTATACAAAAAAATTAAAATTAAAAAAGAACTAAAAAAGACTAAAAAAAAAATACCTCTTCAGTCTATAGCTTATACCATATATAAAAATAAACTTTGAAAAATGGATTGGGGGAGCCTGGGTGGCTCCTTTGGTTAAGCATCTGACTTTGGCTCAGATCATGATCTCAGGGTCCCAGGATTGAGTGCCCCTGTCAGGCTTCCATGTTCAGTGCTCAGTGGGGTGGTCTGCTTGTCCCTCTTCCTCTTCCCCCCCATTTCCCTCAAATAAAATATTTTTTTTAAAAAATGGATTATAGACCTAAATATAAAACCTAAAACTGTAGAAATTTTAGGAAAAAACATAGGATCACATCTCCATGACCTGGGATTTCTTACATCACTAGAAACACAGTCCACAAAAAAAGAGATTGATACGTTGGATTCATCAAAATGGAGAACTGTTCCTTGAATGACATTATTAAGGCAAGTGAAAAAAGAAGCCAGAGGCTGGAAGAAAACATTTGGAAATCACGTGTCTGAGAAACAGCCTCTATGCAGGATTTGTAAAGAATTTTCAGATCTTAACCCAGAAGTTCACTGACATGTAAATGATAAACAAATGGTGGTATATCCATATAAGGAAACACTACCTGGCAGTGCAGAAGGATGAATTACGGATACAACTACCTAGATGGATAGCCATACAATCATGCCGAATGAAAAAAAAAAATCACGGTATTCTTCTATTTATGTACCTACACTGCTATAAACTGGGAAAGAATTAACAGAGGCTGAAAGCAGATCAGTTAGTTAGTTGCCTCAGAAAGGGGGCGGAGGGGGGAGGGAGGTAAAAGGGCTTACAAAGGAGCACGAGGACAGCTTAAGGGATATGTTCATTTTATTACAGTCACGGCTTCCAGGGTATATACATTGGTCAGACCATCACTCTTGGGATCCACGGCTGCTGCCCTCCTTCTCCCTGACCTTGAAGGAGTTCCTGTTATTATGGCTCATCATTCTAGGATCCCCAAACTTTTGTGAGGCTTGGCTTTATAAACGAAAAGGAGGGGTAACAGCATTTCAGGCAATTGTCTTTCAGGCAAAGAAGTATGAAAAGCCTACTTACTTTTGTGCAATCAACGGGGGTTGGAGGTGGGTTAGGAAAAACTCACAGGGAGCACAGTGTAACTTGATATCCCCCAAATTGTCCTACCCACATGAACGGTACCATTCTCACCACCCAGACTCCAAACCCCTTGCCGCTCATGGATACCCTTGTATATAATTTTCATGTTCTAGCACTTCCTCGTTGAAAACGCCTTTTGTAGTCTGTGCGCTGACCCTGCTCCATATCTTCATTCTATAGTCAGCTTCTGGCCCCCATTTCCTTGCCTTCCTGTGCCATTCTCCCCACCCCCAATTCTCTCTGCAAATGAGCACCAGGGTAATTGCCTTAGAAGATCATCTGGAACATTCCAGTGTCCTGCTTAGAGGCTTTTCTAGGCTCCGTATGGTCAAGACAAGGTTCAGATGACTTAGCCAGTCAGTCAAAGCCCTTTCCAGTCCAGTCCTACCTGGACATCTCTCCCTTTCCTCTGTAATGAACCCTCTGCTCTAGTCACCTTGGTCTCCTCCCTTCTCCAAACAGCTCTATCCCTTACAGCTTCTTCTCTTTCTTGACCAGTATCTCCCTTCTTGGAGGTTTAGCTCCTTAGTTCCCCACAGCTTTTCTGACTCTGAGTCACCATTACCTTTTCCTTTTTGGATTTGAGGCCATTTATTGCATTTATGCTGAACTTTTGGGCACTTAACCCCTGCTTGTGTTATGAAACTTTTATTTTGCTATGAAATTTTTATTTTGCTGTTTAACTTTCCACATACGTATTTATGTTTCTCTCTGCATTTGGGCTATTGCTTTCCTACGTAAGTTGCAAAAATATTAGTTCCTCCAGCTGCTCAAACCAAAAATCTCGTAATATTCAAATAATTTTGGGGGGGGAAAGCTGCATACTGTGCCCCTCTCTAGAACTTCACATTGCATATCAATATATTAAAAGATCTAAAAATCCTGTACTGCCGAAACTTGGATTTTATCTTCGATTTGTTTCCTTGCTAATTTGCTGATGCTTAACTGTTGAGAAAATCTTTCTTGTCTTGAAACAATATTAATATTTCCCAGAATTCCTTTCAGAGGAGACTTTGGGAAGCACTGAATTAGATTATGAATGCCTTTCTCATCCCTATAGCCCTACCATGGTGCCCAGCCTACTGAACTAGCACTTAGTAGGTGCTTAAAATATATTCGGGGATTTGGTGGAGAATCATTAATGGTTTACTCACTGATCTGAATTCTTCTAAGAGTTTCTTTCTGTACTCTCTTGAGAATGCTGTAAAACAAAAAAATAACCTTGCTTCCATTTTTATTAAATTTATTGGCAGTGGACTCTGAAACTTAATGGGATTTCTGAGTCCTCTGTATGTTCCCATGTCTGCCTGAGAAAGATAGTCTGTGCTCCTACATAGTGGAAACATAAGAGTTCACTGAATTTTCTCCTTCTAGTCCACCAGAACCCAGGCTCAACCTGTGGCTTAAATGGCTGCCTTATCGTTTCATTTCCCTCAGAGAAATGGTTCAGAAAAAAGCTTGGGAGTCATCTGGACTCCTGTGAGGGAACTATGCAGAACTTCTACAGAGATGACTCCTACTTCCACATCTCATTTTTTTTTTTTCTTCACATTTGTGGGTTTGGATGTACTTCCACCAGCATGCTGGATAGAAAAGCTAATGATTTGGATCTGAATCTGAGATAGCAGAAGAAAAATAACTACAATTATTTTGATAGCCAAAGCTGTGGTAAGGTTGCTAGTACTTTGAAGCCAAAGTTTGGTCTTGGGATTCAAAAGCATTAAGAAATCTTTGAGAGGATTGACAGTGTTAGTGATTTTTTTTTTTAAGTTAGTAAGACTTTTTGAAAAAAATTGCTTTTAATAGGTAATATATCTTATACATTATAGTATTCATATTATTATATTATGTTGTATATAATGCATTAAATATTTATTTGTGTGTATATATATATATATACATATATATATAACAAAAATTCAACATATACAAAAGAATATATAGCACAAAGCTCATTCTCTCCATCTCTACTTCCTACTCAATGTGCTCTCCCCAGAGGAAACCCTTTTTACAAGATACTTCTTGTCTTGTTAATTTTGGCCATTCTAACTAGTGTAGGATGGTATCTCAATGTGATTTTGATTTGAATTTCTCTGATGGCTAATGATGATGAATATTTTTTCATGTGTCTGTTAGCCACTTGTATGTCTTCAAGTGTTGGAGAGGATGTGGAGAAAGGGGAACCTTCTTATACTGTTGATGGGAATGCAAGTTGGTACAGCCACTTTGGAAAAAAGTGTGGAGATTCCTTAAGAAATTAAAAATAGAGCTACCTTATGACCCTGCTATTGCATTACTGGGTATTTACCCCAAAGATACAAAGGCAGTGAAAAAAAGGACCATCTGTACCCCAGTGTTCATAGCAGCAATGGCCATAATCGCCAAACTGTGGAAAGAGCCAAGATGCCCTTCAAATGACAAATGGATAAAGAAGATACGGTTCATACATACAATGGAGTATTACACTTCCATCAGAAAGGATGAATACCCAACTTTTGTATCAACATGGACGGGACTGGAGGAGATTCTGCTAAGTAAAAATAAGTCAAGCAGAGAGAGTCAATTATCATATGGTATCACTAACTTGTGGAGCATAACGAGGAACATGGGGGACATTAGGAGAAGGAAAGGAAAAGTGAATTAGGGGAAATCAGAAGGGGAGATGAACCATGAGAGTCTGTGGACTCTGAGAAACAAACAAAGGGTTTTGGAAGGGAGTGGGGGTGAGGGGGTGGGTGAGCCTTGCGGTGGGTATTAAGGAGGGCATGTATTACGTGGAGCACGGGGTGTGGTGCATTAAAAATGAACTTTGGGACATTGAAAAAATAAAATTAAATTAAAAAAAATACTTCTTGAACTTTCTGAAGACATTTTATACATATATAAGTACATATTTACACAATCCCAAATGTAATTATACGATTTACAATTTTTTTCTTAAAGATTTTATTTATTTGACAGAGAGAGAGATCACAAGTGGGCAGAGCAGCAGACAGAGGGAGAAGCAGGGTCCCGGCTCAGCAGAAAGCCGGATGCAGGGCTTGATCCCAGGACCCTGAGATCATGACCTGAGCTAAAGGCAGAGGCTTAACCAACTAAGCCACCCAGGTGCCCTAATTTACACTTAACTGTGCTTCTTTCCCTTAATATGCAGATGTGTCCCTTTCAGTATGCATAGGGCTTCAGTGTCCCATTCATGGTCCATTATTTCCATATTGATGGACACTTTGTTTGTTTTCAACTTTTTGCTATTATAAATAATGCTATAATGAATATTTATATGTTTATATATCTTTCCCAAATGTGTGACTAAAATCATGTAATTAATTAATATTATTGTATTTAGAAATGTTGGGGTCAAGAGGTATACATATTTTTAAACTTCAATGGATCCCACTGATCTGCTCTCCTTAGCAGCCACGGTGAAATATATAATTCCACCACCAGTGTATGGAAGTGTTATCCAAATTTCCTTTTAACTTTTTCCACTACTATAGGTCAAAGACATGGTCATAATTTGGATTTCTTACATGAATAAGTGAAGTAAAACAAAGCATTTTTTCCAGTTGAAAGACCAATACTTCCTTTTCTGTGAACTGTGCATATTCTTCATCCATGTTCTGTTGGGATATTGCCTTATTACTGATTCATGGGAATTCTTTATATACTGTCTGTGATATATATGGAAATAACAATAATTGTTAGCATTAAAGCCCTAAAAGACACGTTAGACCATGATCTCCTCCAAAGCGTCATTCTCTTAAATTCTGATTTTTTTAAAGGTGTGTTAGAGACCATGTCAGAGATTACGGATTTCCTTCCTTCTACTTCAGCATCTTAAGATTCTTCTTACCAAAGCAAGACCAGTTTCTGTATCAGCTTTCCAGAATTAGCCAGTAGATTTAAGAGTTGTTTTTTTTTTTTTTTTTTTTGAAATGCTGTTGGCTCATGACTTGTTTATGTTCTAGCAGAAATGGGCTGCATATCTGCCTTGGCTGGTGGGATTTATTCAATGACCAACCCTGCCATTCCCCCTAGATCAGAGGTTACAAATTGGCCACCCAAGGGCCCAATGCAGCCATGGTGTGCTTTACTTGGCCAGCATGGTGTTTAGAAAAAATGTGAATTAGTCGCCCACATTAAAGATAGTGGGTACTTTTACAGGAATATCTAGACTTCTGGCTTCTGCTGACAAATCACAAGATCTGGCAACGCTGCATTTCCACATGACAACAATTGGCTGGAGCCCTTTGCATGGACCATGTGCCTCCATGTTCTTCAGCCAAGCCTGCCTCACTCATTTCACCTGCCAGGTTCCTAGAGGCGTTTGCCTTTGTAACACCTGATCGTTTGTTCCCAGAGTTTTCCTCTCTCCCTCATCAGTCAGAAGAAGAAAAAAGTCCCCCCAGTGTCTTCTCTCAGACTCAGGTCTGTTCCTCTGTTCCTCATCAGTCAGAAGAAGAAAAAAGTCCCCCCAGTGTCTTCTCTCAGACTCAGGTCTGTTCCTCTGTTCCTCTTCTCTACCCCAGGCTTCCTTCCTCTCCCTCTTCGGAATGTGGTTTCCCTACATCCTTAGACTGTTGACCCGTGCTCTGCTTGGGTCCTCACGTTCTCCCTTACAGCCTTTCCCTATTCCCCAGAATGCCTTTCAGAAGACTTCGGTAGGACTAAAAAAAAAAAAAAAAACTGCTCGGCTAGGGTATGAATTTGAAAGCAGTTAAACAGACTTCAGCAAAGTTTTGAGAAAGATGAATAAAGGCAGATTTCTGAGGCTTCCTTTGGGAACAAATGGAGGCTTTCTGGCATTTCACCGGAAACTGTTTTGAGGATGCAGCCCAGTGACCCAGGACTGCTTCGCTCCTCTCCACCCCTACCTGCTTCTCATGGGTCACACACTCTCATCAGCTTTCACCCGAACCTCTGCCTCAGCTTTGTCACTGCTCTCCCTGCTGCCGCCAGTCTCTACTCTTCAATTCTATTCTCCAGACATAATGTTCTCAAGTGTGAATCTATTTTATCAACCTCTACCCATCTTCAAACCCTTCAGTCGGTCTCTGTTGCCTAAATGTGTCCTTGTCAACCAGGCTCCCGAGGTCCTTTATAATTGGCCTGAAGGACCTCATTCCCAACCAGTCCATTTCCCTGGTAGCCTAGGTCCCTGAGCACACACCAGGAATGCCATGTCCCCATGCTGAGGCACACGGCACTCTCTTTCATTGAAACACTGGATTCTGATCTCCCACATGCTCCTGTTCATCCTTCCAGATCCAAGGCAACGTCCCTTCTTCCATGAAGCCTTCCATTTCTTCTACTTGGTCTCTACCTCTTCTGTATTTCTATAATATTGTGCATGCAGGACAGCCTGGGGAGGGCTTCCTCGGTTTCCTCAGCCTTGGATGGGGTTGGCGTCCCCTGCCCTGCCCTGGGGTTCCCACAGCATTTAACATTCTGCCATCTCAGTCACTTCAAGTGTCCCATCGCCATTCCCACTGTCTCTTTCTACTTTTTACCAACGGTGGAAGCATGGGCTCTGGTACAAACGAGAAGTTCAATCAGTGTCTGATGACAAGAAACATTAATGAGAAAGGGAAAATAATGTGATGGAGAGAACTCACATGACTCTGAATGCTTAAGTCTCATATGTATTTGAAGAGATGCTTTTTAAACCAATATGTGTAACGGTCAGCATAATCAGGAACATGGAAACCATCCTAGGTGTTGCAACCAGAGGAGATTTAATGCAGGGAATTGTTTCACAGATGCCGGAAGCCAGTCTAGAAGAGGGAAATGGGACGTTGAGGCAACCTAGTTATTAATAATTGTGGGAAGAAGCTACTGACCCCGGGGCTGAGGTAAACTAGCAACCAGCCCCCAAGACACAGGTGCTGATCGATGCGGATGCAGCAACCAATAATATGGATGAGATCTGCCTTCTTGTGTTTTAGCCTATCCTGGAAGAGAGACATTAAGGTGATATTAAGGATAATGCCTTTTGATAACGTGTATGGAGAAAGCTCCAGAACCACAGAGCTGGGAGATTTAATGTAGCCTGGGGGTAGTGGTTCCTACTGTGTGGCCTGCAGAATCAAAATTACCTGGGGACTTGTTTAATTACCCACATCCCAGACCTACTGAGTTAGAATTTGGTGAAGGGGGCAGAGAACAGAAGAAGGAACCTCTCTTTTTAAAAGGCTCTCTAGGCTTTTTAAATCTCCAGATTCTTAGGCAGACCAGTTTGAGAAGCGCTGCCAAGGGCGTCTGGTGGCCTCGAGAGGGAAATATCATTTACTCTGAGATGGGAAGGGTGAGCCGAGCCGAGTCGAGCCGAGTAAGTCAGAAGCATGGGGGGCGGGGGCGGCTGGGATAAGATTATTCCAGGAAAGGACAGTACATGTCAAGATCTGGAAGTCCAAGAGAGCCAGATCTATGACAAGAACCAGTCTACCATGGAAACCAAGTGGTTAGAGACGAAGAATCATAGAAAGAACAAAGACAAATCCGAAGGTGGGACAATTAGACCCCGTGAATTCTGATCAAAAAGGAAGTGAGGTAGAAATAATAAGATTAACACTGAGTGACTAATCTCTCTCTAATCTTACAGTAGCCTCGCTATACCAATGACTTCGTCATTTCAAGCAGACTGAAGTCCGTGAAGCTGCTCTAAAGAAAAAAGAAAACGAGGTCCCCAGTTAAGACCTGGCGAACATTTGCTGTCTGAGTAATGGGAAGAACTGCCAGCCAAACTCACTCCATTCCCTTTCTCCCAAAGGAGACAGGTTGAAGCTAAATAATTTAATCCAGTAGTCTGGAGTTCTTCCTGGCCTTTCAAGGAGCATCTGTTAACCGGTGGCCTTGTTCCTTTCTCCATGCTGTTTGGCTCCTAGTGGGAAGTCTGTTCTGCACAGTAACGGGGCTCGGTTGTCTTGCCAGTGCGAAAACAGGTCTCTCTCAATGAGGATTCAGATCATATTATCCCTGAGATAGTGTATGTGCCCAATTTAACATGACCATGATTAAAGGTGCTGGCATGCCTGGAGCTCATACTGGGAAATGAGATGGAATTGTGACCAGAGGGATCCACATCTCCCCAGGATGATGATGGGATTTTTTTTTTCTTTTCCTCCCTTTCTTCCCTCTTTCCTTCCCTCCTCCCTCCATTCCTTCCTTTCTCCCTTCCTTCCAGATTTGGTGGCCACAGACCTCTCTGACCATCCAGCTCTGCAACTTTAGACTGAAAAAGGGACTTGGGATTCTGCATGAGAAGGAAAGAAGAACCTAGGGAGGGAGACCTCTTACTGTAGATAAGGATGGGATTTTGTAGGGAAGATGGGTAAAGATTCAGACCAGAGCTAAGGAACCAAGTACTTGGGAGGGCTTACAACCTGAGGGATAGCTAAGCAGCAGTGGGCGAGAAGCAGGCAGAGGACCTCACCCAAGAGAGAGACACCAAAGCCTTCAGGTACCTCCTTGTGAAACTCAGCAAACTTACAGGTGGTGAGACCTTTGGCCTTACTGGATGCAGGGCTCAATGCCAGAAGGGAATTCGAATGAAGGAAAGGATCCTTGCCTGTAATTCCCTTCTGAGACTGACTCACTGTTCAATATGGTCATGTATTTATGTCTGCAAAGTGTGATGTGGAGACCAAAAAGGCAGAAAATGGAGCACTGCCCACCTACATTCTCGCTGGGCCCACAGGAGAAGGTGCCCACCTATCTTCACATTTCTTCAGCAGGTGGATTCTGATTGGGTGTTCTGAGTAAGCCAGACATTGGGACAATAGATGCCAGACAGAGCTGGGGAAGGAGCACCGCAGAGTGGGCAAACTCAAGGAACAGGTACCAAGCGTTTTCCGTATCTCACGGTTTGGACAAGTCGCCTTCTGAGACAATAGTGTTGCTGGGCATCCTGGTAACAACCAACAGCTTTGTCTCTACGGAGACACCTCATGGTATCCCAGCCCAACATAGGTCTACATGTGAAAGTGCAGAACACGTAAGCTCGGGGGCGAGGAGCTTGAGTAGGTATCTCAAGCCCCCTCCTCAGTGGTTGTTGGCTCGCCAGGTGTTCAGCACCCCCAACTCAATATACCCAGAGCTCTCAATATACCCAGAGCAGGAGGGCATCTGAGACTTTGTAAACATACATCACAAGAGGACATCAGCTGCTCTGGGAAACCTGCCCACGGGCCCAGTGGTTTGTGGCTGTTTTGTTTGTAATCAGTGACATTCCCTGGGGCAGTCCCCTTGATAGATTCTAGAATCTGCTCGTTTTTTACTGCTCTCCCCTGGCCTCCCACCAGGGGCAGATTCTTTCCCGCCAAGTAGGATTGCCAGGTAAAATCCAGAACACTCAATTAACTTTGAATTTCAGATAAACCCTGAATAATGTTTTAGTATGAGTGTGTCCCAAAGATGGCACCAAGCCTGCTAATGTAATAGGGCATCCTGTGTGTTTCTTTGCACAACCCAACCCCTGGGGGATCCCCGAAGGGAGCAGACACCTGATTCTGTGCCTGTGAGGAAGCAGGGGGTTTCAGTCCTTCTTCCCGCTTTGAGATTGCACAACCATCACTGATCTTATTACCTATGAAGACTTTCTACATCTTCTTGGAGATGGGAGAGAATGAAGAGACTATTTCTCAACGCTGCAGACACATTTTTTTCTTTGCTTGTTTGTACCGAACACAGCAGCCCAGTAAGGAAATTGAGAGGAGATATTTAGCATTATTAGTTCTCCAGTGAAATCCCCCACATCTTCACCCAACAGTATTGGAGTGAAGCTGGAGCTAGACCAGGACAGTGCTGAGACAGCAAGGCCATGTGATCTGAACCTGTCAGAAGGCTTTGGTGTCGCAACCACCCCTCACACCACAGGGTCCCTTGTTGGTTAGTCGTGAGCGGGTTTTTTATAGCATGAGGACTGTACTTTCATTTTGAGAAAGCAGTTTGCCCTTAGCCAGAGTGAGAGTTAGATAAATTACTCTCCTCACAGATTATTAATGACTAAAATGCTCTGCCTGGAGATTTTTGAAACTTCCGTGAATGTAAACTGAAAAAGAGTCGCTTAAATGCTGCAGGCAGTTTTCCACCTCGCAGGAAGTCGAGATTCAATAATCCTTTAGGCTACAATCTTCCTTATTAGAACTACCAGCTGCTGGTTAATCATTTACAATATTTACACAAATGTAAAGCAAGCATCTACCCATTACTCCTTGTTGAAAAGTGTAAAGTTATCACCAACCTGAATGGTGTTTGGACTAGAAGTTCCTTTTTCCATTTAGAAGTAGAAAATTGTTACATTCCCGTTGAGTCAGACTTGCTTCTCTGTTCTGTTTGGTTCTAGGGATTGTTTCTAGAAGCCGAGGATCTGGACAGAGAAAACAGAGGAAAAACATGAGATCCAAATCTCATGCTAGAGGAATTGGACAGAGCCCGGCACAGCTCAGGTCTAACTGGGCCATAGCTGTCACATGCAATTGTTAAGACCTAATTCTCTTAAATATGTAATTGTTAGGTTGAGGCATATAGGGCAAGGCCACCCCCTAGTGGTAGGGGTTGGGATCGTTCCTTAAGAAAGGAGAAACTCTCCTGTCAATCATCCCAAGAAAAACCAATTATATCAAGATTAGGTTAAACCCCCAATTGAAGATGGGTTAAACACATATGCAGTTGTTTCTCTTTCTGAAATAAAATCTTGAAGTTGGCAGTCAGAGCTGTTAGGCTAGCTCCTTGGTCCCCAAGGACTCAGGCTTCCTTCTATTTTTCTGCTTACTTTACCTTAGTGAACAACTTCTGTTCTTAGGGTCACAAGATGGCTGCTGGAGCTCTAGCAATCATATTTACATCAGATCCTCAAAAGAAGAAAAATGGAAAAGGAAGGAAAAAGCGTGTGTGTGTGAGTATATGTGTTTTAGGGAAAGGCCTCCCAGCTGATTCTCTTTTAAATAGTGTTTCTGAAGTGTCCTGAACAGTTCCAAAGCTGGCTGAGGGCTGAGAAAGTCTCTTGCCTGGGCACTTTGCCACCCTAAACGAATGGGGATGCTATTACTACAGAGGCAGGAGAGTAGCTCTTGAGGGCAGCAGGACTGCCCCCTGTCTGGGAAGCAGGCCTGAACCGGGAGGGGCAGAGAAGTGTTTTCCCCCTCAAAGCCACTTGGCAGCTGGGCCTGAACTTCCTAGGGGCAGGTGTGAGGTGCACTCTGCCTCGTGGAGCCAAGGACAGGTACCAGGTGAGAATAGCTCTGTGACATGTGCTTCGAAGAGGGTTTTTTCTTTTATTAATATAGTTTATTTCTTAGAGCAGTTTTAGGTACACAGCAAAATTGAGAGGAAGATACAGAAATTGCCCATACACCTCCTGATACCACGCATGCACAGTCTCCCCCCATCATTAACCCTCCTAACCAGAGAGAACATTTGTTACAATTGATGAATCTATGCTGACACATCATAATCAGCCAAAGTCCACAGTTTACACTAGGGACCATTTTGGGCGGTGTATCTTCTGTGAGTTTGGACCAATGTAGCCATCATTATAGTATCATATGGAGTAGTTTCACTGCCCTAAAAATCCTAGTTGTCCCTCCCCACATCCAGCCCCTGGCAACCACTGATCTTTTTGCTGTCTCCATAGTTTTGCCTTTTCCAGAATGTCATGTAGTCGGAATCATATGGTATGCAGTCTTTTCAGACTGGCTTCTTTCACTTAGTAATATGCATTTAAGTTTCCTCCATGTCTTTTCCCGGTTTGATAGCTCATTTCTTTTTAGCACTGAATAATATTCCACTGTCTGATGTACTGCTGGGATCTTATTTTTACTGGTATGAACCATGGGAAATCAGTTTTAATGATGCCTGAAGATTATGATTCCACAAACCCTACCCCTCAGAATAAAATTGTGTCTGCACGAGAGCCCAGAACAGCAACAATTAAGCGGGTCAAACAAACTTGGCAATAAAAGAAAGAATAAATGGAAAAGGCCAAGTCCCACAGCATTGCATATCGACCTCCCAGAATCTGGCCTGTGCTTTCTTTCTGATCTCATCTCTTGCCTTCCATGGCCCTGTCACACTTGCCAGGTCAACTCTCTAGCTGGGTCGCGTCCCAGATACATCTCACTGTTTCTATGGTCTCTGCCTGGAATTCCTTCCCCAACCTCACTTCATGGGCCAGATGAACCCCAGTTCTTCAATCAAGTTGTAGCTTAAGAGTCAGCTGTGTGTTTGCTGCCTTCCCTGGCCCTCCACAGGCAGAGCTGAGTATCCCTTCCTTCCCTCTGGCCCCCAGTGCGCCCTGACACGTCCTTACTGCACTGAACCCCAAAGGCAGTTGGGCACAGGTCTGCCTCTCCCGCTGACCAATAAGTGCCTTGAGACTAGGAAGACTTTACTAGGTAGCAAGCTTCCAAGCCCATGATACACATACTAGCTGCTTAGTTAGTTAAAAGAATCTGGTTAAAAGAATCAATCAGTATGTGCACATATATTTATTTACATTTACTTGGTTTTCCTATTTAGGCCGCCAGAATATTGACCGCAATCCTCAGTTGGAGGCGCTTGGGTTAGATTTATTTGTCAAAATGCCTAAATGGTTTATTTAGCTTGGGCCCTGGGAAATACACACACACAAAAGGATTCCCCAGAAATACTGCCACTGAGAATATGCAAAATTCATAAACACAACAAAAGGATGCATTAGCAGTATTAGTACTGAGAATAGCTAAATCTACAATGTGGGACTAATTATGTTATGCTTCTCTAAGGGTTAACTTAAGTAGACGTAAAACAAGCAACAAATATTTCACAGTGTGTTCGGATATTAACTTGTAGTTCCTTCTCTCTCTGGAATTAGAAAAGTTTTTAAGAAGTAGGGCTGATATGTTAGCTAAGACAAGGTAAGATAGGGTTTGTTAAGAAAACAAATACAGTGGCACCTGGGTTAAGGCCTCTGCCTTCGGCTCAGGTGTCCTGGGATTGAGCCCCGCATCGGGCTCTCTGCTCAGCAGGGAGCCTGCTTCCCCCCCCCTCTCTGCCTGCCTCTCTGCCTCCTTGTAATCTCTGTCAAATAAATAAATAAAATCTTAAAAAAAAAAAAAAAAAAAGGAAAGGGAAGGAAATACACCCACAAAAACAAATCCAAAATCTCAGAGCTCTAATGTGACAAAGTCTTATTTGCCACACTTGCAAGTTTCCTCCAAGTGGTGTCTGTGCCCCCTCACATGTGTGGCCTCTGAGGGCACTGGGAGACCCTGGGCCCCTCCACTCAGCCTACTTCCTGTTGGCCAGGATCCTGTCACATGGCCCCAAATGACAGGCTAGGAAACGAGAGGGATCCGTGGGTCATGAGGGGGGAAATCAGGGCTCTGCAGGGAAGGAGATTCTGAGGTGGTGGTTACCATGGGAGGCAACCCTGAGGGGCTGCTCTTGGGGTCCACATCTATGGCGAGAAGCAGGATTGGACAGAGTGAAGGGTTAAGCCTCCGCGCAGTATCCCGAGCAGACTTAGCTGACTTTGGGGGGTGGAGAGAGTTTCTGAAGACAAGATAACTTCAGGGCAGTCCTGAGCTGGGGCACAAGGCCCAGGCCTTTGTAACTCTGTGTTGGCTGGTCACTGGATCAGGCTGTCCTGGGAAGGGCCATGATGCTGAGCGAGGTAGCTCCCCCCAGGTGATTCCAGAGAGGACAGGCGGTTGGGAGTAAGCCATGCTCACAGCCCAGACGAGGGCTGAGGGGCTTAGCGCTGCACCCCTCTGGTGAGCACGAGAGCCTCTTCCAAGCAGATGTCTCGGCACAGACCATATTTAAATCCTCTTTCATCATCCAGGCTGTAAACTAATCCCCTGCCTGACCTGGGAACCACACCAGTTGTCTGCCGTTCCCCTAGGCTCGCTTGTAAAGCACATTCTTCATCCCTAACTATTCTAGCTGTCCCTGCTGGCTACTGCACAGATTTAAGCTCTGCCGAACCCCCAAAGAACATTGTGCAAAATTCCTGCTGCCCACTTCACCAAGGGACAGCCTCTCTCCATCTGCACTGGGTCTTTGCTGGGCTTACTGTGCCTCCTTGGTCTGCCTCTGGCTAAGTAGGCCAGGACTCCTCAAGCTAAATGGCCTCTTTCAGGGTGTTGAGCATTAGCAAACACCCACTCCTCCAATAATACAAACCGTACTTGGTTTTCCTGTGGAACCATGTCATGCCCACTCCACATGGGTGACACAGCACACAGCATGACCCTATGAGGAGCATCCGTGCAAATCTTGCGTTTTTTCATTGGGTCTCCTGGGACCCCACTCTTAACTTGCTCCAACAGCACTCTTTCTGTGGAAGCAGTAATAATGGCTGGCATCAATTGTAAAGCACTTTACACATGATAACTTACTTGTCACAACTGTCCTCTGCAGAATTACTATCATTTTTCCTACTTTACATATAAGAAAACCAAGGACACTTGCCCAAGGTCACATGAAGTGTAAATGGTGGGACCAGTGTCGAAGCCCAGGGAGTCTGACTGTGGAGTCCAGGCACTTAGTCACTATGTTGCACTGCCTGTCAGCATCAAGGGTTTCTTAAAACTCGGGTTTCTGGGAGGCAGGCCCATAAATCAGCAAGGCATAGTTTCCTGGAACTTCTCACAAGGGTCATTTAATGTACTCCAATATTGTGCATGAAAAGCCCAATAAGGAATGAAGACTGATCTGGGAACTCTGCTCACAAGCCGGAAAGATGAATTAAAAGTGAGTGAACTTAGGGAGGGGGATTCCCTTAAAAAATTGGAACTAGCGTTCAAGTACAAATGCATGGACTTCGATCTTTGATGTTTGGGACAACATTTGAGTAGCTTTTGTGAATACAGATTGCGCTTCCATGAAGCAAAAAGTGAGTCAATTATGTTTAGATTTGGAGGGGATACAGCAACCAGTATTTGTGGGTGGGGAAAGGGAGGGTGGAGCTTCCCCTCACCCCCACGGGGCCTCTTTGTGTCTCTCCCCAAAGAGAGGCCAAGAACAGGGCTGCAGCCCCGAGCGCCCTCACCCCCCCTCCTTTTACAGAGGAAGCCTGCCCTCAGAGAGCCTCTGAGTTATGTGGTGGTGGTCTTCTTTCTTGAGCTACCTGGTGAGAGCTGGGGGACACCTCATAAACTTGATCTGAATGCTGGACAAGGGGCTCCGTCATTGGCAGGCATGACAATGTGGGGGTCGTTCTCCATACCCTGTTACCTGGGAAATGGGCTGGAAGGAATCTTGGTGCCACACTTCTTCGAAAGGAATTCCAACCTGTCACGGCGGCTCCCCTGTTTGGATACAAATAGCTGTAAAGAGGCTATCGACCAAGCTTCCCAAGTCCTGCCCGGGGATGAAACGTGCTTGCCATAGGCCGGGTCTGGAGGTGATTTGGGTCTGACAGCTCGGCCTCCAAACCACACTTTCCATGTGTCAGGAAAATGAATCCCATGTCCTCTGCACAAGGTTTTAGCAATTAGACCTTTATTAATACCGAAGAGCAGCTGGAACTAGAAATAGTCTCAGGTGCTCACATTCTTTCAACATACATATTTCCAGAGTGGAGGCAGCTGGGGAAACCAGATTCATTCATCTTGGGCCAAAATTCTCATACTCTTGACCCCATGTTTTGGGCCTGGACTTTGTGGCTCTGAGAAAATTTGGCTGTGATGTGTGGCTCTGGCAAGTCTGACCCTCCCCGCTGGAGTAAGTGTCTCCTCCCTCTCCTCCCCCTGTCCCCCCTGTTGTCTCTGATTCAGGTTTTCAAAAGGAGCTTTCCTTCTCATGTTTGGGGTCTCCTTTCTCCCCCAGTGGGAATGTTCTCATTTATAACCCTCCCCCCTTCCCACTCCACTCACAAACTTCTCCCTGCACACATATGCTGGCCGGGGCTTCACAGGAAGACTGGAATTGGTTGAATCCAGCTGCCTACCTGTAAGAACCCTTCTATAGCTTCTGCCTCAATTTCCCCCAGGCATGCCCTCACCTGTGGAGTAGCCCATTTCCGTTAGAGGATAACTCTGGGTATTGGCAAGTTCTTCCTTGAGTTCCACTTAGCTCTCCTCCCTCACTCTGGCCTCATCAGTACAATCCCAGTTTACGTTCACCACATGGAATGGAACATTTATTTCTAGGCATATGGACCTCATGAATGTCCTGCTCATTTGTCATCCTCATTCCCAACATTCATTTCCCCATCTCGTTCCAGCGAAAGAGGGGAGGAGAGTGTGAAATCCACTCCTTCTCCCTGTCAAAGGACAGAGGATGATTTATCCTTTAAGAATGCGGTCTAGGGGCGCCTGTTTGGCTCAGTGGGTTAAGGCCTCTGCCTTCGGCTCAGGTCATGATCTCAGGGTCCTGCGATCGAGCCCCACATCGGACTCTCTGCACAGCAGGGAGCCTGCTTCCTCCCCTCTCTCTGCCTGCCTCTCTGCCTACTTGTGATCTCTGTCTGTCCAATAAATACTAAATAAAATCTTTAAAAAAAAAAAGAATGCAGTCTAATGTCACCTCCTGCAGAAAGTGTCTCCATTGGCTTTCTTTATTTTCTCCACTTCTGTGAATTCCTATCATATTAAGTACAGTTATGGTTCAATTATGCCCCCTCCCAAAAAAAGATGTGTTGGAATCCTAACCTCCAGTACCTCAGAACAAGACCTCATCTGGAGATAGTCTGTACAGAGGTAATCAAGTGAAGTGAGGTATTTTAAGGTGGGCCCTAATCCAATGTGATTAATGAACTATTAAAAAGGGAAATTTGGATACAGAGACACACCTAGAAGAAGATGATGTGAAGGGGCGTCTGGGTGGCTCAGTGGGTTAAAGTCTCTGCCTTCGGCTCAGGTCATGATCCCAGGGTCCTGGGATCGAGCCCTTTGTCGGGCTCTCTGCTCAGTGGGGAGCCTGCTTCCTCCTCCCTCTCTCTCTGCCTGCCTCTCTGCCTCCTTGTGATCTCTGTCTGTCAAAAAAAAAAAAAAAAAAAGAATATTATGTGAAAAAACCCAAGATGAAGGCAGCTGTCCACAAGCCAAAGAGAGGGGCCCGGAACAGACCCTTCCTGCAGAGCCAACCTCCGTGTCACACTTAGAACCTCTGGAAGTGTTAGACACTCAATTTCTGTCATTTGAACACCTAACTTGGGGTATTTTGTGAAGGCAACCCTAGCAAGCTAGCACAGGGATTACTTGAGGCCTTTTATTTTCTGCATTTTTTTCCTTTAAGTTTTATCAACAGAAAAGTATAAAGAAGAAAATAAGCCAAAAAGAATGGTAGTGTATAGTCTTCTTGCTCAGAATATTCCTGCTGTTAATATATATGTATGTAAACACATGCACTTACACAAATATATATTTTTTCATTGTATATTATATAGAATTATATAAATTATACATGTAACAGTAGTTTTCTGAACTCCTGTTATATGTAATATATATTATCATATAATATATAATTTTCTGTTATATATAATATATAGTATATATTACATATATGATCTCAATATCACATAGACAGTATATGTATTATGTATATATACTCAAGCATACACATATACTCATAAATATACAAAATACACCTATGTATATAATATCTGCTGAGTTACGTGATTTAAATACTTCAAAAAAGTGCTAAAGAAAGAGCGGTTTTCCACTCCCTAGTTTCTCTTTCCATAACTGTTTACCACTGTAAGCAATTAACCACTGATTCTCCTTGCCTCAGAATTATTTGTATTATACTACCAACTATCTATCTTTTTAAAAAAATTCATACAAAAGGAATCACATTTTAGACATGCTTCTTCCCCTTGCTTTTTTAAAATGCTATGTTGGAAATCCATGGAGATTAGCACTTGGACTTAAGGAACCACTCTACCCAAAGGCCTGGATTTTCTACCAGCCCCATCCAGGGTGGATTAGGAATGTGCTGGAGCCCCTCAGGGGCTGGGGGAATGGGGGGGTGGTGCAGAGAATGGAAGTGTTTTGCCTGAAGTGACACAGACAGCTAGCAAGAGTGGTTCCAGCTGTTAGGGATGTCAAGACATTTCCCATAATTAGGTGATTTTTTTTGTCACCAAAACAATGTAAGGGTGTCACCTATGAAAAGAAAAACATCTCATAGCTGCACATGTACAGAAAAAGAACAAAAACAAAATTTGGAAACAGAAATTTCAGACCTGTTTACAGCTCTTTCAAAGGAAGAGTTTTCATGGGTTGAACATATGTGTTAAATATGTAAACGTGCAACAGATTCCAAAGAGTTTGTAGGAATAATTGATTGACATCAGGGGAAATAAAAATATAATAGTCGAATTTAAACAAAGCATGTGTAATTGAAAAGTGGGGTTGAAAAATGAAGATCGTGACTTAGCCTTCCTCCAAGTTGTTCTCATTTATATCCTCATGTCTTTGTGAAGTAGCCAGATTTTTTGGTTTTTGCTATTATTACTTAAACTGCCAGCTAATTTCTTAGTAGCATAATAGACACTGGTAATGAAACAATACCTTCGGAGAAAATAATGGACACTTTAGAATTCTATTCTCAGCTAAAGTAAAATTCAAAAGTGAAAGTAAGCTAGAGACATCAATAGGCAAGCAAAGATCGAAATAATCTACAATTCGCAGCCCCCCATGGAAAGAATTCCAGAAGCTCTACGTCTCTGGGAGAAGCCATGAGAAGCAAGAAGAAAAGTCTCATGGAGAGACAGAGAAAGAAAGACACGGGCAAATCTAAATGAGCACTGATCACAGAACGATATAATGATGATCTGTTTGGGATCAGAATCCCAAGGTGTACCTAAAATAGTAGACAAGGAGAGCACATGGTATGAGAAAGAATGATCAAATGGATATGGGTAAGGTAATGTTCAGGAGACAAGTAAAGATGTTGATTAACCTTAGGCTTCACCATGTAAAAATGTCAGTGTGAAGATGGCAGTAAAAATTGGGATTGCCTGGAAAGCATCCAAAAGCAACAAGAGGAATGGAAAATAAAATTCAGTCTTCAATTTTAGCAACACCAGGAGACAGCTAAAAGTTGAATCATAAAATTAGGGGAAATGCTCCCCCAACATAGTCCACATCAGGAAAGGAGGCGCAGGGGTTAGAGATGATCTTGCGATGGTTGCAAATCTCAGAAAAGTTTAGGAAAACCTGTGTCTCAAAAGAAGGTTATAAATCTTAATGCAAGAGCAGTGGGGATGTGGTATGGACAATGATGGCCAAAAGTCCTGGCTGTGTTTTAGTTCTAAGAGGGAGAAGTAGAGCAAAGAAAGAATCATCTTACAGCTAGGCCAGAAACTAACCATCAAAAGGACTTAAAAATTCTGAAGTCGCCAACTTTTAAGAATGTAGTCTTAAAATTTATGAAAGACAAATGACAAGAATCACAAAAAAATGAAGAAATTCACAATCGTAAGGAGCTAGTTTAACGCAATGCTCCATATTAAGGAGATTAAGCAAACCAAATAATTAGTAAACATACAAATGATTAAAGCAACACATTTAAGAACTTGAATATAAGAATTTCCTGTATCTAACAATTAGCGAGTACGCATTGTACTTATTATTGAATGACCACACACTTGGCCACAAAGCAAGTATCTAAAAGTAACACATGAATCAATATCCTACAGATCACAGCCCCTTCCAAAAGGCCATTAAATTGGAAGCAAATTACAAATGTAACTACAGAAAAGGAACCATATCTTTGGAAATATCAAAACATTTCTGAATTATTAATGAGTCAAAATAGAAATGATAATGGAAATTTAAAAATATCTAGAGCTGAATGAGGAGGGAAAAAGTGCATATCACAATTGTGAGACGTAACTAATGCAGTGCTTTGGAGAGGAAATGACGGGTAGGCATACACACATGCACATACACCCAAAAAAGAAGAAATTTTGAGGATGAATGAACGCATCTAAATTAAAGAAGCTAGAAAAAAATACCAATGAGAGCCCAAGAAAAGACAAAGGAAAAAGGGAAGGAAAAAAGATACAGATTAACGGCAAAATGAATGAAATAGAAGACAACTGAAATGATTAACAAAGGCAAAAGAGGGGCAGCTGGGTGGCTCAGTTGGTTAAGTTGCTGACTCTTGATTTTGGCTCAGGTCATGATCTCATATCCTGGGATTGAGCCCCTTGAGGGGCTCTGTGCTCAGCAGAGAGTCTGCTTGAGGATTCTTCCTCCCTCCCAAGCCTCTCTGCTCCTCCTTCCATTTGCTCTCTTTTTGAGACATAAAGTTTTGAAACAAACATTGGCACACTGCATCTAGTAGGGTTGCAAATAATTTGCCACATACACGATAAAGAAAAAACATGTAATTACCTTAAAAGATGCAAAAAATTCATTTGATAAAATTTGATACCCATTTATAACCAATTCTTTTAGCATACCAGAAATAAGAACAACCCAATAAAATTTGTCTACTATCCATCTACAGTTAAAGTCATACTCAATGCATCTCTAAAATTTCACTGAAGTTTAATTTCACTGAAGTTCAGGAACAAGGCAAGGATGACTAATATCAACAGCCCTTACTCAAAATTGCTTTGTAAGTCTTAGCCAATGAAGTAATGACAAGAAAAAGAAATAAAATGAATATTCAAAATTGAAGTATGGAAGTATCATTATTTATGGATGCTGTGATTATCTATTTTTAAAAATCCAAGAGAAGAGAAGTAATCAGCAACTATTAGAAGAAATAAGGAAATACACAAGTTGCCTCATTTAAAACTGATTTTTAAAAATGGTTTCCGAACACCTGCAACAAATTATTAGAAAATATAATTTTTAAAAAAGACACTATTTACAGTTGTAGCAAGAGTTATGAAAACCTCCTAAGATAGCTAATAAAAACAAGTAAAATCTTTACAGGTAGAAGTATAAATCTATATTAAATAATATAAATGCATAATTTATCAAGAAGGCCTAGGTTGAAAGATGTACCACATTTCTCACTGGGAAGACTCAATTTTACAAATGGCAAAAAGTTACCAAATTATTCCATTAGACACATTTCCTTTATCAATTTGATAGCGTTTTTCACAGGCAATCAATTAGCTAAGCCTAAAATTTTGGAAAGGTAAGAACTAAAGAAAGTCAGAATAAATTTGAATCTATAGACAACAATACTTTATTGCATACTTGGAATTTGCTAAGAGGAAATCTTAAATGTCTTCAACACACACACACAAATGGTAACTGCTGAGGTGTGTAAACGAACATTATTATGTTAATTGTTCACAGTATATGAATATATCAAATCATCACATTGTACACTTTAGACTTAGAAGTGTTATTTGTCTGTTGTATCTCATTAAAACCAGAAAACAAATGAATAAATGTGAGGACAAAGAATGAGGTGAGTCAGTGCACCAGCCGCTAAATATTGCCATTAGCTGTAATAATGTTCACAGGACAGCGTGGTGCATGGACAGGCTAATGGGCCAGCAGGATGGTTTGGAGAGTCAAGGGAGTGAGCTCCTTGTACATGGAAATGTGTATTTGACAGAAATGGCATTTCAAACACTGGGAAAAGCTGGACTATCCTTGTGAGGTGCTGAAACATTTAGCTTTCTATTTGGAAAAGATAAAATTAGATTTCTACTTCACCACATAAGCAAAAGTAAATTCCAGATGGACAAAAATTTAAATGTGAAGAGCAGAAATTTAGAATTTTTAGAAAACAATATGGGAGACTATCTCAAATGCAGTTATGAGCAGATTTATTAAAGAACCAATACCCACAAATCTTAAGATTGATGAATTTGACTATGTCAGAGTCCTAAACTCGTTTATAACAGAGGGTAACATAAACATGATTTTAAAAACTAGATACAGTTTAGCAGAAGGTATTTGCAGTTGAAATACTTTAGAGTAAAGGCAGCATAGTTACAAATGGATAAGCGAAGGGTCAGCCAGTTTTTCAGAGGAACAAAGGATTGGAACCGGGTCCCTCTCCTGTCCCCTTCCCTTCCTCCTCTCCTGTTTCCCATGGGGCTCTCCCCTTCTCTCTCCTCCTCTTTCCCTCCTGTTCCCTCCCTCACACACATACACACATAAAACTGGCTTGTAAACATAGACCAAGGTTTAAGCTTATGAGTCATCAAGGAAACGTAAATTAAGACGACTAAATGCCTTTCGCACCTATCCTGTTGGAAAATTTTGGAAGCTTCACAAGGGATGGTGAGGATGCAGGAAACCAGGACTTTCAGATCTGGTAGGAATGTGAGCCGGTACAGCCACTTGGGAGAGCAATTAGCCAATACCCGGGAGCATGAGGAGGTCCACGCCTTGCCACTTAGTAATCCCGCTTCCAAGTGCCTATGCTAAAGAAACCACATACACGTGCACGGAGACGCGGGCACGAGCACGCTCACCCCATGGAGGCGCGGGCACGAGCACGCTCACCGCCGCAACAACCACAAAAGCAAACCACTAACTTTCATCCACAGGGAGACAAAAACACCGTGGTGTCCCGGGCTGCTGTTAAATGAATGAACGAGGCCTACGCTGTGTTCAAATAACCACCTAAAATAGATGGTACCTGACAAAAAGCCAATCTCAAAATCATATACACAATAGGATGACATTTTAGTAAATTCTGAAGGCACAGAAATGATAGTAAATGTTTCGGACACACAAATGGTAGGGAGAGAACAGAAGCAGGCATGGGAATCCCACATAGCAGCTTCAGGCAGAGATGCCTTTGCAGGGGGAGGAAGAAGAGAGTAAGAGCAGGGGTGTGGGGCCCGCTATAGTTTTTTTTTTCCCTTTTGTTCCGAGGGCGTGTAAGTAAAAATGAGAAAATGTTAACAGCTATTTAATGTGGATGGTAGGCAGATTAGCTGTGTATTTTGCTTTCTGCACCCTTCTATAGGTTTGAAATATTTCTTTTCTTTTCTTTTTTAAGATTTAATTTATTTGAGAGAGAGAGCACGCATGAGCCGGGGGGCTGAGGGAGAAGGAGAAGCAGACTCCCCACTGAGCAAGGAGCCCGAAGCGGGGCTTGATCCCAGCACTCTGGGATCACTACTGGATTGGAACGCAGATGCTTAACTGACTGAGCCACCCCAGGCACCCCCTGAAATATTTCTCAACTAAAAATGAACATAGAAACATTGTTTAAAAGCCATAGAACAAGAATTCAAGTCCTTTCCTTTTGAAACTCCTTTGATACAATAAATATGGGTGTACATCTCATGGGCGGGCATGGGAGAGCTGGTTGTTGAGGGTGCAGTCCCAAATTTGAGGACAGACTACACGTCCCACAGGGAAGAAAGGTCACAATGATTCCTTATTCTTTTTGGTTATTGTTTGGTGCCTGTCGCTGAGGAAAACAACTGCAGTTTGGCATTTGAGCTAAATATAAATGCAGCAAGGAAAGACCCATGTGAAGGGCTTTCCCCAGGGACCACATGCTTGGCTGTCATGCTTACCGATGGCAGTCACAAGTTCCCTTTGGCTGCCAAAATGTCATCCAATGGTGGCACCTATCTTTGTGCATGTGGCGTGAAGCCACCTTACAGACCGCAGGTAGCAGGGTCCGTCTGCACTGGCCGCAGCTCACCCAGGATGACCTTGGATAGCTCATTTATTGGGATAAAAAGATGAGAATGGAGCTCACTGTGGAGACAATGGAAAGATCAGTGGCGGCCAGTGAGCGAGCAGGGAAGGGGGTATAGGCAGTAGCACAAACAAAACACAGGATCTTTAGGGCAGTGAAACTTCTCCAAATGCTACTATAATGATGGACACGTGTCATTGTACATCGATTGAAACTCGCAGAGTGCACAACACCAAGCATGAGCCCTGCGGTGTGCTGTGGACTTGGGATGAGGATGACGGGTTGGAGCAGGTTCATCACTGCTAACGAATGTAGCACTCTGGTGGGGGTGCTTGGGGGCACCATCGTAACGGCGAGCAGGATGGGTGTCCAGGCAGAGGGCGAACCTGCACGTTGATGGAGCAGCACAGAGACCCCAACTAATCGGAGTTGGGGAGGCCCCTGCAAAGATGTCCTGAATGAAGCTAGGGGTCATTCCTTTTTGCCCCTACATTGACCCATCATCAGATGCAGATTTTTCTGAGGAAGGAGTTCTAATCTCAAGGGGGGCAACCACCTGTATCAAAAGGCAACTTCAGGGGAGGGACTCAGCCAGGGTCTGGCAGCGGACAGCCCTGGGGGCCGCCAGGAGGCTGTGGGCCTTGGACCCAAGGGGGTTCGGAGCAGCGCCCGCAGCATCTGCCCCACGATGGCGGCAACCCCTCCCAGAATTTTGTCTGTTTACATCCTTCCCTCCAAGACATAAGGGAAAGTTTCTGAGTGACCCTGGTGTCAGGCCATTCTTTCAGAGGCACGGTCCAAGTCTCTGAGATTCTTTTAGAGGCCTCCGGGATTCTTTTAGAGGCCTGCTGAAAGCAGCTCAGAGACACCTTGGGCAAAGAGGCTGACATAACCGTAAGTGGTTTGGTCTTGGACTGAGGTTTGAAAATAAACCTCCCAATGGAACATTTGGAAAGCCTTCTGAGAAAGCCCCTGAATAAATACCATAGCCCTCTGCACCATCACTTGGGCTTGTTTTGGCGTGGTTTCCTGGGCCTCACACTGGGCCCTGGCCGGTAACTGAGGCGATGTGGAAAGCACAGGGGAGCCCTGAGCCAAACCCTGTCCCCACCATCACACCACACCAGGCAGCCAGCAATCCTGGCTTCACACTCCCAGGCTGAGGCTCAAGGGCGAAGCCGAGTTGAAAGTGACTTCCAAGGGAGCCCGCACTCTGGAGAGACCCACTGTCAGAAGAACAACCTTACACAAGCCGCAAGACTTTGATTCCAGTCTTTTGTTGCTCTAAATCCTGCTAAGAGGTCTTATTGCGCTCATCTGCTTAAATACTGTGCAGAGCCTGATTTAGTGCTGCTTTCGTGACTTGGAACCATCCAGAGTCTCAGAAGCCTCTCTCTGAACCGACTGTGGTGTCTGAAGCTCTGGGGTATGACACCTTTAACGGTGTGATGTGGGGCAAGGCACCGCTCTGTGAATCTGCTTTCTTCCCCCTGGAAAATGGGGTTGATAAAATGACCTCTAAGACTCTGTGCCATCTTCCTGTTCAGGGAATCTGTGGCCCTCCCCTGCGCATGGAGGTTGCAGAGAATGACACGTATTTGTACAGATGCTGGCACATCCGAGAATCTGCTTTGTTAGAGCAAATTCTTGCCATCAGATTTCTTTCAAATGGATGAATATATGAATATATCAGGCTTATTTGCATTGGCTGCTTTCGCTCAAAATCAGCAGCTCGATATTCACTTGCATCACCAAAATAGACCCCTTTCAGCAGCCTGGGAATTTTCTGGGGCTTGCATACAAGTGGCGATTATATATTTTTTAAATCCATAGGGTTATTTTAGAAGTTTAGTGGAAGGTAGAAGAGAAAGCCTACTGACTTGTCAGGACATCTGCATTGCAATTTGTGTCAACGACTCACCTTGTGACATTGGCAAGCCATTTAATGCCACCGAGCTTCTGATAGAGATGCCGGTCAAGGTCAGCCCTGCCTACTTCACGTGGTAACTGCAAATATCAAATGAAATGGAACTCTTGAGAGAACTCTGGAATCTGTAGAGCTTATCAAAATGAAAACAATTATTGTTATGTTAACACCTTCAAAGCCACACACGGGGAATCTGTTCCCTCCATTGCATTTGCTCAGGAAAAGCTTTCCTTTTCAAAGCAGAGGTTTTCTGTGCTGTCAGAATACAAACGGAGTGAACACAAAGATTTATTTTGCCAGCTTCTGAGGCTCCCAGGAGAATGATTCGCAGCAGTAAAAGTTGCTTAAACAGTTTGTGAGGTCACCTGCTCTTAGCAGCCACGATTGGTTGAGAAGGAACGAGCCCAGAAGCCACCTAGAGGATTGACACTCACACAGGGCCCTACAACAGGCAAAGGGCAATTGCTCAGGCAGCCTGCAGAGCCCTGAGATCCCCGTTTCTGCATTAGAATAGACAGTTCTATTCTGGCTCCTTCTGAGCACACGCTAGTCATGTGATCCTTCTGGTTGCAAGGATGACTGCAAATGTGAATCCAGTCACAACACAAAATCACAATCCTGAAGACTCTCTCATTTCTACCGTGCAAACTTTATTCTTTCCAGATTGCAGCAAGCCCAAAGAGCAATGCCTCGCCCATCCTCTCTCCCAGACATTTGGTCTCTAAGAAAAAAGAAAACTTGACAAAGACCCATCTCTCTGCCCTCCTGCCCGAATGGTAGCATTGCCGTAAATGCAGCATGCTTCAGCTCCTAGATTTAAAAAAAAAAATCTTGACATCCGCTGCTCTTCCAAAAGATTATTGAGAAAATACCCTAGTAAGCCCACTGATAGCTGATTTCTTGTTCTTGCTACGGGCTTAAAAGAACCTAGATGAAGCCCAGGGAAGGAGAATCCAGACTGCTTCCAGATCAGAATGGCTGACGAGAGCTCTGCTTCTATGTACTTCTTTACTGAGTCTCCATTTCCTCTTTCCACTTTTGGGAACTACTGACACTCAGTACTGGTGTCTGGGAGGGAACAGGCATGGCCGTCTAGAGGGGCCAGGCAGAAGGCCGGGCTCCGCATGTGGCCTTGGCACGAAGCGTGGAGACTCCAGGGGGATGGGGTCTGTTGTTATAGAAACCAGAGCCTTTCTGGGTGCACACAGGTAGGGGCAGCAAGTCATCCAGAACACAGTGCAAATAGTAAGACCTGGAATAGGGCCATAGGATTCAGCACACGCTGACAGGCAGACCTGCACGCAGTGCAACTGAGCATGACAGCCGAGCACAGGAGAGGGCCCTGTCTTTCCTTCCTCCAGGCAGATGCTGGCTGGCAGGTGCACCTTGCTCTCTCCTCAGTGAGGGAGAGCTTTGCAGGTGCTTGTGATTACACAGCCAGCGAGAGTTCAGTCTTCTGGGAGTTTCTTAACAGTCCTCGTGTCAGTTCCTTGTGGGTTCCCGTTTCTCCTCAGCCAATTAACTGCAGTTTCACATACCGGAAGGTAAAACGTGGGTTTACTTGAGTGGCTTTCCTCTGTCTTGCTTTGAATTTCACACACACACACACACACACACACACACACACACACTCACATGGGGTAACACAGATACCTACAGTAACCTAGACATCCACTAACACAGACACATCCTCTTAACCAGCCCTCCTGGGCCCTCCAGAGTAGACACTCACATTCCTGAGGTTGAGAGAGCTTAGCTGTGTTTTTAAACACCATGGCTGGAAAAGGGATGTTCATTTTAGAGTAGGATGGTTGCCAAGCTCACAGGAATTTGGGTTTGAAGTAATGAAGCCCCGGCTCTTTTAAAAATAGCAAGGCTGCCTTGGTTAGGATTGTTTGTTTAACTTCCTTGAGATTTGTCATGGTGTGTGGTTTCCAAAAAACCCTGCCAGGGACCCTGAGGTCGACATTGGCTCTTTCCCTCATTTTTTCCAGGCTGTAAGAGAAATGTGTAGCACACCAGTCAGGGACATGCCTGTCCAGGGTGGCCAGTCTCAAGGTGAACCCTTTCATGCCTTGTGTCCCCAGACCAAGAATCTTGACCTCAGCTGTCAGTAAGACTCTCTCTGCCCAGACATCTCATGTTAGAAGTACCCCTAGGGTTCTTTAACCCATGGCTTTATAAATACAGCAAAAAGAGGCCAACTGGGAATGATTGATTCCAGGTATGAAATGAGAATCATGTACAGTTTTTTACACAGTTAATCTTAATACATTTCTATGCCCCACAAGCCATTAGTAATAGACATTATAGTTCTAGAATCCGGGCCCACAGCCTTTTGTATCAAAGACCTTTCTAGAGGCAAAGGTCTCTATCTGATCCTGTTCAGATCTTTTCTCCTTTCACTGTCCCTGTCATCATGTACTAGCGGCTCTCTTCTGTGTCCCTTACCATTCAGGTTCTGAGTCTGTTTATTTATTTTGATGGAGCAGAGAGACTCCTGTATATTCACCCAGACCCTTCTTTTTCCTCCAGAACGTGGAGGAAGACTCACTTCCCAGCCTCCCAAGCAATAGGAATCCTCTGAGTCCAGGCCAGGGGACTTTGGGCAGAGGTGACAGATGCCATTTCTGTGACCACATGGAACACAGGACCCCTTGCCCCTTCCCCAGACCCCCACCTCCTGATGGTGACACGGGTGAGAAACAGACCTTCAGTGTGTTCCTCTAGTGATATTCGAGGGTTCTTTGCTACAGCACTCAGGACTGACTCTCCCAGTGATAGAGGCTAGAAGTACTAGCTTTCAAGAATTCTTGAATTCTACTATGGCTCCCAGTCCAGGCTTTGCATAAATTTCTTGTTGACTGTGCACATAGCCAGGGTTACCCTCTTCAGCAGCATGGTTGTTGCTTGTCCTTCCCACTGCGGCTTCCGTGTGCAACGCTGGAGCACTCTCTCCTGTTCTGTGCCACCCAGAGTTGCATTTCATGGGAGACCTTTTAAAGGGTTCATAGCGCTTTGGTGCCCACAATACGAAAAAGTGTTCCCCACTGTACAAAACCCATTGCCCTCTGGCTCTTCCCGGGGAGCAGTAGCAGTCTTAAAGCTCAGACTTCCCTCTTCCCATCTTGACATGTGAGCCACGTAAGGCTGTAGGCAAGCCTGGAAGTCATCAGCCTTCCTGGATCTCCCTTGTTTGAAGATATTTTCAGTGCCTGAAGAATCCCCTGTGTTTATCTTCAACATCTGTCGAGCATCAGGACAAATTCCAAGGAATAAGGCAGTCATTGGCTGTCCACAAACTGTGACCTCTCCTGGACCTGGAAGATTTAGGAACAGTTCGTTTATTTTTGAGCTGGAGAGAAAGGACAATATAGATTAATGGGGAAAGCACAAGATTAGGTTATTGATCTGGATCTTAATCCAGACTCTTTCACTAACTTACTGGTCAAATGAGCTGCAACTTCTCATGGCCTTTGTTCCTGTTTCCTCACCTGTCATATGCAGATAATATCACTTTCTCTGGCTAACCTGCTGGGGTCTTTAATTGTCACATTATAAAAAAGGTATTATGGGTAGAAACATGGGAAAATTACACTGAGGAAAATAGAAGGAATTATGTAAAGAAAATTCACTTCTAGCCAGGTAGTTATGCGTGAGGGGCTGGCCAGATCTCCGCCAGAAAGTGTCGCTCTTTGAAAATGGACGCTGTTTTCTTAGGGTTCATTCAATGGTTTTCCTCCTTTAGCACACATACCAGAGTGTGACATGATGGTTTATGAGAGGGATACATGACCACTTTTCTGGTTAGCTTGTCAGATTAGTGATCTTGTTCATTTCCAATGTCTACTCAACAGTATTAGGGTTAACTATGCCTGTGTGGAAAACTATTGAAACGATGGTTAGAGAAGTTCACATTTGGGAATTTATCCTTTGTGTAGGTAGATAAGAGAAATGACACATACTCAAAGCTATTCACTGTTTAGAGGAGCAAAAGATTAGAAACATCTTGATTTGTACCATAAGGGGGATTGGTTAAGTCAACTGTGGACCATCCATGTGCTAGAAAAATAGGTAGATAGGAATGCTAGAACTCTGACATACTGATATGGAACATTCCTCCCAGGAAATTTCATTAAGCTAAAAAAAAAAAAAGCATATTACAGAAAAGCATGTAAAATTTGGTACTGTTTGTGTCAATATTTTTTAAAATGTGTTTGTTCGTGTATGCATGAGACATCTACCAAAACACTGGTGTTACTGTTTGCCTTTAGAAAAGAATTCAGATTGGCTAGGGAATAGACTGGGGGGAGGCCATTGAGTTTGTAAAATTTAAAACCATGTGCATGCATTAGCTCTTGAAAACCAAGGAAAATAAAACCCAAAACAAGATTAGATCCAGTCTGTTTTTAGTTGTAGTAGAATAAGTCTAAAGGAAATTTATCATTTTAACCCTTTTGAAGTAGCATCAAATACATTCATGTGGTTGTAGAACTATCACTATCTCTTGCCAGGAATGTAGGTGCAGTTCATTCATGATTCAGAGGTGCCATGCATTTCCATAAAGGACAAGAAACCGGTGTATCCCTCCTGAGGAGGGAAAAGTATCAGTGGAGGGTTTTTCTGAAGGCTCCTCAACCCTTCACTCCTCCACCCCAAGTGTAGGTGAATGACAAAGCTGATTGATGATTTGGGAGGAAGTCTGAAGTTGAGTTTTTTCTGGGTTTTCTCTTTTGTAGCATTCTGCCTCAGGACACACATACATTCTGCTCCTCCAACTGGTAAATTCAGGCAGACCCTGCCCCTGCATGGGAAGGCCTATAGCTCTAGGGTAGTAAGATCAACTTGGAAAGAAGGAGTAGGAAGCTCTTTTGAGTGAGGCTCAGAAAGGCATGCCTTAATTTGTCCAAGACTGACTCTATCCTCAGACTTCTAGAAAAGACATTGGCTGCAAAGCTCTAAGGAAGTGAATTATAGCTCAAGGTTGAAGGCAGCCAATCCAAGTTAACCTCTAGGCTTGACCCAGCCTCTGAAAGAGTCCAGGAGAAAGGCGGTACTTCCCCAATTATGAATGGGGGTGTGGGTTGGGGGAGGGGGTTGCCTATGCACCTGCAAAGGCAAGGCTCCTACTTCCTGCTTACACAAGGGGGAGGGGCCAGCCATCTCCCCAGCCACAAACCAAGAGCAGAGGGCATAGGGCTGGAGTCAAGGTTTTGCCATGCTCTGCTCATTGTTGTGCCCTGACCATAACTGCTATAGAGGAAGGCTTGATGATTCTTTAATAATGCAGCTTTAAAACTTCACAGCCCAAGGGTCAGGGTCCATTTCCTAGAATCTGCTCTCCGTCCCACCGATCACTTTGTTCTGCCTCAGAAAGGTGGGGAGTGGGGATCCACACACCTGCCACTGTTCCTGTCTTTGCCCTAGTAGAGCCAGTGTGCCTGTGGTCTGGTCATTAATAAAACAGATATTTTCATCTTTAGACTCCTGTGTCAAAATCTCTATCAGCTCCAAATTCAGAGGGGGGATAAGGGATTGATTTATCATAACCTGTTTAACCCCCAATTTTTCATTAAATTGCCAAACTATGACTTTGACCATCATCGGCTGTTATAGAATTTTTTCTGGTTGCTTCAGAGGATACAATAGTCTAATAATGCTACTTTCTAGGCTAACTGATCTTCAATAATACTATGGGCAGGATATCAGCAGAGAGGCAGCTTCTGAATCCAGATGAAAATTTTAACAATAAGAACTTTATAGTCACAAGAATAAAAAGAATTAATTTTAATTTACAAAAGTATATTTGCTCAAGATAAACATCCTTAAAGGACTTTCAAATATGAAAATATGTTATACTAGAATGAAATTCTATGGAAGAAATGGAATAGAAATACAAGTCCATGGAGGAAAGACGTGAATTAAAATTTGTGACTTTTAGGGATGAACTTGCCCATACATTTTTTAAAAGGATAATGGCCATGTAAATAAAATGAGTTGGTTCGACAAACAAAATGCTAGAAATCTGGCTTCCCAGGTTACATCCAGAGAGAAAGTGTTATTAAGGAATTTAGGGACGTATCCATCTCAATAGGAACAGAAAATCTTTACAGACATACTTGCAGTGTGCAATTATCACACATTCAACTCACATGTGTTTAGAACAACCTTCTGTGAGCAAGCTGGGACTGTCTGAAGGCCTTATAACTCCAGCGTGCCTCCTTCAGTGCTGAAATTCATTAGATTAAAAAACAAGTCCCTAGGGCGCCTGGGTGGCTCAGTGGGTTAAGCCGCTGCCTTCGGCTCAGGTCATGATCTCAGGGTCCTGGGATCGAGTCCCGCATCGGGCTCTCTGCTCAGCAGGGAGCCTGCTTCCTCCTCTCTCTCTCTCTGCCTGCCTCTCTGCCTACTTGTGATCTCTCTCTCTGTCAAATAAATAAATAAATAAATAAATAAATAAATAAACAAGTCCCTAAAATCCCAACGCATGTCTTTGTCAGATCGCAGGTAGGAAGGCTGCTTTCATCCAGAAAGGGATTCCTTCTAGGAAATCGAGGTTGGAATCTCCACTCGCATGGCCCACATCCTCAGAAAGAGGAGAAAGATGAACGTTCTCACTTTACATATGACATGGGTTCGCGGACTCAGTAAAAATAGCTTTAATAAACAACCATTCATCTGTCTTACGAGCATAGAATAAAAGGCTTAGATTAACTTCTCAAAGCAAAGATTTTTAACTGGTCTATGGCTCCCCAACCATTCACTGAGGGGTACAGCTTGCAGCTTGCTCATTCTGGTGGGGTTCTGATGAAGCCATTCCAGCAGAGGGCTGCGTGTGGGACTCGCACCATTTCCCCCACTTTAAAGCTGCTCTCATGGAACTGTGCTCGGTATGAGGTCACGGCCCACTCTGCAGGATGTTACAAGAAACAGTCCTATGAAATTCATTAACTCATTTTTGTACTTCTTGAGGAATATTGTTGTCTGTTGTGTGTGATTCACTGTTCTATGCAGCTCTTTTTTAATGAGGAGTTCAAGGTAGAAATCCCTTTCAATTTTTATAATCAAGAATAGCAATATTTCTCCTGAGCATCTTACTTAGTTTGAATCTTCTGGGTCCCCTAATTAATTAACAGAGCTGCCTTCACCCTGAGTTGACTGCTATGAGGTTTGAGTTGAGTTTGTGGCCTAGTGCTAGCAAGTGCCCTGAATTCACAGCAAACATTTGCGGCAGGGGACAGGAGTGGTGCTCACTTTACTACTAGTCTCAGTTTTTTCTTCTTTATGCTTACTTTGCCCTCTCTACACTTTTCTTACAGACTGAATTTTAATTAGGACCTTCTGTTGAGATTGGCGAGAAACTCAATTAAAGAAAAAAGAACGTTATGACTATTAAAACACAGCCCAGAGGTCTAACCTCAGCCATGGCTGCGTCTAGGAATTGCCCCATCCGTGCTCAGTAACCCTTCGTCCCTCAGCTTTGCTCTCTTGTCTGTGGCCTCCTTTCTCAGGTCCCTGCCTCCCCACCTCAAGTTTGTGGCAGCCCCAGGCTTGTAGCATCCTACAGAGAGCAGTACCAGGGGAAGAAGAGCTTCTCTTTCCCTGTAATTCTGCCAAAGTTCCCAAGATTGGATTTCCATGGAAGACTTGACCAAGCCTCTGAGACCAAGTGGATGGAATTCTCAGATTGGCTAAGGGTGGGCCACACACAGTCTTCAACCTGTGAGGAGATGGTGCCAGTTCCCCCCAACAGGCAGCTTGTTCCCTCAAAGAGAATGGGAAATAATACAGGTAAAATGGATATGAAACAGACCCAACCAAAAACCCACTCTATCCATTTATATCAAATTTATCTTTTAAATTGAAGCATGTGCATCTTTGTAGGCCCCCTAATGTCTTTTCTAGAACAAAGTAGGGTATTAATAAATACATGTGTGATCAACTTGTAATTTGTCAGTTGCTCAGCAAGCATGAAATCAGAACAAGGGGAATCACATGTATGATACAAATATTTTATAGCTCCATTCTCTGAGAGCTGAATCATCTGTCTGCACAACCAAGAACAGACAGGCCACTGTCTGGAGACACATGACAGGTGCTTTCTTCCTTGTCTCCCTTCGTAGAGCTGCGGTTGTCCAACCATCCTGAACCTTCTTGGGTATGGCAATGCAATGCCCTCCATGCAGCTTTGGACAAGTCAATGGATCTAGAATTTCTGGCCTTCCTGCTTTAGGCCTGGAAGCCAATCCACCTTGTCCTGTCTGTATATTTCTCAACACATGAATTATGAGCTGACATTAGACCACAACTTTCAGAGCTTGGGGAGATGTTGAATCTACTAAATATTTACATGGGAGGCAGAAGATTTCCTCTTTTCTTCTCACAAAATGTTGTGCACAAGGGGTGATGGAGGAGGAGGCAGGGACCATGCCCTTGGTTGTTGGTGGGGTGGGGGTAGCCTTTGCTATCAGATGGCTCACAGCCTACAGTGAAGAGTGGTAGAAATGAATAAAAAAATTACAATGGGTTGTGTACAGTACTCTCAGTATATAGGAAAGAGTACCTCCAGCAGTTTCTCTAGAAATCATGGAGAAGGCAGTGCAATTTTTCAGGGAACAAGCACTACCTTGGACTCCTTCAGAAGGTTCTGCTTAAATTGACATTAGTGCTTGTATTTCATTGTTGTGAGGTTGGCTGGGCCTCTCATTCTCCCACCCAGGAAGAGGGGAATCCGGGATAGCAGGCATTCGTCATTGCCAATTAATGCCAAGAAGCTTCGCAGTTACCCAGAATATGGACGGGACAAGGACTCCCTCAGCTTGGTAAGGCCAGATTTGTTATTTTGCCAGAAACAGAACCAAAGTTCTATTTAGAGGAGATGTAGGAACTCCTCACACACACCACATCAGGCTGGATATTATCAGAAGAAAGCTAGTCCTTTGGCCACAAATAGCGAGTGATTTTAGATTTTAGATTATTAAGGAGGAAATTAATGGCAACATGAAGAAAGCCCACTTTTCCTTTTCTCCACTTCCATCTGACCCTTTTCCACTGCATCCCCTTCTCTTCAGCGATAGGAACAAAACTCATGCTCCTCCAACCTCCACCTCCCATCCAGGAAGACCAGAGAGAACTGGCAGAGAAGAAATGGCTGAGGAGGAGGGAGAATCCACAGAAGTCCTGGCCTCAATTAACTGAATCTTCCCTGAGCCAATAATGGAAACTTCTAGAAAAGAATTGTATTGCTTCTTTCATGTCCTCTATGTATTTGTTTTAGGAAAGAGGGGCATCGAATGAGCAGCAGCTCCCTGTCTGTGTCTCTGGGTCACCAAAAGCCTGGGCTGTCCATCAAGACAACAGCTCTGCCCGCAACAGTTTCTACTCCCAAACAGCTTCCTAGAGTCCCATGCTGTGAGAGAGAAGAAGAGAGAACTTCCAGGTAAATTTGCAGCTCCCCCACCAAAGTAACCAGACTCAATGTTTTGCCCAGTTATGTAATAAATGATTATTAGTATTTTGCCAAAATCAAGAAAATGATAAACATGAACCATTTATTGAGCGTGGGCACTCAGCTCAGCACCCTGCCAGCAGTGGCACAGGGGACAGCACAAAGGATTGTAGGAGAGAGACGCTGCCTTGGAAGAGAGAAAGATAGAATGAAAATGACAAATCACAAGAAAGCTAACAATTCAAGTCTTTATGAGAAATACTTAGGTTAAGTGCGTTCCCAAGGGTACATAGCTGGTAAGTGATGGAACCACCATTCTAGCCTTTTCTAAGATGTCAAAGTGTTCAGCCACCGAGGGCAGCAGGGAAGGAATTCACTGCCATTCATCAAACTCGGGCTCCAGGAAAACAGTTTCTGAAAAATTAGTGCCAAAGCCTGGATTTGACTCTAACTTTTGGCTCAAATTATTGTGAGGTCTGGAAATTATTTCCCAAAAAGGGGGGGGGGCAAAGATGTCTGATGTTAGAGTAATAAACAAAGGTTCAGTTTTTCTTATTGAAAGTAATTCTTTGTCAGATCTTAATGTGGAGAACAGGTTCTGACACTGTCACTATTTCTAACAGAGGCTTTTTAATGATATCTATAAGTCAACAGGTCAACTGTCTCCAGAATCACGAACTAAGGACATGGGAGGCTTCATCTTAGATCTTTCAGGGAGTTGACGGTTTTCAATCAGCTCTCCCTCTCTTGTTATCCAGTGCTTTATTGCTTTTTTCCCCCCTTACTAGTTGATCCTAAAGCACCCCCAACTTTAAGTTTCTTGGGCACCCCAGCAACGAAGGCCATTAAAACTAAACGCACAATAACTAAAACTGAAGACTCAGTTTTCTTAGAAAAATGTCTCATGGAGATATTTGCACTTTGAAGCAGGCTTTTTTATTTATTTGGCAACCCCACCCAGACCTCCTTCTCAGTGAGAGGCAAGTAGATATGCAGAAAAAAGCCAAGATAAGAGACCACTTGCCTGGAGAGCTGGTGAGGAGGAGCCGGTCCCTGGGGAGCCTGCTGCCCTACCTGCCCTTGGGTTCCAGTAGGTCCCCATGTGTCCTTCCAACAAACCCACCTCCTTGTCTTCAGATCATTTTAATTGTCCTGAACACAGACAACCTCGCTTGTTCCTTATCCATTTGTCACTAAACTCCTTTAACATATGCTATGAATGCTAGTTGACATCTTTGCCATGCCTTTCTAATTTTATGAGTTTACTGGCTGGCCTGAAGTAGTTACTTGATTTTGTTTTTATTTAATCAGGACAAAATATATCTGACTTAACTCACAATGAAATATAACAGTAAGCCAGGGAGTAAATTGGGGATATTTGAGATAGGAAAAGATTATTTTAGTTTATAAATCTGAATTCTATCTATGGTCACAAATTGCACAGGGGATTTCCAAATAGCTAACCAAAAAAACCAAACAACAACAACAAAAAACTTGTCTCTTTTATTTGTACAACACCAGCACATTCCATCATCTTAACTCTTAAAAATCTGAGCTAGGAAAAAAAAAAAAACCATGTAGGCTAGTTCAACGTTAACTTTACAGGTCAGGAAACTGAGTCTTAGGTTAGATGTCCCATTATGATGGTTGGCCCAGAAAAGGTTATTTCAGGCCGCAATTTCCATTTCTGGCCTTGACATCAGTGGGAAACAGATATTTCCACATCTCTTTTATTGGTAGGAATTTCCCTAGCTGCCTTAGGCAGTGCCCTCATCTGTGAGACAAGTCTTTGGGGACACTCAGTGACCTCTCTTTGGTAACAACTCAATCTGTATTTATGTAATGGTAATTGTAAAGAATTGATGAAGGCCTTTTTCTTGCTCCTTTGCTTTATGGCACAGATATAATATACTACTGATACCTTAATCAGTCCTCAGAACTTCTAGAACTCAAAGAAAGCCCCACTCTAGCTATAAATCCTATAGCCCCTCTCACCTGCCACCACCTACCATCTGTGCAAGAGAGGCCACCCGAGAGCCCTGGAGAGAAGAGATATAAGAGGGGACAGGAATCTGGAGGGAGGTTGTCTTTGAGGAAATCCATCATTTTCAAAGAAAGCTGCCCTTCATTCAGGAAGAAGGCCACTAACTAGTCCCTCCCTAGAACTGTGGTAGAGATGCCCAAGAGACCTGTCTTGTAAATTCTGGCGGGTAGGTTGTCATTTTGATCCCTACCCCAACGTCTGCTCAGCTTCTTGACTTGCAGATCCATGGGATCCAGGGGATCTGAGCCCTGGGGAGAGAACAGAGGTCGGTGGGGAGGCAAGGAAGGACATCACCCTTGAGTCCTCATTTTCCTAAAGGTACATAAAATGAGTTTTTGTTCCCAAAGTCTCTAAAGGACAAGTAAGATTAGGCAGAGACAAAGAGCAGAGCTGTGCTCATAGCCAGGGGCCACCACAGTCAAAGGGACAGAGGAGCTTGCCTCAGAGAAATGGGGCCTGAGGTCTCTAGCTGGTGGAAGAAATGGATTTTTGCAAGGGGCTGCTCACACCTGGGGTTGCTCCTTGGGACCGAATAACTGCCCGTTGAGGGCATCCTTGTGCCCACCACTCCACTAGCTCATGGAGAAAGAGCCCAGATGCAGGGAAGATGTTGCCAGAGCAGCCACAATTGAAGGGTCTTTCATCTCCCTGTGCCACATTCCAAAACTAGAGAAGCAAGTGCGGAGAAGGTAAGAAGGCGATCACCCCCTCACTGCACTCCCTGCCCCATTCCAGGCAACCAGAGATCCCAGAGTAGCCTGTGCTGAGCAACAGGTTGGGGGAAGAGAGTCTTAAATTGAAAATGGATGGATGTTTTAAAGTTAATAAGCACAAGTTTCAAGGACCAGCCTAATGAGGGTGTTTGAATAATGGAAAGTGATGGAAAGGTATAGAATCAAAGGATATTCTTACCTGGATGGAAAGGAGGGATGGAAGGAGCTTCCATTTCTGGAGGGCTCTTCATGGACTTTGCACTAAGTATTTTATGGGTTGCAGTGTGTCATGGATTGGTGGGCAAAGAAAAAATAGGCTCAAGACTACTAACTGTTTCTCTAGTATATGCCTGATATATCAAGCCAAGGATCCAGAACCCTTGAGAAGCAGGTAGCTCCACAGGGGAGGAGCAGATACAGTTTATACAGGTAGACTTGCTTGCCTCCCCCCCCCCCCCCCCAGTAAGAGGTTTGAACTTCTGGTGACAGTATCCATGCAAAGCAAAGTCTTAACAGATCTGAGAGTCTCACTGCTTGCTCTGCCGTTGTCCTTCTGAACCTGGGATTGTATTACTATTCGGGAAAAACTGGTACTTACATCTATATGTTTATATTTAAGGAAATGTTTACAAACATTGGGTTCTTCTGGTTCTTGGACTAAACTTGCTGGCAGCCAGGCCACATGGGAAAAAACCAGGAGTGCGATCTCATGATTTATAATAAGAAATATATATTTGGTCTTCATCCCATTCCTGGCACAGAGCTCCTAAAATCCTTGCAATTTCCTAAGTGATAAGAGTGATAAAAGCATCTTGATTTACAAAAAAAAAAAAACATTTCAACCACACCTGAGATTATGTTAATGAGGTGACATTTGGAAAGGATGAGAGCTGGTTGTCAGGGCAACCAACCTTATGTTTGGAGGATTAGTACTTCCAATCCCACCCTCCTGACCTCCAGGGAGGGGACACAGGCTGGAGGCTGAGTAAAACACTAGTGGACAATGGTTTAATCAATCATGCCTATATAATGAAGCTTCCACAAAAACTTACAAGAGTGGGGCTCAGGGAGTGACTGGGTTGGTGAACACACAGAGGTGCTGGGAGGGTGGTATGCTCAGAATGGGCATAGAAGCTCTGTGTCCTTTCCCCATATCTGTGGATCTCTTCCATCTGCCATATGGGTTTGCATTCTGTGCCTGTAAAGCCTCTTCCTGCACCATCTCCAAGGTCGTATAAAGTGTCTGATTTACTGACAGGAGATTCCTACATAAATTTGTATCAGATCAATAGATCTATTTTATAGTGGTGACATTTGGCATATAACTATGGCACTCATTCTTCCAACTATATATCAAATCACCTGGAAGGCAGCAGCATGATATAATGATGGAATGGTCAATTAAAGACTCCACTATGGCCTCATCTCAGGAAAAACACCCAGCAGAATTAGGGGACTATCTTCCAGGATGCAGTGTAGACTCTGCTCCAATCACTGATATATGGTGCTGTGTCCTCAATAGCTAGAATACATGATTCTAGGAACCAACAGGATGGAAATAGGATCGTCCCCTTTCCTCATAATTCCCAAGGACCCAGGTGTAAAATTTGTCCTTCCTATCCCTTTAATCTTAGGTTGCGTTGGATTAGAAGTCTTCCCATTCTCCCCTGACCTGGATGGTATATTTTCACAAGAGGACCCACTAATTGCCCCACTGAACCAGAAACTTCCATGGGCATCTAGTTATTTTGGTTTCTTAAGCCAATTAACCAAAAGGCAGAGGAAGGAATCACCATGTTAACTCATTTCCCAGATTATCCTGAGGTTCTGTGATTACTGTTATATCATCAAGGCAAGAAGGAGTGTGTCTTGATCAGAAGTGTTTCTTAGTGACTCCGTGTCCAGTGATAAGCATAAATGGGCAACTACAGGATTCAGGATCCAACCGGGATAAACAACTAAGAGTTTTAGTCCCTCAGAAATGAAGTCCTGGGTCACCCCACCAGGCAGCCCACCATACCTACTGAAGAGCAGATGAAGGTGAGAGACATGTAAAAAGGATGGTAGAGGAGGTAAAGGATAACCATCAGTCATAGAAGAGGACCAGAGACTGTAGCTTATTCCAGAAGCAGAAGCAGAAACTGTAGCTTGTTCCATTTAATCTTCCTGGATTGGGTGGAGACTGGTCACCACCATCTAAGCTCTCTGATGGGCTGCACTGAGCATAGGCCACAACAGATCCAAGCAGTGGGAAGCCCAGATTTGCTCCTTGTCTCACATCCTGTTGGCCAACCTTTGTACTCCGGTCATTGGTGCTGGAATCTGCAGGTATAACCCCCAAACACTATCGTCTTCCTTGTCTTTCCTTGGGCCACCATCACATATTACTGCAAATCTGTGTGGTTGTTATTTCTGGCTCTAGAACAGCATTCTTTGTATTCCTTGGCTCACAGCCCTTTCCTCCATCTTCCAAGCCAGCCATGCAGCCCCTTCTCTCTCTGATCCTGTGTGCCTCACATGGCTTTCTTTTCCAGCATGTGGTCAAGTGTCCCTCTTAGAGGGACTCTTAGCTTGCACCTAAGGCTCACCTAGACAATCCAGGATGATCTCCCCATCTCAAGATCTTTAACTTAATCACATTTGCAAAGTCCCATTTTGCCATATAAGGCACATTTGCATGTTCCAGAGATATCTTTGTCTATAACCAACATCATACTATAATGCCTAAGGGAATCTGCTGCGACATTCAGAGACACACACAAATCTGGAAGTTTGAGGGAGGCGACACCTGTGGAGCACCTGACATCTAGTGGTTTCTCCTCTTTCCACATCTCTGACAGACAATTCTGAGGCATATTCTACATAGCTCCTCCAAGTACCTTCAGCACAATTAGTGCTCAATTGCCTACAGTAATAACCAGCTCAACACTGCAGCCAATTTTATGACTTACTTACTATACTGATAACTCTCAAGTAAATCTCCAGAATGGATGACAACTCTGAACTCCAAATGTCTTAGGTCTTTTAATTCAGTGATGTCTCTGATAACTGTGTGGGAACTTGGCGGCTACAGTCAAGGCAGGAGCTCTAGGTTAAGTGGTTAGATTCAGACCCAGGTTTTCCCAGATCACACAGGTCCCAGCTTTCATTGTTAGAGGCCGGAAACTGCAAGCTTCTGTGGTTAGGCTATGGCTGTATCTCCTGCACAGGAAGCCAGCTAACCATGGCAGAGCTCAGAGAGCAAACTGGTAACAGTTCCTTCCGGGTTTGGCTGTTCAATTCCATTAGCAGTGATGAGTACACAAAGGCAGGGGGAGCTTTTGTCTGCTCTTTTCAGGCACTTTTGTCAGAATCATATGCTACTAGTCAGATAGCATGAAATTCAGAAAATTGGTTTAGGGTGAAATCCAATGTAAACTGAGGACATTTAATACAGTTTTGTGAAGAGTTTTGTTTCGACTAATTATTTGCTCTCTGCACTGTTGGTTTAAAAAATAATTACCTGAAAAATTACAACCGTGCATGTGGAAAAAAAAGGTTTGGGAGGTTTGGTTCAGGTTCTCAAAGTATTCGGAGATTGTTTTTTGTTGTCGTTTTTGCAAAGACAGGCATGTTCTGTTTGGCTTCATAGTAATATTGTTTTCCACTTAACTGGAAGTCTGATGTGTAAGTATGTTGGTTATCTGTTGCTTCATAACTAGCCACCCTCAAACTTTGTGGTTTAAAACAAGGATTTGTTCTCCTGATCCCTATGGGATCAGGAGAGATCTTCTGCTTGTTTCACTGGGCTCACTCACACAGCAGTATTTGGCTGGAAACTCAGCTGTACTTAACACAGTGCTCAGAAAACTTCTTCTACAAAGGGCCAAATATTAAATATTTTAGACGTTCATGGCCTGATATGGCCTGTGTCACAAATACTTGAGTCTGCCATTAGAACACAAAAAGCAACCACAGGCAATATATAAACAAGGGTGGCTATGTCCTAACACAGTTTTATTTGTGGACTCTAAAATTTGGATTTCACATAATTTCCATGTGCCATAAAGCAGTATTCTTCCTTTGATATTTTCCAACCATTAAAATGGCTGAAACTATTCTTAGTTCATAGGCTATATAAATATAGCCAGACTGGATTTTGCCCATGGGCTAGTTTGCCAGCTCCTATTTAAAAGGTCTGGGATGGTCTCACTCAATGTCTGGCCGTTGTTGCTGGCTGTTGTCAGGGGCACCTTGGTTTCCCTCCACAAGGCTTCTTATCCTTGAAGGGGCTGGTCCAGCTTCTGATTGTGCAGTCTCAGGGGAGCAGTCCAGATGACAGGGGCTGCGAGGACTCTGGAGGCCTACCTAAGCTCCACACTTTCCGTGGAGTCATTACTGTTATATTCTCCGAGAAAGAGTACGTCATCAGTGCTATCTAGATTCAAGGAATGAGAGATTAAACTTTACCTCTTGAGGGGAGGAGCTGTAAAATATTTTGGTCATGTTTTTCAATCTACCACAGTAAGTAACTGTTCCTGGTTGAATTGTATCTCCTCCAAATTCACAGGTTGAAATCTTAAACCAAGTACCTTAGAACGTGACCTTCCTTGATATAGGGTTGTAGTAGATATAATTAGTTAAGATGAAGTCATGATGGAGGAGGGGATGGGCCCTAATCTGATATAACTGCTGTCCTTTATCAAAAGGGGAAATTTGGAGACAGACAGGTAGACACACACACACACACACACACACACACACACACACGAAGTATGCCATGTGAACATGAAGGCAGAGATTGGGGTTTTGCCTCTACAAGCCAGCAAATGGCAACACTGTGAGTTTATTAATTTCCTAGGGCTACCATAACAAAGTACCACACACTGGGTGGCTTAAACAAAAGAAATGTATTGTCTCACAGTCCTGGATGGTGGAAGTCCTAGATCAACCTGTTGGCAAGTTTGGTTCTTTCTGAGGGCTGAGGGAACATTCTGTTCCAGGCCTCTCTCCTTGACTTGGAGACAGACATCTTTCCCCTATGCCTCCACATCGCCTTCCGTCCATATGAGTCTGTGTCAAAACCTCCCCTTCTTATAAAAATGCCAGTCATAATGGATTAAGATGCACCCTAACGACCTCCTTTATTTTGATTAAAGGACTTATCTCTAAATAAGGTCACAGTTGGAAAACTGAGGGTTAGGACCTCAACATACAAATTTTGAGGGAATATAATTCAACCCGTAAGAGCCAGAAAATGACCAGAGGCTAGGAGATAGGTCTGAAACAGATTTGTCCTCGTATCCCTCAGAAGGAGCCAACTCTGTTGCTTACAGCTCCCTGTCTGTGGACCTTTGCTTTGGCAGACCTAGGAAACAAGTATGGGAACCGTAAGTAAAAAGCAGTTTTCCAAGAGCTAAAACTGCAACTGGAAATCAATGGGAGGTTATAACACATTAAAGATCTGAAGTTCAGCACTCGGATGCCTCTACCCAAATCTCTGACAGATAAAAATATTCCAAAAGTCACTGTGAGTGATTTTACATGTGTTAGTTACAAATACCAAGGTTTGAAAGTCTTCACATTTCACACTTTTTCAAAATAGAAATCCAGGCAATAATATTCCCGATCCTAATTTATATTCCTACACAAATATGGAAACATAAATTGAAGGAAACCAATGATCGAAAACCAAAATATTTAGGGATAAAAAGAGGCATTTAACTAATTTCAGTTAATAGTTGAGAAAAATTAGGGTTTTTTGAGAAAAATTTAAGTTTTGTTTTGTTGTTGTTGTGTTTTGTTTTAATATATGCTTTATCTAAATTCAAGAAGTTAGAGTGCTAGGTCACTTACTCAGACCCACTATGTAAATACTGTGATCTCTTTATTCTTAACCAAATGTTCTTTCAGCCACTGAGCTATCTCCCTCCTTTTGAATTCAACACAGAAATATCATACTGTATAATTTCAGTTTAGGGGTTTTAAAGTTTTTTCATACACACACACACACACACATCCCCCCCCCACCATCTTTGTCCTAAATGGCAGAATTTGTTATATTAGTTTCATAGATGACAGAATGGGAACTCAAGATCATTCAAGATAACTAAGTCAGGTGGACAGAACCTGAACCCTGGTGTTTAGATTCCAAATTCAATCCACTTTCCATTACAGTTCAGCTGCCTCCCTAACACTAAACAAAGGCATCAGAACTCAAAACCAGTTGGTTCACATAATCAGGGAAATCAGATCTGGCCTTAAGTGGTGAAACTAAAGCTTCACTATAAAAGTTCTATGCATCACTGTTTTTTTAAACCCATATTGTGCTTTCTTCAAAAACTAATACATATACATTTTTCAAAGACCTGACCCAAATATGGTGAGAATGGTGTGAATTTTCATTTCATTTTGTAAAAGACCAGCTAGTGTTGAGCATCACCCTTGCCAAGTGGGGTTTTCAAACACTGTTAACTATTGTTGCCTTTACAAAACTATAGGATGCCACCAACATGTTCGTGCCTCAGGTAAGCAGAGTGCTCCTATCCCTGGGCACTCGGGCTAAGGCAGCACTGTCAGCATTCTCTCATTTCTGATAACAGCACTATGAGTTGGTTTAGTGAAGAGTGTGGGGCTAGAAACCAGCAGACTTGACTTCAGGTTCTGGCTCTGCCACTTGCTAGCTGGGTCGATGTTGTTCAGTTACTCAGTACCTTTGAGTAACTTTAAAATGCCTCAGGGTCTCCATCTATAAAACGGGGATGATGACTAGAAGTGCTAGCACTGCACTAATATGTAGTGTTTCTCAATTTTAGCCATCAGTAGTATTAATGTGAAGCATCTCATTAATTGGAAGGCATATCCAAGCCATCGAGGCAACGGGGGACAGACACTGGACAGTGATAGCCATTGGTGTTTGTTCCTTGATCAGACTGTACACCTCCCAATGTACTTTTGTTCTGAAAATTATTAGTGTATTTTATCCCTGTTCTCATCTGCTGGATCATGTTCCTCCTTCTGCTTTAGCTGTTGAAAGATCAGAACCAAACTGGCTGCTCAACCCTAATGACAGTACAGAACTAGAAACCCTATGAATCTTTGACCTGAAGTTTCCTTTTCTTAACTAGCATTCTATTCCATTTATATTTTTTTCTTATCCTAGTTTTTATTTCCCATTGTATATAAATGCCTTCTTATAAATTATTTTAAGTCTTCTGTGGAGCAAAGTCAGGTAGGTCACTAGGTTCCTGAGGACCTGTAACCGGTTGGAAGATAAACATGAAACATTTTTGTTTCTTTCAATAGTTGCTCCCAAGTCCCAATTATCTTTTATAAAATCATTCCATATGCTTTCACAGTCTCTTAGATAAGAGTCCATAGCCTTCTCTTCACTTTCAGTTGTTAAAATATAGTCTGGTACAATATAAACTCCAATCTCCTATGTACTTCAAAGCTCTTTACTTTTCCTATCCACTCATCATGGTCCTAGCTCCTGCAGTGGGTTAGGGTGATGTATTACCCAGGCCTCTCCAGAGAAACAGAACCAGTAGGATATTATATTCAATATATAGACATAGTTATAGAGACAGATAAATAGGTAAATAGAGATTTATTATAAGGAATTGGCTCATGTGATTACAGACCCTGAGAAGTCCCAGGATCTGCAGTTGGAAGCTGGAAACCCAAGAGAGATGATGTTCTCAGTTCAAGTTCCAGTCCAAGTCCAAAGGCCTGACAACCACGAGAGCAATGGTGTGAGTTCCAGCCTGAGTCTGAGTCTGGAAACAAGAGACTAATGCTCCGTCTCAGAGACAATCAGGCAGAGTTCAATTTCTCTCTTACTCAGCCTTTTATTCTATTCAGACCATCAACAAACGAACTGAATGAGGCCCATCCACACTGGGGAGGGCAATCTGCTCTACTCAAGTCCACTGACTCAAAGGTTAATCTCACCCAGAAACACCCTCAGAGATATAGCCAGAATGTTTCAATCACCAAATATCTGGGCATGCTGTCCATTACAGTTGACATTATAAAATTAACCATCACAAGTGGGGAAGAGAGAAGGAGAAAGGGCAAACTTGTTTTTACTTAACTGGTTGAGGTCTTCCCATGCTGTATTGTTAATTATCTAGCTCGTGCCAGTCAATGACCACACCTCCTCTATGACGGATTTTCATGCAAAGGTTCTTTGAGGCTCCTGAAAGCCCCTTCTCCTTCCTCCTACTTTATAATTCCCTGACTGGAAGATGTGGCTCCAGTCCCACTTCTAATCCTGGGCTCTCCTTCCACTTCAGTTCCCTCCAAGGGTGGCTTACGCAATATCCACTTATTGTTGGGTATCTGCACAACAGACAATCCTCTTTGAGGGGAGAACAGCAAGATGGCTCAAAGCCCAAATCCCTGAAATCCACTGTGTCCAGTTTTCCCTTAGGAAACTCAAGCTCTTTGCCAGGCCCAGTGGCATGAGAGCATCCAGCTACTCCAAGTGATAGACAATCCCCCTGTACTCTCCACGTTTCTCCAATCCTCCTTGACACAGATGAGGAAGAACTAATCTGCTGTGAATATCCAACCAGAGGAAGGAGATGCCAGTCTCCTTTTCATGGCAGAAGCCCCAATCTCTATACCCAAGTCTCTTACTAATGCTCCCATCTCCCTTTACTTGGCTTAGGTGGGAAGCTTCTTCCTCAACCTCAACTGGGGAAATGCAGTTGTAGCCATGCCTGATGACACTCTCTTAGACTTTCATTCCTTTCTTGGTCTTCTCTATAGAGGACAATGTCTGCAAAAAGTGTGACACCATCTCCTAGGGGCACTTTGGAAATATGTGAAGCTGTTATTGGTTGACACGGTGACTGGGAGACTGCACTGACACTTAATGGGCAAGGCCAGGAATTTCAGACTGCCAGGAATGCATGGGATGACTCTATACCAAGAATGGTCTCATATCCAGCATGTCTTTCCAGTGCCCTGCAAGATATTTTATAATTATTTGAGCTTAGAACCTAATTCCATTATACATAAAAAATAAAAGGTATTTTTTATGGCTTTAATCGACCTTGTTTTTCCAGAAACAGAACTACATGTGAATCAAGGGAAGATTATACAGCTCTTCTTCTTCTTCTTCTTTTTTTAAATTTTCCTAAGAAACATTAATGATTTTGGACAATCACACCATTGATGGCAAGGTCAACTATGCTGCTTAAGCTGCCAATCTATCGATCCACCTGCTACCTGTTCTATTGATAATAAATCTACATGTAAAAAGAAATTTACTTAAGGGAGAAATCAAGATGGCAGATGAGTAAGAGACTGAAATATCATCAGGTCCCAGCAGCACAGCTAGATAGTTATCAAACCATTCTGAACACCTACAAACTCAACAGGAGACAGAAGAGAAGAAGAGCAGGAATTAGAAAATTGACACTTTCTAGAAGGTAGGACGTGTGGAGGAGTGAATCTAAGGTGATGGGAAGATAGACTGCTGAGGAAGGGACTGGTTCCTGGCAAGTGGTGCAGCAACAGAGCACAAAAATAAAAACTTTTAGAAGTCTGCTCCACTGAGGGATGTCACTCCAGGGGATAAGTGGGGGTGGAGCCCTCGCAGGGACAGTGTGGTCTCCAGACCTGCGGGGTTACAGAAAGACCAGGAGTGTCTGAGGGTGGTAAAGCTCCCAGATATTGGAGCAGGGAAGCTGGCTGCAGAAACGGAGCCAAGGTGGGGGCTTTCAGCTCAGGGTTACCTTAAACCATGATCTGAGGCACAGTCAGGCCACTGCCACAAGTGGCAGATCCGGAAAGACCCCCCCCCCCCGCTTCTTCCTCCAAGAGAAGCGGCGGGAGCACACTGCAGGAATCTGCTGGGTTTGGAGACTGCAAACGGGACTGTGTGCCAGAGATAGAAACACTCGGTCACAGCCCGAATGAGCAGAGTGAGGCCAGAGACCAGGGAGACGGGAGAGATTGTGCGCTGAGGGCACTGAGGAATGGGGCTACGAGCTCCCAGCTCCTCCCAGCGGGAGATTGGGAGGCCGCCATTTTCATTCCCATCCTCCAAAGCTGTAGGGAAAGCGTTCAGGGATCAAAAGCTTCAAGCGCTAACCTGAGCAGATTGCTGAACCCGGCCCCTGGCAAGGGCAGTGCAATTCCACCTTGGGCAAAGACATTAAGAGTCACTGCAAAAGGCCCCTCCCCCAGAAGATCAGCAAGAACATCTGGCAAAGACCAAGTTTACCCATCAATGAGAACTGTGGATGGAACTCCAGAGGTAGGGGAAAGCAACATATAGAATTCATGGCTTTTTTACAATGATCCTTTAGTCTTGCAAAGTTAAATTTTTAAAATTTTATTTTATTCTTATTCATTTTTTTTAACTTTTCCTCTTCCCTCTTTTAACATTTTTAACTATTTTATCTTATCAATACCTTTTTTAAAGAATCTTTTTAAATTTTCATTATTATAGTCATATTATATCCCTTCATTTTATTTAACCTTATTTTTTTGTATACAGATAGGGTTTTTTTTTTCTTTAAATTTTTGGGATACAATTTCTTTTAATAGATCAAAATATACCCTAAATCTAGTGTGTGGCTTTGTTCTAGTCTCCAGCCTGATTACATTTTTTCCTCTTTTTTTTTTCTTTTTCCAACCAACTTATCAATTCCTCTTTTAGAATCTTTTTAAATTTTCATCTTTGCAGTCATATTCCATCCCTTCATCATTTTTACCCTTATTTTTGTGTATGATATGTTTTTCTTTCTTTAAAATTTTGGGAGGTATTTGGGAGGGCATATTTTGATCTATTAGAGTTAATAAAAATTATATAAATAAATTAATAACAAAATCAAGGAAACACATAGACAATAACACAATAATAGTAGGGAGCTTTAACACCCCCCTCACTGAAATGGACAGATCATCTAAGCAAAAGATCAACAAGGAAATAAAGTCTTTAAATGACCTACTGGACCAGAAGGACATCAAAGATATATTCAAAACATTCCATCTCAAAGCAACAGAATACACATTCTTCTCCAGTGCACATGGAACATTTTCCAGAATAGATCACACCCTGGGTCACAAATCAGGTCTCAACTGGTACCAAAAGATCATTCCCTGCATATTTTCAGACCATAGTGCTCTGAAGCTAGAACTCAATCACAAGAGCAAAGTTGGAAAGAACTCAAATACATGGAGGCTAAAGAGCATCTTACTAAAGAATGAATGGGTCAACCAGGAAATTAATGAAAAAATTCATGGAAACAAATGAAAATGAAAACACAACTGTTCAAAATCTTTGGGGCACAGCAAAGGCAGTCCTGAGAAGAAAGTATATAGCAATACAAACCTTTCTCAAGAAACAAGAAAGGTCACAAATATACAACCTAACCCTACACCTAAAGGAGCTGGAGAAAGAACAACAAAGAAAGCCTAAACCCAGCAGGAGAAGAGAAATAATAAAGATCAGAGTAGAAATCTATGAAATAGAAACCAAAAGAACAGTAGAACAAATAAATAAAAGTAGGAGCTAGTTCTTTGACAGAATTAATAAGATTGCTAAACCCCTGGCCAGACTTATCAAAAAGCAAAGAAAAAGGACCCAAATTAATAAAATCATGAATGAAAGAGGAGAGATCACAGCCAACACCAAAGAAATACAAACAATTACAAGAACATATTATGAGCAACTATACACCAGCAAATTTGACAATCTGGAAGAAATGGGTGCATTCCTAGAGACATCTAAACTACCAAAACTGAACCAGGAAGAAATAGAAAACCTGAATAGACCCATAAACAGTAAGGAGATTGAAGCAGTCATCAAAAATCTCCCAACAAACAGGAGCCCAGGGCCAGACAGCTTCCCAGGGGAATTCTACCAAACAGTCAAAGAAGAATTAATTCCTATTCTCCTGAAACTGTTCCAAAAAATAGAAATGGAAGGAAGACTTCCAAACTCATTTTATGAGGCCAGCATTATCCTTATCCCAAAACCAGACAAAGATCTCATCAAAAAGAATTACAGACCAATATCCTTAATGAACACAGGTGCAAAAATTCTCACTGAAATACTAGCCAATAGCATCCAACAGTATATTAAAAGGATTATTCACCACAACCAAGTGGGATTTATACCCAAGCTGCAAGGTTGGTTCAACATCCGCAAATCAATCAATGTGATAGAATACATTAATAAAAGAAAGAACACGAACCATATGATAGCCTCAATAGATGCTGAAAAAGCATTTGACAAAGTATAGCATCCTTTCTTGATCAAAACTCTTCAAAGTGTAGGGATAGAGGGTACATACCTCAATATCATCAAAGCCTTGTATGAAAAACCCACAATGAATATCATTCTCAATTGGGAAAAACAGAGCTTTTTGGCTAAGATCAGGAACATGGCAGGGATGTCCACTATCACCACTGCTATTCAACATAGTACTAGAAGTCCTGGACTCAGCAATCAGACAACAAAAAGAAATTAAAGGCATCTAATCAGTAAAGAGGAAGTCAAATTCTCACTCTTTGCAGATGATATGATACTTTACGTGGAAAACCCAAAAGACTCCACTCCAAAACTGCAGGAACTCATACAGGAATTCAGTAAAGTGCCAGGATATAAAATCAATGCAAAGAAATCAGTTGCATTTCTATACCCCAACAACAAGACAGAAGAAAGAGAAACTAAGGAGTAGATCCCATTTACAATTGCACCCAAAACCTTAAAATACCTTTGGTTAGGAATAAACATAACCAAAGAGGCAAAGAATCTGTACTAAGAAAACTATAAAGTACTCATGAAAGAAATTGAGGACGACACAAAGAAATAGAACAATGTTCCATATTCATGGATTGGAAGAACAAATTTTGTGAAAATGTCTATGGTACCTAAAGCAAGCTACACATTTAATGCAATCCCTATCAAAATACCATCAATTTTTTTCAAAGAAATGGGACAAATAATCTTAAAATTTATAGGGAACCAGAAAAGACCCTGAATAGCCAGAGGTATGTTGAAAAAGAAAGCCAAAGTTGGTGGCACCACAATTCCAGACTTTAAACTACTACTACAAAGCTATAATCATCAAGACAGTATGATACTGGCACAAAAACAGACACATAGATCAATAGAACAGAATAGAGAGGCCAGAAAGGGACCCTCAATTTTACAGTCAACTAATCTTTGACAAAGCAGGAAAGAATGTCCAATGGAAAAAAGACAGTCTCTTCAAAAAATGGTGTTGGGAAAGTTGGGTAGCCACATGCAGAAAAATGAAACTGGACCATTTCCTTACACCACACACAAAAATAGACTCAAATTGGATGAAAGACTCAAATTGGATGAAAGACATCTGCAAAGAGTGAGAGTTTGACTTCTTTGCCGATTCAGATGCCTCTAATTTCTTTTTGTTGTCTGATTGCTGAGGCTAGGACTTCTAGTACTATGTTGAATAGCAGTGGTGATAGTGTGAGACAGGAATCCATCAAAATCCTTGAGGAGAACATAGGCAGCAACCTTTCTGACCTCAGCTGCAGCAACTTCTTCCTAGAAGCATCACCGAAGGCCAGGGAAGCAAGGGCAAAAATGAACTATTGGGACTTCATCAAGATCAAAAGCTTTTGCACAGCAAAGGAAACAGTCAACAAAACCAAAAGACAACTGACAGAATGGGAGAAGATAGTTGCAAAGACATGTCATATAAAGGGCTAGTATCAAAAATCTATAAAGAACCTATCAAACTCAATGCCCAAAGAACAAATAATCCAATCAAGAAATGGGCAGATGCCATGAGCAGACATTTCTGCAAAGAAGACATCCAGATGGCCAACAGACACATGAAAAAGTGCTCCACATCACTTGGCATCAGCGAACTACAAATCAAAACCACAATGAGGTACCATCTCACACCAGGCAGAATGGCTAAAATTAACAAGTCAGGAAATGACAGATGCTGGCGAGGACTCGGAGAAAGGGGAACCCTCCTACACTGTTGGTGGGAATGCAAACTGGGGCAGCCATTCTAGAAAACAGCATGGAGGTTCTTCAAAAAGTTGAAAATGGAAGTACCCTACAACCCAGCAATCGCACTACTGGGTATTTACCCTAAAGATACAAGTGTAGTGATCCAAAGGGGCATGTGCACCCAAATGTTCATAGCAGCAATGTCCACAATAGCCAAACTATGGGAAGAACCTAGATGTCTGTCAACAGATGAATGGATAAAGAAGATGTGAGATATATATATACACACACACACACACACGCACACACACACACACACACATATATATATATATATATAATGGAATACTATGCAGCCATCAAAATAAATGAAATCTTGCCATTGGCAACTATGTGGATGGAACTAGAGGGTATTATGCTGAGTGGAATAAGTCCATCAGAGAAAGACAATTATCATATGATCTCCCTAATATGAGGAATTTGAGAGGCAGAGTGGGGGGTTTTCGGGGTAGGGAAGGAAAAAATGAAATGATGGGACTGGGAGGGAGACAAACCATAAGAGACTCTTAATCTCACAAAACAGTGTTGCTGGGGGGAGGTGGGTTATGGAGAGGGTGGTTGGGTTAGGGACATTGAGGAGGGTATGTGCTATGGTGAGAGCTATGAAATGTGTAAGCCTAATGATTCACAGACCTGTACCCCTGGGGAAAATAATACATGTTAATAAAAATAATTTAAAAAATTAAAACCTTACATGCCGTGGGAAAAAAAAGAAATTTACTTATTTAAAGTATATGGGGAAAAAAGAAATTTACTTATTTAGGCCTTATTTCAATATGTTAACTATAAAGACAAAGTATTAACAATATTCAACTTGATGTTGGCTTCTATTTTTTTTTAAATCCAAACTTATTCATTATAAGCAGGCCAAGCGATCGGCTACTTTGTTATGATTTCTAGTGTCGTTGTGCCCCAGGAAATAATTACTAAAGCAGATAGTACTTTAATTACAAATTACCTCCCTTTTATTTATATTAAACATTAGTTTTTCACTTCAATTCATTCAATTCTGTTTCAGCTCAGCTGGAATTGACTCAATTAGAATTTTGAGTATTCTCAGAATTTCTGAGATCTGCCTTCATTCCTTCTTCTGGAAGATCTGAGTTTGCACAAAATATATCAGAAACAACATAATTATGGCAAGTGTGCTGCCACTCCTCATTCTAGTGTCTGTGCTGACATGGTTAATCAATCATGATCCTTTTTCTCACCAAGTCTTGATCCATCCTAAGACTATTTTTTGAAAGACTTCAGAGTAGTCATGATCAATGGATTGGAGATGGCCCAGCAGAAGCAGCTTAAAGGACCCTGGACAAAGATTCAGGTAGACTTGGCCCAGGCAACGGCTCTGAAGTTACCAAATATGTGACCTTGAGAAAGTACTTAACCTCACTGTGTCTTAGTCTCTTTTTCTGTTACAATGGGAATACCAATCCTTAAGTCATAGAGTTCTAGAGAAGATCATCTGAGATCATAGATACCAAACTGCAAATGGCATAGGACTTGATGAACCTGAGTACTCTTTCCATGATGATCTCCATAACATTCTGAGATTTACTGATTAGGCCCAGGGGAGGCTTAGCAGGATCCCCATCTGGGACATTTGTTGTCACTGGTGCTCAGAGCCAATTTTCTCTCTGGATCTGGACTCCTTGGTGGCAAGTCTGGCCATACGACAGGTATTTAAAAACATAGACTGTAAGATCAGCAATTGTGGGTTTGAATCTCAGATCTCTTTCTTCTTAGCTGTGTAAACGAATTGCTTTAACCCATCAGGCTCTATTTGTCCATCTGTAAAAGAGAGAAAATAATCATACCTTTTAAAAATGACTATGAGATTTATATGAACAAATCAAACATTTGTCCCAAAGGGTAGCATATGGTGAGTGCTCAGTAAATGGTAATAAATAGGTTAGATTGAGGGAGAGTCCCATTACAGTTCAGAATTTGTCCTAGGTGGAAAATTTCATACCCTATATAACCCTTCCACAAGACTTTAAAAGCCATTTCTAATCAATTTCATGAACCATAAATTTAAGGGATAGGTTTCCCAGCTTTTCTGGCTTGGAATCCCCTTTAAAAAAAAAAAAAAAGTCAACGGTCTATACCCTTTACATTCTTCACTTTTGCCTGTCTGTCTCCCCTGACCTTCACTGCAGCTGTTTTCTGCAGCTGAAATTGGTGTCATCCATTTTGAAGATTTCCTGCAGGTTCTAGAAGGATTCAGTAAAAATAAAATCCCTAAAATGCCATGGAGGAATGCTTGATTAAGCAAAGCTCTTTAATAAAAAAGATATTTTCCCATAGATTGGTTTGAAAGGTTTTTAGCCAGGCTTTAGCTCAAGGAGCACCTTGGAAAAATACTTCTCAGGGGGGTTAAATCTCAGGCAAACAAAATCATTCGCTATCCTTCGTTCTAAGGAATGAACAATTGCAGTGTTCTAGAATGTTCCTGGCATTAACCACAGCAAGAAATGAGAGAAATTCTTGATATTTCAGAGCTCTGATGGGGCAATTCTTTGAATATTCTTTTAAAAGGAGGGTGAATTTAAAAAGAAAAAAAAATCTTTCAATAGTTGCATTTTTGTATCTGAGCATTCTTTATCCAGTGGATTTACTCTATTTATCTAAATTGATTCTAGGGAAGACAGTTTCCCCTCCACTAAGGGCACAGCAAAGTGATCATAACAGAGACATGAATGTAAATTGCTTTGGGATGGAAAATCGACGGAACTGTAACAAGTGGCAGCTGCCAACAGAGAGTCTCTGCTGCCTTTTATAAACCAGGGTCTGGCTGCATCACTCCGTTTCCTCTGATCTCAGGAGGATGGATATAAGGTGGGTCAGTGTTTGTGACAGACTGAGTTTCCCTGAGTATGGTGCAGGGTGTGAGCATTGCTTGTCTACCATGATCTCAACCCTGACTGAAACCCTTACCATATTTGGGCATCCTTAATGCTCACTCCATCAATAGAAAATGCATCATAGCAGCAGAGGCAGCAGCCAGAGCCAAAGCAAAAGGCAGGAGTAAGGAAGGGAGGGGGACAGAGAGAGGAAGAGAGAGGAGTGGGCAGCCAATGACTGAGGAATACACTGAACCCCACACAGAGAAACGCAGAGAGAAGACCTACCCACTGGCAGACACACAGGGAATGAAGCGGTGTTAGAATGTAGAGGAGAAAGAGAAAAGAGACTACAAGGAATGACAAAGAGGCAGAAAGAGACCCAAGTTCATCTCTCTTTCTCTCTGCAGTTAAATATATAGAGATATATACATGTGTTACATATATGTATATGTGTGTGTATGTGTGTGTGGCTAACCCTTTCACACACCAGCCAACCTTGTTAATGACCTAGTAGGGTCTCCAGTCCATGTTTCCACAGTTTGAATGTAGAACTTAAGGCACTAGTGACCTCAACTACATCAAATCCCCTTCAGGTGAGAATTCACCTAAGTACCTGACACAGGATCAGGAAGAAAAGGTCCTCTCCTCTTGCAAAGCTATCAGCATGTCTAACCAATTCATTGTCTAATTTACACTAGAATAAACTCTAGATTAGCATGTACTAGTTCTTAGGTTTTCCTTCAATATCCACTCAATTTTCTTCCCTTTACAAGATATCATTTAGAATCCTAGATGCCCAAGGTTGTCCACGGACAACGTTTTTCCTCATTAGCTTCTTGCTCCCCGTCCCCTCACTGCTGGAGAAGATGAGATCTGTTTAAGAACTAATTGCTTCAGTTCCACATTTTTGCTAGGAATTTCATGTCCCCTATTAGGAGCTCTAAGCGAATCTTCACTCTCTTGCCCAGAATGTGGTAGATATGAATTGAAGTAACTGGTTTTCTTTCCGTCTTTCTTTCCATTTTTGGCAGGAAGGGGTTCAATATCCTGGCATAAATTCCTTTCCTGGATTCATGCCCACAGCCCTGGAAGAGTTTAGCCATCAATTCTCTAAAGTTTGATTGATTTGTCATTTTCTGATGCTGGAATGAGTTTGTTCGGGGAAATTTATGAACACATTACCTTAACTGGCAAGGGCCTTGAGTGCTTGAGGATTTCCTGAAGAGACACTCCAAGAATCTTCTGTGGCTTTTTGTTTTTCCTTAGGATGTAGTGTGATTTTCACGGTCTATTTTTCATAATGCTTCCCTGACGTAAAATACTCATACAGCATAAATAAGCTCTCCCTGAAATACTTTGGATCTTTTCAATCTGTAAGTCTGAGCTTAAGCTCCCTGCCTTAAATATACTGCAGACAATTTATCCATTGGAAGAGACAGCAAGTTTCTGTTGGGTCCAAACAGTACTTTTTATTATGTGTACCTGTTTTTAGCATGCCTGAGTATACAGATTTGGTCTTTCGATGTTTCCAATGCTATGTTGTTGAATACATGCACGGTAATGATGCGCAGAACTTCTTCTCAGATGTTGTTCATCTCTCTTTCTCCCATTTGGCGCTTTTTGCCTCAGATTTATTGTGTCTGGTACTAATATTGCCCCTTCTGCATACTTTGGTAGCCTTTACATGGCGTCCCTCTGTCCATCCCTTTATTTTCTTCCTCTCAATCTTGTGCTAGCACAAGTGTGTCTCTCATAAATAGCTGATAGCTTGGTTTATATTATTTCACCCCATATAAGAGCATTTGTCTTTTAAAAGAGAACTCATTCATATGTATCGATTTGGATGTATATCCTGCCACTTTGTTTCGTATTTATATTCATTCATCTGCTTATGTGTTTAGCAAATATTTTCTCTGCTTTCTTGTTGTTTCTCAGATATAGAAACTTTGTCCATTGCATCTGAGTTGGGGTTGTTACCCCAGTGGATGTTGATGGACATGCAAATGTACCTTTTGATACCATGCCTTGAAGAAGGAATGCTTGTCTTGAAGTTAAGGATACCCGAACTTGGCAAATCTTCTCATGGTGACTGCCATCAGGGGTATGCTCAGTTCTGATGGGATTTAACTGCAATAAAGGGCCTCTGGACATGGAGTCAGCCTGGGCTTTGGATTTGAACTCTCTCTGCCCCCCAACACGCACACGCACATACGTGCTTGCTATGTGACCTCTGCACCCACTAATTTCCCCATCATAAAAATCTTACACTGACTGAGGAGAGACCCTGGAGGAACACGGGGAAGCACATTCCATAATTCTAGGCTTACTGCAATGTCTTAACAATGTCTCTATAAAAATAAACCTCCATCTCTCTTGGTTTGTGGTGTGTTCCCTTTTCAGAGCTGGGGTCTGGTTGGTATGCAGGGAAAGGAGAGGCATGTGAGCTATGTTATCTGCTTGTCATCACAAGAGGAGCCAAGTGGCAGGCCATGGGTTGGAGCACTTCCGGAGCACTAGGGTGGGCCTCAGAATTCCTCAGTGAAGACTCTGAGATAAGACAGGGGGCTGGGGAGGGGTGGGAGGGGGGCGCTGAATGTCTGGGCTTTTGCTGACCAGGGCCCAGTCCTCGTGCAATGAGAGATGAGGAGGGAACTTGGCTTCTCAAGCCACCAAATAAGGAAGGACATCATCTCTCTCTGCTAAATGTCAGCCACCAGAGCTACTCACCCCACATCATCCAGTGGCCCCTAAACACAGGTTTGAGAAGACCTAGGTCAAGCTCTTAGCTAAGTAGGGAACACATACACCAACAAGTCAAGCATTCCTCTTATTTCTCCCTAAGTGATTTCCAACCCCTCATTTTTTCTCCTTTTCCTTCATTTGCCATACATAACCTACCTAGAAAAGAGAATAGCTGTCCTTCAAAGGCAGGAGTTGCTTTAAGCATCACCAAGCTCCCCTAACCCTCAGCCCCCTCCCCCACCCCACCGAATAGGGCTTTGTCCAGGTTGATGGTTCTGATGGTTACTATCCCAAACTGAGTCCCCAGGGAGTGACCAGTTTGTGCCTCCAGAGGTCATTTCCTTGCCAAACATTCCTTTTCAGTGAGAGGACATTTTCATTCCCTGTAAACAATCCCCAGCCTGCACAAAGCAGAGAAGGGTGCCTAGCCCTCTTCCTGGCTCTCCACTTAGTACTGAGCTGATTCCAACCCCAGAGGCGTCAGTCTGCTCTATAAATTCCTTTGTGAAACCTGAGAGCCCCGGCTCCAGCTCCGAAGGAGAGCAAAGAGCTTGGAGGGGTTACAGTTTCCCTCCTCCCTAAAAGGTCTGCTTGTGTTGGCAGTAGAAGAGTATGTTTTTCCAAACAGGCTCTTCCCTTTCTTAGGTGAATTCAGTTCAGAAAACCCTGCCAGGCTCCTTCTGAGGGGGAGGGGTAAGAACACCTTCACTTTTTGCAGGTTGACACAGGAAAGGGATGACATGCCTGGGGGTGGGAAGAAGTTGGGGGCGGGTGTTTCTAGTTAAAGGATCTGAGCCTCTTTCTGAAATAGTCACTTAATAGGATGGCATGGCCCCACTTACCAAGTTTTAGGGACGATGAAGGCTGGGGTCCTTCAACCTGACTTTGGTTTCAGTCCCTCTGGTTTTTGAGGTAGCTTGGGGGTAGAGAAAAGAGGAAGAAAGGAAGGGAAAGGAGGGATAAAGAAAGGAAAGAAAGAAACCTTTAGGTGGTCGCCCTTGGGCTGAGCCCCTCTCTAGTCTGCATAACACCTGAGTCCCCCACCACCCCCAGGGACTCTCCTCCTCCATTAGCCTCCAGGGCCATTTTTGTTCTATTCATCTTTTAGCCATTAGTACACATTCAAACAGAATTTGGAAATGACGTAAGAAGTCATCAGAAGTCCTCAATGTTAGACAACTTTTGAAAGCAATACACTCTTTTGGTGGCAGGAAAGGAGATTTAATAGAGAAAGAAGGCAGCTGCCCCCTGACCATAAGACTTTCAATTTCACCATTTGCATGGGGGGCTCTGGGACCTCACGACCCCGGAGGGTCCACACATGCTCACATTTCCCCTGGGCTCCATGGGGTGTGCCTGAGCAGCTGCGTGAGGACAGAAGCCCCTGTTTTCTCCTCTCACCAGAAACCTCTCCATGCCATTTCCAGCTCCACGGGTGGTGTTGGCAGGAAAGCAGGTCACGGGTAAGCCCTTCAGGCTGAGGGACTCTCTCCCCAACCTGCTGCCTCTCTGGCAGCTCAGAGGCAATGCAGACAGAGGGCTTGGTGAGAGGGGCCCCGGTGCGGGCGTTCCTGCCGCCGGGGTCTGCAAACCTCAGAGGGACAGGCACGACACCTGCAGGCTCCCCGATTCCGGCCCTTCCCTCCAGCCCCAAGCCCACCGCCTTCTTCATGTTCGCTTTGCATTAGACCCAGGTTTACTGAGTGCCTACTATGTGCCCAGCGCACATCAGTGAGACAAGCAGGCAAACCTCTCCTGCTTCATGAAGCTTATGTTCTAGGGTTCCTATTTTACGAAAAAGTTGTGGGTATTTTATTTTTTTTTAAGCTTTTATTTATTTGAGACAGAGAGAGAGAGAGAGACTATGACTGGATACAGGGGCAGAGGCAAAGGGAGAAGCGGACTCCCCGCTGAGCAGAGAGCCCAGTGCGGAGCTTGATTCGAGGACCCTGGGATCTGACCTGAGACGAAGGCAGATGCTTAACTGACTGAGCCACCCAGATGCCCCAAGTTGTACTTATTTTAAAGTTTGAAAAGGTACAGAAAAATGGAAAGAGCAGCAGTCAGTGAGAATCCCTATACTCTTCACCTAGAGTCAATTGTTAATATTTTATAGTTATGCTCTTTTTTCTTTCTTAGTCTTTTCTCTCCAGATACAGATACACACATAGAGTTTTTCTGTTGAACCATTTGAAAGCAGGTATCATGACATCCCACCCCAAAATAATTCAGAATATATAAGGACATCCTCCTGCAGTACCTTAAAAACATTATAAAACATAAGAAAACTATTGTTAATAGTGTTTAAAATTTAAGTTGTATTCAAATTTAATTGTTCCCAAAATATATTCTATGGTTCTTGTTTTTTAAATTACAGGATCCAACCAAAATCCATGTATTTTGTTCGATTGTTATGTCTCTTTAAGTTTCTTTTAATCTAGAAAATCCCATTCGTTTTTTGTTTGGCTTTTCAAGTCATTGACCTATTTGAAGAGCCCAACTGGTTGTTTTGTTGAGGGTCTGACATTCTGGATTTGTCTAAATGTTGCCTCATGATTGGACTCAGGTTAATTATTTTTGTTAAGGATATTGCATAAGTGATGATGTCCACTTCTTATCGCAACACTTTAGGAAATACATGTCAGGTTGTCCTGCAGGAACAGGCTAAATAAACATTGAGTGAATAATTTACATATAAGATGTATTTTTTCCCAAGGTCTTATAGTCACAACTCTGAGACTGTGACAAGGGTGGCTTAATTGTTCACTACAACTTCAAAAATACATATATATGTATATTTACATACATATTCACATAAATCTCAGCCCTAGGATGGTCTTCTCAACTCTACATGGAAATTTGAACAGATGGAAAGTTTTAAAAACTACTGAGACCTGAGCCCTAGTGCTTCTTTTGATAATAAGTTTGGTCACTCCTGAAAATGGTGCCTGTTGGGTCTCTCCATTTTAAAAGTGCTTTTTGCCCCTTACTGTCTAATAAATAATCTCTGTGTGATCCTTTAGTACTATGAGAATATCCTGATACCCAGAGACCTTTCATAAAATAGTTTTAGCATTCATTGATAATTTTTGCTTGGGTCAATTATTTTGCTGGGATGAACTTTCTAATTTTACCTTCTCTCTACATTAATTAGCTGGCATTCTTCTGTAAAGAAGAGCTTCCCTTTCCCTTCCTTTCTCTGTTTACTCGCTGACATATTTATCTTATTTTATTATAAACTTTACAAGGTTTTTTAAAAATTTATTTTAGAGAGAGAGAAAGAATGCGCTGCATGCACATAAGCATGAGTGGGGTGGGGCGGAGGGAAAGAATCTTCCAGCAGGCTCCCCACTGATCAGGGAGCCAGATCCCACCACTCATGGCATCATGCATATCTCAGCAGAAACCAAGAGTCAGAGGCCCAACCAACTGAGCCGCCCAGGAGCCCCATATTTATATTATTTATTTATTTATTGAGTATCACTATGGACCCAACAGATCGTTTCATTTGTAAGTTACCGTCATTATTCTTTTTCACACTCAGCATACATTAATCATGAGTACCTGCTTGCTTTCTGACACAGAATATTCTAAGCTCATCTTATACCTTCTTTGTTCCAAACCTGGAATCAGCAATTTCCCCAAGGGATAAGAGGCTATGTGTATTTTTTAAGTGACAGAGCTATAACCCTCTGTATACAAGGAGATAGAAAACATGAAATAGTACCTGTGTGGACATTTACTTTGAAGGGAATGGAGCACCAGATATCAGCTAACCTATCTTTGTGAAGAAAAAGTATTTTTTCCCATCCTCATCTGGGCATGAAGGATGGGCCTAGAGAGCTGGATTTGTACCCCGGCCCTGTACCTCCTAGAGAGCTGGATTTGAACCCCGGCCCTGTATGCGATTTGGGAAAAGCCCCTTGACCTCTTCAGGTGTCACTTGCCCCAGGGTGTTTAGTTAGGGGACTGGGCTAGACAATATTGAAGGCTTTTCTACTTTCCAAAATCCAGTATTCAAAAGAACTTGAAAATACCTAGTGATAAGAAGGGTTTTGAGCCAGCAGAAGGGGGTAGTTGCAGGAGGATTTCAGTGGCTAGAACTTGATCTTTCAGCTCTGTCTCCCTTGATCTAGGAAGACTCACAGTAAAACATGCTCAGTGGATGTTTTTGTTGTGGATGGCCTTTTCTGAAGCTAGAATGAGACAAACTGACTAAACTGTCAAGACTTAGGTGAGCCACGAGAAGCAATGTTGCGGTGAGATTTCACACATCAGGATGTTTACAAAGGGAGGTTTTAGTCTTCAAAGTAGAAGGGTCCTGGCTGCCTCAGCTTGGCCCTTCCTAAAGGCCAGTGACTCAGTGACCACTCAGTGCGTTTACTGATTTTTACTAAATTTCTCTGCTTCGCAAAGAACCCATACTTAAGATGTCTTGCAGCACTTTCTTTTTTATTAGGAAACTCCAAACTATACCGAGACATTTTTTTCCAATACCCCTTACCTGAAGTCAGAAATTGCATTTAAAAAATAATTCTTCCCTGCTTTAATAAATTGACTAAAGAGGTTAAATGCATTTTCCTTCTATGTTTGCAGTCATAGAAGCACTTATCTCTCACCCCAAGTGGATGTCCTATGTAATTGAATGTGAAGTTATTTCCAAAGTTGCTTCAAAATCTTTTCAGAGCGTTACTATGACAATTGGACTTTTTTTTTTTTTCCCCAAACTGCTTCAATGCAAACTCTCTACCATGCCCTTGTCCATTCAGTGAAATTTCATTTTATGAAGTAAGTTTAGCTTTTCAGAAACGTTAGGGGCAGGAAGGGGAATCGTTATGCATTCACATTAGCTGATTCTCCTGCACACCTGTTCTTCCCGTAGTAAGAGACAGTCCCCTCAACCTTATCACTGGCTCAGAATGTTGATTGTTGAGGGCTCTGTCTTACTAAGACTATGGAAATTAATGCAGGGGCCTAAAATAGAATCCACTGTTTGGAGAAATACGACTTTTAATATAAAGTCCCTGACAGCCCTTCCTGTCCATTGATCAGTCCTTTTTCTACATGGATTCCAGCAAAGGCCAGAATTGGGGCAGAGATTCTCACATGGGGAAGGAGGAGGGAAGAAGCCTTATCAAGATCTCTAAGGTCTGGGGAGGCTTTGGAAAAGCCTATTCAAAATGACTATTGCTTTGATTTGGTTTTGGCCTCAAGTTCCTCTTGACATTCCTATTCATGTTAACAGAAGGTGTGAGATTTTCATGGTTATCAAATGGGGGTGTGTCTTTAAAATGTCTGGGCTAGTGGAGGCTTTATGGACCATTTCCTCTTTTAGAGGCTTTGGAGAATCACCTCTGCCATCTGCATGTAATGCTGCATTCAGGAATATTTATTTCTACCTTTTGATTCAGTGGTTTGAAGACCTCTGTAAAATTTTAGGGCCCCAGAGATCATTTCATTCAAAACTCTCCTTGGATATCTGGAAGATTTGAGGTCCTAAGATGTGAGAGGACTTATTCAACCAGACACAGGGCAGGGTGAGGATTAAAAGCCAGGCTCCCTCTTTCTTTATCTCAGCTCTATAAAACTGCCTGACACATAGTAAGGCCAAATATTGAATAAATAAAGTGTGTGTGTGTGTGTGTGTGTGTGTGTGTATTTTCCATAATCATCATAAAGACAGAATCTTTAACAATCAAAATTCAGAAACTGGGGTAAGAATAGCTTGACTGCCTCCTATACCTTCAAGAATATATGTACATTTATTTATATACATAGTCACTTAAATTTAGATCCTGTGTTGGTATTCTCAAAGCTGGGTGGAGATTAGAATCAGCTGGAGAATTTTTTTTAAATGCCAATACCTGGAACTTACAGCAAAGGTTCAGATTTCATTTACTTAGGGGGAGGCTGGAGTATTAGCATCTTTTAAAAGCTTCATAGCCAATTTGAAGATGCACCCAGCCTTGAGAACCACTGCCCTGGGAAAGGTTAATTCACCTCTGACCTCTGGCACAGTACACTTGTGGTTACTTAGGGTTTATAAGAAGTCTATCAGTTTCCAGAATGTTCTGGAAGAGACTACCACAAGCCCTTTAACCATCTTTAACTCTTACTAGTACTAAAGCATTCTTTGTTAATTAGCATTAACAATATTACAAATTATTTATCATTGAAAGGAGGATTCAAGATATGTGGTGTGGCTAGAAAAGCATATAACTATACAGTCAGGTGTTACTTAAGTATTAAGCTCTACTGTATGTTAGACATTTTGCTATGCCTGTTAGAGTCCTAGGTCTGTAGTGAGTACAAGGACTTTGTCAGATCTCGTGTTGGGCCATACATGGAATGTTCTGTCACCTGATTAGACCAGAAACTTAGCTAAAATTTGCTACTAAGATGTGGTTTCATTGGCCTCAACTGAACCTTTTATGCTGTTTGTTGTATGAGGGCCTAAGATGGGGCCGGTTTCATTGAGTTTGTAGAAGAGAACATGTGGCTGTGTTTGCCTATTGGCTGACATGGGTTCATATGTATGGCAAAATTCAGGTTGAGACATGTAAATTACAAGGCACCTGCCATAAGGTGTGGAGGTAAGACCTACCCTCTCACCTACCTCTCCCTCTGGGGGCCACCAATACCTGCAAAAAGAAAGCTTGTGCCCCATTGCTTCCAGGCAGTGTGCATGTGCTTTGATTCCAGAGCCCTGGGCAGAAAAGGACTTGAGTCTTACCTTTGTCTCTTGAGAGGAGATGAAGGCAGATACCACCATCCTGCTCAAATATGTCCCCAGTGTGTTCAGCTTTTCAAATACAGGTTATTCCATTCCTGGTTGGTGGGGGTGGGGAAACAACCTTGAGCCTTCTTTGCTTCATTTTATGACCTGCCTTTGGCATTTTCAAGTGTGTAAACTGAGCCATGGCTTGGCCGTAAGGCTACTTGGATTCCTAGTCAGGCAGAGTCAGCCTCTTCTCTGAGCCAAGGGAGGTGAGTAGCTGCTGGCTCCGGGAAGGTTATGAAGAGGGATGGCAAAATGAGCAATTGTAAGTACAACCGCGGAACAAGGTGTCTTCTGAGTCAGAATCTGGCTACGGTCCTTGGAGTCATTCCTTTTAGTATGGAGGTGGGTGCTCTAAGGACACGGAGTGTTAATAACAATCAAATGTTATGCGCTATAAGATGTCTTTGATTGGAGCAAATAAAGGGGCCTGTTTCAAAAAAACAGCCTAAACATCCACAGATGGGAGAGTGGGTAAATAAGCAATGGTCTGTCCACACGTGGAAATCCATGCTGTTGATTAAGATAGCGAAATAGATTGGTCTGCGCTGGTAGAAGACGAGGGCTCAGACACGTTATCGGGTGCAAAAAAATCAAGTATCAAATCAACACTTGGTAAGATTGCAAATAAGCAACATTCTGGGTCTTTTTAACAATGACATGCACAAATTACTTACGTACTTAAGAAAATATAATAAGAGAAATATCTTAGTAGAAGTACAGTGAAGTACAAGGTCCCCAAATGTGGAAAGACAAGATTGCCCTTGGAGCGGAGCTGCCGCACAATTCCCGGGGTGGGGTCTGGGCACGTCTTTGGAACTTGGGGTGACAACAGTTAGTGCCGGGGGCTCTGTTCCTCTGCCTCTCACTCTCTCCAGCTGGAAACAGGGTGCTAATTCTGGTCCCACCGAAATGCAGACATGCTGTGGAAATTGGGTGAAAGGCTCATGAGGCAACGCCAATAAAACCCAGGAACCATTTCCCTGCTCCCTCTGTCCACAGACGGCTGATGCTCCGTAAAGAATGGTAGAACCGGGGCGCCTGGGTGGCTTAGTGGTTTAAACCGCTGCCTTCAGCTCAGGTCATGATCTCAGGGTCCTGGGATCGAGTCCTGCATCGGTCTCTCTGCTCAGCAGGGAGCCTGCTTCCCTCTCCCTCTCTCTGCCTGCCTCTCCATCTACTTGTGATTTCTCTCTGTCAAATAAATACATGAAATCTTAAAAAAAAAAAAAAAAAAAGAATGGTAGAACCACTGAGAAGCTTTTTTCTCTGAACTCATCTCGGTAAGGCAGGGTTGTACCTAGTGTAAGAGTAAGATCCAGCCAAATATATATGTTTCAGAACATCCCCCATGAAGTGCTTTGACAGGAGGCAAGTTTTTAAAACAAAAAAACAGAAGAGACAGAACTTCCCTCTAGTTGAGAAGTTCTATTCTCAATTTTGACAAGAATGATTCGAAAATACAATTTTGTCTTCTGCGTTGTCAGGGAGCCAAATGCACCTAGAATCGCTTTTTGAAGCACAGATCCTGTCCTATGTTGTCATGCCTACTGGCCCAACACGGGGACAGGGGCGCGGAGAGGCCCGGCAGGGATTTTGCTGACCTGACAATCATGGCTGACCTGCCTGGTTGGCTCCTTTACTCTCAGTTCAGCCCATTCCATGAACTGTCCTCCCCTCTCACCCTCTGCGAAGTTCCCTTCAAGACTTCCTGGAGGGGCACCTGGGGGGCTCAGTCAGTCAGTGGGGACTGACTTTTGATTTTGACTTAGGTCTTGATTTTGGGGTCGTGAGATCAAGCTGGGTATAGAGTCTGCTCAAGATTTTGAAAGATTCTCCATCTTCCTTTCCCTTTGACCCCTTCTCTCTCTCTCTCTCTCTCTCTCTCTGTCTGTCTCAAAAAAAAGAAAAGAAAAGAAAGAAAGACTTCCTGGAGCGTCCAGTACAGAATTAGTCAGGTTTGAGAGGAAAAACTCAGGGACTAGGGGAAGATTAAAGCTTGATGTGCCAACTTCCACCCACTTCTGCTTGCATTGTTTGAGGTGATCTAAACAATGAGCGCCTTTTATCAGTTTTGGTTGGGGCTTGCCCTTGAAAATCTCCTCGTGCTCTGTGAGCTTTAGCTTTTGTTGGATGGAATCGAAACTCTTCAACCGAGTATCCACCAACCTGCTGTGTATCTGCAGCAAGTTACTCACTGTTTCTGGGCTGCAACCCCCTGTGTAAAATGAAAGCATGTGGGTCTTGCTTGAACTTTCAGGGCACTGATGGTGGTGGGATTCCATATTCAAGATCCTTAACCTGTGACCCTTCCCCAAAGATGTCTCCTAACCCTATTCTTGGTGTGGGTCAAGCCTGGAACAAAAAGTCCTGAGAAATGGTAGGAAAAGCTAAAATGGCCATTTCTCACTTGGATGGAAAAACCAAGGAAGACCTAAAAGTTGTGTCTGCCTCAAAGAGAACACCAGGAAATTTGTTTTAAGTAAAACCCTTTTTAGGAAAGAACAGTAGGAGACCAGAACAGATAAAGGAATTATAAGGAGGGTTCTTCTCCGCCAGGGTAGGTAGTCAATGTCTCATTCTGGCGGTTCCAGAAGATGTCCAGGAGCTGAGGGGAGAAGAGGATGGCAGCCATGTTGGTGGGGCAGAGTAGTCTTGAGGGGTTACAGATACATAAATTCAACATAACATCCTAACAGTCCCCTCCATAAATACTCCCTCTCATTCTCCCCTTTGTTTCTCTTACTGAGAAAACGAAGGTTATAAATGGCTTTGAAGGTATAATCCTAGTCTCTTCCTGAACCATAAAAAGACCTAAATATTGGAGCTCTTGGGTGTCTCAATGGGTTAAGCCTCTGCCTTTGGATCAGGTCATGGTCTTGGGGTCCTGGGATCGACCCCCATATTAGGCTCTCTGCTCAGCGGGGGGCCTGCTTCTCCCTCTCTATCTGCCTGCCTCTCTACTTGTGATCTCTCTCTCTCTGTCAAATAAGTAAATAAAATCTTAAAAAAAAAAAAAAAGCCTAAATATTTTTAGATAATTTAACAGCTCTGAATGAGAAACCAGAAACTGGGGTAGTCTTCACCCCTCCCCAGAGCAAAGCCCTCTGCCCCTCTAGCAATGTGTCTCAAACCTCTATGCATCAGAATTTTCTGAGTGCTTTGAAAAATACAGATTCCTAGGACCCACCATAAATGGATTCAGAATGCCCCGGCGTGGGCCCAGGAGATCTGCATTTTTGATAAGCTCGCACAGCTGAGTGTTTTAGCGATAGCCTCTGAGAACCTTGGCTCTATGACCCAAGCAACACCATGCCATTTCTAAATAACTGATCTCCTCTAATCTTGGTGGGGACCATTTGTATCAAAGAGGCCCCAGTAAGTATGTCCTTTTAGATGACAGGAAGCGTGTCATGTGCTAATTATGGCCAGTGACACCATAAAATAAAAGTGCATTACTGAATGCTTTCAGTTTCTTATAACGAGGGTAAGGTGGCATGTCATGGGGCCTTTTTAGTCCTAGACATCACTCCAGAGAATTCCAAACTGATATAGACAAGGGTCATTAGGACCCGGATCCTTTCCTCTCAGACTGTTTACCGATAGGAATAGGATGTCGTAAAGCAACACTTCCCCCAAGTGAAGTGTTGATAAGTCTGGTTATCAGCAAGATATTACTGGCAGTATGCTATGCAGGGTATTTACATTTTCTTGATAGGGTTAGTCATATGAAAGCTGGCAAAGAAGGAAAAGGAGCAGCCTGTGGTGTGGCATCAACAGACAGCTGTCCCCTGGCTTCTCGATAAATAGGATGACTTGCATTGCTGAGCGGTGTGGTCACCGCCCAAGGAATGGCCCTCTCACATTTCTTCCTGATTCACACATTCAGGGGGGTTACTTGGCAGCCCCTCCCTCCTCTGCTTCCCAGACACAGAGTCTGGAATGAAAATTCACCTGCCTCTGAGTTGGCCGCGGGTGAGGGCAGGGGTGTTACTTGGGTTCCCAGGTTGGGAGATGACCTCACCCGGCCCTCACTATATAAGGCGACCGGTGTGGAGGGGCTCTCCGCAGGGCTGACACGAGGCACTCGTTCCACAGCAGCGAACACGCAGACGAACCAACCTCAGGCTGACATGATGGTGATGAAAGTGGAAGAGTTGGTATGTAAGACACGTTGTTGTCTCGCCGTGAAAACCAGTGTAGTCTTGGTTTTTATATGAACCCCGAAATGTCCTTCTTCTTCAGGCATAATACATAGGTACTCTGATGTCGTCCACAGAGCAGGTTTGGCCTAAGTGATAAAATAAGTGAAACTGGGAAAACAAATCTGGCCGTCATGAATGTTCTCTGTATTTCCTATTTATTCTCCTTTGGTTTTCTTACGAAAGCATGGATTCACAGGTAGTTATGAGGATGCCTTAGGGAAGAAGTTCTATGGCAAGAATAGATGTCTGGAAACTTACACAACTCAAGGCCAAGAGTCAGTCAAAAGTACCCGAAATGGAAGAATTTTAAATAATCATGGAGGGGTTGTAGCTTTCTTAGGTGAAGTGTGATTAGGTGGATTAAAAGTGCATTTAAATGTATCAGCCTAAACTCAACCTTGCTTTACCAAGAGAGGAGGACCATCGTCTGATGGCCTTCCTGGTCTCCTGCAGCAGCAGCAGCAGCAGCGTGTCCCAGCCTGGGATCTGAGAGCACAGCCCACGGAGGTGGCTATCATCAGGCAGGGAGGACCAGGGCCCCCCTGCAGCATTGTCTCTGGAGAATGATCCCAGGACAGGCCCTGCTACTTCTGACCTACAATTTTCTTTCCTCCTAGGTCACAGGGAAGAAGAATGGCAGTGAGGAGACTGGGGAGTTCCTACCTGAGGATTTCAGAGATGGGCAGTATGAAGCTGCTGTTACTTTAGAGAAGCAAGAGGACCTGAAGACACTTCCAGCCCACTCCCTGAGCCTGGGGGAGCAACAGTGGAAAATTGAGAAAGAGCGAGAGGCGGAGGTAAGGACCCTTCTTGGAATCCACTAGTGTGGGAAGTCAGGGATGGGGTGAGAGAAGGAGGTGCCAGGCAGGAAGGAGAAAAGGGAGGAAACAAAATAAATGCAACCATCCAAAGGTGTTTCTTTGCCAAATTCAAACCCATAAAGAGACAACTTCTATAGGACAGGTTGTAGGAACTAATTCTGAAGCAAGACAATGACTTCTGGATTCTAAATCAATGATTGAAGGTTCTACGACTACGTTCTGATTTAAAGACTTGGAAAGAGAAACATGACCAGTGAATTTCTGATGTCATACACTGTCTAGTTAATCCCAGGCAAGAGAGACTTTTTCTCAATCACATGGCTTTGGCTGTGTTCATTATCTGTGCTGACAATCCGTGGTGCCGTGTGAATTTACATTCCTTACTAATTGCAGATAAAACATGCCTTAGTTAGCAGTAGTCTCAGGAAAGCCTGCTTCATGAGCCCTGCTCTGTAGGCTGCCTGAAAGAGACTGGCATTGATATTTCGGAACTTAACCCTTATTGTTGGATTCTTTTGAGTTAAATAAAAAAATTTGACAGAAACCCAGGGTTTGTTTATGGAAATGATGACTCGATGCTCAGTTACAGACTACATCCTAACTCCAATGAGTCAAAGGCTGATGCTACAGGCAAGGGAAGTGAAGATGAAAATGTAGACGCCCCAAATTCTTGAATAAGAAGTCACTAAGTCAAAGTCCATGATTAGTTTTAAAGGTTGCTGTTGCTTTTCTTTTTTTTTTTTTGTTTTTTACTTTTTTTTTACTGTTTTGCTCCAGCTGTTTCCCCCATACTTATCACAGACCTTGCAGATTTTGTTTAGACACAACCAGAATGCTGGTCACCATGTTTTGAAATATGGATTTCTTTTTTAGCTCAAGAAGAAAAAACTAGAACAAAGATCAAAGCTTGAAAATTTAGAAGACCTTGAAGTCATCATTCAGCTGAAGAAAAGGAAAAAATACAAGAAGACTAAAGTCCCAGCTATAAAGGAACCTGAACCTGAAATCATTGTAAGGATGGTTTGCTTTGCTAGTATTACATGTCTGGCATTAGGCTGCTGGGGAATAAATATCTGTGGAGGGTTTGATCGGATGTCGGAAAGCTCACAGTAACTCCCGCACTTTGCTCTTGGCTTTAGACGGAACCTGTGGATGTGCCGAGGTTCCTGAAGGCTGCCCTGGAGAATAAACTGCCAGTAGTAGAAAAATTCTTGTTGGACAAGAACAATCCAGATGTCTGTGATGAGGTAACTTCTACAAAGTGCTGCAAAATCCAGCTCATTCATTTTGTGCTGTTTCTGCTTAACTTCTGCCTTGCTAACACGGTGCCAACAAGCACTCCACCTGGAACAGTCTCTCCAGCTGTTGTCCCAGATGCCACTAGCATATTAGGGTAGTGCAGTGGTCCAGAACAAAGACGCTGGATTCGAGCTGAGAATTGCAGCATTTTTTGCACTCTCATATTCTTCCAGCTGACTTTTTAGTTTGTCTTTAGCTTTTCATGTTCTTGGGGTAGACTTTTAATAAGGCAGGACCAATAAGTCCCTTTTAGACAGACATACAATAGCAGCATCCTTTAAAAGAAAAAAAAAAAAGATTTTATTTATTAGACAGGGGGAGGGCCTGAGCAGGGAGCATGATGCAGGGTTTGATTCCAGGACCCCGGGATCATGACCTGAACTGAAAGGAGATGCTTAACCGACCGAGCCACCCAGGTGCCCCAATAGCATCATCCTTGATTGGACCTAAACACATCACCACTACTCAGGGACTCTGTGACTTGAGTTCAAGTGCTGGCTCTATCACTATGTGACTATTTGATTTTAGCAGCTACTTTGCATTTCCTAGACCTCTGTTTCCTCGTCTGTAAATAGAGGACACTGGAGTGAACAGTGGCAACAGTTGTTCTAGGCCAAATAGTCAATCCATTAATATGAAGTCTTTTTACCAGAAGCACTAATCCTTTTTGTATCCTTTCCCCCCCTGAACTGAATGGAGAATCATTTCTGAAGTTGAACTAAAAATAAGTCCCCCATTCTCTTAAAGAAGAATTGAATACTTTTTGATATTCAACCCAGCAACGGTCCCAGATGGGAGAAAACCTTCTGGTCTGCATGGCAAATTCTACACAAACAATGAAGGCACAAAATTCAAGAAAGGGAAATGTCAGCGTTGAGGTAGTTGTGAGCTTGAAGTTCACATCCCTCCATGAGGACCACTGAGCACTTAGAAATGTACCTGCAGGAAACTCAAGCCTCAGTTGCAGGATCACTGTTCTAGTTCTGAAATATTAGTGCATTTGACATTTCTAATTCAAAAAGTACTCGAGTTTCTATCAGTGAGGTTGTAGGAGTCCTCAGCTTCCTGCCTCTTAGAAAGGATTTCTGCTCATTTTTATATGCATCGCTATCTCTCTCTTTTTAAATCTCTCTTCTGACAGTATAAACGGACGGCTCTTCACAGAGCGTGCTTAGAAGGACATTTGGCAATTGTGGAGAAGTTAATGGAAGCTGGAGCTCAGATCGAATTCCGTGATATGGTAAATATATTTCTTTGTTTGGAAATGAGCCAAAATAAGGAATCCATATGAAGCTTGAGAAAACCTACGATGAAAAATGGGGCTGATTGGATTGAAAATTGATCTGAGAAAACCAGGCAAAAGCTCATTTCTCCATACAAAAGGAAGTTGGGAGAGGGGGCTAGGTCATGTGGAAAGTATTTTCCATACATACTGAAGAGGAGACGAGTGTTCCAGGGAAAAGAAGGAAGTGAAAGCCACTGCATGCAATTCAATATCCCCATCAGAGAGTTGGGTCAGTATCAAGTCAGTAGCATTACTGAGAAGTAATACAGTCAGCACTTGCCTCTCGGTGTCCCTGTCCTTCCATTATACACGACAGTCTGCTCGTGGCCCCTTGGCAGCCAGCAATGTGTCAGAATTCTCTAGCTGTACACCTTGTATGATAGATGCCATCAGTGAGATCAGGGGCTAAACTGCATACGGAATGAACTGCATCCATGGAAAGTAGCTGCTATTCAGACTTCAAGAATTCAACTACTGTGAGTTCTACAAAGACCAGCACACAGCATATTTTATGGACTGAAGATTGGGCTGGGAAAATGCTTTATTTATTTAAATGCAGCTCAATTTGACTTTATAGCAAAGTGGAAGAGGGATATTAAAAAAGTCCAAAGAATTTGAACAAAATTGAACCCTGAAGACAAACACATAGGAAAGCAATAAAAAAAAAAAAAAAAAGGTTTGCATGAAAAGACACTAACATTCATGAATGCATGATTTGGAAGGCCAGGAACATGTCAGAGAGGGGAAGAGGGCATCTCCCAAGAGTCAGGGCAGTGTGTGATGACTTTGAGTGGGGACACTTGAGGGACACTGGTTGTGTTGGCATAAACGACAGCACAGAACCAACAAGAGATGAGGAAAAAAGCACGGGACACAGAAAGAGGGGGCAGATCCAGATTAAAATCTCTTGGAAGGGAGTACTTTTATTCTGCCAGAATTTTAAAATGCGTTTCTCTAGAACTTCTGAGTATATTTGGCAAAAGTGGCTAAAAGTTCCAGGCAGATGTGGGTTTGGATATCTATTCTGATACTTACTAGCTGTTCTTCCTTGGGCAAGAAACTTGACTATTTTGGAGACTTGTTTTTCTCATCTGCCAAACGAGTGCAGTCACACTTACCTCATAACGTTGCTGGGAGGACCAGTCCATCGAAAGTGCACAGCACCTTGTCGGCATGCTGAAATTCTCAATAAACTGTAGTTCTCAGTCATTGTAGTCGTAATCCATAGGGGGACAGCCTACTGCTACTATGGATGCTTTAGCCAGTTGATGTTCCCAGGTCTCAGAAACCAAGTATTAACTCCTCGGACCAGTTCTTTACATTAACTCATGTCTTTTTACCTTCTGGTATAGCTTGAATCTACAGCCCTCCACTGGGCAAGCCGTGGAGGAAACCTCGATGTCTTAAAATTGCTACTGAATAAAGGAGCAAAAATCAGTGCTCGGGATAAGGTATTTATTTCCCCCTCCCCCATTCCTGGGCCCCTCTCCCCTCCCCCCTCCTCTCCCAAAGCCACCTCACCGTTTGGGTCAGCGGGAAGCTTATGCTGTGTGGGGCACCATAGTGGCCACTTGTCCCCCTCGCACATGCCTTAGGGGTCTGGGACAACCTCTGTCCCTGAGCCCCGCAAATCAGTCGCATTCTTTAATTTCCCAGTTGCTCAGCACAGCGCTGCACGTAGCCGTGAGGACTGGCCACTACGAGTGCGCAGAGCATCTCATCGCCTGTGAGGCTGACCTCAACGCCAAAGACCGAGTGAGTCCCTGGGCCAAGTTCCACCTCCAGCAGCTCCAGCCTCACTTATCTGGAATCACTCCCCAAGCCTGGGCTCTTGTGGGACCCACTTCCTGGCCTCAGGCCCCACTTTAGCCTGTGGTCTCTGCTTCTCTAGGAAGGAGATACCCCTCTGCATGATGCTGTGAGGCTGAACCGTTACAAAATGATCAGACTCCTGATTATGTATGGGGCCGACCTCAACATCAAGAATTGTGTAAGTACCCGAAATAAGCAGCCCCGCTTGTGGGCTTTCTGATGCACGAAAGCATCTCTGCTCTACTTGAAAATGGCCCCATGGTGGTAGGATTTCAGGGTTTAGGGGGTGGTCTTGTGATGCTTTAAATGCCCCTGTCTATTCCCCTAATGACATTGCTAGTCCTTGGCAAGGACTCGGGTCACCTGGTCAGAGATGGGTGGAGCCATCATAACACAATCACAGTGTCCGGCGATTCTTTTAAGATTTCCTCTTGAAAATATGAGACGGTCAAATTGCTCACCTTCACAAACCTAAGCACTGTCTTCCCTGGACACCCGTGGCTGAGCAAGGCCTGGGGTTGTCAGGAATAAAGACAGGCACCATTCTTGAAAGGATTAAATTCCACAGCAGTCAATGGGGCCAAGAGCCAATGAACTGAAATTAATCAATATCGCATCTGAGTAATTCTGAGTAGTCCTCCCCTCCTTACAACAGCAGGACATGCTACCACTTTCTTCCAGGGTTAGCCATGCTTTTGCCTATATTTTTTGAGATAATTTCTATCCATTCTCCAGTGTGGTTTATCTGCATATCCCTCAAAATAATTTCCTATATTTAGGCCCTGAAAATGCTCATATAAGTCCCTTCTACAAGTACGTGTTAATTTAGCTTCATCTGCAAGCCAGGGAAGAGAGCCAACTTTTCCTCATGGTCCCAATTCCCAGACAAACATCATCTAATATAAGCTTTAAAAATATCACTGGGAGGAATGGATAGAAATTACCAAAGAAATAATTGGAAAGATTTGGTAGAGAATCACTTCACAAAGAAGGAAAACCCCAGTCATCTTCTATTGTGAATAATTTCCTCCCCTTATTGTGTTACTGTGAGACTGAGAGGAATATTTTATCATAAAAAAAAAAAAAAAAACCTCAAAACTGTCTTGGTGTTAGGAACAAAGGATAGAAGCATTAAACAGAGGCTGCCTGGATGGGAAAGTGTTAATAGTAGGATCCCCTCATCCTTCATATTGGGATTGGTCTTATCTAATAAATTAAATAAATTAGCGGGGAAAAAGTAGATTTAATGAAATCTCCAAAACTGCAGAAACTATGACAATTATTTTTAGGCAGTAAGACATTACCAGCCCAGAGAACTAGCCTACAGATTTGGGGGAGACAGTGTAAGTAGCCAGAAAATCAGGAGATAAATTCTAATAGAGATGAGGTAAAGGAATTCATGGAAGAATAGCCCAAAATATACCAATGGGGCTCATGGCTTTGAATTATCAGTTAGAGTCCAACATAAGGGTCCTAGAACTATTAATGTCATTGATCCAATGGCTGGATATTCCCCAAAAGACCACAAAGCCACTGGACACCATCTTGAGGGGGACTGGAAACAACACACAGTACATTATTCTGTTGTCCAAAGCTCTGTCACCATGTGTACCGATGAGTGTTTCTCAAGGAACATGCTACAGAGGTGGGGAGTTCCAAAATGAGGGTTACAGGGCCACTACTTCAAATAAGCACAGGGGCCAGGCAGATCACCTAAATTACATAAATGTTGGCTGCAGGGGGTCTGTGCACATAACTTTTAAAGGTGGTGGCTCCTCCCCACCCCAGTCCATTGTTGCTCTGTGAAGTCCTAGGTATCATGCTGGCCAACTCTTCCGCTTTTCTCAGAGAGTTCACGGATTCAGTTGGGAAATCTCCTAATTTCCGACTGTTGCCAATTAATTCCAACTTTTAAGAAATCTGAGTTCTGTGTGGGCCCAAACAAAAGAGGTCTCTAGACTGATTTGCATCTTAAAGCTGCCAGTTCACAGTCTCTGAGTTAAAGAGACTTCAAAAGAACAGGGGTGGGAAATTTTAAGACTTCTCATATTTAAAGACAAGAATTGAGAGGTGACATGGTATGCATTTTCGTAATTGTCTGGAGACCTACGCATAAGTGGAAAAGCATTTTGGTCTCAAAAATTATTTACACATTGTTGATGTCCCCCCAAGAAAAAGGAAATTTCCCAGGAGATCCCAGTTGAAAACTAGCCCTCTCGGAGCAGTAATAGTTCTGCACAGCACCTGAGCACTTCGCCAAGGTGTCCAAATAGCTCGTTTACCATCATGTTTTATCAGGAATCATTTTCCAAATTGATAGGAACTGGTTCTTGACCACTTTCTCCCCAGGCCTCTGCTACAGGATACTGGATATATAGAGAGGCATTTTTAAAATTTCAAAGTGACTTGGAATGCTCTTCCCATTTACTGTCTAGGAACTGGGGATTGAATTTTTTTTTTTTTTAAATACCTGGGGCAGTCCCACAGGGCAGGGGAAAAAAAAAATCAACAACAAAACCCCCAAACATTGCTCATCTGAAATGCCATAAAGCATTCCTGTGAGAAACACTGAAGGGCTGATTTGAATATAAACTGCAAATCACTCATAGTGGAAAGCATAAAACAGGTCAACAACATAGACCCATCCATTACCTCATTAAACACACACACACACACAGAGGATGTGTAGAATTTATAGATGCCTTCCATCTGAAAGTCACATTTCCTCCTGCACTTTGATTAGGCTGGGAAGACCCCAATGGATCTGGTCCTGCACTGGCAGAATGGAACCAAAGCGATATTTGACAGCCTGAAGGAGAACTCCTACAAAACCTCTCGCATAGCCTCCTTCTGAGGGAAATGGCACCGCTCGCATCCCGTTGTTCTTCACCAGCATTTTGAAGGCAAGGCCCCAAGGAAGAGCAACGAGTCCTAACACCCAGCTCCTATCCACCTGTTGTACAGCTGCACCCAGTGAAGTCTGGAGAAAGCACAGGCATATAGTTAGGGGAATTTCCCTTAGTGAATCTCACTCTATTTATTTTAATTTATTTCCATTTATTTATTTATTTATTTACTGTGATGCCACTGGAAATTCTGATCCTTCACAATGACCCACTTGGTGAGCAAATCTTCATTTGTATATAACACTTCAGAGCCTCCCCGTAGATTTGCTCTTAAACCATGTTAACGAGCAATGCTGCTCGTGCCTAATCATGTGCACCTCATTGGTGGATGATATTTCAAGGTGTTTTTTTTTTAAAGGACAAGGGTGATTATTACAGCCTTCTTTTCTCCTGAATTTTTAATACTGAAGTTTGGGGCAGTGGGAGGCGTGTAGAGACAGGAGGAGAAACTGTAGAATGAGAGGGATTCTGTGAGGAGGACGGTGAAGCCAAGCCGTCAGACGCCCGGGCCTGGTATTCCTTACCAAGTCACATGTTGTCCCAAGGTAAAGAGAATGTCGTGAGTGTAAATGGCATGTTCGTGGCAGGTGCAGGCCACTGGGCCATGATGAAGTGAATTTGCTGAAAAAAAGATGAAAGTGACCGCAAAGTGTAAATGTGTACATGTATATTATGTTGTATGTCTATTTTATATTCATAATAAAAGCAAATTCTAAACCTCTTTCTAAGTGCTTCTATAAGTATGGTGGGAAAGAACCATGTGAAAAAGGCCATTTAGATGGAGTTTTTTGTCTTCCAAGTTTTGGGGATTGGAAATGTCCTGTAAAATAGTACCTCTCAACAGTATTGACCATGTATGCAGACCACCTGAGGATCTTGCTAAAATGCAGTTTCTGATCCCTCCCATTCATTGCAGGGGTGGGGGGTCGGGAGAGGCAGACTGCATTTCTGAGAAGCTCCCTGATGATGCAGAGGTGGTGGTACACCAGAAGCACACTTTGAGCAGCAAGGCTGGGAAAACCATCACCAAGATAGAGGAGTTCAAGTTCTTTTGGCCCCAGTGGTGGGGAGAAAGAGACCCCTGGTGGGAAGAATGATTACTGCACGTTAAACAAATGATCGTTGACATTCCCATCAGCGCTAATCAGAGGCTTAATGATTATTGTGGACACCGCTGTGTGTCAGAGGCTGCCCACGAGAAAATACACCTGGTTAATGATTTCTGACCTCCAAGGGGAGCCATTTTGTTGCCAGGTGCTAGGCCAGGTGCTAAGACCTGTGACGAGAAAACCAGATTGTCCCTGCCCTGCTTTCCGGGAACAGATGAATATTAAAGAAATAATGTCCAAAGTTAATACACAGTAATGATCTGTGGTAAGTCCAATGAAGGGAAAAAAACAAGAGTGCTGTGAGTCTCAGACGCAAAAGCACACTCATTTGAAGGGGAGAGACAAGGTGGGGAACTCTACAAAGACTTCACTGAGGTGCTGACTTTTTGAGGCAGTCTGAAGGATGAGCTGGAGTTATTCCAGACAGCAGAGAGGCCACCGGAAAGGGCACAATCATGGGGAAAGTCTGGCACTTTAGGAAATGTATGAAGGCCAATATAAAACAGTAGCATTGGGGTCCCTAGCTCCAAAACTCTCTCCGGGTGGAAGAACACATAGCCTTTTGGCTATGCCTCTAACACTGAAAGCGTGCGCAGGCAAGGTCCCTAAGCAGAAGGTGTTCTAGTCAGCTGCTCCCAGACACCTAAGTTGTGAGGATGGTTTGAGATACCTTTGAGCCTTTTGTATCTAGTCTCCTAACCTCCCAAGGGCATCAGGAACTTCAGTCCCTCCATTGTCTCCCTCCTGCTAGTGTCCTGGGTCTAACCAGTCACGTCCTTAAGGCTTGGGTCCTCCCACTTCCTCCTCTTAAAGCATCCACAACACAAATCACATTTTCCTTGCTGGTATTGGTGTCTCCCACAGCATAACTTGGCAGGTTATTAAGTGACCGAGCTCTCTCTTTATGATGGCTTCCTCAAACCCCCCTCTCCGCAACAGCTGGGAGGGTACAAAAAACACTTCTGAGTCACCACATGAGATTTCCACCAGCACAAAGGTAAAGGGCGAAGGTACCCCATGAAAGACAACATGGGGTAAGTCCCATTTGAATAAGGCCAACTCCGTCACCTCTGCTAATGGAGAAGATAAACACTTCAGGCAAAGCTTTCACCTGTCTCACAGGTGGTCAACTTTAAAGCTCTTTGTCTTGCCACTTGAGCCAACTCTTTGCCCACAATCTGTCTCTCATCTTGGCTCTTCCTCAGTAAAGAGAACGTCCCATTGACCAACAGATGCCTGGTGGTTTTTCTTGCTTCTCTTTTCCTCACTCCTTTATCCCCATCAACCTCCAAGTCTTCTTACCAAGTATCCTCTCTAAGTGGCTCTGCAGTCTGTCCACTTCTTGCATCCCAGGGGCCACTGCTCTAGCTCAGATGGCCACAATGTCCTCCGTTACTCAAATGACCCTTGCTGGGCTCCTGGCCTTGGGCTCTTTTCCCGCCAGTCTGTTAAGTTGCAGGTTTTTTTTTTTTTAATTTTTTTTTTTTATTAGACATATAATGTGTTATTACAGAGTGATTTTTCTAAACTGCAAATCTGGTCAAGCCATTCACCTCTTTCAAATTCTTCAGTGGCAGGGTGCCTGGCTGGCTTAGTGGGTTAAAGCCTCTGCCTTCAGCTCAGGTCATGATCCCACGGTCCTGGAATGGAGCCCCACATAGGGCTCTCTGCTCAGCGGGAGCCTGCTTCCTCTTCTCTCTCTCTGCCTGTCTCTCTGCCTACTTGTGATCTCTGTCAAATAAATAAATAAACACAATTTAAAAAAAAATAAAAAAAAATTCTTCAGTGGCTTCCCATTGCCCTCAGGATGAAATGAAAACTCAACATTTTTCAAAAATCCTTGAAATCTGACTGCCTTTAACTCTCTATTCTCATCTATTTCTTATCACTCTCTTCACTAAACTGAATTTCAACTGTGTACTTTTCAGTTCCTTAAAAAATCCAGGTATTCTTATGTTTCAGTTTATAATGGACCATTTAGTCCTATTATTGTTTAAGTTGTTTCCATTTTCCTGTTATTCTAGACATTGTTGCAGTGAATATCCTTATCCACTACCCTTCATACCTAACCAGCTATTTCTGAAGAAACACATTCACAGAAGACTCTGTAAGATTAGTATCAAATTAATCCCCTTCCATTATGTTATTGATTTTCCCCCAAATTATGAGAATTCTCATCTTATAAATCTTTTCTCTTCCAACCTGATTCACCTGATTCACCTGTGGTGAATTTTCCTAATTACTGAGAAAGCTCACCATCTTTGTTTATGGAGCATTTTTTGGATCCATCTTTATTGCCCAGTTTCTATTATGTCAGGTTCCTTGGAAGCAGAACCTGAAATGAGGATTCTTGTGTTAGTGATTTATTGAACGTGCTCTTTAAGGCGATGAGGAAAACAGGACAGGGCAGAGATGTGCTTTCAGGAAGAGTCTCTCCTCAGCCTTATCCCAGCTCCGGAGTATCAGTCACGCTGTGGAGGCCAGAAGGCCAGGTGATAATGTCCTGCATCAGGCACAAGCCACAGGCCGAACTGGGTTGGGGGTAGGGGGTGGTGAGGTAAAGCTTCCCAGGCCTCTTTGGGTAAGGTGAGTTCCATCAGCCCACGGCAGTGCTCTGGGGAGAGTGAAGAGAAACCATGAGTGCTCAAATTTGAATCAGCTGGAGAGAGGGTACACCAGCCTGGTGAAAGGGATTTGGTGGACACTAACAGCATTTATCAAATAGCATGTTTTTATTTGTTTTTTAGATCGGTGGTGGGGGGGGACAAAGTGAGGAAAGAATCTCAAGCAGGCTCCACGTCCAGTGTGGAGCCTGACGAGGGGCTCAAGCTCACCACCTTGAGATCACGACCTGAGCCGAAATCAAGAGTGGAACACCCAACTGACTGAGCCCTCAAATTGCATATGTTTTTAAAAAATAATTTTTTAAAGCTTTTACTAAGGATGCTAAACTCCTCTGCTCTATAAGATGCCTCATTAATCTACTTTTTTAGTTGTGCTTTTCTAACAGAACATTAGTTTTATAGAGGCAAGTTAATTTTCATGTTTTCTGGCTTTGATGACCATATTTAGGTTTTTTCCAACCCAAGGTTATTTTAGACAAAAAAGTACCTACCTTTTCTTTAGTATTTTACAAACTTTAAAAAAAATTTAATTCTTTAATCCATTTGAATTTAGTGTGGTGTACATTGGGTAGAAGATAAGGATTAGACTTTTTTCCTAAATGATAGAACAATAGCTAATGCTTAGTAGGTATGTTTTGTAGGACTGGTCCTTCTTTGAGCCTCCTACAAATATGAATCTGCTTAACCCTTGCAGTAGTGCCATCGGTAGGGAGAAAAGAAGAAAGTGAGTCACGGAATGATTATGAAATTTGCACAAGGTCACAGGTACAGAGTACTGGCAGGTTCAGATTTTAATATGCAGAGTCTTTAGTCTTTCCACTTAACTTTGTTTGCTGTACTGCCTTTCCTGCATAGCTAACCAGTTATTCCAACATCACGGAATTGAGAAGTCCACAACTTCCTGTAAATGGAGTTGTTCTGGACTCCGAAGTCTTTCACTCATCTCTATGAATTTCTGCACCAGTTACACAGTTTTAGTTCCCAGAGTCCTGCTGTACTCTGTAATACTGGGTGTACAAGTCCCTTCCACTGGTGTTTTTTGCTTGAAGACTGTATTTATTTATTTGAGAGAGCAGAGAGAGAGACAGAGGGCATGAATAGTGAGGAGGGGCAGAGGGAAAGGGAGATGCAGACTCCCCATTGCACAGAGAGTCCAGATGGGGGCTCGATCCCAGGACCCTGGGATCACAATCTGAGCCAAAGGCAGATGGTTAACTGCCTGAGCCACTCAAGTTCCCCCCTCCCATTATTTTTCTATGAATTTTTGTAGGTATTCTATTTATTCTTTCAAATCCCAACATATATACAAGGAAACCAACATATGTGGATGGTTTTAAATTTTGTTAAATTTATAATTTGGGGGAAAATTTGATGAACAATGTCTCATCAAAAAAAAAAAAAAGAAAGAAAGAAAAAAACCCCAAAAGCAGAGTGTCTTCCAGTCGTCTTTAATTTCCCTATTAAAGAATTTTCTTCATAGAGGACCTATGTGTTTCTTAATTTATATTTCTGGAATAGTACCACCTTTTAAAATGACACTGAAAAAAAAGTGACATTTTATAGCAACTTACTATTAACCAAACGATTACCTTTTGTGTCTTTAGCTTGTAACTGACCATCTTGCCGAACTTTTCTCTAAGGTACTGACATTTTGTTGCAGGAAGTCAGTAATGCATCATGTTTTAACAAAGATAAATATTAGAAGGAAACCTGCCTGCCACTCTCCACTGAGGACCAGCCATAATGCCCACCTATTCTGAACAGGATAAGCGTCTGTTCATAAACTGGAAGAAGGCACATCTGCAAATATGTAGCAAAGGTACATAAACGAAGGAGCACCTGTATTTCTAAGCTTTTCCCAGTTGCTTCCTTTTTGAAGAGGCCAGACTCATCTACAGTAACTTTACTTCCTAATGTAAGAGGCCCTTGCTATTATATCCGCTGCAAGTGAGGCAAATATACACGTAATATAACCAGTTGATTGAAATAGTAGAACAAAGTGGGACCTCAAAAAAAGATGACCATATGCCCCCTTAAGTATTTTGAGTTTAAAATCTATAAATGCACACTCCTGTGCCAATCTGTAAGGATCACATCTGTTCTTGGGATTATGGACCCTCTGATGGGACACCTACGGTTGTCTTTGATTTCCTGTCTCTTTAAAGAAGAAAACAACTTAAGACTTGAGTGAAGCAATCCAAGTGTGGAATTTTTACTGGATCCCCCCAAATCTTAGTTGTCCTGTTCACACCTATTGTGACAGTTTTTTTTTTTTTTTTTTAAATGGCTCATCTTTTCAAGCCTTTCAAAAGCATAAACTTGGATTTCCTGGGAATTCCTTTTTTGTGCTTCATAGTGCAACAGTTTTCATAATATTTAGTTAATATATATATAACTTTACAATGCTAACCACAATAGCATCAACAGACTGGTGAACAAACATACATTAACCATTGGTGAATCCAAGTGGGGTGAGGGCAGAAGCAAGCCGGCACTTGAGGGAGTGGTGGACTCCTGTGTGGGCCTGGAGCAACAGTGGCATCAGCATCATTTTACGGAGGGAATGGGGTTGGCTAATCCATCAAACTGCTCAAGTAGAAGTCAGACAAGAATGCTTTTAGAGCCACCATGTTCAATACATACAGTATATAAACATAGGTGTGTATATATGTGATATATTCTATTTGTAAACGTTTGCCATGGGTTTTTATCATTTTTTAAGACCAGGAGTGGATTTTAAGTTTTATCAAATGTCTTATCCATTAAAATGATTGATTTTTCTAATTTGATTGATAAATAAATATGATAAAGTACAGTACATTAAAAATAACTGAAATATCCTTACAATCCTAGAATAAATCTCATTTGTCAGGCATACTGTTTTAATGGTCTCACTTTACCAATATTTTACCTAAGCATCTGTATCCATAAGTGAGACTGATATACAGCTCTTTTAAAAAATTATCTTTTCTCTCTCAGAATGTCCTTTTTCTCACGGAAATGATTCTTTATATCAATAAAACATAACATGAATACAGATATTTGCAAAAAAGTCCACTTCCATTTATTTTAATGATTCTGCTACTTTAAAAAAAATCATTTCCAAAGTTGTTTGAGTACAATGGTTTGATATTTTTAATACAGCTATTAGGAAAATCAGTAGTAGGTTTTCAGGGACTTCCACCTCAAAGGAGGAAATTCTATTTCAAGAATATCATGAAGGTAAGCAGCAAAGGAAGAGGCCACATGTAATTTTACATGCACTTTCTCTCTCCTTCCACAAAATTTATAGCAATTCCTTTCAGAAAGAACTTTGACTTGATGAATACAAAGAGAGAGGTTTACAACAAAAATAAATCACCTAAAGGCCAATCCCTTGGTATGCCTTAATAGGCCTCAAAATGACCCCTTTTGAAGAGTAAGATCAAAAAATAAGCCATGTATATCCAGCAAAGCAGCAAAACATGTATTTTTAAATGAAGAAGAAACTTTTTAAAGAGTCTCCTGAAATACGGAAACATCTTATTCAATTATACCTGCTGTTTTATTACTTAACACAAAAAATAAATAAACTCGTCTCTGATTTTTCTCTTAAAGTATATCTAAATTCATTAAGTGGGCAGTCTTTTTTTTTTTTTTTTACTGCTTCACTAGGTTTTGTTACTTTAATGGCTTGAATATAGAACTGTTTTTATAGATTACTGATTTCTAGTTCCAAATGAAAACAGTAAATCATAAAGGTTTTATTTCTATTGCGGCTGATGGACTATCCAAGGGAAGAAGGGAGTGTTGACAGAGACTGGGGATTCTTTTCAGCTCTCACACTTGGCTTTCTTGCAGGCTGGAAGAGAATCATCATCTGCTTCTGATGGTCGAGGTTTCTTCACTGTGGAAATAATTCCAAAAGCAGTTTTTCTAGTTTCTATAAAACAAACAGGGAAACCATAGCCCTTAAGACCGGATTTAAAAAGATGTGGTTTAACAAGTATCACCATGTTACTTTGACTTAACAACATTAGTAAATAATAAAGCCAGAATAACTGCTATGGATACTGATGTCATTCACTGTCAGTACCTTGCATCCCCAATGGATACAAATACCAGTATATTATTTATATCTAATTCATTCTAAAGGGATTACTCAAGGGTAAAACCGCAGGACAGGTTCTCTCCAATGGTCTGTCCATGGTACCTTTGGCAGCCAGGGCCCAAGTCCCAGACTTTGGTGCAGCAGATGTTTTAAGTATGGTAGAAAGGCACATGAATCAAGAGAGCCTGGTCAACAGTCAACTGTGTTCCTCCCATGGTGATGACATGAGCTTACTTCACTTTACAGCACATACTGTATCTGGGTCCCTCACTAGGTCATCTATGTACCTCTGAAGAATCAGTCGTATTGTATTAACACCCAGCAATGCCTGGTTATCTAACAGGTGTTCAATAAATACCTGTTGAGTGAATGAAAAAAAATCAAACTCACACATTTACTGATCTCTCATATACTGGTGACAATGGATAAAGAATGGGAATTGTGAGATACTAGGTCAGGCTGGCAGCAGAGTTCAACTTAAATCTATCCAATTTTAGCTAAAAATGTACTACTGGGCCAGGCCCTGTGTCATCTATAAAGGGTACTGAGATGCCTACCACAGAGATAAAAGAACGTGAGGGGCAAATGTAACGGGAATGGAGGCATCCATAAGAAGAAACTCTGCCTGGATGAATCAGGAAGGTATCATAACAGAAGTAACACTAGGAATACAGAAAAAAAAAAAAAAAAAAGATGGGATCCTTTGCAAAGGCATGCAGGAAAAGGGAAGAAGAACCTAGTATCTTTAGGGGACAATAAGCTGGTGTGAAGGGGGAATGTGAAAAATTTATGGGAAAATGGGGCTTGATGGGTAAGCTTAAGGCCGTAACGCCTTGAAAAGATCCAAATTTAGTTCTTAAGAAATAAGGACTAGGGAGGAGAGAGAAGGAGAGATCCACTGGCTACAAAGAAGACAGAATCAAAAGAACTTCGATGAACATAAATTCAGTTAAGATTTCTTGTTTCAAGTAATAAAAGTCAAGTCAATTCTAGAGTTACCTAGGCATGACCTTCTCACTTATCAGGATTAATTCACCAAGTCTACTGAATCTTTGCCAAATATCTGAAGTGTTCTAATTTGTAAAAGGGACAAACTTCTCTCAAGATCATTAGAATGCCAACTTCCTCTGTCCCTTCTCTACAACCTCCTTAGAATTGCTATTCACTGGTTTCTGGAACCCTGAATGGCCCACCTAATCCTGATTCCCTATAGAGAGCCTTCCAGTGTTGAATGGCAGCTACTATGTGTCCTAAGTCTTCTGTTTCCAGATATCCATTCCAGCACTACTTTCAACCATTTCATGATAAGGTTTCCAGACCCTCTAAGAACCTAGTAACCGTCTTCTGGTAGTGCTCCGGTGCACTGCTGTCCTTTGAAAAGGGGCACTCGGGATAATACACACGCCAGTTGAGACTTCATCAACGCAGAGGGTAGTAATAGTGAGACTCTGAATCCCCTTGCTTCAGATTCCTTTATTTCTTCTAGTGTAACTTGAGGCTGAATTCACAATCTTAGGAACCCACCACACTGCAGTCTAATATTGATCCCAATGTCAACTAAAAGCAGGGTAACTGTAATGTATCCTCCAGATGTGCTATTAATTCTGCAGGGACAGCAGCCATAAACCAGGACTCTCACACAGTGGGAGGGTAATGCTACCTAGAGTCCATAAGGTCTCCTTTAGTTTAGCTTCATAAAAGCCTAGCTTTATACATACCCTCTGCTGAACAGCTGAGTTTTTTTTAAGGGCAGAACTTCATATCTTTCCAATTATATTTTCTTATTAGCTTCCTTTTCATATTTTAGTCTACTTTGGAACACCAATTGTTATCCAAAATCTTGATGACTCCTTATGTTCATTTAAAACAGACAAAAATAATGGCAGAACAACCAAAGCACAAACCTACATTTCTTAATTTCAAGACAATCTTGATAAAGTCCTAATGAATCTGGCCATTCCCAGAGCTTATGTGATAGGGCCTAGCCTACATAATACAGTTAGCCTACATAATACATAATACATAATACAGTTAGCCTACATTATCTCAAACTAAAAATGTTGAAAACAGAAGCAAAATCATCTAATTTACAGTAAGTCAATACAGAAATCAATTCTCCCAAGTGGGGATCAGATCATTAAATCTAGAAAATCTAGACAAAACATACATGGCCTCAATAACTCACCTATTCATATGTCAAATAACCTAGTCTACATGTAGCCTTATTCTGAAGTTTAAATTTATGTAGGTGATATCAAGCGAACTGCTTCGTGACCACTATTTCTAGTGCTAAAAATCACAGAGAGAACAAAGATAAAACAGATCGAAAGTATAAATTTTTCTTTTTTTTTTTTTAAAGGGAAGGAAGAGAGACAGTATGTTTTGAAAAGTTTATTTACTTGAGAGCGCACGTGTGCACACGAGGGGCAGAGGGAGAGGGACAAACTGACTCTGTGCTGAGCACAACGCCTAACGTGGGGCTCGATCCCACAACCCTGGGATCAAGACCTGAGCCAAAATCAAGAGTTGGGACACTTAACTGACTGAACCACCCAGGTGCTTCTAAATTTTTTTCTTTTTAAAAAACCTCATCTTCGGGGCACCTGGGTGGCTCAGCAGGTTAAGCCTCTGCCTTCGGCTCCGGTCATGATCTCAGGATCCTGGGATCGAACCCTGCATCGGGCTCTCTGCTCAGTGGGGAGCTTGCTTCCCCCCTCTCTCTGCCTGCCTCTCTGCCTACCTGAGATCTCTGTCAAAAAAAAAAGAAAAAAAAAATCCTTATAAAGAAACAAAAAAAAAAACCAAAAAACCCCTCATCTTCATTCTCTAAAGTCTTGGCATAGCAAATATTTCTGGTTTAATTTTTATCATCTGATGAATATGAAGTTCAGTGGCTTCAAGTAGTGGAATTAAGGTGAGGATGTAAGTTTATGTAAATGAAACGTGAGTAAAAGATACACAGTCTGCCCATAGTTAAGCATGAAAAAAAAATGAGAAAAAGGATCATGAGTTGTATTAAATATGAAAAGACACTATTTGAGTTTTTTAGTTGGGTTTTTAAAATGTATTTGCTGTTTCTGTGTTCCTAATAAATGGTTTAACATCAATTTTTTCACATTTCAGTTCTTGCAAACAATGACTTCAACAGGGGAAGCATGCCTCCCTGGAGAGGAGGGAGGAGGAAGGTAGACGGGCCCAAACATGTGGAGCTTGGAAGACACATTCAGTACTCAGTTTTGTAACACAGACCACGTTCAGTCCACAGAGGACACTAAGTCAAGTCTGAAGCAAAGGGTGAGAAGCAGTGGTGGGTAAGGTTAAAACAGGCTGAGCAAAGATGAGCCTAAAGGAGGTTTGCAGAGCAGGATAGTAAAAGTAAATAGGCTCCATTGTCTGATTAAAAAAGACTGGCTTGGGGCACCTGGGTGGCTCAGTGGGTTGGGCCTCTGTCTTCAGCTCAGGTCATGATCTCAGAGTCCTGGGATAGAGCCCCGCATCAGGCTCTCTGCTTAGCAGGGAGCCTGCTTCCCCGTGCCTCTCTGCCTACTTGTAATCTCTGTCAAATAAATAAAAATCTTTGGGACGCCTGGGTGGCTCAGTTGGTTAAGCCGCTGCCTCCGGCTCAGGTCATGATCCTAGGGTCCTGGGATCGAGTCCTGCATCGGGCTCCTTGCTGAGTGAGGAGCCTGCTTCTCTCTCTGCCTCTGCCTGACGCCCTGCCTGCTTGTGTTCTCCCACACTCTCTCTCTCTCTCTGACAAATAAATAAATAAATAAATAAATATTCTAGTTAATTAATTAATTAATTAAAATCTTTAAAAAATAAAAAAATTAAAAAATACTGCCTCCTAACATGAGCATTTGGTGTTTTTATTGGAAGAACTTGCTCACCTCCGTGCAGAAGCACCGCTCGGCAGTTGGTGGACACGGCGGCCTTGGCGTCACTTTCAGATAGCCCAAACAGTAGTCCTCTGGTGGGGCCATTAAAGCTTTCAACATAGCGTCAGCCAAGGACAGGGGGCTACCAGAAACCCAACTGCCAACCCCGCTCCCCTGGCCACACCAAGAGGGATTTTCACTCTCTAGTAGTTCTAGCCTGAATGCAATGGGCATCTGTGAAGAGACTGAATCTAAGCTTTTATGATATAGAGTCCCTTCTTCCCCTTTTTCTATTTCACCCTTAACACAGGAAACAACAAAAGGATGAAGCTCTCTACAATGTATGTAATTTATTTTTGAAATTTTACATTGGTAAACTCACAGTAAAAGGTTAAAAAAAACCCTTAAACTATAATACCACATCAACTTCCAAATTTCCTACATTTCAACAGCTTCCAACTCAGAAAAGGATACAAGTTTGCCACATCGTATGGGCCTCTTATTTCTAAAGGCTAAAATAAAGTGAACAAAAAAAGACAGGAGAGAAGTTATTCATAGTATTTCAATGATTTCATTTGCAGTAAATTAATAGGATGCTTAAATATCCAAAAACTAAAGGAGTTAACCACATCAATTTAAGTCCTTACAATTTTGATGATTTTCTTAAGTTTCCAAGTTTCTAAAAGAACCCTGAAAGCATTCTGTAACAGCATAAAGAAAAAAACTTCACATAAACAAAACGTGTATCCCAGAAGAAATGGGGATACATTTTATTCTCAGCAACCGCAATGGGCACAGGCAATTCAAAATGCAAATATGCAATAAGCATTCATTACATTACTATTAATTTATCCTCTAGAAACACGTTTCAAAGTTTTATAACTTGAAAAGTAAAAACAAAGTACTCACGCCAGACTTACCCTTTCTGCAGCACTAGACAGAATCACATTCTGCCAAAGAGAAAGTGTTCAGTATTAATTTCAGATAAATGAAAAAAAAAAATGGAAAAGTCTTCTAATACAAATAACCAGTTATCACTTGAATAACATTTAAGTTTCTACAAATACCATTCTTCTAAAGATAAGGTAAAGAATCAAAGAGAAAGACCTTAGGATCAAGAGCAGCCTACAAGACAAGAAATACAGTAAGCCTTCCCACTAGATCTTACAAAAGGTGAATTCATTTAAAAAACTACTTGAAAAAGTCCTATAATCTTAATTCAACTAACTGATGACAAACAATTGTTATCCAGACCATTCTTTTCAAAGTAGGTGAACTTCAAATTCCTTATAAAGGGTTTCCACACATCTTCCTCCCCCACCCTGCCATTCTTCTTCCTTTGATATTGCTCCTTCCCTTAGAACTTTCAGGGTTCATTGACATGGGAGAATTTGTTTCCCAGCTTTGAGAACTTGCTGCTTTAGGGAAAAGGAAGCAGTTAAACAATTCCAGTATATTAATAATAAGCATAAACTGCTGGATTTGAAAAACACCTTGAAATTTGGGAACCATACCTTTCCTTTGCAGACCTGCATCAAGTTGAGGGCATTGGAAATTGTGTACCTTCTCATTGTGGAATCTTTGATAGCAGGGCTGTAGATGAGTTCAAAGCCCACGCCTCGGTCAATTGCCTTCACAGGAGAGAAAGGAAATAAACTGTCAAGGAGAAACACACACTGTCCTACTTTCTTTTCACTAAGAATCTCCCTCACCTCCCTCTTCAACCCCGCCTTAGACCTCCCACATGTCAAGGTACAGCCTGAAACAAAGACAGATTCATGCCTGAATGGCACCATCCGCAGGGGAAGGCCGATGTTTGGCTCTATCTGATCAATAGTGGATCTTAGCTGTGGGGAAGCTGACTTTATATAAATAGGAATCATGAGGCAGCTACAGAGAGCAAAGTTGCAGTGGGGTGGCAAATGGGTTATTCCTCCACGAACTATTAAAAGGAAGATGAAGATGTGCTCCCTACACTTCCAGTAAACTGCAAAGAAAACAACAACAAAACTTAATTGGACCTAACAATGTAAGAGACAAAGAAATGAAGAGCTGAAAAATGCTTGAAGAACAGAGGTGGGAAGGCCCCTCAGATGAGTCAATTATTACATATGTTGAATGAAGGAAGTATCGTGTCAAGTGCATGCTAAGAGTCTTATGTGTGTATTTAACCCTAATGACACCTTTATGAGGCACTGTGACAGAGACTGCTAACTGACCCCAGTATCTGTTCTCCCCTTGTCCTTTACTACTAGAGTCCTGAGTTCTGGCTGGGCTCAGGCATGAAAGAAGCCTGGCCTCTAATTAACTATTTCACCCAGCTCACCTCACCAGACAAGCTTAGTCTTTTACATGAGAAAAAGAAACTTCTTTCCTACTTACAGCATTCTTAATAGCTGGGCATCCAGAAGTAAGAAAACAGTCTGGAAGGGGTGGAAACAGAACTGAAATCCACCACCACACTGTCCATCTTTTCTGACGACCAGCTCTGTATCTTCATCCATTCATGACAGGTGTGTGTTCAGCCAACTATGTGTGGGAATGGTGAGCAAACGCTGACATGGTTCCTCCCTTTTCAGAGCTTTTACTCTAAGGGGACTACCAAATAACTACCAAAAACCCTAACACTTCAACTGTGGAAAGTGCTATCAAGAACTTTAAGAGTAGATGATGAAGGAACTGAGTAAACAGGCATTTTCAAAGGGAGGAGTACACGGAAAGGCTCTGGGGTTGGAGGGAGTGTGGGAGCACAGGGAGGAGGTCATGGCTGGGGACAAGAGTGAGGGGGCCCCCTGTGGTGGGAATGGAGGCTAAGGAGGGTGGGAAGGGCCAGCTGCGCCGGTCTTTAGGACTGCAGACACACTGATCTCAGCAGTGGGAAGCAATGAAGGATGCTGGCATGGCAGGGGAAGTCCCTAGTTGGTGGCAGTGCTCTTCTGAACGAACAAAGGAAGGACGGCAGGCACAAACTGGGCAGCACCTGGCAAGTGAGTTTCTATTACCCTCCCGTGTGGCCACAGGAGGTCTACTTCTTAATGTTCACAAGGAATGGAAAAACTGGTCTTCCAGAACTGGCAGCCCACCTTAAACGAACTCAGGTGCACATGGAAGGCCCCTACTTTCCCTCCCTGAACCGAGACTCCCTTTCTCCTATCCCCTAATCCTCCCTTCATTAACTTTTCCTCTTGCCTTAAGGTTCTGAGATTTTACTGTAGAATTCCTTACATACCTGATACTAGTTTAGTTAAAATTTACATGGGATTTTCCATATTGCAACCTCCCCTGACAATTTCTTCCCACCTCTAAACTTTGGGCTTGTGTTGATTATTTCTGGGAATGGTGTCTGTGATAATACTCTTTGTGCCAAAGTTAAATGTGCACCTCGGTCTCCCTGCCTATCTTGTACACAGCTGGAGAGCAGCGTCATGATATTTCTTTGTAAGACAAAACTGCCTTTTATGCAAAAAGTGTTAAATGTATTTATATTCTGAGTAGATAAATAGTAGCTTATAGGAAAGAGGTTATGTAATAATGCTGCTCACCACAGATTATTCATGTAAAAGGAACCAGGATAAAACTGGCGACTTATTCAACAGTTAAACCACAACACTTCCTTTATCCAGATTCTCAACTATTTCTTTGGCTACTTCTCTTACCAAAATTACTAGTTAGTCAAAGAAGCTGACATTTTTTCTTCATCCTGCTATTTGCTGAACTAAAACACAAGGCAGGAGGATGGAGAAGGGGAGAAGATGTGGATGATACACAGACCTGGGGGACCAGGTCATAAAGTACCCCTAACTGTATCTAAAATTTTAACCCCTTCTGGGGATGAGATCAAAATAAAAACTCTCTTTCACAGAGGGAGGGAGCGAAGACAATAATTAGCTTAATTAGTCTTAAAGAAAAATGTTCTGATTTTGCTCTTAGTACATTAATCAAGTTCACTTTTAAACAGCTAAGAAAAGTCTGAGACAGAGAAATTACACATAATGTGCTACTGACGGTTGTGAATATTTCTTTCATAATGCTAAACTTTAAATTTTTCAATGGATAAAATATAGACTCATTACCTGGGCCTGTTTCTAAGGCCATTCTAATGTAAATTGCCTTAAGCTTGTCAAATGATTGTTCTTAACAGCCTCTTCATAAAGCATGACAGTGCCTGCCTGATTGGCTTTTGTTCACATCTCTGACCAAGGTTCTGGAATAGGCAGATGATCAGATTTCTTTACTAATGAGAAGTAACAGTCATAATGACGCTACAAAGGGCAGGTGTGTGATACGTGATCAAGAAAAAACTGGTGGTAAAATTCCAAAAACTAAGCAAAGCTGAAGATGACAGGAAGAAAACAGAGAGTTGATTACCAGGCCAATATACAGATTCTCTGGTAATTTCATAAAAATTCTTTACTGAGTTCAAAAAGATTCAACACCCTCTGGTGTAACATTATTTAAGGTAATTTGTTCATCTAATTCACTAATGAAAGTCACATAAAAAAGCAATAAGAAGTTTTACTTGTATGTCTGCTCCCATCTGCCCCATTCCCACCTCTTATAATTACTTCTATTAATTTGTGTCTTCTTCCAGAGTGTCTTCATACAAACATAAGTAAATATGAATACATATTATTTTTCCTCTTTCTTACCCAAAAGGTAGCATACCATATTCTTGCTCTGACTCGAGGGCTTTTCTATGTCAGCTCCTAACTCCCGAATTCTGTTTTATAGCGGCACAGTATTTCACTGGAGAGATACAGTGGCGTGTAATTAACCATGCCTCCATCAGGAGACTTTGGGCTATTTCAATCTATCTGTAGAATAAACACTCAAGCTGGGTATTACGGGCTGAACTGTGTCTCACCTCCCCACCCACCTGAAAGGTATGGTATGCTAAAGTCCTAACCCTCAGTGCATCAGAATGTGACCTTACTTGGAAACAAGGTTGTTGTAGATGTAATTAGTTAAGATGAGGTCACTGGTCTAAGATACACCCCTGATCCCCAAACTGGGGTCCTTACAACATGACAACCACATAAAGACACAGACACAGAGGCAGAACATACTGTGAGATGAAGCCAGAAGACTGTGGAGTCACACAGCTGCACACCAAGGACCCCCAAAGATTATTTACTGGCAAATCAGAAGCAAAGAAGGGGCAGAGAAGGATTATCCTACAGCTCCTACAGGGAGCGTGATCCCGATGATATCCTGATTTCAGACTTCTAGCCTCCAGGAGCATGAGACAATAAATCACTGTTGTTTTAAGCCACCCAGTTTGTGGTGCTTTGTTTTGGCAGCCCTAGGAAACTAATACACCAGGTCAGAAAGGGAAAGCAGTTGTAATTCGGATGGTTGTTGCTAAATCACCCACTTCCCCATAGGGATCGTTCCAATTTACACTGTTCCAGCAATGTACGAGAATGCCTGCTTTCCCGCAACCTTACGGCAGAGTGTACATCAAACTCTCAGGCTTGTGCCAATCAGTTAGGTGTTTTTCATGTAAATTTTTCCTATAATGAGGAATTTAAGTATCTTTCATTTTTGAGGGCCATTTGTATTTCCTTTCCAGTGAAATGTCTTCACATTCTTAATCCATTTTGGGGGGGCTGTTCATCTGTGCTTTTTAGCTTCTCATTAGCCTTTTAGCTTTGAAATATGTGAAAATATTTTCACCAGTCTTTTAACCGTCTTTCTGTGTTTTTTTGCCACACAAAATTGTTGATACTGGCAAGTTTGCTAGCACTGGTCTAAGCCCTGGACCGATAAAGCACTCAACACATTTAGGTTCACAATATGTGTGATGAAAAATAAAGTTTATAGAGCTCTCACACCCAGCTCAAGTATATATGGCATCATTCCTGGAACAACTTCACTGCTTCAGACACTATTTGCTGGACACTTCTCAGTGGGGACTAATTGGACCATGAAGACAGAAATAGATTATAGTTAAAGGGAGTGCTGAGAGGAAAACATCAGGGAACATAACACATATAAGCACTGAAATAACTCCATAAACTTGAAGTCATTGTTGAATGGCAAGAACACTGGGGAAAAAAAAAAATTAAAGGGAAAAATCAAAGGAAGGTAAAGATATGTGTTGCTAAAAAAATTGTTCTTGAAACCTGAATTCCTAAAGATCATGTTCTAAAATATAAGATTATTCTATGCTTAACAAAGAGTTGTGCTGTAAAGTAATTTTAAATAGCATTTCCCAGTGGGAAATGACAGCAGATTTAAAATCAGAGCTCGAGTACAATTCTGAAGTCAACTTGTGAGAGAAGTGTGAGCCACAAACTACCTGAGTCCGATCTTATCTGCATAATGGAGGTACTTCACATCCACGTGCCCTATGGCTGCTGGGCTGGAGCAGCTGAGAAAGTGCCAAAACCATAAGATAAGTAATGAGAAGTCATCTGACTGTCTAAGAAGACAAGCTGAATTTAACTTTTTGAAATCCAACTATCACATGATGAAGTTGTGATTTCCATACAGGTTAGACTCCAGAAGAGGTCTGTAGGAGATTTTAGAGGGAATTACATAACTGACATTATGGTGCCCCAAGCATGTGTTGAAGATAACTAAGGGGGATGCAAGCTCTAAGTTGTACAAAGGAATGCTCTAGTGTGCTGCTCCAGCTCCTGGGCCACTTTCATGACCCCAGCTGTCGTTGTCTTCTAACTTTACTGAGGAATAACTGACAAATACAACTATACATATTTAAAGTATATAATACAATGATCTGATACACATATACATTGTGGAATGATTACTAAGATCCACACAACTGACATAGTTGAATGCTTCAGGTCTATTCTCAACAACTTTCAAGTACACAACACTGTACTATGAACTACAGTCATGCGAGTACATTAGAGTCTCCAAAGTTATTCTTCTTGTAACTGGAAATTTGTACCCTCCAACCTATCATGCCAACCTTTTGAGGTGATAACTGTCACATGGCTTAAGGCCTCTGGGAAGAAGACTAATGAATTAAGTATTTTAATGTTCCTGCTTTTTACCACCACAAAATAAAGGGATACATTAATCCTTTCTAAATTAAGATCTGTGCCCAATATGGTGATCCTTATAAAGTCAACCTATCAACTTTTCATGGCCAAAGACAAGTTTACTAACAAGTCCAAAGGAGCATGCAAGGACCGGGACCTAAGATTAATTATTACTCTCATTTACCACATTTTCTATCCTTTCATGGTGAACATATTTCCGTATTTTAATGTAAAATCTTACAGCTCCATATCTAGAATAGATATTATTAGATACAAATAATACATACATATCATACAACTCTTACTTACCCTGAACAATAAGCTAGCTACCTCTTATTATATGTTTCCAGCTTACTCTTTCAAATGAAAAAAATGGGTGGTGAATAAATATGGACTTTTGTGCTTCCTGACCAATTCACACCACAGCCTACTTCTACACTAGATGAAGACTAAAAATAATCCTGCACAGCCCTTCCTTCCACTCCATCATCTAGTTTTTATTAAACAACATATGTAAAATGTTCACACCAGATTTTTAAAAAAGCAGACACTGTGTTAAATACTGCATATCCCTCTCACTTGTCAAATTTTTACTTTTCAGAATTCTTAAATTGAAATACATGGGCATTGAGCCAAAAATATCCATCAAACAGCAGTTTTCCTCTACCTACAGATGGAACTGGAGGGTGGGCGGTCCTACTGCCACTGTCCCCACTGCCATCCTCCTCATGCTGCCCCAGTGCCCCACTTCCCTCCATGCCCACACTTCCTGCCAGACCCTGACAGCCAGATAAAGACTGATGACAAGGACGATTTGGCCATGTTCCCCAAGCTGCACCTTGATATGCTAAATTTGACATATATTCATTCGACTGACAAATTCTAAGGAGCATCCATTGCAGGCAAGATTTTGCCGATAATTAAAAAGACCCAGCCCACAGCTGGTACACTCTATAAGCTTACAATCTGGGTTGAACAGTAGGGCACATTCATAAGGAACTAACTGAAAGCCCTTGCCAAAACAGCCATTGAGAAGCCTACCACTGTTGAAGGACATGAGGAGTTATGTGCTGTGCACTGCTGTCCATCTGTTCCATGGACTTGGCCTTAGCATCCCATGCTACTATCTCCTCCCAGTCAAGGGCACAGTACCGTAAGTGGGTTCACTCAGGCAAAGAAGTCTAGAAAATGGCCTTCCTTATTTATTAAGACAAAGAGAGAGGTTAAAAAAAATGTAAGCTGAATAGCAATTTACAGAGTGGCTGCACCACCTAACTGCAGAAATTGGACGGGTAGTTGGAGGCTAGTAAAAAGCCTTCTAGAGACAGAGCTTGCTACCTCTGAAGAGGAACAATATGTGAGGCCAATGAGACTGCCATCATCTCTGGTACTGTATTTGTTTGCGCCTTTTATCACGGGTAGCTGGAGCATCTCAGAGTTCTCTTTTGACAGGGTACCAACCAGAACTTTCCCCATCCTGGGACTGTCGGGTTGAATGGCTTCTCTTTGCTAGCCTGCATTTACCACACTGCACAGGTGAGCTGCTAAAAACAACACAGATCTCCAACCTGAACATGTGATGATTCAGGATTGTTTTTAGGGTTTATTTTTTTAAGTACCAGAAAGAAGACAGGAAACATGATTTGAGCTTAGTAAATACTGTTTTATGTTCAGTAGCACTCTCTGTATTTATCAGAAAAGAGCTGGTTTATAGTTTTCCTCTTACATATACGACTTTAAAATTTTGAGTCCTTTTCAAGTTCTTTAGTAGCATATTTTTAGGGCTGGAACATAAGCCAACTTAAATTTTTCCACACGGATTCAATTTCTGCACACCACATAGATCAATGTTCTCCTTTCACTGTCTCCCCCTACTCTTGGCCTCGAGCCAATTCCTTAGCAGCGGCGACAGCGAAAGAAAGCTCGAGGAAGTTGTGATTCCACAGAGACAGAAGAAGAGGGGAGTTATCGATATTGAAAAAGTGCCTAAGTTTTTAAATTTCCAATTCTGACAGGACAAGGTATGAAATGTGGACTGCCTGTGACACCCTCGGTCTCCTTCGAGAGGAATTCTTGAGAAGGGGAGACAGGTTTGGAAGCTGCTCTTCTGAAACAGCATTCTAACCCTTCTCCAGGACCTGGCTGCCTGCGCAAACAGCTGACCGCCGTGCTGACCCGACAGCCATGGAGGTCAAGCTCTACCACCTTTCTAATGAAGACTGGCAAGAAGGTGTGACAGATGGAAGATAAAGGGTTGGGAGAAACAAGAGAAACTACGTAGAAAGGTAAGGAGAATTCCATTGCAGAGCAGGAACAAAACTTTCCTGAACACATGGCCACCTTCTAAGATTATTATAAAAGTGATCCTGGGCTTTTGCGTCAACCAGCGAGCTTCAGGGTAGATCATCCTGCTTGGACCTCGTCCGCTGGGCGTTCTGCACCCGGCTCCCTCCTCTACACACCCGCCCAAGCTCGCTGGTACCTCAGGAACCCTCTCTGTTTTTTACCCCCTACCTCTTCTTTTCTAGATTGCCCTATCCCCTTACTGTTCAATGCTCAGGCTTTAAGTGTCTGTGATTATGGCTATCCTTATAAGAAATATCCTTCATTAACTCTGACTTCTAAGGTCTTTTAAACACATCTTAATAATTTATTGGATAATTTTTGTTTCAAGTTCCCTTTCTACCTCTAGTCAGCTTTCAAAAATGAAAATCTTCTTTCCTAAACTGCCTATTTATCATCAGCCTTAGGTTTTTCCTTCTAAAGAATACTAGGTCCTTCTGTCCCTTTTCCGGTTCGTTAACGTGGGTTTGTACAGATTCACATAAAAGAGAAAGTACAACACTCACCACATTAATAGGTGGTCTTTTGAAGTAAAATGGTAGTTTCTCTGTTACAGTTATGCAGACTAAATCCACATCTAAATGTGTACAAGCGACCTGTCAAGAAAAAAACAAAAACAAAAACAACAGGTAAAGACGAAAGAAAGAAATGGCACACATTAAGAATGGGAGACATAGTCAAATCTGATTTAAGGAAATATAAATTATATATGGTTCAGTCCACAGGCATCATAATAGTGTTGAAATGTATCTGTCAATGAGTAGCCACTCCTTCACATTCGGTTTGAGTGGTTTAACTGTAACCGAACTGGAGCACAGTGGTATGTCCACGGATCATCTCACCAGACAGAGCTTGGAGACTCTCTAACTCATGGTTGCTACAGAAGGGTGGGATGCTAAGAGAGGCTCAGTTTCTGGAAGGCTACATCAGATTGTTCCAGAAAGTGGTAACTAACTGTTCCGAAATCCAGGAAGAAAAACAAGCCAAAGGAATATGAGCATGGTCCATTTATTCCACAGATTATCTATTTTTCTGCCAGGAACTATCCTAGAACTGTGGCTTCTATCAGACTACTGAGGGGCTAGGATACTAGCATGGCCCTGCTGATGGCATTTTGTTCCAACTAGAAGAGAAATAGTCCACGTAATGGGTGTAATGCATAAGCTGTCTCCATAGAGGGGAAAGATGATAAGCAGCAGGGGGAGGAGGAGGAGATGGAGAAGGAGGGTGGTGGTGGTCAAAGCACAGTTGTTTCAAATCAAATGACGCTGAATGTATTTTTCAACTTCTAAGTTCCCTTTCCTTTGTTCCAATTTTTGTTCTTGCTTATTGATCAGTACTTTGCATTTACCTCCAAAAGAGGTTTGAAATAGCTTTCAAAAAAACGAAACAAAAACATACAAAAGAAAATAGATAAGGAAAACAGAATGAAAAGAAAATCAGAGGAGCAAAATGAAGCTGGGAAAAAATTACGAGCATAAGAGTATATGCCAAAACCACAGCTAGAAGATGCATATCTGGCTCTGATTTGGCCTTTACTTGATTTACAGTGACAGAAAGAATTGTCTGTTTTGTAGTGTACTGAAAACAAGCCTTACTGACAATGCTGGTGTAGACAGGCTTGATGAACAAATTCAAAATGCGAGGTTGGCTATGCTGGCAAACTAACACCAGAGCTCTGGCCAGAGGGGAAGGGCAGAGTAAGGAAGAGGGGTAAAGAGCAGGTCATAATATCCCCCATATGATCAGCTTGGACTTTTAGCAGTGACAGGAATGTCACATCTTGCCTCTCTTCTTCAGAATTCCCACTTTGGTCCCTACCCCCACTCCAGGGCTTTAGGAAGAAGCAAGCAATGATAGAGGCTGCCTGGCTTTAGACGGTCATAGTAACTTAGTAAGCCTGGGAAGTAACACTGTTTTGGCAGAAACACTTGGCTCATAAACAATCTGCCCCATCCCAACTGCTACAGCTGTCCACCTCATAAAAGACTCACTGAGAATTTGATAAGAATGGATGAAAAGCTCTGAATAGAAGATATAACAAATTCAGCTTCTGGTCACCATTTTTAAGCTATCAGAATAGCAAAGATCCACAAGTTTAGTAATCCACTGCTAACAAGAGAATAAATAAACAAGCACTCACAGGGTCTTTGAATCAGTACAGGACCTTGAAAAGGATTTTAAAACAGGTGTCAAAATTTTAAACACACACACCAGCAATTCACCTGTAGGAATGCATCCTGTAGAGAGCCTGTGGAAATATATTCTACAGCCTTATACCCAACAAATGCTCAAGAATATTAGTGCGAGGAGAGTCATAGCAATAGCAATCACCAAAGACTAGACACAACTTGATATTCCTTTATTTTACTTCAATAAAATACAGTCCCTTTATGCAACCGAGTATGAAGACTCCAAGGGAATGAAGTACATCTGTGATTGATATTATGGAACCATATATACTGTTAGGTGAAAAAAAAAAAGCATGGTGTTAGAAAGGACAGAAGGGTGGAAGGAGGAAGAGGGGAATTAAGGAAGGAAGGAGTACGTATGTAATTACTGCTGAGAAGATACACAAACACTGTTAGTAGTGGTTGCCTAAGGAGAAAAGGGAGCGTTTCAGCTGGGAAGAAAAGTGTCCATTTCGATACATGGCCTTTTGTCCTATTTGAACTTATCATTGTTTTTCATCTAAAAAAAAGCGGATTCATTCTTTTAAAAGCCCATCAAGGATTCTTCCTCAGAATAAGGCTAAATTAGGTTCTTTTTGAACAGATCTATTGCTCATTTTCCTCCTCTTACATAATGGCAGCTAATTAAAAACAATCCCTTGTGTTGGTGTAAGTACATATATTCTAATAAACGTTCATTTACAAAGGACAGCTCCACTTGGCTCCCTCTGACACCTCAAACTTAAAATGTTTCAAACTGAATTCTTTTGTTATTTAACTTTCTATTAATCCAAGTGTTTAACTGATACACTCAGGACATTATAAAATAACAGCTCATTTTACATTATAATGATATACTTCCAAAATCACTAAAACAGATTATGTTCAAATACTATTTGCAGTTGAGAACCTGATTATAGTGGTTTTGCCAAGTTGCGTATCAAGCCATCTCGGCTCTTTTCACCTTTCAGGGAATCCTATGAGGATTTAAGGAAGGCAGAGTCTCCAAACTGCACATACCCACAAATACATTTACTTTTGATTCAACAGAACTGGGAGAATGGGAGGGTAGGGGTTCAGTCTCCCACAAATCCCCTACATGGGTGTCAGGTTAATACATGTTGGTACTTTATGAGAAATAAGATGTAAGGGAGAGCCAGACTTACCCAGAGAAAAGCGAGACGTCCAGCAAGGGTGACTCTCAGTCTCAAGTGTGTGTATATAAACTCCTCTGAAGAATTTAACTAAACTGGAAATTAGCAGGTCTTACTCCCAGTAATAAACTCAGTAATAAGTAGGGCGTAATAACCTGCCTTTTAACAAACAGCCCTGTCAGTTCTGAAGCTGGTGGAGCCAGCTTGAGGAGCACTGCCTGGCAGGTACTCCCTCTCCTGAGGAGCCTCCGGTGTTGCACACATGGTCTCCGACAACACTCTTTGAAGGCTACCGCATGGATTTCGGAAGGAAAAAAAGACCTTCTATTTCCCTTTATTTTTTAATTCATTCTCTTAAAACTTGTTTTGTGTGCATGTATTGTTTAAAAAATCACACTGATATAATGAAACATACACATAATTTATAAGAAAATAAACAAGGTACTGGGGATGAAGACTCATTTTTTTTTTTTTTTAAATTGATGGAGTACAAAATCAAAGTACTTACTTCAAAGCGCACTGTACTAAATAACTTGAATTTTCCTCATCCTGTTCAGTTGCTTTAAATCCTAAATGGAAGTAACTCAGAAGTTCCCGAAGCTTCTATGTAATGCCGCCTACCAAATTCTGTGGTCATGGACTCCCCTTACAGTCTTTCACTTCTGCCTTAGCCCCTAGGGTAACCCTGGAGAGGGAGGATTTATCCATGAGATATCTTCCAGATACTCCGAATGGAAAATCATGTTATTTCCCACGGAAACAATGCTATTTAAGGTGGTTAGATTTTAAACTACTACGTGTTAACACATGTGTGTGTGTGTATTTGTTTTTGTGACTCATTTTAGAGACCTTAGTTTTAGAATATCACATCTACAGGGATGCTTGCTTAAATTCTAGATAATCTACTTAAAAACCAAACAAATAAAATCACTTAGAGAATACAACCTGCTAAGCAACACATTGCTTGCATCTGACCCAGTTCCAAACCATGATATACTTGTAAAACCTTTAGGATTAAAAGAAAAATGTCTCTTAAAATTGATTTTCTATAGAAAACAGGGAGAATGCTAACTTAACTGCTCCTTAATGAACGGGGAAGATGTGAACAGATAAAAGGAAGATGTTCCAATTTTAGAATCTGTTTTCATGTAACTTTTCATGTAACTCTCTGCATAGTCTGTTCCAAACAAATACCTTGTATGTTACTTATAGCTTTATTCTATCTTCAGGGGTATTTCTGACAGTTCTACCCACCATACAAAGCATGTGCTCATGCTTTTGAATTCACACAATTGGAGAAAAACAAGTACAGCTGACTCATTAGCAACCTAGGATTGAGGGGTGCCATCCCCTCAGAAAATCTACGTATAACTTCTGATTCCCACCCAAATTTAACTTCTGTTGACCAGAAGCCTTACTGAAAACATAAATAGCTAATGCACACATTTGTATATTATATACTGTGTTCTTAAAACAAAGTAAGCTAGAATAAATATTACTAAGAAAAACATTAGGAAAATACATTTATAGTACTGCATTTATTGAAAAAAATCTGCACAAAAGTGGACCCGTGCAGTTCAAGCCCATGCTGTTCAAGGGTCAACTGTAATAAGATAAAATTGCTAAATGAAATTTTAATGTGTTCTAAAACCCAAAAGTCCTGGCTCTGTTATATACTATCCAAGATTTAAAGCAAATCATTTAGCCTAAGTCTCAACTTTCTCTTCTAAAAAATGAGGATAATAAAGTATATATGTTCTATTTATTCCCAGGATTATTGTGTTAAAGAAATAAATATGCAGAAGTTTCTGGGAAGATATTTAAACATATGCTTCTCCACCATGTTATATAACTATCAAAAATATAAATTATGTGCACTTCAGAATCAATTAAAAAAATAAATGGGCAACAAAAAATTAGGTACACTGCCAACTTTCAGTCTAGAGTTGCTATTACTTAGTCAGAAAACTAAGCTGCTATTCAATGAACTTGGATATGCTCATATTCCTCCTTGGGGTTTCAATACTGAATGAGAATCTCCTATGGGACTTAGAAAAAACAAAACAAAACAAAAAAAACAAAAAACCCCAGATATTCTAACCCCAAACCTAATGGATCTGAATCTCCAGTGGGGGAATCTGAAAGTGCCTGGTTTTCACTAGTTCCACAGGGGCTTCTGATAAATAAGAACCACTTGATCCCACTCACCTTTTTCTGAAACAAAATTCTTGATAATTACTATAGTTGAGCATTTTATAAAGGGCATCACCAAAGTAAAAAAAAAAAAAACAAAAACACACAATTTTTGCTATTTCCTTGAAGTAATATAAACAATTAAGAATTGATATTTGCCCTAAAAACTAAATTTAATCACACATCAGCCTCCTTAGTTAACAGCTCCCTCTACTGGATAAACCAAAGGAAAATCATCCTATAATTCTAGAACACATTTTGCTTAAAAAGGAGTGCTGTGAAATGTGTAAGCCTGATGATTGTGAATCGTCCTGTACCCCTGCGGCAAATGATACAATATATGTTAATAAAAATAATAAAGTAAAAAGAAATGAACTGGCTGTGGGGCATCTGGGTGGCTCAGTGGGTTAAGCCTCTGCCTTCGGCTCAGGTCATGGTTCCAGGGTCCTGGAATCGAGCCCTGCATCAGGCCTTCTGCTCAGCGGGGAGCCTGCTTCCCCCTCTCTCTCTGCCTCTCTGCCTACTTGTGATCTCTGCCTGTCAAATAAATAAATAAAAACTTAAAAAAAAAATGAACAGGCTGTAAAATTAAAACATCAAAGATCAGTACATTTTTTTTTTCTGCAGTATCCTTTTGGGGAGTATAGTTTTGGTAGTTGGCTATTTTCTTCAATCTAGATAAAAGAACTTCCTAAAAGTAGCTATGCCTATTTTACACAGTAAAACATTCCTGAAAAACTATTACAGCTGATTTTTGTTCTTTCCTATAATCATTTAAAATGTGCAGAGTGAAAAAAACAAAATACCCAGTGTGCTCTGTTTCAACTTGACAAAATGACCATGCATGCTCAACAATGTTGCCTCTTGAAAAGTCACAGAAATGGCAATTTTAAAAATACAAAAGGAATTAAATTCATAAAGGCACAAAGAACACAAAGGGCAATAGAATCAGCAGATGGCTGATTCTGAAGAACTTCTCTAAGACTAAAGGCCGACATGATCTTGCTAGCATATGGACCACACCTCAGAGCATGCAAAGGAGAAAGCCAAACCAGAGAGGAGATCTCTTATGCCACAGCAGAACTCTGCTCCTTTCTTCCCTCATGGGTAGCAATGCATGGTACAAAGGGCAGAAACTGAGGTGATTTCAGAGCTTTGAATGAGACAGAACAACATTCACCTAAGAGACATTTCAGATGAATGAATGAATAAGTGAATGAAGCAGAGATAAACAGAAAAAACCTTGAGACTTTCAATTTGAGCCCAGCAAATATCCAGCAAGATGAACAAAACAACACATGCCACCTAAGCACCCCCTTGTGAAATTTCAGAATCCCAGGCATACATGAAAAATCTCAGAAGTTTCCAGATGGAGTGAAACAGATCACCTGCAAAAGCAGAACATCAGACTTCTTACATAAAATAATAAATACTATGTTCTTTCACTATTTATTACTTACATACTCACATGAAAAAGTTTTTCTGTCTTTGGAAAAACTGCAACAATATCATACAGCCGGACCCTTGAAGATGTTGCTCTCTAGCAGTACAAAAAGAATGTTATTGTATAATAATCAAGAATGTACACATGGAATTCTGACTTGTAGTCTAGCTACGTTTATTTTAATCACGTAGTATTTCTTACATGCCATTTCTGCTTTGCTTTGTATACGAGGTTTTAGACCCCACCCATCACCCTCCTTCCCACATTGTAACCCTTTAACTGCATACCAAATTGTGCTTATGATATAAAAATCAAACTGGATAGCTGGTGCTCTTACACATGACTGGAGAAGGTTACCAGATATTTCTGAGCACCTACTGTGTGCAGGGCACTGGGGATATGAACTCATTCAAGGCATGTCTGGGCTCTCAGTGGAACTTACCATTTTTTTATGAGACAAGAAATACACACACTAAACATGATACAATTAGGCTCACAATAAGAATACTGTTAAATATAAATTAAAATGCTAGATGTGCAAGAAAACAGGAGTAGGAGAGGGATAGATCAGTTAAACAGTTATTGCTTAAAAATGAAAATCTCAAACTTAACACCATATGTGTATGTCTATGAAGAGGTTGGAAAACTATGCAGCTGAGCCCTGAACATGGGTTCACACTACACAGGTCCACCCATACATTCTTTTTTTTTTTTTTTAATAAATCTAGTACAGTACTGTAAATGTTATTACTGTTACTATAATGTTGCTGTTATGTTATTAGTAAGGCTTCTGGTTGGCAGTAGGATGCCATTAGTTGTGAAGTTCTGGGGGAGTCAAAATTTATACATGTATATTTAACTATGTGGGGTAGGAGTAATGGGGGTCTGTGCCCTCATCCTTGGCATTGTTCAAGGCTCAACTGTATGTTCAAATACGGTTTCTGAATGACAGGATAATATGTGATATTTCTTCTTTGCCTGTTTGTACCTTTAAAGCTTTTACCTCTGATTTTGTAGAAAGAAAAGGCATTCTAAAAATCAGAGCAGGAAAGGGGAGGGGTGAAGAGAAGCAGAAGTAGGCACGAAGGGCTGCTGGGCAGACATGCTGACACAGGGCAGACCCCACGTCTTAGAAAAGTTAGGACCTAGGATTCTGTGCCCTCTGCTTGCCCACTCCCAATTGAAAAGGGACAAAGAGGGGTTACCAGGATGCTCATGATAACAAGAGAGAATGAACATCTTTGTGATCCATCAAGTCAGCTCCCTTTAGGTCTACTTGGGCCCAGAGAATCAGAACTTGGCTTTCTACTTTTGTTTTTAAGCAATGTTAATCATTATAAAAGAGGCCAGCCCTTCCTTGATGACTCTTGTTCTATGGCAGAGGAGTCCACTCCAGCTCAAGATAAAACTGCTCACATTTTCAGGATCTCTTTCTCTCTCCTTCATTAGATCCTTCCCATCAGCAGGCATACTCCTCTCTCCCAGCTACTAAAACCCAGAGATAGCAGGTTCTTGTCTGCCAACCTCCCTGTGCCTTCTGTTCCCCTATGGAGTCAACTTTGCAAGCGAAGTCAGCATCACACACTGTCTGCATTTCCTCCCGTCTCTATCACTTCCATGGAGGTGGTTTTTTGCTAAGGCAACCAATGACTTCTTGTCAATATTCCAAGACATGTCTGAGCCCCTCTCCTGCTGGACTATTCGGGCTCGAAGATGCTGCTGACCTTTCCTCACATTTCCCTTCTCACTTTGCCCATTGTCTTCATATTTCTCACAGTCCCGCCTCCGTCTCCAGTTCTAGCTCCCCTTCTCTACTCCACCATTAAATGCTGAAGTTCCTCAGGACTCTGTCCGAGAACTTCTTCACAGGTCCACACGTGAACCAGGGATTCTCATCCATTTCCATGACTTCATTTACTCTCTACAGAGCGACCGCTTCCAAATCAGTATCTTTAATCAGATCCCTCTTCTGAGGGTCACGTCCCTTTTCCCAACTACCCATTTTACAAACGCCACTGGAATCCTTACAATAACCCATCATGTCCCTAACACAATGCCTTCAAATCTGCTTCTGTTTTTATGTCCTTTCTCAGGAAAAGGTACCACCATCTACTAGCAGGCTGATCAGGCAGTGCTGGGAGCCACCACATTACACCCAATCAACCATGGAATCCTGTCAATCCTCAGCCCCTGCTAAGCCTCTTAAATCCCCTCAACCCCTCTGATCCAGTCTCTATAATGGAAACATCATAATTTCACTCCCTCATTTAAAACTTTCAAGGGCTTCCAACTGCTTACTCAGACTAGCTCCCTAACCTCATCCCAGGTTAGCCAGCTCACAAGGGTGAGCCCTACTGGTGTTGTTTCATTTCCTAGAAAACGCCATGTTTTCTTGGGGCCCAGAACCTGTGCCTAATCCATCCTGTCTGTGGGAACACTCTCTCATGTGCGCAGCACCTACATAACACTTACTGATTCTTCTGGTCCCAGGTGGAACATCACCTTCCTCAGAGTATCTTTTATTTACTACCTCCAACTCTTCAAATATTCCTCACATTCTTAATTATCTGTTTGGTGCTTGTCAATTAAACTATAACCTTCCTAAGTTCAACAATCCTGTCTGTCTTAATCACAGCAATATCTCTGGCACCCACTGTACGTCTGGTTCATGTGAGTTCAATGAAGAACAGTTGTCAAAGGATTTGTTAACTGTGGTACCCCTCTATCTGTGACAAGAGTAGAAGAGACTGTTATGTTATATGAATTCTGAGGATAAGGAGAGTAGGCAGGTATCCTAACTGGGGGCAGGGGATTCAGGGATTCAGAAGGTGGTGAGGTTCAGGCTGCCTCGGTGGCTCAGTGGGTTAAACATCTGCCTTCAGCTCAAGTCATGATCCCAGGGTCCTGGGATCGACCCCCATATTGGGCTTCCTGCTCTGTGGGGAGCCTGCTTCTCCATCTCCCTCTGCCTGCTGCTCCCCATGCTTGTGTTCCCTCTGTCAAGTAAATAAATAAAACCTTAAAAAAAAAAAAAAGAGTAGGAAGTGAGGTTCAACATGAACCAGTACAACTTAAAAGGCCAAAAAGAAGAAAAATTAACTTACCAAAACATTACAGTGAGATGGATCTGAAACGATAATCGTCAATCTAGTTAAAACTTTGATCGGTCTTGATTTTCCCTATAATCAAAAACACTCTATCAAAAAAAGTTCAAATGCCAATGAGTGACTTTCCTCTTTACCAGTGGGAAGTGGTCATTAAAAGATACCAGCAATAAAAGATAGTGACGATCAGTAAAAGCTAGTCTTCAATACCAAGGAATTTATAATATAATTAGTAAAATAAAGATGTACATGTGTTAAACTACATAAAGAGATTAAAGGTTATAGGACTTCAGGAAAAAAGATAATCAAAGAAGTACTGAATTCATAGTAAGTGAATACTTCAGGGAAGAGCTGAGTTTTGTGGAAAAGTAAGACTGGCAGAGGAAGGAACAGTGCCCGTTAGAAAACCCTACATAAAATTGGGCATATTTGAATAGTATTATAGTTCTTAAACAACAGAAGACCCACCTGTACAATTGGCAAAGTTGTAAAGAGTTCAGAAACAGCTACTGGTTTTTCAATTTCCTATAAAAAACAAAAAACAGTCACCCTAGATCATACATGTTAAAGGAATGAAGCATAATGGAAAACTTATAGGGGATTTTCAGAAAAGTTAATTTCTGGTGTAGAGAAACACTTAAGTTTAAAAAAAAAGTAAAAGGAAGAAAGCTGGAAATCAGAGAAGTGGTTGAAACATCAATGGAGAGGAGAGATGAAAACCAGTTTATAGACTGAAAAAATCTAAAAGGTACAGTTGTTGGGCCTGACGAGAAATATACACATTTACATGCACGTGTAAGAGGGGAATTAATAATGAGTCCATGTCAGTAAAATAAAAAGGAGTAATACTGGGATTACAATTCAGTCAATGACAACGTACTTTTAAAAATTACTTAAAGTTGTTTAATTAACATCACCTCAACTTTAAGAATCTTTCTACCATGCCCTAATACTTCACAAAAGCTTTGCACTGACTCAACTGTTAACATGTAAAATAAGATACTACACAAGAGGGTGCATTTAAGAAATATGCTCATCTGTAGCTTCCATATTACCAATATAAACAAAGACGATTGTAAATGCTGGTTATTAACTTCAGAAATTGTTTTTTACCTGTTTCTTTTCCTTGAATTCAACAACATGATTGATGGCAACAACTGAATAGCCAACTGAAAAGAAAAATCGAACATTCTTGTTAAATGGGACAACCTTTTCCCTGTATGCACAGGCTAGACTCAATTCATGTCAAGATTAGGGGTCAGTAGGAACAGTGGTTGTGGATATGGGCTCTGGTGTCAGACCACCTGCCTTCAAATCTATGGGTTACCACTTACAAGTTACTTAACTTCAAGCTTCAGGTCTTCAACTATCAAATGGTGTTAACAGAACTTAACCTCACACAACTGTCATGAGAAAACAAGATAATAAGCACAGGATGATTGAGAGCAGTGTGTGGCACAGAGACAGGGCTGTTTGACTTCTGTGATGTATTATTAGCACGATTCTTTTTTTTTCTCGCTCATTTCTTTTGCTTTTGACCCTCTCTACTTCCCTCAGAGGCCCTTTTCCTAGGAAAAAATGGAGTAATCACTCCTTCACACCACTGCTCACCTCCTCTTTCCAGCTGCCCACCATCAGTAGATTGGGAACTCTCTGGAGGCCAGGGCCCTGCTGTATCAGCTCAACACAGCATTTTTCTGGACATTGGGACTACCGAAAATATGTCTGGATCATGACTCCTATTTTTAAGTTACTTAAATACCAATGAGGACGACAGGATACTAGTATTAAGAGATCATGCATATTAATACCAGAAGAATGGCTCTCTCTCTCTCTCATCTGTTTGATTTCCTTCTTTCCTTCCTCTCCCTTAAATTGTTAATGAGCATCCATTATTCGACAGGCTCCAGAGAAACTTCCTCATTTTTAAACTTCTCTATCCTCGCACTTTACAGTGGAGTGTTGAGAAGACAACACTCATGATTAACTACAACCATTAAAAAGGATCTCTCAGGGCTTTGGCTTCCCTTGGATTCAAATATGCCTAACATTCTTGCATTCTGGCCATGCTGCCCCCCTCCCACCCGCATAGTACTTCTTCCCTCCTCCCCCTACCTCCTCTTCTTCTTAATACTGTTCCCACAATGTCACCCTCACGTCCCTCCCCCCTTTTCTTTGAATTTCCACAGCTTTATCCGCCTGTGCTCAATTCCCCGAAATGCTCTGATAGTGCCGTGAGGCGGAAAGGGGTGATACCAAAAGCAGTGGCGTAGGTGACTTGTACACTCGGAAGCCCAGGCTTCTGCCATCCCTCAGCTGTGGGGTGCTATGCACGTCTCCCATCTTCTCAGAGCCTCAGTTTTTTCAACTGGCAGGCAAGAAGGAGCTGGACCGGGTAATAACTCCCAGGTGCCTTCGAGTTTCCCGCGCCCGGGATCAGAGCAACACCGCGGCGGCATCAGCTACCAGGGACATCCCAGAGATCTCAGGAGACCTGGACGAGGACAGGCCCTCGAGTCCCTCTTGAACTTGGCCCGATGGTCTGGGAAACAGCGAGAGTGGGCAGGCACCGCGGCCCGCAAAGCCGGGGAGACTCACGGTGAGCGGCGTTCTCCACCAGCCCGCGAAGCGCCTTCAGATCGGAACCCGCTCGCAGGTCCAAATCTGCGAACACCGCCATGCTGAAATCACGTGACCGTCGCGCGTCCGTCTGCGCAGCCGCAGGGCTCGCCCCCTCTGGCATGCTGGGAATTGTAGTTTACCTGCGCCGCCCGCCCCTCTCTCCACTTAGATAAGTATTCGCTTTAAAGTTCGAAGGCACTTGCCTCGCCTAGAGTAGCAGCAAAAGTTAGTGTGTTGAAATCCACGGCCTCACTTCAGTCCTTCGTTGCCGCCTTCTGAATGAGAATGTTTGGTTTCCCTCGGAGGCGTTCTCATCTCCCACCATTCGTCCAGAAAATACTGTGGAAAGTGATTCTTTCGCGAACCGGACACTTCCTTTTGAAACAGTCGTAAGAAACCCTTTTCCCTCCGCCTTCTGAAGTCCATTCTGTTCTTTGAAACGGGCTGATCCGGAAGACGGAGAACTGAGCAGAAGGTCTAGGGTCTCTCGGTCCAGTCAGAACGGGCGGTCCCCGGCGCGCGGCTCCGTCTTGCGGTCCCCGTCTGCGGCCACGAGATGGCAGGGCTCTCTCTCGGTCGAGCGGGGAGCCCAGGACTGGGTTAGCCAGACAGGTTCGACAGGGGAGATGCAAAATTGAAATCTGTCCGTTTTCCCGCTGAGAAGTGAACAAAGTGGCACATATCCCACACACATTGGATGTTTCCACATTTTTGGACTTCATTTAAATGAGCTCTCGAAGATTGATAAATTATCCGACAACGTAAAATTGTGGAACTACAGTTTACATCGGGGCTTCTCAAACTGGACCGGGAGTCTCACCTCTACCCCATCCTCCGGTCCCCTCCCCCGCCTCCAGTTCTTCGGAGACGCCGTAGGTGGTCCGGTGTGCGTTACGGGTGAGCAGGGGCTCTGGCCGCATAAAACTGGTTTGACAACAACCGGATCGACCTCTACTCCGCGAAATAAGAAGAGCCCACTGACTGGGGGCTTAAATTTCCCGACAGTAACAAAGTGCTGTAAACGTTTCTAAACAGTTTCAATTTCTGTACTTAAAACAAACAGTACCTAGATAGTCTCTGGTCTATGGACCACACCGTAATGATTGGTCCTTCTTTAAATGCTTTCTTTCCTGATTTCGGAAGGCAATTTTAAGAGGGTTCTGTTCCATGTGAAAGCATGCAATTCTCCTTTTGGTTAAATTTAATAAAGAAGAAATATTTTGCCTTTTTCCAGTACTTGATATTTCTTAAGTAAGAACAATTTTTTTTCTTCTTTTTTTTTTTTACTTCTGTAAATAGAACAAGGTCATGCAAAGCAAACTCTGCTTTTCATCGGGAAACCTAGGGTTAATTTTGCAAGATCATACAGGTATCTTCACCTATGACCACAGTTCTAGAATGGTCAGAAATAGGACCAAGGTGTGGTGAAGGTGAATAAAATAACTGACTTTTGATGTCAGCATTAGACGAAAGAGGGCTTCTCTCTTTGAAAGTCATTGTGCTTTTCTTGTGAACTGTACATTTAGACTTCTTTTCCCATTTTCACCCCCAGGCCTAGATGAGGAGGAAACGAAAGGGGGAGAAAAAAATGAATAGAGAAAAGTCACTGAACACTTTATTGAGGGCCAGCTAATTGGTGAGTACTTACTTGGATATCTTATTTAATTTTCAAAGCAACCGTGAGTTAAGTACTGGCTTTTTGTTTTTGTTTAGCAACATCTGCATTTTACATCTGAGAAACATATGGCTCAAGTAATAGGGATAGATCTATATATACATCCAGGCAGTTTGGCTCAGTTTTCCCTTCCTGTATTGTCTCCTGGACAAAATAAGCAGTGGAGAGAGTTGGAGGTTGGGAAAGGAGGAGGGAGAGATAGGATGGGATGGTGATAGGGGAGAAGAACAAGGAAGAAGGGTCAGAAGTTGGCCTGCAAGGGAAGCTGAGGCAGCAAGGATCTGGAGTTTGAAGGACACCCTGAAAATATCTGCCTGGAAAATAATAGTACTGCATAATTACTCTGTGTACTTTGTGTCCATTATCTGGTTTATCCATTTTTGTATCCACGTTGTATTCATTATCTGAATAATCATCACAACCAGCCAATGAAGGAGATACTGTTATTCCTATTATATCTGAGGTCAGAGAAGATGGATGGCTCTTTAGTCATTTCCTCTTCCTTGGGGAGTTTAGAAAGGGTGCCTTTTGGTATCCAAAGCAACCCTTAAGCCCTTCTTGTTCTTCCCAAAGGCCTATCTTTCTTGAGCTTGTTCCCAAAAGTCAGTGTGGGTTCAGCTAATCTTTGGCCTTATCCTCTTTTCACTTGGTTCTCCTTTCGTAAATGAGTGCTCCTGTGGGCCCCTGTCCTCTGGCAGCTTATGGTTGAGGTGGGGGGCAAGGCAAGAAAGCAGTATTATAACACCATTTGCACAGGTGTGTCAGGTACATCTGGCAGAGTCTTCTGTCTCAGATTGGGGGGGGGGTTGGGGGGATTTGGAGGAGATAAAGGATGTTTTCCTGGAGGAGGGAATGCTTGATTTAAATTTTGATGGATGGAATTAAAAAGTAACAAGATGCAGAAGTCTGGGGTTTATCCACAATGGGCACAAAGTAGATAGTGCTCAGTCAAAATTTGCAGATTTAATCAATGAACCCATGAGCTCTTGTTCACCTTCATACCCACATCATCACAACTGTAGCTGTTGGATCGTATTCATTTATTTAAACACACGGCCAGAAGTTCACTGAACTGTGTGTATGGTATGCTGGCATGATACACCAGCAACCCCCAAAGCACCCCCTCTTTGATTCCCAATGATGGAGCCCTTAAAGGAGCCCTTGTGCAGATTGGAAAATGGCACCCTTCCTCTAGGCAGACTTGTATTTGCCCCCATTTGCCACAGAGCTGGTGAAGCCAAAAAGTGTGTCTATCATATGAGTGATTGGCTCAGGGGATTATGGAGGCTGACAAGTCCCCACATCTGCAGATCTAGCCCTCTGGAGACTCAGGAGAGCTGATATAGCTTCCATTCTGAAGGCCAGCAAGCTCAAGCCCCAGAAAAGGCTGATCTTTCAGCTTGAGTCCAGTGACAGAAAAAAACACAAAACAAAACCCCCAAAACACTGTCCCAGCTTGAAGGCAGTCAGGGGGGAGGAATCCTTCCTTACTTGAAGAAGGATCAGACCTTTTGTTCTATTCAGGCCTCCAACTAGGGATGAAGCCCCCCCACCCCATATTAGGGAGGTTAATTCTGCTTTACTCAGCCAACTGATTCAAATGCTAATCTCATTCAGGAAAACAAACAAGCAAACAATGTTTGATCAAATATCTAGGTACCCTGTGGACTGGTCAAGTTGATAGATAAAATTACTCATCACCATGATGCTGCCTTGGAATTAGAGCATATTAAGTGAAAACAAAAATTGCTCAGGCAACTACAACTTCTTAACTGAAGGCAAGCTTACAAAAAATGTTTATTGAAAGCAAAAGAAAGAACAGGTCCTAAACAGAAATTAGCGTTTACAAACATGGTAACTATAAATGCTGTTGCTCAGGATGTTGGAAATACAGCTTGGAACTTGCAGAATAAATTGACCTTTAAAAATCAAGTTATTTTGGGGCATTTTCTATTGCAGTTGATAATCAAGTAGATATATAAAAGCTATTTGTGTTGTTGAAAATTTCGATATGACTAAATATCATCTGGAAAAGTTACTCCCAAAAGGCACATCATTAGGAAGTGGCTTTTTTTTGCGTGTATGGAGAAGAATTTTGAAAATATTAAAGTAGATTTGTCAGAACTGGTAACCATGACTACAGATGGGATTCCTGCAGGGGTCATTTTTAACATCAGACTTATGGATCATAAGCACAATGTGACAAGATTTTGTCAAGACACAGAGTCTTAGTCAATTTATTGTACCATTGACTTGAAACCATTTTGAGCTCTAAACTTAAACACTATACAAAAATAATAGTCGTAGTAGTTAACCACGCAGTTCATGCTCCAAATAGCTGTAAATGGATATAGTGGTTGTTGAAAACATCTTGAATTGCAGAAAGAGCTTTCCTTGCTAATGTTATCAAGGAAAATATGTCTACCTTGGCTTATCAGGGAAGACTGGGTCAGATATAGTCTTTTTGGTTGATGATATATCTCCTTTAAATATTCTGATATCCCCCATCTCCCTTTAAAAGAAAAATTCACATCAGGGTGCCTGGGTGGCTCAGTGGGTTAAAGCCTCTGCCTTTGGCCCAGGTCATGATCCCAGGGTCCTGGGATCAAGCCCCGCATCAGGCTCTTTAAAAAAAAAAAAAAAATTCACATAAACTGATCTGTTCATAGATAGCAAAATTGTGTCTTTGGGATACTCATCTGGCTAGGGATAACCCAGGTCATTTTCTGCACAGAAACTGGTTTCCAGCTATGAAAATTATGGTCTAACCTCATACTGAGCATCAAAACTATGATCCAAAAAAGGTACTCTGATTTAAGTATTTAAACGTTATGATAATACTGCTTAACTTGTCCTTTCCGATTTATGTCATTACTGTGAATGAAAATTACACAAGGAAGTTTTGCTCTTTAAGGACCTACATAATAGCCTCAATCTTGCATCTTAGCCTGGAAAACATAAAATACATATATCATACTTTACAGAAAATATCTCATGAACCATTCTTTAAAACAATGTTCCACAACAGTATTGTTGCCCTCTCTTCCACCTTCCAGCCAACCCTGGGTGGGGGGGCACTTGAAAATTTATGTATTTTTTTAGACTTATTGTTGTCACAATAATTGAGAGGTGAGATGGCTGATACTAGCTTTGGCAAGAAGTGCCCAGGGATGCTAACAATCCTGCAATGTGTGAGAAAATCTTGTAGAATGAACACTCGCTCCTTGTCCGGCATGGGTAAAGCTTGTTTATCTTTTTTTTTTTTCTTTCTTTCTTTTTTTAATCTAGAACCTAAACAGGTTTTATATATAAATGCACAGCAATTTCTTTTTACAATTTTTTTTTTTTTATATGCACAGAGGTTTCCAGGAATGTAACTATTGAGTAAACAGAGGGAGGCCTGCGCTTTGCTTTGCTTGGAATTATGAGTTGGTTAGAAAACTAGAAGAGTTGTTCCTCATTTCAGATATCATGTCATTGCAATAATAGTGCTGCTGTTATTTGGGTTGACAATACAGCACCCCTGCATCACTCTGCATTTGTAGCCTTCACGTTTATGGTGACGCACACATATGCAATTACCTTTATCGACATACATATATGTATATCATCTTAAAAATAAAATCTAATACATGTTAAAAAAAGCAAGTATATATATTTAGCCTTTACTTACAAATAGTACATGTAAATTAGAAATACTGACAATTTTCAGTTAGTTAATTTAAGTCTAAATTTAGTGGGGCTCAGTGGGTTAAGGGTCTGCCTTCCGCTCAGGTCATGATTCCAGGGTCCTGAGATTGAACCCCATGTCAAGGTCCCTGCTCAGCCAGGAGTCTGCTTCTCCCTCTGCCTCTCCCTCTGCTTGTGCTCTCTCTCTCTCTCAAATAAATAAATTCTTTAAAAAAAATAAATCTAATTTAAACTATTAGAATCTAAACATATTTATTTAAAAATATCCCCCATATTTATGGAACCCTGTCCTCTTTCTAGCAGCCTAACTGAAATGTTAGCTCTGTGAATTCTTTGGTTTCCCCAGTCAGGTCCAATGCCTCTTTCCTGTGGACTTAACGTTAGTTCATACCTATTTGCACATTGTACTACAACTTGTATTATTAGACTCAGTAAACATTGGCTCAATCAATGAGGAAATGCTGCTTTTATCAGTTTTTCTTTACATTTCTCTAAATTGAAGAATTTAATTTTTCTTTTAATTCGTCCTTCAGGTTCAGAGATCGAAAGCCAACATTACTGAATTTGTTCCCTGATAAAAGCTCTCCATGGCAGTTTTTCTTTGTGGAATTTATACTGAGGAACAGATTTCCCACTAGGCGGCGCGCACGTACCACTTATATTTCAAAAACAGTCCTAGTATGGAAAAAAATGAGTAATTTAAAAATAAGCGTTCTTGGATCTATCTGTTCTTTGATTTTCTATTTATCTTTTCTTATGACAATTTTTAAAGGTTACATTTATTTTGTAAAGAGAATGGAAGTTTTCTAAATGGAAGGAACCAAAGAAAAAAAGTACATTTTTTGTCGTCATCCTTGGGAGCTAATGCAAACAAAGGTAGCATAATTAAAGGATGTATATTCTAAAAGAAAACCAAACTCACAATTCACTTTTAAGCTGAGGAATTCTTTTATACCATGAGTGACACTTGGTTATAGGCATACATATAACAGACATACATACACTCAGTTCATTTGACAAATGTTTATTGAACACCTAACACGTGGAAGAAATAAGAAAATATCCTTGTCTTTGGGGAGTTCACAGTTTAATGGGAGGATAGTCAGGTATATATAAAGCATATGTGGGGGCACATGGGTGGCTCAGGGGGTTAAGCCTCTGTCTTTGGCTCAAGTCATGATCTCAGGGTCCATGGATGGAGCCCCACATGGGGCTCTCTGCTCAGCAGAGAGCCTGCTTCTGGTCCCCCCCCCGGCCCCCCCCTCCGCTTACTTGTGATCTCTCTGTTAAATAAATAAATAAGATCTAAAGCATATTGCACTGGTAGATGCTAGAATAAAGATAGGGGAAAAAATGCTTCAGGAATCTAGAAAGGATAAAACTAGCTATGGTAAAAGGGGTCACAGAGAGAGGGGCATTCTTGGTTCCAGCTTAGCTAGCTGCTCTTATCCCAAACTGAGCCTCCCCAATGTCTGTTGACAGATTTCAGTCATTGTCATGAGGATGAGTGTTCTGAATTCTGTCCCTGTGCTACTGCCCCACAGCCCAACTGGTAGTCATAGGGTAGGGTAGTATTTGGTTATTGGGATCAAGGGAAACCCCAGTGAATATTTTAGTTGAGTGAGGCAATGGGGTATTAAATTGAGGAACTGAAAAACTTCGGAAAAGTAAGAGTAACTCTGTAGGAAGTCAGCAGCATTGGACATTGGAAATTACTGGAACCCCAGTCAGCATGACATTATTCTGCTTAACTGACTGGTGAGTCGCCAGTGGGTCCTATGACTTAGAAAGCTTTATTTTACTTGTGTTTCTTAAAGTAAATCTAGATTGCCAGAATATGCTGGTTTTAGGGGAAAAAACTCTCTTTAAGTTTATGTCCTATGGATGGGTATGTGTGTGTCTGCATAGATATGATTAAGCATATGCTTTGGATGAGCTATGAGTACCTAGGGGGAGAAAGAGCTTATAAAAAGACGATAATTCCTGTTGTAGGACTCGGCGGCTCTTTTCTACTACCCCAGAGCAGTTTTGAGAGAGGAAGATTACCAGTTGGAAGCATCAGAAAGCTGCAGTCTCAAGTACCCTCACTGACAATTTTATGAGACCGTTGTTATAGGAAATGAGAGTCTAAACAAGGTTTCATACTTCTTAAAGCAGCAGAGTTATTTTTTAAATGAAAGAAATAAAAGGGATGAAAACGAACAACACGATTTGATTTAAATGCCAACACTTCTCTTATTCTCTCCAGTGTAACTGCCAAAGAGTAGGTGGGCTGGGGGAGGGTGAAGGAAGCAACACCTTGGTATGGATTTTAAACACTAGGAAATGAAGGACAAAACAAATATCAAATTTAGGTGAGTGTTTAGGGATTTTGTGGATTTTTAAAGCTCTACCTTTAGCTTTTCATTACAAGAAAATTATGGAAATGTATACATGAGATTTTTAGCGTTTTTATGGCGAGAGGATTATTTGTTAGTCAAGGTTAGAGAGAAACAAAGAATTCCAGGTAGTTCTGTCAGGATCTCGAAATAATGATAGATGAAATTTAAACTCAACATAAGCAAGGTAATGTTGCAGAAGCTGAGATTTTCAATAACTATGTTTATGCATTGTGACAGCTTATAAATTAAAAACCTAGCAACTCTAAGGAAATATACCCAGCCATCACCCAGGATAACGTAATAGAGGTGACGGCTCTATAAAAAGGGGAGTTTGGACCTGATGCTGTATAGAAAATGGAAGAGGAAGTCAATTTGAAAGTAGTACTTTACTGATTATCTGGCATCCTACAATGAAAAAGTGAAGGCTAAAAACATCAGAAGGTGTTATGAAATAAGTAGGCCTGATAAGAGCTGGTAGGAGTATAGGCGGCAAATTATATTAACTGTAGATTCAAATAATACAACTATTGCTTTTAAATTCTTCGTATAATTCATTAGTGTGGGCTATTGTTTATGAGAGCCAAGACAATGTAATGTAAGTTGGCCTGATTACTCAGGGGGAAAAAGAGGAAAGTCAAGATAAGTTAAAATGAGGGGCACCTGGGTGGCTCAGTGGGTTAAAGCCTCTGCCTTCAGCTCAGGTCATGATCTCAGGGTCTAGGGATCGAGCCCCGCATCAGACTCTCTGCTCAGCGGGGAGCCTGCTTCCTCCTCTCTCTCTGCCTGCCTCTCTGCCTACTTGTGATCTCTGTCTGTCAAATAAATAAATAAATAAATAATCTTAATTAAAAAAAAAAGATAAGTTAAAATGATTAAAGAGTTAAAATAAGAAAAGTCAAACGTAGCTTGTGAAATTACCACCTTAGAGAATTTTCAAGAGTCCTTGAGACAATTCTAAACTCAAAACCAGAGAATTAAACCATTTCAGTGTAGTCGTATAAGATCTTGGTTCAGTCATTAACGGTCTCTCAACCTCTGTTCCCCTGTCTTGAAAGGTAAACAAATGGTTTCTTCGATGCCTTCCAGCACCAAACTAGTTTTCTTTTGTCTGAAATTATGTTTAATACTAACATAAGTAAGATTGAAGACATTTCCTCATCCATATTCTTAACTACTAAATGATATTGCTTTGTGGCCTATGTAGCTTTCACTCTTCCTCTGACTCAATGTATTGATCTGCTTATCTCAGTGAGAGAGACCTTGAAATGGTCATAAATAGTGACCATTAGCCCACCATGTGGGTATTTTTTTTTTTTTTTACTTAAAAATATTCTGTTTTTAAGTGTAGAGAGAAGAATATGGACATACTAATCACATAAACCTCGGTTTGAAACCTAACTGTGCCTTTCCAGCTGAATGCAGTAGCAACTGTGTTTCCTTATCTGGAAAAATAGGGCTAATACCCACCTTGTAGAATGTGAGTATTATTCAGCTCTCAGATCAATACATTTTGAGGTTTGTGTTCCCTTTCTTCCTATTTATAATCTGCTAGGGCCATCTAGAAAAGAAAACAGATTTGATTATTTTTAGAGTCTTTAAAGAAATCACTGCTGGTTTACAATAAAACCTTTATACAAAATGGAGTGAAGTAAGTGTCAAATAGTAAAAATCAGCCACTCTGACAGGCTTTGAATATCAAGGGGGTTTTAGGCAATAGGCACTAAGTCAACATACACCTCCAGGGTTCTTTTGCAGAACACCATAACCGGTCATTTCTTCGCTTATGGGCAAGATTTCCAGAATACCATGGGAAAAATTAACCCTTATTTCAGTATATTAGGCTTCGAAGTCGGAATAGAAAAGCTCCCCGGATCTATTTGCAGAGCCCGAAAGGCCTGTTTCTAGACGCTGGAGGGTTAGTCACAATGGGTTTAAGCCCCGTGGTGGGCTCTTCCCCAGAGCCCCCAGCTCCTCTTGAAGGCAGCCCACCCTCTCCCTGCTTTCTTCTGAGCTCCCACCCCCACCCCAGTCGGCTGCTTCTCCTTTTCCATCTTCGCTTTCTCCCAGAAGTGGTCAAAATGGGAAACGGAAGTATCTATTTGTTGCTTGGTGTGGTGCTCGAAAAGGTTTTTTAATTAAGAAAAAAAAAAAAATCCTCTTGAGGTTCTTCATTTTGCAGTGAGTCCGAGCGTCCGCCGGTCCCCTTGTCCTCCCCCATCCAAGTGTCGTTCATTCTGTGAGGAGGCTCGAGTCTGTCGGAGGGGGTCTGCGCCTCCAGCCGCACAGAGGGATCTGGGAGCAAACCGGCTCCGGATCCCGAGAGGCGCGGGGAGCACCGCCCCCCACCCGGCGGGGAGGTGCGGGAGAGGCGGCGGCCCGGCCCAGCCGGGGAAGCCCGTCCCGGGAGCCGGAGGGGCGCGGGCAGCGGCGGCGGCGGCAGCGGGGACGCGGCGCCGCTGCCGCAGGGGAGCGGCGGCGGCGGGCGCGAGGGGCGGGGCGCACTCCGCAACTTCTGCCGCTGCCTGCCGGGCGCGCTCGGCCGAGGCGCGCGGCGGCTGCGGGCTGCGGGGCGGCCAGCCGAGCGGCGCCCGCGGGCCCGTGAGCCGCGCGTCGCGGGCGTCCGTCTGTGTCGGGGGCGCCTCCCGCGGGGAGTCTCGGCGCGGTCGTGCTCCCGCGTGGTCCGCAGCGGCTGGGGCCCCGGGACGTGCGGGGCCGCGGGGCCGAGCCGAGGCGCCCCCCAGCGGCCGGCGCGGGTCCCATGGCTGGGCCGGGCGGAGCGGAACCGGCGAGGTGAAGCCCCCGGGCCGGAGGCCGGAGCGCGTGGCGGGGGCGCCGGCTCCATGGGCAGCAGCGCACAGCGGCACGATGATGGACGTTAACAGCAGCGGCCGCCCGGACCTCTACGGGCACCTCCGCTCTTTGCTCCTGCCGGAGGTGGGGCGCGGGCTGCCGGACCTGAGCCCCGACGGCGCCGGCCCGGTCTCGGGCTCCTGGGCGCCGCACCTGCTGCGCGGGGTCCCAGAGGTGACGGCCAGCCCGGTGCCCACCTGGGACGCGCCGCCGGACAATGCCTCCGGCTGCGGGGAGCAGATCAACTATGGCAGAGCCGAGAAAGTTGTGATCGGCTCCATCCTGACGCTCATCACGCTGCTGACGATCGCAGGCAACTGCCTGGTGGTGATCTCGGTGTGCTTCGTCAAGAAGCTCCGCCAGCCCTCCAACTACCTGATCGTGTCCCTGGCGCTGGCCGACCTCTCGGTGGCCGTGGCGGTCATGCCCTTCGTCAGCGTCACCGACCTCATCGGGGGCAAGTGGATCTTTGGCCACTTCTTCTGCAACGTCTTCATCGCCATGGACGTCATGTGCTGCACGGCCTCGATCATGACCTTATGCGTGATCAGCATCGACAGGTAAGGGCCGGGCCGCCCCGTCCTGGGTCCGGCTGGGGATGTGCTGACCGCTCCACCGCTAGCGCCCGCCTTTCTTGGGAGGATAAGCCAGACTCCTAGGCGGGATGAAGGGCTGCGCCGAAAACATCAACCCCCACACATCAACCCTACACCAACCGAGCAACTTCAGTTAGAGCAGAGCCTATATGCACCTTGAAAAGAAGAGCCCGAAATGTTTTAGTAAGGGTTTTAAGACCAAAGTTTAAGATTTTAAACATTAGCAGTTCCAGCAGGGGGTCCCTGGGCTTGGTTTTTAGAAGGAAAAGATCTGATCCTTTCTGAGCTTGATAAACCCTTGCTGTGAGTCTGAAAGTGTCATTTCTTACTTTAAGAAATCAGTCGTTGAAAAGGCTCCTTGCTTCCAGATTGTGGGAGCTCCTCCCCAGGCCAGTGAGGGGACTGAGGAGGGTTCCAGAATTGGGGTTCTACATATCTGAACCCCTATCATTGCTGATTTCAAATCTCATTCTCCTGGGAGTCTGATTTTAGCGTTTGGCAACGCTGTCTGTATCCTGCAGCCTTGCTGACTGGAGCCTTACTCCCTGTCTGAATGGTTGGTTCTAGTCTTGCATCACATCCCTTGAGAATCTTCTCTTACGAACTCTCCAGTGGAGTAATTGCAACAGAGGCTGACCATCTGTCAGAGATATTGAGGGGAAAATTTCGGTAAAATTCTTGGGTGACAGATTGGGCTAGGAGACCCTGAGGTTTCTTCAGATTCTAGGACTACAAGATGCTGCAATGGAGCTAGTCTTTGGTCCCCGAAACACAGTGCAACTGACAACTTGAAGGATGGTCCCGATGTCCTTTGGCCACCTAATAACTCTGTTTCTCTTGAAAGTGAAATATTAAACCTTAGTGTTCACCCACGTAATTCTGCTGGTGTTTTAAAACCCGCACAGGACTGGTATCCTGTTGTGTTTAATGATACAGAGAAACGATTGCTTATTTTCTTTGTGGACCTATGGAACCTTTAAATGTATAAATCCTTCAGCATAGAAGAAATAATTGATGCTTCCACACTTAAAATGACAGTGCCTCAAAGGATAGTGTAGCAGGAAGCTGAGATTTTCTTCCTTTTCCTCCCTGTAAACACTGCTCTTTGTGGTTTGTTGATGTTTAACATGTTGTCCTATTTTACTGCTTGACCAGGGTTTATAATTACTGAATAAAGGGAATGATAGGAAAGGGGATATTTTCAAGAAAAAAAATATATTGTAGCTGCATATAAAGATCTAGGTTATTTTTAAAGAATTGATCCTGCCATTTCATATATCATGTCAGGTTGGAGCCTCTGAGAGCAAACAAGGAATTATTTTTAAGAGTAGTGCACGAATGGCATATACGAGAATATTAGCTCCAAACTTGACAGCTGAAGTTCTGAATTACTGTAGTGAAGAATGACAAAAACATATGCACTCACAGTCTGGCTGTGGCAACAGGAAATATGAACGTGCACTCAATATACATAGTGAGTATATAAATGAATTGTAAGCATAAAAATTGAACTGCTAAGCCAACCAAATCGGCACTTCTTGCATGAATGGAGTCCTTTTAAATGGAACTTGGTGTAGTACAACACATGCCAATTTATGGTGCAAGAAATGCATTTATAATTTTTCTTCCTTTCGTAATTGATTAGTGATATGTAAACAGGACAGTATACTGACTCATCTCCTAACACAGGAGGTGCTTCTGTCCTGCTGGGTGCATTCAGGTTTGGCTTGGGACCACCCTGAGATTCCTGTATATGAGCTAAAGGCTTGTCACTCAGGGTATACATGTGACTTACCAACAAGCAGCAGGAATGTTTCCATGACAGAGGTTAATCCTTCTTGGCAAGAGCTTCCAGTTTCTTTATCCAGTATATCCTTACGATTGTTACAAATTGTGGTAATATAGGGGTATAGACTCTCTCTCTTTATTTCCTATGAGAATTGTTCCATTGGTGAATTCTGCTTCAAAATTATTTTGGAGGATGAACATAGGTTTTATTTTTTTTTTTCTGATAAAATGAAGAGCTGATAACACTGGAAGATGCAGATTGCTTTTCTTCCAAGAACACACAAAAATAAAAATGAGAAAAAGGAAAATGCTTTTGATATCTAAGGTGAATTATTTCTGAAGAGACTGTTTTTTTCAGTCCCATTGTAGACTATGACCAATGACATACAAATGTACTAAGAAAATATGAAACATTTTAATCTTCACTTATTCATCCCCTCTTGAGTACAAGGTGAAGTATAATCAAGGGTAAATAATAGTATTCCTGCTTTTGAGTATTGTGGGAGCTTCGTTATCTTTCCACTACCAAACACTCTTTCTTACATCTTTTCTTTACATTTTTCTTACATCTGTTCCCTTTTTATTTCTGCCCAGTTAGAGGGCGAAAAGACATTGTGTCCTGGGAAAGACCAAACCACCTGCGCTTCATATCCCATCCCCTCTTATCTCAAGGATTTTGCTCCGTCCTTGATCCTACTTCTCTTCTTTGTCTTCAGTGTTTCCTCTCAACTGGGTGAAGCTTGATCTTTTATTTTCCTTTGGCCTTACTTCTCCAGTTACTGCTCCACTTCCCAGTTAAACCGCTCAAAGAACTGTGCCCACAAGCTGTCTTTATGTCCTTCCTCCTTGGATAGATGAGTTTGGCACTATCAGGTCTACTGGAGTATTTGAACTGGCCTTGTTGGTTTCTTTTCTGGCAATGAAGTAGCTAGAATGGTCTCTTAAAAATTTTTGTTTTAAGTGAGATAACATTTATCTACAGCAAAATGCACAGATATTAAATGCATAGCTTGTTGTGTTTGACAAATGTTTGTACCCATGTAAGCAATATTCCTATCAGGATATAGCATATTTTTTATAATTTTAGAAAGTTGCCTTGTGCCCCTTTCAGAATGATCTTTTAAAAATAGAAACTGGGGCACCTTGGTGGCTCAATCGGTTCAGTGTCTGGCTCTTGATTTTGGCTTGGTCATGATCTCAGGGTCCTGAGATCTTTGAACCCCAGGTGGGCTCTGTGCTCAGCAGGGAGTCTGCTTGAGATTCTTCCCCTTTGTCCCTTTCCCCACTTGCTCTCTCCCTCTCTCTCTAAATAAATAAGTCTTAAAAAAATAAAAATAGAGATCAAGTTATATTTTATATGTAGTTTAAAACATATAAAAGAGCTCTATACATTGTTTAGTTGAGTCCAAGGAGTAAAGGGAATAAGAGTGCAGAGGAATGATGAACGCCTCACTCATGGGAGTGGTTATCTCTGGGGGCGGCAGTTATAATGAGGGAGTAACACACATACCAACTATACCAGTAATGTTTTGTTTCTAATTTTGATGGTTGATACAGTCTTGTTATTTTTTGTATAACTTTCTGTTAGTCTGAAATATATTTTTAATGTCTTTTGGAAATACATATAGAAAACAAACAATCCTAAGTATAGAGTTTGATCAATTTCCATAAAGCAAACACTTTGATGTAATCTGCCACTAGATCAAGAAATTGAATATTACCAACCTCCCAGAGGTCCCCTTCTGCCCCTTTCTAGTTTCTGATACTCCAAGGATAACTTATCCTGACTTTTTGCATCATGAATTAGTTTCACTTGGTTAGAACATCATATAAATGTAACAGTATAGTATGTACTCTTAATTCTGGCTTCTTTTGCTCAATATAATATTTCTGTGATTGACCCATAGTTTATAGTCTGTCGGTATTTTATTTTGTTTTGTTTATTTATTTATTTAGTACAATACTGTATAGTAAGGTTCCTTATTGTATTTTAATTCTGTTTACCCCCGTACATCCTTTCTGTTACTGTTGTCATGCATTTTAATCTACATATTTAGAAAATCGAGAGGTGCCTGGGTGGCTCAGTGGGTTAAAGCCTCTGCCTTTGGCTCAGGTCATGATCCCAGGGTTCTGGGATCAAGCCCTGCATGCATTGGGCTCTCTGCTCAGCAGGGAGCCTGCTCCCCCCATCTCTGCTTGCCTTTCTGCCTACTTGTGATCTCTGTCAAATAAATAAATAAAACTTAAAAAAAAAGAAAATCTATCATATTATTTTTGTTACTTTAGACAGTCAGTATTCATTCTTATTTCCCCCATGTTTATCTTTTTATTGCTCCTTTTTTTTTTTCTACATTACCATGTTTTCATCTGGGATTATTTTCTTCTGCCCAGTTAAACTTTCTTTAACATTTTTTTTTAAAGTGAGTGTTTGTTAGTAACAATTACTGTCAGTTTGTGTTTATCTGAAACTGTCTTAATTTTGCCATCATTTTTTTTAAAGATTTTATTTATTTATTTATTTATTTTTTAAGATTTTATTTATTTACTTGAGAGAGAGACAGTGAGAGAGAGCATGAACGAGGAGAAGGTCAGAGAGAGAAGCAGACTCCCCATGGAGCTGGGAGTCCGATGCGGGACTCGATCCTGGGACTCCAGGATCATGACCTGAGCCGAAGGCAGTCGTCCAACCAACTGAGCCACCCAGGCGTCCCAATTTTGCCATCATTTTTGAATGACATTTTCTCTGAGTATGTAATTCTATGTTTGAGGGATTTTCAGCACTCTAAAACATTCTTCCATTGTCTTCATGTTTCTGTCATTTCTGGAGAAAAATCAGCCATTCACCAACATTATTATTATGCTGTTGAAGATAATGTGTGTTTTTTTTTCTTCTGGTTGCTTTTAAGATTTTCTCTTTGTCTTTGGTTTTTATCAGTTTTTCTAAGATGTCCCCAGGTGTGGCGTTATTGATTATTTTTTACTGTCTATTTGCTGTCAACCTTGCTGGGATTCTTAATTTTTGTATTTGTGCATTGATGTCTCTGATCAGTTTGCTGTTATCTCTTTAAATAATTTTACTGTCCCATTCTTTCTTACTTCTGTGTCTCAAATTTATATAATTTAGAACTTTTACTCTGTCACACGTCTCTTACACTTTTTATTTTCCATTTTATGCGGTGATTCAGTTTTGAAAAATTTTTTACCTGCCTTCCAATTTATTAATCCTCTCTTCTGCTATGTCTAATCTGTTGTTCAGCCTTATCTATTGATTATTAATTTCACACTCCTAGAAGTTCCAATTGATCCTTTTTTTCCTGATTTGTTCCTTTTCATTGATTTGAATTCTCTGTCTTATGCATGTAATTTCTCCTTCTTGATATTATATTCTTGAGTATACCTAGGCTCTTTTTATACAAATTTCAATATCTGAATCACTAGTGGTTTCTTTGTGTGTGATCTGTTTGTTTTCCTCTGGGTTTTGGGTCTACATCTTGGCATGCCTAGTACATTTGACTATATGCTCAACATTTTGTATGCAAAATTATAGATGTTGTAGATGATGTTATTTTTCTCAAGAGAAAATAGCTTCTAGGCAGGCATATTGGTGGACTTATTATTGTAATCCACTTAGGGGTTGTGCTTAACTATAGGTGATGTTTTAATTTTGATAGGGCTCTGTCTGCTGCTGGCCAATGCCTCCTCCCGGGGTGTAGCTTTTCGTGGGATTTCAGCTAAGAGCATGAGCTATTCTCAATGTCTTCTCCTGCTGGCTTGTTCAGTACTGTAACTGTTCTCTCCTCAGCACTGTAAGACTGCTAAAACTCCTACTGAAAGCCTTTTGGGAGCTTTCTCCTGGACCTCTCAGTCCCCTGCCCTGCAAAACTTCAGAAGTCAACCAACGTCTTAAGGGGAGTACCAGCCAAGCGTTGGGCTTAGTTTTCTGCTTCTTACTGGGATCTTGGCCTCTTAAGTCTTTAATTTCTGTCTTTCTATCTTCAAGAGACTGCCAAAATTTCTTCTGGTATTGTTGCCTCTTCATAAGTAGTTCTGCGGAGGCTCTTTGCCTGGATCCTCTGCCCCTTCCCCTCACCTAGTTATGGCCAATGTCCCAAGGGAAAGAGTGGCGGCAGAATTTTGGCTTACCTCTCTGTGGTTCTCTCTTCTCCAGGATTATTTTGTCCTCTCAGTAACTCTGATGGCTCCAAGCAGGTGTGTGTGTGTGTGTGCCTCTCTGTGCTTTGTCCAGCTTTTTTCGTTGTTTCAGCAGAAGCATTGGTCTGAAGCATCATGCATCCTCATCATAGCTACAAGTGGATGTGCGCCTGAAATATTTTAAATATATACAAATACAGAAGTATAATTATGTAAATTACTCTTCTGAAAACCTTTCATTGGCTTTTCATTTCACTTGGAATAAAATTGAAAGTGTTTAGCACATCTGTAAGGTCCCTGATTTGTCCTTGCTTCACTTCTTAATAACATTTTATACCACATTCCCTCTTGCTTTCCAAAGTATATAATCCCAATGACCTTCGCAGTTTCTCCATCATTCCAGATTCTTTCTGAAATCAGGCCCATTTCATGCAAACCCATCAACTAACATATTTGCAAAACTATGATTTCATGTCTAGAGTTCTATCCCCTAATATATCTATTCCCTAGTGTATATTTTTTTGATCTCAAGTTGGAAAGCCTGATAGTGCATAATGCTCTAGAATGGAAACAATTAAAATATCTGAAAAATACGAAGTATTAACAAGAATGTAGAGCAAAGGGTACTTTCATACTTTACCAATAGGGTTGTGAATTGGTGAATCTCTCTGAAAATAGTTTGGCATTATTGTGTACTGTTGAAGATAATTCAACCTATGATTTTGTTATCTTACCATTAGGTCTGTATCAGAGAGACTCTTGTCACCAGAAGTCTTGTATAAGAATATTTATAATATGGGGACACCTGGGTGGCTCAGTCAGTTAAACCTCTGCCTTCCGCTCAGGTCATGATCCCAGGGTCCTAGGATCGAGCCCCACATCAGGACTCCCTGCTCAGCTGGGAGCCTGCTTCTCTTTCTTCCTCTGCCTGCCGCTCCCCCTGCTTGTGCTCTCTCTCTCTCTGACAAATAAATAAAATAAGATCTTTAAAAAAAAAAAGAATATTTATAATATCCACAGAGTTGGAATCCTAAAACTTGAAATAATACACAGTGCATCAGTAGTAGAATGAATACATAATTGTGGTATATTTGGATAATAGAGTACTATTCAATAGTGGTTATCTAATTTGAACATGTATCAGGACTATCTGGAGAGCATATTAAAACACAGATTGCTGGGTCCCACCCCAAGTTTCTGATTCAGTAAGTGTGGGGTGGAGCCAAATAATTTGCATTTCAGATTCCCAGATGATTCTGACACTCCTGGTTTGGGGACCTTTCCTAGAGAACTACTGCTATACAACAATAAAAATGAAGAAACTGTGGTCAAAATGAATCTCAGAGTAATTTAAACAATTTTTTGTTCCAAAAAGTTTGAAACATATCTAAAAGTCAGGAGTATAGTATGAAGAACCTAATGTATCCATTGCCTAGGTTCAATAGTGATCAGTTTATGGCCCATTTATTCAACATTGTGACTCCTCCATCTTCACAGTATTTTAAATCAAATTTCAGATGTCATGTCATTTCACATAAATACTTTGGGGTCACAAACGTAATGCTGGGCAGAAGAAGCAGAATCCCAAAGAACACATACAGTGTGATTCCATTCATAGAAGTCTGAAACAAACAAATTTGTTTAGAGACTTAGGTAAGTGGAAATTTTAGAAAGAAAAGGGAAGAGATACAGATCATGAGAACAAGGAGAGTGATTACCTCTGGGCTTGCTTCTAAAGTGCTGTCATGTTTTATCTCTTGACTGTAGTGATAATTACAAGAATGTTCCCTTTTTAAATTACCGCCAAAGCATCCATGTATATTTTAGACACTTTCCTGCTTCTGCATTTTGTTTTATCATCAAAAGGACGGAAGTCTTTATCTGATGACATCCTGTGAGGATTCACATCAGATGGATGGTCAGTCTGACCAGGTACACTTACTGTTTCAGTGCCGTCCGCCACCATTCATTTTTAGCTTCATGCATGAGGGCAGGGGTCATCTTGGGGTTGTTAACAGTTACAGGAACTCATCTGAGTTATTTGCAAGAGCCGTGCTCCTTAGCTCTGACTGGCGTCTGGCTGAAGTCTTGCCTCTTCGCCAGGTGCTGTGACTCATTCTCTTCGATGATCTGAGCTGTGCTCTTGGCTTTCATTCCACTGTGATCAGCAGTGCAGGGAGCCTTCTGGCTTCTCTGGATCGCCTTTCTCTTTGAAGAAGTCATCCTCACTCATCACTAAATTAATTTGCAGCTGGTAGGTATACTTTAAGGCTTGCTAGAATCCTCCTCCAGCTTTGCTATGGGAAGGCGAGAGGGAGGAGAATAAAGAGATCTTTTGCACTTTTGTGAGTGACACTTTCCACAAACTACTTTTGTTCCTTCTTATGAGTTAGCTGGCTGTGTAGAAATGCTGGCAGCTAATCGGTGTTCAGTGCTTTATTGTTCACAGACCACTTTCCACCCACAGAAATCTCCTTTGATCCTTCCGACAACATTGTGGGGTGGGCATTATTATCTCACTCCGTGTGGGAGGAACTGGAGGGAGAAAGTGACTTGTCCAAAGACACAGTTTGTATGAGTAAAACCTGGGTTCAAAGCTGGTTCAAGTGTCATGTATTAATGTGTATGTATTTAAAGAAAATAGGAGTTTGGGTATGACCATGATGGAGTAAAATCCTGATCAAGGTCTCAGATGAAATGTTGAATTAGACTGGTGATGGAAAGGCAGGAGAGTTTCCAGGCAAGGGGAACAGAGATGCCAAGAGTCTGGAGGCAGTGAATCAGTCTTTGAGCAAACGTACAGAGAGGGAGCCAGAAGGCATCCCGGGTAAGGGAATAGCACAGGAAAAGCCCAAGTCTGTCAGACTTTTCCCCTTGTGACAGATGCTGCAGGTTGCCTTTCTTAATGCCCGTCTTGGAGCTCAGCTCTAGAGAGATCCTGATTTAATTAACCTGGTTGGGCCTGGGCATCAGTTTGTTTGAAAATACCCTCCAGGTGATTTTAATGTGTAACCTGATGGAGTTCCGATGTTCTTTTAAAAGTGCAAATGTGATTTTATTCATAGTTCCTAAACTTATCTGCGCATTAGAATCACCTAGGAATCTTAAAAAAATTCCACAGTCCACACCCAGGCCACACACAAGGCCAACTAATGCATAGATAGCCTTTGGGACTAGGACTCATGCATCCGAACTTTGGAAGCTCCCGGGTTAGTCCAGTGTGCTAGATTATGCTGTTCTCTTGCTTCTTGAATGAGTTAATGAGTTCCCCATTTCTTGGGATGAGATCCTAAATGTTCATTGTGACCTAAAAGATTATATAATCTGACCTCTGCCTACCTCACTAGATTGGGTGTTGGCAAACCTTTTTCTGTAAAGAGCTAGGTAAGTATTTTAGTGTATACTTTAGGCTTGTGTGCCATGTGGTCTCTGTTGTGACTACTTGCCACTGTAGCTTGAAAGCAGCCATGGGCATTATGTGGATATATGGGAGTGGCTGTGTTCCGTAAAACTTCATTTATGAATACTGCAGTTTGAATTTCATGTCATTTTTACATCTCATTAAATATTCTTTTTATTTGTTAAACTATTTTAACACATAAAAAAACATTCTTAGCTGGGGGGTACTAGACAAAAATCAGCAGGCCAGATTTGACCCTGCTGGAGTTTGCCAACTTTTGCCGAAGTTTCAATTCGCTTTGCTTCACTTCGATTCGATTCGATTCAGTTCAGTTCAATTCAATTCAGTCCTCTGTTGGTCTGTTGGTCAGTCTGTCTATCTATCTTCTCCCCATCTCCTCCAAGCCCCCAGTATTCTGGAAACCTTACTCTTTTTTTTTTAGTTCCTTGACATTTTTGATGTTGTGGGCTTTCACAAGTCTTTTTATTGCCCTCTCCCCCTTTCAACCTCTTTGGTTGGCTAATTCTTATCACTCTCTAGACAGGTCCTTGATTAGATATTACTGTCTTATGCAAGCAATCCTAGAATCTCCAGACCACCTTAAGGAGTCTTAAAACTCACTGCATTTTTTCTTAGTAACACTCACTGCAATGTGTAATTGACAGTTTGTGAAATTAATTGTAATGAATGCATGATTTGTTGGCTCAGTCATCCATATATTCTGCATAGCAGGTCCTGTACATTCTGCATGGAATCTTCCATATATTCTTCATGGCAGGAGTCTGTCTTGTCAGAGACTATATCCCCATCCCCAGCGTAGTACTTGGCACATAGTAGGTGTTTAGCTAATCGTTGTAGGTTGATTTGAGGAAGGACGGTGGGTCCCTCAGATTCCCAAAGGTCTAGCCCTGACTTCTTATTTTCCAGCTTTCTGTACAACATTCTTTCTGGAGACAACATAGACGTATCCTTGAATTAAACCAAATTAGCATTTGAGGATTGATGGAACAGAAACAGCATGGAGGCAGTGGGATAGCCCCAAGGGCTTGTCCCATCTATCCATAGGCATAGTAGGCTGCTGAGTCACTTTCTGCTCTCCATACATAGGCAGAACACTGACTTTAAAGGCCCAGGGATATTAAAAGCTTAGCAGTTTAGAGACAGGGATTGGATCTTTGTTATCATCACTGTTGTGCCATGGAACAGGGGGAAAATGCAGGCAAAACTGAATGAAAATCCCAGAGGCTTTTTCTTTCGGTGAAGAAACATATTTTTGACCAAGCTCACACATCCCAAAAGGAGAGGCACAGGTGTCAGGCATGAAGGTGAGAGCCAAGTAGGGGAGCACAGTAAATGGCATTTGCAATGTCATTTGTTGAGTGCATATTTTGTGCCAGGCCTATTGCCAAGGGCTTTATGTAATTCATCTCACTTTATCTCCACAACCACTCTGTGGGCACTCTCATCATAGCCACCTGTGTGATGAGCAAAGGGAGCCTGTTAGAGCTTAAATAACTTGCCCAAGGGTGTTTAGGAAGAAAGTAGTGGAGTCACATTTGGCCGGGGAAATGTCTGACTTCAGGTGTTTTGAGATCCAGAGGGGTTTTGACTTGGTGAACATCATTTGTGAACCACGTTCCACACTAGATATTTTCTTCCGCCTTTCAGAGAGGACAGAGATGATGTGACTATGATAGTAATTATGTTAGCAGAAGTCCATAGTCTCTTACCTAATATCCTAAGAGCCAGATGTGTTTTGGCAGCCTCTCCTCCATTGTTGGTCCAGGGCACCTCCACTCTTGTCCATCTGTTAGCTTTTGGGTTAGGGTTAGGGTAAGTCATTATGGAATAGTATGATCCACTTCTCCACCGGTTTAAGGACTCTTGAGCACCAGGCCCTAGTAGAGAGGCTGTGTGTGTGTGTAGAAAGAGAGAATGAAGAGGGAGAGGAAGAGAGGCAGTGAGGAGAGAGAGAGAGGATGCATGAGCAAGTTAGAGGAGACGACGGAGCTGAGATTTCTTTAATAGACAAACCCTTGTTTCTTGTCTCCTAGATATTGAAGTACTGTGATGATACAAAGGTGGACAAAGACACACCCACGTCTTCAAGAAGTTATCTGGTTGAGCATCCATTAAGTTGATTTATTCACATATCAGAAAATTTGGACCTTTAAAAAACTAGCTTATCCATATTGCTCTGCAGTCAATCCCTGTGTGCTATGACCTCTCTGGAGGAGATTATGAGTCATTTAGCTTCTGGTTGCAAACAATTGGGTTGTTTGAGTGCTTCCATCAATAAAAACTCAGGTACTCTGTGGTCTGTTTTTGAACAGCCTTTCTGTGCCTGAGTTTTTGCTAAGGACTGCTGCACAGTGATGGCTTGTGGGTCCGACCCATGTGCTCAGTCTTCCGGCATTGTAGTGAGACGCTGGACACCAGCATCTGTGGGCGGAGCAGCTGTGGGCCTTGGGGGGGAGTCCTCATGGTGCATCTATATGGGGAGCCTTGGTTTTGCTCATTTACCCAGTTTGAATTCTCACTGTCATCATGGGCTCTGTTCTGACTCAAATTCCCGAGCATTTGGTATTTCTGGGCCTTCTGATAGAATTTTCTACTCTCAAAGAATGGCAGCTGGATGGCTTTCTTCTTTCTAAATGGCTCATTCATCCCAAACATCTGCCAGAACTATCCACTTACAGGCACCTATCAGTCGTAATGCTTCAACCTGGGAGACTTCAGTGGCATGCTCCAGTTTAGCTATAATCAATCTGGTCCAGCTGCCTGAATATTTCAGAAATGTATTTTGGGAAATACATATTCTGTGTGTTTGGTGTGAAAAAGTCTCTGATAGTCTCAATAAAAGTCTTTGTCCATTCTTCCGTTTTGACAAATGGATTGCCTTGTGGTTCCATCCCTGATAGTTTTGGGGCTGCTGCAGGTCCTGCCCCTCTGGCTTCCTTCCTGGATCACAAAAGTGATAGACCTTTATTAGCAACTTCTTCACGTATCAAAATGATCTTTTCTTATTACAGGAGTCCTAGGAATTCATCTTTTCATTTTTTCAGCCTTTACTGGTTACTCCATTTTCATTAGTAACTCCTCAGTATCCTAAACAAGGCAAAAATAAGCTCTTCACTTTCTTGAATCTTACATTCTAGTGAGAATAAATGGGCTGGAAACAGATATACTTTTGTACATTCATTGGTAATATGTACCATTTGGAGAATTAAAACAGAGCAATGAATTAATTAGAGTGGGTAATCATGGAAGCCCCTTCTGAGGTGGTGACATATACACTGAGATATAAATAACATGGCAGAGCCAGGAGACCAACCCAAAGGCTTCTTTGGTCATCAAGATAAGAAATAATGGAATAGTGAAGATGGAGGGAAGTGAAGGGATCAAGATATGCCTTGGAGGTGCATCAGCAGCACTGAAGGTTGGATGTGGGGAGTGAGGGACAGAGAAGAATAAAGGAGGACATACTTTTGGCTCAAGCTACCCAGCAGATGGTGATGCTGTTTACTGAATGAGAAAGTAGTAGGACTGGTAGTAAAAATCATGAGTTTCTATTTTGAATGTTGAGTTTGGTGTCCGTGGACATTTGGATTTAAGTGTCTAGAGTTCCCGAGAGAAGTCAGGACTAGAGATACACATTTGGGTGCCAGTATAAATGATATTTAAAGCCATAGGGTGGGAAAGAATAGATAGGAAAAGGGGCCTGGATACCAATCCTTAAGGAGATAAAATATTTAGAGGTTAAGTGGAGAGGACAAGCTAGCAAAGTTCAAAAAGGGATGGTCAGTGAAACATGAGGAACACCTAGAGAATGTGCTGTCAAGGAAATCAAGGGAAACGTGTTTTGACAAAGACAGACTATCAACTCTGTGAAATGGTATTGTAAGAGAAGGCTAGAAAAGCAACCAGTCAGCTTGGTGACCTTGAGCTCTAGTTGTCTTGAGAAGAGCAGCTTCAGTGGAGCAGTGAATCAGAAGCCCAGATGGAGCGAGATGAGAGAGACAAGAGGAAAGAAGTGGAGATGGTGACTAGAAACAGCTCTTTCGAGAAGTTTTGCTGATAACTACTTAGCTGGGAGTCAGGAATGTGAGCTTCCGGCCCCTGTGGCATGGTACCCTGATGATATTTACTTAGGTACATGTCTTGAATCCCATTACAATAGATAAGAAATTTGACTTCATTTTTCACTTCTATTTCCTAGCACTTACAGAGTTCCTGGCACACAGTAGGTGCTTAATCATATTGATTAAATTAATGGATGATTGAATTCAGGAATATCCTACAAGGGCAGAAGAACTTTAGGCTCAAGACATGTCTGATTCATCCTCTGCAGGCTCAGTACACCAGGTGGGATGCAGAAAGATCCCTGAATGAATAAACGTTATCTGATAAAATTGGGTGTCAAATAGGGGAGCCTCGGTTAGGAAACAGCAGAGATGGGAGAGGACACAAATTCTGTCTCTGTGACTCCTGTGACCTGACATAAGTCATCATGCTTTATCTCTAAGTTTCATGGCTCATTATGATAGAAATATCTCCACAGAGTTAATATGAGGAATAAATGAGATTATATCCAAGAGGAATTTAGTCAAGGGCTTGTCTCTTATAAAATGCCCATGTTATTATTACTGTTGTTAATATTGTTCAACTCTGAGCTGCACTGTGGCCTTGAGTTCTGCCAGCCAATCAAGGCAGCATTCTTGAATTAGAGCTGTTTGAATGGGAGGACTCCCTGGTGTCCTTCTTCACTCTCCTGTCTTCTTTCATCCTGAAGAGAAGAAGTAAATCAAGTTTGCCTGCAGAAAAAGTCTGTATGGGGTCTTGATGAGGCTTCAGGGAATCGCATCCTGCCCCCAAATCACCCTAACTATCCAGTGATGCTAAAAATAGGGGCCAAAGTCTATTCCATGATTCAGTATAGACACTGCTTGAGGCAAGTCAGGGACTTGAGTTCCTTCATGATGGGTTCTGCTCAGTTTGTCAGGAAGGGTGACTAACTGGTACCTGATACAATGTTCTAGATATTGGGGAGCGGAGAGCTTGTGGGGCATCGTCCCTTGTCAGATGACATCCTAGCTGTCTCCTGCTTGTGCCCTTTCTCTGTGGGCTTCCTGTGTGTCAGAAAGTATAGGGGCTGTTTCCATTTTTCCCGATTATACCATATCCTTCCTCCTGTGTCCTAGTACCTATTGTTTCCTCTGTCTGGAATGCCCTCCACTTTCCTGCCTATTGCCTAAACATTCTTTAGCATTCAGCTAACATATTTTGGTCTCCAGGAAGCTGTCCCTGACCCTTGGTCTGGATTGGGTTCTCCTTCCAGGCTTTCCCTTAGCACTTGAGATTCCTTCTCAATTATCATCATGCTGAAATGTACTTGTTTCTATTTCTTCTGCCACCCTAGCAAACGTTGAGAGTCCTTGGGGACAGGGGCACTTACTCATCTCTGTTTGTTCCCAGCTTCTCTTGGCATGTGGAAGGTGCCCAATAAATATTTGATGGATAAGTAAATGAATAAGTGAATGAATGAAGCAAGCAAATCTTGACTATTTAATTGGATCTTGGGTTTGGAACAAGTAGGCAGGGGAAATGAGGGACATAGAAGCCATACCATTTATGATCCAGTTCTGCTTTGGTGGGCCTTGTTTCCTTTCTCCCTGAGTGGGGACGTCATCATAGTTGCCAGGGCATTTGTTTTTCTGACTCTGATGCCACAGCTCTGCTTCCCATGGTTTATGAAGTCACTGTGGATTTCATTGTCAAGATGTTCTGTCTTTAAGGTCTCTTTGTAAGGGTGGCCAGTATAACAGGATTTTTACCTGTTATGTGCATTACATGAACAACCCTGCCAGCCTTATTGGGTTAGCTTCCGAGCCCCAGAGGCAAGATGAGATGCTAGAAATCATATAATGGGATCCACTACAGCTACAGATATTTCAAATACCCCTGCACAAAATGGAAAATCCCATGATAAAGATTCCCTTCAGAATCTCTCCTTGCTCTATCCTGGGTGAGTCAGAGACATGTTGACACTTACATGTTGGTTCCTGTCTTGATTCTTCTTCCAAGGAATAGCTCCTATTCTGCTAAATTCCTAGGAGGCTGTTACATTCCCCTCAAATGTCACTTGTGTGCAACCTTGTGATAGATTATAAAAATGGCCTCAAATTCTTCCTATTCCTATATATACATGCCTTCCATGTGTGACTTTACAGCCCTTCCCATGCTGACTCTAGGCTTGGCCTTTTACCTTGCTTTGCCTAATGGGACTTTAGCAAACATGATGCAGACAGAGACTTGAAAAGAGTCTATGCATTGGTATTTGCCAGCCTTTGTTAATTTGGGGGGCACTGTGACTACTTCCACATGAAGAAGCCTAGACCGGGTGATGAGAGACTCATGACTTAGTCCTCCTATTTCCCAGTGCCCACTCAGGCAAATGAGGTTTTCATAAGCTACTCAGGCACCAGCAGATCTCTCGCCTGACCACAGACATAAGAAAACCACCTGAGATGAACTGAACCAACCTAGACCAGAACAGTGCAGCTGACCCACAGAGCAGCAAACTGAATATATAGCTGGTGTTTAAATCTCAAGGTTTTAGTGTACTTTGTTACACAGCAGAAGCTAACTGATAGCAAGCCATTAGTGACTTGATCCTCCTCTTTCCCTGAATTTATGTTCCCATATTGATTTGTTCATATTACAGTTCAGTGTCCATCATGTTCTCTGGATGGCTCTTTATGAGTCTGCCTCCCCAGGAGACCTTGGATACTTCAAAAGCAGAAGCAGTGTCTGGAGGACTGGTAGGGTTTGCTGACCTAAGGACTATCCCAGGGCCAGGGACCAAGAATATACTTCAGAAGTGTGGACAGGCCAGATGAATATGTGTAGTTCAACTGCAGTGTCTTTGAATATTGGCTTCTGCTTCACCAGAAGCCTCTTTACTTCTTTCTTCCCCACTTCCCCACTTCCCTGGGTATTCAACACTTGATGTTTATTTTACTCTTGACATTTTGTATTTCCACATTGTCTTTTAAAGTTATGGTGGTCTCTTACCCATCCTTATAATTTCTTAGTATGTCTATAGGTAATAGCAAAGTCTCCCCCAAGTTTTTAGAGAATAGGATTATGTACTGACAGAAGACACTGGTCAAAAGAAACTTTTTGATATGAATCCAAGTTTTCTCCTTCTAGATTATATTTTTCCAATGGCATTATGTGATGATTGATTTTTTTTATTTACATTTGATTTGATTTTCAGTGTGTAGGATTTGTATTTTCAAAATGAACATTTTTCCACTGAAAACTGTTAATTTAATCTTGTCTGAGGTGATGAATCTCCAAACAAATTCATTTCATGTGTAGCTTCAGTAAAAATCCCTGATCAATTGTTGGCATTTCGGGAACCCTAGAAAGTTGTGTCAAGGATTCCTTTAGAGTTGGAATGAAGGCAGAGAAAGGTAACTTAGGTAAAAATCATTAGCAACTCCTAAGAAATTTTTTTAAAATAAGTACCCAGTGAAGGATTAAATGTTACCTGGTATCTGTAGGACTTTGTGCTACATGCTGACCATTTCATGCACTCTTTCCAACCAGCTCTGTGCGGTAGGTTCTATTATCCCCATTTTACAAACCTGGAAAGTCTTAAAGAATTTAATCAGGTTACTCAGGGTCAGAATCTGATTCCAGGCTGGTGTCTTAACTGTCACGTTTCTCAAAGAAAGGAATGGAAAGTATGGTCTATTCCTGGTAGATCATGGGTCTTCTTTTAAAGATGAAAATCAAATAATATATCTAGACCTGGGAGGTTAACCTAGGAGCATGATATCAGCACCTTGAAATATTCCGTACAGTGAGTGATAAGATAGGTGTTGACCTTGGTGTGTGTTCTAGGGTCTACTTATCCCTGATTGTCCTGAGTTCCAGGTTTGACATGCCAGAGGTCAAGTGAGGTCAAATTATCCTCCACAAATTACCAGATGAACAGAATCAGAGAATGTGAAAACTGGACGAGACCTGTGCTAATTGACATCTCTAGGTCTTCCCTCTACTTTTCTCCACTCTGTTTTCTTCCCTGGGAAACTGATACACTCTCCAGCTTCTTGTTGGGTTCTGGAAGGATATCAAAGAGAGATCCTACCCTTCCTGAACATTAACTTGCACTGACTGCCCCTTGACCGGAAGTCACAGTTCCTCTGCAGGTGGCCCCTGCAGCCTGACTCTTTCCTAGTGGGTCCTTTAACTGCCTCTTGCCCTCCTCCCTTTGCATGTGGTGATTGTTCTGTTGCCCCACTGTCCTTTGTCGTTCCCTTGCCTCGTGCTCATACCTCTGTACACAGTTTCCTTCACTATCCTAATTTAAGGGTGCAATTTATTTCTTGCTGAGATTTTGAATTGATATGAACTTCTGAAGCTTATGTAGTCTAACCTTCACATTTTATAAAGAGAAAATCAAAGCACAGAGAAAAGAAGTGCCTGCTTGAAGCCACTGACTGCTAAGTGACAAGACCAGAACTTGGAAGGCACATGGGACTGACTTCCTATCCAGTGATGCACACATACACCACAGTGAGGACAGAACTGTGAATAGTACTCTAGTAGCTGAGATAGTTGTTTATTTTATTTCCTTTCCTTGTAGAATAACTTAACTGAGTCACATCTTTCTGTTATCACTTTGACCCAGGTTATTGCTCAACTGTACTTGGGCAACTTGTTGGCTATGACTTTTGCCTTATTTTGGGTGCTCCAGAATAAAAAATGCCAGGAATGGACTTCTGTGTTTATCTGGTTATACATTTAAAAGCAGTATAGGCTGATGGTTTGTGTGTGAGTGTAATTAGCATCTTTTGGGGCAAACGGTTTTTTGTTCTTTGGGAAATACGGGGTTTTCATGAGCTTAATAACACCCACAAACCACGATGGCAGCGAATCAGGTTCTTACCATCAAGGGAAGGATATTGTCACACTGTTTATCGATACCATTATTGAATGGTATTCAAGTTGCAATTACTGAAATTTGGCTTTTGCCGATGCACTGGCTCAAGATAAACAGTCAATCAATACTTGTTGAATGATTTAATGAATGAATATTCATAATGTTGATGAGTGGGAAATAGTAAAGTTAGCAGGAGCACCTAATCTGTCTAGAGCACTGCTTAATTCTTTGACTTCTGAGGCAGTCTCTGTTGGCTGTTGAAGTCTGTTATTACTTAGAATTCAGTTGCCCTGACTTCTTTTTATTTTTTCTGTTCATTTTCCATACCCATGATGTTGTACAAAACACACTGCATTTGGAATCCAAACGCCTCGCTTTTGGGTCTCATTGGGTGACTTCCTTATCAGATGTAAGACATCATTTTATTCTCTTTGAGCCTCAATTTCCCATATTGTAAAGTTGGGTTGATTAAACCTTTCTCATAGGATGTTTTGATGGAAAAAGTAAGAATGTATGTACAAGAGTGTTTTTTGTAAGTGGAGTACTGCTTTTCCTGTAGGGTGTTACAGGTATTTGAAATGACAGACTTAGTGGAACTGTGGGTCCTAAGCTGGTGTTCTGATCTGTGTGCTTCACTAATTCAGATGTGATCTTCCCTCAGTATCTGTGATGCTCACTTGTGATTCTGATGATTCTAAAGAGATTACTCAAGAAATGATTAGAAACCCCATTTCCTATAGGGGATTTCTCATGTTGTGGGCTGGGGCATTCTGACAACATCCAGGTCCTTGCTCCAGGTCCTTGTGTTACGCTCTTCTTCCCATTGACACCTTTCCCCTCAACACCTCTTTCAATATGTTGGGTTTCTTCCTCACCTTTGCTGCCCCCCATACCAAAAACAATACTAAAAGCCACCACTACTCCTGTTAGCTGCCTGAGAGCTACTTGAAAGATCTTTATTATTTTATTATGCAAACCAAGTTATTTCCCAATAGCCTCTATCTCTTTCATCAGATCAGTCTAGAGGCTGGCTTCCCTTTCACGACTCAGGGCTGCTTCATCCTAAGGGGAAAAAATGACCTCTACTCCCCCCACCCCCCAATGGGAATTCTGCACTTTCTCAGGATACAGAAGCAGCTAGAGCTAATATTTCTCCCTTTTAAAATAGAGAAGATTTTCCTTCCCGGTAAATGTAGATGTGATTATGATTAATAAAATGCAAATTTACTTAAGAGCATTTAAGCTAGCATAGCGTTTTGTCATTCTGTACTTTTTTAGTCAACTGATACTAAAAGTGCAATTACTACTAAGTGTGGGTTTGAAAAATGTTTTGACATCCTAAAGGGGTCCTCATTTTTGAAGAAGGATGGGAATCCCTGGGATATACCCTTCAGATTATGAGCCACTGCCTGAATTCTATCCCACCCCAGAACTAGGGGGAAGCTAGCTGATATCAGTCAAAATGAGGTTCTTGGCCCAGGGTAGTAGATGGCCTTTAGGGCTTTTGTTTCAAGTTTATGCATTGAGGAATAAGGCTGGACTAAAATCAGTGTTCCAGGACAAAAGCGAGCTTGGGAACCAAGAGGATAGTTGGAAATGGGTAGACTCCAGAAGTAGACACCCCATACTAGGCTAAGCCCTCATGGGGCAATCTGGGGTTGTAACTCTAAGTTATCCACGTGAACATGTAGGAGAGATTAATGGGAAATAGGATACATTGTTCAGTCACAGGGCACCAAAACTAGCAGATTCCTGTTGGCCTTGGGTCCCCAGCCTGAGGCATATCTGCCTATCATTGTGGATAAAGAGGCAGTATTAGTGAAAAGGGAGTAGGAGAGATTTTCTGGGAAGGGCTAAAAATGAATTCTTAGATTTCCACAGTGGTTTTTATTGCATCAATTTGTGTGTGTGTGTGTGTGTGTGTGTGTGTGTTGTTTAACAGCTTTAGTGAGATATAATTTACATACCATAAAATTCACCATTGTAAGTACTCAGATCCGCGATTTTGAATAAATGTATAGAGTTGTATATTTCTCACCACAATCCAGTCCTGGAATATTTCCAATATCTCTCCCCCACCCCCCGCCAAAATGTATGTGTATATCTTGCAGAAGAGCATTCTGTTGTATGGCTATACTGCATTTTGTTTATCTATTCACCAGTTGAAGAACATCTAGGCTCTTCTACTTTTTGGCTGTCATAAATCTGTTATGAACATTTGTAGACAAGTCTTTGTGTGGACATTATTCTTATTTCTCTTGGGCAGATAACTGAGTGGAACTGCTAGTAACTTTTCTTTTTAAAAGACTTATTTGAGAGAGAGAGAGAGAGAGCATGAGAGGGAGGGGCAGAGGAAGAGAGAATCTCAAGCCGACTCTGCACTGAGCATGGAGCCCGTTGCAGAACTTGATCTCATGATCTTGAAATGAAGACCTGAGCTGCCACCAAGAGTCAGATGCTTAACCCACTGCACCACCCAGGTGCCCCTGTTTAACTTTCTAAGAAACTCTCCAACTATTTTCCAAAGCAGTTGTACATTCCCAAAAGCAATGTAGAGAAGTCCAGTTTCTTCATGTGCACCCCAGTATTTCTGATTCTAGCCACTCCAGTGGGTGTGTAGTGGAATTTTGTTGTCATTAAATTTGTGTTTTCCTCCTGATCAATTACGTTGAGCATCTTATTAGCCAATTGGGTATTTTATTTGGTGAGATGTCTATTCAGTCTCCCCACTTTTTAATTGAGTTGTTTATGATTTTATTATTAGTTGTAGGGGTTCTTGCGTATTTTGGATACAAGTTCTTTATCAGATAGAAGATTTGCAGATATTTCCTCCCATCCAAAATCTTTTTTTAGTGGTATATGAATTATGTTATTCATTTATTGTTGGCAAATCTCTGTTAGTACTTACTGTAGAATAGATAATGTTCAACACATTGGGAATTAGAGAGCAAACAAACCAGACCAGTCCTCGCTCTCACAGAACCTTGGATCTAGTAGAGAGAGTTAACGTATAGATTAAAACAAAACAAAACAAAAAATATAATTGAAAATAATTCGTGCTGTGCAACAAATAAAACATGGAAACGTTAGGCAGAGCTGCGCCGCTTTAGATGGAGTGGTGTGGGACATTCTCTGCGGTATGACATTTGGTGAACAAAGACCTGAATAAAGTTAGGAGGCCAGTTGTGTCACTGTCTATGTGAACGTGCTCACCCATAAAAGTTATCTTTTTATTTTTATTTTTTTGTAGTTTGAAGTTTTTATTTAAATTTCAGTTAGTTAACATATAGTGTAATATTAGTTTCAAAAATAGAATTCAGTGATTCATCATTTATAGACAACATCGAAGGTTCATCACAAGTGCCTTCTTTAATCCCCATCACCCATTTAACTCATCCCCCCACCCCATCCACCTCCCCTCTAGCAACCCTCAGTTTGTTCTCCTTAGTTAAGAGTCTGTTTTATGGTTTGCCTTTTTCCCTCCACCCCCGCTTCTGTTTTGTTTCTTAAATTCCACATATGAGTGAAATCATATGGTATTTGTCTTTCTCTGACTTATTTTCTGTAGCATTATACTCTCTAGCTCCATCCACATTGTGGCAAATGGCAAGATTTTATTCTTTTTTTATGGTTGAATAGTATTGTATTGTATACATATATACTACATCTTCTTTACCCATTCATCAGTCAGTGGATGTTTGGGTTCTTTCCATATTGTTGTTAATGCTTGCATAAACATTGGGGTGCTTGTGCTCTTTTGAATCGCTATTTTTGTGTCCTTTGGGTAAATACCTAGTAGTGCAATTGCTGGGTTAGAGGGTAGTTGTATTTTTAACATTTTGAGGAATGTCAGTACTGTCTTTCACAGTGACTGCACCAGTTTGCATTCCCACCAACAGTGCGAGAGGGTTCCCCTTTCTCTCCGTCCTTGCCAACATCTATTGTTTCCTGTGATGTTAATTTTAACCATTCTGAAAGGTATGAGGTGATACCTCATTGTAGTTTTGATCTTTATTTCCCTGATGCTGAGTGATGTTGAGCATCTTTTCACATGTCTGTTTGCCATCTGGATGTCTTCTTTTGGAAAAATGTTTATTCATGTCTTCTAGCCCATTTCGTGAGTGCATTATTTGTTTTTTGGGGTGTTTTGGGGATATTGGCTTTGATATCTTCTTTAAGATCTCAGATACTAACCCTTTATCAGATATGTTGTTTGCAAATATCTCCCATTCTGAAGGTTGCCTTTTAGTTGTTGTTTCCTTTGCTATGCAGAAGCTTTTTATCTTGATTGGTAAAGTCCCAATAGTTCATTTTTGCTTTTGTTCCCCTTTCCTCCAGTGACATGTCTAGCAAGAACTTGCAAAGAGGTTATTTTTAGGATTTTGATGGTTTCTTGTCTTACATGTAGGTCTTTCATCCATTTTGAATTTGTCTTTGTGTATGGTGTAAGAAAGTGGTCCAATTTCATCCTTTTGCATGGGGGCTGTCCAGGTTTCTCAACACCATTTGTTGACGATACTATCTTTTATCCATTGGAAATTCTTTCCTGCTTTGTTGAAGATTAGTTGACCGTAGAGTTGTGGGTCCATTTATGGATTTTCTGTTCTGTTCCACTGACCTATATGTTTTTGTGCCAGAACCATTCTATCTTGACTACTACTGCTTTGTAATATAACTTGAAGTTCAGAATTATGATGCCTCCTTGTTTTTCTTTTTCAAGATTGTTTTGGCTATTTGGAGTCTTTTGTAGTTCCATACAAATTTTAGGATTTTTTGTTTTAGCTCTGTGAAAAATGCTGGTAGTACTTTGATAGGGATTGCATTCAATGTGTAGATTGTTTTGGGTAGTATAGACATTTTAACAATATTTGTTCTTCTAATCCATGGGCATAGAATATCTTTCTACTTATTTGTGTCATCTCCAATTTTTTTCTTTCTTTTTTTTTAAAAGATTTTATTTATTTATTTGACAGAAAGAGAGAGAGAGAGATTACAAGTAGGCAGAGAGGCAGGCATAGAGAGAGGGGAAAGCAGGCTTCCCGCCAAGCAGGGAGCCCAATGAGGGGCTCAGTCCCAGGACCCCGGGATCATGACCTGAGCTAAAGGCAGAGGCCCAACCCACTGAGCCACCCAGGTGCCCCATCATCTCCAATTTCTTTCATCAGTGTTTTATAGTTTTCACAGAACAGATCTTTTATCTCTTTGGTTAGGTTTATTCCTAGGTACCTTACAGTTTTTGGTGCAATTGTAAATGGGAGCAATTCCTTGATTTCTTTTTCTGCTGTTTCGTTCTTTCACCCATAAAGTTAAAAATATCATTAGCTACAGTGTTTTCATTCTCTAAGTTTCAGTGCCCTGGTACAAAGCCCTAGGTCATGAAAATCAGGAATGGTATTAAAAATAGTTGATTATTGTTACTAACTAGCCAGAGTGGATGTAGATCACAGGGCTGGATGATGGAGAAGTGAGGCCACTCAGGGAATTTGGGGCAACAACTCTATGCCAGCTAGGATGGAAGTATTATAGCATTTTAACAATTGTTACAGTCATATCAGTTCATGTACCCAATATGTGATGAGACTTACACCATATACTATCAAGCAATTTGAGGAGTTGAGTCAAGACAGGGTCCCCGGGGGATCAGTGTGACAGTACCAAGAGTAAACCAAGCTAGAGTCTCACCAGCAGACAGTAGGGCTTCTAGGGGTCCTGATCTGATGTAGGCAGGTATGGAGCTTCAGCAGGGTTCAAGGTTTTTGTCTGGAGCATTAATTTGCAACCTGGGCTCCTATGGGAATCATTTGAGGATCTCTATACTGAGGCACCAACTCAGACCGGTTGAATCAGAGTATCTGCAAGTAAGGCTCCCACTCTTGCTTTGGGTGAGATTGTACCGTCCTGAAGGAGCTGAATAAATGAAGGTACTGTATTCATTTTTGCAAACATGCCTTCTTGTAGTGCTTGAGGGAATGTGAAGAGGAACAGCAATATCAACTCTCATTTTTGAGCACTGTTTAAAGCACCTGACCTCACTTAATCCATTCATTATTATCCCAGGTAGACATCATTCCCATTACACATGTGAGCACACTGAGGCTCAGAATGACTACAATTGACTTGAGCTCACATAGTTCATGAGAGGAAGGGTTCCTTCTTCTCAGAGGATTAACGTTCTCTATATATAGTCCTAGAAGCCTGTAGTATTGTATTGTAAACACATTCCCCAAACCTGAGGGATGGAAAACAGGCCTCCAAATTCCCACAAAGAAATGTATGACCCAAGAGAACAACATTAAAACTCCTACTTTGTGTTCTAAGAATAGTTTTCCATTTAGATCATGGTTATTTTTGGCATAATTCTAATAGGTTGCTTATCTGCTTTCCCAGTTGTCAGATTAGAAGCAGAACATTGGAAACCGGAGAGGTGTTGCTCACGGTAGGCACATTGACACAGCTAAACGTTGGAAGAAGAGCCTCAGAGTGGAGGAGGAAAATAGTTTGCTCCTCTGTGAGATGAGTAGGTCATATTAGGTAATCTCTGAGGTCACTTCCACCTTCAAACCTCAATGTGTTTAAGATAAAAGCTATAAAAAGCTATAGAAAAACACACAAGAATGGAAAAAACCTAGAAATCTGGACCAGAGTGGGAAGTAGTCTTCGAGAACTTGGTAGCTCCTGAGGGCATAACTGTGACATAGACAGCGCTGGGCTTGATGCTTTTGATGATGACACTGAATCATCAGGAAAACATTAGATGTTCTGTAGATGCTGTTTCATCATGCAAAACAGGACACACATTCTTTACCAAAGATTTCATTCAACAGTGCTTATCAAAATGCTCCATAAAGATGCACACACAGTTCAGAAATTTTGCTTTGTAGAACACTTTCCTTGATACATTCTTCATTGTTTTATGGAGCTTTTGTTCCTTGATAGAATAATTCAGGTAATTGGGACAGTATCTGGCATTCATCTGTTGTTTTACATAATTCAAAGCATTTTTCAACCATCCTAGATTCCAGTGAGTACTCTAACTAGACTGGTCATTTTTCTTAGAGTGTATCCTTAGTACGAAGTCCGTGTGGGCTTCTCACATGATTCTCTGGTCGACTGATAATGAGTCTGTTAGATGCTCAGGTCAGTGAATTGGTAAGTGAATGAACTACAGGAGAAGGCAGTCCCTCAGTGGTCCTGTTGCTAAATCCTGTCGATCCATCGTTCCTAAGGCTATGTCTGTTGCTTACCTTCCTCTCATTCCCATCACCACTACCCAAGACAACCACTAAAAAATAAATGCCCCTGTGCTTGTTAAAGAAAATTTAGAAAACACATAAAGGAGTACACATGAGAAGAAGAAAAAAGCTGCCAGGAATCTCACTGTCTAGAAATAACCATCACTGACATTTTAGGGTGTATCTTTCCAGTCTTTTTCCATAGACATTTTTCATATAACCCAATTGTCAGCTGCCACCAGCCTTGCCTCTCTGAGCTTCCCTGGAAAAATCCACTTGCGTAAAAGCATTTATAAGCAATTTGTAGTATATTGTAAATTTTCTTTGACAATGGAGTTTTGGCTTCCTCTTTTACTTTCCTTCTCTCTTCTGTGGACTACCATCTTGCCAGCTCCTACCTTCTCTCTCTTAGTCATTTCCTAGACTTCTAATATCTTGTGACCTTTATTGTTTGCTATTCAAAGAGCCTTTAAAACTTTGTGCTCTATCTAGGTTCTCCTTAGAAGATAGTGATGGTGGAGGTGGTAGAAGGATGTGATTGTTTTTTATAAATGTCTTTCAAAAATGGGTTCATACCTAGTTTTTTTTCCCCTTTTAAAAAATCGTGATAAAATCTACAACCTTAACCATTTTCAAGTATGGTCCAGTACTGTTACATACATTCACATATTGTACAACCAATCTGTAGAATTCTTTTCACCCTGCAAAACTGAGATTATAGACATTAAACAACTTCCCATTCCCCTCATCTCAGCTCTTGGCTACCACCATTCTATCTTCTGTCTGTGTGAATTTGACTACTCTAGGTACCTCATAGAAGTGGAATCATACCACACTTTAGTTGTTTTTCACTTAGCATATTGCCTTCAAGGTTCATCCATGTCGTGACATGTGTCAGAATTTCCTTCCTTTCAAAGGTGGAATAATACTACATTCTATGGATAGATGGCATCTTGTTTATCCACTCATGTGTCCATGGACACTTGGGTTCCTTTTACCTTTTGGCTGTTTTGAATCCTGCTGTGTGAGCATGGGCAAATGAACATGGGCATATAAACATGGGTATACAACTGCCTCTTCAAGACCCTGATTTCTAGCTCTTTGGGGAATATATCGAGAAGTGGAAGTGTTGGGTCATAGGCTAATTCTATTTTTAATTTTTTGAGGAACCACCATACTGTTTCCTGCAACAGCTGCATCATTTTACATCCCCACTGTAGATGGAAGTTTATATCTCACTGTTTGTCACTTAAAATTATGTTGGGAACAATCATCATCACATCCTTAAGTCATTTTTCAAAATTATGACTTTTGATGATTGCATAATTATCTATCATAACTTATTTGGTAATTTTCCTATATTTTGATATTCAGGTTGTATCTAGTTTTGAGCTGTTATTAAGAATAAGATGAAAATGCTTTTATGCTGCTCTGATTATTTTCTCAGGGTAATTTCTTATAAGTGGAAATTATAAGAGTTTGTGTATTTTTAATATTTATGGCATATGTTGTTACATTCTTCAGAAAGATTTACCAATTTAGGTTCTACCCCAAGAAGACCATGTAAATAAAGTGTCTGTTTCCCTGCATTTTTGCTAACCCTGGGTAGTATCATTAGAACAACTTTTTTTTTAAACTTTGACAATTTAAGAAACAAACATGGCATCCTATTTTTGTTTGTCTTTTTGATTAGAGTTGTCTAGCTTTTATCATATATTTGTCATCCTTATATTTCTTTTTTTTTAATTAATTGTCTTTGCCAGTGTGTTTATCTTCATTTTACTGATTTAGAGATAATTTTTAGTTCTGATTGTGACAGTACTGGGTTCATGTAGAAAATCTGGAATGTACAAAAATATAAAGGGAATAAAATTCTTACTTTAACCACTTAGTGATTACATTAAACATGATTCACATTAAAATGGCAAAAAATAAAATAAAGTAAAATGGTGAATATTCAAATAACCTTTTTTGTTTGCATCTCAGTATCTGTATTAATTAGAGATTAACTTTTTGGAGTTCTTTATATTTGAAAATAATCCTCTTTTGTTATAGATATTGTAGATATAATTTTCTGAGTTATCATTTGCTTTTTAATTTTGTATTTTTAATAGTTAAAGCTATCTTTTATTTCTTATATTGCCTTTTTGTTTAAAATACCTTTTTTATCTTTTGACATTTGAAATATTTGTGATTTATTTTAGATAATTCATGGGGTTTTTTTTGTTTGTTTTTTCATTTTGTTCTTGAGTTATTTTCATTGTTGTAGTAAGGTTTGTTGTACTTTGCTCTAAATACATTGTTGTACTAAGGTCTATTCCTGGGCTATTACTCTGCCTGGTTACTTATCTATTTTTTTTTTTTTAAGATTTTATTTATTTATTTGACAGAGAGAGAGAGCACAAGTAGGCAGAGCAGCAGGCAGAGAGAGAGAGGGGAAAGCAGGCTCCCTGCTGAGCAGAGAGCCTGATGCAGGGCTCTGAGATCATGACCTGAGCCAAAGGCAGAGGCTCTCACCCACTGAGTCACCCAGGCGCCCCTAATTATCAATTTTTATGCCAATATTTTGATGCTTTAATTTTTTATTATCTAACAATTAAGACTATTTGCTTTCAAAACTCCTTGGCTAATATCATCTAAATATTCTTCTAGATGAGCTTTAGAACTGTTCAACTCATTCTAAGAAAACAAATACTCTGTTGTTGTATTTCTTTTTTCTTTTTTTTTTTTTTTTAAGGATTTTATTTATTTATTTGACAGACAGAGATCACAAGTAGGCAGAGAGGCAGGCAGAGAGAGAGGGGGAAGCAGGCTCCCCGCTGAGCAGAGAGCCTGATGCAGGGGTCAATCCCAGGACCCTGAGCCAAAGGCAGAGGCTTTAACCCACTGAGCCACCCAGGCACCCCTCTGTTGTGTTTCCAAGATACAATTTACAATATCAAGTTTAACTTTTTTATGGGTTCAATATCTCATCTGATCCTTTTGGGGATATGAATTATATTTTGAAAAATTATGCTCTTGTAAAGTCTGTATTTGCTATAATAATTTTTCTTCCTCTGGTGTTAGTTCTCAAGGTTGAATTTGGGGCTTCATTTTGGTGGTTTTGGTTGTCCCCAGATGTTTTGTGGTTCTTAATGGTGGGCTCATCTTACCTTTCCAGATAGTGTGTTCTGCTAGTTAGTGTTTGAGCATGGGGGTGACTGGAGAGTGACAGGCTTGTCTTTCTGTCCCAGCTGTGATTACCGTCCCTACTCAGACCATATTGTTGGTTGTCCTGGAGCTTCCTCCTGTATCTGTCCTACTTCCTGGTACCTTCAGAGGCTTACCCCTGTATTTCAGCAGCCTTTGTCTCTGAGCATGTTGGACTACAGTTCCTTTTTTAATCCGATCCAGTCTACTTTTCATCTTTAAGGGGTTCCTTACGATTTTTGGTCCACCGAAGGCACCCCTTCTTGCCTTCCAATACTACTATAGATTTTTAAGACGCTGTCTTTGTACATAAGGAATTGGTGAGTAAGGGCTGAGGCTGCAGCATATACTTCTGTGTAATCTAAGCTGATCTTATTTTGGGGGGTTTTCTTTTGAGTTTTTAAAAAATTCTTTTTCAATATAAATATTTTTTTCATTATCTATATATTACTGAATATATATATTCAAAACAGTCCACCAATGCATATGTTGATATACTACTAAGTAATATATAAATAAATTTCCTAACATTCAACTATGCTTGCATTCCTGGGATTGCTTCCTCCGTGGTTATTATGAATGATTCTTTTAGTTTATTTTAAAATTCTGTTGTGGGGTTTGTTGTTTTGTTTTTTTTTGGAGCGGACAGCTGCTTTATTTCTGAACAAGACGCCACAGCCCTGTCCCACCCCTGCACTTGGGAACCCTGAGCACAGGTGAGCCAGGCAGCTGCAGGCCTGGAGAGACAAAGCAGAAGGAGGTCTGAGTGTGTTCCTCCTCTAACCTGAGGGATGGGTCACCACGACTGTGGTGTGACTCCTCAGCTGTCCAGGGAATAGGGAGTAAAGGGATCAGTGGGTTAAAGCCTCTGCCTTCGGCTCAGGTCACGATCTCAGGGTCTGGGTATCAAGGCCTGAGTGGGGCTCTCTGCTTAGCAGGGAACCTGCCTCCTCCTCTCTCTCTGCCTGCCTCTCTGCCTACTTGTGATCTCTGTCTGTCAAATAAATAAATAAATAAATAAATAAATAAATCTATTAAAATAAAATAAAATAAAATTATGTTGTATTTTATTGTGATCTTCACATATTACATATCTACCCCGTTACACTTATAATTACTTGCTTGATGGCTAAGCCATAATTACCAGGAAGACAGAGACTATGCATTTTTTCTTCTGTTTTAGCATATTGCAGGGTAGATAACAGGTTCTGTATAATCCTTATTAAAATTAAAGACATGGTACTGGTCTGTAGTTAATTTCAGTAATTTGTTCTTACTTGGTGCTAGTTCTTTTTCTGATATTAGAATTATATTAGATTCATAAAAAATGAGTGGATCTTTTATGATCCACTGGTTCATAACATCTGGTTCTGGAGACTTTTATTTTCTTTAATCTTTCAGTTTCTTTCATTATTATTTGTTGGTTTACATTTTTTGGGGGGGGTCAGCTTTGGAAATTTATATTTTCCCATATGTGTTTCAAGTTAGCTTAATTATATGCCCTACTTTACCTGAAATTATTATTATCATCTGTGCTTTTTTAAAAATTGCCCAATGGATGTTTATCCTTTAACTCTGTGATTTTAAAAATGTGTGTATTTTAAATTTTATCATGTTGAATATTTTTAAAGATCATCTGAAGGTACTTGTTAATAGTCTATTCACTTAAGTGATTTTTATAAGTTTTATGTCTTTAGTTTGCATGAGGAGTCCATATTTTTTATGGAAAACAGGGAGTTGCTGCTAGTGGCATGTGGGCCAGATGTCATTTTCAGTGATATTTTGTTGTACAGCTAATTCTGGACTGAACTTTCTGATTTTGGCTTCCCCCCTTAGGTCTATTTTGTCTATTTCCATCCTGCTGATTTTTCTAAAACTCTCCTTTGATCATTCTTTTCTCTGTTGAAAGTCTCCCTATTGTCTTCAGAATACACTTAAGATACTTTAGGTGGCACTTAGAGTTCTCTACCTATAGGTATATCTTCTGTTGGCTCTTATTAAGCCCTTACACAAGTTGTTATTCCAACTGAATCCATCTTTGTGTTCTTCCTAGTCCCTTCCCAAACCTGCCTTACAGATTTTTATGTATGACCTTTGTTCAAATTTTATTCATGTTTGGATATTCTTTTCCATCTACCCAAATGGTACTGATCATCCCTGAATGAAATCTGACCAGCTCCACTGAGTCTTTCCTAAACCCAGCAGGAAGGGGCCCATGGGTAGGTATGGCTGTCTGTATTCTGATTCTTGGGACAGATAGTACGTTTGTGGTGCTCATTATATTATTTTTAAAGATAAAATAAGAAGAGGGTCATGCCTAGAGCAGTGTTGACAATATGTTGTAAACCAAGAGTCATGATTAATTTCCATCTGGTATGGCTGTAGTAAAAAAACAAAAACAAAACAAACCACAAAACAAACAAACAAACAAAAAACTCCTATTATTTACAGACTTTATCTTTTATCTCCCCAACTAGACCCTGAAATCTTAGAACTAGGGACTCCATGTCTTATGCTTGATCCCCCGCTGTACCCTGCATGAAGATAAGCTTGGGTTAGAAGTCAAGAAATTTGGAAATTTGGATCACGATATCATGGTTATCTTTCTAGCACTGAGAGCTTGGAGGAGGAACTTGTGTGACACTTAAACAAGCATTTTTAAGTGTGTTTGAGTTAAAAAATGGTTTTGTGTTCTGTTTTATTTCATCCTTTCCTCAGAATCATCTGAGCTATATGGGTCATAGATGCCATGAAAATGAGGAGTTTGAGTTACACAATTTTACAGTTCCTTTTCTCTTCAAAATTCTTTAATTTCATTCTATCTTTTTATAAACTCTACTGAAAACAGATTTGGAGATTTCCCAGATAAATAACAAAGAACTCTAATGAGCCACTATGACCAGATAGTTCAAATTTAAAAAACCAAAACTTCTGTCAAATATTATAATATTTTCATGTTTGTGAGAAATTGTTAGGAAAGATCAAGAAACAAGAGGATTATCAAACCTCACTTCACTGGAAATGATAAGGGTATCTTGAATGACAGAAAAATCTGGAAGGGACTATCAGGAGATCTCACTTTAAACATTATTCTCTTTGGTTCCTTAGACCTAGGATAAATGCAAAATGTACATCTTTATTCTAGGTGCAATTTTGGGAGTGACAGCTTATTTCAGTTTAGGCTAGCCTTATTATCTCATATTGTACTCTCTCCCCCACCTCCTCCTTCAGTGAACATGAACAAAAATGTATATGCATATGCTTGGACCACTTAACTTTCTAGAGCATTTCTTGAATCTTTTACTTCTTTATCTTTCCTTGGTATGTTCTATTTAATTCTCCTATTAAATTCTATTGAGTATTCAGTGTTCTACTTAAAAACTGATTAGTTATGAAACTTTCCTCTGACTTCCTGTTTGAATTGGATCATCCCCCAATCTACAGCCATATGATACATCTACACACTTTGGTGGCACTTGACAGATACTGCCTTATTCTAAATATGGGTATGTCTGTCTTCTGTAGACTTTAACCTTTCCGTGGACAGGTATTTGGTAATACTTCTCCATGTGACCCACCTAGGAACCATTAATAGTTACTAGCCTATGATAATGGCTCACTAAAGAGAATAATCCGGAACAAAGTTTTCTGAACCTCAAAGTTTTCTGAACCTCCCTTTTAAATATCATGTAGGATTCAAATATGAGATGAAGGGGACATTTTATTAGTATACATTTGTGACTTCAAATTTGTGACATTTGGTTATCAGAGAGTCATCCAAAGTGGTGCCTGGATGACTCAGTCAGTTAAGCAGCTGTCTTCGGCTCAGGCCATGATCCCAGGGTCCTGGGATCGAGCCCTGTGTTGGGCTCCCTGCTCAATGGAGAGCTTCCTTCTCCTTCTCCCTCTGCCTTCAGCTCTGCCTACTTGTCCTACTTGTGCTCTCTCTCTACCTCTCTGTCAAATAAATAAATAAAATATTTTTTAAAAAATCATCCAAAAGAGCAATGAGGCTCATTTAATAAACTTGTAATTAAATTTCTGTTTATGGAAGACAGTTCCAGCCACATCAATCTAAGCATCCAATTTAACTTTCTCTTTCACTCTGTGTCTCTCTCTTTCTCTTTCTCTCTCACACACACATATACTCTCTCTCTTTGCATGGTATCAAGAAAATGTGGACTCATACTGAGGAGTAGTTGTGAATGACAGTATTTTTAAAAATTGTTCTCTTCAATTTAATGGATACAGTAACTCAAAAAAGTAGCAAATACTTGTCTCAAATTAAAATCACAGCAAGTAACAAGTGCATGTGGTTATTAATTAAGTATTCAGCTTAAAGAATCAATTAATGGGTTCCTCAGCCATTTTAATTAGTCAGCATTTGTCAGAAAATGCCGTGTGAATGTGTCTTGTCATTTAATTGAGTGGAGCACACATATCTTGTAGGATTCTATTTGCTTGTATGATTTTATGTGAGTAGGCACGTGCAGGTCTGAATTTTAACAAAACAAAACAGAGCAAACCAAAAAGGACTTTCAGTCTTCTCAATCAGTGTCACATTCCTGGGAAGTTCAAATATATTCACAGAAAAGCTTATTGTGTGGACTCTGGAATAAAGCAGTCAACCAGGGGGCGCACATTAAGTTCTTCGAGGTCTCCTTTGCGTGAAATTTTGATAGAGAACATAAATGAGTGTGGTTGATGTTTCACATTAAAGTTGTAAAAATAATTAATATACCTTATCAATGAAATTTGAATCAAATGTTTGCAGAAGCCTGGGAGCACAGTTTGACTCTTTGCATGACTAGGATAAAAGATGTTGGCCTGGGGAATTTTCATTGTGTCCGACCCTTTCATTTTTCCAGTTAGGAGCTGCAGAGATATGAGTGAAAGTCCCCAGCATAATAGCTAGTGTGTGCACTTAGTGTTTATTTTCTTGAAGCAGTGAATAAATAAATGAGAAAAGAGAAAGAAATACAGTATCTGCTGAGTGTTTACTATATGCTGGATGCTCTGCTAAGTGCTCATAACAGACCCAGGATTGTACTATTATCACTCCCATTTTACAGATAAGAAAACTGAGCCATAAAAAGATTGAGTAATGTGTTTTAGGTCACCCAGGTTATATACAGTCAAACATGGATTTGAATTCTGGCTCTGTGTTATCCCTCAATCTAAACACTTTTTAACCGCTGTACTATACCAGTAAGATGCATTTAGCAAGTACAGTGCTTTTCCTGGTGATTTATTTTTGTGTAATTGTAGCTGATTTTATAAAACTATGTAAGGTTGATCCTTCTGTTTTATTTATCATTTTCACAGAACTACAGTGATTCTCAATTGTCTGTTAACCTTCGGCAGTCCATTTGCCAATAGCATTTAAATAAACAGATCATGTCCAGGCACTTGGATATATAAAGTGGGTTTGATGTTCCCAGTGAGGCTTTCCACATTCTTTTCAGTTCAGGCAGATGCATTGATGTGTGTGGGGTGTCCCTCCTGACATAGTTTTATCGTAGGCAGAACAGACAAAAATAGCATTGGAAACCAAAGCCCTTGGTTACTTTTCCTGCTTTATATTTCAATGATTTTCGATTTTGTAGCTTGGGAAGACTAGTGTTGAAGACCATACACACACACACACACACACACACACATACACACACAAAATCACAAGAGTCAAAGCAAAAGCCTTGAGCACTGCTGGGTCTTTAAGCTACTTTCAAGAGCTTTTGTTGGGTAGTAATACAAAGTATAGTTTAGAAAGAAGGAAGTGATATTTGTTTCAAATGACCGTTGTTTACTTCTGGTTTCAGTAGTCATTTCGCTGACTGAGAAACTTCATAAGAAAATCATAAGAAAATCCTCATAGTGTCTAGGGGGCAAGGACAGGTCAGTGCATAATTATGATGTGATATTATATCATAATATACATATCAAGTGCTATGGGATCTCAATAATGAGAGTAAGCAGTGGAGGAGGGGCATAGCTAGGAGAAACTACACAGCAGAGGTGACGCTTGAGCAAGGTCTTGAGGGATGAATAGGAGTCTGCCAAGTTACAAAGCGGGGATTTGAAGTCTTCCAAACTTTTCCGCTTTGGCCTCTAACTCTGTTTCCCTGCATTTTTTGCATACCTTTTTTCTCCTTTCTTTTTCTTCACTTTAGGTCAAAGAGGGAAAGCGACTGAAAATAACAAAATACTCTTTTATTTTTCCTGTTTTGCTAAGAGGTCTTTTAAAAAAGAAATTCTATTTGTTCTGTTTTACTTGAAACAAAGTATAGGTAGACCCTTTATTTGAATACTAATACATTTTTATTATAATTACTTTTTTTTTTTTTTTACAAATTTGCTAATATTTAGTAAAAGAGTGGGTAAAGGGTTGAGCTCCTGTAGAAGCAGAGATCAGGAACAATCATCATCTTTTAGGCTTTATATCTGGGCCCAATCTAATTCTTGGTCTTCAAATGATTGGTTTTATCTGCTTTAACAAGATTAGTGCAGTTATTTGTAGATACAAATATGTAGGTCTTTCCTGTAAGAGTTTGAGATATTCCCTGTCGCCTCATGACCATGATCATGACTTTTCTGGAAGAGTTCTATTTAAAAACTTCTGCTTTGTTGATCCCTGAAGAATACCAACGATTGATCTGTTTGGGATATTGGCACCTTTATATAATAGGTGACTAGCTTTTGGTTAATCAGATCGAGCGTGAGAGGTCTGTGGAATGATGAAAGGTCCCTGTATGAGGACTAGTACCTGAATTATCCAGATAAATTGCTTTGATCTCTGCTGTCAAGCCCTCAGTAATGGCGGTCTTTTCTGTGCCAGGCTTCTGTCCAGCAGGTGGTGCTAATATTTGCTGTTGCTACTCTAGCCCAAGGTCACTGAGTAATAACAGATGAATCATTTATTCAAGAAATAGTAATGAGTACTCACGGACAAAATTCGGTAGGGATTGTGAGTGGTGGGTTCCAAAGATACCTAGGGTGCAGATCCTCCCCATGGGAGGGTACGCTCTGTTGTATACGGATAGCAGGGTAGCCAAGTGAGAGAGACTGTTAAGAGAGAGGCAATGTAATGAAGGGGTTAAGTAGGCAGATTCTGGAGCCAGAGTGCTGGGGTTCACATCCCAGTTCACCCACTTACTAGTGTGCTAGGTAAATTACTTAACCTCTTGGTGTCCTCATTTGTAAAATGCGAGTAACGGTAGTACCTCCCTCACAGGGCCGCGGTGGGCATTATGTAAGCCAAATACATATTTAGCACTACAGCTGATCGCACCATTAGCTAGTCATTCTTACACACAGCTGTGACAGGTAAGCCCAGTGAAGGCAGTAAACTCTGTCCGAGTTACTTACCGATCGAACCTAAGTGCACCAGGCAGAGTAGGCACTTGTCCTAATGATGTATTATAAGGGGAGGTTTGAGGATGAGCTTCGTGGGTCTAGCTGAGTGAGTGAAGTATGCAACTGTAGGGCTAAAAGGGACTCCAACTTTTTCGTTTACTCAGTTTGTTTTCAATTTCTGTCCTGCTTGTTCTAAAGAGGTACGTGTATTATTAAAGAATGCTATTTTTATAGGGAAAAATGCACTATAGAGAAAAATGCAGTAATGCAGAGGTTGGTTTTCTCCATGTCTTGTGCTAGAGGAGGGGAGCTCCCAGGGTGACCTTTCATCCCTTCAGGACCTCTTATTGGGGGGCTAACCTCCTGGGCATTGTGGTAGCCCCTCCTCTTGTCTGCTTCTCCCTTGCTCTTTCTCTTTACATTGAACAAACATCTTGAAGGCAAATGTCAAGACTAGGAATAAGAAGAGCTTAATTTGTCACATCGAGTACAGCTGTGTGTGGAACTGCAATTTGCATTTTAATGTCCTGCTTATTCCAGAAAAGTGGCATTTTACAGATTTCCTGTATTATTCATGAATTTCAAGGCTTTGTAGTTTAAAAATAAAAGTTCAGGTAATAACCTAGAATAAGGGAAGTTAAACTCTGTCAGGTTTTTTCTCTCTTTGCTTGTCTCATCAACTTTTCCGTCTGTTTAAGCATTTCTTAGCCTGTACCCCAATATCAGGAACAAACACACACAGAAATGTGAACCCAGGCACCACATTTGGTCACCTCATCAGCTTCCAAGTTTCCAGGAGAACATGTGCAGTAAACAAATAAATAAGCAAATAAATAAAAATCACCCAGCAGACACATCTGGCCACCTCATTAGCTTCCAAGTTCCCAGGAGAACACGTGTGGTAAACATGTGAATAAACAAATAAATAAGAATCACTGACCTTTATAAAGAAACATGAAGTGGGTACCTAGCAGCAGGCATTTTCCTGCTGATGGAGCGGATGAACCCTCTTTCGCCCCGGCCTGCCCTTGGCCACTACTTAGCTTTTACCAAGTGCTAAGGCCTCCCACGGAGGGTAGCCTCCTTGGATGGGTGGGCCAATGCTGAGCAAAGATCAGGTGTTAACCTGCCTGCTGTTGTAGGTTTTGTGTTTTTAGTGAGAACATAAGGTCGACACAGGTCAGACATGAACCTGGGCACCATGTCCTGTGGAAGTTCCCTCAGCAGAAATGCCTGGAACCAGCCATATGGAAGACAGAGGTTAGAGGGTGTGGAAGCACCTTGCAGAAAGGCCACATCCTTGTGGTCATGGGCTCTAGGGTGAGAAAGCACCCTCTAGAAGCAGACTCGTTTGGACGTTGGGCAGCCAGCAGGCAGCACAGTGACTGTTTCCTGAGCTCTCCTGCACAGCTGCTCCGCGGGGCTCTAGGACCTTGTGCTTCGCTGCGTTTGGGGCTCAGTCCTTGTCAACAGGCATTGTGGTGCCGTTTGTGGAATAGCAAAAAGTGTTGGAGGGAAAATAAACACAGTTTTTGTTTTTAAAGATTTTATTTATTTATTTATTTGACAGACAGAGATCACAAGTAGGCAGAGAGGCAGGCAGAGAGAGAGAGGAGGAAGCAGGCTCCCTGCTGAGCAGAGAGCCTGATGCGGGGCTTGATCCCAGGACCCTGGGATCATGACCTGAGCCGAAGGCAGAGGCTTTAACCTACTGAGCCACTCAGGCGCCCCAAAATAAACACAGTTTTAAGGTCTGCGTAAAGAACAAGGTGAACCATAGTGTTATTTAAAATATACCACAAAAACGGAGGCTCCAAGTGGATTGCGGGAGTTCAGCGCTGGCTCTTGGCTCTGGTGTTTGTTGCTACAGGCAAAATGTTAGGATTGATGGGGGTGGGGGACAGCATGGCAGGGATGCCATTCAGTTATTCAGGTGGCATTTATTTAGGGTTTATGTACCAGGTACTGAGCCATGTACTGTATGGACAAGTGTGTGTGGGGGGGTAAGGAACAGACAGATGGATGGGGGACATTATACAGTTAACAAAGGCATTTGCCTCTAGGACTTCAAAACCCCCTGGATTCGATTAGGCTTTCACAAAGAAGAGAATGTTCAAAGGGTATGTTCTGCCACTTCTTCGATTCCATCACCTCAATTAGATACTTAGGTCTCTCCGAATGCCTCTAATTGATGTCTACAGGACAAATACATCTTTGATTACAGTTCTCTGCATGTTTCATTCATTCATACAATCAATATTTATTTAATGCCTATCATATGAGCCACGGAACTAGGATTTGGATTTAGTGCTAAACAAGGAAAAACATGGTTCCTACCCCAACGCACCTTATCTTATTGATGATCCAAAACAAATAAGTGGAGAACATATTCCAGGATGGTTGATTGTGTGTTGAGGAGAAGCCCCAGGAATGCCGAGAAGGGCGTTCAGTGAGACCGGAGAGTCTTTCTGGAGGAAATGGCATCCAAGTTAGTCTCTAATGAATGAATAGGACTTATCCCGAGGAAGACTGGAGTGTTCCAGGCAGAGAAACAGCGTGTGTGTGGCCAGGAGCTTGAGTCTTTCCCAGAGTGGTCATGGCTGATGAGCAAACTGGGCAGTAATACAGAACTGTATGAACTGTGCTTATTGCTGCTGAGTCACACAGTTAGCGCTTACACATTCCAAATTAAGGTGGGTGCCATTGACTTTACCCTGACTGAGCATCTTGGAGACTGAGCTGGCCCTACCCACAGAGTACCAAGTAGAGGAGGTAGTTGGGTCAGCACACATTAATCCCAATTCCTTAAACAAACCTCTTGGCTTGCTAAACTTTGATACTGGCTCAGCAGTGATCACTCTTCTAGTTGGGATAATGCTGGTTGGATAATTTAGAAATTTTTTTTTAATTAATAGAATTTATTCTTATAGCTGCCAATGATTAAAGATGGTCTGTGTGTCAGGCCCTGGACCAAGGTTTTACAGACGTTCATATTTAAACCCTGATACAGAAATGGGAGGAACAGTTATTCCCACTGTGCAGATGAGAACTAGACACTCTGAGATATGAAGTGACCTGTTCTTACTCTCTGACCTGGTAAGGATTAGAGCGGTGATTCAAACTCAGGTTGTCTCGGAGGCTGGACATGGAACCGCAGTGCTTAAGCTTCAGAGAAGGAACCAGATGGAGGTATTTGGTATGCAATACAGAGATTATTAGCAGATCTTTCTAAAGTCTTTTGTGATTAATTTTAAAATAAAGGAAGGATTCTAGTGGGTAGATGATTAATATTTCCTGAGGTGGTTGGCAACACGATTAGACAGTTTTGTATGTGGTGTGTTTTGTGACAGATAATGTATAAAATGCTATACTATTCCACATCGCCTCTTTAATAGGCTCTGTCTTAGCAAGAATGTAATTAATCTCCATCTTTCTTTGTGTACTTGTATTGTACCTGTCAGGAACTAAATTTTCTAGAAATCTTGCTTGAAGTCACAGTATAAAAATAATAATTATATAGTAACCTTTCTCCTATGGGCAGACCTAGTTGGAAAAATTCGTGATAAAGTGCCACAGCTTAATGGAAAACAAGAAGAAAAATAAGAAAAAAACTCAGAGGTGAGTTAGTGGGGGCTCAAAAGTCGAGCAGGAGCATCATGATTATTGAAGCAGATGACAAGGAGTGGCAAACATAAACCATTCAAATAATAGGGTGAAGAAAAAACTGAGTAAGTTTTAAAATCACATGAAAATCCAGCTATTTCTGGCAGTATTATGGATGGACTAGATATTCTATAAAACCCTTTTAATGAAAAACACTAAAAATGCCGAACAGAATTTTTAAAATACATGTCATTTTAATTGTGTGGCTGAGCTGCCAAGAAAGTAAGATGAATCCTCGGGCCAAAAGGGGAAGCAAGCAGCCAGAGAGGTAAACCAGTGTGGGAGCTGGCGGCCTCCCATGGGGAGAGCTGCTGATTTCTGTTGACCTAGAGTCTTAAATATAAAGGGTGCATCCCAGAGGCAAGAAGTAAGCCCAGGAGTTTTACAAAGTGGGGAGTGAGACCAAAGCTGCCACCCAGAATTTTGAGAGAGTGACTATTGAAAGGCTGACCTAACAGGCAAATGTGCATGGAAGTTAGTGGAGGAGTGGGGATGCCCATACTACTCTGAAGGCCCTGAAAAAACAAACAAGCAGAATCTCCAACCTAGAATTGGGCATAAAGGGGCCCTGGATTGGCAGTGTTGCCCCGCCTGGCAGAAATGGATGCAAATGGTTTCTAGGGAAATACACCTTCCACACAGGCCTCGGAGAATTCCCACAGTTCAAGTTCCAATAAGAAGGGGCTCATAATCACCAAGTTATAAAATTCCTCAGGAAACCAGTGACTATCAGCAAAAACTACACACAGCACAATTGGATCGGCAGACTTTAGATGTCATTATTCAATATTGAACATAAGATGCCCATGTTTATTGTGCTTAGAAAAGTGGAATCAAAAGTGTGAATGGGGAACAAAAATGCTCAAAGATGGTCGGACAGATTTGTGGGAAGGAGAAGAAAGGCTGCAGGATGGGTGCTAGATGATTACACAGGCCTCAAAAACATTCTTAAGGAGCCTCAGGAACATGGCATGGGCAGGGTTTACCTTGTTTCTGAGGATGTTGGCCAAGTCTAGTTGGCCATATAAGGCACTGTCATAGGTTTTTCAGAGTGCCTTTCCTCTGGAAGGATCTGGGTCATCTCATTCCTATAGGAAAGGTGATGGGACATGATTTCAGGTTGGGGGGTGGGGTGGGGTCTTTTGCTCAAGGAAGTCAGGAATTTCAAACACTTTTTGGAGACATCGCTGTCTTCACCATTGGCATCATCACTGGCACCCCCGTGAACATTTATTAAGCATGTTCTGTGTGTGCTTAAGCCACATTCTGTGATGAGTACATGACATGGATTATTTAACCTTACAAAATAAGATTTTACTTTAATCTTATTGTATAAGTGTTATTATTAGCCCTCTGTCACAAATAAGGTAATGAACTCTTAGGAAAATGGCTTACTCAAGCTAATAAAGTTAAAGTTGGGTGTGATCTCAGTCAGCCTGACTTCTGAGCTAACATTCCTGAACTTCGGCACTTCTGGAAACTGTTCAGTGTCCTCTTAGAGAAGCAGAGCACTCAGTGTGGTATCCTGAAGAGTCTGGGGATACTGGGGGCACTGTTTCTTGCCTGTGACTGTGGAATTGGAGGTGCTGTAGACCCAGCTCTGGCAATGTCTAGGAGACTCTCCTGGTTGTGGGATGGACCACCTCTCCCTGTTTTTGTGATGTCCATTAATGGCAGGATTCAGCTTTCCAGGGGGAAGCAGGGCACAGCCAGAGGTCATGGCTTGGTCCTGGAGTCTAGCTTGATCCAACCCAGAGAGAGGCATGAGAGAGCTAAGGCCTGGAGCCAAAGGAAAATGTGCCCTCTTCTTCAGAACACAGAAGAGGGCCGTGGGAGTAATTCTGGAGTAAGGCGCTGATTGCAGCCTCCTGCTGCCTGCGCTCATGGTGGCCAGTTATGCCAGGAACACCATAGTGGTCAAAGAAGGGCAAAGAGAGGTTATTTCCAAGCTAAATCCTGATTTTGATCCAGAAAATCTAACACATGGTTATTTCTTTAAGTTGATGAGGGAAGGCTTTTAATTCAGATTCTCTTCTTGTGAAAAAATAAAAGAAGAACCCATGTTATGTAACAGGATGGAATGTTTGAAATAAGGACATTAGAAATCAGATTCCTTTTTTTGGGGGGGGGGGTAGAATCACGCACAATATTTTCTATGGAAAAGAAAACACTTTCTCAGATTCTTATCTTCACTTAAAAGATGAATGTTTTACCATTTATTACCCTTCTGATGTCTTTCAGATTTTCTGCAGAATATGAACTCATTTTTCTCATTGTTTCCAATGAGACAATGAGGACAATGTCCTAAGACTCTTTTCCTGTTTGAAAGATATATTTAAAACTCCAAAAGGTTTTGGCCTCTTTGTTAAGAGTTTGGTTCAAATTCCTTGTTCTCACTCTTCAACTTTAAGATGAATGAAGTATGTTTATATGCACTGATTCAGAGATGTCCAATTGCACAGGAAAAGGACAAGTTGTGGAATATATAGAAAATGATCTTATTTATGTGAAAAGATTAAATAACATGTAGGAATATAATACGTATAGAGATTTCTGGAAGAACACACTGCTAACAGTGATTACTTCTGAGAGTGGTATTGGAGACTAAGGTGGAAATGGGGAGGACACTTCCATTTTTAAATTCATACCATTTTGCATTATTTGAAGTTTTTGTTTTGGGTCATAAATTATTTTCTAATAAAAAATGAGAAAAGTTTAAAAACTTCACATTTCAAGCCACACTTGTCATAGATGTAAACATTTATTCTTTGTGAGGGAATTTTCTTTGTGTTTCCTTTGCATAGCAAAAGAAAGTATCAATGAAACTGAAGGACATGCTACTGAATGGAAGATGGTATTTGCAAATTGTATATCTAATAAGGAGGTGATATGCAAAATATATGACGAACTCATACAACTCAACACTATATAAACAATTCTATTAAAAATGGGCAGAGAACCTAAATAGACTTTTTTTTCAAAGACTACATGCAGATGGCCAATAGATATGTGGAAAGATGCTCAATATCATTCATCATCAGGGAAATGCATATCAAAACTATAATGAGATATCACCTCACATCTGTCAGAATGGCTGAAATCAAAAACACAGGAAACAATAAGTGTTGGTGAAGATGTGGAGAGAAAAGAACTTTCTTAGACTGTTGGGAATGCCAAATGGAACATCCACTCTGGAAAACAGTATGGAGATTCCTCAAAAAATTAAAAATGGTATTACCATATGATCCAGTAATTCCACTACTGGGTATTTACCCAGATAACACAAGAACACTAACTCAAAATGATATATGCACCCATATTTTATTGTAGCATTATTTATTATAGCCAAGATATGGAAGCAACCCAAGTGTCCATTGATAGATGAATGAATAAAGAATATATACTGTATGTATATATACTGTATGTATATCTACTTTATCCATTCTTCTTTATTCACTGTATATATATATATGTATATATAATATATATTATATAATGGATATACAACATTACTCAGCCACAAAATAAAGAATGAAGTCTTTCATTTACAACAACATGGGTAAAGCTGGAGAGTATAAGGTTAAACCAAATAAGTCAGAAAAAGACAATATCAAATGATTTCACTCATATATGGAATTTAAGAAACAAAATGAATGAACAAACAAACAAGAGACAAAAAACCAAACTGGTGGTTGCCAGAGAGAAGATAGTTAGGAGGGTAGGTGAAATAGGTGAAGGGGGTTAAGAGTACTATTTATCCTGAGGTGCCTGGGTGGCTCAGTTGGTTGAATGTCTTTGACTTGATTTTTGACTCAGGTCATGATCTTGGGGTCTTGAGATCAAGCCCTGTGTCAGGCTTCGCGGTCAGCACAGAGTCTGCTTGTTTCTCTTCCTCTGCTCCTCTCCAGCTTGAGCATACCTTCCCTCTCTCTCTCTCTCTCTCTCAAATAAATAAATAAATAAAATCTTTAGAAAAAAGAGTACTTGTCATGAACACTGAATAATGTATAGAATTGTTGAATCATTATATACCTCAGACTAGTAGAACACTATATGTTAATTATACATCAAGGAAAACCTTTAAATTTCAAGCCACATCCATCATAGAATATTTATTTCTTTCAAAGGAATTTTGTTTTTCTCTGGTTCTTCCTCAAACCGGTGGTATTCTTATGTGGGCTAGAAAGCTAAGATAGAGGGAATTCTGCAGTGTTCCAGGCATTGGGCTGTATCTGTCTCTTGCTGGGACCAGACACAACAAAACAAAACAAATCCCCACCCCCAACCCCAAAGAGAAAAAAACAAATCACTTCCCATCATTCCACAGGATTTTATTTCTTTACAGATTCACAAAGGTGGAGAGTTTGATTTTGTCCTTCTTGGTGATGGCTGATCTTCCTGATGGATGTAGGTCTGTCTGTTTTACTTCCCTGTGGCACCGTGTCTCGTGCTGCTCTTGGGTTGCTACATGCTTATTCATTTAATCATTTCTCACACATTTTGGAATCCGTTGCCATGAGCCACACACGGTCTCCATACTTGAATTTTCAAAAGACAAGTAATAGGCTGTTAGCAGTGTGTCATTTTGTGAGTAAGATAAGCAAATACTGTGACAAATGAAATGACAGTACAGAGTTCTCACAGCCTGGGTGCAGGCCTGGAGAGTGAGGAGTAACTGATAGGAATAGATGTTAACCAAGGAAGGGGTTGGGGGCTGAGCAGCCTGTGGAGAGCAGCCCTCAAGGAAGCTAGTGTGGAGGTCCAAGATAACATGGAAAGTGTGACGGCTTCTTTATATTGCCCAGCAGTATTTCCGTCTGTCCTTCTGCAGTTGTGGTGGACTGACTTCCCTGTCCCACCGGGGTTAATCACCACTTTGTAAGATGCTTTAGCCAATGGGATGTGAGTGGAAATGGCAACTATTCTTTGGCTGGGATTCAACTGTGGGTGTGGTGTCTCCAGAGCACTCTTTCCCTGCTATGGGCTTGTGGAAGTATGGCTTGACAGAGATGTACTGCTTAGCCGTCACTAAGGAGTAGAGCTGGCCTGAGGAATTGCCTGGACTCACAGAAGATGTGACACGAGTGAAAAATGAATGTTTGTTGGAATTTCAGAGTTTTTCATCAGGGCAGAAGCTGCCTTCTTTGAGCCGACACAATGTGTGAGGAATAGAAAGCAGGTATAGGAAGGGAGTGGCCTGCAATGAGGTTGGAGCCAAAGGCAGGGGTCAGAGCACCAAGGACCTTGATTGTCTCTTGTTGTCTTCTTCTTGGGATAAAACACTGACTGCTCCCTCCAATCACATCAGATCTCTTTCTCAGCAGATTTAGAAATGTGGAGAGTTTCATTTTGTCATTCATGATGGTATTGGTCCCTCTTCTTCTGGTCTGTCCTAACTTCTCTGTTGTAGCATTTTCTGCTCCGAAGACGGAGAAGGAGGAAGAGAGCTTACGTTTGCTGGAATTCTTTTTAAACATCTCCAAGAGGTATACACATTTCCTCAGGGACTGCTCTCAGAGGCTCTGCAGGCCAGCACCACCATTAAGTGGCAGGTCTAGTATCTTCCCTCCCACTGGCCCTTCACCAGCATCATGGCCAGAATCAGGTCAGCAACTCTCGCTTTGGGCTGATTGACTTCTATAGTCAGTATGCTGGTTTGAAAGTGAGGGTGCCTGGTCTCCTGTCTGGTAGGTGGGACATAATTGCAGTTGAAGCTGAAAAATCAAGTTGAGAATTGAGTAGAGGGAGGCAGGTAGAAGAAGACCACCAGGACAATGGACAATGGCCATCCACATATGAAGCCATTTTCAGACAGCAGAAGAAACAGGAAAGCGCAGTGTGAGAGGCAGTGGGTGCCGGCAAATAGAAATGGCCTGAATTAATTACAGAGGTAGAGGCCAAGGATCCAGTGTGTGTTTCTTTGGGACCCCAGTTCATTTAAAGGAGTCCTGTTTGAACAGCCCAAACAGTGCAACCTTTTTTATGTTCATTTAGGTTCTTTCAGTTTATTATTACTCAGCATGTCCAGTGGTCTCCTCCTGCTGGCTCAAATGGCCAGCAGAGAGACACATGTCATTATCCTTACCCTTGGGATCTATGGGTCACCTTGTTAGATTCCACTTTAGGGGAAATGGAAGAGGAAACAACAGTAGGAAATTTTATGCCTGGAAGTGTCCCTGGAGTCCAGTGCTGCTTGAAGAGGAAGAGATGAAGAGGCTCGTATGGCTTGGGATGAGGGTGAGGAAGTGGCAAGATTATTTGTTGACACAAATTATGTTCAGATCCTATCTGTTTACTTCCCATCCCACCGCCATGAGACATAGGGAATTCGGGAACCAATTCCCTTTCCCCCACAATTATGCCCCAGTTCCCATGTGTAAAACTGCTGGTTACCCTTTCCAAACCCCTTCTTTTATTTTTCTTTATTAACTAGGCTCTGGTTCTGTTTAGGATGGCATGGTTTCAGTTGAAATACTCATCCCCCAGCTGCTCTTGGAGCTGTGGTGGTCAGATTACACTGTCTTGGCTGATGAGACTTGAGATGAAAGTTCTTGAGAGGGCCTCCTGGAGAAGTCTTCAAAATTGGACAGACTATGTTGACTTTCTTTTTTGCCTTTTGGCTTTTCTCCTGTCTTCTAGCCTAGAACACGGATGGCATGCCACTTTTTGGTAGACACCAGCTTAAGGCCACAAGATTAAGTTTGTTACAACTGTGAATTTACAATGCCCTAATGGCATTGTAGAGGTACCATAGCTGCTCAGGACTCCTCCTGAACCTGAGAAGTTATTATATTTAGCTATAAGCATTCCTACCTAGTATACCCTCACTGACTCTATAAAACGGTAATCATTCTCATTTGCCATGCTATAGGGAATTCTGGCCAGACCTCAACTAAACTAAGACCTTAAATAATTGGATATTCTTTCCCTTGCACCTCTGTATTCCAATGGCTAGTATTAAGAATAATAACACCGAGACTGCATAACTTCTGGAATCATCAAAGGAGAATCTATTATAGTCAGAAGACTAAACTTAATTAATGGAAATCTACCTAATATATTTTAGGAAGATTTTTCACAATAAGGAGCAAACATTAACTTTAGAATTCAATTAACAAAACCATCTTATTCCCTAAGTACTCTAACTAATCAGCATTTTTATACCTGATAATTTAATTTAACTCTGCTTAAATGTCGATTTTAAAATTTTTAAAAAGTTATGTCCTTTCAACCTATGTGAGGTATGAGGTTTGGAGTTTATGAAATTTCTGACATGATTAAATCAAATTTAGGTCTAAACTTAAGAGAAAGAAAAAATAGTTAAGTTTCCCATCTTTTCTAAGACTAATAGAATTTATCTAGTTATTTATGGCATATTAAGATTTCCAACATTTTGGGGGCGCCCGGGTGGCTCAGTGGTTTAGGCCGCTGCCTTCGGCTCAGGTCATGATCTCAGGGTCCTGGGATCGGGTCCCGCATCGGGCTCTCTGCTCGGCAGAGAGCCTGCTTCCCTCTCTCTCTCTCTCTCTGCCTGCCTCTCCATCTACTTGTGATTTCTCTCTGTCAAATAAATAAATAAAATCTTAAAAAAAAAAAAAAGTTTAAGATTTCCAACATTTTGCCTTTTCAAACAAATATTCTGAACTGAAGCTGGCTAGCATTCGTGTGTGTGTCTGCATTTGAGTTAAAGTATTTGAAAATAAAAAGTCTAAAAAGGCAATAGAATAAGACAATGTCCATCCAACAGATCTGAGTGATACTGGATATTAAAGTCTGTCAGACCTTTTATAATTAAAATATTTATGAAATTAACTCCTCAAGTACTAAAGGCATGAAATAGCATAAGGGATGCAATTGAAGGAATAAAGAACAGGTGGAAACTGTTGTCCCAAACTTCCACATCCAATGTGGTAGCAGAAGCCATATGTGGATTCTGAGGGCTTGACATACAGTTAGTTAAGAATGATGATGTGCCCTATATGGGAGATAGACATTAGGTTTCAAAGACTTTATATAAGAGAAAGACTGTAAAATCACTCATTAAAATTTTTATATCATGTGTAGAAATGATAATATTTAAGATATATGGGTTAAATGCAGCATAGTATTAAATTTAAGTTCACCTGTATATATTTTTTTTAATTTTTTACTAGAAACTTTAAATTACATATGAATCTCACATTATACTTCTCTTGGACAGTGCTGGTCTAAAAGAAGTGATTGAAACAGACTCCCAGAGATATAGGAGAAAGCTAATGAATAAAAAGCATTGTTCTTGTAAGTGAGGACAAAGAGAACTTAAAAAGCTGTTAGAGAATCTGGAGAAATCTGCTTCCTAGAATCTCGTCTCTACGTAGTCTCTTCACATAGCAGTCCCAGTGAGCATTAAAAATGTAACTCAGGCCCCATGTACCCTGCTTAGCCCTCTGGGGACTTTTCACCTCACTTGGACTAAAACCCTAGGTCCCATAACGGCCGGCCAGGCGCCGTAAAGTTTGGTTGCTGACCACTTTGCAAATCAATCCCTTGCCTCTCCCCTCCTTGCTAGTGTTCCATGCCACTCTGGCCCTTTTGCTGGTTTGTGAGCATGGCTGTGTGCTGCTCTCAGGGTCTTTGCACATATGATGTGCAGTCTTTGGATGCGCAGGTGGTTCACTCCCTCACCTCTGCTCAGATAGGCCTCCTCACTGTGATGACTCACTGTGTCATTTCTCCCCACTATATGCCCTATACCCTTCAAAATTCATCTACATAGCATCAACACAGTCTGAAAAGAACATGTAAATTATTTGTTTCCTTGCCTCTAGCACCACCAAATCCACTGCCTCAAACAGTACTGGAACAAAGTAGGTCCTCAACAAATATTTGTCAGACAAATGAATAAAACAGTTTAAATGAAGCAACCAAGAAAGGGGGGTGGGGAACAGTTTGGAAGGAAATAACACCGAAATGTAAATAAGGTCTGTTTCCAAGTGATTTTCAATTTTTTCTGCCACCTACCCAGCAATTGTTAAAGAACCTTCTTTTGTCCAGGCACTCCCTCTCCTTGCTTCATTGAACCACTCATGGTGGTCTCATATTTCTGTCTCTGATTGGATTTACGACTAGGGAGGTGATAGATTTCTTGTTGGTGAGTTGTGAGCAGAGGGCTTCTGAGAAAGAGGCTGTCTGGGAAAGGTGTCCCTGCTTAAAAAGAGATGCTGATGGAGGGCTGATCTGTCATAGTTCTGCTGGTCTTGGTTTGTGTGTGCTGCCATTCCAAAGTGGCAGCAGCCACATTAGGTCCAGACGGAGCTGCTGAGTCCAAACCCAGAGAATGGCAGATTAAGCAGCTGGAAGGAAGCCCAGTCCCTGATGATGTTGTCGGGCTGACAAATTAACTATCTCAGAGCTGTCCTACTTTGTGACTTCTTGTTTGGGGCGATGATAAATTATTCTCATTGTTTAGGTCACGTGGAGCTGGGTTTTCTGAAAATGTTTCTCCCAGCCAGAGGTACCTACCTGATGCTGTATTATAACAACATTTAAGTGAAGCAGCCTCCCATGTATAAGCCTGTCAGAGAAAAGAGCAGAAGTCCGAATGAGATGCTGTTGTACAATAGCATCTCCCTAAGGAACCAGCAAGGGACACAGCACAAGAGTGCTTAGTACTTAAGGGAAGAGCAACTCCAAAAAAGAAGAAATATCTTCATATTATCAATTATCAATTTTATTATATAATTATCAATATTATCAATTATCAATATTATTATATAAACTTGAATTATAAGTATAACACAAAAATGTGGGGAAAAAAAGAACAATTCCCCTTTTCACATCATTTCTGCAGATGTAGACACATTTGGAGTCCTGACTTCGCTTCGGTAGTCATGTTGTAAGATCTTGGACAAATTCTCCTGAAAATAAGGAAGCTGCCTGGAACAACTATTATTTTAGTCTGGAAAACTACCCGAACCCTGTGCTTTACTCTGTGTGTTTGAAGGGGAGTGGATGCTACTCGCATCTGGGGCACTGAGTGAGAAGGGTTATTGTTTTCCTGGCCCCTTTGACTGGCTCAGGGATGGGTGTGTGAACCAATCAAAGCTAGTAAAATGAAAGAAAAGACTTTTCCTGGGTTTGCTGGGAGAGAGCACAGTCTTGAATCAAACTAAATCTTGCTAAATATAACTCTAGGGGCTGGAAGTAGTATGGCCAGATACTGAGCTTGAGAATGGAGCCGTGCTGTTGGATGTAGAGATGAGAATCACACGGAACCCAAATGCTAGTGGCATCGTGTGAGCCCCTGGATCAAGACATGCATGAAACAGAACCTTAACTTTTTTTAATCACAAGCCATGACATTTGCCTTCTTGCTTCTTGTTTGGGCTCAGGGTTCCATCATCTCCAATAAAAAGGACCTAACCGAACAGAAGAGTGAAAGGATCATAAATGCCTGAAGCTATTTGAATAGTTGCCGTATGGAAAAAATTTGAGAATTCTTCTCGGTTGCTCTAAAAGAAGGGCACCCAGGGAGGGGAAACATTAAAAGGCCCATTTGTCTTAGACCTGATGTAGAACTCAGTATAAACACTGGTCACTATCCAACAGCGTAGCTATTTGCTTTAGGCAGCTCTGACTTCTCTGACAATGTATGAGTTTAACCCAAAGCTTGGAATGTTCTAGATGGGAATTTCTATATTCAGTCAGCGCTTCTGAGCTTTTCCCAGCTAGACTTGCAGTGATTCTCCAACATAAATGGAAAAAGAGGGAGTATATGAGAGAAATGTATATGGATGTGATTTGTAAATGATGAGGTAGAAAATGGGTATTGGTTAGGAGGAGACTCCCAAGTCAGAAAAAACTTGATTGGCATCCAGTTTTGAGCTCTGTTAGCTGGGCGACAGTGGAAGAGTAAGTTAACCTTGTTGAGCCTCACTGTCCTCATTGGTGAAATGTGGCTAGTATCTACCACGTAGGGTTGCAAGGACTGAGTCCAATGCCCTGTCTACGCATTTATCACAAGGCCTGGCATTTTGCTTGCTCAGTAAATGTTAGCTCGTAGTATTCAAATGCTAGGAAGACATGAGGCAGAATTATTTTTGCTCTTACTCTTTCAGCATGATCACTTTGGGGATAAAAGGAAAAATACTTGCCATATTTCTTTAAACTCACACAAAGGAGGTTGGGTTTCTGGGTAGACACGTGCGTAAAAGAAATGTAAATTTTTCCCCATACAAGTAGAAAATAAGTTTATCAGCTACGATTTTCCCTCTGGAAAGGTTTTGCCCCTGTGTAAAGATACATCACGTGGAAAAGGGCTAAGGGACCTGGAAGCCCTAACATCGCCCTCACCTCCACAAAATTGCGGGAAGCTGAGGCAGAAAGAAATCTAAATAAAACTAATTTCTTTTAAACCTGCAGCCCATTGTTAAGGACTGTGATAGGAAGAATGTAACATTCCTCTAGGAAGCTCCCAAGTATCTTACTGTTAAGGCCTTATTGGAGGGGTAAACAACCTTGACTTGACAATAGCAAGGCTTGGGTAGTCTGGGAGTCTTCTTTAGCATATGAAAGTTCTTTCAGAAACATCCCTTTTCCCTCATCTTCCTCAATCCCAGAGCATATAATCAGCCACCCCTCAAAACCCCAGTGCCATAGCTCTTTGTGCCCTTGAGTCCTGTGCCCATGGTTTAATAAACCACCATTTTGTACCAAAAGAGAGAGAGATTGAGAAAGAAAAAAAAGAAAGAGGAAGAAAAAAGGGCAACAGGGAACAGGAGCCTCTGGACTCAAGTTGTGGTAGTTTTTTAATGGTTTAATGGGCTCAAGGGGGAAGAAAGAGGAGGAGGAAAATCTCCCAAGTCTTACCGACAGATTTTGTGTTTCCAAGAAGAAGCGGAAGACAGCTTAGTGGTTAGACTATATTGACTCATACCTGCTACTAGAACCGAATACCTTTTCAAACCAGTAGAATAATAACATTTGAAGGAAAAATACTCAAAGGATATGAGAATAAAGGATTCGAATTAGAGGTGAGTAAACCACCCCCATACTTGATACTTATTTGCTTAGATAAGTAGATAGTAAGATTATTATGTCGATCAAAGCAAAAACTATGCTACTATGATGTGGGGTTTCGTTTTTAGAAGTTTGTTTTAATACTGTCTGAATTTAGGAAGTTATTGAATTATCTTACAGTAATTTTGTTATCAGTTTTCAATTGAGATGTCTTCCTAAGTACTGTTTTTTATACATACAGTGATTTATAGTTCTTACCAATGGCTTTTAAAAAGTCTTTTGTTTTATGTTTTAGTTTACTTTGAAAGCTATTGATCTTTTTAAATGCTATTTTCTCTTTCATTTCTTTCCTCTTTTAATCTCTTTCTTATTAACAGTCTATAAAGGGTCTTTTCGATTTTATTCATTTTGTTCAACTAACTCTTCCTGTCGGTTATTTTGCCAACTGTTACGGTTTAATTTTTGTTTAATCTTTTTTTTTTTTTTAAGAATCTAATCTTTTAAATTATGTTTCCAGATTAGAATATATTATATAATTGGTTTTCTAATCCTAAAAATTCTTTTGTTCTTCTAATTCTTTTAAAATATATATTTGGCTATAGTTGCTTATATTGTCCAAAGCTTATTATGTTAAAACTTAAACCAGAAAATACATTTTGATAACTATATGCTGATTTATATTCCACTCTATTTCAGTGAAAATTTATGAACATTTGTGATAGGTCTAGATCAGATAAGCATTTAGTTCATAAAGAAAACATTGAAATTATGCATACATAATAAGCTTTTCAAGATTAAATGTATTTGCTAGTTGATTGCTTTGGGGGAAGATTAATGGAAATGGGCAAATTAATTACCAGATAACAGTAATAAATAGAAAAGAGAATATAGAGTAAATTTAATTCATCACTTTCCATATAATTCACTTAAGAAAGGAAAGTGATGTTATCAAAATATTAAATACAGAGACAAATGTCTTACCCAAAGCTATAGGTGCCATATTTGTATATGTTTTTTAGAAGCTCAAATACTGGTGGGTTTAGACTACTGTGTATGATATTCTCAAAGTAGGAGGAAAATAATGTTTACATTCAAACAATGCAGCAACTTGAGGTACTTGTCATTGAAGAAACCTGACTTCTTGTCCTTTCTGCAAGGATGGCTCAAAGACACACACCCTGAGCTATTGTAGGATTTCTGCAAACTAGACTCCAGGCTTCAGTTAATTGGAGTATTGTTGGCTAGTAGAGAGAAACATCCATTCTGTGCTCTGTGTCAGCGGGATCTTCAGTAGGAGCTGAGTACCAGCCTTGGCCAGCAACAACTTTCCTTTCCTTCAAAGGCCAATGGAAGACAGGTGGCCACTAAGTTTTAGAGTTCACATCACAAGGAAGACGTAGGCATTGTTTCATTATTTTGCTGCCTGGGTGCTTGCATCTGACCTGTGGATTTCTTTTTGGCTTTGATTGGTGGACGGAAGAGTACAAATGGTGTGGATACCATTAGCATTTATTTATACCATTATTTATTTATAACTGGATAAATAAATGATGGCAAAGCCCCACAATAGAATGCTAGGCAGCTCTAAAAAAAGCACGAGGGAACTCTTGATGCACCAATGTAAAAGTATCTCAAGGATATATTTTTAAGTGAAAGAAACAATGAACAACACAGCATATCCAGTATGCTATTTTATATATAAGGAAGTTGGAGAGAAGAAATATATTCTTATATGCTTGCATTCGTGCAAAGAAAAGCTGGAAGGGTATACAAGATTCTAATAAAAATGATACATATAGAATGTAAGGGGTAGGAGGATGGGGCTAGATTTGAAACGAGACTTCTCAATATCCACTTTTATTATACTTTAATTTTTTAGTCTGAGAAGATTTTTTAAATTTAATTTTTATAATTTAATTTTTTAGTCTGAAAAGATGTTACATATTCAATTAAATACATTAACATTAAAAATTTTAAAAAAGAAAAGGTCATATTGGATGCATGAGGAGAATGGGTTAGGAAGGAAAAGCATAAAATGTGAGAGGCCAATTGAAAGGCCACTGCAGTAATCCATGGTGAGATAAGGATTCTAGAATGGTGGCAGTGGAGGCAGAGAGAAGTGGGTAGGTTTTAGAGCTATGGAGGAGGTAAATTAGAGAAGGAGGAATCCAGAATGACTCCCAGGTTCCTGTGTACCCTTGGATGGATTCACTAAGTTGGGGAAGTAGAAGGAGACTCAGTTTGTGGAGAATGATATGTTTGGACACATTGAGAGGGTGCCAGACCCATATAAGGTGTTTCACAAAAGTCTGTTGGATGAAGGAATAAATAAGATGCTTTAGAAATATCAAAGTGGAGATGGGAAGGAGGCAGTTGGATTTGTGAGTCTGGAGCTCCATGGGGGAGTCTGGGCTAGGGACTCAAATTTGCGGATCATCAGTCAATAGAAGGTTTTAAAGCACTGGTAATGGAGGGGAACAGCTAGAGAATACAGAGTCAGGACAGTGGGGTTGGGACCCAGCCTGGAGGAGTTCCAAAACATGAAGGCCCCATAGTGGAGGCCAAGAAGGCCAAGAAGAGTGGGCAAGAGTGGGCCAGAGGCGTGGGAGGGCTTGGGAAGTCTGTCAATGCAAAAAAGGAAAAGGAAAGTTTCAAGAAGGAGGCACGGAGTGCATGCTGAAGGCTGCAGAGCCACCAGGTATGACCAGGGTGGAGTGATGGCCTCTGGATCTGGAGAGGTCAGCGGGATCTGCCCCAGAGGCCTCTCGGGCTGCAAGGTGGACCACGGTAGACTGAGGACGATTATTGCTTCGGATAATGGCCCCACCATCTTCCCAGTCAGCCTGGCTTGAAAACTGATGAGCTTCTTTAGCTCCTCCTCTTTTGTCCCGTTTTACCCCCAGTCTTTGCTAAATCATTTCTGAGCCCTGTCTACTCTGTTCTGACGATGTCTTCTAAATCTGTCTTTTCTCTCCTCATACAGCCATTTCACCAGTTCAAGGCCAGCTAGCTCTTATACCAACAAATTCCACAAACACCTGCTGGGCACTGCCAGTTTCTCCTGAGTGGGGCATAACCCCCCTCCTCCGTTCTTTCTTTCCCAGATGCTTCATATGTCCCCTCATTCGCTCTCCCATTGGATCCACTCAGGTGGCAGCCTTATTTGCCAGTTCCTTTCTTTAAAATGGGGTTCTGGGGCAGGAAGTCAGCTCTAGTTTCTGAGTGTCTGCTACTTAGCGGGTGGTGTGAAAACCTGACATTCACTGTGAAAACCTGACATTCACAATCCCATTTCCCCCATCAGAGTGACTCCATTCTCTACCCCGACCCGCCCCCGTTCTGTCCTGGGAGGCAGCAGAAGCTCGGAGGGCTGAGGATCCCTTTCAGAGTGCTGGAGCTAGTGAAAAGGACAGAGCCAGAATTGAAGCCAGATCTGCCTGATGCAGGGTTTCAGCGGTTTTCATTTTAGCCAGATGTTGAATATGGTCAAGCCCCTCCATGAAGATGGTGCTTCTCTGTGCAGCCTAAGGTAAAAAAGTGGGTGAAGACCGGACCACGGAAGTTGAGAGTGGAGAGCCCTTCCAGAAATCCTGGCCAGCCTGCCACCCCATTTCAGGGACCAAAGTGTACATCTGTTCTGCAGGTTATCCCCAGCCCGTTCTCCACTCTCTGTTCCCCTCTGCTGTCTTGTTTTTCGCCATTGCACTTAAAATGATCTGACCTACTGTCCATTATTTATTTATTTATTTGTGATCTCTGTAAGCCTCATAGGTTTTTTAAAAACTTTATAATTTATTTATTGAAGTATAGTTGGCATCCAAAGTTATATTATTTGCAGGTATGATACATAGTGATTCCACAATTCTGTACATTAGGCTGTGTTCACCCCTATTTGCTATGTGTTTCTGTGCAACACTATTGTAGTATTATTGACTCTGCTCCTCCTGCTGTGCTTTTCATCCCCATGACTTATTTATTTTATAACCGAAAAGTTATAAAGTTTATACCTCTTAACCTCCTTTACCTGTTTCAACCTCCTCCCCGCCCAGGACCCCGCCCAGTTTGTTCTCTGTATTTGTCATTCTGTTTCTGGTTTTGTTTGTTCATTGGTTTTGTTGTTTCGATTCAGGCTTCACAGATGTTGGTCTATTAGGTTCACTGCTGTAGCCCCTGTCCTTAAACAGGACCTACCCTACTGCCGGTACTCAGGATATATTCTCTGAATGAATAAATGAAGCCATTAAGGTAAAATCAAAGTGAAAGAAAGCGAAGAGTGAAATCTGGAGTTGCTTCAAACAAGCTAGTGAGTGTTCCTGGCTCACTTTTGGGGGCTGCAGAGGCCAAAATGAAGCCATGGGGTTTGTGGTAATTTATTCCTAAGAGTGAGGTGAAGTGTGAAGTGATTGTCAGCAAATGCAGTGTCTGAGATCACACGTCAATGAGGAGAAAGAATATGGCCTCCGTATACTGTCTCAGTCATCTGTTGTTGCAGAAGAAACCACCAGTAACTTTATGATTGTTCCAAATTCTGTGGTCAGGAATTTGGGCAGAGTTCACATGAGTGGCCCACTGACATCAAAACATCAAATGGCATCGTAAGAGATTACATATTTGGCCACATTCAGCTGGTGTGTGGGCCAGACTGGCAGATTCAAGAAAGCTTTACTCACCTGTCTGACTGCTCAGTGTTCCTCACGAGGTGTTTTGTTTTGTTTTGTTTTGTTTTAATATATATATGTAAACATGCTTAACATGAGCTTCCTGTCAGCCTGGTGGGCTTCCAAGAGGGGGTTTTCCAAGCTGTGAAGGCAGAAGCTACAGATCTCTTAAGGCTTGGCCTGAGAAGTCACACACGCTTACCCCACTTTCTGTGGGTAAAGCAAGTCACAAGCCTAGCCCAGAATAAAGGAAAGGGGAAGAATTTACCTCTCAAAGACAGGGAGGCAAAGAGTGGGCAGCCCCCTGTTAGTTCACCAGCGCTCGTTAGGAGATTAGACTGTTAGGATGCCTAGAACTGGCTTCCTCCCAAGAGGTACTTCACAATTCAAGAAGTTAATGAGAATTTAGAGTGCAAAGATAATTTGCAAAATTTTCTGAGAAATTGAGTACGGTTAAATCAGCAGTTAATTCCAAACTTGCCAGGTTGATAGATCTGTAAAGAGGAACCAACTGGAAGGTGAATGAAATTACAGTTTTTTTGTTTTGTTTTGTTTTTAAGTAGGTTCCACACCCAGCATGGACCCCAGCTCAGGGTCTGAACTCACGATGTTGAGATCAAAACCTGAGCTGAAATGAACAGGATGCTTAACTAACGGGCTGAGACAGCGAGGTACCCCTGAAACCATTATTTTATTAAAGAGGGACTTAAATTATTTTAGAGAAATAATTTCTTGAAAAATACGTGTGCACATAAAAACTTCCAGCAATTATAAAAAACATAAATAAGAAAGTAACAAATTGTCTAAACTCTTCCTGTACAAAGAGGAAAAATAACAATCTTAACATTCAGTGAGGACCATTTTAGACATCTCTTTATGCTTCTGTCCACTTAGGAGGACAGCTGGCTCTCTGGTTGGCTGACTCAACACATAGATAGACAGAAAGTTGATAGATGAAAAATTGAAAGAAGGAGATAAGATAACATTATACTTGTTATTCTAACAAAATATTAAAATAATGTTTACTTAAATTAAAAATAAAATTAAAATGAAGGAAGTACAAACTTAAAATAAGGGCTGTTAACTTTAATGCTATTCTTTCCTAAAAGATTGCATGAAAATTATGGGGAAAATATGCAACCATCAAGAAGTTGGATTTATAGAAACTATATGTTAAAATTTCATAGACCATATTAGTACTTCCCTACTATAAAAGTTGAAGTGATTGGGGCGCCTGGGTGGCTCAGTGGGTTAAAGCCTTTGCCTTCCGCTCAGGTCAGGATCTCAGGGTCCTGGGAGCCCCGCATCGGGCTCTCTGCTCAGCAGGGATCCTGCTTCCTCCTCTCTCTCTCTCTCTCTCTCTCTCCTCTCTGCCTACTTGTGATCTGTCAAATAAATAAATAAATAAAAATCTTTATTAAAAAAAAAAGTTGAAGTGATTAGTCTTTTTTTTTTTTTTTTTTTAGATTTTATTCATTTATTTGACAGAGAGACAGAGACACAAGCAGGCAGAGAGGCAGGCAGAGAGAGAGGGGGAAGCAGGCTCTCCGCCAAGCAGAGAACCCAATGCAGGGCTCCATCCCAGGACCCTGAGATCCTGACCTGAGCCAAGGGCAGAGCTTTAACCCACTGAGCCATCCAGGCGCCCTGAAGTGATTAGTCTTCTAACACCTCAGCTCCGGATTCTTGTGGCTTATGCTATTTTTACTTTGTAAAACTTATATTGTTTTTCTAATATAATTCCCACAGGTGTTAGTTCTGCATTTAAACAGGTTTAGTGATAATCATGGTTTCTTTGTTTCTAAATTCTTCATTTCGATTCATCTTTTGGTTGGATGCATTTTGTCCCCCTGTCTTGCAAATGAGTTTATGGTTGGTATATTCCCCACATTCTTTCCTGTTGAGAATTTTGTTGATTTTATAACCTTAAGTAATGGGTATCGTGTTCTTCCACACTCACATCTTCAGACACTTTTCTGTTATGTTCCATCATGGAGTGATGCTACTGAGTATCTGATTGTTTCCCCCTTGGACATTTCTTGATCTTTCTCATTCCAGATGCCTGTATATGTCTTTCCACGTCTTGAACTTCAGTTATGTTACCTGGTTAGGGCTTCTTGATGATAGATAATTCTAGGTCACTTTTCCCAGCTGTGTCGTATGTCCTTTTCTGATCATGGCATTCACCCCTTTGATGGATTTAGGGAAAATATCCTATGTTATATCTCTGTATAGTTTTTACATTTTGCACGTCTAAGTGATGTTGTGTTGTTGCTACCTTGTTGGGCTCTTTCATCTCTTCGGGAACACCAGTCATACCTATGTTGCGTTATCCACGTGTGTCCTCCTTGTCTGTCCTCCTCTAATTATGTGAATATGTTTTCCCCTCTGCATTATTTTATCTCTAGCCTTCTCCTCATGCCACTGATTTGCTTTTCACGTATGTTATTCTATTCCTACCTGTTTCTAATTTATCTGTTAGATCTGAACTGCTAGTGTTTTGACCTCAATTTATTTCCTTAACTCTGACGTCTCTTTTACGATCTCATTCCGCTGTTTCAGCATCTCATCTTTGAGTCCCTGCTTTAGTGATTACATAAATTTCTACCCTTGAACAACACTGGTTTGAGCTGCATGGGTCCACTTCCATGTGGATTTTTAAAAATTAGTAGAGTAGTGTAAATATGTTTTCTCTTTCCATGATTTTCTCATAATTTTATTTTCTCTAGCTTGCTTTATTGTAAGAATAGAGTATATAATTATATTTCATACAAAATATGCACTAATCAACTGTTTATGTTACCGTAAGACTTCTGGGCAACAGTAGGCTAGGAGTTATTTTCGGGGAGTCAAAAGTTAATACAGATTTTTGACTGCATGGAGGGTTAGAGCCCCTAATTCCTGCATTGTTCAAGGGTCAGATGTACTTGTTGAGGTCCTTTACAGGGAAAACTATTTGTAAAAAAACTCCTTCTAACCTAAGGGCATGCTTTCATTTTGATTTTTTTTTTCAATAGTTTTATTCATGTTCTGTTGCTTTCTTCTTTCACTGTTATTATTGTAATATGTTTGTATAGTTGCTGTAACATTATTTTTTTCCATTTGGCTCATTCTTAATATGAGTTATTTAAATGTTAGTGTTTGTTCTGACATCGTGTGGTTGAGTTCTCCATGTCATTCTGCCTTCTTTGATAGCAGTTGTTTTTCTGCTTTAAGGTACTATTTATTCTATGTACTTTTCCATAGTATCTACTTTTCCATAGTCTGAAGGTGTAGGATTGGGGGGCAGGTAACTGCCACTAAGTGAAAGCCTTTAGTGGAAGACTGTTCTTTATTCTAAAATCTTCATTAAGGGGCGCCTGGGTGGCTCAGTGGGTTGAGCCGCTGCCTTCGGCTCGGGTCATGATCTCAGAGTCCTGGGATTGAGTCCCGCATCGGGCTCTCTGCTCAGCAGAGAGCCTGCTTCCCTCTCTCTCTCTCTGCCTGCCTCTCCATCTACTTGTGATTTCTCTCTGTCAAATAAATAAATAAAATCTTTAAAAAAAAATAAAAAATAAATAAATAAATCTTCATTAAATGTCCTGTATCAGAGCACATTCCACTAAGCTAAGGACCACCCACCTTCTAGACCTCAGTGTAGCTCTCATTTTTAGGCCAGTATCTTAAAAGATAACAGATTTGGGTGCTCCTTCTTACCTTGGCTAAAATGATATTTTGGGGCTTTTCTTCTTAATGGCTTTTATGGCTTTTCTTTACACTGGTTCCTTATCACCTCAAATTTACTTCAAATAATACTACTCAGAAATTTAACAATTTTACTCACCCTTTCTTCACGTGCTTCTACGGAGTGATGTGGGATTAGAAGTCACTTAGTACTATCATAAAACAGAACAGATATATTTTCCTTGCTTGTAATCTTTTGAAATTTTAACTAAAGTTTTATGCCATTCCTTTGTTTTGTTTTTGTTGGTAAAATTTTGGCTTACTCTTTGCCTTTTCATTTCTCTCTTTCTCTGAGGAATAAAATTCTTTGGTGGGAAAATTCAGACTGTATTGTAAGTTCAGATACAACTGAAGTAAGTAAGCACCAAGTATAATTCAGGAGTCACTATTAATCTCTTACATTATTTCTTTGCATGACTTCCTATAATTATCTAAAAAATTCTTTGATAGTTTTTGGTAGATAGAGTTTTACATAGTAGGTAGCTAAAAATTGAGTTGGCAGTAAGAGAAAATTTGTGTTTTGGGTTTTTGTTTTGTTTTGTTGGTTTTTTTAAATTGTCTTTTTGTGGGGTTTTTTTGGTTTTTTTTTTTTTTGTTTTTTGTTTTTTTTTTGCATTAAATGGTGGAAAAATTCAGCAGAAAACAATTGCCTTATGATAGAGTCCAGATGAGATTAGTCTCATTGGAAGGTTTGTCTCAGCTTGAGTAGGTAGCAGAAAGGTCTCTGTTGAGCTCACTTAGTGGGAAGTTTCCTGTATCCTTAGCTTTTGTTATCACTGTCAGTGGTAGGGAGGATTCTTTTTTTTTTTTTTATTTTTAAGGATTTTATTTATTTATTTGACAGACAGAGATCACAAGTAAGCAGAGAGAGTGAAGCAGAGAGCCTGATGTGGGGCTTGATCCCAGGAGCTGGGATCATGATCTGAGCTGAAGGCAGAGGCTTTAACCCACTGAGCCACCCAGGCACCCCGGTAGGCAGGATTCTAAGATGGCCCTGAAATTCTCTTTTCCCTGTGTGTATGCTGGTATAATTCCTTCCTCTTCAATGTTAGTGGGCCTGATCAAATCAGGTGAGTGCTTTTCAAAGAGGATTTAAAGATCAAGGGTTTGAGACGTGTAGCTGGTGTTCCCCTGCTGGCCTTGAAGATGCAACCTTTATGGGTTCTGCAGCTACAAGGAAATGAATTCTGCCAGCAACCATGTACTCTTGCCAGAGTTCTCCTCCTGTGATACCTCAGCCCCAGCCAATACCTTGAGTTCAACCTGGTGAGACCCTGAATAGAGAACCCAGTAGAACTGTGTCCAGACTTTTGACCTACACAACTGTAAGGACACCTACAGATCTGGTGTTGTTTTAAGCTACTAAATTGTGGTAATTAATTATGTAACAACAGTAAACTAAAACAGTATATGAATTTTTAACAAGTACTTTTGGCTTTAAGTGATTTGCTTTATTTTAATTAAGCCTGATTTTCTCCCTAAAGGGAAACTATAATTTCTTATTTTATAATTTAGTTTTTCAAAGAGGAAGCCTTTGTTATTCTGTTTCCAAATCTTGTTGAGTTTTGTTGCTGTCTTTTCTCCCCCTCTCCTCTGGCCACGTTTCTTCCTCAATACGGGCTCAGAATGGGGAATCTCGATTTTTGCTGGTCCTAATTATAATTACAGCCTGGAAACATTGATGAAAATGGTTTAAAAGTATAATGGAACCCCATTTTAGTGGTAGATTTAGAGATGTGTAGGTTAATGGCAAATGGTAAATTTGATGTGTTCTTAAACATTTACTTTTAATTTTTAAAATTAACTTTCTTTCTTTACATTCTAACCACTGCCAAATCATGACTGGGCAGCTAACTTAATTTTGACCAAAGGAATGTATTTATGTAACACACCCAGATAAAGAAATAGACATTTCCAGAGCTCTAAATTTTCCTGAGAGTTCCTCCTACTTATTAATGTCCCCTCTCCTCTCAAGGTAATCGCTATCCTGGTGTCTATCACCATAGGTTAGTTTCACTTGTTTTGGAAGTGTGTGTTCTTTTTTTCTTTTTGGCTGCTTTAGTTCAATATTATGTTTGTGAGAATCATCTGTGTTGGTGCGTTGAGCAGTAGTTGGTTCACTCTTGTTGTTTTATAGAATTTACTTCATGAATATACCACAATGTATGTACCCATTCTTCTATTGTGGAACTGCAGGCACTTTATTCTTGTGGAATGGGTTGGTTTCCTTTGGGGCTATTACCAGTAATGCTGCTATGAGCATTCTGATACATGTATTTCGGTATTTTTTTTAAATGTTTATCATATATTTAGAAGAATATAGGGGCACCTGGGTGGCATAGTTGGTCAAGTGTCTGATTCTTGGTTTCAGCTCCGGTCATGATCTCAGACTTCTGGGATTGAGCCCCACGTTCAGCTCCACATCCAGCATGGAGTCTGCTTGGGATTCTGTCTCCATCTGCCTCTGCCCACCCCCTGTTTTCTCTCTCTCTAAAGTAAATAAATAAATCTTTAAAAAAATGTTTAAAAAAAGAATAAACATATATATAATCAAGTTTAATAGATGTTAAAAAATAGTTTCCCAAAGTTATTGCATCAATTTATACTCTCATCAGTAGTATATGAGAATGACAGTTGCTTCCTGTCTTCACCTACCATTTAGCATTGTAGTTTTTACCATCATCATCATCATCATCATCACCACCATCATCATTTTAATTTTTTTTTTTTGGAGTTTTTTAAAGTAGTCTTTATGCCCAACGCGGGGCTTGAATTCACAATCCCAAGATCGAGACCTGAGCTGAGATCAAGAGTCAGACGCTCAAATGATGGAGCCACCCAGGTTCCCCAACAACATCATCATTTTAGTTTTTTAAATTTTATTTAAATTCAACTTAATTAACATATATTGTATTACTAGTTTCAGAGGTAGGGTTCATTGATTCATCAGTTGCATACAACACCAGTCCTCATTACTTCAATGCCCATCAGCCAGTTCCCTCTTTCACCTTACCTACCTCCCATCCAGCAATCCTCGGTTCCCCATAGTTTGCCTCCCTCTCTGCTTTCCTCTTATTTTATTTTTCCTTCCCTTCCCCTGTGTTCATATGTTTTGTCTCTTAAATTCCACTTATGAGTGAAATCCTATGGTATTTGTCTTTCTCTGATATTTCATTTAGCATAATACCCTCTAGTTCCATCCATGTCATTGCAAATGGCAAAATTTCACTGTTTTGATGGCTGAATAATATTCCATTGTATATATATATACACCACCTTTTCTTTATCCATTCATCTGTCAGTGGACATCTGGGCTCTTTCCATGTTTTGGTAATTGTGGACATTTGCTGCTCTAAACATCGGGGAGCATGTACCCCTTTGAATCACTGTGTATTCTTTGAATAAATACCCAGTAGTGCAATTGCTGGGGTGTAGGGTAGCTCTATTTTTAACTTTTTGAGGAACTTCGATACTGTTTTCCAGAGCGGCTGCACCAGTTTGAATCATTATCCTTTTTAGTTGTAACCCTTCTGATGGTATTGGTGGTATCTCAGTGTGCTTTTAATTTGCATTTCACCTGATGAGTCATAATATTCAACACCTTACCATATGTTCATTGAAGGCTAGTAATTTTTTAAACTTTGGGTCACGATCCATTATTAGGTCATGAAATCAATTTCCTGCAGTAAGACCAACACTTTAAAAATCTGAAGTAGAGGGGAGCCTGGGTGGCTCAGTGGGTTAAAGCCTCTGCTTTCAGCTCAGGTCATGATCCCAGGGTCCTGGGATCGAGCCCCACATCGGGCTCTCTGCTCAGCGGGGAGCCTGCTTCCTCCTCTCTCTCTTTCTTCCTGCCTCTCTGCCTATTTGTGATCTCTGTCTGTCAAATAGATAAATAAAATCTTTAAAAAAAAATCTGAAGTAGAATAGAAAAGAGTAAATTGCAAATCATAACGGTAACTTGGTATTGTGAAATCTTTGTTTCCATTTCATAATACATAAATATATGCATGCCTGTATCTATACACCTACATGTATATGCCTTAAATTCTTATTTATATCATAAATATATGTGTACTGAGTGACTGTGGAAATTTAGTATAAGAAATATTTGTTCTTGGGGCAACATAGGTGGCTCAGTTGGTTAAGCAACTGCCTTCAGCTCAGGTCATGATCCTGGAGTCCTATTGGGCTGCCTGCTCAGCGGGGAATCTGCTTCTCCCTCTGACTTCTCTGCTCTCATGCTTTCTCTCTCATTTCCTCTCTCTCTTTTTAATAAATAAATAAAATCTTAAAAAAGGAAGTATTCTTATTTCTTACTCTCAAAAAGGTTTACAAAACCTTGTTGTCTTCTGTGAATTAAAAAAAAAAAATCTACAACTTGATTAGGACAAAAAACCATGCTTATTTCATTTGCATTTAGCACACTGGAAGACAAGAGTAATAAGCTGGCATAATGGAGACACGATTCATAATGCTTTTACGGGGCCCAACTGTAAGCAAACCATTAAGATGAAATATATAAAGTAAAAGTGAAGTCTTCATACAAGAGTAAAGTCTCTGTAACTGAGCAAGGGAAGGTGACTCTGACAGCAGCACACCGGGTAGGGAACAGAACAGCCCTAAATACAAAGTCCTGGGCGTCCAGACTTCTTGAAAGAGAATATGTGGAAGGCAGTCTCGGAATCTGTATGTTTCCAAAGAGTCTCTGTGATTCCGATATTCTGACAGCTTCGGGCTGGAGAGTCCAGTGAATTTCACCTGTGAGGGAAGATTTCTCACGAAAATTGGTGTGCTAAGTTTGCAGACCTTTTCCAAGTCGAACACTTACCAAAGAGTAATCTCTCCTTGTTCTTTCACCTCTTAAATTATTATTCTATAGCAGCAAAACTCAGGAGAAGCCATTTCATTGAAGAACCATTACCTGTAATTTCTGTAGAATTAGAATGGAAGGCAGGCAGCAGAATTCTTTTGCTTTCTAATCCCTCTTTATGTAGATTACAGTTCCCTAACCCTCTTTTTCTACAACCCCTTTTTTAATAGAACCCCTGTTGTGAGTTGCATACATTTCTCAATTATATAATACTTTGGTGCCTTTATCTCTGAGATTTACTGTATTGTAACATTTGTATGTATTTTAAAGTTAAATTCTGAAGGCTTTATAAGCACCCTGCTTTCTAATTAACACTGAGCATAAATGTTCATAAAATGTAGAGTGACAAATATTCACCATACATATTAGGGAATTTTCAGAATCAATCTAGATTTCCGACCCCCTCAAAGGTAAGATTTATACTGTACAGGAGAACGAATTTATACTATTTAAGAGAACGGATGTATAATTTGAACAAACACTTCCCTGAATACCAATATTACTTTATATACTAATTATGGAATTTTAAATGCCAGTGAGTTCTGTTTCCTTTGTGTGAATTTATGAATGTAATAAAACACTTTTGGAAAGCTTATCAAATGAAACAACCTAAGATTTAATTATCAGCTTTTTAAAGGTTTTATGAACCAGATCATCTGTATTGCCAAAATCACTTAGGTGGCTTAGGAATTTACAGAATTCTCCTTAATCTTCTTCTATTTTATTCTCAGAATTAAAATGAAATTAAAATGATGTTCATTTCTTTTTTATAGTTAACAAAAATTAAGCATAGAAAATTCCAAGTCCAAAGAAAAAATTTAAAACTACTCAAAACTCTCCAACTCAGATAAAAGTCCCATTCGTATTTGGTAGATAGCCTTCTAGACATCTCAGCACACACACACAAACACCTACTTTTACATAAAAAAATTAATACAATATATGACGCTCTGCTACTTGTCTTTTGGGACTAGATATTGTTTTCTATCCCCTTTTTTTGTGTGTTTTCATGCTAGTAAATAGATACATATGTCAGAATTTTTAATGGTTACATTATGTATCTACACTCATATCCATATCTGTATCTATATATACACGCATATATACCCTACTTTATCTAACCTCCTATTGACATTGACACTGCACCCTCCCCCCATTATATTTATTAATATCCTTGCACATTTTTTATTATGTTAGTCCCCGTACAGTATAGCATCAGTTTTTGATGTACTGTTCCTTGATTCATGGTTTTCGTATAACACCCAGTGCTCCATGCAATCTGTGCCCGCCTTGGTACCCGTCACCAGGCTCACCCATCCTTCCATCTCCCGCCCCCCTAAATAGCCTTGCACATTAATCATTTTGCATTTGTACAGTTATATTCTTAAATTCCTAGAAGTTGGATTGCTGAGCCAAAAGGTCAATGTTCGTGTATATTCCTTACCAAACTGCTCCAGATCTGTCGTCCCATTTGCAGCTTCCACTAAGCAAAATAATAAAAGCGTGCTTGTTTTTTCATACTTTCTTAATATTGGCTTTTGTCTTTCTTAAAAATTGATAAATGCTCAAAAGTCACTTAAAAATTTGCATCTCTTTGATTATTAAAGAAATTGCACATATTTCCAAGTGATTATTTCTTCTTTGTTTAATTGCTTCAGTATTTTTATCACAACGTTTGTCTTTTTCTCATTGCCCTGTAAGAGATCTGTGAATATTGAGATTTTGTTATTTGGGCTGGGAGTTTGTCATTTGACTTTTAACTCTGCACACAGTGGTTATTAATTTAAACTAAACATCACTTATTTGTTTTTGTGTATAAAATTATTATCAAAATTTAATCATTACATCATTTTATATAAAGTTTTAAGCTTTTATATCATAGTTAAGAATGAGCATTGTCCTTCAAGGATTGCAGAACCACTCCCCCATATTTCCTCATAGTAGCCTTAGATTTTAACATTTTTACACGATAATCTTTGATCCATCTGGGATTTATTTTTGAATAAGGAGAAACCTAAGCCAGTTTTATTTTTACTTACCCCAGTTGCTGGCCAGTTGTCAGACTTCAAGAATACATATACCATTTTACTACTGATTTAAAGTGGTGCATTTTCTTATATTATTCCCTTATATATTTGAATCTGTTTCTGGGCTCTATTTTATTCAGTTGACCTCTCTGTTTCTGAGTCATTCTTACTGAGTTTTTGTTTCTGTGGCTTTGTACTATTTTTTTTTTTAACAGAATAAGTATCCCTTCAATTTTCTTCTTTTTCAGATGTTCTGTTTTTTCCATATTTACTTGATGAACTAAAAAGTCATTTGGTTGATTGAGGAAAAGTCCTGCTGCAATTTTCCAGTACAGTTGTATATTGTTTTTAGATCAATTGAGGGGAAATTGGCACTTTTATAATACTGAGTTGTATTTTTAAAAAATTTCCCTATGGATTCAAGCATTCTCTTCATGCTTTCAGTAGCATTTTATGTGTTCTTCATGTAGGCTCTGGCATTTAAAACATTTATCTAAATATTTTAATTCCTTGATGGTTGCTATGAATAGAGATGTTTCCTTTCATAATATTTCTAATAGTTGATGGATTTTTAAAAAACTGTTGACTTTTGTTTATTTATTTTATTTCCAGACACTTTAATGAGCACTCATATTTTTTAAAATATTTTTCCGAAAGTCTCACCAGGTGGTACCCAGTAACTGTATCTGCCTTACTGTAGGACATGACTTGATGCCACTAGAGAATGGAGTCTAAATTAGGAGTTTATGGACTATAATTTGTACATCCAGGAAGGACCAAATATGGGCCAACCCACATCACTGAAATGCAATATAAGTCAGACTAAGTATATTAGAATATGAATAAGCATGCTGTGCTCACGAGATTATTTAATATTGTGAGATGTCCTTGGGTACTCGATTAATCTCTCAGGCTTAATCTTTGTGAATTCCGTATTATTTATGGGTGCAGTAGAAAGGCTGGATTTAATTAAGCCTGAAGATAGAATTTCCCTGTTTGAGTAAGGAGTCTGTTGAAGGATGGAAAGGAAAACTGAACTGTGTTAATCAAGAATAGGAGTTTATGAGGTTGTGAATTCCAGCCATGCTAATTTTTTGTATAACCCCGCAAATAAAATATAACTTATCTCATCAAGAGTGATCCTCCTTCCTCCTTCCAGTAAACACCAACTGCCCTAACTACCCACATGCCAACCCCCCATAAGTAGATGTAAGATGGTCTCACAATGCCATCTGGTGGCCACCTGGGGAACTGTAGGAACTGGTCTCTTCCCGTTGGACCTCTTGCTGGGGTTGGTACCTGGGAAGCTAGATCTAGGCTTGGAAACAAGCAGCTGTAGCTGTAGCTACAGGCAAAGAGAGAAGATAATCAAAATCCAAGTACTGGAAAAGGCTTGCTGAGGGAGCCGGAAACAAGGAAGAATCCCAAAGGCACAGGAGTTGTTAAAGAGCAAATTCGATATGTGAAAAGAGAGGTCTGCAAAGCAGTTCCAACAGGAAAAGCCTGAACTGAAAAAAAAAAAAAAAGCAATGGAACATCTCAGAGCAAGGATCAACTTAACTGTATGCTTCAGTCAGTTCCAACACTTTGCTTCAGGGGTTTCTTCATTTACCATTTTTGTGTATGTGTGTGTTAATTCTCTTACAATTTTTTCCATAACTTAAAACACAGATAAAAATTCCCGAACAGCAAAGCCTACTCTGCATTTACCTTCCTTGCTTTCTCTTTCCCCTCTTCCTCCCTGGTCCCCCCTTTCCTCCCTCCTTTTCTCTTTTCTTTCCTTTTCAGCTCTAATTCTAGTGTTCTCAGGAGAATGCCTTCTTTCTCATCCTTCATTCTGTTCCGGAGCCAGAACTTAATCCTAGTTATACCTGATAAGCCTAGGGATAGTGCTTGTGCGTCGGCTTGATTGAGGAAAGGGACCTAGCAGTTGTGAAAAAATTCAGGTGCTACTAACACCTGAATCCTTGGAAAGAATCAGGAGCCCCTCCCACATAAGCATCAGCCCTAGTCCTCCCATTCAACCCAACACAATTTCCCCAAGCACCTACCTTCAAAATTTATATCTCCTTTATTCACTGCCACATTCCCAACTTTTAAAATAGCACCTGGCATACAGAAGAAACTCAATTAATATTTGTTGAAGGAATAAGTAAATATTCTTGGTGAATAAGAAAACGTGGCCAATTGCTTTTTATTAATATTTCAGTTTTGCTTGTCGTAAGTGCTACAGTGATGCCTATTTTGACTTTTGTGGGATAATTTAGACAAAACACGTGAGGCTATTTCTAGCACAAAATAATTATTTTTAAAGTTCCAACCCACCAACTGAGAGGCTTTCGGAAAATAACCTTTTGGTAATTTGGGGGTTCTCTACCTTTCCTTTTCCTGTGTTAAGACTGTATCTTTTATATACATCCATGAATTTAAAGAAACCAACAAAATGACAGCTTTTACCTGTCTTGGCTTCTTACAGGCTCTTTGCATTCTTCCTAAAGTAGAAGCTAAGACCATTAAATACAGAGAGAAGAAAACAAATTTGGAAAGCTGAAAACCATTAAATATTTAGCAAAAACATCTTGCTGTGTATGTTTTCTGTTTGCTAAATTTCTTTTGCTTTGGAAATCCTTGATGGGCAGAGATGGAGAACTATTTATTCTCTGTGTAGAACTAAGCACAGAAAAAATGTTGGCTTCACCTCCTATTTTTCAGAATTGTGCCCCTTTTTTGTGATCCTTCTCAGGAGAGGAGAGACGAGGTAGGCTGTTTTTATTTTATAGAATTGTTCTTCTGACGTTACTCTTATGTGAGAATTTTCTGGGTGTAAAAAAAAAAATGATTACTTGCTGCTTCCCATTCCAAAGCCCTAGAATTTCCTTAATATCTCACAAATCTCTGTGATCTTAAAGAAATGCTCTCACCACAGTGCAAAAGGGAAGTTAAAATGAATTAAAAGCCTGTCTGAATTAAGACAACCCAGGAGATCAGTGGGTGTGTAATATTAGAGTGTGGTAGACCTTGGTTAATGTGTGAGGATGTGTCACCACATCCCACGTCAGCTTGACATTTTGTTCCTGGCTGATTTCAGTGGCAGTGGTCATGGGGGGGAATGGATGTTTAACCTTTGGTTCACTGACTGTGGGGAATCGGGAGAGCCTGCGAGGTTCGAGAAAAGCATGGCCTGGCATTACAGACAGAGGGCAGCAGTCCCTCTGGCTGAGCCTATGACCTGGATGGAAGCAGATAACATCCCTAAGCCTTAGTTTACCTCGCTGTAAAATGGGCGTTACGATGCCTCCTTAGAAGGGCTGTCCTGAGGAATGGAGCTGCTCAGTAGGTAGAAAGCCTGGTAGCAGCCTTCGGCCTCTGGTGCTCGGGAGTGATCCCAGAGTCACGTGTTCTCTTTCTACTTGTCCTCCAGGTACCTCGGGATCACGCGGCCGCTCACGTACCCCGTGAGGCAGAACGGCAAGTGCATGGCGAAAATGATTCTGTCTGTCTGGCTGCTTTCAGCCTCCATCACCTTACCCCCGCTCTTCGGTTGGGCTCAGAACGTGAACGACGACAAGGTGTGCCTGATCAGCCAGGACTTTGGCTACACCATCTACTCCACGGCGGTGGCGTTTTACATCCCCATGTCCGTCATGCTGTTCATGTACTACCAGATCTACAAGGCTGCGCGGAAGAGCGCCGCCAAGCACAAGTTCCCCGGTTTCCCCCGGCCCGAGGAGCCAGACAGCAGCATCTCCCTGAACGGCATGGTGAAGCTCCAGAAGGAGGTGGAGGAGTGTGCCAACCTTTCGAGACTCCTCAAACACGAGAGGAAAAACATCTCCATCTTCAAGCGGGAGCAGAAAGCGGCCACCACCTTGGGCATCATCGTGGGGGCCTTCACCGTGTGCTGGCTGCCGTTCTTCCTTCTCTCCACCGCCAGACCCTTCATCTGCGGCACGGCCTGCAGCTGCATCCCGCTGTGGGTGGAGAGGACCTTTCTGTGGCTGGGCTACGCCAACTCTCTCATTAACCCTTTTATATATGCCTTCTTCAACCGGGATCTGAGGACCACCTACCGCAGCCTGCTCCAGTGCCAGTACCGGAACATCAACCGCAAGCTGTCGGCTGCAGGCATGCACGAAGCCCTGAAGCTCGCCGAGAGGCCCGAGAGACCTGAGTTTGTGCTGTAAGGTCACTTATCACTATTCTCCTTTTATCCCCATCTCCAACCACCACTGCCGCCCCCTCTCCCCCCGGTACGGACCCTCTCTGAGCATGTCCCAGAGGGCTCCCTGCATCCGTAGCCAGCCAATTTTCTACTAAGCAGATCAGATTTGAATTCAGGACACTGTGGACTCTAGCCCTCCACCCAGCAGAGTTCCCAGAGCCCAAGTCAGGTACTTAGAGGGCCTGGGAGACTGGACTGGTATGTCCAGGGACTGCAGCAGGTGTGATGGGCAAGGAAGGTGGCATTTCCTTCCCCTTTCCCGTAAACAGCGTCCAAGCCGTGTCCCGCAGCTCCCATTCTTGTAACGCCCTTGCTTTCTGTTGCTGTGACTCTTCTATTCAGTAAAGCTTTTGTGATGCTCTCATCCTTTGCTGATCAAGTTGTTGGAGGAAGGAAGCAGATTCACACGAGCTAACAGGAAGCAGCCTGGGACACAGGAGAGTGGATAGCACGGGGAGGAGCCAGGGTTAAAGTCTTGAAAGCTGCAGAGCTTTGAGGAGGCGCTGCCCATTTCGGAGGAGGAAGGAACCCATGGTTGCTGAGTGTGTCTGGGAAGCCTCTGCATTTCTCAGGAGCAGTTGCAGCAGGGGCTGGGATCTGAGGGCCAGTGGTGATAAGGAATAGGGGTGTCACATGCAACCCACTGACTAGTGAGTTTGGCATGGTGAAGAAGGAAGGAGACGATAGAGTAATTAGGGTTGTTAGCACACCGCCCCCTGATTTTGCTTAAAATATGAGGCAGAGGCAACATCCTTCTGTTTGAAAGCTGTTTGAGGGCAAAGAACCTGGAATGAGAAGATGGAAGGTGCTGATGAGAGGGCAGTGGCGGGCATGAGAGGAGGAGGAACTCCTCTTCACTGGACCTGGTGGGCAGGAGCAGCCAGAGGACCATGGGTTGCCTGTCAGCCATGTTGTCTAGGCCTTTCATTTGACAGAAGAGGTAACAGACCTGGGAACTAAGGCAGCACTCTTAGGTCTAGATCCCACCTCATCTGACTCTTATCCCTGTAAATTCTTCATATATTAGATTCCTTGATGAGTAACAACCATGTCAAAGGACACCTTCTTCCCTCTAGCTGTCCCAGAAGAACAGCCTTGCTTCAGGTGAATGCCAAAGTGTCCTCATGGATCACAATGGCCTCCAGAGGCTCCAAATCTAGGATACCCCCCAAATGACTCTGAATACCTCTAGGAACGCAACCTGTTCTCTAACTTCACCAACATAGCATCCAGGTATATTTGCCTCTGGGCCGCTAGCTAGTATGGAGGCTTAGGTGTTGTTTTCCTGTTAGTCTAAGACAGGGGTCAGCAAATTTTACTCTGGAGGGCCACATAGTAAGTGTGTTAGGCTTTGCTAGCTGCGGGTCACTTGAAATTACTCATCTCTGCCTTTTCAGTGAGAAAGCAGTCATCAACACAAGTAAGCAAATGATGATGTAAACTTTATTTACAAAAACAGGCTGCCAGTTGAATTTGGCCCACAGGTCATAGTTTGCTGCCCCTGGTGTAAGAAAATGACTGTTCTTTCATTACATCTCACTCTGTTTGATTTGTAATTATTGATTTTTTAAAATAATAATAGAATATGAAAATCATTTGGAATGGTTGGTCTAAATCTCCATTAACTTCAGGAAATTTCCATTAAGAGAGTTGGAATAACTGCTGTTTTAAAAAAATTTGACACCAGATAGCTTTCTATTCACTTTCCATAGGGGAGGACCCCTTTTGAAATTCTTGCTCCTAACTGTGCCATACATTGTGAAGGATGCAGAAAATACATGATGTTTTTCCTGTCCTGCATATATTTCTGTTGGGCAGTCTGAGTGTAAACATACATATATGCACAGCTACCCTTTTCATAATGAGAGCAATGGAAAGTTGGAAAAAATAAAAGCTAAAGGATTCAAAGCAGAGGAAAATAACTCAGAGCTTACCCTAACCCTCATCAGGGAAGATCTTGGAGGATATGGGCTCCAGTATGTCTCTGAAAGTAGTCAAGCATTTGTAGCTACAGGAGAGTAGAGACAGCATCCATGTAAAGGCACCAGTGGGGGGCCTTCTGCAGAGGACAGTCAGGCTGGCGCTAAGCTCTGGGGTGGGGCAAGATTTGGGGATCAGAGTGGGAAGGTAAAATGAGATCAGATTGTGAAGACTCTCCCCTTCCAGCCCCAGGATTTTGGGATTTTAGTGTAGACAAGTGGTTCTCAGCCAGAGTTGGTTTTGCTGCCAGGGAACATTTGGCGGTGTCTAGAGACATGTTTGGTTGTCACAGTTGGGAGAGGGGAGGACCTACCGGCATCCAGTGGGACACAGCTCAACATCGCCTAACACAGGGGCAGCTCCCCCACAACAAAGCATTACCCCACCACAAATTCTATAATGCTAAAGTTGCAATACCCTAGTATGGACAGAACAGAGCTTCTGACTAGATCTCTGTGAATAGGAGAATGGGAATCATTGAAGAGATGGAGATGGATCCAGGGGCTCCAGGTGAGATGAATCAGAAGGCAGAGGCAGGAAGTAGTCTCTTCAGTGGCTGGTTTTTTCCAGAAACCTTTGAGACCTGCTACGTACAAGGTATAATGCCAGGCATGTCAGGGGGTGGAAAGATGAAGAGGTGACAGTCTATGCTTCTGGAAGCTTTCATCCAGTGCGTCGGGTGGGGGGATGATGTGGTAGTCGTAGTTAGTGAGAGACTAGTAATCAGAATATCCCATACTGAAGAACCTAGATGTCCATCAACAGATGAATGGATAAAGAAGATGTGGTATATATACACAATGGAATACTATGCAGCCATCAACCCCCACCTACCCTGAAATCCTGCCACCTGCAACAACATGGATGGAACTAGAGGGTGTTATGCTGAGTGAAATAAGTCAATCAGAGAAAGACAATTATCATATGATCTCTCTGATATGAGGAATTTGAGAGGCAGGGTCGGGATTGTGAGGGATAGGGAGGGAAAATATGAAACAAGATGGGACCAGGGAGGGAGACAAACTGTAAGAGACTCTTAATCTCAGGAAACAAACTGAGGGTTGCTGGGGGTTGTGGAGGTAGGGATAGGGTGGCTGGACAGTGAGGAGGGTATGTGCTACGGTGAGTGCTGTGAGTTGTATAAGATTGATGATTCACAGACCTATACCCCTGAAGCAAATAATACATTGTATATTAATTAAAAAAAAAAAAGAATATCCTATACTTGCATTTCAGTACACACCAGCTGGGTAGCCCAAACAACTTGTAACTCTACAGGAGTCTCTGGAAGAGTGACTGGTGTCTAACCCGTAGCTCACAGCAAACCTTCTCAGGATCCTTTGTGCCCCAACCCATCTCTCCAGTGCCTACGCTTCTTGGCCAGCCTACAGACTTGAAGCTCCTCCCTCCAGTGTCTCCAGCCCTTTCCTCCCTCTGTGGCTGCTTGGGTTCTAATTTTATTCACTTATGCCCCCAACTCCGCCTTCTTGGCTTTATCCCTACATAATGGTTTCCTTTCTTTTCTGCGTAAATGCTCTACTAGACTGTGTATTGCTCCTTCCAAATATCTACCCATGTCTTCCCATTTTCTTGATCAGCACAATGAGAGACTCAGGAGTCCAGCAGGCACTTGGGTAGGCAGTGGACAGAGAGAAAAGCTGTTCCTGCTTCCCTGGTCTGTTCTAAGTTATAACCTCTTTCACCTTTTCGCAAGTATCGGAATCTGGTAATACAAAGCCAAGTGTGATAATGTGATATAGCAGGGATTCTTCTGTTTTTCTTTTTAAATTGACAGCCTCTCTTACGGAGTTGCTTTCAATTGCCATAAATTGTTTTTAAGGGTCACATCGTGAGGATTTTTGTTCTTTGACACTGTTATTGTGAACAATATAGAAAAGCAGTTTTGGGCGCACCTCCGTGGCTCTGTTGATTGAGCGTCTGCCTTCAGCTCAGGTCATATCTCGGGGTGCTAGGATTGAGCCCCGCATCAGGCTCCCTGCTCAGCAGGGAGTCTTCTTCTCCCTCTCCCTCTGCCCCTCCCCTAGCTTTCTTTCTTTTCCCCTCTCTCTCTTAAATAAATAAATAAAATATTTTTTTTAAAAAGAAAAAGTTGCCGTTTTTGAAATACTTCCATATAAAATAATTCTATGAAATTATTTTGAAGTAGCTCTCCGTTCGCCTCTCCCTTCTTCTCCTTGGTGATCGTATTGCCTTTCTGTTCAAAAAGCCTCTTAGAATCCCGGTTGATTGCAGTGGTGAATTGTGACAGAGTAACCTTGGGTTCCTTTTATGAGTTCTGTCAATCCGCTGCTCCCAGCTTTGTGCTGAAGCTTTAGAGTTCAGGGTGATTCTACCTTTTCTTTATGAAAACCAGTGGTTTAAAAAAAAAAAAAAGGAAAGAAAGAAAGGAAAGAAAAGGAACGGATCCTAGTAGGAACTGGGAGGAAGCACCAAGGCCCTGAAGCTCTGAATACCTGTGCTGGGATGTCACCTTAAAGCCAGAAACAAATGACACCTTTGCTATTTCATGGGTTCCCCTCCACGCCCCGTTCTATTTTCCTCTTCATTAACTAGCAGTAATTCAACTCCTTGTTTTCATTAAATCATCAGTGAGTAATAATCACAGCTTGTTTGCTTTGCTGTTGCCTACTTTCTCACTTTGCAATATCTCTTTAGAATAGGAAAGGCAGGCAATTGGCTTTTCTTGCTTCTTTGAACGTGCTTTTTCTTTTTTGTTTTCTGAGTAGATACAGATAACACCAAGTAAAATCAAGAAGCACAGGGATGTCTGGGTGGTTCAGTCAGTTATGCATTTGCCTTAGGTTCACATTGTGGTCTTAGGGTCCTGGGATCGAGCCCTGTGTCCGGCTCCCTGCGTCTTCAGGGTGACTGCTCTCCCTCTGCCCCTCTTCCTCTCCCCTCCCCCTGCTGGTGCTCATGCTCCGTCTCTGTCTCTCTCAAATAAATAAATATAAATAAATGAAATCTTTAAAAATAAATAAAAATCAAGCAGTATAGATAGGTATATAAGAAAAATAAGCTTTGGGGAAAGGTAGAGTTGGACCTACTCAAAGCAGATGGGACAGCAGGGACAGAGGGGCACAGATGTGGTTGGAGCAAATAAGGAACGCGGGGCAGGTCTTCAGCAGTACCTGGAATCTGGGTTGATTAGAGTCAGCACGGAGGGCCAGCTAGGCAGTGTGGGTGGGGGAGAGAGAGATGAAGCCTTTGGAGCAGGGGTGAGACCAAGGCAGCAGTGTAGACTAGTTCACAATAGAAGGGAGATGGGTTAGGAGACCAATATGAAAATGAGGTCTTCTGCCATGAGGGCCCACACAAGGAAGGTGGCGTTGAGACCAGGAAAGAGGCCGAGGATGTCTGAACGTTCAGTGTTGTCCTCGCAGGTGGATGGTGAAGGGGTTCAGTGCATTTCATGAACCAATCCAAGTAGAGCGGCGCTGAGCTGCAGGGAAGTGCAGTGTCTCCTCTGTGCTGAGATGGTGGAGGCCCCAGCCTCAGAATAGTTGGGGAGCATCATCGGGGATACAGCTGTTTCCGGTGCCCACTCCCACAAACCCAGGAGCCTGGAGGGGGTTTGAGCCGAAGCATGGTCCTTCTCTTTAGGCATCATTCTGTGAAGTGACAGACAAAGAAAATGAGAGCTGGGGTCTCATGGAGAAGCTGATCCTTTCACCAGGAAAACCCATCTATCCAGTCCTGAGAGCCAAGTGAGAGTAGGACTATTATTGGGTTGGGGAGACAAAGCCTGAGGGTGTGGTGGTGCCAGGCCCTGGAACCTCAACAGACCTAAGTCTCAAGCTTGTGGATAGTGTTTGGTAAGTGAAGTCCTATGAATATACAGAGTTAGGGGACTGTGGATCTGGTGGGAATGTGGCTCTGCACCAAGGAAAAAGAGATTGTCCCTCAGTGGTTGGCCAAGACTTCTCCAGGATTCACCTTCTGTGAATCTGGGAGGAAGGAAGTGAGGGAGATGGGGTTCTCTGGTTTTGGCACATATGTCTTTCTATGATGCACCCTCCTGGGCCTGAAAGGAAGAACACTTCTCATACGTGGATGTCATTATTCTTTTCATGTGGGATAAGTGCAGTAGTATTTTGCAAGGATTTTTGAGAGTGGAGCCATTTTTGGCTACAGCTGTATTATAAAAGTGAATTTCTAAATGGGTTATCTGGGGCTGATTTGCAAATATATTAAGGCCCTGGCAACTTAGAGACACTATAAAATTTATGAAAAGAGCCACAGCACTCTTTCTTTCCTTTTAGAGAAGCTCATATAACCCCTTAGAAACCACACATGATTCAAATGACTGAATGCTGTCAAAATTAAATCTACCCACCACAAAATGAAAAGTCACACTTACAGTTCTGCTAAATCATTTTCTTGTCTTCTCTCTCTCCCTTTCTCTCTCTCTTTCTCTCTCTTTATAGACAAAACTCTGACTACTGTAGGAAAAAAAGTCATGATTCATGATCAAACGTGGAATAATGAAAACGAAATCAACAAGGCAAGACAGAGGTGGAAACAGAACTCAACCATTTGCTGAGGCCGCGGAATGGAGCGCGGCTTGTCCTTTCCTGGGGTGGCTGAGACGTGACAAGCAGAGTGATCTGTTGTACAAAGCATGTTGTGAGAGAGATGGTGACCTCTTGTCTTTTTCTGTGGATCAGTGCTGTTGTGTGCCAAAGAAAATAGTTTTCCGTTTAAGACGGCCAGATCAGCTCAGCGGTAAGCACACAAACAGAACTGAGTCCCAGAAAAGAAGCCGTTTCTGGTGCTTTGTGTACGTCCAAGCCCCTACAAATGGAAGAAAGTTCCAATGCGCACTTCCCATGCTTCCAAGTCTAGGCATTGTGGTGAATATTCAGGAATCATTTACGAGACAGAATGTATTTTGTGGCAGGACAGAAGGGTGTGTTTTTCCAAGCAAACTGTGGTAAGCGTAGCGTTGAATGTGTTGCATGTCCGTGTTAGAAAACAGAATCCCGTCATCAGCTAATACAAATGATGTCCCAGAGCAGTGTCTGGTTCAAGCTTCTGTCAAATAGTTTTGCTTTTTTGCAGGGTCCCTGTGACTTCCCCACCGATGTACTTTTCTTTGTGAACTCTTGTATTGTTATGGTATCACTCAGGAACAGATCTCAGGATGGAGAGAATCATCAAACCTAAATAAAGCTTTTTCTTGTACTCACACTTCTTCTGAAGGGTCCTGAGAGGGGAGGAGGGTTCCTTTGGTAGGCTTTGTACCTACCTGGATGAAGAGCAGGGGCCACTGAACTGTGCTGTCTACCAGCATGGCTGTGGGCATAAAACTTCAGGTGTAGATATCAGGTTGACACAACTGTGGTGGGCTCCCAGGCCGGACAATAACCATGTGTTTTGGGGGAGGAAGTGTGGGAATAAGAAAGGTTTCCATGGGAAGTTATGATGCTTTCAGACATGGAGCATCAACATTGTTAATTCTTGGGCAGCATTGTATTAAAGGGAACCATGTGACTTGGAGGTCACCTGGGCTGCTACTGGGAAACACTCAGAACACTATTCTCTTCCTTTAGGAGGATTTGTTTTCATGTTCTCTGTAACCTAAATCAAATGTGTGCCTGGCCAGTTCTGTTCTTCTTCCCTCTCCCTCCTCAAAGTGGTAGACATGAAGGCAGGTAAACCAGAAAAGGCCCTGATGCAAATAGTTTGTTGGGTTTTTTTGTTTTGTTTTTGTTTTTAATGTACAAGTAATATGTAATAAGACAGGAAGATGGTGGATCGGAAGAGTACCTCCAAGGGGAGAAAGTGAACACAAAGTTTTGTTTGATAAAAGAGAACTGACAGAGAAAATTATTTTCCTACAAGAAAGGTAGCTGTTCTCTTCCAGAAGACTATGGAATTCCAACGTGGATTTTGGATATCTTCTGCTTTCACTGAACATTGCATCTCACCAGACACAAGGAAGGGTCTAGAGGGGAGGTGGGTGCTGTCCTCTCAGACAAAGCTTGTACAGATTCCTGAATCATGGATTTGCTAAAGTGACTGTATATACTTATATTCATAATTTAAATGATTAATTCTGGTCAGATAAATGTTGTTAAATTTTAAAAATGTTTTATTACATTACATCAAATAAAGTTTATTTGTAGCTGTAATAAAGCAAATTAAGTAACGATTTTTAATGGAAGGTCTGCTGTCTTGAATATTGCTCTACGTAGAACAGCAGAAGGCCAAGTTTTGTATGTTTTGCTAAAATCCTAACAGGTAGTTAAGACTATCTATAATTTATTGCGTTTCAATATGAGGATTTATCCAGCTCGTAACTTTTTTTTTTTTTTTAAGAATGACTCTTCATTCCTTGTCTTAATTAGTGGGCATTTATTGGGCTTATGCCATATTCAGCACTGTGGACATCAAGGGAGCAAAGATGGATAAAGCAGGTCCTTACTCTGAAGAAGTGTGCCATTAGAGAGAAGATATATGTTTCTCAGATAGTTGCCATATCACACAGTGAACGGTGTGGCAGTGTGTAGGGAATGTCCTGTTTCTTTCCTGTAGTAGAAGACAAGGCATTATGGTTAATTGGGTTGACTCAGGTTTTTAAATAAGTTTGTTTAATTTTTTTTTTTTTTTGGTCATGACCTTAGTTCTTCACATTGGCTCTTTATCATGCCTGACTCGAATGCTTGGTTATTGAACTCTGCTTTCTTGGCTACAGGGGCTGGCCAGTGTGCACCGTGCTTTACGAGCATAGCTGCCAAAAGAAAGGAGGGAGTAGAAACTGAGAGAGAATGAGAGAAATCTCAGACACTTTATACTGCTTCCCACATGACATAATTTGTGCCAAAGGTACAGCTTTTGTTTTAACCCAGAATTGGGGAAATCACTGAAAGAAACACTCTACACATATTTTATGAATGTTCAGCAAGAATGGCTGTGATGACTCATGTCTCTTCTCACTCAGGGGTGTCAACTGTCAGCCTGCAGGGCTGGGTATTGGGAAATGGTGCTTAGGAAACAGTACTTGTAAGCTGTCACTTAATGATGGTTACTTAGTGTTTGATTTTGTTATGTTCATATTAAGCAGGGGCACGCATAGAGTTCCCGTTTTCTGGAAATGGTTTCATCATTCTTAAAGCCTTTGCCACAGTGTCATGTGCTTGACATGCTTGTATATGTTTTTAGTGATCATATTTTCATGTAGTTTTATTAGATGCATTGATTATAGGCATAATATCAATGAAGATGCAGACAATTTTTCAGATAGTTTATGCTAATATACTGATTGCTTGAACTGCCATCTGGAGGTGGCAGGCATTTTCCTCGCAGCATTTTGACTCTCAGCAGAGTCCTCCATTTAAGGGATAGAAATGTTTACAAAATCCTGCATTTTCCAACAGTCGATGCTTCCCATCTCAGGACCTTCACACATGCTTTCCACCTTCTGTCTGGAATATTCTTCATGTTTTCAATTATTTATTTAATGTATATATCCATCATAGTTTAGTACATCTTCAGGGGTGATTATAGTGTCTGTTTCCCTCATCAATATGTCCAACACTTTGCACTGTGCTTGCAACATATGTAGGAAGCATGTAAAAAATATTTCTTAATGGGAAAGAAAGAAGGAGGTGGAGGGAAAGAGGAAGGCCAGGGTTTACTTGGCATCCTTGTTAATTTTCAGAGGAGACTATCGAGGAAACTTGGTGTGATCAAGTGACATGTTCAATGAGTGGGACAGGAGGGGCTAGAATTAAGCTCTCCTGTGTGCAGTGTAGGGCAGGCCCTCCACGACAGGGTGCTGCTCCTTTTGCATGAGCTTCTCATATCAAGAGAGCAACCTTTTCTTAATTTTCTGCACTAGTAGAGCAGAGCCATGTATGTGTTATGGCCCATATGTTGAAACTTGTTTATCTACAGCTAGCCAGATGGTCCCTCCCAGTGCACAAAGAAGCCATTCTGAAATTTTCAAGGGGTCAGTGCATTTAGGAAGCATTGGGAGAAACGCATGTTGTGATGTCATTCCTTCCTTAGTTCAAGCAGTGTAGAGCACAAAAGGAAAACCTGGTCAGACAATCAGTGTGAAACAGGCAGACCTTGAGAACCAACTCAGGGGATCCAGTTCCCAGAGACAAAAGTTTGTTTAACTGGATATCTCTTTGAACTTGCTTCATCTACATCTTCTCTGGAGAAGGAAAGTAATTTCTTTACTTAAAAAAACTTTGCTTTTAAGCTCCTGCTGGCTAAATAAGTTAAAAAAACAAAAAACAAAAACATGGCTTATGCAATCCAAGCAACAGAGATGTGATGTGATCATCAATACACAACGTAAAAGCAAAATTTACTACGCTAATCCGAAGCAGAAAATGAAAGAGGTTGACAGCCATTGGATGTAGACTTGAAGATAACAATTACATTGGGTATTTGGCATTAAAAAAATGCTGAGTGAAGAAAATTAAGACATATTGTAACTATGGCTCTCAGAACACACATGAAAGCTTAGGTTCTAGTCAAACTATAAAATTTATGCTCAGAGATTATAGAACAAAGGGAAAGTAATGGACAAGAAATATTCAAGAGGCTGTAAAGAAAGGAAAATCTGATGCATGGTTCTTCCTCTAAGAAATTCATTTTTCCACTTCCTCATTTATTCCTATACGTATTTATTATATATGTCAGAGTCTGAGCACTAAAACCTAGTGGTGAATTAGAGAGAACTGATTTCCATTCTTGTGAAGCTAAAAATCTATAAAGGAAGCTTAATGTTACACAAATGATTCTAATCCAGTGTGATATGTATTACGATAAGGCAAATACAAGGAGGTTCAGAAAGGAGTGCACACTTCAAAATATTGATGAGAACATTTCAATCTTACTGGAGGAGAGAACTGATCATCCAAAGTAGCAGATGGTAAGAAATATCTAGACTTTATCTTTGATGTATATTATGTAATAACTTTAATGATGCCAAATTATCTTTCTTAATTACATTTTGATTGGGCTATTATTAAAATGGTCTTTGTTCTCTTAATCCACACAGTCTCACAGTGGGAGAGATGGCACAGAGCAGCTACAAGAGAGCAGAAAGTCTGCTGTGAACATACAAGTTTGTCACCTCTAGGAAAAAGATATAACCGTATCCACAGAGAATTGTAGAATCTCATGGATGATCTAGAGTAAACTCCTACTGTTTAGCAGGTGAGAATGTGCTGAAGTAGAGTTGTGGTTTTGTCCGAATTTGTTTAAAGGAGAGTGGTGGAAAGCCATGCTGTCTTTGGTGACGAGGTTTTAAAAACTGTCGTGTAGCTGTGTGCTTGCAAAATACAATAAAATAGAGTGAATTAGAAGAGAAGTGAGGTAAAAAAACAAAATATAAGTTCAATTTTTTTTCTTACTAGGTTTGGTAGACCTAAAATTACAGTTCAGTAAATATGGTCAGAACAAACCTAACGTGGAGAAACAAACGAACAAACAAAAAATCACAAACACTGGCCATTGTCTCCTGCAAATGTACAGTTAGGGAAAACCAAGCCATGCCTGGACTAAGAAATGACCAGCACAATCATGAAATGCTTAGGACACTGTGCGCAAGGCTCTGCCCCAGCATGCTGTGGTGTATGTGAGGCAGAGGTGCTGTGTGGACAAGCCAGGGGAGGACAACGCCTGGCTTATGAGCCATGCAGAGGGGTGGCCCGCAATAACCAATCAGAGCCTGCAAACAACCCAGCTTTCCCCCTGTGTTCCTCCTCTTTAATTATCCCCCAGTTAAATTGAGCCCAGAATGTTGCCCTGAAGACACTGAAAGGTATTTACGTTTTAGAATGATTATATTAACCAAACTGTGCTTAAATAGGCCAGAAAAATAGAGACTAAATTTTGACAGTGTCAACAATAGTTCGAAGGTGAAAGTTTGTGATAAAGGAAAGGTGAAGTTTCATATGAAGTAACCACTCTGCCTTCTGCCTTAAACCTACCATGTTCAAAATTTTACTCTAAGTAAAAATTATCTAGTGAGCTTGTTTTTTTTTAAGGATTTTTTTTTTTCTTTTGAAGGAAGCTCCATGACCGACGTGGGGCTTAAACGCATGACCCCAACATTAAGTGTCACTCAGTTGCCTGACTGAGCCAGCCAGGCACCCCTAGGGAGCTTGTTAAACATGAAAACTCCTGGGCCCCATTTTCAGAAATTCTGATTCATTATGTCGTGGGGTGCAGTGGAGGGTGAAGAGGGCCATTAGCCAACCTACCGGGTGATTCTGGTACAGCTGAGCTGGGTTCTAAGCATTGAGAATTGCTATTCCCAAACATGCTGGCAGAATGAATCATGTAGCTGATTCTGTGTGCAGTTAGTGTGGAAAAGCATAATGAATATGAAATAATCGTTTCTAAATTTTTTGTATACAGTTCAAGCATCTTGTCAGAGAAACACACAGGACACAAATTCCTCACAAAGTCTTTAGTTCTCAGTCCCTGCACCAGAAATCCAGCAGTTTTGTGGAAGAAAATAACCCCCAGATCACCTTAGATCGTTTTCAGTTATATGTAGGGACATATGGATTTTGTTTTTAAGTCCAGACCTGATTAATTCTTACAATATTGAGTAACTCCAGGAATTAACTAATTAATATTGGTGGTAGCACAAGATCAGCTGAGAATCAATGCCTCACCTTTCTGTCCCCATGCCAAGCAGCTGATCAAATGTTTGTCAACAAAGCAAAGACTAGATCTTTGAAAATATGTGTTGGATATTAGCCATTGAGAATGAGACGTTGACCTTGACCACGGTCCTCACTTTTACGTGTGTGTGTGTGTGTGTGTGTGTGTGTGTAATGTCAGTGACTAATACAACTCACATAGGTTGGGTGTTTCTTACTCATCAGTCATTCTGATAATCCTCACAACAGCCCTAAGAGGGGGTTTTTATCTCCATTTTGTGAGAGACCTGATGCGTATGGCATTCGAGGACATTAACCTGTAAGTAGCAGAACAGCCCTCTGGCTGATGTGTACTTTTTCTTACATCCTTCCTTCCATTCCACAAAATGCATCCAGTGATACCGACTGGTTTTGTGGGACTGGAAGTATGTATCTGAACTCTGAGAAACTCTTGGGTCACTGAATTCCCCATAGTAGTTGTTCAAGGTTAAAGCCTGGATAATGAGAAGAAGGCAAAGGTGTCATTCCTACTTCCTAATCCTATTCTTGGTTTCCTCCGTATCTGGGTACCTAGCATCTCAGTGTTTTCTCCTGGTTTGTAATTCTATTGCAGCTTGCCTGTGTTGGTTAATTTTATGTGTTAATTTGACTGGATCACAGTGTGCCCAGAGATTTGGCTAAGCATGATTTCTGGGTGTGTCTGTGAGGGTGTTTCTGGATGAAATTAGCATTTGAATCCATAGACTGAGTAAAGCAGATCACCCTCCCTAGTGTGGGTGGGCTACGTCCAATGCCTTGAGGGTCTGAATAGAACAAAAAAATTGGAGAGTGGGAGAATTAACTCTCTGCCTGACTGACTGAGCCGGAATATTGGTTTTCTCCTGCCTTTGGACCGGGACCACCAGCCTTCTGATTCTCAGACCTTTGGACTTGGACCAAACTACATCACCATCTTCTCCTGGGTCTCCAGCTTGCAGCCAGCACGTTGTGGGACTTTTCAGCCTCCGAAATCACGTGAGCAATTCTTATAATAAATTTCTCTCTCTCTCTCAATGAAACTCTCTATGTAGATTATATGTGTGTATGTATAACTATATCAATAGAATATTGTTTTACATTTATATAAAAGCATATATGGGACATATATATCAATAACCTATGTATAATACATATAAAATAACCCACTGGTTCTGTTTGTCTGAGGAGCCCTAATATACTTCCCCAATTGCTATTGCCCCTATAACATGTGCCTTTATATATTCTGCTCATTAAAACTTATCTCTTCTGTGCCCAACTCTTTTATCTTTTACTGTCTCTAAACTGTCAAGCCAATGAGTCAAATACACGAATCCATATTCAGGGGCAATGTCCCCTTCCTGCAAGGTACAGAGTTGAGATAAGCAATTCCTTGGATCAATGTCCGAACCTGAGAGAGTGTGGGTAGGAGCTTCAGACGGCGTGACAAGTTGGTGGGGGCAGTAGCCCCTCCCATCATACCTGCGTGCCTCTTTCATTGTCTAGGATTCACGATCCTATGGCTGCTTTGTTACTCATAGACCCCAGGGCCCCCTGCACCTGAAAACTTGCTGCTCTCCAGATCCATCCATGTGACTTGGGCCGGGTCTTTCTTCAGTTCACAAGGGAGCTAATGACTGGCTTTTAATGTGATTTAATTAATTACTTTTTTAAAAAGTTGGTATTTTTAAGCAACCTCTACACTCAGCATGGGGCTTGAACTTACAACCCTGAGATTAAGAGTCACACACTCAACCCACTAAGCCAGCCAGGCACCCCAACGACTACTAGCTTTTGAGAGTGGAAATGAATGAGGGCAATTAAATAATAGCTGAGCTATGTCAGGGAGGCTTGGCCAGTTGCCCCCAGCCTGGTCTCTGTGGAGACATGCTCCTGGGAGGCTTCAGCTGCTCTTCCACCGGAAGAGAGCAATTCCAGGGAAGAATGTTTACTGTCATCTCCATTTTCCCATCAATTTCCTCATCAATGGCTCTGTATGAAATGTTGGAATCTATTTTGGAAGTGGAGATAAAATTACCACCCGACACTACTCTGGGTACATGAATCAAAGGTTACACTTTATACTGTTTATTCTCCTGGCTCTTAGAAATTTAATTGCAGCAGGCTTTTAAATATTGGCTTTTAACTTATCTGCAACCAAAAAAAAAAAAAAAAATTTAGTTAATTAAATCAGTTAAGGGAAAATTGGACCTAATTCCCATTCATCCATTTGGATCATGCAAAGCACAGACTTTTTGGATGGAAACCATCCCTTAAATATTAAATACTATAACATAATTTGTAGTGAGGCACACAAGTTTACGGCCCTACTGTGTAATTTAGACTGAGATAGAATGTCTTCACTTCCGTATTACCACACAGAAATAAAAAGGATACCCGTTTATGTAATTTATCTACCATTGGTGAGGACAGATGAGAAAAAGACTTATGTTTTCATGAAAAGAATTCATAACCAGAGTTTTAGAATTATTTTATTGGACAAGTCTGAGCTTCTGAAAAAATAAAGCAGCGCTTTTAAATTTGATATTTCAAAAAAAGTGGAAAAGAATGAAGTGTCATAAACACGCTTTCATCTATTATGTTGTCATTTTGTCACATTTTCAAGTCCTTATTAATAAAAAAATTAGTAATACTAAAGGACCCCTTTTGTCCCTTTTATTATTAGAGGTGTCTGATACTGGGAAAGTTGTCTAATCTCTGTATTTCTGTGCCTCCATCCTTTCCTCTGTAAAATGGGGATAATACTGTCCAGTACCTTCTGGGGTTGTTGAAAGACGTGAATGAGTTAACAGTGTAAAGAATGGAGAACGGAGCAGAGCTTCATGAGTGCCCTCCTGTGCCATTGTTCTTACCCATCCTCTTCCATCCCATCCCCCTGGCATAAGCAGGTACTTTCTACATCCTTCTAATCAGGGCTTGCCTGCTTTTAATACACGATGGTTGCCTTTTTTAAAAGTTTCCTTAACTATCTATTTTACACGTTTGCCGCACTGTGTCTGCCATCCTTCGGCAACCTGCTTATTTCTCAGTGCCAGGTTTTTGAGGGCTCTTCCTCTTGGGAGTTACAGATCAGGTTTATCCATTTTAATTGCACTGTAACACTTGGCTAGTGGAATAGCCAGTGGAGGACTCAGTCCTCCATTTTTGCTCTGATGGGCATTTAGTGTATGTCTAGATTTTTGTAACTATAAAAAATGCTGCTATGAGCATTTATGGATGTACCACGCTACATATATTAGGGGATGTTTCTGCTATATGAGGCTTCCCAGCCCTTTTCACTTGGGTCCCTCTGCCAGATGTCACTGTGCCTCTAAACGAAGGCTACCCTGAGAGCTGAAGAGGTCAGTCTCTTGTGGCACAACCGTAACCCAATTTACCCATTTAGTGCAGACGTGTTGGGAAACCCTGCCCAGAATATTGGACTTCAAATTAAGGTATGGGCACTGTGCCATTACCAATGCCAACCCCCCACCCCTGTCCCGGCTTCATATGCACATAGGCACACGCGCACGCACGCACACACACACTGGAATTTCCCCAGTATGATGGCTATTAGCATAATGGATTTCCACGTTCTAAACTTGACATGCCTGAGGGCCACCTGTATTGTCTATCCCCTCATTCACAACCACTTCTTTCCATTGTCCGAAAGAAAGGTCTTTTACCTATCTAGGAACTTAATATAGTGCTGTGCCTCAAAGGGACAATTCAAAATATTTTGGGATCCACATAGTCTGCTTTAATTAAGGGCCTATAAGTCTGCAGTAGAGCCTCATGTCTTTCCTTGCACATATTTCTGTTAAAGGCAAAAACGGGTGAAATTTAAAATTCAGGTAAAAGACAGGATGTCTAGTTAAATTTGAATTTCAGATAAACAGCAGGTAGTTTTGTATTATTTTAGTACAAGTATATTCTCAAATAATATGTCTCAGTAGTGCCATGGGAACATTTATATTAAAAAATTGCTGAAATTCAAATTTAATTGGGCATCCTGTGTGTGTGTGTGTGTGTGTGTGTGTGTGTGACAGAGAGACAGACAGACAGAGTGAGATAGAGTAGAAAAAACTCATGTTGCAAGTAAGCTAGTGTTTTATATCTTTTCGAACATTTAATCAGATTTGTAGAAGAAATATTTCCATTACTTTTACAAAAAGATTATTGGACATTATAAATCCATATATACTCTTCATCTGGACTTAAATTTCCTGCTCATTATCACCAATTAACCAATTCTCAGCTCATTTGTTCATTTTTATCATGTACTTACTAGATTTATGAAACTTTAGTACATTTAGTGAAATTTATTATAAAAAATGCACTTAATCATTAATATACTATTGGTAAGCTTCATACTGCTAGTAACCCCATTACTTTTATTTTGTTGTTAATTTCATGAGTCCTGTTTCATTTTAGCAATAAGCAATATTCATAATTGGATACAGGAACTAAATGAAAAAAAATTGTCCATTCATTCCATCATAAACATTTCCAATCAAAATTTACACTTTTACATTTAATACTTACCAATATGTGCAATACATTTTGGTTTTGGCCAATAGTAATTTAGTAGTAACTCATGTAATAGTAATTAGACATAATGAGAATTAGTAATGTGAATTACTACTTAAAATAGTTATTTATTGATAACTTTTGAAATCAAGAAAAACATTTTTTTTGAGGAAAAAAATTCTTAACTATCAGAGTCTTAAAGGCACATTTTTATGTGTATTTTTTGCAGATAAAAATTTTTTGCACATATCTGTAACAGGTGATAAGTTGATCAAAATAAGATGTTCAAACATAAGAATACATTATGTTAAGATAAACTTCAGTAAGATGTGCAATGGAAATACAAGTTTTAAAAAAAAAAGATAAATTTTCCAAATGTTAAACAAGAGCAGTTTGTGTAATTTTAAAATAGATAGTATTTGTTATCTGATACCACTTTTGAATAGATTTAAATGAATGACATCACTGTTTTATTTTTTAAATGTCAGAATTTCTAACAATTGCAAACTTACATCTTCTGCAACTATTTACATTTGTGATTTAAAGTTTTACATGTCCAAAATTTGAAAGTGGCTGTATAGTTTTTCAGAATTACCTTATGGAGTACATGTGCAAAAAATGTAGGAGCCCAACAGCTCCATAGCTCGCCTGATTGCTGTGTAGGAGGCAGTGTATATCCTTAACAAGATTTTGCCAAATTCTGAGTCTTTGCCCCATTTTACATTCCCACTAACAGTATATGAGAGTTCTTACAGTTTCACATTTTCTCAAACACTTGGCATTCACAAATACTCAACTTTTAAGGTTTTGCCAGTCTGAAGGGTGTGAAATGCTATCACTTTGTGGTTTTAGGTTTGTGCTTTCCTGATTACTGGTGGGGTTGAACTTCTTTATCGTGTGTGGTTTGGCCACCGGTCATATCCTCTTCTGTGAGCTGCCTTCCTTATATCTTTGACTGTTTTCTAATTGTTAATGTATATATTTGTAACATGGGGAACTTGTTTTTTACAACATATTGATTTTTGCCGCTTATTTTGGGGCAAGCACCTTTATACTACTCTACCTACTAAGTATGACATAAAATGTGTGCCTCAAACATTGCATATGCAGACAACAGAAATTTCTGGGAATATTTGTCCAGGGTTGCCATTGCAGGTAAGTGGGATTTTCTAGACTTGAACGATTTGGGGTGGTGGTGGTGGTGGGGGATGATATAAAGATGAATATAGTTTCTTATTTTCCACAACAATGTTTATTAATCTATTACCAAATGAAAGTAGAAAACCCTCAGAATGGGATTATTTTTCAGACAATTCTCATTTTAAATGCATTTTATTTTTAACTCTGAAATATTGAAGAATTATGTTGGTAAAGTGTTTGTTCGAGGGAGGTGGGCACCTTTGGCAAAATGCCATCACAGCTGATCTTTAGGGGCACACTACAGATAATCAGGTGAGAGAAAGTTCTAGAACAACTACCACAGTCCTGGAAACTGGTATCTTTGCACATAGAACAGTTCTTATAATCTGGGAAGTGGAGGGGAGTTTGAGAGAGGAGAGGGTTGCTAGAGATTTTCCGGTATAAACAGTACATGGGGTACAAAGCAGTGACTCTTTGTGATCCTTTTTAATCGCTTTTATTTTTGGTAATCTACTTTTTTTTCCTTCTTGACAAATTTCAATAATTACAATAATTGGGAAAAAAATAGGATTCTTTTTGTTGAAATTCACCTGGCAGACATCTTTGAAATGATGTTTTTATTCAAAAAAAGTTTAATTGAATTTTTCCACAATCAGTTAGAGTCAGCACACTCCTTTTTGATAACTTTCAGAAGAATCCGTAATTGATCAGAGGAAAGCAAAAGGATATCCCTTCACCCATTCCTATTTGAAAAGAATATGCCTGGTTTTCAATGCAGTGTGTCTCTACGGTGTCTGGTAGAATTGAAACCGTGAAAATTGTTAGTCAGATTCTAATGATTTGGGGAAGTTCTGGCTTGCTTCCCACCACTGACATGCAGGAATGTGCTGAGGTTCTGACCACTGACATGCAAGAAGGTACTAAGATTCTCACTGCTGACTTGTAGGCATGTTCTAAGATTGGCTTCATGCACCCAGTATTCAAGAAATAGGTTCACCTAAATAGGGTTAAAACTGTATGAAACCCAGGAGTCCCCAGTCTTCACAGATTCTCTCCTTGGACACCCTGAGTCACATGGGGCATCAGGGAATCCTGTCTTCATTATCTTTCCCTCCCCAGGTATCTGAGAAATTTGCAAGTGGCTGCTTAGTTTTTCCAAATGACTTTATGGGGGTACATGTGCAAAAAACCTGTAGATGGCCAATAGCTGTACAGCATGCCCAAAGTGAAAAACCATCCACGTCTCTCCTTACCCCGTGTCGATCATTCCTCATCACTTCAGTCAACTGTCCACTGTTTTTAGGTTGCTTCTTGACGCTCGGTGGCCATCTTCTTCTTCCTCCTCTTCTATTTCTGCTACACAGCAAAGGCGGGTTTGGACCTTGGCTTATGTCACAGGTGAGATCAGGCTGTCACACCGAGCAAACATTGCATGTGTGTCTGTCAACAAGGGAATTACAAGATAGAAAATATGACAGTGGATCACTGCCCCACAGTCCCCTGGCCATGCATGTCTACCACTGGGAATTTTCCCGAGCTCCCAGCTCCACCGGCCTCTCCCCACAGTGGGAAGGCCTTGGACAGGCCAGGCTCTGTTCATCCTGCTGGCATGTAATGTGAAGGAAAATCAGTCCGTTCTGAAGCAGTACCTATTACCTCTTCTATTCTAATATGCCCCTGGTTACAAGATGTGGATTATTCGGCGGGCCTCTCGCCAGGTCGGGGATTTGTTTCCATAGGCGCTGATTACAAAGGTGTGGGGGAACAACAAAGGCAAGTTCAGAAACCCAGGGCAAACATCAGAGAAGCTGACACCACCTCAAGAAAAGGATGAGAAGTGGGAGATGTTACAGAAACCCGTAGGGAGAGAGAATGGTAGAGCAGGCTGCCTGAGTCAGGTACGGGCCAGGGAAACACCAAGGCAGTGCGTGCTCTGCCCTCTCTCTCCTCCTCCTTCCCATCCCCCACCAGGCCTACCCATGGGTCCTGTTGGAGCTGAAGCAGAGGGCACAGGAGCATGTCTGCATGGTGTCAAGATCACAAGAAATGTGGAAGGTGGACCTGGACGGACAAATAGGAGACCTTTAAGAAGTCAGTACAAAAGACCTTTAGGAAACCGGTTAGACTATGAGACACTGCTCCCTAACCACCTAGATTTTTAGTTTATACTTCCTGAACTAAAGAACGCTGTTCGACATATAAAGAAAGGGATTTATTTTATTTATGAATTTCAAATAACTTTACAAGGGCGCCTGGATGGCTCAGTCATTAAGCATTTGCCTTCAGCTCAGGTCATGATTCCGGGATCCTGGGATCAAGCCCAACCTCGGGCTCCCTGCTCAGTAGGAAGCCTGCTTCTCCTACTCTCCCTTCTTGTATTCCCTCTCTCACTGTCTCTCGCTTTATTTCAAAAAATAAAATCTTTTTAAAAAGTTAAATAAATAAAATAACTTTACATGTCAATGCCATATAATAGTTTAATCATTCTGAAAATATTTTGTGCCAGCTATTTTTTTTCCCAGTGGCCACAATAATAGTTCTTGTCCCATATGGGCTTCCAGAACCTTACTAATTCCACATGAAGAAGGAAAGCCTATTTCCTCCTGCTTGTATCTGGGAAAGTTTGTGACTTGCTTGTAACGCATAGAAAGCATCAGCTCTGGAATGATTTCTGAAGCTAGGTCTGAGAAGATGATGCAGGTGCCACTTGGCTTGTTAGAATGTTTGTTCTGGAACCCAGGACCTCCGTGTTAACAGTCTCAGTGGTCTGTGGCTGCCATGCTGAGAGGAAGCCCAAACCCATCCAACTCCTGAGGAATCACATGGAAAAGCCCACTGCATGAAGGGAGAAAGAAGCTTTGCCCGTTTCCAGCTGCTCCTGCTTCCCCCACCTCTGCTGTGTCCATTCCAGCTTCTAAGGAGCTGCAATCACATGCAATATTTCTTAACCAAAACTACCGAGCCAAGCCCTTGCTAAATTCCTGGCCCATAGAAACTGTGAGAAATAACAAAGGGATTGTTGTTTTAAGCCACCCAGTTTTGAGGTGATGAAGTGATATGACAGCAATGAACCAAAGCAATTTTAAATGTCAATTACACTCAACGGATGTAGAACCAATAATGTGCATAATTAGGGAAGTCATGGCAATATGAATAACCATGGCCAAGTTTGCACGTGCACAGGCAATGACAATGATGTCATGTTGGTCCCCTGGCCAACAGCAGTTGTGAAATGCCATCTATTTTAAGATGCGTGGCAGTGGAAAAAGCCTATGCTACTTAGCATTGAAAAAATGTGGTAAAATTGGTGCAACAGAGGGACAAAGGCAGTGAAAAGAGGCAACTGGTAGGTAAGGTGGATTATTTTGAAAAAAACTTAATATTTTGTCATTAAGATGATACATGCTCATTAACAAAAAATAACAAAACAAAACATAGGAACAAGTGCAAAAACATCTACTAAGGCAGTAAAATCACCCAAATCTCACCATCCAGAGATAAACTCCTAGATTTCTAAATGTACATGAATACACATATAGAAACGTGGGCATATGCATGCTTTATAAATAAATTCATCCTACACGACAGCCTGTTTTTGTCTCACTTGAAAACATGTTGATTTCATGTTTCTACCTCAATAGATAAGATACTACCTTACTTCTTAATGATAGAATATCTTATTTACTTAACCAATCATTTAATGATGGAGATTTTGTTCTGCTTCATCTGTTCAATTTTGCCTATATGATGATGTAGCCAGGTACATCTATGCACATATGTTTTCCCTCTTGTGTAACTATCTCTTTGTGGAGAATTTCTAGATACAAGATTTTTAGATTGAATGGGTTGCCCAGTTATAATTGTGGTTGATAAAAATGCCTCCCAAAAAGGTTGTATCCATTCATATTCCTATCAACAGCTTTTGAAAATGTCCATTTTCTGTCTCCTTTGCCAAAGGAGCAGTGCAGAGCATATTACCCCAAAGTGTGCTGTTTTAATATGTTGATTATTTTGAACTAAAGGCACTTGAAAAATGGCAGTTTCAAGATGGGCACTCTGACCCTCCTTTTTATTCCTGAAGGTAGGAGATAAACCTCCCATGTGAAAGGTGTCCTCTGTATACCAGAAGGAAGGAAAACATTCTTATCACCAGTGACAGGGAACTGAGGTTGAAAGAAATCTGTTCAAGCAGACCTTGTTAAAATACATCTTATCTTCCCTTAGGCTCCCCATACACTTACTTCTCTGCAATTGCCTCTCTTTGTTCAACCTACTGTAAAGCCTGTAGGTTTTACCAATTCTTTGGGCCTCATTCCTTAGGAAGGCTCCTATGTCATGTAAAACTTAACATAAATGTGTGTGTTTTTCTCCTGTTAGTATGTCTTATGTCAGTTTAATTCTCAGGCCCAGAAGTAGGATACGAAATCAAGATACAAAAATTCATTGTGTTTCTATATTAATAACAAACTATCAGAAAGAGAAATTAAGAAAACAATCCCATTTATAGTTGCATCAGAAAGAACAAAATCCTTAGGAATAAATTTAACCAAGTAAGTGAAAGACCTATACACTGAAAATTATAAGACATTAATGAAAGAAACTGAAGAAGACACAAAGAAATGAAAATATACTCTGTGCTCATGGATTGGAATAATTAATATTGTTAAAATGTACATGTTATCCAAAGTAATCTTCAGATTTAATGCAACCCCTATCAAAATTCTAATGTCATTTTTCACAGAGCAAGAACAAACAATCCTAAAATATGTATGGAACCACAAAAGACCCCAAATAGCAAAAGCAATCTTGAGAAAGAAGAATGGAGCTGAAGGCAGTGCTTTCCTAAATTTCAAGCTATATTCCAAAGCTATAATAATCAAAACAATATGGTTTTAATATAAAAAAACACATAGATCCATTCGACACAATAGAGTATCCAGAAATAGACCATGTCAGTGTGGTCAATTAATTTATGACAAAGGAGTGAAGAATATACAGTGGGGAAAAGGACAGTGTCTTCAGTAAATGGTGTTGGGAAAACTGGACAGTCACATACACAAAAAGAAAGAAACTGACCACTATCTTATACCATACACAAATATAAACTCAAAACAGTAAAGACTTGAACATAAGGCCTATAAAACTCCTAGAGAACATACAAGCAATAAGTTCCTTGACATAGGTCTTGAAGATGATGACTTTGGATTGACACCAAAAGTAAAAGCAACAAAAGCTAATAGACAAGTAGGACTACATCAAACTAAAAAGCTTTTGCATGCGAAGGAAACCATCAACAAAAGGAAAAGGCAAACTACTGAGTAGAAGAAAATATTTGCAAAATTATGTGTTTGGGAAGGGGATAATATCCAAAATATAGAAAGAACTCCTGCAACTCAAAAGCAAGAAAATATGGTTAAAAAATGGGCAGAGGATCTGAAGACTTTTTTCCACAGAGGACATATAGGTATATGAACAAAGATATGTGAAAAAAATGCTGATCACTAATCATCAGGGAAATGTACCTGTTCAAATAGTTACTGTCAAAGAGGTAAGAAACAACACATATTGGCAAGGATGTGGAGAAAGGGAAACTCTTGTGCACTGTAGGTGAGAACATAAATTGATATGATTATCATGGAACACAGTAGTGGAGGTTCCTTAAGAAATTAAAAATAGAACTATCATCTGATCCAGCAACCCCACTTCTGGATATTTATCTGCAAGAAACAAAAACACTCAAAAAGATATATGTACTCCTATGTTTATTGCAACATTATTTACAATAGACAAGATACAGAAACAACCTAAATGTCCATCTACAGATGACTGAATAAAGACACTGTGGACTATATATACAATGGAATATTATTCTGCCATTTAAAAAAGGAATGAGTGGTGCCTGGGTGGCTCAGTGGGTTATGAGGATTCCAGGGTCCTGGGATTGAGCCCTGCATCAGGCTCTCTGCTTGGCATGGAGCCTGCTTCCCCCTCTCTCTGTCTGCCTGCTCTCTGCCTACTTGTGATCTCTGTGTGTCAAGTAAATAAATAAAATCTTTTAAAAGAAAGTGGGGGGCAATGAGATCTTGCCATTTGCAACAATGTGGATGGACCTTGAGGGCATTATGCTAAATGAATTAAGTCAGAGAGAAAAAGACAAATACTATATAATATCACTTATATGTAGAATCTAAATACAAAAGCAAACAACTTAAAAACAGACAAACTCACAGATGTAGAGAACAGCTTGGTGGTTTCCAGAGAGGTAGAGGTTGGGATATGAGTGAAATGGGTGAAGGTGGTCAAAAAATACAAACTTCCAGTTATAAATAAATAAGTCCTGGGAATGTAATGTACAACATGGTAACTATGATTAATATTACTGTTCTGCATATTTGAAAGTTGCTAAGAGAGTGAATCTTAAAAGCTCTCATCATAAGAAAAAATAATTCTATAACTATGTATGGTGATGGATGTTAACTAGGCTTATTGTATTGATTATTTCACAATATATACAAATATCAAATCACCAAGTCCTATATCTGAAACTAATATAATGTTGTATGTCAGTTATGCCTCAACAAAAAAAAATGGGAGGTGAGGGCCAGTTTACCATAAAAATAGTTTCACTTGCATTTCAGAAAATAAACTGTATGTATCATTTTTTTGGTCCATTGTAATTTATTTTATTTGTAAATTGGCTATAGTCTTTGACCATTTAAAAAAAATAATTGATTTGTAAGAGCTCCTCATAGAGTGGTAGTAATTCTTTGTCCAACATGTGTGTTACTAAATGGTTTTTCCTAAGTCTCTTAAACTTACATAATTGTGGTATTTTGTTTTTGTTTTCACTGCCAGGAAATATTTAACTTCTATGTAAATTTCTATGGTTTCTGGCTTTGGTGTCAAGTTAAAAAAGAAGCATTCCAGTCTATTATTCTTGGGAGTGTTTTCTCATACATTTTTTCTTTTTTCCATTTATTAACATGCTTTATTAACTGGAATTTAATTTACGAAATGGACTTTTCCCTAAGCTGGCTAGCTGGTTGTCCCAAATTACTTAGTGAGCAATTCCTTCCCCTGTGATTTGAAATGGCACATTTATTCTCTAAATTCTCATGATACTTGAGCATTTCTGGGATTTTTGACTCTGCTCCTTGGCAGTCTGTCTGTCTTTCCTGTGCCAGTATCATGCATATTGTTCTTGTGGTTGTCCTTACTATTATTGCTGGATACAATAGGGATGAATATATATTTTTTATTTTTTTATTTGGGTTTTTGTTGTTAGTTGCTATTGTAAATGTGGCAATTTTCTCACTAGTTATGGTTGATATGTGAAAAGAGCAATTGCATTTTTGTATCTTTATTTTGAAATTAGCTATCTTACTGATTCTCTTAACAGTTCTAAAAGTTTTGCAGTTTGTTTTCCTGGAGTTCACAAGTAGAAAATTATATTAACTGGAAATACTAATAATTTTGCATTCTCCCTTCAAACATGTATGCCTCATTTCATTTTCTTGATTAATTGCATTTTCTTCAATGTTCAGAATGATACTGAACAATTGCACTGGTCTGAGATATCTGATTTCTGGTTTTTTTTTTTTTTAAGATTTTATTTATTTATTTGACAGACAGAAATCAGAAGTAGACGGAGAGGCAGGCAGAGAGAGAGAGAGGGAAGCAGGCTCCCTGCTGAGCAGAGAGCCCGATGCGGGCCTCGATCCCAGGACCCTGAGATCATGACCTGAGCCGAAGGCAGCGGCTTAACCCACTGAGCCACTCAGGCACCCTGATTTCTGGTTTTAAAGGAAATACTTCCATTATTTATCCACTAAGCATAATGCCAGCTTTACAGTTACAGTGTATATTATTTTTTAATATTCACACAATATCCATTCAATCCTACATCACATTTCTTTTTTTTTTTTTATCTCAAATACATTTGGAATCAAACAAATGTTTTTGGAAGCTAAGAGAGTATGGTATATTAATTTATTTACTAGTATCAAATTATCCTTACAGTCTAGAATGAATTACACCTACTCATGATCTCTTATGCTTTCAGTATTCTATTCAGTTATGTCTTCTAATATTTTATTAAGGTTTTTCTTGGTCAACATAAGCGTGGTTAGTTGCTTTCTTTTTGTTAAGGTTTGGCAATAGTATCATGTTGCTTTTAACATATATTTGGAATGTATCCTTTTCCTTTAAACTGTTCCAGGGCTCAGTAGAGAAGTTTATCCTATTTGGCTCTTAAAGATTGGGCACTTGAGTGGCTCAGTCAATTAAGTGTCTGCCTTTGGCTCAGATCGTGATCCCAGAGTCTTGGGGTTGAGTCCCACATCAGACTCCCTGCAGGGAGTCTGCTTTGCTTCTCCCTCCCCCTCTGCCTCTTCCACCTCTCCCCACTACTCCTGCTTTCTTTCTCACTCTCTGAAAGAAAGAAAGAAAAAGAAAATCTTAAAAAAAAAAAAAAAAGAAAAGAAAAGGATTTGCTCACATGATTATACTGGATCTTTTTGATAGGTGGCTTAAAAAAAAGGTTTTGTTTTTTCTTCTGACTTGGCTTTCAAGGTAAGAAACACTATCCAATTTAAATTTTATTTAAAGTATTTGATCCACACCTTTGTATTGCATGTTAAAAATGTCTATCTTTAGCTAATTTTGTGATTGTTCTTTGAGTAGCTATTATATCATATTTTGGGTTAAGTACTAATTAAATATTTTATGCTAATATTTTGATAAAGGGTGTATTTTTCAAGCAGCACAATAACTCTAACAACAAAATATAGGGCTGAGTTGGCCATAATGGAGTTAAATTTTAACTGGTGACCATTATTCTCATTTCAAAGTTGAGTATTATTATATAAGAATTGCCCTCTGTATGTAAGTCTCAAAAAAACCTTTCCTCTTTACAGATTTTTTTTTAAAGCTTTTTCCCTTGGGGCACCTGGGTGGCTCAGTTGGTTAATTGTCTGCCTTTGTCTCAGGTCATGATCCCAGGGATCAAACCCTTAGGCTCCCTGCTCCCCTGCTCAGGAATCCTGCTTCTCCCTCCCCCTCTGCCTGCCACTCTCCCTGCTTGTTCTCTCTCTCTCTCCTCGTCAGATAAATAAATCTTAAAACCAACAACAACAAAAAACTTTTCCCTATTTCTCTTTTGGGGATACATGGTTATCTGATTTCACAATTCTTATTCCCTTTCCTAAGCCAAGAAGAGCCCACCTTCTCTGAAAGAATTTGTTGTCATGCGACAGCAAGACCTCAAAGGCAACCTGACTGGCTTCTGGGTGAAGAACCGCTAGTGCCCTGTTGCTTCATGAATGCTAAGAGACATCACAGGTTAGAGGAAAAGAGATAAGAATAAGAGAATAATAAGCTGCAGAAGCCCACACTACTGATCTGGCCACAATTTCCCCAACTTCCTCTTGCAACTCAGGACAGCTTCCAGGAAAGCTTGTACAGGATCTAGTCTTTCTGTAAGGAATTGCTCACTCATGATGAGATTCAGCAATCCAACTTTAATGTCAGACTATGTGGTAAGTGCTTTCTTGTGCTTTGCTATTACTCGTAATGATGAAAACACAATTTTCTAAAGTTGAAATGGAATGCTGATGATATGAAAAGATTTTGCATTGATATTTAAATGACTGAAATATATAATTAGTATTAAAACGCTTTTAAAAATAGAGTTGATCTAGGCATTTGGCTTGGGAAAATGATCAGAAATAAGGTAAAGATTTGTGTACAAATCAGTTTATCTCAACATTATTTCTGTAACCTTTATAGAGCCACCATCCAAAAGTGGTTATATGAGCAAAGAAACACAGATTAATCACAATAACAACCAGACACAATTTCAAAATAATTCAGGTTCTGTATTCATTAGGACCTTTGATTATAAGCACCAAAAAAATAACTGTGGCTAACTTAGGCAAAAAAGGGTATTTGTTGGAAGGATGTGGATAAACCGTGGGATATGAAGGAAACGTTGGATATCTAGTTCTGGTAAAAGATGGGCCAAAGGAACAATGAATGATCCCCGCAGGGCACCAGCTCTGGATGAACTAGTCCCACATGCTTCCTATCCTTTTGTCACTTTACTCAATATTCAAATACCTAGAAAGAAGATTCTGAACAGCATTATTTGTCCATCTTTTGATCGAGACAACACCGCCACCCCAAGTAGCAGTTTTGTTTGTTTGTTTTGTTTTGTTATGGTTTTACCACAAATCCATAAAAGCAGAAGGGATGGCATAGACCACATTCATGATTTCCTTTGCAGCTGAGTGGGGACTAAGTAACTGAATTTTCAGCAATGGAATGGGTGAAAGTGATGGATGCCATCTCCAGCTCTGGCCCCTTAAAGCTCCTGCAGGACTGGTGTTTCTCTCTGTTTGCTCTCCATCCCACAGGATGTAGAAGGACAAGCACAGGACTCAGAGGCACTGGGGGATGTCAAATCCCTCCCATGGAAGTTGCTGAGTTCCTACATCATCTCATGAAGGCCACCCACTGAACACCCATTGGACGGTGACACGAGCAAGAAATAAGCTTCCATGAAATCTGGGGGGTTGTTTGTTTCAAGAAGTTAGGGGGCCCTAATTGTCAAAGATTAATGTTGGGCAGGCAAACAGAACAAAACAAAACAAAACAAAAAACTGATTCCACTTCCGTTTTCATGCTTGGCATTTTTAAAAGCACAGTGAGGAGGTTAAGAGAGACCACTGCAATAGCTCTCCTCTCCCGTCGCTTTATCTCACATAGCTTCTCCCGCATCTTATCTTCGAAATCTCGGAAGAGTCCTCCTCCGGTCCTAGCCCACACAGCCTCTTACTCTTCAACCTCAACTTCACTGCTTTCCTTCCAGACCGGCCTCACAAAATCTCAAAGAATCATTAGGCGAAATAGGACTCTCCTCTGAGGGTGGGAGAGAGAAAGAAACTAAACGGCTTTCGGCAAAAGGAAAATAGTGGGGAAATTCATACAATGTGGAGGATTTGGGGCGTAGGAAAAGAATAAAGGAGACAAGATAGGATTGGGAGGGAGACAAACCATAAGAGACTCCTAATCTCACAAAACAAACTGAGGGTTGTGGGGGAGGGGGTGGAGGGGTGGTTGGGTTATGGACACTGGGGAAGATATATGCTATCCTGAGTGCTGAGAAGTGTGTAAACCTGGGAATTCACAGGCCTGTACCCCTGGGGCTAATGAAACATTATATGTTAACAAAAAAATTAAATATATAAAAAAATATTGTAACATTTATGACAGCGAAAATTTGGAAGCTGCCTAAATGTTAAAAAATTGGAAAGTGGTTAAATAAATTATGGCATACTTGGCACAGGCTGTATGAATAAGATAGAGTCCCTGTGCTCATAGAGGTTATATTTTCCAGCCATCAACAACAAACATGTTTCGAAAATATAGTTAACAATATGAAAAGAAAACTAATGGTGCAATATCTAGTGGAAAAACTCCAGGTAAGGAGCTGCATATATAGTAATAAAATCACAATTTAAAAAATGATATATGTAAGTTCTTATATATATATGTATATGTACATATATGTGTAAGTGTGCATATCAAACTGTTAAAAGTGATTATCTCTGGATATTGACATTACAGGTGATTTATTTATTTATTTATTTTTAAATTCTTTTATTTATTCTTATGTTTTGTTTATTATAAATATAGTTATAAATAAAATAATATTTTATTTATTTATTATTTCCTTTTTTATACTTTTCTATATTTTCAAAGTGTTAAAGATAAGTAAATTTTTAATAGTGGGTTTATAAATTATTGTTATTCTTTCCCTATAATTTCCTACATTTTAAAAATGTTAATAGAGTATATAATTGAAAAAAAGCAGCAGTTTACAGTATTTGATATCACCGTGTAGAGAGATGCAGAAGTGGCCTCGTGATTTTGTAGACTTTTGCCTCCAATAGCTCCATAGACCTCTGTGCATGTGTGTAATCTATTATGTGTTATATATATAATCTAATCGGAGTTTTACAACAGAGTGGAGTATTCCCAAAGCGTAAACAACTTGCATATGTTAACTTTGCCTATGCCACCATGGACTTTAATGAAATTGAGCTTACTTCCCCTTCAAAATACAAGTTTCATCAGATGGCTTTTAAGCAAGCAAATTCATATCTTTAAAATATGGAGATGAAATTATTAATAGCACTGGGCAATTCTGTTCAAATTTATTTAGAAATTTTGCTATGCTTTCCTCTTGCCAACATGGAAATCTATAGAGATATTAAAATGCAATTTACATTGTACTTAAAGAAAATGACTTTTGCTTAATACAATACAGAGCCATTGAATGCTAACCCTATGACATGTGTGTCTCCTTGAACTACCAAATATCATTGAGAGGAGTGAGTGAATTATCGTAGGTGATTTTAATTTAGATTACTAAAACATTTCCATAGACATAGAAGTCTGAGTTGATTAAACTTTAAACTTATCTGATTATAGCACTTATTATATTATGGTTGAAGTTACAGGAAAGTACTTCAATTGATTGGATAATTATGAATAAATAGGGAAGGATATGACTTAGAAAATTTGTTTCAATTATTTAAGTGATTGCTATATGAAGGAAATTAAGAAACTGAAATTGTCTTAACACTGTATCAAATTGCCAGGCAGAAGCTCTGACCAGGAATAACTTCACAGTGTCTATAATGCCATCTGTTTAGACATAGGTCTTAATTATGTTCTTAGTTTACAGTTTACTTAGTTTAAGAGATAAAAAGATAAGAATAAAAATATGAAAATTCAACCAATAGAAGCATTTCACCAATTGGCTATTCATCTCTAGCTCATTTCCTCAGTGGTTTTTAGAGAAGTCTCCCTACAAAAGTGTCGTTAGATGTGCTAAACAGATTTCAGAAAAGGAACCATAAAAGATATTTTTACTGGTTCATTTGGTCTCAGACTTCTAATTCCCATTGACAGAGGGAATCTTGTCTTATGATTTAAATACTCATAAGATGTTATCCTAATGAACATTTCCTTTTGCTGAAGAAGGTTGTGGCTATTAGTGGTTGGATGAATTCCCTGACACGTACCTAGGAGGAGGTGGAAAAGCAAATCAAAGGCTGCTTTTTAGATTCTAAAGCTTACCTGTCCTCCCAGTTCCCAGGACGTGTGCTACTATGCCCCATTGCATTAGACCTTGATCAACTCGGAAGACTTCTTTCAGGTTCATCAAATCTCTCTTGTCACATGAATACAGATGACAACATCACTCATTACAGTCGTATATTTGTTACAATTGATGACCCCAAATTGATGAATTATTATTAATTGAAGTCCATAGTTTACATGAGGGCTCATTCTGTGTTATATATCCCATGGGTTTGCCAAATGTGTAAGGACATGTAACCACCATTATGGTATCAGACAGAGTAGTTTCAATGCTTTAAAAATTCTCTATGCTCTACCTATTCATCCTTCCAGATCCCTGGAAACCACTGATGATTTTGCTGTCTCCATAGTTTTGCCTTTGCAAGAACGTGGTATAGTTGGAATCATGCAGTATACAGACTTATGGCTTTTTTCACTTAGCAGCATGCATTTAAGGTTTCTCCATGTCTTTTCATGGCTTGATAGCTCTTTTATTTTTAGCACTGAATAATATTCCATTTTCTGAATGTACTATAATTTATCCATTTGTGTACTGAAGGACATCTTGGTTGCTTCCAGGTTCTGGCAAATTAGGAATAAAGCTGCTATAAACATTCATGTGCAAGTTTTTGGGTGAACAAAACCACACGAAAGTTTTCCATTCCCTTGGGTAAATACCAAGGAGTGTAATTGCTGAATCACATATAGGGATATTTTTAGTTTTGTTAGAGACAGACAAATTGTCTTCCAAAGTAGCTGTACCATTTTACCTTCCCACTAGCAGTGAATGGGAGCCCTTGTTGTCCCACATACTGGCCAGCATTTGGTGTTGTCAGTGTCTTGGATTTCAGCCATTCTAATAGGTGTGTAGTGGTATCTCATTGTTTTAATTTACATTTCCCTGATGGTCTATGATATAGAGTATCTTTTTATATGCTTGTTTGTCGTTTGTGTGTCTTCTTTGACAAGGTGTCTATTAAGGTCTTTGTCCCATTTTTTTTAATTGGGTCGTTTATTTAATTATTTTTTGGTGTGGATTGTTTATTTTCTTATTAGGCACAATCTAATTTAATGTAGTTTTCAATCTTTATAAATAAAGTCTTTTACCTTGTTTCTTGCATAAATCTTCCCTGCCTTCTCAAATAAATTACCAGGTTTGTTTTGCTAATATATTAAGATTTCTTGCATTTACCTTCTTGAGTGAGGTTTGTTTTATAACTTTTCTTTTGTTGCAATGTATTTAGCAAACTTTATAGTGAAGTTACTATGACTTCATAAATTGTGTTGGATACTGTGTGTACAGTTGAAGTCTTTGTACATTCTTTGGTAATCTTGGCCTATAAAGTCAACTTTCTGGGAAACTATGATTTTTTTTGTACAGGTTTTTAATTATAGACTTAGATTTTCAAATTGTTATAGACTGTTCAGATTTACTATTTCTTCTGTATCTGTTTTTGTACATTTTATTTTCCTAGGAATTTATCTAATTCATCTCTTCTTTTTTCTTCAGCTAGTGTCTTCAAGAATCGATAAATTGTATTAGTTTTTTTAAGAACACAGGTTTTGGCCTGGTTTATATTTTCTGTTGTAAGTATTATTTCTAATTCATTAATTTCTTTTCTTCATTATCTTACATTTTCTTACTTTATTTTAATTTGCTATGTGTTTAGACTTTCTTGAGACGGATGTTTATTTCACTGAGTTTTAGTCTTATTTGCTAAGACATTTTAAAATTATACATTTGTCTCTAGTTGTTTTGTGAGTTTTGACATGCCATTTTTTTACTGAAGTATAGCTGACTCATAATGGTACATTAATTTCAGACGTTCAGCATAAAGATTGGATAAGTTTGTACATTATGCTATGCCCACCAGAAGTATAACTACCATCTGTCACCATACAACACTATCCTGTTGACTATATTCCCTATGCTGTACCTTTCATCCCTCTGACTTATTCATTCCATAACTGGAAGCCGATACCTCCCCCTCCCCTTCATCCATTTTGCCCATCCTCCTACACACCTCTCCTGGCAACCACCAGTTTGTTTTCTGTATTTATGGGTCTGGTTCTGCTTTGTCTGTTTTATTTTTTAGATTCCACGTGTAAGTGGTATCATACGGTATTTGTCTGTATCTCTCTGGTTTATTTCACTTAGCGTAATGCCCTCTAGCTCCATCCATTTTGTCACAAGTGGCAAGAGCTCATTCTTTTTTAATGGCTGAATAATATTCCATTTTATGTATATATCACATCTTTATCTATTCATCTATTGATGGGCACTTAGATTGCTTCCATAGCTTGGAATTCTAAGGGGAGCCTTTTTCCCAATTCCTTCCACAGCCAAGATCAAGAGAGTCATGTATTCTTATTGTCTCCCTCAAGGATGAAAATCCTTGGTAAGGGAAGGAGTTTCAGTTTCAATTAGAGTCTCTGACTGACTTCTCCCCTTGTTTTCACAGATTTGTTTCCAGTCTCCCTTATGTCTGTTAAATCCCAGGCTCCAAACCTCCTAGGGTTAATGGTAAGCTAACGCCTGCCTTTTAGCTCTTACATACTTCTTTCCCCACTGACTCCAGCCATGAATTAAAAAGGGTTTAAAACGATTTCATGCAGCATTTTTAAGTGTTAGGGCTGTTCCTAGAGCAGTTTCTGTACAAGTCGAGTCAACCATATTGCTGACACGGATGTCTCCCTCTCGTCAACTATAATTTGTGATTCTAAAATGACTTGATTAATGACTATTATGTTACAGTTACATTCGTTACCCTTCCCTATCTGCCTTTGCCTAGGTGTACATGAGTCCAATACATTTTGACTAAAAGGAGGGGAAATTCAGCCGTGATCTGAAAGTTTAGTACGTTGTACTCATCAAACATTTCTTTCTTTCTTTCTTTTTTCAGAATTTAAAAAAAAGATTTTATTTATTTATTAGACAGAGAGAGATCACTAGTGGGCAGAAAAGCAGGCAGAGAGAGAGGAGGAAGCACGTTCCCTGCTGAGCAGAGAGCCTGATGCGGGGCTTGATTCCAGGACCCTGAGTTCATGACCTGAGCCGAAGACAGAGGCTTTAACCCACTGAGCCACGCAGGCGCCCCCACATCAAACATTTAGGTAATTGTTAGATTCTTCCGTCACTAAGATAGATGTGCAGTGCTTTTGAGACACGGCAACAGTCTGCCTGTCCTTACTTGTGGCTATTCTTTGAGATAGAAGAATTATTCATTCATTTTGGTCTTGGCTACTCTTGTCATCGTTATTGCTGCTCTATGTTTTGTTTAAAAATACCGACCACATTTTAAAAATAGGAGGCATTATTTTAGAACTAGAGGTTAGTATAAGAGGACAGCTAAGCTATGGTGGCATGTAATTCTGATTATAATCAATTCCTTTCTTAGCATATTCTCTTGAGGATAGGATGACGTAGCAGAGAACATTAGTATGACCAGTTACACTGATATGTTGCTGAGCTTTTTATTTTGGAGCATTAGGAAAAACCTGGAAACCGAAGACTAATCTGGGGTTGTTAGGGAGCTCACTAATGATGATTTCAGTTATGATTTATTAACCCCATTTTACCCACATGGAATTTCAGACCATTACATCAGGTGATTTACCGACATATTGAGAAGTGCCATAAAGTAGGAGAAAAATAGAAGTGAACACATTAGTTCTTACGAATAATCCAAGCTTCTTCCTAGAATTTTCTTCAGGCAGTTTCTAAATAATGAGACGTGCCAAGTTTATAGTACAGGGTCCCACTGCATTCATTGTTCCACTTGTTCTACAAGTTGGAATGAAACTGACACTTGTTCATTAATGTCCATCCAAGGTTAACAAAGCACAATGAGCACTGGAACAAATTATTGTTCTAAGCTCTCATTGGCGTCCACCAATATCCTTCTAGTATGAAGATGACACACAAGAGTAATTCACCTTAAGTGAGTGGTTAGGGTTTGGGGCTTGACCTCAGTAATGAAGACAGATTTGGTCTAAACTACTCATACCTGCCAGGTGAGTAGCCCAACACCTCATCTGATGGCAATAATAAGAGTAATAATAAGCCAGCTGACGTTGCTGTAGTATTTTATAACTTACAAAGAGATTGTCTGAGGTGTCACGGTATCCCAGACAAGTTCCTTTAAGCCTTCATCAGGGATAACAGTGCCGCACATCCAGAAGCTGAAGGGATTCGAGAACTTTCAGACAGTGCAGGATGCTGTGGCAGTGCAGGTCCGATGGCCGGCTCAGCTCCTGCCTGCTTGTGCAGAGGGGCTAGCCACGTGATCTGATGCTGGGGCAAACAAGTTCCCTCTCCCTCCATCTGCTGTAAATGCCTGGAACTGTGCCCGAGTATGGTATTTCCCCACTACAGTCCAGATCCCATTAAGGTGTTACCTTCAAATGCCAAATACCACAAAAGTGTAAGTGGCCCGGAAGAGGTTTAAATCCCTTCTTTAGGAAACTGAAGCAGAGGCTCCTTCTCAAAGGAGCTTTCCCTCAGGCCATACAGTTTCCAGCTGGGCTGGAACCCAGGGATCTTGGCTTGTGGTTTCTGAGGCTTCCTGGGCTGTGACCCCATGACCAGTTAGTGAGGTCACTCTCAGTTCCCCATGTGTGGAATTTTGCGTGCGTTCCCCATGTAGTTGCCTGGGCCCCACCCTCGGTCTTCCGAGCAGGTCTCTGCAGACTTGGGAATCACCACGCTTTCTCATCCCCTGGGGCTTCATGATGCAGGAAGGAGACGAAAGGCTAAGCTCATAAGAGCACAGCCATTCCCTTTCTCAGGGAACTCATGAGTCTGTGGGGTAACCTGAAGTCTGTCAGTTAGGCTTGTATAAGAGGGGAATGTTGGAGAGGGCCGGGGATGTACTTCTTATAGAAATGTTAGTTATTTGTAAAAGGAACAGAATGAGGCTCTTGAAATGGACCCTCTACTTAGAAACAGTAACCACCACAAGTAGATCTGAGAGAAGCCCAGACAAAGGTCTGGGGGTGGGGCGATGGCGCCCCGAGGTCTCAGTCAGTTCTCCCTCCCCACAGGGTACTGATCTCCTGCACGGCTCCTTGGACTTCTGCTCAGGGTCAGTCCCAGTTAGTCATATTGTTGGGAACTGCCTTTGGTCCCTTTCTAAGCCTCTGTGGTTGGGGCTATTTGTAGCTTGGCCCTGGATTTCCTAGCACCTTTTCCACAAAGGCCGTCACAGAAGGAACTGGTAGTTTATCACTTAGTACAGCCTTTATTACCACAGAATTTCCCAGTACTGTTAAAAAATGGTTCCTCTTTCTTCTAACTAAAGGATCTTTTTTTTTTTCCCCCTTAAAGAGACTGGATTGTGTTCTAACTATATAAAGCCTTCAAATTAAGTAGAAAACTTTCTTAAAAGCATTGTTTACAGACGAGAGAGAGCCCTTTGGGGACAGAAGTTTTATACGACTTGTCTCATCCCCTTGGGATCGATGCCGAACACGTGACTTAGTGAGCATTTGTGAATTGTAGTTGTCCTTGCGCGGGTGATCCTTTGGTTCCTAACACTGAGGACTGGGTGAATTTACGCTGAGGGGACTTTAATGAAAATTTGATCTAACCTTTATAATATTTTATAAGTGAGGAAAGGAAGGCCAAGCATGAGACGGCAGAATAAAGGTGGATTAGGTGCCTATGAATAGACGGGGGGGGGGGCATCCAGGTGGGAAGAGGAGGGGGTAGGTTACCTTTCAAGGTCTTTGTGATTCTCTGATGAGCCAACCTCCCAGGCTTGCTTCTCTGGGGTCCGTAGGCCCACAAGATGCTGGTTCTCAGATTCTTGGGTTTTAAATCCAGGTGATCTATCACTTTTCTGAGCCCCTTAATTCGATCTCCTGTTTCACAAACAAGTGATATAGAGAAGGGGAGGGCCCTTGATTTAGAAGGGCAGCAATCCTCCGCAGGTTCGTTGACTTACTTTATCTTTTAAAGAGAGGAGGTTGAGGTTTTAGCTAATAGTGGTATCGTTTCTCCTTGACAGAGAAAGGTGCCTCATTTCAATTTATCTTGGGTCTCAGTGATAGTGTGTGTGTGTGTATGTGTGTGTACATATATAAAATAGATGTTTGTATATATAATAGATGTGTGTATCTATATGTATGTGTGTATGGTAGATGGTGGTTGTATGTATGTGTGTACTAAAAGTGTCTGTCTGTCCCTAGAGTTGTCGTTGTTACCTAATTTTATGGCATTTGTGTCTCCTGGAATCTTAGCTAAGGATTCCTTGCTCTAGATTTCAATCTGACCCCCTACCATGACTCTTCAGGCAAGAACAATGGTGGGTACAGTTCGATTGGAGACCAGGGCTGACTTAGATGGGGATCTCTTATTAAGTATGCTCCAAAGGATAATTTTGACACTCCATCCTTCATTACAACATTTCATCTCTTTCTTAAAAGAACAGGGCAAACTAAGTATGTGATATCCTTTAACACCTTTTTCTGTTTCCCTTCAAATTAGTTCTGGTCTTAGAGTCAAGACTATTCCCAGTGACTGGGCACTAAGAGCTGACTTATCTGTGTGGGGTCAAGGCATTTCCTAGCTGCTCCTCTCTATTTCCTAATCACATTCCCTCAACTCTCCCCCAATTTATTTGTTCCCGCCTGGCCTTCTGGTCTCCTCCACTCCACCCTCCACTCCTTAAAAGCAAGTCCCTCCCAAGTTGTTCTACATAAAAGAACAATCCCTTACCTCCCCTTCCTCAGCACTCGAGTCTCCTTTCCTGCTCATTTATTTGGTGTCACCACTCTCTTTCTTAGTTTAATTATTGTCTAGCTGGCTCCACTGGAAACTGAAATCTATAAGGATAGGAATTTCCATACGTATTGTTTACCACTGCGTCCGTCTGTAGTCCCTAGAAGACTACTCGATGCACAGTCATTGCTGAAAAAATGTTCGTTAAATGAATGAAATGTGGGGGGAGGTGAAATACTTAAAGTCCTCCAGAAGCAAAGGAAAAAGAAGCACATAGATAGAAGCTTAGCATCTCCTCTTCTGCTGCTGCTGGCTTTTTAGCCCTCCCAGATCCCATCTTCTAAGACGTGGGACCAGAGTCTGTGTTAGACAAATAGGTTAAGGACAAAAAGGCAGAGGGCATGTTATAAGGTCTCTCATAACTGGGAAACATAAGGTTATGGCTGGGGATGATAAATAGCCCCAGAACTGTGGCTCTCCAGCTTTTTTTCTCAGCTTCTACAGTACTTATTGGCTTCATTCTTCTGGTGTCCTCACATAGCAGAGGACATGGCTTCTGGGAGCTCTCCAGTAGTATCTTTAGGGGCACCTGACTGGTTTAGTCAGTAGAACTTGGGACTCTTGATCTTGGGGTGGTGAGTTCAAGCCCCATGTTCGACATAGAGCTTAAAATTAACTAATTAATTAATTAATTAAAAAATAGTACCTTTACAACTCTCAATCAAGGGGGAAAGAAAGCATATTTTTCTCACCATCTGCATATAAAATTCTAGAAAGCAACTCCATTTAGTCTAACTTGGCCAATCTTCCAACTAGGGTCTAGAACCAGTCCAAGCTCCTCTGCTTGTGACACGACAGGCCAGTAAATCAAGAGGCAAGATGTTGGGGTAGGAAAGTGACTTTGCGTGGAAAGCCAGCACACCGAGGAGATTAGAGACTATTATCCCCAAAAACCATTTCCCCTCAGCCTGAAACTAAAGCTTCTTTAATGTCAGCAAAAAGTAGAAGTGGAAGAGGATTGAGTCAATAGGTGACTGACGTCTGTAGACGTCCAAGGAAGGTCACGTGACTTCTTTGTCCTTGGTCAGCTGATCTTTGGGTACAGGGATCTGGTCATGTTGTTCCTGTAAAATCTTAGATATAACATAGTCATATTTGTATGTACTTCCTTCTCTCCCCAAGAGAGGAAGGTTTAGGGCAAAAAAGCAGCTTTTACAAATCTTGGCTGTAAGCAAAATTCCTTCAGTGATTAACATGCCTACGTGGAGGGCCCATCAGAAGCTTCTAAGCTGTCCAGCACCAAGGGAAACAGAAGCAATATGAAGACAGACATGTTAAGTTTCTCCCCAACACAGACCTAAGCTCCAGGAAAGCAGGAACATTTTCACTTTTGCTCACTGCTGAATTTCAAGATCTTAGATTAGTGCATAGTGCAAAGAAGGTGCTCAATAATTATTGAAGGGATGAATGACTTACTGCAACAGGAGCAAGATGCTAACTGGCAGCTTTACTGTAAACAGGTGAAATGAGGCAGCTGTTGTTACCCCCACCCCCACCCCCACCAAAAATATTGAATAGATCAAGAGAGGGAAGGGTGCTGGACCGTTAGAACATTAGGTGACCACCTTGGAGTCTCAAAGTCTTTGTAGTTATTTTTTCAATCAGACATAGTAATTTTCTATTTCGATCTTAAGAGTCTCTTTCTGGGAAAGCTTTGATTTAAGGGGTTAAGGAATAAGGTTGAAAGGAACTATGGTCATCTTCTAGGTACTACCAGGGTGGGACAAACGCCATTTTTCTGGTTAAAAATTTTTGCAGAAATAAAAGGATTAAATGTGTGAAGGGACTAAAGGGTGGATACATAGGCCCACTTACATTATTTTAGAAGTTGGTTAACAATATCACACTTGATTTTTTTTTTTTAAAGATTTTATTTATCAGAGAGAGAGAGAGGGAGAGAGTAAGCACAGGCAGACAGAATGGCAGGCAGAGTCAGAGGGAGAAGCAGGCTCCCTGCCGAGCAAGGAGCCCGATGTGGGACTCGATCCCAGGACGCTGGGATCATGACCTGAGCCGAAGGCAGCTGCTTAACCAACTGAGCCACCCAGGCGTCCCTATCACACTTGATTTTTAAAAATTTAAAAGTAGAAAAGAATATGTATGGTACATTTTCATAGATTAAAAGAAGGGAATGTCCTTCATGGGCAACTCGCATCCTTTACTAAAAGTCTCTACAATTGTTTGTGTTTTTTGATCAGTGAAACTAGTTTTTCTAAAAAATCTTTCCTAAGAAAATAATAAGAAATGTGCAAAAAATTTATGTCATCACAATTATAGTTACTTGTAATAGAAAAAAAAAACCCACAACTGCTAAAAGAAAAAACAAGAATTAGCTAATCTATGGCATATCCATCTACAGAATGAGACAAAAATGTTTTAGAACACCAATAACATAGAAAATTATTCCTAATATACTATTAATTAAAAAAAGCATGACTGGAGATCATGATGTGGAGCCTGATTCCAATTTTATTAAAACAAAAAATCCTATCATTTGAACAGTATGGTTCTCTGGACATAAAGGATTAAATTATCCCTGGTGGATTTTATTTTCTTCTTTGTGCTTTTCAGTGAATTTTGAATTTGTATAGTGAAGACATATTTCTTTCGAAACAACATTAAACATAAAAAGACTTTAACATTTTTTTGTTTGTAATTTTCCCAATATTCTTTGTATATAAGGCTTAAATAGCTAAGCAATCTTATGAAGTTCTCCTAGTTATATCTGACGTGCTGAAATTTATACTGAGGCATTTGGAAATGCATGTGTCCTGTGGATCTTTTCTTTTCTCTGGCTGGAGGAATTTGGTCCTGCAGCTTTTGTTTCTACCATAAGTGCACGCGTTTCCACTTTTCAAATGATCTGCACTGAAATTCCCTGTAAGAAAAAAGTGTCTAGGAGTTATTGCAGAGAATCCACAGTAAACATTTCTGGGTGGGAACCTTTAAATGTAATAGAACATGTGGATTTGCTTTCCCTTGTATAATCTACCACCAATGGGATGCTAGCAAGCCCTGTGAACAGCTCAAGGGTGGGATCAGTGCATAGAATTAGAACAATGTGGGAGGAATGGAAAAGGTGATTTCAAGAAGACTGACTAATTAAAGGAATAGCAGAATGGTGTGAGGCAGGTGGGAAATCAGGAACATTTCTTGTTCTCATGCAAACAGGTTTGGGGGGGGGGAAAGACAGAAAATAAATAGAAGCTGAAACAAATAATCCACTGTATTACTGAAGAAGATGTATTCCTAACTCTATCTTAAGTGTGCTGAAGTGATTCCACAAGTCCAAGATGGTTTACTCTTTAATTCAAGCCAAAGAGAACACTTGATATCTACTGATCTCTCTGTGTGTGTGTGTGTTTACTGTTTTGTTCTTAAAGAAAGTACAACTTTTATTTTAGATTGTTTTGTTGATGTTAATAGTTCTGCATTTGTGTAACGAAAAGTTGACAGAAAAATATGTTGTTTGCCTTGAGAGGAACAAAGCAGTCAGGAAAAAATTATAGGGAAGGATTAATCACTCAAAAAGGAACATAGATTTAAATAAGTAAGAGATGCAACAAAAATCTTTAGGGTTTTAATCATCTTAGTTTTGCAAGAATTTACCATAGTTTCGGCAAGAAAGCTCAAACTTAAGACAGATTTGTTTAAAATAAGTTTCCTGTGGATAACTACCTTAAAGAAACAATGATATGGGAAGACTACTTTGGTCAGAATAGTTGAGAAGTTGGAAAACTTTGTAGTTCTAGTAATAGAGCAATGGTTATATGATACTTTGTCATATATTCACTGGTTTTAATAGGATAAAAATATCAAAATGGTGGTTATGAACACTCGCAGTAGCATGTAAGTACTTACACCCTAATATTAGTTAAAATGTATATGTAGATACAGGGGTACCTGGGTGGCTCAGTGGGTTAAGCTTCTGCCTTCGGCTCAGGTTGTGGTCTCGGGGTCCTGGGATCCAGCCCCGCATCAGGCTCTCTGCTCAGCAGGGAGCCTGCTTCCCCCTCTCTCTGCCTGCCTCTCTGCCTACTCGTGATCTTTCTCTCTCTGTCAAATAAATAAATACAATCTTTAAAAAAAAGTCTTTAAAAAATGTATATATAGATACGGATAGGTAGCATATTAAAAAAAAATTAATGGAAAGGAACACTCCAGTATATGCTTCCATGCCATTATTTTCATTTTCATATGCATGCTAATAATATCACTTAGGATAGGGATGTTTTAATCTTCATTTTCCAAAATTTCTATACTGTGATTATATGAAAAATAAATTTTAGGGGCCTGTGGGTGGCTCAGTGATTGAGCGTCTGCCTTTAGCTCAGGTCATGATCCTAGGGTCCTAGGATTGAGTCCTGCATTGGGCTTCAAGCTCAGTGGCAAGCCTCCATCTCCGTCTCTCACTCCCCGTGCTTGTGTTCCTTTTTTGCTGTCTCTCTCTCTCTGTCAAGTAAATAAATAAAATCTTTTTTAAAAAATGAATAAATTAAAAAAAAAATTCATTCATGTTCAGAACACCTGGATAACTTGCTCAGTCAGTTGAGTGTTCAACTCTTGATCTCAGCTCAGGTCATGATCTCTGAGTCATGGGATTAAACCCTGTGTCAGGCTCCACACTGAGCATGGGGCCTACTTGGGAATCTCTCTCCCTCTCCCTGTGCCCCTCCATTCCCCAACACCCAAAAAAATTCACTCATGCTCATCCCAAGATTTAAAAAAAAAGAAAGAAAAAAAAAACCGCACAAACTACTCTGAGTCAGCTCTCTCCAAGAATCCTTCTAAGAGTAAGCTGACCTCATGTTAATTTTGTTATTTTATAAAACATGACATAAAGTATAAAGTTCATTATATTTTTGCATTGGTGTGGGATATATTGTTCCCCAGGAGTCTATGTATCTTTCGAGGCACAGATAATTCTTCTATTTAGGATTAGAGAGGTAATGCATTTGGAAATTATTTTTTAAAAAATACTCTTGAAATAGAAGCTAATATTATCATCTATATCTCTATTATCCATGGCATAGGGCTGTGAATACAAAAGATATATGCTTATAAATGCATATTAAATAGATCAGTGAACTCCTAAGGACCAGTGGCACCTGAGTCAAAAGATGGTCTTCCATTACTGCTTAAAGACTGCATAGCTGTAAGTGAGAATCACATTAAAAGTTGTCTGTAGGGGGATACAGGTATCTCCCCACATCCAAATTTATATCTGGTTTAAATTGAATTCAAAGGAATATCAAAGGAAACTTGTATTGAAACACAAGGACTCAAAAGGCAGTTTAAGAGCACCAAGGAAGGCTCTAGCGGTAGATCTGCTCACCTAGGTCGGGAGATCGGAGGGGAAGTGTAGTGTGGGCTCAGAGGAGCCTCAGTTCTGTAATTATTTTTATTTAGCAGTACCTGGAAGAGCAAAGTCTTCCACAGGCCAGACCCCTGAGGAAATGGCCAGGTCCACCTTCGGGGGCTCTCCCTGCTCACCAGCAAAGGCTGCAACCAAGAGTCCTCAGTCTGCTAAGAGTAGGATTGGGGTAACTACCTGGATAAGTCAGATCTTAATTTTTGTTCATTTGTTTAGGATAGAGATCTTCCCGCCTTGATAGGATTTACTGGACTATTTGAAAACTGTGTCAGCTGGGTGAGGCTGAGACACCAGCTGGCCTATCTGAAAAACGTAGTTTAATTAGTGAGTAAAAGCATACTTCACCTTAAGGGGTTACAAAAATCAAATATTTGTTGCAGAAATGACCCTTTGTCAATAGATATGAAGCCACATTTCCCCTTAGTTTTTTTTTTTTTTTTTTTTAATTTCAATATTGTTTTGAGAAGGAGAGGGCCTTCGAGTGGGAGAAGGGGCAGGTCAGTGGGAGAGAGAATTTCAAGCAGACTCCCCACTGAGCTCTGCAGCTGGCTGGGGGAGAGGGGCTCAATCTCAGGATCCTGAGATCATGACCTGAGCTGAAATCAAGAGTCAGATGCTCAACCCACTGAGCCGCCCAGGCGCCCCACATTTCCCCCTTAGTAACCAAATTCACTGCCTGTAGAAATTCCAGAATACTTATGTGTTCTCTGGGATTCCCCGGGAAATGCTCGTAGTACAGAAATCGGTCAGAGTTGTTGCCACTTCAGCCACCTAACTGCTGCTCTCTGTCCTCTGCCAGGTCATTTCCTGCCGACTCCTCTGAATCCCACTGTTTCCATGGATCTTGTCCATCTGTAGCTGGATGCCTCTTGACTATTCTTCTCTAGGTGGGCACAGTCACGTCTCTTAATCCCTCCATAATTGCCTGTTAGATGGTCTGAAGCTTTATAAAGGTCTGGGGGTTTCGAAAGGAATAATAAGAAAGAGAATGCAAAAAGAATTTTAGTTACGGGAGCCTTCAAAGCCCCTCCATGAGCTCATCCACAGGTATGTCTCTTTCCCCAACCCCCCTTCCAGTGAAGCCCCCAGCTTGCTGCTTAACCAACCCCGGGGCCATGCTCTCAAGCACATCTTTTTTTACTCCCCAAACCTAAAGCACCCCAAAATCCATGTTTCCCCATCTCCTTCAAGGAGAGTAGGAATATTCATTCCCTAAAAGAGAAGAGGCCACAGGAATAAGGTTTTTGTGGTGTCTCTCTTGATCAGATGGGGCCCCCAAGGTGGGAGCGACCCACCCAGTTGGGTGCAAGCCAGGGAGTAGCAGGGTCAGTGAAAGGACTCACCCAAGGCAGAACAAAGGAGATACAAGTTTATTGACTACACTGCAAGGGAACAGTGGGCAGGACAGCAAACGAGAGACTGTCTGTGAAGAGGGGGTGGTGTCTGTGAAGAGGGGCCATAGTTACAAGCAGACTGAAGGAATATGGGGAATGTATGGAATTTTCCCTTTTTGGTAATCTGAGGAACTGTGCCTGGTTGTAATCGGTTAGGGCCTGTGGCCATTTCAAGGTGAGTCGCTTCATGAGCCTGTTTGCGTTTCGCTCTGTGGTCGCTGTGGGCCCTTTAACCTTGGTCAAGTTTCCATGGCTCCAGACTGTTTCCTTAAAAGCAGCCTAAAATTTTCTCTGACGGCTCTAGAATACATCAGAACTCTGAAGTTTAACAGCATACCTTTTCCTAATTCAGGGTGTTTCACTGTCTATGACACCAATTGTGTCATAAAGTGCCCAGGCCCAGGATGGACTGCCAATCTCAGCCTGTCCTTGTTTACGATCTCTGTGGCCTGGGAGAGTGAGGGGACATCAGGACCCCACACAGCCCCCTCTCTGAGGCTGGCTCTTCCATCCCATCTCTGTGCCACGTGTGCTCGTGTATATGAGTGGGACGTTAAAATGCCACACTTAGGAAGGAACATTTCTCTGTTGGCTATATAAACTATAGAAACCTAGATCTCTCTCTTTTTTTTTTTTTTAAAGATTTTATTTATTTATTTTTCAGAGAGAGAGTGAGCACAGGCAGACAGAGAGGCAGGCAGAGGCAGAGGGAGAAGCAGGCTCCCTGCTGAGCAAGGAGCCTGACGTGGGACTTGATCCCAGGACGCTGGGATCATGACCTGAACCGAAGGCAGCTGCTTAACCAACTGAGCCACCCAGGCGTCCCCCTAGATCTCTTTTTAAAAAAATCTACCCCATTTACATTTCTAAATAGAACCTTTGGCTTCAAATGGAACAGAGTGTATGTGGGTTTACATTCTAGTTGTTCTCTCGCAGCTATGGGTGAATATCGCCTAACCCTGGACCCTCTCAAGTGGTTTTTCACAGAACAGGGGCATTGAGCCCTCAAAGCAAACCCAAGCCACCATCCTGGAAGAGAGAATCTGCCTGCAACTTTTCTAGCTTGAAAATAAAACATATTAAAGAAAAGCTAGGAAGAAAGACTAGCCCTACCAGATATTGAAATGCATAATAAAGTTAGAGTAATTAAATCAGCTTATAATCAAGGTAGAAGTAGCAAATCAATAAAACAGATTAGACTCTAGAAATAACCTGCATATGTTTTGAATTTGACATGTAGGTTAGTATTTGGAATTAAAACACCAAAATTAGATTATGTAATAAATTGTATTTGGGAATAATATATAGTCGGTTCTTTACCTCATGCCTTACACCAAAATAAATTCCAAGAGATTAAAACATTTACACTGAAAGAATTAAGTAATAATAGTGTTGGAAGAAAATACTAGTAATTTAAAAAAGAATTTGGAGTGGGGTAGCACTTGGGGTCTGACATAAAATCCAGATGTTATGTTATGTTTTAAAAAATTTGGAAACTGGGGCACCTGGGTGGCTCAGTGGGTTAAGCCGCTGCCTTCGGCTCAGGTCATGATCTCAGGGTCCTGGGATCGAGTCCTGCGTCGGGCTCTCTGCTCAGCAGGGAGCCTGCTTCCCTCTCTCTCTCTGCCTGCCTCTCCGACTACTTGTGATTTCTCTCTGTCAAATAAATAAATAAAATCTTAAAAAAAAAATTTGGAAACTTAAGTATTATAATCATACTGTAAACCAAGTATGAACAATTCAAAGGATGAAGTAGGAAAAAAATGTGGATATATATGATAAAGACATAATAATTTCATAGATATATGGATATGTTCTTAAGAAAATGACTGAAGGACATGAATAAGAAATTCATGAAGGAAATGTGTTTCTGGGTATGTATCTGTGTTTGTGCAAATAGGGCATTATAAATGCACACTGAGGATTTATAATGAGTGGGTATATTCCCAATTTTCTTCATAATTAAAGAAATGAAAATTTAGTTAGACGATAAAATACAACTTTCAGCTACTGATGAATACTGTGTGTTGGCAAGGATGTGGAAAAGCCAACATTTGACTTTCCATTATTGTTGTTGAGAGAGCAATATGATTTCATCTGTCTAAATTTACAACGTGCATACTTTTTAAGCCAAGGATTCCACTTCTAAGATATGCTTGCTCAGGTTCACAAAGATATATATACAAATAATTTAACTGCAGCATGGTTTGTAATAACAAGCAACTGGAAGTTACCTAATGACCACTAAAGAGAGGACTCATTAAATTATGGTCTGCCCAAACAATATTCAGTTCTTATGAAGAATAAATTAGATCTGAGTAGATTTGCTGAGTATACGGACATGGAAAAATGTCCAAATATATTAAGTTAAAAAAGCAAGTGATGAAACAGTACGCTCTGTGTGATTCCCTGTGAATATTTTTAAAAGTATTATATACAGATTCAATTGCATATGCATAAATCACTTCTTGAAGGATATAAGATAAACGGTGCAGTGTGGTTACTTGTGGCCAGGGCACCTCGTGGGGGGTATGCGGGAGAGGAATTTTACTTTTCACAGCATACTACTCTGCATAAGGGAAGATTTTATTCTGACTATGTAATATTTTTACAATAGATATCCAATGTAATCTTGGGGAGCAATCTTGGCTAGGGCAGCAAATTATATGTGGGAGATGTAGGTGTTTGTGTTTTTGCCTTGGAGGCTGAGGAAGCCAGATGGGGTAAGGAGCACACGTGATCATTCCGGAAAGGACTTCTTTACCCCTTGCGGTCCTAAGGAATGCAGTGTCACTGAGCACCTTTGGTCTGCCCTGTGGGGAAATGGAAAAGTCGCCAAGGAAAGTCATTCCCATCTTTCCTCCTCCCTTCCTTTCCCTCACCACAGCCCTGCCCTGCTGTGGTGTGGTGCAGAGGGTGCCCCCTGGTACAGCTCTCCCTCTCCGGGCTCCATGGGGACCACCCTGGGTTTGGCACCAGCCTGTCACTCTACCCCACATCACATACGCCCCCCCCCCCTTTAAATAAGGAGATGGTACAGGAGAGTAGCCATTTTAACGGAGGAGACTCAGCCAGACTTCCTCTGCTAGGCTCCAGCATTAAGGTTCTGGAACAGAAAGAACAGAAATGTCTAATTACTATCAATGTGCTTGTGCATTAGAAAACATTAGAGTCGCTTAATGGCAACAGCTTGTGAGCTGCTCAGGGCGTATTAGGAAAAGCGCAAAGTCTTTGATGTAGCCTGCGCTTGTTATCACTGTGGAAAGAACTCTGGAGTTTGATGACTCTTGAGTGTTTTTGTCATTCCTCTTTCCCCTTTCTTCTCTGGGAAACCAGACATCATCCTTACAGCTCAGTTTTTGTAACTGCCTGAGGAGATGGCTGCTGTGTACTCTCTCAACTTTATTTCCTTTTCTTCTGTACCCGAAGCAGCCTTTAGACTCCAGTCAACGGTGTGGAAGTGACAGGATTCTCAGGACAGGATGGGAGGCCAAGGACCTGGAGAGTTGCATTATCAGTAGGTCACTGCCCTCCAGGAAAAGCGGGATAGACATTCGGTTTGACTTCGCCGGAGAGGAGGGCACTGTGCGCTCACTGGACACACAGGGTAGCTGCCTCTTGCCCGCACGTTTTCTCGGTCCAGGATATGTTCTTGAGAATCCACTCCCCATCGTTGCAGTAATGTGTTTGAGGTGCAGAGCTCCCAGTGGGTGGGAAAATGCTGGGGTGGATAAGCCAGATGCTGTGTGTGTTAAGAGGTGGGCTTGTGTGTGGGCTCCGGAGAGGGAAAACTGAGACCAAGTATATTAGTTCTTCTTTGGGCTCTGGTTCAGGAGGCTTCCTGCTGCAGATGGCTTGTTGGGAAAGAGTAAATTCTTAGTCCCTCTCCATGTGATGCTGGGATACACCTGCATGGTCACACGGTAGAGTGGGTGTGTGCACGCGTGCGTGTGTGTACGTGTGTGAGTGAGAGAGGAACAGATGGGGAAAGAACGTGATAGAACTAGAGATACTCTGAGAAAGATAGAGGTCTAGGCTATATGTGAATAGATTCAGACAGGTGAATTTTTGCCATATATTTGTCAGGTAAGAGCTTATATTTTTTGCGAACTCTATGAATTAGGGTCTAAGCTAACTTCTGATAAAGTTGTGTATATTTGTTTCTGGAATCAAAGAGTGTTCTCCAAACCATCTTACTGGTAATTGTGCTATTCTTGGTGACAGTAGTGTTAGAGCCAAGGAATTCACAACATCTGCCTCCCACCTATCCAGCCCCATCTCCCATCCTCCCTGGAATTTTCTCTGGGAAAGCATACCCAAATGGAGCTCATGAAGAGTAAATGGCCAAAACCACATGTTCGGCAGTTGGTTTCGGGCTTGAGGTCTCCGTCCATAGATCTCCAGTAGAATCAACAGGACTGTATGAGCCCAGTGTTTCAGTTCCCTCCCAGCTAGTCACCCCCAGTCCATCAGCTGCCAGCTTCCCAGGAACGGAAGGACAGGGAGAGACAGAAAAACAGACTATGGGAAAAATGCAGTTTTTTCCATCCCGGTGCCTGAGATGGCCTCAAAGCTGCATCTGGGGGTGTGGGCTCAGGCTTGGCTGTTGCCAGAGAAGAGGAAGTAGAGCGGCTCAGAAAACAAGCCTGGGGTCCACTTCCCACTCCAGCTGCATGCCTGAGAGCAGGAAAGGAAAGCCACTTCTAAGTGCATTCCACTCCCAAGTGAGCGTTCCCCTTACAGTGACCCTGCTTCATTGTGAAAATGGCCCTCTCTGTGTCCTGGAGTCTGACAACCAGGCCAGTTCAGACAGTCACCCCTCCCTCCAGTGGCATTTGCCATGGGAAGGGGAAGAGACCAAGAAGCCTGTGTGTAGATAAGGTGAAGGGAGTAGAAGAAGCAGCTTTTAGAATTTGAAGCTTCTGGAAAAACTTAGAAATCACCTAGTTCTATCCACACGGTTTTGAGTTGAGGGAATTTATTAAATGGAGTGAATTTTGCCAGCAGGACCAGGATTAGAGACAGCGTCTTTAGCCTGGACATTTTCAGTTATCCTAAACCACTTGTATAAGTGAGAGACACTGAGGTAAGTGCAAATCTCGGGAGACAGAGCTCAGTTTGGGAACGGGGTGCTGCTCAGGTCCACCTCCCCCGCCACCCCGGGGACCCACCATAAAAACAAATATCCCACCAACTGACAGACTCTCCCATGGTTTAATAATCATGACATTTGCTTTTAGGTACAAATTTATTTATATATTTATATACATACATACATACATACATACATATACATATATATATATATATATATATATTTTTTTTTTTTTTTTTTTTTTCCCCTGAGCACATCACCTAGTCCTGGACATTGTAGAGAAGAACGGTTAATAAATGAAAGCTAACGATGGATATTTTTCTTTTTAGTTTGGGTTTCCAGGTCATGCCCATTGAAATATGTAAGAAACCAACTATCGCATGAAATGTGGTGGTTTTAAAAGCTTACAACCGCCTTTTCACAAACTGCTGTCCTCATGTAGCAGGCCCGTGGAGATGGAGAAGGTAGGATCTTCTCTACCTAATGACTGTTCTTCAGAATAATTTCATAAAAATAGACCTAGTGCAGCCCAATTATTTCTACTCTTGTCTGAAAAGCAAGTGAAGGGTCTGAAACTTGCCTTCAGGAACCAGTCCCGGGGGTGGAATTAGCATTGCTGTGATTCTCTCTATATTTCTGATTATGAAGCCTATTTATGAAAATACCCAGAGAAGGTTTTGGAGGAAAAGCCATGAGCTAGGAGATGATGGTGAGTGAGTAAGGAAAACTTGCTCTGTGTAAACAGTTGAGCTGCTATTGGACCCACGATACAAGCACATCAAAATCATTATAAGTGGAGACTCCAAAATTTCAGAGTTCTGTTAAAACCTGTTGATCTCTAGTTCAAGCAAGATCAAGATCTAGCTTATTCTTCATTTGAACAAGAAGTTGGGGTGCATCTTTATCTCAGTGGTATAGAGAGGCAATGAAGTTGTCCTCCTATATACATAATAGTACCTGTTGCTGTAAACTGGTCAAAAATTGTATCCCACACCCCTACTCTTTCCAATTATAAAGGTCAAGACTCTACCCTCTGCTTAAGTCAACAGTGGGGCACATGAAATGGTAGCATAAGAAATCTTAGATTTCGAATCTTGATCTGGGAGTTTAAGTTCTGAACTCACCACTTCTTAGATAAAGGACCTTGGGCAGGTTATCCCTTTTCTGATAAGGTTTCCCCATTTGGAAAAAAGGGATCTGCTTTACCAGGTCAAAGAATATGTGTGATGATTATATGAGAGAAAGTGGGCATAAAAGTGCTAGTGTAGAGGTTGGTGCCTGTTAAGCCCGGTAAATGCTGACATCCTGGCTTCTGGTATATGGTATGAATTTTAAAATATTTGCCTCATTTCCCTTCCTTTCCTCCTTGCATCCAATATTCTACCTCTTAGGATGACATTGCTAATGTGTGTAATAATCATTTTAAGCCAATTAAATGTTTTTATCTGCAACACATCTTTTATATTTTATGACTTATTTCACCAAATAAGCACACATATTTTCTGTGACTAAGGAAGATCCCTTTAGTACAGGAAGGAAAATTCCTGAGTGGAACAGGGAGTCCAGGAGGCTCTTGAATGTGTTGAGATTAGAATAACACAAGCGATTGGAATCTTCAAGATACGGAAAAGTCAAGAGTTCTTTTCATTAAAGCTATTTGGAAAGGCAGTCTGAGAATAACAAAAATGAGGATCCTTGGCCCAGTAACAAGCTAAGTATTTCTAGAAACTGCATACATTCTTTCATATAGTGACATGTATTCTCTTCATGAGCATAGCACAATTGACTTTCCAACGCCATGGTGATGAGCCCTACTCTTGCCAGGGTTTGTGTGGCACATTGCTAAAAGATATCAGAATTCTTCTCTGAGAGGGTCACTGACCTGTGGGGGACATAGACTGTTTAAAAGAAAAAACTGGTGATCATCAAATCTGAGTGTTTTTAGCAATAAAAATATTACATGAAAATGAACCTCAGAATGAAGGAGTATTCAGCATGTTTCCATTACATCCTTTCCAACCATCTCTTCAGCATTTCCTTATACCCAGGCATCCTGCTAGTACCTCTTGTATGTTGGTGCATATAATTCTTACAACAAGAAGATTTGGAGTGCATTATTACCTCGATTTCAAACACAAGGGAACAGAGGTTAAGAGATATTCAGAATGCAGCTTATTAATGGTGGAGCTCAGATATGAATGTACATCTGACCCCAAGGGTCAAATTCTTAATCATTATACTGCATGACTTTGCAGATGACTTCAAAGTACATGCTTTGGGTGGATGAACCTCTTTCCCTTCAACCAGTGATCAAATGCTGGTTTTACAGTCAGCAATTCCTGGGGCAGCTACAACAATCTTCGAAGTATAAATTTGAGCCAACATTTCCCTTTTCTGTTATGTTTTCAGATTGCAAGTCCTGCAGAAGGAATATCAGAATAAATTTGCATAAGGGTGCTATGGGTTTCCCTCAAAGCAGAATGGAACCAGACTCAGAGAACTCTGTTGTTCCAAGTCATTCACTGACCAACTTTCACTCCGTGTGTTCAGTGCCTACTCTATGCTGGGCTTCTAGGCGCTACCAACACGTTAAGTGTACAAGATAAATAAGGCTCCAGCTCTTCTTATATTCTGGGTTAGTTCTAGACCCTGAAAGCTCTAGAATTATCCCAGCTCTCCAAAGAGAAATGGCTTTCATTAGTTCGAAACACTGCAGTGGAGATGATCCAATGACTTGATTGCTTTTGTAGACTACAGTGAAATTTCCTCTTTGTTCCTTGGGTCTACAGGAATACTGAAAGTTGAAACTGGAATGTTTCTATCAACAAAACCATACTGATTGGATATTGTGTAATAAAATGTGCTCAGGCATCCCTCATCCTTTGGGTATGCTGCTCTGTTTGTATTATTGATGACCTTGGTTGGTGCTTTTGGTATTCACTGGATTCTTAAGTCATTATAACTATAAGCACAAATGGGGGCCTTCACTATTGTTTGCTCTCTCCTTGAAAAGTCAGACAAATGTGTCCAAAGGTCCTCTGCTAGACAAACATTATGATAATTATTATAGGGAGTCTTTTTTTCCAGTATCAAAAAACAACATCCCCCCCCCCAAAAAAAAAAAACAAATGGAAAACACAAACACAGGGTTTTCTGAAATCCACTTTCTCCATGAACCCTCAGGTAACTTGCTGACCATTTCTTTCTTTATCTCCAAGGCCAGGAAGAGGAGGACAGTCAACATTAAACTTCTCTTCCAAGAAACAGTTGGAATAGAGTAGTTCAGCTCAGGGATTCTGAAGCTGGAAGGCTTGGATCCAAATATTTGCCTCTGCCTCTAACTAGCTGTGTGACTTTGGTTAGTCGCTTAACTTCTCTGTGCTTCAGGGTTCTCATGTGTAAAACATGGATGATAAGAATAGTACCCATTTCATCATTTCCCTGTGAAGGTAAATGAGTAAAAACATGGAAAGCATTTAGCATGGTGCCTGGCCAGAGATGAGTGTTCAACCAATGTTAGCTGCCATTGACCTTGGGGCTTCTTGGGCTGAGATGCCTTTGATCAGCCTGACTTATTTCTGTGTCCTCTCAGACTTGTACCTGTGGGTCCCTACAGTAAGACATGCACTTAAGATTAGTCTGAGAATTCTCTGACTGGCTCTGTTTCTTAAACCTACAGGGAATTTTCTGTGAGAATCTCCCATCCCTAGGTTCGAGGGCGGATGGGGATGCAGGAAGGGACAGAAATGATATACGCTGTTTCTTGTTTCCAGCACTAAATGGGCGGTTGTTTTTCCAGATCCTTAAATAAATGAGCTTTATTATTTGGGGAGCAAAGTCTGGAACTAAAACATAACCTAAGGAGCTATAAAATTTCCGTGTTGTACACAGCGGAACCAGAGGCCATTTGTTACCTTGAATTTGCCTCGGATTTAAAATGTGGCAAATCTTATTTTGAAGACTGAGGTCTCTGTAGGTAGGGTTTACATAAAAAGGCTCATTTAAAATGCACAAGATATTTGCACAAGGTACTAAGGCAGCAGTATGTAACTGTATTTTAAAAATGCTGCTCAGGCGCCTGGGTGGCTCAGTGGTTAAGCAATGGCCTTCAGCTCAGTTCAGGATCCTGGAGTCCCGGGATCGAGTCCCACATTGGGCTCCCTGCTCGGTGAGGAGTCTGCTTCTTGCTCTGACTTCTCCCCTCACATGCTCTCTCTCTCAAATAAAACAAAATAAAATAAAATCTTTAAAACAAAACAAAGCAAAAAAGCAAAAAAACCTGCTGCTCTTTTTAAATGCTCAGTAAGGCCCTAGAAAGGAATCGTCCTTGCTAAGCACAAGTTAGCCGGAGACATTCCAGTGTCAAAGCAAGGAGCTCTGCAGGCAAGGCGAGGATGGCTGTTTGAAGGAACCAGAGACATGGTTCCCTAATAAGTTTTGCAGCAGCAAGTTGCTAGTGGCTAGAATGACCATTCTGGGGACTCAGGGGGATTTCAGGAGTCTCCGTCCTTCTGATTCTGATGCAGAAAGAGAAAGAATATGATATCACCATAGATAACATGATCCCCATGGACAGATAGTGGTTTGCTTTACCCACGGCAAGAATATTTAGTGAGAACTGGCCTCCCTTGAACTCTGTCAGCAGGAGGAGGCACCATGTGTTATAACACACAAGCTGCTAATAGCGAGGAGGGGAGGCCTGGGCTAAGACAACCAGGTTTTGTTTGTTTGTTTGATTTTCTTAGTTTGAGGAAATGAAAAATTTTCTAAGCTAAGTTTTTGTTTATTTGTTTGTTTTGTTTTAAGATTTTATTTATTTCTTTGATAGACAGAGATCACAAGTAGGCAGAGAGGCAGGCAGAGAGAGAGGAGGGAGGAAGCAGGCTCCCCACTAAGCAGAGAGCCCGATGGGGGGCTGGATCCCAGGACCCTGGGATTATGACTTAAGCCAAAGTTAGAGGCTTTAACCCACTGAGCCACACAGATGCCCCTAAGCTAAGTTTTAATTAAGTGGTGACAGAAACAAAATTTAGTGACAAGAGTACCATTCTCTCTCAAATGTTTTTATTTCAGTATCATTTCAGCATACTTCCCATGCGACCAAAAGTTACTTTTCTTTCAATGCCTTAGTTTCCTAATAGGTAAAGTGAGATTACAATGGCATGTCTTGCATGGGGTTTTTATCAGGATTATATGAACTGATAAATGCAAAATGCTTAGAAGAGTACCTGCTTGCTCCCAGTAAGTGGTCTAGTAGAGCTGATCTTTGAAAAATGTGGGGGTTAGAAGCACTGATCCCTGAGCTTCCAAAAATCCACTGTAACCTTGACTCCCCCCAAAACTTAACTACTGATATCCTACTGTGGACAGGAGGCCTTACCTATAACATCATTCATCGAGGAGCACAGTTTTGTCTGTTACATTTATTAAATGCTGTATTCTTAAATAAAATAAGCTAGAGAAAAGAAATTGTTAAGGGAATCACAAGGAAGAAAAATACATTTTCATCGAAAAAAATCTGCGTCTAAGTGGACTGCCTAGTACAAACCCATGCTGTTCCAAGGCCAACGGTATCTGCTTTTATTTCCATTATACACTTATGCTTCATGAGTACTGTGTTATTATTCTAATAGTTTCTCTGGTGGGAAAAACCATCAAGAAGCATGGACAAATGCTTCATCTCATTTTCCTCAGCAACTTATGCTAAATGAGAACTTCTTGGTCTGGTCAACACACCCAGAGCCAACTTGGGTCTTTAAGGAAGGGAATAGTCTGTGTAGAGCTGATCTTTTATTTTTAAACCTATTAAGTGATAGCAAACATCTTTCATACACAAAGAAAAACCCTAGCTGAATGACTTGTTTCATTTATCAGTATCACTAATCCCCACAAGGGACATGAGAAAACCATTTTAGGCTATTATAGATACTACCTGGAATTTTAGATGAGAGTCTGAACTTTAGAAATTCAGCAGCACAATAAGGATACATGAAAAGCGTGCCTCTCCTGGATCTATAATAATTCTCTACTTATTGTTATTGGAGAGATGTATGGGTAGCACTGTTCCTGTACCATTCGTCTTAAAAGAATGGTTGGCAGACTTAAAGTGCTAAAAGAGCCAAAAAAAAAAAAAAAATAGCCAAGATGTATTCTGATTAAGCAAACTGCTGAGCCATATTTTGTTTCATGGAAACAAAAAGAGGTAGGCTTTTTTCTCCTTATCTCAATGTGATCCAAAATCCTTGTTTTCACCTTCTTCTCCCAGCTGCTTTGAGGTTTGGGCTCCTACCAAGAGCAGCAAAGCATAGGGAGAGGGAGTCCTCTTTTTCTCAGGAGAATGATGAGAGGGAAATAAGACAGTGATTCAGCAGGCCAGCAGGCATCCAGCGCATGGGGAACGCTGAGTCCTGCTCACTCCCTCATCCACCTGCTGTTCTGGCTGTCCCTGGATTAGTTTCTATTGCTCTGTGCTCTGCGACAGACTTGACAGTGGGATTCTGGGTTCCCTGCCCCAATCTCCCCCAAATCCTTGGTACTGACTGTATTCTGTAGCCTGCTGAGGAATATCAGACACTGCATGAGGAACACGGGGGACCAGAAGCATGGAGCTCCCTGTACCTGGGGCCCTCTGCTAGTGCAGTACAAAAGTTGACAAATAGGACCTGAAGTGTTACCTAATAGCAATGCATTAACATAACAGCATCAAAATATAGGTTCCTGCTACCAATATAGAATTAAACTGATTTAAACTGGTCAGGATTAATCAGAAGAGGGGGAAATAGAGGGAACTACCCAATAAAGAAGAGTGATCTAGTTGTTTGTATGTATGTATATATACATACATACATATATGTATATATATAGTTATATATAGTTACATATATATATATATATAGTTATATATAGTTACTCAGCATATTTGCAATGATACAGTATGGAAAATTTGCCACTCAGACATGGGCATACCTCCTCTCGACATTTCTCATCTGAACACAGAAAATGATTTGGATGACTATTTTTGCAGTTTTCCTAATGATGACATAGAACATTCTAGATGCATAAGAGAGAAGTTAATTTTCGATGTAGAGTAGATGCTTCAGGGCATTAGAGCTTGATTCTCTCAGGTTAAGAGAGGGTCCCCATCATTTTTGTACTTCAAAGATGTATCTTTTTTTTTTTTTAGTGTTTCAAGTTTTTATTTAAATTCTTCTTAGTTCACATATAGTGTAATGTTAGTTCCAAGAGTAGAATACAGTGATTCCTCACTTACATGTAACACCCAGTGCTCATCACGAGTGCCCTCCTCATCCCCATCACCCATCTGGCCCATCCCTCCACTCACCTCCCCTCTAGCAATCCTCTGTTCTCTATAGTTAAGAGTCTCTCTTTCGGTTTCCCTCTCTTTTTCCCCCCTTTCCCCCACATCCACCTGTTTTGTTTCTTAAATTCCACATACGAATGAAGTCATATGGTATTTTTCTTTGACTGACTTATTTTGTTTAGCATAACACCCTCTAGCTCCTCTTGCCATTTATGTCATTGCAAATGACAAGATTTCATTCTTCTTCTTCTTTTTTTTTAATCACGGAGTAGTGTTCCATTGTGTATATATACCACATCTTCTTTATCTATTCATCAGTCAGTGGACATTTGGGCTCTTTCCATAGTTTGGCTATTGTTGATAATGCTGCTATAAACATCAGGTGCAGGTGGCCCTTTGATTCAGTATTTCTGCATCCTTTGAGGAAATACTTAGTAGTGCAATTGCTGGATTGTAGGGTAGTTGTAGGTTTAACTTTTTGAGGAACTGTTTTCCAGAACGGCTGCAGCAGTTTGCAGCCTCTTCTCCCTTCGCTCCCCTTTCTCTGCATCCTTGCCAACACCCTTTGTTTCCTGTGTTGTTAACTGTAGCCCTTCTGATAGGTGTGAGGTGGTATCTCATTGTGGTTTTGATTTGTACAAATCAAAATCAAAAATTTTGATTTGTATACATTGTATGTCCCTGACATACACATATATTGTTGATGTTGATGTTGAGTGATATTATGATATCAGTGATATTGATGTTGAGTGACATTGAGAGTCTTTTCGTGTGTCTGCTGGCCATCTGGATGTCTTCTTTGGAAAGATGTCTATTCATATCTTCTGCCCATTTCTTAACTGGATTATTTGTTTTAGGGTGTTGAATTTGATAAGTTTTTTATAGATTTTGGAAACTAACCCTTTATCAGATATGTCATTTGCAAATGTCTTCTCCCATTCCAAAGGTTACTTTTTAGTTTTGTTGATTGTTTCCTTTACTACGCAGAAGATTTTTATCTTGATAAAATCCCAATAGTTCATTTTTGCTTTTGTTTTCCTTGTCTCAGGAGACATATCTAGTGAGAAGCTGCTATGCCCAAGGTCAAAGAGGTTGCTGCGTGGGTTGGCCTCTCAGATTTTGATGGTTTCCTGTCTCATATTTTGGTCTTTCATCCATTTTGAATGTATTTTTGTGTATGGTATAAGAAAGTGGTCCAGTTTCATTCTTCAGCTTGTTGCTGTCCAATTTTCCCAACACCATTTTTTGAAGAGACTCTCTTTTTTCCCATAGGGTATTGTTTCCTGCTTTGTTGAAGATTAGTTGACCATATAGTTGTGGGTCCATTTCTGGTTTTTCTATTCTTAAAGATGTATCTTTTCACAGATAGTAACACGGACAGCCCATGGGTGGGAATGCCTGTTTGGTCGGGGAGTAAGATATATATTTCCCTCATTCCCTGGCCCAGGGCAGGTTGCAGAGTTCATATAATTGTGAATTGTCGTTTGTTAATTCACTCAACAAATAACCATTCATCTCTTTTCCTTTCCTAGGCATGGTGCCAAGATGAGCAAGAAACAGATGCAAGCAAATAAGTGATGATCCTTGCTACATTGAGGAAAAACTCAAAGGAGCCAGGAAAGAAAGAAAAATAATGGATTTGGGAGCACGGGTGAAAGGTGTGTTGGGAGGTAGGCATACTTCCAAGAGGGATGGTTACTAAGTATACACAAACGTTGACCCAGCTTGGCTGATGCACCTATCTGGCAGGTGGTGGTATAGCCATTCAGGCAATGTTTATGCACTTATGCACAGAAAAAAAAACGTTATCTCTCTGCCTCACCGGTGTTTTATAAACACAAGCAATTCCTTCTGAGGGCCACTGCCTAGATGCTGGAAATAGCCTGGGACATAGCAGGCATGCACTCATGTTGGTTAACAACACTAATGAACAAATGAGAGGCACTTTTAGTACAATAGGATGTTGAGTTTATGATGTCATAAACTAAATCAGTTCCACATTTTGTCTATTTATCGTTGAATTTGGGTGGTAATAAAACATCTTCATTTTGTTCTTGATCTTATTTACTGAAATGAAAGCAATGAGAGAGACTGTAAACTCCTACAAAAGGTTGTACTTCTCTTTCCTATAAAAGGAAAAAGCCCTGCAGATTCTGACGTAGTGTGTGTTGACTTTAGTTGTGTTGCTTCAGTTCCGGAAGTCGTGAACTTCTGAAGTGATAACAGTCTCAGATACCTATCCTTAGAATGCTTTCCAATTCCAATTTATTTTTACATTTATTCCTATAATTTATTCCTATATTTAAAGACCTTGCAATATCTTAGAGCTTTTCTTTTATCTTAAACAACTCTAAGGCTTGTGACACAATTTCCCCCTCTACTTCTGAAGGCTCTGTGCTCTGTATAAAGCCATCATTTTGACATTTCTTGAAATTACTTTAGAACAAGAAAGATCACATATTTATTAATCTGGTAGAATGAGAGGTAAAGAATTAATTTCTAGAAGATCAACAATTTGAGATATCACTAAGACTGATGCATGATGGTTAATTTTAGTTGTCAGCTTGGCTAGACTATTACACCCAGTTGTTTGGTCAAACACTAGCCTAGATGTTGTTGTGAAGGTATTTTGTAGACATGATTAACATTTACAGTTACGATTGATTTTAGATGAAAGAGATTGCCTTTGACAATGTGAGTAGCACTTATACAATCAGTTGAACATCTTTGGGACAGAAACTGAGCTTTTAGGAAGAAGAAGGAATTTTCTCTCAAGACTGTAACATAGAAATCCTATCTGAACTTCCAGCCTGCTGGTCTGCTCTGTAGATTTTGGACCCAAGACTATGTGTATATATACATATACATAGATATACGTATATATATGTATGTGTATGTGTGTGTTTATATATGTGTATATATCCTATTTTATATATTATATATTTATGTATTATAAATATATTTATATAAATATATATTTATATATTAGATATATATATATCTTACATCTATCTGTTATGGATATATATCTATATATTCATAACTAGAAGCTTTCTGCTTCTCTGGGGAATCCTGATACAGAGTGTTTCATTCTCTCCTCAAGCTGTGTCTCCACTTGTACCAGGGAGAAATTGGTAACAGTTTCTAGACTTCTACTGCTTTATGGGAGATCAGAGGGTTGAAAGCAAGCCGAGACAGTATTCCACATTTCAAGCCGCCCCCTCCCAAAAGGAAAAGAGCTTGGAGCTGGGGAGAGGAATGCTGAGCACACCCATTCATATGATTCAGTGGTTCTATATTTAGCAAAACAGAAAAATACGGGGAAGATTTTGAACCTTCATAAACTCTTCTGGCTTCCTTCTGATAACACTGTATTTTATTTTATGCCGAGGCACATCCCCATCTTTATAAAGATTGTATTATGCTATTAGCATTAGCTAGGGACCTATATGAGAGGAGTCAGGGTGGGCCTCATGTTCTCAGGGCAGGGCTATTTATTTATTTAGTTAGTTATTTAACCAGAACTTTACATAATATTAAGGTAGCTGGAAGCTGGATTATTATTTCCAGAAGAATAGGAAAGACAATGTATCTCCACTGAGCTCCCACAAATGACATTCATATGAGAACAAGTTCACACATTTGATTCTCAGCTTTGCAAAAAAAAATTTTTTTATAAATGAGCCCATGACCTCAAATTATCCTAACAGATATGCCTGTAATGTAGCACAGGTAAGTGATATGGATGGCTCAGAATAGACTTATTCCCATTGCTGTGGAAAGCACTGATATGTTTTCCATAGATCTTGGGTTGGGAAGACCATCCTTCTGTACAAGAAAAGTAATGCTTCCCTTTAGTATTACCACTCTTAGACCAGCCTTGATCATGGATCTTGGGTGATTGAAAAAAAGAAAGATGTACATAGAAGTTAGTTTCTGGTACCCAAATATTCTATTGTAGTTCAATAAAGAGTGTTTATCTTATAGAGGGCATGTAATCATTTTAAACATATAAATTAGTAAAATTTTGCCTGCTAAAAGTATTAAGCTATTAGCCAATGGTACGTTCTTGCAGCTTCCATGGAGCTAATGGTGGGAATGTGTGATAACTGCTTAGGTTTGGCCTCTGAAGGTTATCAACCCAAATAATTGCCCACTCCCTCTCCCAGTTTACTTCATAATCAGGAGGCATCCCAATCCCATCGCTTCAATTGTAAAAGCATGCTGTACCACTAAATGAAAACTTCTGTGAGTCAGATGGGCCATAACACAAAATACAAACACAGATGCAAAAGTGCCACAGACACCACACTTTCTGAAGTAAAATGTGGTAGTTTTGGACTAGTTGACTGTGGCCATACCTTCTTTCACACTCTGGGCCTCCCATCCTGCAGAATTCTTGTCCCATGTTTTGTCAACCTGAATGGGCAGGGTTAGTTCTCTACTCTTTCCCTTTCTTCTTGGGATCTCTTTTCCATTCCTCTTTGTCCAAAACCAACTTTATTCCACATTTTCAAAAAGACGTGTCTTACCAACTTCTCATGTGTTTACTTTTTCTTGATTTATACAAGCTCTAAAGAGACAACCACAGACTTTCCATAGGGGACACAACCACTACTAATTAAACCTATACCTAGTTGCTACTCTCTTACTTGATGCCTGACAACAACATGACAAATGTTGAAATTTTACTATTCTAGAGTATGAAAGATTGCTTGAGGGGGTGGTGGTGGTAAAATGATTTGTAGATAAGAATGAATAATAGAACTGAAATGGATCTCAAGGTATCTAATTGCCCTAATTGCTTTCAGGTAGCTTCTAGACTAGCTCTGGCAAAACAAGTTTTATTTTGCCACAATCAGTCTAAATGATTGTGGATAACTGCCAGGAAACCCAGGTTTATATGAACTCTGTGTTCAAATCTAGGCTCGGGAATTGCCATAATTAATTAGTGATGTCTGCCATGGGTGAGGGCTCGGAGGGTGTGGACAGTAATGACACATCGTTTCCATGTTTTGTATAAAACCAACAAAGATGGAGAATTACTTTTTCAGTTCAAAATTACTTCAAACACTGAGAAAGTATTCCAGGTGAGAAAGACAGGGGAAAGGAACATTCATCTTGGTATAAATGAGGATGTTGACAAACAGCCATATTTTTTGAGTATGATAACCTTTCTGAAAAGTGCTAAAATATAATAGTGCTCTTGAGATGATGATGTGGACTGAAATAGAAACTTTAAAGGCTAACAGAGTGTCGTTGCCTGTTTTTCTAGCTCAGAAGAGCAAAATGCTGAGTGAAAGTGTATAGTAGAAGAAAATTGGCCTTCTTCACAACTGAGTGAAGATGCTCTTTCTACGTTCAGAAAACATTCTTGAAATGGACTTTTCAGTGATCTAAATTTAAACATGTAAATTAAAAAAAAAAAAAACATTTTGCCGAGAACCTTAGGAAACAACCATTTAGTGGGATTTGCCATTTAATAGAAAATCCATTTCCTTGTGAAAACCTAACTTGTTTTTCTTGGTTCAAATATCTTCAGAAAAACTTTTTTGTTTGCTTGGGTTGGAAAATGTCAATACCCTATGCTTTGCTTAGAAATAAAACAGAAGCCCCAGTAAATTTCTTTCAGAGAAGTTAGCCTGGAAATATGATTATATTATAACGAAGTCCCAACAGAATGTCTGAAGGACTAATGAAGTCTTTGGGCTTAGAATTCCATCCCTAAAATGTGAGTAGAGACAGCAATAATAATCATGACCACTGGGGCGCCTGGGTGGCTCAGTGGGGTAAGCTGCTGCCTTCGGCTCGGGTCATCATCCCAGGGTCCTGGGATCGAGTCCCGCATCGGGCTCTCTGCTCAGCGGGGAGCCTGCTTCCCTCTCTCTCTCTCTGCCTGCCTCTCCATCTACTTGTGATTTCTCTCTGTCAAATAAATAAATAAATAAAATCTTTAAAAAAAAATCATGACCACTTATTGAACAAGAAGCTATCATTTATTAGTATATGCCTGCTTGCTTTCTGACATCCTTCTTTCCTCTCCCCACTCCTCCTCCTCTTAGTTCCACAAATCCTGAGTTCCTGTTATGCTCCAGGAACTATACAAAGCTCAAGAAATGATATTAGGGATCCAGATAGACAAGGGTACTGATTGCACAGAATTTACACTCTAGTGGGGAAAAAGTAGGTATTCATCAAGTAATGACAGTAATGTGTTGTGTCAGGATGGACTGAGAGGTCTCTTTCCCCTTTGGCGGACAAAGGGGAAATTTGAGGACTAGAAAAAGAGTGATTTCAGTGTGCAACGAATTGCTGCTTTTTGATATGAGGAAAGGCAAGTGGATCTTTACTGTGAAATGTCCTGGATATTATTTTGCGAGGAATCGGGCCAGATTCATATTAACAGGAGAAATTGGACTTTTAAAAAATATGTAGATAAGCTATAGGTGTCTCTAGAAAGACATTCCACTTTATAGCTGTAATTTTTATTTTGCTGTAATGCACTAACTGCCAAGAAATGGCTCTAGACTCAGTTTCCCACTCAGTTTCTCTGTAATCTACATATAGGTCTCTCTTGATTTCGGGAGGGTGGTTAAAGATGATGAATGATACTGTGCTATTGAAGGTAAATATTTTTACTAAGCAAACTAGTTTGTCATGAACCTAGTATACCTTAAAGAGTTTTTATCAAAAGAGCATAATTTTGTGTTTTCCAGAGTTATATATTAATTTAAAAAACACAAAAGACTATTGCAAAATTAAAGATGAACAATCAAAGCCCATAGTTTCTTTAAAAAGAAAAAGATAACGGGCCACCTTGGTGGCTCCGTCAGTTGTGACTGACTATTGATTTCTGCTCAGGTTACGATCTCAGGGTCCTGAGATCAAATTCTAACTCACGCTGCATACTGAGCAGTGGAGCTCACAGAGAGATTCTCTCCTTCCCCCTCTGTCCCTCTCCCTCTGCTCTCCTCCTCTGTCACCCCCCACCCCACTTGCTCTCTCTTTCTCTCTCTTTTAAAAAAAGTAAAGAAAAGAAAAAGGTAATTGTTCCTAATGAAATAATCAATACATTTTGGATTAGTCCAATTTAAGAATATCCAAATATTCGACCTCAGCCACAGCAACATCTTCCTAGGAACATCACCAAAGGCAAGGGAAGCAAGGGCAAAAATGAACTATTGGGATTTCATCAAGATCAAAAGCTTTTGCACAGCAAAGGAAACAGTTAACAAAACCAAAAGACAACTGACAGAATGGGAGAAGACATTTGCAAACGACATATCGGATAAAGGGCTAGTGTCCAAAATCTATAAAGAACTTAGCAAACTCAACACCCAAAGAACAAATAATCCAATCAAGAAATGGGCAGAGGACATGAACAGACATTTCTGCAAAGAAGACATCCAGATGGCGAACAGACACATGAAAAAGTGCTCCATATCACTCGGCATCAGGGAAATACAAATCAAAACCACAATGAGATATCACCTCAAACCAGTCAGAATGGCTAAAATTAACAAATCAGGAAATGACAGATGCTGGCGAGGATGCGGAGAAAGGGGAACCCTCCTACACTGTTGGTGGGAATGCAAGCTGGTGCAACCACTCTGGAAAACAGCATGGAGGTTCCTCAAAATGTTGAAAATAGAACTGCCCTATGACCCAGCAATTGCACTACTGGGTATTTACCCTAAAGATACAAACGTAGTGATGTGAAGGGGCACGTGCACCCAAATGTTTATAGCAGCAATGTCCACAATAGCTAAACTATGGAAAGAACCTAGATGTCCATCAACAGATGAATGGATCAAGAAGATGTGGTATATATACACAATGGAATACTACGCAGCCATCAAAAGAAATGAGATATTGCCATTTGCGACAACATGGATGGAACTAGAGCCACAGTGTAAACAAATATAAGAATAATCTTGGTACTGTAACAGGATCCAAAATATACCTAAGAGGATAAGTAATAAAGAATAAAAACCTTACTTTTTATATTAAAATATTTTTATCCCAAGTTTATAACAAAAATGTAAGATTAAACATATTATTTTACTCTTAATGAATAAGATGATTTAAACTCTCCAATATTTTTGTTACTTTATAAGATAAAATACACTGAATATTTCTAGCATCACTGAACACATTTGAACCATTCATTCAACTATGGAGTACATCTCATGGGTATCCCTCTGAATGTTTAATAAGCTACCCTTTCCAGAAAACCATGGTCAAATGAATGGGGTAGGGGGCTGCTGCTTTAGAAGGAAAGCTCTTTGAGACAGTCTTATCTACTCCTGGTTTTATAATTGTTAAATAATTTTATAATTGATTAGAAGAATCTTAGAGAAAAGAATTATAAATTTTAATCATGCAGTTATTTGAGCAGGAACATAAAGGAATGAAACTGATCCTCTAATGGGGCCCATTGGTGGAGAAATTGCGTTGAGCTGGACACACTCGTCGTTGTTGGCTAATTCCCTCTTATGGCTAATAAATCACCAAGCAGTTAGAGGGCGTTCCTTGTGGAAAGTTGCAGAGAAAGACCTTGTTAGAAAGCAGGCCAGCGGTGCTAAGGCAGTGCCCTAGAAGGAGATGGCCTTGGAGTTTATGCTCTGTGTTCTCAATCTGCCTTTCAACACGTTGAGTTGTGGTTGAGAAAGTTAACCTCTGAATTATTTCATTCTGTACCTTCCTTTGAAGCAACAGAACCTTTAAAAAAAAATTGAATCCTTTAAAAACTATATTGTTAATAAAAATAAATTTTTAACTTTATTTCTTTATATGTTTTATATGTGCATGTATATATAACTTTGCATAAATGCATATATAGTACATAATTTTTGCATATGTGTGTATGTGTATATACATTTTGAATTTTACTTGGCTTTTCCTTCCTGTTCTTCTTCCTTCACCCAGTTCTTTGACACATGATAATCCAAAATAACCTTCTGTATATCGTTCCATGCTTACAAATCTCTCTCCCTCTTAGATATTTGTGGGGTTTTTGCTATTGTTTTAAGAAATGAGCTATTATGCCCACTTCTGTGCATTTTGCTTTTGTCACTCAATGGTTCCTATGGAAATTTCTCCAAGATATTTGGGTTTTCAATGTATAGGAGCATTTATCAACAATAACATATTACTCCTTTTTTCTTTTTTGATGTGTAGATTCATTATTTTACCTTTTTAAAATTTCCAAATTGGCTAGAACTTTCATGGTAATAATAAAAAAATTTTGGTATTATATATCATTCCATCTGTAATGTCTGATTTTAATTAAACTACTTTATGACATTGGGATAACAAATGTCTTTTCAGCATCTGTTAGTATGCTATAAATATTTTGATGCATTGTCAGATTCTATTTACTAACATTTGTTTTTAGTTTTGGCATCTATATCCATGAGGAAAATTGGTCTATTATTCATTCAAAAGATGTTTATTGAGCACCTGCTTTCTGTCATGTAGTAGTCTGGGTGTTGAGGCCACAGTATTTAAGCATAAACGTCCCCATTCTTATGGAGCCAACATCTAGAAGAAAGTTTTCTTTCTCAATGAAAAATCTGACTATCAGGTTTGTTTATGAGATTTGATATTAGAATAATTTTATCTTCCAAAAGTTAACTGGAGACATTTTCATCTTCTTCCTAGAAATGGAATAGATTAAATAAATATTTGTCTATTCTTTAAAAGATATCTAAAACATAGCTATGAACCCAGATGTTCTTGTGCTGTTTTGAATGGTGGACTTTTAATTTCTTTTCTGATTTTAGGGTCATTGGAATATTTATTTGAGCTTTCCTTTTCTTCTTAGATCCATTTAAAGAATTTGTGTTTTGCAGGAAAACCCTCTTTAAATGTATCTCCTTAGTTTCATTTTCTTAAAAATTATCGTAATTGCTCCTACATCTGTGGTTATATTTCTTTTCTTAATTTTAATATTGCTCTGTGTTTGCTCTCTTGTTTTGTTTTTTTTTTTTCAAGATCTGGTGAAAAAATTTATCTATTTTTTTTCCCTCCAAAGAGGGGTTTCAACTTTCTTTCTTTTTTTTTTTTTTTAATTCTCTCTAGTCTGTGTTTTCTGCTTTATTAGTTTCATTTTTTATTATTAGTTCTCTTCCTATTGTTTCTTGGCTCATGTTGTGTTTTTTCCTCTCCAGTTTCTAAGATTAGTTCTTAGACTCTTTGCATTATTTGTCCTTATTCTTTCTTTTGTAATAATAAAGGCATTTAAGAACATGCAGTTTCTTTGGAGTAAAGCTTAACATTTGTCCATAGATTCTACATGAATGGTTCTCCTTTTCTTTGCTTTCTAGATGATTCTGATTTCCCTTTTATTGTAATGCTCCTTTGATCTAGCACTTACTAGAAGTATGTTTCTAAATTGCCAGTAGTAATTCTTGTCACTTTTATATTACTTATTTCAAGTGTCATTGGCATATGATCAGAAAAATGCAGTTTGTAAAAAATCTCCAGTTTTAGAATCTGTTAAGGCTTTGAGTCAAGTACATGATTATTTTTTCAAAATGTTCCCTGAGTATCTGAGAAAAACTATATTCTCTACTTAAATATAAATTTTCATGTATAGACTCAGTGGTGTGCTGATAAAGTTGAACAGCCAGCTCTCTCTGGAGATGACCATTTGCAGTATTGGTAGCATTGGCGTTTCCAGGTATGTCCATGGCCACCACAGCCTGTATTCTAGCCACCAATGTGACATCACTCAGTATGTGGGGGCAGTAGACCGACTTACAACTGGCTCTCCAAGGCTGGTACCATCCAACTCCTGTGCCCCATTGCATAGGTCTATTAAATCAAGTTTATTGACTGTATTATTATATTCTTCTATCCTTACATACCCTTGATGACTAGATTCTGAGTCAACTGTATGACAATTGCATTTTTGTCTGGTTTTCCTTATATAGATAGTGGTTTTTCCTCCACCTGTTTAGCTGCCATTTTTTTTTTTTTTAGTACATATAGTCTATACTGATTTCCTTTTTATTTATTTCCTTTTTAAAGATTTTATTTATTTGAAATAGTGAGAGAGAGAGAGAGAGAGAGAGAACAAGCGGGGAGGGATGGGAAAAGGGAGAGGGAGAAGCAAACTTCCTGCTGAGCAGGGAGCCCAGTTCAGGCTGGACCCCAGGACCCCAAGATCATGACCTGAACCAAAGGCAGACACTTAACAGACTGGGCCACCCAGGTGCCCCTACAGTGATTTAGTGAATTCCTAAACTGTGCTTTTTATCAGTACTTAATGATTCTTTCAATTCTCTATAATGTTTTAACCTTAAATTTCACCTTATCTGGTATTCATATTGCCGTATCTGTTTTCTTTTTGTTTGCATTTGTCTGGTATCTCCTTGCTGATCTTTTCATTTCCCATCATGCTTTATCACAGTGTGTTTTCTGCAACTAGCAATATAAATACAATCTAGGCTGTCAGTCTTTGTATTTGACTAGGATACTTTGGTGTATTCATGTTAGGTATAATGACTTTATTTCTTCAGTCTTTGCATTTCATCACTCTGTTTCCTTTTTCTGGTTTTCGTTGATACTCATTCTGTTTCTTTCCCTTTGTTAATTTGGAATTGGTCCTGTATTTTTCCCTTTTCTTAATGATCCTCTCCCAGCAGATTAAACAATTTCCCTAACTATTTATAAGAAAATGAAGCTTTCACTGTGGGATGTTCTTTTTCTGCAGCTGCCCACACCCTACAGGATGAGACTATCAAATTACTTTACCTTTCACCTTTCTTTCCTCTCTTTCTACCATGAAACTTTTGGAGTCCTTTCCCTCTTTGTCACTCTCAATGTCTAGATTTTGCTGGGAATTTGTATGTGTTGGTGTTCTCCTCTGCTATTTCAAGCATCTCTCTTAAACCTTCTGTTGGACAATATCAGATTATTTATCCCTAATTTTTTATACCTATATCTTCAGTTCTACATGTATCTGTACCAGGATTTATGGACAAATCAATCAGGTTTATTTGTTCACTGTTTTCTTATTTTACTCTTTTTTCATTGAGGTTTCCTTTTGGTTTCACTTTTTATTTAAGTGAATGTTCTTGAGTATTTTCCTTAGATGGACTCTACGCATGATTCCCTCTCTGAAGTCTTGTACACCTCCATGGAAGGGTGATCATACGTTCATAGGGTATAGAATTCAGTTGCAGTCTTTGCTCTCATCAGTAGATTTCATTCTATTGTTTAACTTCCAATGTTCTACGTGCCAGTCTGATTTGTTTTCTTCCCATGTAGGTAGTTTTTTTTTTCTTGGTGGTGTTTAAGATTTTTTCTCTTTATCGTTACTTAAGAGATCATAAACTTTATGAAGCATGCCTAAAAATACTCCAGGCTTGAAATCAGAGAGGCTTTCAATCTTGTAGACTTAAGTCTTTCATTATCTCACAAATATTTTATTTATTTATTTGTCTAACTACTACTTCCTCTTATCGATCTCCCTTTGTCTTTCTCAAGTATCTGTTACTCATTTGTTAGGTGTTCTGGATATAGAGATTTTAAATCTCTAAACTTTTCCTTCTTAATTTCTATTTCTAGACTGTTTTCTCAGGTCTTTGAGATATTTCTTGCAGCCAGCTACTAATCTGGCTTTCAATAATGATCTTCCCCTCCCCCCACCAAAAAAAGCAAAATGCTACTTTTGTTTGATAAAATTTCTCCTTTAAATTAGCCCAAATCTCCAGAAGCGTGGATGAGTTTTGAAGTCACAGACACCAGGTGTTGGCATCCTCCCTCATCCCTTCCTAGCTCATGACTTTGGACAAGGCGGTTACCAGTTTAAAGCTCAAGTCCCTCATCTGTGGGGAAGGAACTGCTACCACCCATGGAACTGAACTATAACAGTGATTACATGATAGGAAATAGATACTTTTTGCAAGGTATTGGGTGATTAAAGAATGTTCCATAAATATTTAGGGTAATATTTGATTAAACATCATGTTGACTAATATAAAAATGAAGTCTGTGGGGGAAATCACAAGGCTTTTTTCAACATTAATTATGTGTTCTTGCTTTTGTTGCAGCTTTTCATAGAAATCTTTTAAACTTTGCTAATAAAATCATAATGCCTTACATTTGTATAATACTTGACTATTTATCTGTAGCTTTGGGACTGAAAACAGGTATTATTATTTTAATGCTCCTGCTGAGTTAAATGATTTTCCAAAGCTTACCGAGCTAACAGGCAGCATAGACAGCTGTCAAAATCTCTGAAGTAAAGCCATTTCTCCAGCTGACAGTCAATTCCACAGATATCAATAACTTATTATATTTTTAAAAAATACAGTCATCAAAGAGTTTCTGGATGGATTTTTTTCAATCAGTTATGCATTCAATGAGTAGAAATAAAAAAATAAGTATGAAAGCACCTTATTGTGTGCCCTGCATGCCTCAGAATGCTGAGGATAAAATGGAGAGCAAAAGCAGATATGGTTCCTGCTCTCGGGAAGCTTATAATCTAGTGAAAGGGATGGCCATTAATCAAAAAATCATATGCATACATGTAAACTGAGAGTTGAGAGAAAGTACATCTGACAAGGGGATTTGATATCGTCAGGAAGGTTAGAAAGGGTCCCTGAGGAAATAATGCTAGGGCGAGGTTCGAAGGAAGAGTTTCCCTTAGCCAGGCAAAGTAGGGTTAAGTGGAGAGAGGAGGCTTCAAGACAGAGGGACCAGCAGACACAAAGGCCCTGTGTTGGAAAGAAGCCCATCAGACTGAGAAACTGAAATTGGGCTGGTGTCACTGGAGCTGAGAGAGTGAAGGCAAGCAGGGGAGCTGCCAAAGTAAGTGGGGGGTCAGATGACATAGGATTCTGAGACTCATATGAAATATTTTGGTCTTTCTTTTAGAATAATAGAATGCCAATTAGAGTTTTGAGAAGAGAGAGAGAGAGAGTGTGTGTGTGTGTGTGTGTGTGCATGCACGTGTGCACACGAGGTGTGGATGCTCCTGACACTGTGGTTCCTTAGCAAACACCTCTCTGGCTAAGGTGGAAAGCAGACTAGAAGTCCAGAATGGGTACAGATAAAGCAGTCAGGAGACCACCGAGGATGTCAGTGAGAGACAGGGGGCAGTGAAGACTGAGAGGAAGGGGTCAGATCTGTGTGGTAATTAGAAGATTAAAACAATTGCCCCTGATGATGGATTATATAGAGAGGCTGAAGTAGAGAGGCTTTTAAGAATGAACTCTAAATTTCTAGCTCAGATAACTGGTAGATGATAGATGTCCTTACTATTGTAAGGACAACTAAAATAAGGCCAGATTTTGGGGGATTAAGATGATGAATTTGGTTGAATATATTCAATTTGAGGTGTCTTTCAAGCACCAGATGGAGATATGAAGTAGTAGTTGGCCGCATATGTCAGCTGCTCAAGGAATAGGACTAAAGATAAAACATGTTGAGTCATCTACTGTAGATGGTTATTGATATCGTGGGTGGAATTGGAGTAAGATTGTCCTTCCCATACTTTTTTAGACATTTATTTCTTAATTTGTTTTGACCGCTTAATTCAGGACACTAGGGAGCAGGGGCCAGCATAACACCCTGAATCTCCAGGATTAGCTCTACCTTCACAGATGCCAGTAGAGAGTGCCCAGGAACCTGTCTGTGCCAATGACATGTATGCTGGAGAGCAGTGAGGGGAGTGAGTAAAAGCAGGTAGACCAGATGGCTCAGCCCTACCAAGTAGCAGATACACAATAGACTTCCCTTCTACTCTGATACTATACTGTGAAGAGGGAAGGAAAGGGAGAATATTGAAATTAAAGAAAGATGGAAAAACTTCTCTGAATGTGAGTTTGAACTGACCATTTGTTCAAATGAAATTGTGACACTGAAGGAGACTTTTTAAAACTTGAGGTTAGATCACTTTGACTTGTCAAATTTAAGTATTTCATTTTCCCCTATGGTCTTTCCACCATGGGAATGAGAGCCTCACAACGATGGGGTTAGTTGTGGAACAAATAGAACTTTTGCTTGTTTTGTTCCTATTGTACATCCAATCATATTGTGCAAATCAGTGCCCTTCCACACCAGAATTTAAATTGTCTGGCCTCTAAGCTTGTTACAGACTTCGTTGTGTCTTACAGAGTTTACAGAGCTAGCCAGTGGCTGAGCTGGACAAGGAACAAAGCTCTTGTTATGATGTCTCCCCTCATGATTAAATAAAATCTATATTCCTTTTAAACATATGCTTTGGAGAATTTTATGTGTATTTCGTGTATTAGTTCCATCATGTGGTATAGCATAATTGATTTCATATATGAATAGTTTTAACTTTTGTGTACTTTTGTGTGCATGCATCCAGTAATTGGGGTCTGATATATATATATATATATATATATATATATATATATATATACACACACACATATAATGTCAAATATATACTATTTATTATAAATTGTATGATATATGTTATCTATATTGTCCTATATATTATATACTGTATGACTAATAAGTCTATATGTTTTTCCTTTGGTTTAGCTCTCAGCAGTTTCCAGCATCCAATAGCAGCAAAATCCAGAAGGATAAGGAAATCTCAGCAGTATTCGGATAGCAGTGATTAAGAATACTCAAGACAACAGAAAACTGAGGACAGTTGTCTCTACTCCTCACCTCATGCAAAGGGATTGACCAGGAAATGAAAAGCTTCAAAGCACTGGCCTTGAAAACATAAATCTGTAAATTATTTGCAAGCATTCTTCTTCAAGTGAAGGTCCTGCTCTCGCTGTCATTGTGCACCTGGGAGTATCCTCTGCGTGACCTTTCATCTGACTCCTGGCACTGATTCAGAGAGTCAACAAGCCAGCCTGGTCTCAGGCAATGGCCTGCACCCATCTATGCTCTCCTTTGACGGATCAGTTTATACAGCCCATGGAATTTCAGAAAAACAGAAGCCCAGGATTGAGAGATTGATTCTTCCGGATCACACAGCCAGTGACTGGGGACATATTTTATGCTGGAGTTCATATTCTCTGACCCCTGCTGCCTCTCCTGCCATGATGAAGATGAGAGCCTTGGACTAATATTGGGTTCACATCTATTTCCACACTGCTTGGAAAAGCTAATTAGCATATGTGAACTTCAGTTTGCTTATCTAGAAATAAGGGATGGTAATGCTTCTATGGCAGGGTAGTTGGGAGGAAGGAGAGGGCAGAGGTCACACACCCTTAGTGTGATATCTGAAATATGGTTAGGACCCAACCAATAACATTTGATTGGCACTGGTGTTTTAATTTTGCTATTCTTTATAATGCCTTCAGAGGAGAATTCCTTGGACCCTGCCCCCAAAGTTCCAAATTCTTAAAGAGATCAACACCTGTCCCCTAGCTTTCTGCAAATGACTTTTGGTGCTGATCGTATGAGTCATGTGGGTCTGGTGGGAAGCACTTCAGTGGACAGTCCTCCCTCACACTGGGTTGAGGACGCATGCCACTGTTTGGGTACAACATGGATTTCGTCAGCTAGTTCAAGCAATGACATTTTAATATTTTCACCAAGGGAAATGGAGACAAATTAACAGTATTTGAGTCAGATAAAACCCTGGGAGATTGGTAAGGGTTGTAGTGTTCCCGATAATTTAGTAAAATCATAAGTACCCTGAGAAGTTCTGTTCAGGGCACCAATTCTCATCCAGTATTAATGTTTAAATCTTCTGAAATAGGCATTGCACACTGAAGAAGCTTGTTCCTGCAACTTGGGTGGGGCATTGTGGTAGAAACCATGAATTTGGATGTCTGCCAGTTTTTCTTTCTTGAGCACTGTGCCCCTCACCCTGCTGCAGGAACCAAAGACCCGAGGTGGTGTGCATCAAGAATGCTATGCAGTGCACAAAAAGGGAGCCTGACTGGGTCAGAACTGGTCCCTTGGTTCTGTGGCTTAAAGGCTATCTCTGTGCTGTTTGGTGAGGAGGACCTGGAGACCAACATCAGAACACTAAGCATCTCTCTTTCCAGTGTGCCAGCTCATATCCTAGCAAGCAGCTCTGTCTTTACTGACACTGTCCTCTTCACCAAATCCTCTGGCAGATCAAAATAGAACAAAACAACACAAAACCTCATTGGAACAAGGGGTTTTGCTTAATGATTTCAGCTAAGGTGCTGACGCTCAGTGTGGGAGAAGCTGGTATATGGTCACCCTGCCCCCTCATAGAAAACAGTTTAATGGGGCTTCCTTCTGTCTCTGTGTGTGAGATACTACTCTTTTAAATCAGAATCCATTCATGGCTTGGTCTCAGCACTCAGGAGACTAAACTTCCCCTGACATTTTGGAAGCATGTTTGGAGTTTAATTTAATTGCATTTAATTGGGTCTCGGAGCAGCTCTAAACTTCTGAGACACCCCTGGAGCTCACTTGGGCTTCTGCCCCCCAGGAATTTACTTAGGCAGAATCCCTTGTAGGGGACTAACAGCCCACCAGAGTCATTTAACTTCCTCCTAAATGTAATGAAGGAGCAGGCTGCTGGGAGGGGCTTTCTGCCCATTTCTTAGCCCCCTTGAATCTAATACTGTGATTCTTAATCCTACCAGACCCACCACCTACTTATAGCAAGCATCTTATCATGTCCTCTGTACTATCCTAAAATGAAATTCCTGTTCACACAATGAAAACATTAATTTAGCATCTTAGCAGTAATATAGGTGAGAAATAAAAAGAAGGAAATTTCTACTAAAACGAGATGTGTTTCAATATGTAAATTTTCAAACACAACCTCCATGAAGGTGTTGCATACTGGGATTCATATTTGGAAACTCTGTGAATGCAGAGGCTGAAAAAAATGGGCTCACAGAATCTAGGACCCAAAACTACCATTTGTGCTGTTATTAGATAAGTCATGGTACCATCCAAAATGAACAACTCTGGGAAGTTTCAAACAATGGTAACTCTTTCTTTTGATTTACATGGTGGTTGGGTTTCTGCAAAATTAGTATCTTGCAAAAGGTACTTTGTATTTATAGGTGAGACAGAGTTGTGTTCTTGGCTCTGATAATTCCTCATGGCCCTCTGTGTGAAGTGATGTGTGAAGTTTGTGGAAAGTAGGGCAGTTGTTTGTTGGGTGGAACTGTCCCAGGAGTTGTGGGACATCTGGCATTTCTGCCTCTTCCCATCATTGGGGCAACCAGAACAGTTGATTGGACAAATTTTGCTCTTCATGGATTTCATAATTTAGAAATTAAATTGGCACCATTGAACCCATAACTCATACTCCCTGTTCTTATTGATGTGGCAGTATGCTCGGACTTCTGCAAAAAGTGGTGGGGAATTGTGTTTTTATTTTAATAGCCTTTCTAGTCTGCTGGTCTTTGTCCAGGTTGGAGCTCAATCCCCAGGGCACTTCCTTGAATTCTACCCTGTTATAAAAGGGCATTTCCACTCCCATCCCTGTCCCCTGCTCAATGTCTGCCTCCTTCCTGCCCTCACTGATTTGGTGCTGGCTCCTATGGACCACCACACAGGCTGAGATGGCCAAACCTGGTCATCCAGGTCAACCCCTATTTGATATTTTTTCTGTCCATTTCAGGAGAAGCCTTCAGACTAACAGTGGTAAGTTCTTTTTCTCGAGTCACAAATCTTCCCCTAGAAAGAAGCTATTAGCCATCAATAAATTGAGCCCAATGACAAATGGGATTAAAACAGGTCAAGTCCAGTACTTTATAGCTGTTATTTCTGGCAGTGGAGGGATGATGGGCATTTTAATTTTAAGAGAATGGGGTGCCTGTCAGGAGTGTTTCCCACTGCTTTGCTCTTCCAGTCATCCCCTTTTGGAATGGTCCTGATGGGCCAGCCTCCCTCCAGCTAAGCGCACACTCTAGTCCTTTCTGATCTGGCTTTTCCCTTGTCAGTCTCCTGTTTTGTGACTCTTCCTCTTCACGCTTAGACACCTGACAACGCCAAAAGGCTCAATGGTTTCCAGATCTTTACACAGGCACTCCCTCTTCTTAGGAGGCCTGATTCATTCCTGAAAATTGCAGCTCAGACAATGTCTCCCTCCTAATGCCATGCTTAACCACCTTCAACATTGATGTTAACCTCTCCATGCTGTGTGCACATACCACACTCCTTGTAATTCATGACTTAATCACTTGTCTCCCCATTAATCTGGGACATCCTTATGAGCCAAATCCATATCTTTTTTATTATAAATAAATTTTAATTATAATTACTTTAAATATTTTATTTATTTTTGTGATTGAGAGCAGTGGAGGATGGGCAGGGAAGAGGGAGAAGCAGACTCCCCGCTGAGCAGGGAGAGCCTGATGCAGTATTTGATCCCAGGACCCAGAGATCCTGACCTGAGACGAAGGCAGACACTTAATGACTGAGCCACCCAGGTGCCCTAAACCTTAATTTTTCAGAACAGTTTTGGATCTATAGAAAAATTGCAAAGACCGTGCGGGGAGTTCCCATATGCCCCAGCAGCCAGTTTCTCCTTTGCCTAACATCTTACATTAGGTAAAGTACATTTGCCGTAATGGATGAACCATTATGATACCTTATTGACTCGATCCATACTTTATTTAGATTTCTTTGGTTTTTACCTAATGTCCTTTTTTAGTTCCAGGACCAACCACACTACATGTAGTTGTTCATATCTCCTTAGACTCCTCCTGGCTGTGACAGCTTCTCAGACGTCCCTTGTTTCTGATGACCTTGGCAGTTCTGAGAACTGGCCAAGTATTGAACGTCCCTCAGTTGTGATTTGTCTCGGGTTTTTCCCAGGAGTCGACCGGTGCTGGAATGCATATAATTAACATGATTTATCAGTGTTACGATGAGCTTGATTGTTTGGCTGAGTTAGTGTTTGTCAGCTTTCCTCACTGTGAAGTGGCTGGCCTCCCACCCCTGTCCATTCTGTTTATGGCTCTTTGGAAAGAGTCATTGTGTGCAGCCCACACTCAAGGAGTGGTTTCTGCTGAGTATCTATATATTATTTGAAATGCTTCTACATGGTTGATTTGTCTCTTCTCCCCCATTTACTCGTATGTTTTTATACCCTTGAAGACCGAGTGCTTAGCTGAGGATTGAGTGAATGGTAGGTGCTTAATACATTTGATTGGTTCTGGTTTTCTAAGCAACCATTGTAAATCTCTCTCAATATGGACGTAACAATGCTAATAATCAGTGATAAGAACACTAAAATAGGAAATGTTGTTGTAGAAGCACTAGTCTACGTGTTTTTGCTCATTTACTCCTCACCACAATCCTGTCAGGATGGCACTATTATCACCAAAGAGAGTTTGTTTAGCTTATCTAAGGTCACACAGCTAATAAGTGGTAGAGACAAGATTCAGATCTACGCTGATTCCAGAGTGCACACTCTTAAAGCAAGAGAGGCTAGAGTGCCTCTTAGGGTTCTGTTCCAATTACCTTGGCCTTGCTCTGTTGAGCTTATCTCCTGTGAGAACAGGGCTCAGCATGCAGATAGTCCCCAGCTGGAAATCCTCTAGCAGAGTCTTCTTGTTTAGACCAAATGGTCCTTTAAATCTGTGAGGCCTGGGGCACGTGGGTGGCTCAGTTGATAAGTGTCTGCCTTTGACTCAGGTCATGACTCCAGGGTCCTGGGATGGAGTCTCTTTTAGGGCTCCCTGCTTGGTAGGGAGTCTGCTTCTTCCTCTCCCTCTACTCCTCCCCACTTCCACCCCCGGTGATCTTTCTCTCTCTCTCAAATAAATAAATAAAATCTTTAAAAAAAAATCTGTGAGTCCTGCAAAACACACTGGAGCAGTTGGGTTGTGGACATTGGGGAGGGTAAGTTCTCTAGTGAGTGCTGTGAATTGTGTAAGACTGATGATTCACAGACCTGTCCCCTGGGGCAAATAATACATTCTATGTGAATTAAAAAAATTAAAAAAACATTGTAAGAGGCTTTCCTTTTGAAGCTTTGGAACAGTGATTAAGTTCTCCAACTTATGGAGTCCAGACTCCAACGTTGTAACCTGGAAATGGTCAGACCATAATCAGCAGTTATGAATAGGAGGAACTGCCTGGGCTCATGGTCTTCATATTTTTCATACCTTAAAATAGGACGCATGGCTCCTTAGGGTTATAGAGGAGGCATAACAAGAATGCTTAGCTATTGGGATTTCAGGATAATTTGATAACTTATGCTAAGAATAGGCCAGAATATTTCACATTGGAACCGTGATAAGAAATCAGGATCTATGTCAATATTCTAGTTAAGTATGAGTTGGGGACATATATATCAATCTCAAACATCTCCCTTTTCTATGATGCATGAAATCTGAGAGTGATTGCTTTGGGTCTTGAATATCCTGATGCAAACTCAAATACAATGGATGGATTAATGCTTTTGTAGTCTGCCCCTTGTCTGGATTCCAGAGTAAAATCAGCCATTAAAAATGAGGAAAGGAGAAAGGAAAGATAGGAAGCTGATTTTTTTTGGCAACAACCAGCTGCTATTCTTTGGCAGAAAGGAATTATGGAATTTCGTACAATTTATCTCTGTAGAGTCTGTTTATACACTGAGTAATAATACCTCAGAATAGAATCTGCTCTAAGCTCAGAGTTTAAGAGGGAATCTTAGCAGTTTATTTTTAACTCCATTTAAAAACACAATAAACAACATCTCCCAAAGCACGATCTTATACTTTGATTTATAGCCATAAGAAATCTAAGAATACTCCTTTTGAGTCACGGAGTTCCTGGAGACCAAGAATTGCAAAGATTTCAAACCACACATTAAGCCTTGCAGATACCCCGATGGAACAGGCCAATCTGTTTGTCATCCAGTAAATGTGCTAAGCTCCCACATGTGCCAGCAGCTAGAGTCAGCTCAGATGAAAAAAATACTTTATGAAAATTACTTGTTTCCCTTCTTCTTTAGGGATGTTTTCTGGCGGAGATGATGTTCAGTAGGCTATCCTAGTTGTGGCGTGTAACCAGGCGCCCCATCACAACCTTCCTGGCAGCCAACATTGCCCAATAACGAAGGCCACCGTTTCACCCGGAGGGAGGGTCATGGTCCATTTCTTACCAGCTTGCTTGCAGGACAGATTTCGGCCATCAGGAAGGACGCTTCGCTGAACTTTTCTATGTGGTCTAACGGCAGGCTCTTCTCTGAGCACTTCAGGTGTATTAACTCTTTTCATCCTCCTAACATCCTCAGGATACTATTATTTCCCCCTATTTATAGATTAAAAAAAAAAAAAAAAAAAAGACCACCGTGGAAGCACAGACAGGTTAAGCAAGGTGCCCAAGGTTGCACAGCTCATGAATGATAAAGAGCCGGAATTTGGGGGCGCCTGGGTGGCTCAGTGGGTTAAAGCCTCTGCCTTCAGCTCAGGTCATGATCCCAGGGTTCTGGGATCAAGCCCACTTCAGGCTCCCTGCTCATCCGGGAGCCTGCTTCCAAACCCTCTCTCTGTCTCTGCCTGCCTCTCTGCCCACTTGTGATCTGTCTGTCAAATAAATTAATTAAAAACAAACAAACAAAAAGAGCTGGAATTTGAACTGAGATAACCAAACTTCGGAGCCCATGCTCTTAACCAAGACATTAGACTGCTTTAGTGTAATGTCATAAGCTAATAGAGTTTCCTTGCTACAGAGACCTCCGCTCTCTATTTCACCGGCTGGCGAGACAAATTTGGTGAGAACTGCAGCTGCTCTAGTTATTCAAGTTCTTCTAGAAGTCTGTGAAGTTTATCCTGCCAGGAAAAAGGAGTGGGACTGCACATGAACATCAGAACATTTCAGAGGATTCCGGTACCCTAAAAATAGTCAGAAATATAGAATAAGACAAAAGTATAAGGTTGTCTTTCACAGTGTTAATTTATGAGGTTTGGGGCGTCTGGGTAGCTCAGTTGGCTGAGGCTCAGGCTCTTAATTTGGCTCAGGTCATGATCTCGTGCAGCTGGCTCTGTGCTCAGTGGAAAGTCTGCTGGAGATTCTCTCTCTCCCTCCCCCTCTGCTCATCACTCCCACCCCTCTTCCCCTACTCATGGGCTTGCTCTCTCTCTCTCTCAAATAAATAAATAAATAAATAAATCTTTATAAAAAATTTATGAGGTGAAAAAAGAGGAATAAAATTGTGAGTTGGGAAATCAATTTAACTTATTGGAATCAATTTAATTTATTTAATTAAAAAATAGGGATATCATATTTATCATTTGTCAGGCATTGTTATAAGTAAATATTAGTTCATTTAAACCTCAGCAAAATCCTATGAAGGGGATATCATTATCTTCAGTTTATAGATTTAGTATCTGAGGCACAGGTAGATTAGGCAATTTATCCAATGGGACAGAATGAGGAATTTGGCCCTGGAGTCTGGCTCCAGAGGACAGGGCTTTAACCACTTTGCACCTGAATACTTGGAAGCCCTATAATTGTGTTTATTTATTTATTTATTTATTTTAAACAATTTTGCTGTTTGTTTTATTTTTCATTTTTCTGTTTCCTTTTTTCTTGCCTTTTTGGGAATTACTTAAATCCAATTTTGATTTGTTGATAGTGTTTTTGAGTGTTTCTTTATATATAGTTTTTACAGTGACTGCTCTGGGTATTACAGTAGATGCACACATCACTTACCACAGGCTATGCATGTCCACATTTATCAGTTTGACTGGACCACAGAAACCTTACCTCCCCTTTCTCTCTCCCACTACATTTGTCTTAAATATTTCGTTTATATACATCGAGAACCACAGCATGCATTGATACAATTTTGCTTCCACCATCTAACAGAACTTAGAAAACTTAAGAAGGAAATATTACTGCACTTACCCATGTTTTTTATTTTCCTCTGTTCTTTCTTCCATCCTGCTTTTCAAAGACTCCTTCCCTTATCATCATCTTTCTGGTTAGAGGGCTTCTGTTAGTCATTCTTATATAGTTGCTCTGCTGGCAGCCAAGTTTAGTTACTCTTCATCTGAAAATATCTTCATTTCTCCATCATTCGTGAAGAATTTTTTTTGCTAATTATAAAATTCTGGATTGACGCTTGTCATTCAGCATCTGAAAAATGTGGTGTTGATTCCTTCTGGCCTTCATGGATTCTGAGGAAAAGTCGGACTCTGTCTAATTGTTTTTTCCTTACAGGTATGCATCATTTCTCTCAGGAGACTTTCAGGGTTTTGTTTTTTGTTTTTCCTTTGTCTTTAGTTTTTAGATGTTTAACTATGATATATCTTGACATAGATTTCTTTGGGTTTATACTCTTTGGGTTTCTTTCACCTTCTTGTATCTGTAGGTTTATGTCTTGCCAAATGTGGGAACTATTCAGCCATGATTTCTTAGAATATTTTTTCAACCTGCTCTCTTTCTCCTCTTTTTCTAGACTTCCATGACATGAATGTTAATCTTTTGTTATAGTCTTCCACGTCACAGAGGAGGCTCTATTCATCTTTTTTTTTTTTCTTCTCTCTGTTTTCTCTCTGTTGTTCAGAATGGGTAATTTCTATTGTTTCATTTTCAACTTTATCAATTCTCCCTTCATCCTCTCCATTCTGCTGTGAAGTCCATCCACTGAACTGTTTATTTATCGTGTGTTTTAGTTCTAAAATTTCCATTTCCTTCTTCTTTATATCTCCTGTTTCTCTTCTGTGATTTCCTATATTTTCATTTGGTTCAAGAATGTTCACAGGCTCATTGAAGTGCTTTGATGATGACTGCTCTAAAATCCTTGTTAGATAATTCCAACATTTGTGTCATTTGGTGTCGGTGTCTGTTGATTTTCTTTTCTTATTTGATTTGAGATATTCTCTGTTCTTGGTATGCCTGATTTTCTGTTGAAATTTGGACTTCTGCAGTGTTACAAGACTCTGGGTCTTATTTAAGTAGTTCATTTTAGAAGACTTTTTTTTTTTTTAAGGAGCCCTATGCAGGTCTTGAACTCATGACACTGAGATCAAGACCTGAGCTGAGATCAAGAGTCAGATACTAAATCAGCTGAGCCTCCTGGGCACCCTAGGAATTTTTTTTTTTTTTTTTAATACAGAGACTCAGGGCTCTAAGCAGACAAAAATAAAGCTGTAAGTCCTCCTAAAGCTTAGTATCATTATTTGTACCATGTCATTCCGTGACTTTCTTTTTGCAAAACAAGCTGCAATGTCTGCCCAGATTCAATAGAAGGGAAACTAAAACTCCACTTCTGGATGAGGAGAATGGCAAGGTCAATACAAAAGGGCCTGCACAAGGGGAGGGATGACTGTGGCCATCTTCGACACAATGTGACACATTAATAGTTATTTTGCCTTATGAAATTATGGATTACTCTTATTTTCATCAATTTTTTTCTGTGTTTTTCTGGTTTTCCATATTAGTGCAATGCTCCCTTTAATGGTAGAAAAATATATGTCAAAACACCTGAAAGAAGTCATGCAAGTGTCAAATTATACTGTGTAAGTGGAATTCAGCAGTTGTGATCTTTGCTCTTTAAAATTGTAAAATGTTTGAAAGTGATGTCTGGGAAGATTTCAAACCCTTGAAAGTGGTGATCTCTGCTGTGTCTTTTAGTTTGATCATCCTCTTTCAAGCCTGAGAAGACATTACCTGTGTACCTGTCACCCTTGTCTTTACACAGCCTCAGGCAAGGGAGAACACTTGCAGCCTTCTCACCTACAGGGCTGTTGGCCTTTGGAAGATTACAGATTACTCTGAGTACCTCCCCTTCCCCATTCCTCCATGCATCTTAATGGCACAGGTAGGAAAACTGTTTGGTTCTCTGTTGCCACATAACTACCATGTCCATGCAGATAGCAACAAGTCTGTTTTCTTGGATATGCTCTGAGAGAGGACAAGGACATAAGAGGGATACTCCAGCATTTACTTATCAGGTGAATTAGGGCTCTTTACGAGGCCGAGAAGCTCGTTGAGCACGGAGACGGATTACACACAACAGTGGATGTTAGAACATGTATGCTGAATTGGATTTTAAATACTAGGATGAAAGTCCTCTCCTTGAACCTGTGAAAGAAAGACTTGGGAGACCTTATCTCCCTCATCTTGAATAATTATGGCACCTTGTGTTAATGTAGCAGCATACAGTTTTCACCTCACTCTCCTGTTCCCCATGACCTTCAGTGTCTTCTCCATAAAATGGGAATAATGATATCTATAATCCAGAATATTAGGTAACAACTACCACTTTAGGTAGATATTAAGGATTATTATTTTTTAGAATTAAAGGTGATGAAAAATGTGAAAGGAATATTTCAAATTTTATAAGATTCCGATGTTAACTATTAACATTCTTACTCTATTGAGGCACAGTGTGTACCACTTCCTTTTCTGTCTTTGTTTTTCTCATTTGAAAAGGAAGGAACTGAGATTTGCAGAAGTTAAGCAATTCACCAGATAGTTAAATGGTAGACTTTGGCTTAGACCTCCATCTTGAGGCTCTTATTTCAGTGATCTTCCAAAGACTGTTGTTTATATCATGGGTCAGCAAATCACAGTCCATGGATCAAGTCCCCACTGCCTGTTTTGTAGTGAAACACAACCTGCTCCTGTGTTTAAGGATTGTCTGTATCTGCTTTCACATGACAATGGTAGGTTTGAGTGACTGCAACAGAGACTAGCCCTGTGAGGCCTAAAATATTTATTACCTGACCTTTTACAGAAAAAGTTTGCTGACTCCAACTTTTATTGTCATCCCAGATATTATAGAATCAGCGCCCACAGAGAATGATATTCTGGAGTTCTTGAATAACATCAGCAGGTGCCCTTTTCAGCTCTTCACCCATCAAGGTGAGCCAATGGGGACCTTTAATTTCTACATTTTCTCCCCAGGAGAAAGTTGGGTTCTCTAAGTGCCCGAAGCATGTATTCCTAGGAATCCCTCTGGCCCTAGCTTCATTAAACAACACAGGAAGGAAAGCCACGTAGAAACAAGTGGCTCAGTATCCTCACATAAGGGAGGACAAAACCAAGACCTATGGAAGGAAAGCAACTCCCCTCAAGTTAGGAAACAGTTGGTAGTTCGATCAGAGCCCAGGGATCCTGACTTCAAGTGGTTCTGTCACACTAAAAACTGAACTGGACTGAATTCCAGTTCCCCACCTGTGAACTGCAGGTGTGAATTTCCATCCATGTGTTTTGTGCTGGGTCTGAAAAGGCCACAGAGAGACTAAATGAATCACAAGACATTACTCAGAAAGTTCACCTTAGGCTCTGGAGCTCTCAAGCTTAAATATATAGACCAAGCATCTCCTTGTTTTCCTAAGAAAAATTACAAACCAAAAAATAGCTTATACTATTCATGGGTCTGTTTTTGACCTTGATTTCCCTCATCCCCTAATTCCCTCATGACTAAACATAGTGTTGATGTTACTGTCTGACCCACTGTCATGGAGGGCTCAGGAGATCAGACCAAGCCTGTGACAGCTGTTCAAATAGCATTGAGTAAGTTTACGGAGGGAGGAGTTCATGGAGGAGACACGATGCTCCTGCTCTGGTTTCAGAGTTTCTTTGTGTTGTCTCTGGGTGAAGAGCAAAGTTTTAAAATTTATTGATTCATCAGTTATATAGAGTTTGTATTGTTCTGTAAGTGACAAAAACAAAAACAAAAGTCTTGTCTTAGGGGGAAGTTAACACAAGGGAAATCATTGGATTGATGGTGTTTTATGGCTGAGTTCACCAGCATAAAGAGGTTTTTCCCCTAAAAGTAATTAAACTCAGCAAGGCTCTCCACAGGAATCTGTCTGGAACCACAAAAATGAGCCAACAGGAAAGCAGGTAGGGTATCAGAAAAGGTCATGGCAAGGACATAGCTAGGGAAAAATATCATTGGATAGGCCATTTAAAAACAATAATGACTTTGGGATCTAACCTTTGTGTGATGTTGATGATAACTCCCAGGACTGGGCATGGAACCTGTTTTCTGTCTGCTTAGCATCCCTTCTGTTGTTCTCAAAACAGTGCTTCCTTCCCTTAGGGAGCTCACTCTTTTCACTGCATCTGACTTGAATGGGGTTTTCCATTACAGGGCTCTTTACCTTTGATCCAATGTAGTCAAATGATCCAAACAAACTAGGCCAGTTGGGTTATTTCTCCCAGCAAGTCACATCCTGAACACAGAAGGTGGGTGGGGCAGAGACGCACTAGGAATGCTCACTCTGTTGCGGAAACACCCAAATTACCCTGGGTCTAGTCCTTCCCAGGTTTGGTTTTGTCTCTTCAGTTTTTTTGTACTCACTCAGTATCATTCCAATGTGTGTGTGTGTTTTTGCTTAAGCTAGTTTTCTATTTTTATCGCTTTTTAATTGCTTTTTATTGCTTATGGGTGTTTAAATGTTATCAAGGGACACAAAATTACTGGGCTTAACATATGTTATCTTACATATTTAACAAAAACGCCATCTATTATTATATAGATAGGTTAGGTATACGTTATTAATTCTGTTGCATTCATGAAGGAATTAAAATTAGAAAGAACTGAGGTATATTGCCAAGGTTTATGCAGGTAATAAGAGAAAGACCCAAGGTTAGAGTTCAGGATTGTCAGATCCTGGGTCCATGACACCGTAGAGCCAATGAGCGCAGGATGAAGCTGATGGAAGGCATGGAAAGCCTGCATCACAGGAGCATCTGGGAGAGTTTCAGGGAAGGCACTTGTGCTGTAAGGACCAAGAGCCTAACATCGATCCTTCACCTCTCCACCCCTTTTTGATTTCCTGAAAGCAGTCCGATTTTACCTGGTAGATGTTAATTTTGGTATCAAAGGGTTCAGGCTTGTTTCACAAAGCCAAAAAATATGTCACAGGCAAGGAAACTGAGCTTTAGGGATGTCGACTGAATGTTGACATGTAACAAAATCACAGAGCAAGTTAGTGCCCAGATCGGGGATCAAGACTAGGGCTTCCTGACTCTTGGGAGAGTACCCTTTCCAGTTCCCCACATAGCTCTGACCTCCTCGAGTACTCTGGAACCCATGGCATGTTATCTTTTCCCAAAACAGTAGAGTGGAGTTGCACCAGATACACATTTAACTTTTGCGAATTTAAGTGTTTGAACACTTGGCAATGGGAAGAGACAGGAATAGAGAAAGAGCAAATTTTAATACCTCAAGTGATTCCATCTGTCAGTCTGGATTATGAGCCAAAAGAAAAATGAGATGGGTAAGTATGATGATCTTCCAGTGGGTTTCAGGTCTCTTGCATCTCTAATAGCGTGAGCATCTAACCATGTACCAGATACATGGCCGTGTGTGTATGGATCTTTTTTATTCAACATGGACTCTAAAACTCAGTCCAGCCATGGAGACTGACTTCTGTCCCTCCCAAACTGTAGCTATCTGTATAATATTGGAGGACAAAACTGATTCTAGTGGACTTCCTGACAGCTGGTGTTACAATTTATAGACAAAGACATTTTCCAGGATAATTTTGACTGTAGTATTATTTGCTTAATGTCCTGACTTTAGAATTTCAGGCCCGTTCAAGGTACAGTTCTGTGCCTCACCATCGTGGGAGGCGGTGGAATAGAGTGAAACTGCAGGATAGGGGCTCTGGTGTCGGAAGGGTTTACGTTCATAGACTAGTTCCATGTGTGATTCTGAACAATCCATATCCTCAGATTATAGGGAAAAAATTGCTAAATTGCTGTAAAATGTTTAGAATACTTCTGTCTATATTAAGTGCCTAAATGCAGTAGCTATTATGATGGTTATAATGAAACTCTTCCAAGAAATGTTGTAATATTAGCTAGATAGAGTAAAAATAAAAAGCTGGTATTTCTGACTTTTAGTTCATGTCCTTTATGTTTATCTTTATTTATATTCATAAAATGAGGAAGTTAGTTAGACCAAAGACTCTTCCCAAAGAACTATACCCTCAGATTTCTGTTTCAGCTATTTGTTGTCTAACTATTCACGTAGCAAACCATCCCAAGCCTTAGTGTGTTAATAATACAAATATATTATATATAATACAAATTATAATACAAATATATTATATATAATATATATGAAATATATATTATAATACAAATATATTTGCAAGTCTGCCAGCTAGGCAGTTCTGGACTCTATGTCCAGCTGTGGTTTGGACAAGCCACTCTGCTTATCTTGAGTAGATTCTTACAGGCATGATGATCAGCTGGGCATAGGCATAGATAGGCATAGGAAAATTTGGGGTACTACAACCGAACTCTCTTCAGCAGACTAGCTAGGGTTTGTTCGGTAGTGACTGGATTCCACGAAAAAGAGGGGAAGCACACATACTTGTATGTTGAGACTTAGGCTCAGAACTAGCACAACATCATTTTCTCCATGTTCTGTTACCCCAAGCAAACCACAGGACTGGCCCAGATTCAAGGGAGGGAAAAAAGAGGCTCACCTTTTTTTTTTTTTAACTTATTTATTTGAGAGAGAGAGAGAGAGAGAGAGAGATCATGCACAAGAGGGGCAGCAGGAGAGGAAGAAAGACCCCACGCTGAGTGTGGAGCTGATGCGGGGCTCAGTCTCACGACCCTGACGTCATGACCTGAACCAAAACCAAGAGTCCATTCAACCAATGGCACCAGCCAAGTGTCCCAAGAGGCTCATCATTTTGATAGGATATGCTGCAAAGTTACATTTTAAAAAAAGCATCGGTACAATAAGGAATATAACTGTAACTAATTTTTAAATCAACTTTTCATAACTTCAGATATCTGAGTATCTGTGATTAGGCTCTGATGTGTTCTCCAGACAATATTTTTGTCTTCTCTGAGGGAGAATTCAGGTTTTCCAGAAGGTTCATGGTGACTGACACATGTAGGCCACCTTGTTTTCCTTCAGTTAATTTTCCCCTGAGCAGGATTCCTGGGGTTGAAACAAGGTTTCTAACAGATAGTCCTTTCAGAACTTGACCCGGAGAGGCAAATATTTATTTCAGATTTGGAACAAAAATCCTTCTTTTTATTTATAGAATCATGACCCTCTGCACATGTCTTGAAATTACAAATGCATTTGTCAATTAGGATTGTACAAAAAGGCAATTATTGCCCCAAATAATGATAGGATTATCATTATTCCTCCTCATGATCATCAGAAGGGGGAACTGTGGCAAAGAATACTACTTTCAATAGCTACGATATAATTTTTGTTCTTTTCCTTAGCAGTGGTAGAGATGGTGGTTGTGATAGGTATGTGTGAACAAATAAACTTAGAATGTCTTGCAAATGTTCTCTGAACAGAACAGAGGCTTATTCTCATTAGATGTCAACCAAGAGGTTTGTAATGTTCATGTGGCTGCTGTTGCTGTATAGTACAGGTGCTGGTGATGAGGATGAGGGGGCCACTAGCTTTCTAGTTCAAGGATAGAGGGTGACCCTCTGATGCAATGTGACAGGATTGCAATGGGTATGGCAAGTACAAGTACAAATAGCTCTATTAATTGCTCAAAAGAGTAGAAAATACAGAGTCTGTAGTCATGTTCTTTTGTTTTTGTATTTTGAAATTTATACTGAATTATATAGCACATACACAGAAATGTACACAGGTCATTAATATTCAGTTTGATAAATTTTCTTTGCATGAACACCATTGTATGATCAGTACCTATATCAAGAAACAAAAAACCTTATAAAAACCTTATAAGTACCTATATCAAGAAACAAAAAACCTTAAAAGCCTCTTTTATTCCCCTCCTAGTCACTACCAATCCTCAAAAGTAACCAGGATGCTGTTTTCTAAAAGCATATTTGGTTTTGTCAGTTTTTCTGCTTTAAATAGATGTAATAATACAGATTTTTTTTTTTTTTAGATTTTTTTTTTATTTATTTATTTGTCAGAGAGAGAGAGGGAGAGAGAGCGAGTACAGGCGGACAGAATGGTAGGCAGAGGGAGAAGCAGGCTCCCTGCTGAGCAAGGAGCCCGATGCGGGACTCGATCCCAGGACGCTGGGATCATGACCTGAGCCGAAGGCAGCTGCTTAACCAACTGAGCCACCCAGGCGTCCCAGAGAGAGAGGAGGAAGCAGGCTCCCTGCTGAGCAGAGAGCCCGATGCGGGACTCGATCCCGGGACTCTGGGATCATGACCTGAGCCAAAGGCAGACGCTTAACCCACTGAGCCACCCAGGCGCCCCTTCAGATTTTTTTTCCACCCAGTTTCTTCTCTTCAACATAATGATTCTGAGATTTATCCAAATTGTTGCATCTATCAGTAGTTCTTTCCTTTTAATTTCTAACAAATATTCCATTGTATATGGATCATTCATGATTGTTTTCCCATTCATTTGTTGATGAACTTTTGGGTTGTTTCCAGATTTTGTCTATTATAATTAAGTTACAATGAATGTTTTGTGCACAAGTCTATGTAAGAATTTATATACATATGCTTTTGTTGGATTAATTCCTAGAAGTGAAATTGTTGGATATCATGGTAAGTATACATGTAACATTTTAACAAATGGCAAAAGTAGTTTTACAGATCAATTGTATTGTTTTACATTCCCAACTGAAATGTATGAGAATTCTAATTACTCCATGTCCTTGCCAATACATGGTATGGCCAGTTAACTCTAATTGTAGCAATTCTCATGAATATATGTTTCATTGTGGCTTAAATTGCATTTTCCTGATGGCTAATGATGTTGAGCTTTTTAAAAATATACTTACCATTTGTATATCTTCTTTGGTGAAATCTATTGCTCATTTACTTATTAGACCATTTGCCTTTTATTACTGAGCTGGAATAATTTTTTTTTAAATTTTCTGGATACAAGTCTCTTGATATTTCTGTTTTGAGAGTTTTCTCTCAGTCAGTAGCTTGTTTTTATTTACGTTTTCTTACTGGCAGCTTTTAAAGAGGAAATGCTTTTCATTTTCACTAAGTCTAACTCATAAATTTAAAATTTTTATGTTGCATGCTTTGTGTTTCTATATAAGAACCCATTGCCTACCCCCCCAAAAAAAAACAGCATTAATCTCCTTTTCCCTTGTATAAGTATTATAATTTTAGACTTTATATCTAAGTCAATAATCTATTCCCTGAATTTTCAGTTGGCAAAACTACTATTACTGTTTATTAAAATGTTGCATGTATACCTACCATAATATCCAACCATTCTACTTCTAGGAATTAATCCAAGAAAAGGATATGTATATAAGTTCTTAAATAGACTTGTGCACAAAAAGTTCATAGTAGTTTGTGGTGTGAGACAAGTATCGATTTTCATTTTTTTCCTACATGGATATCCAGTTGAGTAGTAATATTTGTTGAAAGAACTTTCCTTTCTCCTTTGAATTAGCTTAGAAATTTGCCAAAATCAATTAATCAAATGTATGTAGCTCTGCTTCTAGAACTAGTCCATTAATCTGTATGCCTATCTTTTTTTTTTTACCAATACCAAACTATTTTCTTCATTGTGACTTTAAAGTAAGCTTTAAAATTGAGTAATTTCTCCAGGTTTACTTTTTTAAAAAATTTGTTTTGATATCTGGAACTTTTATATTCCCTAATAAATTTTAGAATTGGCATGTCAATTTCTGTAAAAATCCCATTGAAATTTTAATTGGGATTATATTAAATCTATAGATCAATTTGCTGAGAATTATTAGCTCTATAATATGTCTTTCAATCTATGACCATATCTTTCCATTTTTTTTTTTTTAGAAATTCCTTAATTTCTCTCACAATATTTTGCAGTTTTCAGTGTCAAGATTTTGGGTCTCTTTTGTTAGATTTATTCTTTTATGTTTTTTATTTTTGATATCACTGTAAATGGAGTTTTTAAAAATTTCACTTTGCATTTATTTGCTGCTAGTATACAAGAATATAATAGATTTTACAAATAATAGCCTTGTATCCTATATCCTAGGCAAGTGTTTTTATTGGTTCTACTAGTAGTTTTATAGATTCTTTGGGATTTTCTATATAAAAAATTATATTAGCTGCAAACAGTATTAATTTTTTTTCTGTTCCAACTTTTTTATATAATATATTATATAATATATATTATATATATATATTAAATTTTTCTATCTTATTGAAATAACTAGGAATTCCAGAGCAATGTAGGATAGAAGGGGTGGAAGCAGGCATCCTTCCTTTGTTTCTGATCTCTGGGTAAAATAATTTGCCCTTTAACCATTAAGGATGTTATTACTTGTAGGTTTTTCATAGATGTCATTTGACATTATGGTAAGAGGGTAATAGATAATAGAACAGCATGGTGCACTATTATTCCTACTTTGTTCAGGTCTTTTATGATGCATAGTATTAATCGTTTCCATACAAAAGGATCATATGGTTTTCTGCTTTTTTAAAAAATGCAATGAATTACATGGATTGATTTTTTTAATGTTAAACTAACTCTGCATTCCTGGTATAAATCCTATTTTGTCATGATCTAGTATCCTTTTTATATAGTTTTTGGATATATTTGCTTATATTTTCTTAAGAACTTTACATCTATATTCATGAGGAATATTCATTTGTAATTTTCTTTCTTAGTAATGTCCTTGTTAGATTGGCATTAGGGTTATGTTGGTTTCATGAAATGAGTTAAGCAATGAACTCTCCTCTTTGATTTTTTTAAAAAAGATTTTATTTAATATATAGAGAGAAGAGCGAGAGACAAAGCACGAGCTGGGAGGGCAGAGGGAGAGGAAGAAACAGGCTCTTCACTCAGCAGGGAGCCAGCCCAGTTTGGGGCTCCATCCCAAGACCCTGGAATCATGATCTCAGCAGAAGGCAGATGCTTCACTGAGGGAGCCACCCAGGCACACCTCCTCTTCTATTTTTTTTTTTTTTTCAAAGTGTGAGTAATATTGGTCTTATTTCTTCCTGGAATATTTAACATTATTCAATATTAAGACCTCTTGGACCTGGAGTTTTCTTTGGAGAGATGTTTTGCTATCACATTTAAATTATGTAGTATATCTTCAATTATTCCTTTTTCTGTTGTTACTTGTGTCAATTTTGATAAATTTTTTTGAGAATTTGTCCATTTCATCTAAGCTGTTCACTTGATATAATAAAGTTGTATGTAATTTTCTTACTATCCTTTTAATGTTTATGGTAATAACCTTCTTTTTGTTCCCACCATGGGTGATTTCTTTTTTATTTCTTAGTAGTTAGAAATTTCTCAATATTATTGATAGCCTCACAAAAACAGCTTTTGACTTGTAAATGTTCTCTCTTAGTATGTCCATTTTTAAGTTTCATTAAATTCTGCTTATTGTCGCCTTTTTTCTACTTACTTTGGGATTATTTTGCTCCTTTTCTAGCTTATTTTTAAGGTAGACTATTATGTCCTTGTATTTAGCTCTTTCTTCTTTTTTTTTTTTTTAATTTTTTATTTTTTATAAACATATATTTTTATCCCCAGGGGTACAGGTCTGTGAATCACCAGGTTTACACACTTCACAGCACTCACCAAATCACATACCCTCCCCAATGTCCATAATCCCACCCCCTTCTCCCAAACCCCCTCCCCCCGGCAACCCTCAGTTTGTTTTGTGAGATTAAGAGTCACTTATGGTTTGTCTCCCTCCCAATCCCATCTTGTTTCATTTATTCTTCTACCCACTTAAGCCTCCATGTTGCATCACCACTTCCTCATATCAGGGAGATCATATGATAGTTGTCTTTCTCTGCTTGACTTATTTCGCTAAGCATGATACGCTCTAGTTCCATCCATGTTGTTGCAAATGGCAAGATTTCATTTCTTTTGATGGCTGCATAGTATTCCATTGTGTATATATACCACATCTTCTTGATCCATTCATCTGTTGATGGACATCTAGGTTCTTTCCATAGTTTGGCTATTGTGGACATTGCTATAAACATTCGGGTGCATGTGTCCCTTTGGATCACTACATTTGTATCTTTAGGGTAAATACCCAATAGTGCAATTGCTGGGTCATAGGGCAGTTCTATTTTCAACATTTTGAGGAACCTCCATGCTGTTTTCCAGAGTGGCTGCACCAGCTTGCATTCCCACCAACAGTGTAGGAGGGTTCCCCTTTCTCCGCATCCTCGCCAGCATCTGTCATTTCCTGACTTGTTGATTTTAGCCATTCTGACTGGTTTGAGGTGATATCTCATTGTGGTTTTGATTTGTATTTCCCTGATGCCGAGTGATATGGAGCACTTTTTCATGTGTCTGTTCGCCATCTGGATGTCTTCTTTGCAGAAATGTCTGTTCATGTCTTCTGCCCATTTCTTGATTGGATTATTTGTTCTTTGGGTGTTGAGTTTGCTAAGCTCTTTATAGATTCTGGACACTAGTCCTTTATCTGATATGTCGTTTGCAAATATCTTCTCCCATTCTGTCAGTTGTCTTTTGATTTTGTTAACTGTTTCCTTTGCTGTGCAAAAGCTTTTGATCTTGATGAAATCCCAGTAGTTCATTTTTTCCCTTGCTTCCCTTGCCTTTGGCGTTGTTACTAGGAAGATGTTGCTGCGGCAGAGGTCGAAGAGGTTGCTGCCCGTGTTCTCCTCAAGGATTTTGATGGATTCCTTTCGTACATTGAGGTCCTTCATCCATTTTGAGTCTATTTTTGTGTGTGGTGTAAGGGAATGGTCCAATTTCATTTTTCTGCATGTGGCTGTCCAATTTTCCCAGCACCATTTATTGAAAAGGCTGTCTTTTTTCCATTGGACATTCTTTCCTGCTTTGTCGAAGATTAGTTGACCATAGAGTTGAGGGTCTATTTCTGGGCTCTCTATTCTGTTCCATTGATCTATGTGTCTGTTTTTGTGCCAGTACCATGCTGTCTTGATGATGACAGCTTTGTAATAGAGCTTGAAGTCCGGAATTGTGATGCCACCAACGTTGGCTTTCTTTTTCAATATCCCTTTGGCTATTCGAGGTCTTTTCTGGTTCCATATAAATTTTAGAATTATTTGTTCCATTTCTTTGAAAAAGATGGATGGTACTTTGATAGGAATTGCATTAAATGTGTAGATTGCTTTAGGTAGCATAGACATTTTCACAATATTTATTCTTCCAATCCAGGAGCATGGAACATTTTTCCATTTCTTTGTGTCTTCCTCAATTTCTTTCATGAGTACTTTATAGTTTTCTGAGTATAGATTCTGTGTCTCTTTGGTTAGGTTTATTCCTAGGTATCTTATGGTTTTGGATGCAATTGTAAATGGGATTGACTCCTTAATATCTCTTTCTTCTGTGTTGCTGTTGGTGTAGAGAAATGCAACTGATTTCTGTGCATTGATTTTATATCCTGACACTTTACTGAATTCCTGTATAAGTTCTAGCAGTTTTGGAGTGGAGTCTTTTGGGTTTTCCACATATAGTATCATATCATCTGCGAAGAGTGATAATTTGACTTCTTCTTTGCCGATTTGGATGCCTTTAATTTCCTTTTGTTGTCTGATTGCTGAGGCTAGGACCTCTAGTACGATGTTGAATAGCAGTGGTGATAATGGACATCCCTGCCGTGTTTCCTGACCTTAGCGGAAAAGCTTTCAGTTTTTCTCCATTGAGAATGATATTTGCGGTGGGTTTTTCATAGATGGCTTTGATGATATTGAGGTATGTGCCCTCTATCCCTACACTTTGAAGAGTTTTGATCAGGAAGGGATGTTGTACTTTGTCAAATGCTTTTTCAGCATCTATTGAGAGTATCATATGGTTCTTGTTCTTACTTTTATTGATGTGTTGTATCACATTGACTGATTTGCGGATGTTGAACCAACCTTGCAGCCCTGGAATAAATCCCACTTGGTCGTGGTGAATAATCTTTTTAATGTACTGTTGAATCCTATTGGCTAGTATTTTGTTGAGTATTTTCGCATCTGTGTTCATCAAGGATATCGGTCTATAGCTCTCTTTTTTGGTGGGATCCTTGTCTGGTTTTGGGATCAAGGTGATGCTGGCCTCATAAAATGAGTTTGGAAGTTTTCCTTCCATTTCTATTTTTTGGAACAGTTTCAGGAGAATAGGAATTAGTTCTTCTTTAAATGTTTGGTAGAATTCCCCCGGAAGCCGTCTGGCCCTGGGCTTTTGTTTGTTTGGAGATTTTTAATGACTGTTTCAATCTCCTTACTGGTTATGGGTCTGTTCAGGCTTTCTATTTCTTCATGGTTCAGTTGTGGTAGTTTATATGTTTCTAGGAATGCATCCATTTCTTCCAGATTGTCAAATTTATTGCCGTAGAGTTGCTCATAGTATGTTCTTATAATAGTTTGTATTTCTTTGGTGTTAGTTGTGATCTCTCCTCTTTCATTCATGATTTTATTTATTTGGGTCCTTTCTCTTTTCTTTTTGATAAGTCGGGCCAGGGGTTTATCAATTTTATTAATTCTTTCAAAGAACCAGCTCCTAGTTTCGTTGATTTGTTCTATTGTTTTTTTGGTTTCTATTTCATTGATTTCTGCTCTGATCTTTATGATTTCTCTTCTCCTGCTGGGCTTAGGGTTTTTTTTCTTGTTCTTTCTCCAGCTCCTTTAGGTGTAGGGTTAGGTTGTGTACCTGAGACCTTTCTTGTTTCTTGAGAAAGGCTTGTACCGCTATATATTTTCCTCTCAGGACTGCCTTTGTTGTGTCCCACAGATTTTGAACCGTTGTATTTTCATTATCATTTGTTTCCATGATTTTTTTCAATTCTTCTTTAATTTCCCGGTTGACCCATTCATTCTTTAGAAGGATACTGTTTAGTCTCCATGTATTTGGGTTCTTTCCAAACTTCCTTTTGTGGTTGAGTTCTAGCTTTAGAGCATTGTGGTCTGACAATATGCAGGGAATGATCCCAATCTTTTGATACCGGTTGAGTCCTGATTTAGGACCGAGGATGTGATCTATTCTGGAGAATGTTCCATGTGCACTAGAGAAGAATGTGTATTCTGTTGCTTTGGGATGAAATATTCTGAATATATCTGTGATGTCCATCTGGTCCAGTGTGTCATTTAAGGCCTTTATTTCCTTGCTGATCTTTTGCTTGGATGACCTGTCCATTTCAGTGAGGGGAGTGTTAAAGTCCCCTACTATTATTGTATTATTGTTGATGTGTTTCTTTGATTTTGTTATTAATTGGTTTTATATAGTTGGCTGCTCCCACATTGGGGGCATAGATATTTTAAAATTGTTAAATCTTCTTGTTGGACAGACCCTTTGAGTATGATATAGTGTCCTTCCTCATCTCTTATTATAGTCTTTGGCTTAAAATCTAATTGATCTGATATAAGGATTGCCACTCCTGCTTTCTTCTGATGTCCATTAGCATGGTAAATTCTTTTCTACCCCCTCACTTTAAATCTGGAGGTGTCTTCGGGCTTAAAATGTGTTTCTTGGAGGCAACATATAGATGGGTTTTGTTTTTTTATCCATTCTGATACCCTGTGTCTTTTGACAGGGGCATTTAGCCCATTCACATTCAGGGTAACTATTGAGAGATATGAATTTAGTGCCATTGTATTGCCTGTAAGGTGACTGTTACTGTATATGGTCTCTGTTCCTTTCTGATCTACCACTTGTAGGCTCTCTCTTTGCTTAGAGGACCCCTTTCAATATTTCCTGTAGAGCTGGTTTGGTATTTGCAAATTCTTTCAGTTGTTGTTTGTCCTGGAAGCTTTTAATCTCTCCTTCTATTTTCAATGATAGCCTAGCTGGATATAGTATTCTTGGCTGCATGTTTTTCTTGTTTAGTGCTCTGAAAATATCATGCCAGCTCTTTCTGGCCTGCCAGGTCTCTGTGGATAAGTCAGCTGCCAATCTAATATTTTTACCATTGTATGTTACAGACTTCTTTTCCCGGGCTGCTTTCAGGATTTTCTCTTTGTCATTGAGACTTGTAAATTTTACTATTAGGTGACGGGGTGTGGGCCTATTCTTATTGATTTTGAGGGGCATTCTCTGAACCTCCTGAATTTTGATGCTCGTTCCCTTTGCCATATTGGGGAAATTCTCCCCAATAATTCTCTCCAGTATACCTTCTGCTCCCCTCTCACTTTCTTCTTCTTCTGGAATCCCAATTATTCTAATGTTGTTTCGTCTTATGGTGTCACTTATCTCTCGAATTCTCCCCTCGTGGTCCAGTAGCTGTTTGCCCCTCTTTTGCTCAGCTTCTTTATTCTCTGTCATTGGGTCTTCTATATCACTAATTCTTTCTTCTGCCTCATTTATCCTAGCAGTGAGAGCCTCCATTTTTGATTGCACCTCATTAATAGCTTTTTTTATTTCAACTTGGTTAGATTTTAGTTCTTTTATTTCTCCAGAAAGGGCTTTTATATCTCTCGAGAGGGTTTCTCTAATATCTTCCATGCCTTTTTCGAGCCCGGCTAGAACCTTGAGAATTGTCATTCTGAACTCTAGATCTGACATATTACCGATGTCTGTATTGATTAGGTCCCTAGCCTTCGGTACTGCCACTTGTTCTTTTTTTTGTGTTGAATTTTTACGTCTTGTCATTTTGTCCAGATAAGAGTAAATGAAGGGGCAAGTAAAATACTAAAAGGGTGGCAACAACCCCAGGAAAATATGCTTTAACCAAATTAGAAGAGATCCAAAATCGTGAGTGGGGAGAAAGGGGATAAAAAGAGGTTCAAAAAGGAAGAAAGAAAAAAGAAAAAAAAAAGAAAAGAAAAGAAAAGAATTTTTAAAAAAAGAAAACACCTAAGAAAAATGTAAAAAAAATATATCTATATATATATTAGATAAACTAGTAAAAAATCGTTAAAAAAGAAAAAGGTAACAGTTAAAAAAAAAAAATTTACCCGAAGGCGAGAAAAAAAAAAAAATGAAAAAGAAAAAATTAAATTAACTGCAAGACTAAAAAAAATCACAGGAAAAAAGTCATGAGTTCCGTGCTTGGTTTTCTCCTCCTCTGGAATTCTGCTGCTCTCCTTGGTATTGAAACCGCACTCCTTGGTAGGTGAACTTGGTCTCGGCTGGATTTCTTGTTGATCTTCTGGGGGAGGGGCCTGTTGTAGTGATTCTCAAGTGTCTTTGCCCCAGGCAGAATTACACCGCCCTTACCCGGGGCCGGGGTGAGTAATCCGCTCGGGTTTGCTTTCAGGAGCTTTTGTTCCCTGAGCGCTTTCCGTAGAGTTCCAGAGGACAGGAATACAAATGGCGGCCTCCTGGTCTCCGGCCCGGAGGAGCCGAGAGCCCAGGGCCCCACTCCTCAGTGCGCCCTCAGAGAACAGCGCCCAGTTACCCCCGTCTGCCTGACCTCCGGCCGCGCTCCGAGCTCACCGAGCCTGCGACCGGTTCAAGGTAACACGGAGCTACGAGCTTACTGTCGGCTCTGTCTCTGTAGCCGGCTTTCCTGTTCCAATACCCGCAAGCTCTGCGACACTCAGACACCCCCGATCCTTCTGTGACCCTGCGGGACCTGAGGCCACGCTGACCCCGCGTGGGCTTCGCCCCGGTTTAGCCTCTGGAGCGATGTCCCTCAGCGGAACAGACTTTTAAAAGTCCTGATTTTGTGCGCGGTTGCTCCGCCGCTTGCCGGGAGCCGGCCCCTCCCCCCGGAGTCTATCTTCCCGTCGCTTTGGATTCACTTCTCCGCCGGTCCTACCTTTCAGAAAGTGGTTGTTTTTCTGTTTCCAGAATTGCTGTTCTTCTTCTCTTCGATCTGCCGATGGATTTTCAGGTGTTTGCAATCTTTAGATAAGCTATCTAGCTGATCTCCGGCTAGCTGAAGCAGTCTCAGCCTGCTACTTCTCCGCCATCTTGACTCCTCCTCTTTCTTCTTTTTTTCATGCAGTTCTTTATTTTTGTCATTTGAAATTTAATTAACCAACATATAGTACATCATTAGTTTCAGATGTAGTGTTCAACAATTCATCAGTTGCATATATCACCCAGTGCTCTTTCTTCTTTTCAGATTTAGGCATTTAACGTTATAAATTCCCCCCTAACACTTCAGCTTCATCTTTCATATTTTGATGTATTATATGTGATGGTTAATTTTTTTGTGTCAAGCTGACTTGACTTAGGTATACAGTTGTTTGGTAGAACACTAGGCTAGTTGTTACTGTGAAGGTATTTATAATTAACATATGCAATTAGTAGTCTTTTTTTTTAATATTTTATTTATTTATTTGACAGACAGAGATCTATCTACAAGTAGGCAGAGAGGCAGGGAGAGAGAGAGAGGACGAAGCAGGCTCCCCGCTGAGCAGAGAGCCTGATGAGCCCGATGCAGGGCTCTATCCCAGGACCCTGGGATCATGACCCAAACTGAAGGCAGAGGCTTTAACCCACTGAGCCACCCAAGCTCCCCAATTAGTAGTCTTTAAGTAAAGTAGATTATCTTTTAAAATGTGAGTGGGCTTCACCCAGTTAGTTGAGAGATTTAAGAGCAAAAAACTGAGGTTTCTCAGAAGGAATTCTGCCTGAAGACTGCAACATAGCATCCTGGCTGAATTTCCACTCAGCTACCCTATTTGTAGATTTCAGGCTCAAGGCTGCAACATCAACTCTTACCTTCAATTTCCAGTCTGCTGGCCCATCCTAAAAATATTTTCAAATTTCCTGTGACTTTGTCTTTCATCACAAATTACTTAGAAATATATTGTTTAAACTCTATATAGAGTTTTCCTAGATATATTATTTTATTGATTTTTAAATCAAATTCCATTGTGATCAGAGGATACCCTTTGTATGATTTCAGTGTCATAAAAATGTTGTGACTTACTTTATGATTCAGTGTATATGGTCTCTGTTGGTGAATATGCCATATAAGCTTGAAATATATATATAGTCCATACTTGTTGACCGTAGTGTTCTATGAACGTCAGTTAAATTGAAGTGCACCCTGGGGGCTGGGAAGTAGAAGCCCCTAGTTACCTTCAGTGGATCTTTTCAGGGAAAGGTTCTGGGGCTGACTCAGAGGAGTCAAAAGGATAACAAGATGAAATTTGAAACTAGCATGTTGTCCATCGCTGAGGCAGATGGTCCTTGCAGGGCGGCCCAGGGATTCTCAGCCTGAGGTCATGAACTTTCAGGGAATCTATGGATGGACGTGGAAATATGCAACTTCCTGAAACTGTTTATGAAATGTGTGCATGTGTTTGTAGATTTTGCTGGCTGTAGATGTCCCAGAACGGACATCCAATTCTCACAGGGGGTCATGGCCTTCCAAATGCTCAGACTGCCAGCTCTAGGCTGCGAGGTTACACCCTGGTGGCCTGTGGACGGACAGCGTTTGTTCAGCACCCATTTTCAAGTAAGTCCAGTTCGAGCATTTAGGTGACCACAGGGCCCCAGCAGGCATTTGAACGTTAACTGGTGTGCCAATTCTGTTCTTGAACCAGTGTAAGGCTGGTGATATAGAAATAATCCAAAGGTCTTGTTAAAATTACAGCTCTGTGGGGAGTTTGGGGGGTGGGGCTGGAGGGGGCGGTGCTTGGGAAACCTGTTGTCCATGACCTCACTACTCACAGGGGGATTTCAGGGGCATGTAAAAAATAGAGAATCTATGACCCTCCTCTTCTCCTCCCCTCCCCTCACTGAGCCTTAATTTGCATTTTAACAAAGTCCTTGGGTGTTTTGTGTGCACATTAAAGGCTGAGAAGTGCTTTAGTGAGTTTTAGGAACTACTGGCCAAAAAATTCCCTCTCTGTCTCTCCTCACAAATGTGAAGGGAATTCTAAGGATAATAGGAACACTTTATTATTTATGGCTAGTTGTTTTAAAGCATCTGATACATATTTTCACATTCGTTTTTAAAAATAAGCTATAGGTTAGTTTCTTAATAAAGTAACATGTATATCAGTGAATGCTCTTCTAGGAGATGAAAATACACATTGAAAATATTAGGAGAAGCAAATCTGAAAAGGGAGGGAACAGGTAGGTAAACGTCAATTTCCTCGTATTAGAACCATGTAAATCTCTTTATAAATATACTTTCCTTTTTATTATTATTACTATGTTCAATTAGCCAGCATGTAGTACGTCGTTAGTTTCAGATGTAGCATTCAACAATTTACTAGTTGTCTGCAACACCCAGTGCTCATCACCACACGTGCCCTTAGCCATCACCAGGTTTCCACCTCCCCCCCACCCAGGGGCTTTCAATTTCACTTGCTTCTTTGAGAAGCAGCAGCTTGAAACTTTAAAACCAGAGCTCTGTGTAGCAATCGGTGTAGGGCTCTTTTCTCAACGGACTGGGAGGTCAAGACCCTGTACATCTCTCCTCAGGGCATTGAGGGAGTGGATGTTCTCCAATGACCAGTTCAAGGAAGAGACAAAAACCAAAGCAAATAATAACATTTCTGTTTGGGCTCGCCCTACTCGGACTTTACTGCTGTTTTTTGTTTTTCTTTGTTTGTTGTTTGTTTGCTTTTTGGCATCCAGCCCCATCCAAAGTGCATCTGAGCAGTCCGGTCCTTCTTTTCCTTGGCTAGAAAAAGAAACACAGGGGAAATCTGGTGCCCCTGATTTCTTGCTCTACTCGCTTCTCACCGCAATATGACTAACTGGTTCAAGGATCAGTGAAGAAGCTCCAGGTCTTCCTCTCCCTCCTTTAATCCTCTTTGCTTCATCACTCATCGTCACTCATCATTAGTGAGCTGCTAATACGAAACGAATTGATGTAACCACTTTCTGCAATTTAGAATCTCTACCTTTTTTTTTTTTTTCCTTTCTGAAGCAGATTTAAGGCTGCTTCTTAGTACAGACCTGGCCCTGTTCTGAACATTTGGAAGAAACTGTTTTTAAATATAACCCACCACAGTGATTCCTCCACAGATGCTCATCCAAGCTGCTCAGAAACCCAGACGCTACCACCATCCCTGCACCCACGTGCTCCAGAAAGTTTCCAACCAAAAGGAAAAAAAAAAAAAAACCCAAACCCATCATTACTTAGTTGTGAAAGTCAGCCCCCCAAAACCACAAATTAATTGGATCGAACACAGGTGTTTATGAAAAGGTGGGCTTCCTTTCTAATTAATGTTGAAATTTTGTCTTAACTACAAAAATATAAATGTTGGTCATTGGGGTGGACAGAATAATGACCCCAAAGACGATCATGTCCCAACACCTAGAACTGGTGGGTGTATTATCTTATTTGGCAAAAAAAGATTCACTGGTGTGATTAAGAGTCTTGCAATGGGGAGAGAGTTCCGTGATGTCCAGGCGGGCCCCATGTAATCACAAGGATCCTTGTAAGAGTGGGGCAGGAGACCCGAAGCAGGTGGCCGGTGTACAGCTGGAGGCCCCCGAGAGCCACGGGATGTGGGAGGTCTTTGCCAGCTGAAGAGTTATGGAGACGTTCTTCCCGAGAGCTTCTAGAAGGAACCAGTCCTGCCAACACCTCGGCTGTCATCCCGTGAGACTGATGTCGGACTTCAGACCTCTAGAACTGTAAGAGAACAAGTTCTTGTTGTTTTAACCCACAAGTTTGTGGTAATTTTTCTGTAGCAACGACAAGAAAACTATTATACAGTTACGTAGGTATTTCACTCATGATTCTCTAAGTTTATGTAACTGTGTTTTTAAGAAAAAACAACTATATTGTGGGTATTCTCAAAGTTCTCAGTTTTCCCTCCCTATAGATATTATATTTCATGTATTAGCTGTTGCTCATTTTATCTTTTGTCAACTTGCCTGGTGACATTATCAATCTGGTGAATGTTTGGAAGGAAAGATCCACCCTGTGACGGATAGGAGTGAACTCTACTTTGGTTTGCGTGTGCTGTGTTCCCAGCCCCTTTTGGCCCAGAGCGTTGCTGTAGCATGTTGCTTTCTCAGTAGACTTCCTGGTTAACTGGTTCTGGGAGTTAGAAATAGGTGTGTTCAAGTCCTGGTTCTGCCACTTCGTAACTTGTATCTTTAGCTGTGAACTTAACTTTCCTAAACCTTGAATTCCATATATGTAAAATAGGGCTTAGAGGGGTGTTGTGGAGATCATATGAAACAATGTATGCAAAGTGCTTAGCACAGTTTCTATTACATAGTAACTGCGACCTACTCAAAGTTTCCATTATTGATCGATTGGTTAAAACTGCAATAGACTTGCATATGGTTTGCCAGTGTTTGTCATACTGGACCACACACAGCTGATCAGTTATGGGTAAACCTGGAGAATTTAGGTAATAAGAAATGTCTAGTCAACCAACAGGAAAGAATCTTAAGGTTGGAGGGAAGTGGTATCTTAGGGCACTTATTTGAAAACCCATGTTCTTCCAAGAGTAAAATGTGTATCCAGTGCTGTTTTACATGGAACAAAACCTACTGCATGATGTACTTAGTGTGTGGGAAATAATTCTTAGGATTGTATTAATCTCTTAACAAAAAATGGCATTCTGCCTTCTTTTTTATTAAAGAAACAAATGATTAGGAAGTTGTCAATGCAGGAAAAGTGTGTCCTCTGTGTGTGTGTATACTTAGCATAGTTACAACCAACATGGTAACTAGTTGTTAACTGGGCATCTCTGCTCAATTTCCAAAGTGTTTTTTATATACATTTTTTTTCCTGAGGTGCTTCCTAATGGGTCACCAGTCAACCTCACTCTGGCCCAGAGTGTGGGGTGACTAAGCTAATAGGAGGTACTCATGATGGGCAGCCCAGGCTCTGATGGGCCCTGAGAATTCATGAGTCCCTAGTAGAACTTAAACTGTAGACACTTCTGGAAGGTACATTTCCATTAAGACTGACTTATATTCCATTAAGACTAACTTATATTCACTTGAGCATGACTGTGTGCTGACCCTGTGCTCACCCGTCATGTGCTTTATGTCCTATAACTCTGGCAGGTCAGCACTAGTTTAACTCTTTTCTTAATTATGAAAAAAAAATCAGAAGGTAAATAACTTGGTCAAGGTCACACAGGTGCTAAATGGCAATGCTGAAATTCAAACGCAGGTGGTTTGTTTTTGGTTTTGTTTTTGTTTTTTACCTTGATGGCCTATTTTCCTAAACAGCTCAGGTCTGTTAGCCCTGCGAGTCAAGGGGTAATTCCTCAGGAATGAACTCCTCCATTGTGGGAGAGTAGCTGGAGGAGAGGAGGACTTTGTGCCTGGCTACCCTCTGCTGTAAAAAGCCTTCTCCTGGCCCTCCAAGCAGTATGTGTATTAGAGTCTGTCTTCATAGAGTTCAGGAAAGTTCTAGGTACTTCTTCCATCTATCTTTCCAGTAGCCTATTAGGCATAAATCAGGCTGCTTCCCCTTCTGTACTTGGGCTGTGCTGACCATACGCAGAGAATTGGTTGCTTCTTGCCCTGGGAGGGTACACTGGTCTGGAAGAGTAGGCCGGCTGCGTGTTACCCATTACTTTGAAAAACTGATGACCAATTTCCGTGAGAGGACTAGGTGATGAGTTCAGATGTGGGTATCGGCTTTGCTGTAGGAAACACAGCAGCAGCTTCTGGACCGAGGCACCCTTCAAGAGGAAATAACCCTAGCGAGAGGCTAATGCAGGAGCCACAGGATTTCCAACCACTGCTCTGGTGTCCAAGACAGCACAGGGCTGAGTTCCTCACGGGCCAACTGGACATCTTAACAGAATCCGGTGTTCGCTCACAACTGTTTCTCATCCTTGCCTTTTTCTTGCCACAGCCAGAAAGCCTGGTCACGTATACACCAGTCAGAGGTGAGCAGTTGGGTAGTTCTCGTCACAAGCCTACCTGTACCTTGAAGAGCTGGGTTGGGATTCTCTACCCTGGCTACCCAGCAGAATCGCTTTGGGAGCTTTTAAAAACTCAGTGTCTTAGCTCCACCTCCAGATGTTCTAATTTAATTGGAGCTCAGGCATAAGCACTTTTTTTTTTTTTTAAAGCTCCCAAGGTGATTTTAAAAGTACAGCCAAGTCTGAGAAATTCTGTGTGAATCATTCTGAGAAAGACTGCCTTTGATTTCTCTGAAAGGAAAGCCTTTCTCCCTCGCAGTATTGCCTAGAAACGAAAATCCAAGTTGAGTCCTGCTTGGTGGTTAGGGCTGGGGCAGTTTCGTTCTGGTTGTTTCTAGCTTATGCCTGTGTAGGCCTAGCTCACTTGTGCTGCTATGCAGGCGTGCCCGCCTTCTCAGGGAGCTGAGACCCAAAAATGAGAGAACCCCCATAATGCCTGGCACATAGTGGGTGTTTCTTACGTGTTTGAATGAATATAAGAGGAGTGGGGTGGTTCTGTTTGTACTCTGAGATAATTAACGTGATGGTTAATTTTATATGTCAGCTTGGCTGGGCAGAGGGTGTCCTGATACTTGGCCAAACATGATTCTGGGAATTTCTGTGAGGATGCTCTTGGATCAGTTAAACATTTAAATTAATAAACTGAGCAAAGTTGATGTGAATAAAGGCCACCCACATATGGAGAGAAACCATCTGAAGGCCTGAATAGAGCAAAAAGCTAAGTGTAGCCTGAATGCTCAGTTAGGGAATTCTTCTTGCCAGACTGCCGTGACCTGGGGCATAGGGTTTTTCACGCCTTTGGACCCAACCTGAAACATTATCCTGGGTCTTAAGCTTGCAGGCATTCAAATGGGAATTACACCACTGTCTCTCTTGGTCTTGAAACTTGTCAGCCTTAATAAATTGAGCTGAATTCTTTTTTTCTAAGATTTTTTTTTTTTTAATTTGGCAGAGAAAGATTGAGATCACAAGTAGGCAGAGCAGAAGGGGGGGGCAGGGATGGTGGGGAGAAGCAGGCTCTCCGCTGAGCAGAGAGCCCAATGTGGGGCTTGATCCCAGGACCCTGAGATCATGACCCAAGCCGAAGGCAGAGGCTTAACGCAGTAAGCCATCTAGGTGCCCCAATGAATGAGCTGAATTCTTACACATCTCCTAGACATACACAACTGGTTCTTCCTTTGATGAATCCTCCTACACTTCTCTATGAGAAAAATCCATTCTTTTTGTATCCATCTTCTGTAATAACAAGTGATGACTAAATTTTCTCTTTCTTGGAATGAACCTTATGAACTAAAAATTTATTAAGGACCTACTATGTGTGAAACACTGAGATTGGTCCTTTAGCTAGATGAATAAGACATGATCTGTATTCTTTTCTCAAAGGTTCATTCTCTTAGAGGGAGATAAATATTCATAATATTCAAAAGTAACAAAAATATTCAAAATATTCAAAAATAACAAAAGGTTATTGGTATTAGGCCTATATACAGATTTCAATCAGGGGCAAGAAGGGAGTCATTTTTCTACCTTGAGATCTGAGGGGGCCCTCATTGTGCAGGGTATAACCTCCAGGTCCTTGTTCCTGTTTCCCTCTGGCTCCCTTGTGTGACTTAAGGGAGCAGCCGCCTCAGGGCATGTCCTACCACTGAGCACACTCTTTGGGACTATCGTGCTTGGTATGTCTGCCCTCTGGAGTTGGGGAATATGTCAAGACTCACACTTTTTCTCAGTATAAGAAACCATACTTGTCACCCAGCTTGAGAAGAGCTGCTGAGGTGACCAACATGGGGCAAATTGTTGGCCTTCAGTCTGGAGGGTGCTTGATGGGAGAGAAGAGAGAAGAGGAGCTTCTACTATAAGAACAAGAAGCAGAACCTGTGGGCCTCTGTGCTCAGCAACTGAGTTTGGAAATCCAGACTGTTCCAGAACCAAGTGGTGCAATAGCCTTTCTCCTGCATTTTCTTTTCCTTCAAATAGTCATGGATGATATGACTATTGACTGATAAATGCTTATATGTAGGTATGAACTCCTATCATTGCTTCTATTTGTCTGGTCTGATTTGCTATAAGCACAAAGATGCTTAGAAAGCCCAAATCTCTCTGAGGCATCAGATAGTAAGTACCTACAAGGAAAAAAAAGAGGGTACTATTTCATGGGAGACTGATGTCCTCACCCTTCTCCCATCATATGGTAAAGGAATGAGCAGTTGGAATGGGACACAATTGGGAGGCAATAGTAAAACCTTACTCTAGAAGGAGAGTTGGGCAGCCTGATAACACCCATTTCGGGGACAGGGATGGATACTCAGGATCATTCTCCCATCGTGTCTTGTTAGAAGTCATGTGGTTCAGGACACTTCCCAGGATTTTGCCCTCCCATCCCCTCCCCAAAACACTTTTTCTGTCTTTGGAAATCAAGGCTCTAATGGCTTATTACTGGGTACCTAGGTACTCAGGAAAGGGCTGTTCCTTTTTCCTTGACTAACTGGCCTATGAACCCAGGCAAAAATCTTAAGGGCCCTGACATCTTGTCTCTACTCCTTCCTAGTCTCTCCTCCTCCTCTTCCTCTTCCACCATCAGCATCACTTTCACCATTATAACAAGAGCTAACACTCAAGTAGCTTACTCTAGGCCAACTACATTCTGAGCACGTCATATGCATTCACTAATGCAACAACTCAGAGGTAGGTATGCTCTTTATAGATGATGAGCCTGATGGCAGAGGGGTCTAGTAACTTGGCAAAAGTACATAACTATTAAGTGGCAGGGACCACATTTAAAACAAGGGAGCCACACTAGGAAGTCCATGCATCTATTATCCTCAGACTTTAATGACCTTAGAAAAGGGGTGATCCATTCAGTCCCATCGGTGTTTGTAACTTAGTTTCTTGTCCTTGCCAGTGGTCTACTCATAACCTTTCCATCACCCGCCAGAATACATTTCTAATGGTGGAGCTTGAAACTGGGGACTTCATACACTTTTTCCCTTGAGCAGAAACACTTAGCTGGCATCTCATTTTGTGTAAAACAAGCTCTGATCATTCAAATCATTTTGTTCTTAGAACAAAGTGGCCATAATTTCATGTAGGGGCTGTCTACTTTTGCAGTCAGGAGCAAGCAGTTGCCTTGGCAACAGCATTTGAAAAGGACAAAGGCCCAGGGAACTTTTGTCAAGACCCATTACACTGTGTGGAGAGGCTCTGCTCAGCTGTCCCCTCCCCCACACATCTATTTCCGCTGTCTCCACTTTTGTGGTCAACTTAGAGGCCAGTGGGGTAGAAGGCAAGAAGTTCGAACCATGGTTGGACCAGTCATCAAAAAAATGTACCCATTGGAAGGGAGCTCAGAGAACAGCTCAAGATTGTAGAGGGTGTGAGCAGTGACTAGGGGTTCAGTGTTTAGCAGGGGGCCTCCTACATCTTGCCTGGGGCTGATGTTTAGCATTCTCCCACAAACTGCAGAATTTCCGAGACCGTTCTATGTGATCCACTTCTCTTCAGATTCTAACCTCTGATCTTAGCTCCAAGTTTTGTTTTTAAGATTTTATTGTTTTGTTTTTTAAGATTTTATTGATCTGACAGCACAAGTAGGGGGAGCAGCAGAGGAAGACAGAGAAGGGGGTTTCCTGTTGAGCAGGGAGCCAGATGCGGGCTTGATCCCAGGATCCCTGAGATCATGACCTGAAATGAAGGCAGGCGCTTAACCGACTGAGCCACCCAGGTGCCCTTAATTCTGCCTTTTGGAGTAACACAAAGCACGTGTGGTTTCTTCTCCCTAGGAGAATCTGTCCGGTATTTAAGCACAGGTGACTTGTTCCTTCTGAGACTTCTGTTCCTAAGTCCCTTGTGAGTAGTTAGTCAAGAGCACACTTGGGCTCTTCAGTTCTCTCCTCCTGCATCTCTTCCACTTTACCAGCTCGCTTGCTTGCTTGCTTATTCATTCATTTATTTATTTATTTATTTATTTATTTTTACCGTCTCTTTTAAAGCATGGTTCCCTGAAGTGACACATCAAATACGTGGTCTGACCAGTGTAGAAAACCAGTGTAGTCACCTTACTAATCAGTCGACGTGTAGGATGATTTCCAACAGTGGACTTTTTCCCGTAATTTTCTCAAATTTCCTTTTCCAGAACAGAGGAAGGTCTTTAAGTATTTCACTCACTTATGACCAGAATCCTATTTTCTCCATCATCGGGAAGACTTAGATTATCCTGTATAAAATAGGAATTACAATGTTACTACTAATTTTGCAATATAGTTTACATGGAATGCTTTGACAGCCACACTAAGAAGTATGCTTTAGAGTACAAACAGCTTAGCCTTGTTCCTCTGATTATAAGTAGGTGTTCTAGGGGTGCCTGGGTGGCACAGTTCTTCAGCATCTGCCTTCGGCTTAGGTCATGATCCCAGGGTCCTCTGATCAAGCCCCCTATTGGGCTCCCTGCTTAGTGGGAAGCCTGGCTCTCCCTCTCCCACTCCCCCTGCTGTGTTCCCTCTCTTGCTGTATCTCTCTGTCAAATAATACCTTTTTTTAAAAAAAAATAGGTGTTCTAGTCTTGACCACGGGCATCTGTCTAACTTACTGACAGCATGATACTCAACTGTCCATGACAAATAAGACAAGGAGGAGTCCTTGATGAATGTCAGGCTCTGTAGAGTGACCCCAAGGGTCTCAGAAGCCAAGAAGGACAAACTTGAAGTAACGTAAGCTTCCCTCTCCTTACTTGAGTAGGAGGGCAGAGTCGGGAAATGGAGCTGCCCTTCTGTCCTTGAACTGAACCCTAATGATGTAGGAAGTGGTACAGTATTGGCAGAGCATTTAGCTAGAATTCCATGAGTCTGAATTTGGATTCTAGCACATACTGTTAAATCTCTTGAAGTTAATTCCATGAGTCTGAATGTCCCCACATGTGGAATGGGGATGATCATATCATGCATTTCATTTGATGAGACAACATATGTAAAAGACCTAGTTTAGTGACTGGACCCAAAACTCACTCAATAAATATTACCTGCCCTTCATTTAAGGATTTCTGAGAGAAGTCAAGCACCAATGTGCTGCTCAATGCTATTTTTAGAAATTCTGATGCTCATCTATTAGCATGAGTATAACTTCTGGTACTATACTGGACAGGGAGAAGTAAAATCTGCTTTTCTATTCCTGGTAAGCTTATCTAATTGGGAACACAAAGTTCTATAAAAGCTGTACCAAAAATGCTACAGCAGCGTAGAAGAAGGAAATAGAAGTAGTTTGGGAAGCTGTTCTTGAAGGGTTCTTTTTCTCTAAGGTGATCTTCAAAGAGCAATAGTAGTTTGATTAGTAGAAATCACAGGAAAGTTGATTTCAGGTGGAAGAAAGACCAAGAGCAGAACTGGGGTAGTGGCAGTGTGGGAATGGCGAACTCATGTGTATTAGACCCTTTGTACCTGTAAGGCATATATATTCAGGCATTTATGTGTTGAGTCCTCATAACAACTCTTCCCTAGTATCTTCCATGTACCAGACACATGGGAATGCACTGGAGCATTTGCGTGAAGTCTCACCTGATCCTCCGGAGGCCTTGTGGACGGGATACTACCCTTACTGCCATTTCTGATGAAAACCTCCAGATCTAAGTGGTCAAGTAATTTGCAAAGGTTAAAGTGCTAGCAGGGGAAGCTGAAGTTTGAATGTAGAAAACCTATGATTAAAGAGGTTAAGGAACAAGGCTGAGTTTTTATAGCTAATAAAGGTAGGATCAGTTTTTGAACTTTGATCAACCTGACCCAAAGGTCAATATTTCTTCCATAAAAGTCTAGCTCCCCGCCTGGAACAGGAGAGCCTCCATGAGTATCTGTGAATTGACCAGAGAACTGGACAGATGGCCTTCTATAAGGGAGTTGGCCGATTAACCTCTCACCAGCCACCTGTGCTCTAGGACGGAATTGTGCTCAAGACAATTTCTATTATAATGAATGCGTTTCACTTCTAACTATTTCACAGGAATAGTCTCTTTAATTTTAGCTAAACCTAAATTTCTTTAGGAATAGGACACAGTGCTTATTTAAATGATGCATATAATAATTGCAAACACTTTTTAAGTGCTCGGTAGATAGGGAGCCCTAGACATTTTCCATGGATTAACGTCCTTAAATTCTCCTCGCCTCTCCTCTCTTCCTATTTCTTATTTTAGCATTTTTTATCAAATCCTATTTAATGATAATAATGTATTGAGGTCTGCATTTGAAAAAGGTGGGGTTCTTTTGTATTTGTTTTTTGAGCTAGGATTTAACCCTAGAGATGACTTCTTACCCTGTAGCCATTTCTTTTGAGACCAGAACTCCTGGGAGAGATCCGGGGACAGTGAGTTGTGAAGGGGAGAGGCGGCAGGGAGAAAGAAGGTTGGAGGACCAGGTTGCCGGAAAGCAGATGAGGAGGCTGAACTGGTAAGAAGTTTCTTACGGTGCACCGAACGTGAATTCACAGAACCTTTGTGAACACAACCGCACAGCAAATCTGCTTGGTCTCTAAAGGCAGTTTCTGATTCTCAAGGGATATTTATGTGGCAAAGACTCTAAATTTTAAGGGTCAATTCCTCACACTTGTTTGGGGAAAGTTGCAAATTTTGTTTTTTGTTTTTGTTTTGTTTTGTCTGTTTTTGTTTTTGTTTTTTTTAAGCCTGTCTGCCTCCTGAGGCAATGTTTTAGGTCCTGGGACTGAGTCCTGGCAGGCTCCCTGCTCAATGGGGAGTCTGCTTCTCCCTCTGGCTCCCCAACCCCACCTCAGGAGCTCTGGTGCGTGCGCGCTCTCTCTCTCTCTCTCACACACACACACACACACACACACATAAGAATTTAACAAATAATAATAAAACTGGGAACTGACTTAAGTCACTTGCTAATAGTCCCAGAGCTGGAGAGTGGAGCTTGGTTCCTACCCAGGGGGGACCCCTGCCTCTCTATGGGAAGCAATGTTACCTGCTGACAGAGGTTTAACTTTTTTCATCTTTGAGGAGGAAAAGGCCATTAGCTATTTGATCCGGACTATGTTTCTTCAAGAAAATGTTTATATTGCTCATGGCCCAAGCACCTTTGTTATTTCTCTGGTTTTTTGTTTTTGTTTGCTTTCTTCTGTTTTTGATTGAAACTGGTCTTGGGGAGTTAAAGTCGAGGCTCTGGACTCCCCATTATTCCACGAAATCTTTTCTTTTCTAGTCCTTGTCAAACTCTGTATAGTCACAGCTGGGAAACTGGGGAGCACAGTCCCAAGGGTAAGAAAGAACTCCACTGCAATCACATAGGCTGTACCCCTAGCTTTCAATCCTGTGCAGTTATTAGGAGTGAGTGTGATTCTGGAAGTGGAGAACACTTGGTGAACAAAGCTATCTGGGCTCTTAAAAACCCAGTGTCTGAGGCAGAGTATCTGTAAGAGTTTATCCAGCAGTAAACTCTCATCTTATGACCTACTGGCTTCCATTTATCAAACAAACAACCCCCTCCCCCAAAAAAAACACAATTATTTTGAGAAATAGGAGAAAGGGGGAGTTTTTTCTTAGATGGAAAATTCTAAAGTTATTTGTGATAGAATCTGTGGTTAGAAAGGAGATTGCTTTGGGTCATTCTTACTACTTTATTTCCGACACATTAAATTTTTGCCCAAAAGAAAGGCTATATCCTTTGAGCTAGAAGTTGCTCAGAACAGAAAATAAGCAATAGTCTTTGCAGTTGGGGACTGAGGCAACAGACCTTTTCTACTGCAAGAAGTTGATTGTACCCCTCTACTAGGAGTACTGAAGAGTTGACAGGAAACAAAAATTCTGCTACATGTTCTCTTGGCTGTACACTCCCTTATCAAGAACAAATTAGAGTGTTGCAAACCAACAGATCAGTCTATAAATTCAGATAGCCATTCCATTAGGCTGCAGTGCATGGACAGTAGTTCAGGAGGGTGTATCTATAATCTGTTTCTTGGGAGAACTTAAATAAATTCCCATGGGTTTGAGTCGCTTTAAGTTTGACCTTTACTGGATGGGAATCAGGCTGGTCTGATGACAAGGCCACTTTATATATTGTGGGAATGGGGTCTTGTGGCCAGGAACTGGATTTTCTACCCCATCACACAGGTCCCTCCATTCCTGACCCTCCATTCCCGACCCTCCATCCCTGTGGCCAGAGTGCTGTGCTCAGAGCTATAGAGCTAGTCTGGGCTAATCCCTGTCAGTAGGGAAATAGGATTACTGGAAGCCCTCATAAAGAATGCATGATTCATGGGAGCACCTGGGTCACTCAGTCAGGTAAGCATTGGGCTCGTGATATTTTTGGCTCAGGTTATGATCTTGGGGTCCTGGGATGGAGCCCTGCATTGGGCTTCATGCTAGGTACCGAGTCTGCTTGAGATTTTCTCCCCCCTTCCATGCTTGCTCTGAAAACCTTAAAAAAAAAAAAATACACGATTCATGTGGGAGAAGAACCTCCTCCAAGAATGGCATGCTTGGCAGATACCCACTCTAGGTGGGGGGAGTTGTGACAACGAAGTATGAACCAGGGAAGGGGAAGAAAAAAGGTTTGTTAGGAAAAATAAATACAGCGAGCCAGTGTGCAAGTTAAGAACTAATCCACCCAACTGTGAACAGTGCTTATATTGCGAGGGCAATATTTTAAGATTTCATTTATTTGATAGAGCACAAGCAGGGTGGCAGTAGAAGCGGGGAGAGAGAGAGAAGCAGGCTCCCTGAGGAGCAGGGAGCCCCATGCGGGGCTCTATCCCAGGACACTGGGATCGTGACCTGAGCTGAAGGCAGACACTTCAACATCTGAGCCACCCGGGTGGCTTGTGAGGGTAATTTTGAGGGAAAGATCACTACCTAAGCCATGTAAGTTGTGAGGGGCTACTCAGACCCCTGAGAAGGCTGGGGGGAGGGGGGTGCTTTCAGAAGAGTCGCCTCATGTGGTTCGAAGCTGCACTGTCTGATTTAATGCCTGGGAATAAAGAAGGCATCGAGGGCTACAGGAAAGAATATATTTTTATAGAGAAATTTGAGAAAAACCTAAATTCTAGAAATATCCTGGCCTCAGCATAGAAAATATTGGACTACAGCAAGACCGCAGGAATATCCAAACTGGGGCCTCCATCCCATGTACTCGTCCTACAGAAGAAAATGTAACTACTTTTCCTCAGGCTTCCAGGCTTGAGGACCCCGAGACCTTCCCTTGAGGAAAGTTCTAGTTATTTTATTACAAAGTTTCTCTGAGCTGCCAGATTTTAGGATTCTTTTTGGTGAGCGCTGGAAGTAGCGTATTTGCTTTGTGAATTCTGTGTTCCCAAGACCAATTCAAAGACCTGCCTAAACCTCCCTGTGTCTGAGAGAGGTGATTCTTCAGCGTGAACCTGCTTTGGCACCCAATTTATCCTGCCACTGTGACAAATGCTCTGGAAAGAAAACCTGACCTTTCATGACCTGGTTCTCTCACAGGTACTCTTGGTACCCCTGGCTCTGTGACGAGTATACATGCTTGAGGTTGCAGTCCTGTGCCTGGAGAGGATTCCTCCCAGATCTTGGCACTTGGTAGATCCAACCAGTGTTAGTGGGCACTGGTTCTAATCCTCCACACCCACACCACTGCCGCCCTTCTGGATGCAAACGTGGCAGTGAGAGAGGGGTTTCTCGAACCTATCCTTTCTGTGTGGTAGAGAGTGTGCGGGGGGAGGGGATGCTCCTAACTTGGACTGCTTGGACCATTACTGGTTGGTCTCCGTCGTGTGGACTGCTGTAACAAAGTCCTGATGAGGTTCAGGATCTGTTACCCCAGAATATGGTATATTGGCATGTTCAATATTTTAAGCTGATCAAGTTTGAGAAAATGGCAGGAGCAGGGTAGTCGCTCTGACTTCCCTACCCCACCCTTCTTCCATGAAGTAAGTCCTAAAAACCTTATGTGAGGATTGCCTTCCTATAACAGAAAGAAACCTTGCTTCCAAATAAGAGCAATGCTGAGAAAAATCCAAATGGGCCTAAGTATCCCTTGGTTTCCTCCTACTTTGTCCTATCCTCTTTCTCCATGACTGTCAGTTCTGTGTCAAATCTGATATAAAAATAAACAGCTTAACCATGTCTTCAGGTCTTGATTTCCTCATGAAGGCTCTTATGTCTCCTTAAACTTAAATTAACTTTGTGTGGGTTTTGTTGTTGCTGTTGTTAACTTGTCTTTGTCAATTTAATTTTGAGGCCCACTCAGGGACCCTAAGAACGTTGAAGAAAACTTCCCTCCTCAACATCATCCTAGACTGGGCAGCTTACAAACAACAAACTTATTTCTTAATGAGTTCTGGAGACCAGAAATCTGAGCTGAGGGCACCAGCATGGTCCAATTCTGGTGAGAGCCCTCCTCTGGGTTGTGGATTGCTGACTCACATTATAGCCTCTCATGGAGGAGAACAGAGACAAAGCCAAGTCTTCTCATGACTTGTAAAGGCAGCAGTCCCTCTCATGACTTCATCTAACCCTAATTACCTTCCAAAGGCTTACCTCTTAATAACATCACACAAAGTATGTATGTTGGGGGTTGAGGTTTCAACATGAATCTTGAAGGGACATGAATTTTTTAAAAAAGATTTTATTTGTTTATTTGACAGAAACACAGTGATAGAAGGAACACAAGCAGGGGGGAGTGGGAGAGGGAGAAGCAGGCCTCCCACTGAGCAGGGAGTCTGATACGGGGCTCAATCCCAGGACCCTGGGATCATGACCTGAGCAGAAGGCAGAGGCTTAACTATTGAGCCAGCCACGTGCCCCAGGAGACACGAATTTTTAATACTTTCCCTTCTTAGAGGGCCAAATTGAGAGCAGCCTCTTCAGTGGGAGAATAATCAGATGACTTTCCCACAGGGCAATCTGCATTTCAGGGTCAGCTATTTAAAGGACTTATCTGGGAGACCCAGGCAACCCATGGAAGATTAAAGAATCTTCTGCTGGGAAGGAAGCTTCTGGTTCCATAAAGAGCTAAGCTCAGGTGCAACCTGTTCTGGTGGGTAAGCAGAATCCTTTGTCTCAGTGGGCTTTACTGTTCAGACAACCTAGACTGAGCTCCCCAGTTCACTTCTGGATAATTCTGCCCATCCCATCAATGTAACACAGTGACTGGGGTATAGTAGATACTCCAGTGTTTTTTAATATATGAAGCAACCATGAAAGAGGGAGGCTCAGCGACTTCCTGAAAACTAGGTTTTAGATTACTCTGACTTCAACAGCATACTCATCTGGTGTGTCCACTAATAAACATCCTAATTTATCTCTACAGGGTATTTGTTTATGGAAGATAGCCTGAACATCCATGAAATTTCAGTTTTCTAGGAACTCAGGGGGACCATCTCTTTTCCTTGGGGAATTGGAGGCATCTGAAAACCATGTCAGGATACAGCAAAGGAAGAGGAGGGCCTTGGAATATTTGGCCAAAAAGTATCTTCACTTCCCAGAATGCGTGTATTGAAGAGGGTGTGTGAAAGGCATCTTTTAGTTTCTGAATGTTGCCTGTCTTCTCCTTATAATCCACATGCCTTCTAGATCCTCTCTGGGCTAGCAAGATTGGTAAAAGGGGCAAACTTTGCCTAAGGCAACTCTAAAATTATTCTTCTATAATGGCTCATCTCACCAATAATGAAGATCCCTCAGGGTTCACTGCAAATTTAGAGACCAGTAGACTGCTTACACCCTCTGTTCAGTCTCTTAATGACTAAATACCGGAGCATTCCAGAACCAGTGTTAGGATATTGCCATATAAGCACTTTGGGGACATAGGAGATGGACACTTCTATCTCCCATGCTCCCCACAGTGAGGGAAGGGAGAAGAGAGAAGAAACTAGGACAATGCTTTTAGTCAGGGAAAGTGATTTACAAGGAAGGGACAAAAACTGTAGCCAATATGAACAAAAAGACAAAGACTGGGATGTTCCATAGACTGAAAGTTTAAAAAAAAAAAAAAAGAATTAGGACTCTCTTCAGTTCTTAATCTGACTTTTTGTTTTGTTTTGTTTTGTTCTTTGCTCATCTGCTTTCTCTACTTTTCACCTACATGGAGGAATAGGACTATCCCATGGCGACTTAGTGTTTAATCCCTCAAACCAAAACAAAGGCTGCCCAACACTCTTGAGCTTCCAAATTCCTCCCGGATGATCTGTGAATGGTTCAGTGGAATCATACATCCAGCTCTGGCCCACTCATAAAGGGTTGGAAGTCTGGCTCATAGAATAAACAGCTCCTAGAAGTCTATCCCTAGGGGTGGGCCTTTAGTAGGATGGGGCTTGGGTCTCCTCAAGGCCTTGGCATCAACTCTAATGAGTTCCTTTCCAGGCAGTAGGTGGAAACTTCAGCAAGGGAGGGGGAGCTGCACCTGACCAGGAGGAGAGAAAACTTGATAAATCAGCCATAAGTTCTCACTTATCACTGGTTTTTGTAAGAGTTAACCTTTGTCTTCCTAGAGTTTTCTAGGAGGAAGCAACTGGAAATGGCTGGTTAGAGTAGAAAATTTGAGATCAAAATTCCCTACTTCCCTTTAGGAGTGAAAAAAGGGATTATTAGAACAGAATAAGATAAAAAAAAAAAAAAGACCTATGCGTTTTTTGTTTTATTTTTGAACTTGACTGGGGTAATATTGACCTGCTAAGAGGGATACCTATTTAACATTTATAACTTGAATTCAGAGAGAAACCTATACCCATGAAACTTCAAGGCAAAATGTGCCCTAAGCCTATCAATTACCTCCAAGAGTTGCCTTCAACCCTTGTACTCTCTTGAGACAAGAACACCTAAGACCTATGCTTTAAGCTTTTTTTTTTTTTTTTAAATACATGAACTGTCAGCAGTTTTGGACCTGGATTCCTTTACTAGCCTAGGCAAGGATGTGGTTTTAGACTGTCCTGTGTAGCCTTCTTCATCCTTTCCTATCCTCTGTGACCAGGGAAACACGTTTGAAGATGGTTTGGGTGGGAGTGGAGGCTTCTTCCGAGAAATAACTGTTCCTTAAAGCACTTGGATGAGAGTTTTCCCTGACCTCAGTAATGCATGTTAGGTGAAGCCTGGAGTTACCTGGAGCTTCCTTTCATCTCCTGGCCCCTAGGACTTTCCTACACGAAACTTTATTTTATCTCTTATTCTGTGATCTTTGCTTTGGCTGTTCTCTCCGGAAGCTAAACTGTATTGGAAGGCTTTTGAAAAACCTGAGTGCATTGACCTCAATGACCTGTTGTCAGGTGAATAAAGAGCCTGCTAAAAGGCTGCAGAGGGTATGGAGGGCTGTGTTGGTCCCCAGGCTGGTGAATCTTGATCAGAATGTTCTTTTGATCCCCACCATGTTTCTGAAGTGTCTTTCCAACAACTTATTTTGGAATCGTTGTGTTTCACTTAGGGGCCTATGAATATCCCCCATGAAATTCAGAGCGGTCCTGTTCTCGCCCTGCTCAGGGCAGTCTCTATTCCGGTCATCGTCTTCAAATTTCCCCCAATACGGTATTCTCCATTTCCTTGGTTAGTGTTGGCTTCCTCTGGGGTTTTGCCTTAGGACTAAGGGAAAATGAGGTAGTAAGTGGGTCTTCTGGCTTCTTGGCTATTTAAGGGGATAAGAGAGTTCCCTAGTGGGTTTCTTCTCTAAGAATAAAGACCCAATGTGCTACTATTTAATTTCTTCCTCTTAAATCATCTCAAATAGGTTTCCCTACTTCCCTTTAGGGGTGAAAAAAGGGATTATTAGAACAGAATAGGATTAAAAAAAAAAAAAAAAGACCTATGCAAACCGTAACCAAAGGGATATTTCCACTACTCTGGTGCCTGTCTTGGCCTTCCTTGGAGGCTCTCTTCTGCCATTGTGGTCTGGTGCCTATCCTTGGGATGCACCCAAAGTAAGCTCAGAAGCTGAGTCTCTATCAGACAAAACAAATGTATCCCTTTCCCAACCATGGGTCTCGCCAGAGGGATTTGTGGGGAACTGTTTTATAGTTTAAGATGTGAAGCTCTTTAAAGCTTGGACCACATTTGTCAAACATAGAAATTTTTTTTTTTTTTCAGCATATTTGCAAATCTTATTTGCAACCTAGCACAAGCAGGAACAAAGTAACAGAGGCAGGTAGGTGTCAAAAGCAAACCTCCTCAGTTGGCTATAACACTTTGCAAAGGAGGAAGGGACAGGAGAGGCACTGGGAGGCAAGATTACAGATCAGGTAGGCCTAACAGTGGGCTTCAAATGCATGGATTATACCTCTTCTCAGATTCTTGATTGCTTACTATCCTTGATGTTGAGCTACTACTCTGTAGTTGAGAAACTACTCTGGTTTGATCTGGAATGAAGGAAGCCACTATATGATCATGGTAAGGAGCATATAAAATACAACAGCTCTTCTCCTAAAAGCATCACTTCCTGCTTCTTCAGGCACCTTCCGTACCCCTCTGGTTTTCTATCTCTTAAAGCTCATGGAGGTCTGTGCTTTCCCCCAACCCTATCAATCTTACTTCCAAGAGAAGAGCTTGTAAACCTGCTTATTAAAGCCAAAGTCTTGGGGCATATGGGTGGCTCAGTGAGTTAAGCGTCTGGCTTTGGCTTAGGTCATGATCCCAGTATCCTGAGATCCAGCCCCGCATAGGGTTCCCTGCTCCATGGGGAGCCTGCTTCTCTCACTCCTTCTCCCCCTGCCTATTGCTACCCCTGCATGTACTCCCTCTGTCTCTCTCAAAATCTTTAAAAAAAAATTAAAAATTAAGCCAAAAGTCTTATTCCCCACCTTGCCCCGACCCTGGAGTGTCTGCTATTTAACAGAAAAACTTAAGGCAAAGAACCATAGAATTTCCAAGTCTCCATATTTCCAGTTTTGAGCTAACTCCATTTTTCTGTTTTCCATATGCCAATGACATCTGTCCGAAATTTTAGCTTTTTTTTCTCCCAGCAATTAACTACTTTGGTTTACCTTTTTTTTTTATATTCCATTAGATTGCAACTGAACAGTTTAATTAAAAGACTGTACAAAACTAGGTCACGAAAGAAGCCTGCTTTTATGTAGAAGCAATTCTTTGACACAGCTGCCACTCTTAAGGTAATGAGCTTCCTTTTACCTGCCTAACTCCCTCCAGGTCACACATACACCTGCTTGGCTGTCAGAGAGACTCCATGTCTCTTGGGGTTGTAAGGTCAAGACTATTTTTTTTTTAAAAGATTTTATTTATTTATTTGACAGAGATCACAAGTAGGCAGAGAGGCAGGCAGAGAGAGAGGAGGAGGAAGCAGGATCCCCGCCGAGCAGAGAGCCTGATGGGAGGCTCGATCCCAGAACCCTAAGATCATGACCCGAGCCAAAGGCAGAGGCTTTAACCCACTGAGCCACCCAGGCGCCCCAAGACTATTTTTCAACTCCATTCTCCAGCCTTGTCTCCCAGTGGCCCATTGGGCTGCATTTCTGAGTAGGGGAATGCCAAAAGAGCAGTGTTGTTAATAGATAAATATTGGAGGTTTTCTCTAGAAGAGACTAGAGAGTTCTATGTTAAAGTACCAATAACAAAGAAGACCAGCGTCCAAGATGGAAGGAGGCTGATAGGGGAAGATAAGGGGAAGGGTAGTTAGATATTAATGGAATTTTAAAGGAATGATAGAATTCCCTGGTAGCTTAACAAAACCAGTGGTTCTCCTCTCTAGCTGCACTCCAGAATCACCTGGTACTTAAACTACTGATGCCTAAGCCCCATGCTCAAGGGTTCGGATTTAACTAGTCAGGGTAGAGGCCTGAGCATCAGTGTTATGAATTGGGCAGCTGAAGTTGAGAAACCCTGGTCTAGGACCCTAAGAGTCTTAAGGTTTTCAGTATGTTCAACACAGGCACAAATGACTCCTTAAACTGAGGGAAATAAGATTCTGTCTCTCACGATACAAATCTGCACTGTATCTCAGTGAGTGGGGTTGAGGGGGAATGGTGCCTAGAATCTGATTTTTTTCTATAAGCCTCTCAGGTGAATCTAATAGTTCATGTACCATCCTTCGAAAAAATTCTTTAAAACAGAAACCATCCTGGGGCACCGGGCGGCTCAGTTGGTTAAGCGTCATCTAGACTTCAGCCCACGTTGTGCTCTCAGGGTTGTGGGATCAAACGCTGGGTGGGGCTCATCCCCTGTTTGTGCATGTTCTCTCCACCTCTGTACAAAGAACACAAACAACAACAAACAACAACAAAAACGTCTTCTTTCTGCCCATCTATTTTTCATCCTGAAGGTTCTTTCGTTTCAGCCTCATGAAGATCCTCTGAAGAAATGCATCCCATTTTACAGTTAGGGCAACTCAGGTAAAGGAGGTGAAGTAACTTGTCTGAAAACAGAGCTAGCAAACAGCAAAGACCAGACATCACACTTGCATGCTTAGTTGGAGTGGTAAGGATGAGAAAAGCTGTCATCACAAATTGCTTTCCTTAAGCTTTTCTGAGCTTCCCGTTGGCACACTCGCTGACCCCAAGGGTCGTTAGCTTGTGGCTCAAAGAGGATGGACAAGAGAACCTGACCAGAGCAGAGAGAAACTTGTTACCTAGCCTGGCCCAGCAGAGAGCTGTCCTGGGGTGGCGTGTCGGTCCATGGGCTGTCCCAGTGCTGTGGGTTGTGAGGACCTGTTGGTTCCGTCAGCCCGCTTAGAAGAGAAAGCCAACCATGCTAGAGCCAATCAGAAAGCCCCACTACTTTAATTCTTAGTGTTTTCCCTACTGTGTGTCAAATGTTGATCTTGTTGCGTCTATCATCTTTATCCGTGAAGAGATCTGAAAGCTCTGTGGGTGAATATAAAGGTCACCAGGAGAAAGGGTGGGGGGGTGTTCAGAAGCAGCAGAGGTTTATGAATGGAGAAGGGGAGTGAATAAATGGTAGTGATCTTGCCTTCAGTGTGTTGGACTATGGAAAAGGAGAGAAGCCCATTTCTTCTTGTTGGTCCTTCTCTAACATCAGAAGAGAACAATTCCCCTGAGTTCTACACATTTTAGCAAAGCTGATCTAGCTTAGGTGTCCTTTAAGGTTCTCTGTATTCTGGACTCTGCATTCCCCAGCTTGCCTGGTACTTCCACTTGGATGTCTCAGGGCTGACTACACAGGTTCTTCTTTTTTACCTTCTTGTTGGCAGAGAGCGATTCCGTGGTGTCCCTAGCTGCTCCCAGCAGAAACAGAGAGGGGTCCACCTTACCATCTCCCCCTCTCCCCCTGTAGCACCAAGCTCTGGGGTTCTTTGCTCATCAGTATTTCCTGCATCTGTCTACTTCTCTCTAGCTTCTTTGTTAGGCTCATTAACTGCCTTCATAACCTGTCTGGACCATTGCAGTAGCCCTGCTTCTCACTGCTTTTCCTCCGTTGGCCCATGCCCTCCCATCTGTTATTCCTATCTTGTCAGATGAATAATGGTCTCAATGGTCATTTTTATTTTAATCCTGTGGGTGGTGGTCATCATTTTTAGAGTGAACATCAAAACTTCTCACTTGGGGCTCCTGGGTGGCTCAGTGGGTTAAAGCCTCTGCCTTCAGCTCAGGTCATGGTCTCAGGGTCCTGGGATCGAGCCCCAGGTTGGGCTTTCTGCTCAGTGGGGAGCCTGTTTACCTTCCTCTCTCTGTCTGCCTCTCTGCCTACTTGTGATCTCTGTCTGTTAAATAAATAAATAAACTCTTTAAAAAAAAAACCCAAAAAACAAAAAAACAAAAAAACTTCTCACTTGGCGTGGTGGGCTCGGTGCGTGCCTACCTCCTCAGCTCTCACCCCCTCTCTTTCTTGGTCCCATTCCAACTGATCTCCTTAGGGATTTTGAATATTTCCTACTGGTTCCTCCTTGGGCCTCTGTGCCCATTGTCCCACGGGCAGGATGCCCTCCCCTTTGCCTCAGTAATGCTTCCTCATATTTTGGACCTCTACTCAGATATTTCTATGGGGATCATTTCCTGTCCCTCCCAAGTGAGCTTGAATCCTCCAGCAGGGCACCTGGCTTTCTGCGTACACTTCTAACCACTTACAGAGGCCGCAGTGCTGGGATAGACTTCACTTGCTCCGTTCATGCTATATCCCCAACACAACTCCAGTGACTAGCACATACCATGTATCCAGTAAGTACTGGTAAGGGGAGAAATAAAGAAATAATAAATGATGGATATAATAACACCCACCACCACCCTATTCTTACACAAAAACCTCTTTCATTGTGGGCTAAAGAGGACTCCAGCATTTCATCCTTGATCATCAGTGATTCAGCTTCCATTTTAATGATACCTGGCTAGAATATGAAAAGACTGTGATCAAAAATTATTTACAAAGTGCTCTACTGTTCTATCCCATTTGATTCTCTTAAGGACGTTGTGAAGTGGGAGGGTCTGCTATTATCCTCTTTGTCTATAGAAGGGGAACTGGAGTTCCATGAACTTGATGTGCCCAAGTTTGGACAAAGATGAGCCATGAAAGGGGAAAGAGTCCTTGGAAAAGGATTTCTATCCAGCACAAATGATAACATTAGCAAAACTAGCTAACTTAGTTTAAAACTGTTTAGATGCTGTGCTCAGGGCTTTATACAAACGGTCCTGAGTGAACCATAAAAACACCATGACGTAGGATGGTGACTATCTTTATAGATGCAGAAGCTGAGCCTTAAAGAGGTTAGCTGATGGGTTGTGAGGGAGCAGTAGGAGGCGCACACGTGGGCTTTGGGGGCACCAGCCTGCGATTCCTCACCTGTGGTGGCAGGAGCTCCTGGCCTCCTAGATGCCACTTCCATGGTGGCGGGGATTGGGGGTAGGGGTAGTGGGGGCAGGAAGACATCTTGAACATGAAAGTAGTATATTTCTTGCTGTTCATTCATCTTCCTCCGTAGTTCTTCCTCCCCGCTTTTCTCACACCCCTTCCTACTTCTTCCCTTCCCCTTCATTTTTCATGGAATGCTGCAAATTTGGTTGCGGCAAGAGTGGCAAGGACACATGAACTTACATTTTTTGAAGAGCATCCCTGCAATCGGTCCATATGTTTTGCTTGCGAATATGATGGTCTTTTGAAAGAAAACCAAACAACCTTAGTTTTTCTGCATTCTAATCTTGAGGGAGATAAACTGCCAACAGCGCTAGGGCTTGCTGGGGGGTTGAAGTTCTCTTAGCCCTTCAAGGGAGCTCATTGATGGAGTGGAAGAGGTTGGGATTTGAAATTCCAAAGACTCGGCATTTGGGCCCAGCTATGTCCTTCAGCTGTGTGACACCTGGCAAGTCTTTTAACATCCCTGAAACGAAGTCTCTTTTTCTATGAACTGAAAGGGTAGCTTTGCCTCGTGAACAGACACCTCGAATTGTAAAGCCTCTTTCTATCATAAGGGAGTCACTGTGGTACTTGTAGGAAGTCTTAATGAAGTAAAGGGAACTTTAATGAGGCAGTAGGAATATAGGTATGAAGGCCCTAAAGGAGGAACCAATAGGAAACATTCCAGAAACCAAATAGAACGTTTTCATTAATACTTCTAGGGAGAATGGTAACACCCCTCTAATCAGCCAGCTGGTGTCAATAAATACACTGAGTTTCCAAATGGTCAGTGTGGATGGAGCTCAGGACACATTGGGAGGTGGGGGGAGGAGAAAATGAGTTTCTCTACCGTAAGCTTGGGTTGTACATGATGGCATGGCAAGAGAGAGGAGGTTTCCATAAAACTTATTGTTCTCCCTTCTCAGCAATCCTTAGGAATAAGGAATTGGGTTTTCCCCCCTTACGTTTCAATTCAAATTTATTGACTCTACCTGCCAGGAATACTTTGTCAAGCAAGACCATGTCCAAGTCCCCTAGGAAATGGGCCGTGATGGAGGGCAAGGGGGCCCAGTGAACACACATTTGCCATCCCTTGCCTAGACCTATGTTATGGTGGGAAAGTTAGTCTGATTATGAGGTGTTTGGGGGCTCTTAACTGCCCTCCTATGCTTTTATGGCACAAAGCATCAGTGTTGAAAGTTGGCTCTTTTCATGGTTAGAGGCAAAAATTATCCATTAACTCACGATGCATACTCACCAGCTGATGTTAGCTCAGCAATTTGTAAGTTAGGCCCTGTTTTCCACAATTCCTTCTATACTTGCAATTCAGGGGCTCGTTGACTGAAATTCAGAAGCAGCCAAAGTCCTTTGGGGATAAACTTTTGAATTGTCAGAGGATGTTAAACCACATCTGGTTCCTTTGGATACCTTTGGGACCTTTCTGCCTGGGAGTGGGTTGGGCCCTGGGGGAGGGCTTTAGGACAGAGAAGAAGCTGTTAGTAAATTTCTAGTACATTAACCTACATTTACCTCCAATTTACGCCAGAATATGGGTCAGTGAGATGGTTAGCTTCACTAGTAATGGATATTTTTCTGGATATTTCATGATCTAGTACTGGGATACTCTCCTGGGTGTAAGATGAAGGTTTGACAGTTTGGACCTTACTACCTAGGAGACCAGGTTCACATTAAACTAACAGCTGCTCGGCCTTTATTAATATTCTGGGCCCTTTTCTATATATTAGTTCATCAAAATTGTTGCCTGGAGTCCTGCAAAATACCATTTTCCTGTTTTTCCTGAGAAAACTGAGGCTTAGATTGGTAAGTTTATGTGCCTAAATCCTACAACTAGTGACTAGCTGACCAGGGCTTACCTGCAAGAGTTCTCAGGTTAATGAATTCCTGCGTGCTCTCCGTAAGCCACAAATGACCATCGTGACTGGTAACTATGCTGAACTTGTTGTCAGAAGATTCTGTGCAATTAATCTGGGGGGGGGGTGGGCAGAAGATGGAGGATGCATAGACTTCCACCTGTTCCTTTCTCAGGGCTTGCTCACTGACTTTTTACTCTCAGGTGCCCTTGAGATTGTCTGCTCCTGGAGCCTATAATCTCCTGGCCCACTTAATGCTATTCTTGTGACCAATCATTTAAAAACCATCTACTGCATACCTACTCAAGTGTTGTCCTGAGCACTGTGGAGTGAATAAAGATCAAGTCTGTGTTCTCATGAAGGTTTTCCTCCTATGGGAGATTTAAAAAAAAACAAACACACACACACACACACACACACACACACACACAAAAAAAAACATGTCAGATAGTGATAATTCCTCCAGTATAAGGAGTAGGAGTAGGAGAATAAAAAGTAATTGGGATCCTATGCTACATGGAGAGGAGGGGAGAGACTCCTTGGAAGAGGTAGCATTTGAGCTTAAACTTGAACAATATGAACAGTGAGTCTTAAAGATATCCAGGATGAAAGTGCCAGAGGAAACATGCAGGACTAAGGCCCTGAGGTAGAAACATACTAGATGAACATATTGAATAGCAAGAAAGTGGGTGAGGTGAGTGGGGAGTGGAAGGAAAGAAGCGAGGAATGGTCAGGGAGAAGTGGGCACAACCACAGGAAGCATTTAAGACTATGTAGAAGTTTTGGATTTGATGTGTGATGGGAATCCACTGGAGGATTTTGAACTGGGATGTGCTGCAATACTTTTTTAAAAACCCTGTCAGCTGTGTTGGTGAGAGACTGTGGGGCTGGTGCCCGTGGGGCAGATGGCCAGCTAGAAGGCTGCCACAGAAAACAAGGTGGGGCATATTGATGGGCTTGGGTGGTGAGGGATGGCTGAATTACAAATATATTTTGAAGGTAGACCACGTAGGCTGTGCTTGTGAATTAGATGTTGGGGGACACCCAAGCTGTGTTCACTCACTCTGGCCCAGGACAGCACTCTTGTCTCTAGATTCGCAGTTGGCGGCTGTGACCCTGGGAACTGTCATGAGGTATAAACATAAGAGTGTACACTCTGCCTCTGCCTTGTAACTTCTTCATCCTGGGCTATTTGATCTTTATTGTTGGGGGGAGGGTCTTTTCCAGGTAGGGGCTACTTTGATGCTGTGTCTTCTGTTACGCATTGTCAGCTCCTCTGTGTGGGAAGCTGAGATTATTAAGCTATACATCAACTCTTCACTGCCCTCTTGGAGCTCTTAATCCAATGAGCGGCAATATGACAAGATGAAGGTGAAAGGAATGATATCCTAGGGTTAAAGAGTGCTCCTGGGGGCACAGAGCTGGGACTGATGGAGACTAACTGGTCAGAAGACCAAAAATCAGGGTTTGAAAGGGGAAGTGGCAAGGATCTCTGCTTTGAAAGAGACCCTCCAACTTCAATTTGTGTCTGTTCAGGTCAATTTCCTGATTTCTTGCTCTCTTTTCCCCACTGTGGCTATTGGCTCCCTTTATTTATGGTCCCATAAATGCGTAATACTTCAGTCTAGAGGCAGGGGTGGAAGAAGCATGCTTTTATCTCTACAACTTTAAGAATGGAAGCCAAATACGATGGAGACCCAAGGCTATTCTCTTGGTCTGCGACCATAATCAAAGCTTAGAGTGAGTGAGTTGCCTAGTGACCCATTGGTTGTTGAACTGCCTGGGAGCTGGTTAGGACTTAGTACCAAAAAATGTGTGACAATCCCTAACTCACGAAGCTTGGGCCTTGGGCCCTATAGATGGTTCTATTAACCTTGTTTTGTGGGCTGCCTCATAGATTTTTGACCTGTTAAGGAAGAGCATTTCCAGTCATTACTCATCTCAGACTAAGGCAGTTTGGGGAGTGTCTGTGTCCTGCATGACTTGTTGCTGGGCGGTCTCAGCAAACATTGTTTGAACAAAAATGCTTCTGGTTTTGAAGTCTGTGAAGGCCCAGATTCTCAAGCTGAGTTACTGTAGATTTATTTACAATGTTTCATGTAGAGAATGAATCTGTTGCTATATTATCAAGTGTCATTAGCTGACAATGACAGGAGAGACTCCTATTTTTGGAAAACTGTTTGCATGGATTTACAGCCCCTGTCAACTCATCTGATTATAAGTTGTGCAGATGTGTCTCCCCTGTTGGACTCTAAGCTCCTGGAGGACAGAGGGCATGGTCTTATTATTTCTTTCAGGCTTAGAACAGTCCTAAGCAGACCAGGTTTCAGGTGAATCTTGGTTGAGCTGTTCCTTTAGATACGAAATGGGAAACAGGTTATGAAGTCGCTGGGGATCTTATAAAGAATACATTTAGAGGGGTGCCTGGGTGGCTCAGTGGGTTAAAGCTTCTGCCTTCGGCTCAGGTCATGATCCTAGGGTCCTGGGATTGAGCCCCACTTCGGGCTCTCTGCTCAGCAGGGAGCCGGCTTCCTCCTCTCTCCTCTCTCTCTGCCTGCCTCTCTGCCTACTTGTGATCTCTGTCTGTCAAATAAATAAATAAAATCTTAAGAATACATTTAGAAAAGCACTTAGCACTATTTCTGAACTCACAGTGAGCACTCAAACAGGACTACTGTAATGTGATGAGTGCTCAGTAACACCATAGCAAACGAACAGAGGCTCTTGGAGAATAGAGCTCTAGTGTAGCAAGTGAAGTTCTAGGATTGGCACCAGGGAACAAGGCAAGTGCTAGAGCTCTCATCCAGGCCTGCTCCTTTCCTGATAGGTAAGGGCTTGGACTCTGCTTGGTCAAAGTTATCTGGGTTTGTTTGGGTATGTCCTAACAGACCAGGTTATTAGCCTAGGAGAGACCTTTGTCAAAGGTTGATTAACTCTTCCTTTGGCACAGCATGAGAAATGTCAAAGGCTGGAAATGAACTGACACTCAGACCATTATTTGAGAGGCTCTGTTTCATTAGCCCAAGTCCTAGAATTAGTAGAATAGAATGAACCTTCCCTACCACCACCACCCCCAAATCCCAATCTATTTGTGTCACTTATTTATACCTTTTCTGTGATTTGTTTGCTGAATAATATGTAATGACATGTCATGAGTTTCCATGAACAACCATGGTAGATGGAAAGCATTCCGGCATGAAGGTTTGGGTCTTTGGGATAGACTCCACTGACTGTTGCATGGGACTGGGGAATTCTGGATCAAAAAAAACCCTCATGGGGTTGCCTCTTTAGGGCACCCAGGCACTACATATCAGGTATGCATGACTGTCTACCTTTTATGACCAGACCAGAACCCAGGAGTTCCCAGACAGCTCCTCCTGTCTTATACTGGCAAAATTTAATTGGAGATAAAAGAAAAATTGTAGAGTTCTCACTATATACGTTATCTTGTCTAATCCTCCCTGAAAGCCTGAAAGTAAGTATTATCTCTTTTATCCATATGAAAGACCAGAGATTTCAAGTAACTTTGCCAAGGTTTAGGATAAGAAGGATTTAAAATCAATCTTTTAAGCTCCAGCTATACTATTCACCTCCCAGCAGGCCTGTCATTTATTAGAAAGTGAGCATTGCTGTATTATATGAAAATAGTTCTCATTTAATACCAGACCATTGAGCCTATTCCAGTCCTTTGACCATTCTCTGGTCACTAATTTAATAGCTTTTGTCAATAAAGGAAATAAAGTATAAATAACTTCAGAAAAGGAATTTTCTGGGACGCTTCTGGTATATTGAGTAGTTATCTTTTGTGCCATGCAATGCAGAAATTGTCTGGTTGATACAGGGAAATGTAAGAATATTTCAAGAATGCAATGTCTTCCACACTCCTTGAGCTGTGACACAATTTATATATATGCTATATGTATTGTCCTTCAAAGACTGTGGGAGGTCAAATATTATCTTCAACTTCCATCCTCATTGATCCCTCAATTTGGGAATATTTTTCAGAGTTAGCTAACCAGCTACAAAAGAAAATCTGTCCCATTTTAAAAATTATTTCTTCTATTATTGAAATTCCAAATACATGTGTAACATTTACTAAATTAAAGATCTGTTGCCCAGCTCATTTATATTCAAGATCATATGTTTTAGAAATGATGTGGGAAATGGAGAAATCTTAATCAACAGATCTCAATTGACTACATATGGCATGCCTAATTAAAAATTGGAAATATTTTTATCCATTAAAACTCACCCACCTTCCATTTTTGGATGACATTGTCAAGAGCATTTTACCATTAGTCATGTCTAAATATAATTTAATTGGACCCAGTGTGGAAATCAAAATTCATCATACCACTTACGAAGAATGCTCTAAACCTTAGTTTTGAATTTTTATAAACATTAATACTAGTTAGATCAATTTCCTATCTGCTAAAAGGCACACACATGGTTCTTCCCACAGTTTGAGTTACTGAATTGAGATATAGGTTCTTTCATCATTGTAAGAAGCTAAAGACAACTGTCCAGCATATTTTCCAGAAAGGGGCAATGGAATGTTGAGAAATGTGAGCTTCAGAGTCAGACTGCCTTATTTAAGGGGAACTCTATGACCAGTCCTTGTGGAATGTATGTGATCTCTCTGGGCCTTGATTTCCTCCTCTTTACTGGTCTGTTTTGCTACTGAGAACTGTGCTATCAGTTTATTCCCCTCGCTGGGCAATCGATTTCTTTCTTTTCTGGCACATTTAAATTTTTCTCTTCAATATCTTTTTTTTTTTTTTAAAGATTTTATTTATTTGTCAGAGAGAGAGAGTGAGCACAGGAGACAGAATGGCAGGCAGAGGCAGAGGGAGAAGCAGGCTTCCTGCTGAGCAAGGAGCCCGATGTGGGACTGGATCCCAGGACGCTGGGATCATGACCTGAGCCGAAGGCAGCCGCTTAACCAACTGAGCCACCCAGGCGTCCCGATATCTTTTAAATTCTGTTATTTCTAGGAGTATGAGATGTAGATATTTTATTTTGCTCAGGACTTCTGGTGCTTATTCAATGTAAGATTTCATGTATTAAAATTGGGGAAATTTCCCAGCCATTACTTCATTCTAATATTCTATTATTCCCTATAGACTTGTTAAACACTCTCCCTTTGTTCTCCATATCCTTCAACATTTCTTACAACTACATCACTTTATTACTAGACCATTCAGTTCCTAGCGCTGTTCCTGGAAGACCTTGATTTCCTCATCACACCCTGGGGGTTGATAGTGGGTATCTCTGGTGACTTCTTATTCTTTGTCAGCGCCTTCTCTCAACCAGTCACCATCTTTCACAAGAGTTTTATGGAAAAAATGGTTGAATTCTTTGCTGACAGTGATAAATAGTATCAGGTATATCTTTCACTAACCTACCAGTGAAATTCCTATGACTTAAAGATGACAGAAGACACTTTTCCATAAAATTAAACCAAAGACCATCTCAGGGCTGTAAACAAAAGTATTAACATTAGCCCCTGACTGACAATATCTGTCATTTACCACCATTAGTGTCACAGGTCACTGAACTTAAGCAGAAGGTGATAATTTCTCTTTAGCAACTAGTAAACAAATTGTAGTGTTCTGAAATTAATATTTAACTCCACAAAAGTCTGCGGGAACATTAAAAAAATACAACCTACATTTTTTTTTATAACTGAAAAATGCCCTTTTAGCTTTTATGAACTTTCAAGTTTTTTACAACCTGTATTATATCCAGAAAAAGTATTTTTAATAAAATTGTTTATAATTACCCACAAAATGGAACTAACCTACAAGCAGAAAATGAACAGTTCAGTGTTCTGTATCTTTTCAGACCATAGACTATCTTATTATCATTAAAATATTTATGCAAACAAATGATAGTGTAACATCACCAAGCTATTTTCAGAACAAAATGATTCACTACAAATGGTTTGTTAACAACAAAGATTAAAACCAGGTATTCTATTTGAGAATCTGGAAAAATTAAAAATTAAGCTAAGGAAAATAGAAGACAAAATCAATAAGGATAAAAACAGAAAAATGAAACCATAAATGGGCTTTTTAGAAAGACCAACAAATAGCCAAGGTCATTGCAATTAAAGTAAGGGAATAAAACCACATATATACAGTATCTGCAATGAGAAAGAAGTTGTAATTAGAAACACCAAAGCCATTAAAAAAAGAAAGAAAAAAATTGAAAGTCTCAGGGAAATTTGAAAAGTATCCACTAATAACAGTTCTTCAGTAGGAAATGTAAGTAATGTAATGACCATGCTGAATTTTATAATTTCTTCAGGATTCACCATTGGTGAGGCTTTGGCCTGGAACACTTTATAAGTGAGTTCTTTCTGACCATTCTTAAGCTATTGAAATGATTCCAGGTTTCTGGTAGAAGTTTCCAAGTTAAAGCATATTTATTCTCCTATTTAAAATTTACCAGAAATAGCAAGGAAGAGTGAACTACTCTGCAATGATAAAAGAAAATGATGTCTACTATAACCTTAAACTACAAAATACTAGCCCAATGCATGCTCTCTACTAAGAAGAGAGCTTGCTGAGAAGTGCTCTTGACCTTCTGCAAGATACAATTCTCTCCTCAAATCAGTGCTGTAGTCCTATAATGGGGGCAGGAGGGAGTCCACTGAACTTCTGATTACAGCTAGAGGAATGGATCATCCCTGGGAGTTGGGGGTGGTCCCTAATCATTCTTAGTTCAAAACCGCAGAAAGTGTAACTGAAGAGTATGCCTTATGTCCTTTCTATGTCTCTGACTCTCATAATTGAGGTGAATCCCTGGAGTGAGAGAGTGGCTTAAGGAAAGGAAGGCAGCATTTGCAGATTGTAAAGGAAATGATGTTAATCTTCATACCATAATTAGTATGTGGCAGGAAATGCTCTAGATTAAGTATTATCTCACTCAATTTTTATATAGGAAATACTACTATCCCCACTTTATGTATAAAGAAACATAAAAATAGTAGTTACTTGACCTTGAGGTAGGAAGTGGCATCATTGAGCTAGGAACCAATAGGTAACTTCTGAGCCCTATGTTTAGCTATGATCCTCTGTGCTTCACACATCCCCCCCCAACTCTGCTTCTAGGACGCTAAAAGATTTAGAAGGTAAAGGAGAGTAACAAAGATGAGGCTGTAGATCGCCAGCTCACACCCCCTACTTTCATAGAATGTTCTTTATCTAGAACCCGGCAGATGAATCCAAGATGGGTAGAGATATTTGAAGAAAATGAACAACATGCATTATAAAAGGAATTGTGCAAAGAAACATAGAAAGGGGGAGTTCAGTAGATCTCTATATTCTCACTAAAATTGCAGATATTGTAATTCTTAAAAACTCAGAAGATTAAATGATAAGATAATCCAAAAATATGTGGGAAAAGCTCAGAAATGAAAGCAAAACCTAAGGCCCGACAGAATAACAGTAACAACAAAGAAAAATAGTAATGAAAATTCTAGTAAAGATAGGGTGGATGGCTCAGGAAAATCCTGTAAAACTAATAAAACTAAAAAAGAAAAAAGGTATTCTGATGGATACAAGCGTAAATAAAGGAGGTCTAATATATGAACAACTCGTGGTGTTGAAAATGAGAACAGATGGAACAAATCCAAACCTTGAATGCCAAGGAGAATGAATTTTAAGAATGCAAAGAAGTTTAATATTAGAGAAAATGAGGTGTCCTTTATTAAATAAAAACAAAATATATAGATCCTAAAAAGGCATTTGATAAAATTTGAAGCACATACTGATTTTATTTTATTTTTTTTAAAGATTTTATTTATTTATTTGTCAGAGAGAGAGAGAGTGCACAAGCAGGCAGAGTGGCAGGGAAAGGCAGAGAAAGAAGCAGGCTCCCCGCTGAGCAAGAAGCCCGATGTGGGACTCGATTCCAGGACCCGGAGATCATGACCTGAGCCAAAGGCAGCGGCTTAACCCACTGAGCCACCTAGGTACCCCCACTTCCCGATTTTAAAAATAAGTTGAATATGATAGGATTAGAAGAATTACTTTTATTAATCTCAATGAACTTCCATGTCCAATAATCACAAGATAAGATTTATTCTCCTTAAAACCAAAATAAGAGCAAAGGTTCTGTTATCAGATATTACTTAATGTCACTCTGTAACACCCAATTCAATTATGTTAAAACCTATAAACATACTGAACAGATGAAGGGATAATATTGTAACTATTATAAACTAGTAGCCATGTCAATAAAAAGAAGGAAAGTCTGGAATTAGAAGGAAAATCTAAGTAATTTAATGAAATTCTTTAGTCTTGAGCATAATCTAAGGCGCACACATATTAAGACAATGAGAAAGGATTTGTTTTTCCTACTGGATTAGAAGGCCAAATTTTGTAATACCCCAAATAGGAAATAGACATTCTTAAGTACTTTTGGTACAACTACTCATTGGCACAAACTTCCAAAGTCCTAGAAATCTTAAAAATGCCATTAGTTTAACTTGGTAATTTCACCTCTAGACTTTTCTTCTGAGTAAAATATAAGGATATATCTTAAAACACTTGCAAAATGTTTCAATAGCAAAAAAGTAGAGGTATCTAGAAGGTTTATGGCCTATGATTTAAATAAGAAAAGCTATCCAGAATTTAATTTTACCCTTTAAAAAAGCTTGGCAGTTGGCATAACAAAAACTCTTCTATTTAGGTGGCAGGATGATTAATTTTATTTATATTTTCCAGTTTCTTCAATGATCATGTATTTGCATGATAATTGTAAAAGTTTGTAAGAAATGCCTCAATATCACATTACATAGAGAAAACAGCATAAATACTTCTTACTCAGTTGGACCACAAGTGCCAATCAAAATGCCTAGAAAAAATCCCTGTAATTAAACTAAAGTATTAATGGTGACTGCTGCTGGGAAAGGAAATTAGAAATGATCTTTACTCCTCCATTGTATGTATGTTCTTCACTTTTCTAAAATGTTTCCTTGTTTAATTCTTAAAAACTGAATTCCCAAAACAGCAAGAAACATGAGAAAAATTAACTCTTACCTGTTCCTTACATTAAAATTTGCTCCTCCTTTGCTCTACTTGTTAATGGGCAGCTTCAAAGGTGACCCCAGCAGGGGGCTCGTCTGATTCACGTGGTTTTCCTTGCCATATTTCAGATTCCTTCCAGGAGGCTTATTTTTGAGGAAATACACAAATTAAGGCTAAGCTAAGAAATGAAAGTAAAAAGAGCCCTCCCTTCTAATACCGTGCTTCTGACCATGCTCAACTACAGATCTTCTCTTGGATCAAAGGCAGAGCTCCTCTGTGGTTTTTACTTCACCTTGAGTTTGAAGTTGATTAAATGGGAATAAGGAGTTGACCTATTTTTACTGAAGTAAGGTTTGAAGAAGCTTTAAATTCCTTCTCTATTTTCTTGAATCGTAATGTTTCCATTTAGTTTACTGATTTGTAAAAATACATGCATATTAAAAATTCAAGCTATAGGAATGCCTGGGTGGCTCAGTGGGTTGCCTCTGTCTTCAGCTCAGGTTGTGATCTCGGGGTCCTGGGATCGAGCCCCACATCGGGCTCTCTGCTCCGCAGGGAGCCTGCTTCTTCCTCTCTCTCTGCCTGCCTCTCTGCCTACTTGTGATCTCTCTCTCTGTCAAATAAATAAATAAAATCTTTAAAAAAAAATTCAAGCTATAGGAAAAAAAGGGGAGAGTAATAAATCCCATTGAATTCCAACATAGAAGTATCTGCCATTAATAATTAAACATCACTCAAGGTGTGCTCTGGATATTCAGAGAAAGACTAGATTAATAAGATTTAAGAAAAATGGCATTGGTCTATACATAGTTTTCCTTTTTGTAAAGTAAATTTATATTCTAAATTAAACCGAAGGAAAGAAATCAGAAATTCTAAACTTCAAGTTAACATCCCATTAGCAGAAGACCTCTTAGGTCCTGGAAGACAATGAAGATAAGAAGGAGCAGATAGAAAGGTCCCTAGCTGGGGGTGCCTGGGTGGCTCAGTCAGTTAAGCGTCTCCTTTGGTCTCAGAGTCCTGGATGGAGGACCACATCAAGCTTCTTGCTTGCTGGGGAGTCTGCTTCTCTCTCTTCCTCTGCCCCTTTCCCTGCTTGTGCTCTTGATTACTCTCTGAAATAAGTAAATCTCAAAAAACCAAAAATCCCTGGTTGGCTTAGTTGGTAGAGCATGTGACTTTTGATCTTCGGTTTGGGAGGTCATGACTTCAAGTCCCACCTCAGAGGGAGACTTTAGGAAAAAAAGAAAAAAAAAACCTCTACAACATTAGTCACACATAAAAATATGTGTATGCATGAATATACATATTTAGATAGCTTATATTTTAAAATGTATTTAAAATCTACGTATCTAACTTTTCTCCCAAAATTATCCTTTTATTGGGGGGTGGGAGATTTTTCTATCCTTCGAGTGTCTGTCTATCCCATTAAGATTTCAGAGTTGTACTAAAGAAAGCCACTGGAGGCCAACTGTTTGATTTATCTTGATAATGAAGAGGATGCAAAATGGAAAGGACATGCTCATCACACACCACCACTGCTGGGTTCCAATATTCCTGCTGCTTTGACCCACAGGGACATCAGGCAGCCACTCCGTGTTCAGGCCACATGTGACTGTTGTCAGGGCTGATCTTACAAGGCCTCAGAGTAGCTTATGTTTAATTGAGTGTAAAATTCTAGGGAAAAGAAAGCTAAGAAATTCCCATTCCTGTAATCCTTTTGTGGTCTCAAGATTTGCTAGTATCCAAGCAGTGTGGTCATCCATCACTTTCCAGGTAGACCTAGATTTCTCTAGAAGTTCATAATCCAGGACTGTGTTGATAAATGAAAGCTGGTCGGCTGGAGGATGGACAGGAATGGGAGACCTTCCCTGTGTTTGTTGTGTCTTTGCGAAGGGGAGAACTGAACTAACAGCCTAGATGGTAGTTTCCGATGTTAATACTTTGGTATGAAAAGGTTTGATGTGGAAGCTTGTGTGTATGTTGACATTCTTTGTTGGCTCATTGGGGTGACACACTTAACCTCTTGTGCTGGGAATACTGGCTTCAATGGATCATAGCTACACCCTGCACTGAACTTGTCCTCAGTATCCCTGAATTGCCCCATTCATGGTCACACCCCCTAGAGGAAATGGCTGTGACCACAAGCCTGTGGTCTTTAAGTGATTGAGACAGGACACCAAAGCCGAGCTCTAAGGCTTGATTTGGGAGAACTCTGAAAGGCTGTTCTAGGTGCAGGACTCAGCTCCCTACACAAGTGAATAAGGTTCAGTTGCAACAGCATCGTAGGTCAGCTTTACCTTGTACTCAGTCTTGCTGTCCTCCTTTTACTACAGCTGTATCTCTTAAGAGTGTTCAGCAAAAGAACTCCACACAAAATATAAGACCACATTCTCTCTCCTGAGAGGCTAAGGTAGAAAATAAGTCTAGTATATACTCAGCTTTTTATAAAGCTAAATTTTAAAGAATTGCCTTTTAAATTGTGTGAGAGAGAGAGAGAGAGAGAAAATGTCATCTTCAGAAAAAGAAAATCATGCTCATGATAGATGTATGACCTCAGCTCTGGAGTTCCTTTCCAAATAGTAAGGTTGGTTAGCAAACCAGGAATGCAATGAACTTATATATATCCATTTATTTGTCCTAGTTGTGACCATGCTGGAGGGAGTCATGAGAGGCAACTGTGTCCAAGATGATCTTGGCACACAGTCTCGGGGCTTCCCTTTGAGTGCCCAACCAATCTTATTCCCTTTTGATTTTACTCTTCTGTTCTATCCCTTCCCCAGAGCTCATTGTAATATTGGCATGAGTAGAGATGTCACGTAAGTGTGGGTGGGAAGGGAAAACTGGAGGGGGTGCCGTGAATCTCTGCACACGTGATCAAATGCTGACTGAGTTGGCTGCTCAGGTGACTCTTACGGCCGAATTCAGAACAGATGCTTTGACTTTATCCTTTCTATGTTTGCCTGTGTTACTGGGACTCTGGCATGTGCTACTGAAGTATGCTCTTTGTATTTTCTAGTTCACTTGACATAACATGCAATATATTTTCAAGTAACAGAAAATAGTAGACTTCAACACAAACTTTTTGTGGGCAAAAATTCTTCTGGAGCCAACAAGTGGCCACATTTGCTCCTCTCTGTGAGGCCACCATCTCTGTGGTCCCCACCAATCCCTTCTAAGCTCCCTGTGTCCCTGTCTGTCCCAGCCCAGGTCACCCTTGATCAGTCTGCATAATCCTGCATAATCAGTCTGCATAATCCCTATCTTCTCCTTTTCTCAATCTGTCTAGTTCCCTGTCTCTTTCAGAGCCCTCCTCTTGATTCGCAAGAGCTTCCTCTTGATTTAGCAAAAAGGCCATTTCCTGCAAGTCAAACGTTTTGGCTTTGAGCACAATTGCTTCTCCTAATAGCTTTAAAAAAAAAATCTAGAAATAAAAAAATCTCAATACGTAGAGTTTCTCTTGTATTGTTATAAGGAATTTAAACCTAGAGGCAATGTGGATGTTTCCGAGCAACCAGGAGAGGGATCAGATACAAAGAAGTACAGAAAACCATCCTTTCAAGACCCCATGGGCAGCATACATGAATGCAGCCTTCACAAGGCTATGTTGTAGCCCCTGTTCTGATCATCATGTCTTATGTTTGGAGAGATTTCCTGGTGTTCAGTCACTCACCTTCTTGAAGCTCCTCTATCAAAGTCTTCACCAATACCCTTCCCAGGTTGGCTGAGACCGCATCCCACTCTTCTCATTCCTATCATTTGATCAGTGTTAAGTTTAATCAAGGTGAAATTCTATTACCCATCATCTTGGTCTTTTAGGTGTAGGCTTCTTCTTCTTCTTCTTTTAAAAGATTGATTTATTTTAGAGAATAAGAGAGAGGGATGGGGCAGAGGGAGAGAACATCCAACCAGACTTCTGCTGAGCTCGGAGTCTGAGGAGGGGCTCAGTCTCACCACCTGTGAGATCCAGAACTGAGCTGAAACCAAGAGTCAGATGCTTAACTGACCGAGTCACCCAGACCACCCCTTGGGTGCAGATTTTAAAAGAGGGTTTGAGAAGCATGAATATAAATACAGGGGCTCTCTGATGATATTTCTGTCCCATGTTTCCTAGCAATGATTCCTGGAACCAATGAGTTTGGCAGAATATATTCACAATCCCCGTCTTCCTTAATTCAGCACATAGAGGGTTTTAAAAATCCATAACAAAGCTGCAGACGAAGCTCTGTAACTAGCTATAGGAAGCCATGTTCTAACTAAGCTGCTTCCTATTTCTAATTAAACCCTAATTCGAACTCATAATTTAGCTGAGCTGCTTTAATGCTCCCTGGGTTATATGAAAGATAATGGTAGCTTAACACCCTTGGGTGTTGAAATAATATCAAAGCTGTCTCACCTGCATGTGGAGAGATTTAAATAAAGAATAATCTCCTGTATTTGGTGGTCATTTCAAGACCTGTTTCATAAAATGGGCTTTCCACCGACTATCAATTCTTTCTCTTCTTTAACCCATCTTTTGCTCTGTTCAGTTATCACTTGAAAACATAGTCCTGGTCCTCTCCCAATGGTGCCTCTGCCCAGGGCTCGAAATGTGTGTTGGCAACAAAATACAGTCTCAAGTTAATACCTAGTATGGGTGACCCTGCCTGAAGTTCCTAAACCATTCCTTTTTCACAAGCCCTCATTGTTTAATCTCTTCCACCAAGCTTACTCTTGGGCCACAGCTGAACGCTTACCATGCCACAAGCCTAAGGATACAGTCCCTTCTCCATATTTTCACACTTGGTATTTTCTAGTTGAACTATTCTCCTTCCCTCTTCACCACATGAGAAAATGAGATCCTATATTCTGCTTAGATTAAAAAATAAAACCAAATAGACCCTTACACGTTTAGTCAAGATTGAAGAGGAGAAAACTGTGTGACATTGGAGATGATGAGAGTTCTGATGTGGGTTAGTGCTCTGTACTTCACGTGCCTATCCACTTTTCCACACCACAAAGTGGCTGGCATGACTATCTGAACAACCTGAGCAATGGGATTTCACTCCAAGTCCATTACGATTGGCTTTCCTTGTAGAGTGGTGACTGCAAAGGTCGGTGCTTTCCGCCAAATGCCACCTGGAACATGCCTGTAGCTGAAGTTGGGTTTATTAAACACTGCAGTGAGAGTGAACGCCCATCCAAAGGAACTGTGGGATTTTTCCATAAAGGGTGTCTGGACTTGGGTGGGGTGATTTTAGGAGGGTCAGAGGAATCGAGGGTTTGCTCTGTATGTCTTGGGTGTTGTCAAAAAGCAGAACAATTCTATGATGGGGTATCTCAATGTTATCCATAAGAGGAACAGAACAGAGGAAGGATAAGTCTGTAATTGGTAGAGAAGATTGGTCACTCATATTAGCCAAGAGAGGGGCATGTTTGGTCTTTGGTGGGTCAAATGGTGATTTTGCATCTTTCTGTGCTTAGATAAAGTTAGGAAGTGACCTTGTCTTGTCTCTGATATCATGGGCTCAGAGTAAGCATATCCAGTGTTGTTGTTCTGTGAGACTGTTAATGTCTAACAGGAGAACAACACGGTCTCCCATGAGTGCCAGGCCAGCTTCAAACAATGCCGAAGCCCATTTGCAAGCTTCAGACCAGTTCCAGGATGTTAAGATTTGCTCTCCCCCTCCCCCCACCCCCATGAGACCGAAAAGTGAGAGATCACATGAAAGGTACTTCCGAATTTGTGACCTTGTTGAATCCTCTCTATGGGAATCAGACGCATAATCACATTTCTGGAATCTTCTGGATGAGACTTTAATTCAGAGATGACTGGAAGCAGCAGGAAGGGACTGACATTTGACAAAAGATGGCACTCCAAAGAGTGAGAACTTACTTTGCTGCAAGTATTGCCAGAAGAGAGAATCCCTGGTAAGAGACCAGGCAAACAGTCATTTCCTCCATTTTGTCCATTGAATCCCAGTCTTCTCACATCTGTGTATTTCTTGCAAGCCCCGGGTCTCTGTGGATGACTGTAGGTTTCCAGGTAGACTGGCTTCTGTTTTTAGAGTATTTTTTTCAGTGCTAACCTTTCTCCTTTGTGTCCTATCTTGCTTATGTCTTTGAAAATATCAAATTTATTATATAATACTTAAGGCACACCAAAGTCTAAAATGCAGCCAACACTAACATATCTACTGCTTAAAAATATCAACAATTTGGAATTCCCCTTTGATAGGCCTCTCTGATCTCCCTATCTGTGTCCCTACCCAGAGGTAACCATTATCCTAAATTTGGCGTTTCTTTCTCATACATTTATTTATACTTGATGCATATTTACATATCAGAAAGCTATGCATTGGGTCACTTTGAATGGTACTTTATTTCATATGAAAAGCTTCATATATATTCCATGTATTTGTGAAAAATCACTGATGTTGAAGCCCATAGCTCTAGTTTACCTGTTCTGTTATGTATCAATTTCTTTATGAATATACTCTAATTACCAACTTTCCTGTGTTAGAGATGACATTAGGGTTGGTGGGTTTTGTTTGTTTGTTTTGTTTTGAAAGCAATACTACTACTACTATGTTTCCATACACCTGTCCTGCTATACAGGTGGGTGAAATTCTGTAGGATTTATATGTAGGAGTAGAATTTCTGTGTCTGCAACTTTAACTCTCTAATCACATCAATTCACCCACCCATCAGCAGTGTAGGAAGTTTCTCCAGTCTCCATAGTCTAACAATGTTTATTGTTGTTGGATTGGACTTTGGAGTTTCTGTGTTATGATGAAATGAAACCATATCATGTTTATTTTCATGTATATTTTCCCATTCACTGGCTATAAATTAGGCAAGTTTTTACAGGGTATTTGCCATTCAAATTGTATCAGTTAACTGAATTGGCTGCTTCTATCATTTGCTTGTTTGTCTTTTTATTAGAGAAGGGTTTTTTTTTTTTTCCTTCATTGCATATAATGTTTCATTTATTGTATGGTTGCAAGTATCATAATTTGTGGGTTACCTTCCCATTCCTTCTTTTTTGATGAATGGAAGTTCTTTCAGTGTTAATGTGGTCAGATTGTTCCAGTGCTCAGCGCTGAGTAAAGAACAGCCCATAACTTGGTGGCTTAAAACAATAACAGTTATGTTCTATCCCATGGTTTCTTTGGGGCAGCATTTGGGGAAGAGCGCAGCAGTGATTCTGACTCATCGTCTCTTCTGTGGTTGCAGTGGGATGGTGGCTGGAACTGGAATAGCGGGAAGCTGACGGGGCATTTCTCTTGATGTACTCAGAACTTCCCTATACCATGTCTCTGTAGGGTCTGCCTTGGCTTTCTTCATAGCATGACAGCATGGGATAGTTGAGCTGTTCACTTGGCAGTTCAAGATGTGTGTGTATGTGTGTGTGTGTGTCTCAGCAAGCAAGGTGGAAACTATATTGCCTGTAATGACTTAGCCTTGGAATTTTACAGGGTTATTCTATTGTATTCTTCAGTCACATGAGTCACAAAAGCCCACTTTATCATGTTACTATGATTCTCATCCTAGAGCACATGGAATGGGAGATATTGTTGTGGCCATCTTTGGAAAATATGATGTCATGTAAATTTACCAATATTTGCCAATTTCTTTTAGAATCTTGATTTAGAAATCCTTCTCCAACTCAAACCTATAAAGACTTTCTCCTACATGTGTCCTTTTAAGTTCTAGAGCCTGCTTTATAAAATTATCTCTTCACTACATCTGGAATTGATTTTGTGCATTTTTTGAGGAAATAAACTAGTTCTAATTATTCCGGCACACTATTTTTCTTTTTACCAGGGATCTGAAATGCTAGATTTGTTATAAATTTTCATGGATGCAAAATTCTATTTCAGAACTTCTTATTCCATCATGCTGAATTTTTTTACTTGCCATAACTTTTAAAGTCTCACATTCTTAAAAACTATTCTACTCCTTGCCTTTTGTCCTTTGATATATATACAGTTATAGATATATCTATATCTATACTATATCTATATCCATAAACTCAAAGTCTAAGAACTAAAAATCCCTGTTTGAATTCTTTTTCATAATTGAACTGAAGTTATAGAATGGTTTGGGCAGAATTGTCATTTTTAACATTTCATTTCATCCTATTATATATAGTATGGTAATGGTCTTCATATATAATACACAGAATTATATATTCTTTTAAGTTCAGACATACTGGTTTTTTTTTTTTTACACGACTTTCCATTCTAGTAAACAGAAATGCAGATGGTTCTTTTAAGTTGGTCTTGTGTTGAAGATATTTGCTGAACTCAATTTCTAGTAAGTCTAAAATGTCTATTTCTTGGATGTTCTAGTAAAAAATAAATTTTCTTTCTTTTCAATATTTTATTTTTCTTGTCCTATCTCTCTGATGAAGATCTCCCATATAAATATTCAAAAGAAGAGGTAATGATGGGCATTCTTGGTCCAAGTTTCAAGCACTGGCTCTAAAGTGTGCCCTATGAAGATAGATGCTGTAGATTTTCAGTACATACTTCTTATTTGGTAAAATGTTTCCTTCTATGAATAGTTCACTAAGCGCTATTGATCATGGATGATACTGACTTGTATGGAATTCTTTTCCAGCAGTTGTCTTGCTGATACGATTTTTTTCAGTGACAATGAATATTAGTATATTTTCTATATTTAAACCAACCCTGAATATCCGCCATATGTATGAATTTATCTTAACATGTATATTTATTGCTAAATTTAGTCAACTAGTATTTCATATAGGTGGTTTGCATACATGTTCATAAGATTGATTGGCTTACAATTTCCCCTTGTACTGTCCGTACTTGATCCTAAGACTATACTATGATCCTAAAATTGTGAGAAGAGTGATATCAGTGAAACCAGCAGCATAAGGGACCCCAAGAATACATCTTCCCATAAAAGCTATGGAAAAAGACTGGCAAAAAGTGGTATAATTACTTCTGTGGAATCCTGGAAACCAAAAGCTTTCAGCAATGAGGGGAATACTTAATGAAGAAAACCTGGTGAATCTTGGTAAGGTGTGTGTCTTAAGGTATTTAAATTCTCTTGGTCCCATCCTTCACTCCCTAGATTCCAAGTGGCATTGAAGAGAACCCATATTCTACACTAAAGGGAGCAGAACAGACCTTATTCACAAATAACTGGTTTTTGTGTTTTTCAAGAAGCACATCCAGTTGATGTAAGTTGCCTAATTTATTGGCTCAAGTTTGATACTCCCTTTTTACTCTATTGTCTATAGTAAATGTCACCTCATTTAATGTCAATTTTTTTCTCAAGATTTTACTTTTTTTTTTTTAAGATTTTATTTATTTATTTGACAGACAGAGATCACAAGCAGGCAGAGAGTCAGGCAGAGAGAGAGAGAGGGAAGCAGACTCCCTGCTGAGCAGAGAGCCCGATGCGGGGCTGGATCCCAGGACCCTGAGATCATGACCCGAGCCGAAGGCAGCGGCTTAACCCACTGAGCCACCCAGGTGCCCCAAGATTTTACTTTTTTTAAAGCAATCTCTACACACAACGCGGGGCTTAAACTTACAACCCTGTGATCAAGAGCTGCATGCTCTATGGGCAGCACCAGCCTGGCACCCTTCAATACTGATACTTTACCGTTTTTTGTTTTGTTTTGTTTTTCCTTCAACAATCTGCTTAGATGTTCATCAGTTTTACTGATCTTCTCAATGAATTACCGTTTGGTTTCATTGTGTTTTCTTCATTTTTCTGTTTTCTATTTCACAGATTTCTGCTGATTTTTGTTACTTGGGCTCAATTTACTTGTTCATAAAGGTGAATATTATTTGAGATCTATCCTCTCAAGTAAGTGTCGAGTGTCCTAAATCATCCTCCAGCGCTGCTTTAGCAACTTCTCAGATATTGATATGTTTTCATTTCCTTTCAGCTCAAAATGATTGCTGAATTCCTTTTTTCCTCCAGCTTTGAGATATAATTGACATATAACCTCGTGTAAGTTCAAGGCGTACAGCTTGATACATGTATATATTGTGAAATCATTACCACAGAAAGGTCAGTTAACATCTTCATCACTTCACATAATTACTTTTGGGGTGTGTGTGTGTGTGTGTGCGTGTGTGTTGAGAACACTTAAGATCTACTCTCATCAAGAACATTCATGGAAAAGACTGATGACTGACCATACTACTAAGAATCGACAGAACTCTGATGGAAAAACTAATAAGATCCTAGCTTCTAAGATTTTTTTGTTTGAAAGATGATTGGTTCTTCTACTTTTCCAGATTTAAGAAAACTTTTTCCCCCTCAAACTATCCACAGTTTGCCAGCCTATACCTTTGTAAACAAAGATGAAAACACTTTTTTTTCTCCCTACCTTTCCTCTCCAGAATTCAAACTCTTACTATTCTTATTTTCATGACAACATAATTATTTCCCAATTATTATAGGGAAGTTCAGTAAGCCTCTGTTCTTCTTACAGCAGGAAAGAATGGCAGCAGCCAGTGGCCTGAAGTCAGCACTTTGGCTCATGATCACTCATGAGTCCTAGCTGTTAACCCTTTGCACTCACAGTTGGGATGTTGTAAAAGGATTAACCCTATTGCTGGACAATGGGAAGCTGAGGGCAGATGATCATGAATAGAGCCTTGTGGGGTCAGGAAGTGTGGAAAGACATTTGGGCTTGTCCACAGGTGATTGAGGCAATCCTCAGTCTTACCCTATCCCTGTTCATAGGGTGTAGACATCCTGTGGCAGTTCGGAAGCTGATGTCCTAGCCCAGTATGGACCTTAGCAACTGACCCCTCAGTAGGTGCAACAGATGGGGTGAATAAATACAAATATTGTAGCACCCAGAGGATGATGGCATATTGCCAAGGATGCCAGAATGCTCTTGAAACTGTGATTTGTTAATATAGTAACAGCATGTCCTGTGTGTTCTAAACCATCCCCAAAGTAACTGCCAAAGAAGTCCAGGGGTCACCGACCGGAGTTGCCAACATGTTATAGGTAAGTTGCTTATATTGGCTCTGTGCCTTTGAGTGGAAGGTCTAAAAATGCCTTGGGTTATGTGGATGCCGCCTCTGGCCTGACCCCAGTCTTCCCCTGTCACTATAACCAGGTTGCCACCCATAGGGGATTAGAGAAGCTGAGTACCAGGGACAGATACCCTCATCCAACAGTGATATGGTGTCACAATTCAAAGGTCATGAGATGCAAGACTGGGCAAAAGAACTGGAGAGGAGTTTTTATTGTACCGTAAGGCAGCAACAAGATTCCTAGCAACAAGGTTCATAGAAAAAATGGAATATCGAAAGGGCGAATGAATCAGTAACCAGTAAAACCACCTTGGCCAGATGGACTAAAGTACTGTCCCAGGCATTAATACAATGGAATGATCAACCAGTGAGGCCTGTTGCAGCATAGGGCAGACTGGTATCCCTGCTGAGACTCCCAGCACAAGAAGGGAAGGCCTCCATTGCCCTATCACCATGTACTGAGGTGCTATGCTGCTGGGAACACCAGCCCCCATGATGCCTAGGAAAGAGAGGATCTCCTAGAATTTGCAGGGGGCCCTTCGACTGGGACAGGTGAGCTCCTCCTCACTCCTGGGATCTTGTCAGCCTGCTGTAAGCTGAACCCATTGAAACACACTCCACTGGGAAAAAAAAAACATGCACCATTGGAAGAGGGAGGAAGTAGAGGTCCTGGCCCATCATATGGATTAATACAGGACTAAACTTGAACTTTGAAGACTGTGGAAAGGCAGGTCAGAGATATACAGCAGACAAGGCTTATCTAGAAGTTTCCTCAGTTATTAAAATGGCCACCTCCAATCTGGAGAGGCTTACCTCTTTCTTTGGTCTCTTTTTGCCCTCTGTGCCAGTTGGCGAACCAATAGTTTATCTCTTCTTGATCATCCCATCCTATCATGTATTCAGTGGTAGCTCACTGTGCTTGGCCAGTTTTCTTTGTAAAGATGTCTACTCAGGTCCGCTGCCTGTTTATTCAGATTTGTTTTGTTTTTCAGTGGTAAGAGTTCCTTACATAGTTTGGATAGGAACCCCATATGGGATATACGTAGCTTGCAAATATTTTTCACCTGTTCTCCCAGTTAGAAGGCTGCCTTTTCATTTTTATTTCCTTTGCTTAGCAGAAGCTTTTTAGTTGGATTTAGTCCTTTTATTTTTGCTTTCTTTTCTTGTGCTTTGTGTCCTATCCAAAAAAAAAAAAAAAAAAAAAATCACTGCCAAGGCCAATGTCACAGAATTTTGCCTTTGTTTTTTTTAAAGGAGCTTTATAGTTTCACATCTTATATTTAAATCTTTAATCCATCTTGAGTTAAATTTGGTGGTGGCATAAGATAGGGGTCCAAATTTTGCATGTAAAACATCTGAATTTACCAATTCCATTTATTTAAGTGACTATCCTTTCCCCGTTGAGTATTCTTGGCATCCTTGTCAAATATTGACCCTGCATGTCTGGGTTAATTTCTAGGCTCTTGATCCTGCTCCATTGGGCTATGTGCCCATTTTCATGCCAGCACTATGCTTTTATCATTATGATTTTTGTTTTCTTACCAAGTTTTGACTTAATGTCTATTTTGTCTAAATTCTATTTCATCTTGCTTTTATTTTCCCTTTGCATAGAATATCTTTTCCCAACCATTTCCATTTCTCCTTGAGCTAGTATGTGTCCTTAAAACTTCTGTAGGCCACATGTACTATGTTTCCTTGTTTGTTTCTTCCTCCATTTAGCCAATCTATACCTTTGAATGGAGGACTTAATTCATTTATATTAAAAGTAATTATTGGTAGTTAATGACTTACGGATGCCATCTTACCAGTTTTCAGACTGTTCCCTGTTCCTTTCTCTCTCTCCTGTTGCCTCCTTTTGTGAATTACTGATTTTTTCCCTAGTGGTGTTTTCAGTCTTTTTCCTTTACCTTTCCTTTTATGGATCTACTATAGGCTGTGCCTTGCATTGGTGTCTGTGCCTTAAGAGGAAGTAGGCAGCTCTTGCTCTCTTCACATACTGGCTTTGTCAGGGAAAGCTCTTCCCTCGTCGTTCTGTACGGAGATGCTGGCTGGGCTCTCTGGTGGTCTCCATAGGTAGGCTTGCTGCTGAAGTCCTTGTGCAGGCAGTTCTGGTACCTACATCATTAGCAGGTGGGTAGACCTGGTGTTTGACCTCATCAAGGCCAGCTTGGGGCTTGCGTCTGCTGGATGGGGCCTGGCGCCTGGGCCTGTGGGGACCATCCCAGCTCTGGAGGCCACTGAAGTGGGCTTGGCATCCAGGTCTGTGGGGACTGACACAGTCCTGGTTCACATTGGGAGCCCGAGTCCATGGGAGCTGGTTGGAGGCTGGAACTACTGGGATTGGCCTGGCATTGTCGCAGACCAGGAGCCTGTGTCTGTGTAATCCAGTCTGGAGGGCAATCTAAGAGGAGTCTGGGGCAGGCCCAGATTCTGGGCCTAAAGGAGTCTAGGTCCTTGGAGGCTGGTCTTGACATTAGGGCAGGCTGGGGATCCCGAGGCTATGGAAGCTGGCCTGTATTGGGCAGGTATGGACCTGGGGCTGTGGGAGCCAGTCTGGCACTGGGGTGGGTCAGGAGCCTGGGGACATGAAAGGAGACCCAGTGCTGTGGCTAGTAGGGAGCTTGGCTTTGCAGGAGTCCACCTGGGGCCTGGTATCACTGGAATCAGCCAGTGGTCTGGGACCATGGGAACTGGCCGGTACTGGGGTGGCCTGGGAGCCTGGGGTTATTAGGAGTCACCTGGAGCTGGTGTGTGCCTGGTTCTGGGCGAAGGTTGGGACTCACTTCATCTTTTGCCCACAGTATGGGTATCTTGCTCTGGGGCTTCAGGGAGGTGTGACAGGTAACTCAGACTATCTTTCCTACAACTTGAACATGTCTTTGATTTTTATGCCCCACCCAGACATTATAATCCCTTACCCAGAATCCTTAGCTCTCAGGAAGTTATTTTTGTGTGTAGACAGTTATACAAACTGATATTTCTGGGAGGGGACAAGCACTGGAAATTCCTGTACCATCATCTTGGTGACCTCACTTCTAATTTCCCTTTTTTAATCTTTGACCCATGGGTCAAAAGTTTATTGAAAATTATTTTAGTTTCCAGGTATTTGGGACTTTTTCAGGTATCTTTCAGTTATCTATTTCAAATCTTGTTTTATTGTGATGAAAGAACACTGTCTAGGACTTGACTCTTTTCTAAAATTTGTTCCAGCTTTGTTTTTTATAGTTTAACTTGATAAGTGTGCCAGATATATCTGAAAGAATTCTGTTTTTTAGGTGTTGAGCTCTATACCTGTGAGTTGGGTCAAGTTGTGGCACATCTTCTGTGTCTTGACTTAGACCATGGTGTTAAAATCTAGGACTTCATTCATGTATTTATTGCTCCTTAGAGTCTCATGCGTTCTTGTTCTATGTGTTTGAAATTCTGTTATTAGATGAATAAACATTGAGATGTGCCTCCCCCCATCTTCTGAATTATTTTCCTGTATCATAATTATATTAATTATTTTTAATCCACACAAGAGATGATGTTGAGACAGTATTCACTTGTGTTTATTCCTTGATTCTTCCCATGGCTTTTCATCCTTTCCTGCATTTCTGTGTCTTCTCTCTGGGATCATTGTCCTTGAACAATTCTTTCTGACCTTAGCTTTAGAGCAACTTCGCTTAAGATGAATTATTGCAGTTTTTGGTTTTCTGAAAACGTGTCTTTGAAGGATTTTTTTGTTTAATATAGAGTTCTTGATTGGTGGTTATTCTTCAAAAACTGAAACATGTGGTATCATTGTTTTCTGGGTCCCATTGTCACTATTGAGAATTCAGGCCCAAGTCTCCTTGTTTATTACTTTGGCAAGGGTAATATGCCTCTTTGTTTGTTTTGTTGGGGATTTTTTGTGGTTTTGTTTTGTACCTTTTCACATCTGGATGCTTTAAAACTGTACTGTCTGGTTTTCCGTGTTTTTACTACAGTGTGCCTAGGTGTGGTTGTTCTTCATATGTATTTTGCTGGGGGTTTTCAGAACTGCTTTTGTCTATAGGCTGATGTCTTTTATTAGTTATAGAAAATTCTCTTTAAATATGGTATGTTACATTCTCTCCTGTGTGTGTGCACACATGTGTATAAATTCACATTTTCTCACTGCTTTAATTTCAAATATTTTCTATTAATGTGTCCTTCATTTCACTAATCTTTATACAATCTGCTATAAACCAATCATTGTGTTATTCATAGGTGACAATTTTCATTATAGTTCATACATTTCTATTACTCTTATAATTCTTCATATTTTCTCCTATTTCTCTATTTTTTTTTCTCTATTTAAAGCAGTCATGTAAATCCACTTCTCTGCTAACTCCAGGATACCAGTTTATTTCTATTTTCTTTCCCCACTTATTATGGTTCTTCTCCTAGGCAGACCTAGAAATTTTGACTGAATATAGGACATTGCATAAATATATATATATATATATATATATATATATATATGCCTCAAGATGAACTTTTGGGTAATTTTCACAACGAGGGTTTGTTCTTTCTTTGGTTAGAGTAGGGACACAGTACCTCAGTACAATCAAGGTCTAAATGGAATTGATCCTGGGTTGGAGTTTTGGTAGGAATCAGTCTGTTGTTCAGTCTGTTGTTCTTTTATCTCCCATCCTTAGCGTGTAAACATCCAGTGTTCTCAATTGACGAAAAGGTGTTTAGTTTGGGGCTTCCTTCTGGTGGACCCTCTCCTTATCTTGAAATTAACAAATGTCTTGCGAGCAAAATCCGCGGTGCCTGAAGGACAGGTTCTTTTCTCTGTGGGCCCTCAAACTGCTGAGATCTCTTCTGGTTTCTCTTGCAAGCTTTGCCAATTTTATGTTTTATGCACAATACCCACAATAATTTCAGTAAAAAGCATCTTTATGTTGTCACTCATCTGTCCCTTTTCCAGGATGTTTACTCCTATTTCTCAATCCATTAGTGCCTCCGAATACTGTTAGCGATTTTTTAAAATTTATGGCATTTTTAGTTTTCACAGAGCACCCTGGTCTGTACAAGTTCTTTCCATCCTTTGAGCTTCTAACTTGAGTTTATTTTTACATGTTGTTTATCAAATGTCCTGACCATTATTTTATGGACTCTTCTTCTCAGTTTTTTCTTTCCTTTATCTTCTATGAATATTTTAACCACACTGTTTTTCCATTACTGTTCTGTTTCTAATAATTTCATTATTTTTGAAGTTCTTGGAGGTAGAATTGTCGTTACTCCAGCTGACTCCTGATGGTGGCTTGTTTTCTGTTGCAGTGGGTAAATTTTGGTTATGAGACCATGTTGCCCTGATATCAAGCCTTAATCTGTATGTCAAGGGGCTTATGCTGAAGGTACATTCTTCCAGAACGAATTTGCTTCTGTCACTTCAAATTCTTGACTCTGTGTTCCCTGAGCCAATCTAAATTCAACCTTCAGATTTAAGTTAGGGCCATTGAGTTGGTTGAATAATGGCCCCTCACAAAGTCCACCTCTGAATCTCTGGAACTTGTGAATGTGCTACTTTATATGGCAGAAGTGATCTGGCAGACATAATTAAGTGAAGGACCTAGAGATGAGCAGAGAATCCTAGAGTACCCAGGTGGGCCTGGTAGAATCACAAGGCTTCTAAGAGGGAGGCAGGTGGCCACAGAGAAAAGCAGCTTCACAGCTGGCTTTTAAGGTAGAAGGGGTGGTCATGAACAGCATCTGGAAGCTGGAAGAAGCAAGGAGTGGGTTCTCTCCTGAAGTCTGCAGGAGAAACACATTCCCAGCTGGTTTGGTTTTAAGCTCATTAGACCTATTTTGGACTTCTGACCTCCAGATTGCTATGAGAATAAACGTGTGCTTTAAGTCAGAAAATTCTTAGAAATTTAGGACTGCAGTAAACTAATACCAGTAGCTTGGGTTTACAGACTGTCTGGGAGACACCCCCCCCCCACCGCCCCTGCCCCCCTCACCCTCTGCCCATACAGAGGCTGGAATGGACTCCTCTTGCCTCCCCTCCTGCCATAGCCCTGGACACTTGTAGAAGTTTCAATCTAATGCCCCGGCTTTCTTGTAAGGGTCTAAGGGATTTTTTTCTCCCTCTAATTCTGCCACTGTTAAAACCAAATATGTAGTTTTTTCATGTCGGCAGATGCCTCAGGCAGCCCGTCAATCCTACATTCCCTTCTCTCATGTTTGTAGTTGTCTGAGATTTCTAGGTGTTGGCATCAGGAGACAGAATCTAAAATTGCTTAGAACTTTATCTATAAGATGAACATTATAATACCTATGTAAGTGTTTATAAACATTTAAATATTTCAATGATAAAGAGGATTCTGGTAACTTAGTTTCTCCAAACAAGCCAGATTAGTCATTCTTATTTGCTTTCATACCAAATTTATAAATCTACAACTCAATTTTGTGGTTATGACACATCCTGACAAGAATTGCATCAAAGACCGTATTTTGTATGGAGTAATTTCAAAGCAGTCTGGCTTCTTTGGGAACCAAAAACATAATTGAAACCATGATTTGAGGTATGTCCAATTCAGATCTCCACCTTTAAAAATATCTGAAGCAATTTCTTCCTTAATTTGAGACTTTAAAACACAAGCATAAAAGATTGATTGAGAGTGATAGAACCTGCATGTTGGAATTAAAATTTTGTGGAAATTGATTTGTGGCTTTCACCTTCAGACCAAACTCTGTATTAAGAGGGTATTAAATCAGAGTCAAGACATGAACAGGGGTAAACGGCCTTTCCAGAATGCTGGAAATCTGAAGGCAGAGATATTAATCAGGGATATTTGGAGAAGGATACTAATTTCTATGTTCAGGGGAGGACATAGCTTGTTGATGCTGAATTCAGAACAAAGGGAGCCTGCTTCATTCTCTGAAACTAAAATGTATATTAGATATTTGGTGTGTGGGCTTCTTTTCAGATAAGGCTGAGTGTAAGATGGTAATTCAGTAGCAAGAATTTCTGACATTTGAGGCGATCCTAGCTTGTAAGGACAATGTGCCCAGCAACTGGATGTGTTATGAGGACTGAGGCCACCTGGGACCAGAGATCCTGCATGCTTTCCTGTCCTGTATTGCCACAGGACATCTGATGTCTTTGCATCATTGGTTAAGCAAATTGAGGATTCCCGTAAGATTAAATCTTCTGTAGGAAGAGCTGCAGAGCTTTATGTAGCATTCTATATAGTTCTAGAAGCTCTAATGATACAAAAAAGATGGACTTACTATAAAATACTACAAAATACAGTTCTGTACTTTCATACCAGAGTGACTTCAGGTCTCTCTTGTAAATGGTAAAACATTGAGCAATAATTTACATTAATGTAAATAATAGGTAAAACCTGTGAGCCAGTGAATTCTTTCCTGATATGAGTAGTATGTTACTATTATTGTTACTACTAAAAAGTAGTATTTGTTACTATTACTATTATAACAACTAATAACCGTTGTTATTCAGACACTGCTCTGTAACTCAGGGCTACCACAAGTTATCTCATGCTGTATTGCTTCTATCTCAAATAACATAAATTTCACAGGAAATTTTCAAAAGTAGCTTTCATGCAGCTGGAAGGTCCATGAAATAAGCAAGACTTCAGCAAGGCTGGATCAGGGCACTCAGATAAGGTTTTCAACAACCCTCTCTCTTCCCTTCTCCCTCCACGTATCTTCTTCCTTCCCTTTTCCTGTTCACCTTCATATGTTTACTCTTCTCCTCAATGAGGACCTCATTTTCATGATCTCTTTATCCCCTGCCCTCCACCCCATGGCAAATGATAGTGACCCAAACTCAAGATTTAGAAGATACCTTCACCTCTTGACTTCAGAATAAGGTTGATGGGTTCTCTCCAGTTATCTACATGTCAGGTTTTGGAGATGATTTGTCTGGGCCATGGTGATCTAATCACTGTGGTCAGAAGTGGGAAGGCTGGGACTAATCACCGTCATTGTGGGAAGAGGTGGAAGGCAAAATCAACCCTACCCAAACTACAGGGAAGATGTTCCCCACAGCCAAGTGGAGATATTTATTAAGAAGGTAGAAAGAGGGATGCCTAGGTGGCTCAGTGGGTTAAAGCCTCTGCCTTCAGCTCAGGTCATGATCTCAGGGTCCTGGGATCGAGCCCCACGTTGAGCTCTCTGCTCAGCAGGGAGACTGCTTCCCTCCCTCTCTGACTGCCTCTCTGACTACTTGTGATCTCTGTCTGCCAAATAAATAAATTAAAAAAAAAAAAGGTAGAAAGAAACTGACAGTAGATTAAAAACAACAACACCCCCCCCCCCAAATAGCAGACAGAATTCTTTATGTCCCATGCTCTTCTGTATTGGTAGAGTCTTTATATCTGGGCTCTTACCAGATAGGCAGAGTTTTAACAACTGGGTCTGTAATTGTTTATAGTTCAGATTTTAAATACTATGTCTCATCAATACTTAGAATTCTCAATAAAACTAAGCTCTAGAAGTGTCTCTGGCTGCACTGAGGGCATTTCTCCTCTAATGTACCTTGCAGAAATACCCGCTCGCAATTACTCGGGTTGACTTCTCTCTCTACTTGTAGAGGGTGCAGTTTGCTGGATGACTTTCCAGTTAAGTGTTCTCTGGTGGTTGATTTAAGGCAGAAGGGGAGCCCTCTGCAGCTTGAGGACCAGTGGGCTCTTAGCCAACAACTGACCTGAGGCAAGCTGCAGTCTTCCCAACTTGCCTGAGCTGGTTCTGTGCATAATCTGATTCAAATTTTACATCCTTGTCATGTCTCCGTTTAGAGACATTTTTAATTAGTACTAGTCACAGTAATTACTGGCAATTCACTTTTTCCATTGATTTCTGGTGCTTATAAAGTGCCTCATTAAGTGCCACTAGAGTTTAGTTGCCCTGTTCTGAGAGTTGGCATAAACAGACTCTGTGGGTGTGAACTGTGCCTCCGCAGGGCATCACTCATCTCTGATTGGTCCTGCTCCTTCCTGGCCCAGGATTCAGTCATGATACACATTTGCGAGTTGCAAATGTTTAATAAACTTTCTTAAAAGTGAAATTTACTTCCTCTAACAATGTATGCGATGACTCTTGAACGGCCAACAATTCAGAAACAAACACAGTGGCTTCTCTCTGGACTGAAGAATATGTGTGTAATACAAGTGAGAATCAGTAAGGACGTGTTTAGATTGGAGCTCAGGGTTGAGACAAGTGGACCACTTAAGGGGGTATCCTTTCGGGGACACTGCCTTACTTGTTGCTTCCCCAGCCTCCGAATTCAGCTGCTCATCAATGTGTGGTAAGAGATACAATCCTTTAGCTAAAAATAAAATTTAACAGGCCAGACTATCTTACTGCTTATGTGTTCATGTCTTCTATCCTCTACAAAGTCCTTAAAATTTTAATAATTTTGGTCTTTTTGTTCGTTAAAAATAGAATTTTTGATTATATAGCTTTTCTAATTATGTTACCTAATAGAATTCATACAGTACATAAAAATGTGAAGAAAGTATATATCTCCTTTTCAGGTTATCTTGAAATAACTACCAGTAAGGTTTTGATGAGGAATTTTTTTCTTTGATGCACACACACACACACACACAATTTTATATAAATGGCATAGAAATGCTGATTTTGTCATTATCTGAAAATACTATGAACTATTAAGTTTATCTACTAAATTTTGTTATCAAAAATCACATTTTAGGGGCACCTAGGTGGCTCAGTCCATCATGCGTCTGTTTTTGGCTTGGGTTGTGATCTCAGGGTCCTGGGATCAACCCACTCCCCCTTCCACTGGGCTCCTTGCTTAGTGGGGAGTGTCCTTCTTCCTCTGCTCCCTCATTCTCCCAAATAAAGAAAGAAAAAAGCTTTCTAAGTTCAAAAGGTATTACTGATGCTGTAATTGAATATTCTTGACTAATTTTTTCAACCAGCTGCTGTCTATTCCAGTAGTTGTGTTTTTCCAGGAGTTTCTTATTCTGGATTGTCTCTATATTCTCTCATGTGGGATCCTGAGGTGGGTCACTTTTTAGGTGAACACAGTTCTGTCAGTCACACTAATAATGCTTACGAAGTCCTGAAGAATCCGCCCCTCTGGGCTGGCTGCCTGCTGGAAGATAGCAGCTGTACTAGCAAGTGTTACATTCAGTCCGTCTCCCCTCAAGGCACCCAGCATATGCATCTTTGCTTTCCTTCTTGTCAGCTGTGAAGGCCAGCATTCTCCCAGCTTTATGGATATAGGAAATTCCACCTATTTATTTCCTATGTGCTTTGAAGGGCCAAAAGGACCACAATTCCTTCCAGAATGTTCATGAGGGCTAGTTCTGCCCTTTATCTCTGGTGTCCTTAGGGCTTGCAAGAGCAGCTCTTTCCACGGAACTCTTGGTGATTACAAGATGTTCTTTCAGGATCTCCTGTAGCACAGAGGTGGAAAATTCCCACATAGCTTTGTATGTCAGGATCACAGGACTTGCTTACTCCCTCCAAGCCAAACTCCTCTCCAACCCCAGGCTGCCTGCCTCAGGACAAGCACACCATTGGAGTTATCCTGGAAGATGGTTGGTTGCCTTAATTCCCAGCATCTACTCCCCATCCCCAAATATAGGAGAGGGCTTTCTTGTTTAATCCTTCCTACAGGTCTATGGAAAAAAAGTATCAGCACTAATTTAGTTGCTTATGAATCTTCTCCAGAACTTTGAACACAAAATAAACACTGAAGGAATCAAGAAGAATAGTAGTGAGAAAAAGACCTTTCTTCATTCAAAGCTGAATTGAAGTGTTGTCATGCTAGGCCATTCCACTAAAAGGTAAAATCCTGTTTGCTTCCTAAAAGGTAATGGGTGATGTTTCAAGGGGCTGTGTATGTTCTGTAGAGGTGTTTGAACTAGAAGTTCTTTCTTGTATTTTCCCTCAGAGTAAAAAGCAGAAATATGCCATCACTCTGTTCTAAACGTCCTAATAAATGACAAAAATCTTTCCTACTGAGTTTGTGTAATGCTATACAATTATTCCCATACATAATTGGAAGCAGCTGCTTCTGTCAGAGTCTAGGCTTGACCTTGGACTCTGCCATCTTTGAGGTGTGGTCTCTCTTGGTCCTTTGGCTTCCTTGAGTATCAGTTTCATAAATGGTGAGGGTTGACCCGTATATCCCTGTATTGCTTTAAGGATGAAGTGAGAGTCCATCTAATGAAATTATTCTGACAACTAAAGACTTGTTTGGTCCAAGAACGCATGTGACCATTCCTGTCCCTGCAGACTCTCCTATAGTACCAGTCTCTCTTGTTCTTTGTTGCTCCCTTCTTGTTACCTTATGTTACATTTTAGAGTACTGCCTCCTCCAAAAGACTTGGAGGGTTACATGGGCAGAATGTACCAATGTAGCTTCTTGTTTTACAGGAGCCTAAAAGTATGCTTGATTATAAAAGGAATAAGTAGATGAGTGGTTGAATCGAGCCTTGTCATAATCTAGCCCAAATGTATTTAATAGCCTGAATTGCACTTAGAAGAATAACCCAACCTTCCACTTGTGGTCTACAAAGCACCTGGCGACCAGGCCATAGCTTAGTTTTCCAGGCACATCTTGCCCCTTCTTGCCCGACATCCTTCTACATCACTTACTTTTCTTTGACCACACCAAACAGATATTACTCAGTTCACTTAAGGGAACATCGCTTCTGTGGTTTTTGTGTTACATTATACAAAACTGTTCTTGATTTTTCCGTTATATATACAGATCTTCCCTCCTGAACATTTCAGAATGCTGGTCCATGGCTCAGACAAAATCAACTCCAGACGGAACACAATAACATTCACCATTCATTTGGAATGTGCTTGCCAACAGATGGATTTCATGCTCTAAGACCAAGAAATCACAATGTAACCAATGTCTTCCCTGAAACTTTTGGTTTCTCACCTATGAAATGAGTAGATAATCTCCAAAAGGTCTTTCAACTCTAAGTCCAGGACTCAAATTCATTTTGAGAGATAAAGGATTCTCCTTATTAGTTCTAGGCAGTATGGAACTGAGGGATAGTATTATACAGTGAGTTAGTTCTACAAGCCATTTCTTTTTAATGACTCGATTGAGGAAACCACAATGCCTTGCATTTAACTTCACAGTTGTAATGGAGCTCATCCTATCATATTCCCCATCTTTAGAGAACTTCAGGGCTCAGAGAAATCAATAATAAGGAGCTTTTCAGCAACTAATCTCCTCTGTGAAAGTGAAAATAGATATGCCAGTCAGAGTTTTTAATGCTTAACAATTTCCTCACAGATGTAACCTCTTTGTTATGACCTTGTACTCGTTTTGGGGCTCTGACCTTGAACTGACTTTACTTTCTTATACCAGCATTTGAGAATTTTCTTTCCTGTTTTCCTCAAAAGACACTTGATCAGCCTTGGGCCAGTCCTGTGCTTCATGACCTTCTGAAATGCCTGTGTGATCTTTTGTCCAAGCTCTAAGAAAGTGCCCCATCTTATTCAAGTTTTTCCTTCCTGGAATCACCAGGGTTTTTTGTTGTTTATTTCATTTTATCCACTTAAAGACAGTCTAGCATAAAGAAGCTTGGCTTGTGGTAACAAAGATGTGGGTTTCATTGACTATTTCTGTGACCTTGAGCAACTAGTACAGTTTTCCTAAATCTCTCTTTTTCAGCATAAACTCTTGTCAGTAGTTAGGAGGTCAAGTATTCTGCTTTGTTTCTTGTCCTTGGTAAAGAAACAGGGATGTCCAGTTCTCCATTTCTTATGCCCCCTCTCCCATCTTCCTCCTTATCATGAATTCTCAGACTTCATTTTATGCCTCTGAACTTTTGCCTTTCTTTGTATTTTTCTTTATTTCCAAATAGATTATCTTAATTCAAACAAGATTGCTACGCTTAATTAAAATCTTTAATTTAGGCTATTTCTGAGTCTGAAGTCTAGGTATACAATAAAAAAAGGACATTTTATTTAAAAGAAAACAAATTGCTATCTGTATTCTCAGCCCTACCTCACCACTTGTCGATATTTTGGGGTTAAGATATTGTTTCTAATAGGACTCCTGTTAAAATTAATTTCAGGAGGTTGACTGTTAGATATGCTCAGTCAGAATGAAAGAGCTGGGATCTGCTAAGAGACAATTTAATGTATGGCTAAGATCCGAGATGCTGGTGTTGAGTGACTTGCGTCCAGATCTAGTTCTGTCACCTTTTTGTTATGTTCTTGAAAAAGTTATTTAACTGCTAGACCTCAGCTTCCTCAACTGTCAAGCAGAAATTAAAAATAGTGCTTTATAGAATTATGAGCATTAAATGTATGTGTAATATACACATTTGGAGGAGTCCTAGAATGTCATAAGCACTACCACATGTGTTCATGGTAGTCATCATCCTAGTCCTCATCATGACCATTGTTCGTATTACTAAGTCTGGTTTATGACGCTCACTTGTAACTGATAAATTAATAGTAGATTCAACAATATAGGTTTATTTTTGGTTAGTATGAAATTCCAAGCTGGTAGGTAGTCAAAGGGGAAAAGCATCTCTGCTCTAGGTGGTTGTTTCAGGACTGAGATTTTATCTATATTCTTGACCTCCTATCACCTACAGCAGGGGCCAGTAAACTCTAGCTATAAAGGGCTAATGGTAAGTATCTTTGAGGTCATATGGTATTTTTTTCAACCACTCAACTCTGCTGTTGCCATAATCTATGAGTGAAGAGATACGTTTGTGTTTCTGACAACCCTGCCCCAGCAAATTGTTCTCATTTATGATTCTCTGCTGCCCCAGCCATTCTGGCCTATAGGAACATGAAAAGAAAAAGCAGAGGGCAACATCCTTTTATCAAGGGCATCATCTGGGATTTGACTACTAAAATGGTCATTGATGTCCCATTGGTTAGAACTTGAGTCCTATAGCCATCCTTGGCTGTAAGGGATCAATTGCCATATTCTCAGCTAGAAGTTGGGAGATTCTTACATAAGAACAAAAACGAATGGGTATTTGGGAGATAATCATTTCTGCGGTAAGTTTGACAGTCTATAATTTTCTTGGAAGAAAAAGGTAGTATGGTTCTTTATAGAGTATAATACACAAAGCATGTTTCTGTCTCCTTTTAAGTCTATTTTTAACTCTTCTGTAAAATAAGCAAGGCTTATTATTCTTCATGTATAAAAGATAATATTAAACCTCAGAAAAATGGAAATTTTTCTCAGGGTCATGGTCTTTGTTGGTTGAGAAATGCCTTCAACTCCAAACTATATGCCCTTCCTGCTTCATCTAAACTTCCTTTCAAATGGTCAGTAGAAGGTCAATGATTTCCTTGACTATTACTGGGAAGTGACCAGCCTCTACTACTCTAGTAAGAAGGGAACCATCATCGACAGGAAAGCTACTGGATGTTTCAGTTTTCTACCTGTTGCTCTAACAAATTCTTACAGTCTTAGTGGCTCAGTAACACAAAGGCATTATCTTACCATTCTGTAGGACAGAAGTCCAATGCAGAGGTCACGCAACTAAAATCAAGATGCTGGCCAGATGGTGTTCCTTTCTGGAGAATTCCTTTTCTTTGCCTTTCCAGTTTTTTCGAGGTGATCTGTATTCTTGGCTTGGGGTCTTTCCTCTACAGCTAGCGGGGCTGATGTAGGCCTGTTCATGTGACTTCTTTCTTCAGCCAGGGGAAGCTGGGCATTCAATGACTCCTGTGAAAAGATGGCGCCCACCAGATAATCCAGGATAATTTCCCCAACTCAGGCCTGTTGTCCTCTGTTACCCCTTCAGAGAGTCTCTGCCATGTAGGAGAATCTATTCCTTTACAGGTTTCAGGGATTAGTGTGGGGGCATATTTGGGAGGCCATTCCATTATTCTCACCACATTGGAGAAACTAGGAAAAAATCAGTAGCCTGATGAGTAGACTAGATGTGCTTCTACATCTAAATTTCAGTGTGTATAGCTTGGTATTATCCAGCACCAAACACTGATAAACCAAGGTTTTGTTTTTGTTTTGTTTTGTTTTTTCCCCTTTGGCGGAAGTGTGCTTGGCCTTCAGAGTATAAAACTTAGTTTTGGCTAGATAAATGGTTAAGAAAATTAAAGTGAGTTGAGTTGCAAAATGCAACTGTAAGCCCATCTTATTTTTCTGTCCAAATTTGTTATGAGCCTTCATTGAGGCCAAAGCCAACTTTTCTATTTCTGGGTACCTCTAACACTGTAGTTTATATACATGGTCTCCAATATGGAACCAAGTTGTGTATTTTCTACCTATATTGAAGTTTCAGAGAAATTGCTCTGGTGTATGGGATATACCCTAGGTGTTCATGTTTGTGTCTTCTACACTAGGACCTGCTGCCCCAGCAAAACCCTGGACATTTAGCAAAGTGTAACAAATTTGGATTTTGAGCTGTAAGTTGGATAGAACAATCATTTTTGAGTCACTGATTATAATACCAGTGGTAGAACCTGTCTGTATTTGCCCTTCTGCTCAGCCAAACATTTACCAACCTTTCAAGGGCAAGTACATTAAAAACAATGGGTTTGGTGTTTGTGCAGAGGATAAATCTCTAGACACAAAGATGAGCTAATATTCTTTGTGTGTGTGTGTTTATGTTTCTCTCTATGAGGGCCTCTGTGGGTATATGGATGGGTCTGTTTCTCTTGTCTGTGTGTGTGTGTGTGTGTCTTGGTTGTCTTGGTGTGTGTGGGTGTGTCTGGGTCTGTGCCTGTGTGTTGGGGGGGTGGTTCTGGGTCTGTGCCTGTGTGTGTGTGTGTGTGTTTGGGTCTGTGTGGGTCTGTGTATGTGTGTGTGCCTGCTGTGCGCATGGAGGGTCCGTGTCTGTGTGCCTTCAAGACTGCACCTCTCTGCATTCTTTTCCCCATTCTATGGTAGTGAGTGCTTCATATGACAGTTTGCCTTCAGTTAGAGGGCACGAATTTTTATTACCACAAAATAGGTGATAACCAGATTCCTTTCGAATTAGGTAACACAGCAATGTACCATTTTATAGCCTGCAGTCTCTTGAGATTCTGTGTTCATCTGAAGGTAACATTTGCCACCTTGTACTAGAAACATGGCCTATATGACTGTGTAGTTCTACAGGTCTAGAGTTAAGAACGCATAAATATGCAAGACTGGAAATGATCTTGAATGTTGTACTCAAGTGGTTCCTAAGTCCAGGCATGCTTCGCAATCATTTGGGAAGAATTAAAAAAAAAAATTCCTGGGACTAACCACAGACTGAGCCAGGATATTTGGAATTGGGGACCAGGGGATTAAAATAGGCAGCAAGGTCTGCAAATTACTGGTCAAAATCTGCCTCCTCTACGGCATTCCTGGGTCCTGTTTCCACATCTCCAATGATAGGGACTCCCTGGCTTCTGAAATATCGTCTTGCCCTTTCAGAACATAGCAGTGCTAGATACTGTTTCTTGGCCTTCACCATGCGTTCTTAATCTCCATGTGCTCATCTGTCCCACAGAAACTAGAAAGCTAAAATTGTATCCTCAAGATTGCAAGATTTCTTTGCAATGGAGGCTCTGGGCTGGACCTAAATTTTCCTGATCAGTTGTATTTGCATGAGATTTGAAGGTATAATTGAGGATGTGGCCTCTTACCCGTGCCTCCAGGTGCTCCGCTAGCCAAGAAGAAGGTGATTTGTTCCAACAGTACATTCCAGTATTCACTTTCTAGTCTTCTAGCTGTCAAACGTTAGTGGGTATAGAGACAACTTGTTGACCTGACTCTCATCTCCGGATTTCTGGTCAGGGTGTGTGTTCTCCAGTGTGGGATATCCACAGACTGCCATCCAGTTGGTGGGGGGCCTCAAACATAGGCCAGCAGAACCCTAGCGGTGGCTCAGAGGTGGTAGCGGCTGCCTCAGGGGTGTGGTGCTCTGCTGTCCTGGAGTCCTTTCAAGAGACTGGCCCAGAGCCCACTTCTTCAGCCCTTCCTACAGTTTTCTGAAGACTTGATGTCCTGTGCTAAACCCCTTCAATTTATAAAGAAACTAGAGTGTGGGGAGGAAAGGGAGTTGCTCAGAATGACACAACCTGCCAGTTAGAAAAGCCAGTGCGAGAATCCAAGCCTCCTACCTCCCCTTAGAAGGCTTTTCTACTCAAGCACACACATACAAGGGAGAGAGAATTCAATTCATGCAGGGCCTCCTGTATAACCTCATGAGTGTGAGAGGTGTGTGTGGGTATATGGGCATGTACATACATGCATACATAGGTTTGTGTCGACCTATTTCCAGAGCATCCATATGTATCAGTGGGGGGAATTGAATCTGAGCTTGAGTGTGTATTGTCTGTGCCTGTGTGTTAGGGATACGTGGAAATAACCGTCCTCTATCCTCTTTCTTTAAAAGTCCCATGGTGATGAAACATTCAGCCCTCCACATCTGAGTATAGTCAGTTTGTTAGCTGTATATCCTTTCTATGTAGCTACCAGGATAAAAGGGTAAAAGGAGTGCAGCTGGGGTCTGATTCTGAAAGGGTGGAAGAGAAAAACCAAGGAAAGACAAAGGTATCCATCTTGACCTCTAGCATCTACAGCGTTGCTTTCGTTAACCTAAGTCTTCTCCAAGGCTAAAGTGATGGATGATCTTGGGCTTCCATATTGCCCAATAATTAATGTGAAGAAATTCTCAAATTCTGTAACTAAAGTAATATGGTACACTTGGGATGATTTTTTTCAACAAAGGGTTAGTGGACCTGACCACTAGATGGTGGTCAGAAATGGATGTCCTAAGATAGAGGAGCATGGTTTAGGAGAAGGGAAAAATCACACCCAAAAAGTGTTAGAAGGAAATGGTTTGGTTAATACTCTTGCAAGCATTTGCCCAATTGACTTTTATCAAGTATCTGTTATATGCAGGACACTGTGAACATAGATATTATATAAGCTATTGTTTGATGGCTTTTGCAGAAATCAAAAGTTCCTGGTCATTTTCTAAGATGTTGACTAATCGTAGCCAAGAAGAAACTGCGGAGGGCCAGGTAACAGTATTTCTAGGTGAACTCAGGATGGCCCCTGTTGATCATAACTTTTTTTTAAAAAAAAAGTTTGACAGAGACAGAGAGACTGAGTAGGGAGAGCAGGAGAAGGAGAAGCAGGCTCCTTGCAGCAGAGATCCTGATATGGGGCTCAATCCCAGGACCCTGGGATCACAACCTGAGCCGAAGGCCAATGTTTAACTGACTGAGCTACCCAGGTGCCCCTATCATAACTTATTTTCTGAGGTCCTCTCGAAGTCTCTGTTCAGTTTTTCAGTATAAAATTTGGCCTGAGATCAGCAACAAAACACATCAGTGAGCGAGTTGCCAAATATTTGTTCTACTTTTGTAAAATCAGGCAGTCTGTTCTCTATCTTTTGTTACTTTTCTAATCCTCTGATATTTAAAGTTCCCTCAGTGTGGATCAATAAGCTAATTTGCAAATTTTCTTGGCTTATCGTTTAGCAATTAGTAAACCCTGTATCTATTGAGGACTTTTTGTACGAGAAGGGGGCTCTGAGGCTTCCACAGTAAATAGAATACAGTGTTTAGACTCAAAAATCTGACTTTCTAAATGTGCAGTAATTAACTACAATGAATCGTGCTGTTACCACAAGGTAGCCCAGGGTGTTGAGCAGTGCCTAAAGCAAGGGATGGCCTCCCAGAGACAGTGGTCATCGTCTGGGCCAGATGCCTACAGGGCAACCAAAGGACATTTATATCCTACTTATCTGAGAATGGAGTGGCCTTATTTTCAGTGGTACTTGTACATTTTCTCACTGTCCTTGCTTCAAAGAGAAGCTACGTAACAAGAAGCTGAACTGAATTCCTCATCATCTAACCATGCGCCATCTTACTCGGTAGACTTGCCAAATCCACATCTTCTTGCTCTGAATGTAGTCAAACTCCCCGCCCCCCAACTCCACTATTTTGTTGCTTTAAGCATTTTTTTACAAGCTGAGTACTTGGGAGAATCTAACTTGGTTGACTTTTGGTGCGGTCTGAACTATTCCTGGACAGTCGGCTTTGTACCACTAGTAAGCAAGCATCCATTGTGCGAGGGACCACCAGCCACACAGCAGTGAACAAAACCAACCCCTTGCCCTCAAGGAATGGCTGCTTTATGGCGAGAGAAGACAAAAACTGAGTAAGAAATTAAAAGATGACCTGTTGGATGGCGTAGCAAAGAGTGCTATGAAGCTAAAACATGGCGGGCGAGGGATATGGCACATCAATGTTGGGGGTTCCAATTTTAGACAGGACCAGGGAGGCCAGCATGCAGGTGACATGTGAGAATCACCTGAAAGAGGCGAAGAACTTTATGCACCCTCTCGTTTCATTCTTGTTCCTAGGCTACTTCCCACATCTTGTACACATGAACTAAGAACAATTAAGATTTGGTTATAAACACTGCTATGTTGTTCGTGTAGAAGGCAATAGAAAACACAAAGAAAAAGGAAAATGAAAATACCTATACCCCCACTGTGTACTGAGGTGTGTGTCCGTTGGTGCAGGGGTGTGTGTACATATGTAAAAACAGGATAAAAGTGTATTTTTGGTCACCTGTTTTTTCTGACCTTATGCCATGGACATCTACAGTGTCATTTTAAATGACTAAGCAATCCCCTATTGTTGGGCATTAAAAATAACTCTCAGAGGAGCAACCTTGTAACAGACAAGGGACCTTGTCCCTGAATGTATTCCTCGCTAAACATTTCCTTGGCAGAAATTACTAGTATAGAACTGTTGAGGCAAGTATGTATCTTAACAGCTGGAATGTGCCTTTACATTTGCTCTTCCAGAGATGTAAGAGCCCAGAGGTGGGAGGTGCTGGTCAGGTGTAGCCTCCGAGAGGTTTTGACACGTGGGGCTGGAGCTGCACCATTTCAAAGTGCAGGTGAACCCGCAGTTCCTACCCCGTTGGACGGGCAGCTGGAGGCTGAGGACACGAGTGTACATGGATCCCTAAGGGGGCGCCGGCAAATAACTGGGATTATTCATGTCCTTTGTCATTTCATCGTCAGCAAGACATGTCTGCCTCCACGGGGACATTTTTCAGGGTTTGAGGATACAGAAATAATGGTCTCTGTAGCTGATTTACATACTTATTAACTGTGGCTGCATATACCCGAAGGACAAAATCTCCAGTTAAAACCCCTCACAGGAATTGTTTTTCTTAAACAAATATAATTTCAAATATACTTGGTTTTATGATACCTTTTTATCATTCTGGAATTCCTTTGCCATAAAGATGTAAGGAAATTGAAAGTCTTTAAGCCTCCAGAATAACTTAGAAAGTCTATAATAAGTAATTCATGGAGTTCTTGAAAATGCAAACGAAGCTATTCTAAGTGCTTTTCAGAAAAATAGTGGGTCTGTGTCACCTTTCTACTTTCTGGGGCACGAGGAGGGCGAGGAAGCCTGGGTGCAGAGAAAGTTCATTGTCATGTCACTACTGATAAATGTTCATCTGAGGAGCTGACAAACAGGAAACTGACATCTTAAAAATGACCTTTTGTAAGTGCCTTTACGAATACAGAGGTTCTGGGCTCCTGGGTAGTTCAGTCAGCTAAGTGTCTAGCTCTTGATTTTGGCTCTGATCATGATTTCAGGGGAGTGAGATCCAGGCCAGGCTCTGTACTGGACATGGAGCCTGCTTGGGATTCTTGCTCTCCTTCTTCCTCTGCACCCTCCGTCACCACCCCACACATGCACACCTGCTTTCTTGCTCTTAAAAATAAAGATGTTCTTAGCTCTGAGGTTTATGTGTCAAATTGCCTTACATTAAAGGCTTTTAGGCATTCCAGGCATGACCTCTGCCTCTTCCCACCTCTACCACCTTTTAAACTCCTCAGAGTTAACCTGTTGCTTTGGAAGCTGATGTAGGAGTAGCAGGATTTATGCACACTCACTAAATGTGCACCCGGCACTGTCCACTCTGCTTTGAAAGGGGAAGAACAACAACATCCAAACGGAAATGTGTTTCCTCCTGGGTGTGCTGTGTTAGAGTGGAATGAGCCTTCGGGTCGGACAAAAAATGGATACAAATCTCGGCTTGCCATTTACCATCTTGGCAAATTACTTCATCTCTGAGCCTCCATTTCCTCTGTATTGCCTGGGAAATGTGGATCATAGTTATTTTGGGCACAATATTGTTGGAAAAATTAAAGTAAATGATTATGCAAAGCCTAGGCTCATAGCGGTTTCTTTCCTGTTCTGACAAATCTGACTCAAAAGATCTAGACCTTCAAGATTGGAAATTTTTTCTCTAGGAAAAGTACCTGTGGTTCAGGATCTGCCCCAAAGCCTTTGATTTTCTATTAGCATATCAATTGTAAAACTTGCAAAGATTTATTCCCTGACATGGATTTGGTAACTGTCCTAAGTGCTGTGCTTTAAAAAAAATTAACAGTTTAGAGATTTTAAAGAGGCTAAACTGCCATGAAAAAGTACTGATGCATTATAATTTGGTTTGCTACTCATGCTAATTAAAAAATAGTGGTTAGACAGTGGGAGGTTCTTGTTTTACAGGCTTAGATAAAATTACAAGGAGACAAGAATTAAGAGGAAGGAAATAGAATGTCCTGATGGAACTATATTTGAAAATAAAAATTAAAAAAAGGAGTAACTGCAAGTGACCTATTATTAAGGGTGTGTGTGTGTGTGTGTGTGTGTGTGTGTGTTACAGACTGTTAACATAAGGCCCGGATGAAGTCAGGGTTCAGCTGGCTGTTTCAGTTTGGCTTCCAAACTCGCTTGCCATGCACTATGCACCCAGCCTCAAAGATACTGTGGCTTTCTATGTGGTAGTTTCTTCACGTGTAAAGTAGGGGTGCTAATAAAACCTGATCTCTCAGGGGCTTGGGGAACACGAATGACCTAATACTTTTCAAGAGTCTAGCACATTGAAAATCTCCCCAAATAATAGTTATTACCACCGTTGTTGCTAAGTTGTCTTTATTAAGGTGGGACCATATCCGGGTGTCTGTGGTCTGACTTCTAACCCCAGAAGGGACTATCCTCAACAATCTTGGACCCATTTTTTTTGTTGTTGTTCCCTCTCTCAGATTTCCATTTCCGCCATAAGAAAAGGGAAGGTTGGTCTGAAACGTTTCCCAGTCCCAAATGCTGTCTTCCTCTAGGTCTGTAACATAAGAAATGTTGCATGATTTCTTATGTTGATTTTGTTGGGTAAGTTCTGCTATTGTGATTCAGGTCTTTTGGAGTAGTGAGTGCCCTCCTCCATTTCTTGACCTGTGTGTGTGTGTGTGTGTGTGTGTGGTAAAAGGGATTCCTAGGTTCTGGGGATCAGAATGTGGACCCATCAGGGAAGTAGGGTTCATAATCCTACCTACAAGGCACATGGATTGGAGTTGTGAGCTACAAACCATGAGAGTAGGGAGGGTAACCTAACAGCTATGAGCCCAGGCTTTGCATAATTGTTTATTTTAATTTTTCTAGCAATATTGCCCCAAATAACTATGATCCACTTTTCCCAGGCCTTACAGAGGAAACGGGGGCTCAGAGATTAAGTAATTTGTGGAGATGGTAAATGGCAAGTCAAGACTTGTATCCATTTTTTCTCTTTGGAGTAAAAGGGGTGGAGCAGTCTGTAACCAACCACAAAATTCCAATTTTAATCTTAAATTTCTGAAGGAGTTCCTCCCGTCCCCATAGCAAACAACTTCATATTCTTTCAGGAGATTAACATGACAGTGGCTTCAGGTGCATGGTCTCAAGTAGCAAAGTTAGTGTAGAAGGCGAGACATGGAAATGTTCAGCCACCACCGAAGCCCAAAGAGTTCTGGGTCAAGTCCTGATACTTGTTCACCTAACACATCCTATTTCTTGAGCCTGGAGGGGCTTTTACCTTCAGGTTCAAGAATATGTAGAATGTCTTGGTCGTGGAATCTTTGAGGGGAGGGTGGAAACCGGAAACAGATGTTTTATTTTATTTTTCTTAATTTTTACGGAGATGGAGACAGAGAATCTTAAGCTGCTTCCACAGCCAGCATGATGCCCGATGTGGGGGTCCAGTCTCAAAACCCTGAGATCATGACTGAGCCGAGATCAAGAGTTGGATGCTTAACTGACCGAGCCACCCAGGCACCCCAGAAGAAATGTTTTTAGTGAAAAGCATTCCTTAGATGAATTTTCTCCCAGAAAATAATTGTTTTACCTTTTTTTTTTTTAATGTGCTTGTGACCATTCTCCTTCTTCCTTCTGTGTCAGTATCTTTTTTAAATCCGTGTATAGTCCATCACAAATTGGAACCGCTTCTCAAATCAAATATTTCTCTTTGGGGTTTTTGGGTGAACTCGGAGAGCACTAGTACAAACCGTATATCTTGATCTGCATAAAGAAACCTCCACTATATATTCTCTAGCTCTGCCCTGAAATGGATCACCCTAAAACAGTTAAGAAAAATTTCAAGGCCTTTCTAACCTCTGGCTCTGCATGGAGAACTCTTGGCTTCAAACCTCAGCCCTCACTTCCTAGACTTGAAGTTTGGAATCCGTTACTTTTCCTGTATCTCTATTCGCTTATCTGTCAAGTAAGGCTGATTGTAGGAATCCATAGGGAACATAGTAAGCAATTAGTATGTATTATTACTCTTGTTTCCCACCCCCTCACGCACTCCTCCCTACCTTAATTATAACTGAAGGTCCTGGTGTCTCATCAGGGATTACAGGGTAATGTTCTCATTTAGCCACATAACATATTAAATACTATCCCTGTCTTTTCTTTGACAACAGCTCCGTGTTTTCATATTTAAAATAAATATTTAATGAGTGTATGCTGGTCAGAGCTCAGTACAATGCTCACTAAATATTTATCCATTCTTTTTAAAAAGAATCTTACTTATGTCTACAAAGTTCAAATAAAAATGCTTCTAAGAGCAAGGATTTCAAACACACATTAGTAGATTGAAGATAGGAAACAAGAACAAATAGAGTGTTCCTCCTTATGTGACTGAGCTTCCTAAATGCACTTTTTTATTCCCATTACCCTTTATTCCCATGACCCTCCCTGCTGTCATGGTTTGTAGCTCACATCTCCAATCCATGTGCCTTGTAGGCCGAATTATGAAACCCACTTCCCTGATAGGTCCACATTCTGATCCCCAGGACCTATGAATATGTTAACTTACACAGTAAAAGAGACTCTGGAATGAGGTTAGATTAAGAGCTTGAGTTAGAGAAATTATTTTGGATTATCTGGGTGGGTCAGTGTAATCACAAGGGTCAGTAAGAGGAAGGCAGGGGTATGTAAGTCCTAGAGTGATGGGAGGATGCTGTGTCATGAGCTTTGTACTTGGAGGAAGGGGTCCATGATGAACTAAGGTGTTTTCCTCTAGAACATTAAAGAAAGGCAGGGAAGGGATTTTCCCTCAGAGCATCCAAAAGGAAAGCAACCTGTTAAACACTTTGATTTTAGGACATCTGACTTCCAGAGATGCAAGATAATAAACTTATTTTGTTCCAAGCCCCGAAGTTTCTTACAGCAACAGGCAACCAGTGCAATATGGTAGCATCCGTGTTCACCTGTATAGGAAGGGATATTCTAGAAGGTCTCTAAGTATCATGGAGAACATAATATTATGGTCAATAATTGCATTTTGCAGTCCATTTAGTGTCTCAGAAGATTTTGTTCTTACAGTTACAACCTTTTCATCTTCTCGAGGGCAGTTTTATGAAGCTATTTATTTTTTGGATGGCAGGGTGTGTTTAAAAGTCTTTCTCCCTAAAGCATAAAATGCACATTTTATGGTCTAAAGTGTCCCTATTTTCTCATAACACTGAAGTAAAATTTGCATCTCCTAGAAATAATATATTTCATTAGTCTCCAGAGATGAGATCATACCCTAAAGAATACCTTAGCGTTTGAAAGGAACAGAATTCTATGATGAAGTACAGAAATCGCTTTCTCATGGACTCCTTTTGGATTTCCTCACTGGGCCCATGCTTTCTTTCCCTGTTGCTCAGAGAATAAATGCGCCACCCATTTTGTTGGCCAGGGCCATGTGAGGCCTCAAAATATAGCATCTGAAGCAAATCGCTGAATGCTGGCTTTTGCCCTAGAAACTTGGCTCCAGCACACTGTGGCCCGGGAGCTACCTGTATCCAGGTGCTAGATATGCAGAGTTTTAACTGAATGCATCATGTTTACTGTCTCGCTTTAGCTTCCTGGTGGGTGGTACCAAAGCCCTATGCAATTAGCTGAACTAGAGGTGTTGAGGCAAAAAAGCTGGAGATGTATCTCTCCCCACATTCCTCCTCCTAAGTTTTGAATCTCCCAACACAACTGGTTTTCTATCTCCCTTTGGCCTCCCACTACCAACATGAACATGGACATGATCTTTGCAGTCTCCACCTCCATCTCTCCAGAGTTGAAGTTCACACACTCAGCGGGGGTCTAGCGGTCAATCCTTTGTCAGAAGGCCAGCATGCCAGGCTGTGGCTAGTGAGTGGTGGGGATTGTGAATTGGAGCCCATTTTATGCTCTCAGAGGGCATATGTTCTCCAACCCTCGTTAATTTTTGCCATGTTGAAAGATAAGAGTAGTGTTGGTAGATACTCTGATCTCTTCTATAGAGAAGCCAGAAATCTTGATTATCACCCATTTTTTAAAAATTTGTTTATTATTAATTTTTTTTTGAGGAGAGTTGACACATGGTGTTACATCACCCAGTTTTTAAACTCTGTAGGCCAGACCCAACTTATTCAGAATGAATTCAGTCCATGGGGGATAAGATTTCTATTTCATTTTTGCAGTAGACAGGCAATATTTTCTGTTCTCTTATTCCCATCCTAAAACCTCATTTCTTCTTAAAGGATTGGATGGTGCTAAGGCAGTGCTGAAGAAAGTCATTTAAGGAGAATCTGGGAGCATCAGGGAAGGATTCTTTGGAAAAAAATGTAACTAAGCTGAGGTCTTGAGGGTGGACAGGAATTCAGTAAAGCCGGGGGGAAGGTATATGTTGTGGGATGTCAGAAAATAGTGGAACAAATGCAGAGCCAGGAGAGGGGATCCTACTTTAAAAGAAGCCAAAGTTGTTCAGCTTGTCTGGAATCCAGTGTGAGAAAACAGGAATCCTGAGCTGACCCTTGCAAAGGTAGACTGCTACTAAACCAGAAAGAACTTATATTGGAATGGACTTGACTTTTGCCCCGAGGCAGTGGGGAATCATCCCAGTTCTTAAAGGCTGACTTCCTTTATCCCAGGAATGCTTCTTGAATTTATTTGTTTTTGCTCAAGGCTGTTAGTGATTTTATACAACAACAAAATTCTCCTGTAATTTTGAGCAAAGGGACTACTCGGGGATGGGGTGTAAGGCAGCCTGAGGAAACCCATTATTGGGGCCAAGGAGCTCCCTGGAGCTAGGACTCAATAATTGAACTCACTTAAACTCAAAGTGTCTGGAGACCCTGTTGCATGAAATGCAAAAAGCTCTTCCTTTCAAGCAAAAACTCTTTTAGGCATATAAGTTTTCCTACTATTCCCGAGGGCCATGAGTGTCTGCACAAGGAATGTGAAATCTGTAATGACATCCATGGTTTGGTAATTCATGTTTGATGTGGCTCAAAAGACCCACATGTATATTTACTGTAACACTGAGAAAGGGCTGGTGCATGTTAACATTTCTGACCTGTTTCCTAAGGCAAAGGAGAGTGTCTTCAAGCCTTTGACTTGACTAGACATCTAGGAAAAAAAGGAAGAAGGAACTAGCAAATTGGAAGACGGTTGGAAACATGTAGAACCAGGTCAAGCAGTTGTTTGGTCATGTAAAAGTAGGTCATCCTATTAATAGAAAACTTAGGTCATTTTACCATTTCAGGATGCATTGTGTATAACAATAATCTAATGGCTGTTTTCTAGGGAGTCTTCCCATCATTTTCCTAGACTGAGATTGTTAGAAAAATAATACCAAGCGAGTAAGATATTGCCTGTATCATTAGACAAGCCAGCTAGCTAGCTGCTCTTTTTCATAATTGAGAAACATTCGGTGTAAATTTGTTTGAAATTAGCATAATTTTCTATGTTTTTATTTTCAATATGCAAAAAATAGTATACCAGACTCCCTTATGAGTTACAGAATGATTTCAATTAGCATAATTGAAGCAGATGCTATTTCTTGAGATAATAGGTAAATGTGTGAAAACCTATTAGGTTACTGTCTCTGGGTTTTTCTCATGTTGTGATGTGTTTGTGAGCAGACACCTTTAACGCTGAAGTCCAGGAGCATAAAATCAACAGAATAATAAAACCAATTTCAAAAACTGAAGCCAAGTTAGACCTCTCTTGGGAAGTACCAGGTTGGATAAATAGTCATTTTTCTTGGCAAATTAGCAAGATATAATTGGAATAAATTGTTGCCTTGAATATCTTAGTATAGTAACTACACATCTGTAAATATCTAGAATTTATTCCAACACTGTATGTACTTACATATGTATTCTCATACACATATGAAAAGATATATATTTCTCCAAAATGACATGGAATCCTTTGTCATAAATATTTAAACTTGTCTTTAGGCACTTATCTAAGTTTGATTCCTTACCCTAATTTCCGCTGTTTTTTCTAAATGACTCCTCTCATCATATATATGAGGCTAAAGAATCTTATCTCCCTTTCATTTCCAGAAAAATCTCTTTGAAAAAGCAAATTGATTACTTGAAAGTATCCCTCAGTGATTTGCTCATTTAATGTAACTGCTGATTTCGATCCCTTTTATGGGCAGGTGTTATCCACATCTTCTCTCCTTACAACACTGAAAAAGGGTTTTTTGTTTTATGAATGGAGAATATAGACTTAGTTTTATAAATATGTTCAAGGTCCTTATAGCAAAGTACCAGTGCCAGGGTTTGAGCTAATGTCACACCAAAGTCTGGGCTCTTCATCTCAAAGCTACATAGTCTCCACTAGAATTTCCCTAGTCTTAGCTTTCGGGATTTCATCTTTAAGGGGCAACTAAGCTCCAACCTTTTCAAGATTGTCTTTTCTGTAGAAATCAATGAATACCCTTTAACCTTTCAGAGTGTCAGTGACTGTGGATCTCAAACTTGTCATCCTAGAAGGACACTTTGGAGGTTCCCAAGCCCATTGTTAACACCAGGAATGTTACTATGTTAATTCTAATGTAGCAGTTAGCACCTTTGTAAATTGTAATTTACAAAGGATTCTCTTAGTTGTAGTATGCTGATAGGGGTCTTTATTATACAAAAATCTCCAGCAAACTGATCTAGACTTTAGAAATCACACCTCCAGGGGCGCCTGGGTGGCTCAGTGGTTTAGGCCTCTGCCTTCGGCTCAGGTCATGATCTCAGGGTCCTGGGATTGAGCCCCACATTGGGCTTTCCGCTCAGCGGGGAGCCTGCTTCCCCCTCTCTCGCTTCCTGCCTCTGCCTACTTGTGATCTCTCTCTGTCTATCAAATAAATAAAAATTAAAAAAAAAAAAGAAATCACACTTCCAAATATTCCCATTAATATTTGCTGGAGTCTGGCTTTATTGTGATATTTGTTAGCACATCCCAGCAAGCTGTTAAAAGCAAGTATATATGTTTTTTAAAATGTATTGGAGAATAAACTAAATTTGAGAAAATTTTATCACCTTATTTCCATATCTTTGACTTGGGACAAAGCCATCATGTTGCATTTTCTTGACAGACTACCTTAGTGTTGCTTAATGTTAAATAGAGAACCAAATTAGAAATTTGCTAGTGTATTATATGAATTAAGACAGTGATTATAATACAGTGATCATAGAATTAAATTTTTTGCATTTTGGGCGTGTGTATTGGGCATGTGTATACACCTTTTTCTATGAAGTTGTGTTTTACTTCCAGTATTTTTGCTCCTAGCTTTCCTTAAACTCCATGGACAGTGAAATGTACAAATCATACATGTGCAACTGAATTTTTCCAAGTACATAACCAGCCCCATTGAGAGATAGAACTTACCTGTCATTCCAGAAAACTCCTTGTCTGTGACCCTGTTCCCAGGGGACCCTTTTTCTGTTTTTTTTTTTTCTTTTGTTCCCCTACCATAAATTAGTCTTGCTTGTTCTAGAACTTCATATAAATAGAACTCTAAAATCTGTGAGCTGATCTTCAGCATCTAGGGTTTTTTTTTTAATGTTTATGTTTTTGTTTTTGCTCAGTAATAACATCTGTGTAATTTGTGCATGTTACATGCATCAGTAATACTTTTTATTGGTGAATTGGATCCCTTTTATAAAAGAACCACAATTTGTGTCCATGCAGTTGTAGGAGGTCATTGAGACGTGTAGACCCAAGCTAGATCCAGGCAGTTGGGAGGGGTTTCTCAGCCCTTCCCCTGATCTTAGAATGTGTGGAATTTTTGGCTGAATCCAGGCAAAGCTGCTCTCTAAACTTGTACGATGCTAGCATGTGGTACGGGGATCTCCTTTTGGTGCGAAAAGATCTCCTTTTGGTGCAGGGACAGGTGTACCATGTTCTCCCATTCTGAGCCTTACCTATTCTTTTTTTTAATGGTGCCTTTTGATAAGCAGACACTTTTCATTTTGATGAGTCTAAAGTATCAATTTTTTCCTTTATGATTATTGCTTTGTTACTTGTTTAAGAAATGTTTGCCTAACTCTGGCCCACAAATTGTGTTCTGTGCTTTATTCTAAAAGCTTTACTATTTTCGCTTTTGTAATTAGGTTTATGGTCCATTTCAAAATAATTCTTATTTGTGTAATAGAGTTTAGTTTATTTTTTGTGTGGATATTTCATTATTATAGCATCGTTTTATTAGAAATACCTTCTTTTCTCTAAGTTATTTAGTAACATTGTTGCCTTTGTGGGTAATGAACTGACCCTATTAAGAATTGGTCTATTTCTGTGCTTATTAGTTTCCATTGGTCTATTTGCCTGTTATTAGGACAGTATCAACTTGATTACTGTAGTTTTATGCAAAGATTTAAAATCATGTGATGGAAATCCTTCAGTTTTGTTCTTCCAAGACTGTTGGGGCTACTCTGTGTCCTTTGAATTTTCATATAAAATCAGCTCTTCAGTTTCTATAACATGCCTGTCTTTGACGTGTTCTATAAATGCTTATCGATGGCCATCTCCATTTGATACCACTTTCTTCCTGTATCTAATGCTATCTCTGAATTTCACCTTTTATAAGAATACCAATTCTGGGGTGCCTGGGTGGCTCAGTGGGTTAAGCCGCTGCCTTCAGCTCAGGTCATGATCCCAGGGTCCTGGGATCAAGTCCCACATCGGGCTCTCTGCTCGGCAGGGAGCCTGCTTCTTCCTCTCTCTCTCTCTGCCTGACTCTCTGCCTACTTGTGATCTCTGTCAAATAAATAAATAAAATCTTAAAAAAATAATAAAATATAAGAATACCAATTCTGTTGGATTTAGGGCCATTTCAGTCTCCTTTTAAATTGATTATAGCCCTAAAGACCTTACCTCCAAATGAGGTCCTGAGGATTAGAATTTTAACATAGGATTTTTAAGAGGGACTAAATTCAACCTATAATACTTCTATCGGCTTCTCAGTTACACCTTTTTGGATTTCCTTCTCTTGGCTGCTCTAGGAGCATATATCCCCAACTCATCACAACCTACGTAGAGGGAATGTGAATATTCAGTAGTACAGCCCATTTGAGCTTCTACCCTGTGCTTTGTGCTGCTGCCCTGTATATTACGTACACATCTAAACCTTACAGTGCAATGTGGTAACAGTTTCTGTAAACATTCAAAGATTTAAAATCAGTAAAATAAAGTATAATATTTTATGTTTACCCACTTACTTGCATTTCTGATGTTCTTCAGTCCTTCTTGTAGATCTGAGGTTCTGTACATTGGTTTCTTTCAGCTTGAATAACTTCCTATGGCATTTAAGTCAATATAATTTGTCAGTGAGTTTGTTTTTTGTTGTCTTTATTATTCTTTCATTTTAAAATATATTCTCTGTCAATAGATTTCTGTGCTGATAATTTTTCTTTTGGTTGTCTTTTGGCCTCTGTCATTTCCATTACTTATAGGACATAAGCCATCATTCATACATGTATTTTTCTTCTATGAACACATGTGTGTTCCCTGGCTTCTTTAAACATTCCCTCTTCATCTTTGGCTTCCACTATTTAACTCTGATTTTCTTTGAATTTATTTCTGTTTTGGTTCACTGGACATAAAGGATCTAAGTTTGTATTTTCGCCAAATTTGGAAAATTCCTGGCCATTATTTATCCAAATATTTTTTTGTCTCCAATCTGTTAAACTTTTGTGGTAAATTTTTCATCTCTGGTATTATACTTTTAGCTCTAAAATTCCGATTTGGTTATTTGTGTTCATTTTTTAAAAAATTTTATTTATTTATTTGACAGAGAGATCACAAGTAGACAGAGAGGCAGGAAGAGAGAGAGGAAGGGAAGCAGGCTCCCTGATGAGCAGAGAGCCTAATGCCATGAGGGGCTCAGGCTCAATCCCAGAACCCTGGGATCATGACCTGAGCTGAAGCCAGAGGCTTTAACCTATAGTTATCACTATATAATTTTTGATATTGAAGTGTAAACTTTTTTAAAACTTTAAAAAAAAATTTCTATTTTTTAATTAACATATAATGTATTATTAGCCCCAGGGGTACAGGTCTGTGAATCACCAGGTTTACACATGAAGTGTAAACTTTTTATAGCCATCATTTACATTGACATGGATGGAACTAGAGGGTATTGTGTTGAGTGAAGTAAGTCAAGCAGAGAAAGACAATTATCATATGGTTTCACTCACATGTGGAACATATACTATAGCACAGAGGACCATAGGGGAAGGGAGGGAACTCTGAAGGGGGAGAAATCAGAGAGGGAGATGAACTATGAAAAACTATTGACCATCAGAAACAAACTGAGGGTTTCAGAGGGGAGGAGGGTGGGAGGAAGGGGTCACATGGTAATGAATATTGGAGAGGGCATGTGCTGTGATGAGCACTGGGTATAACACGTAACTAATGAATTATTGAACACTACATCAAAATTAATGAGGTACTACTCAGTGGCTAACTGAACTTAATAAAAAAAAAACATAAACTTTTTGATTACAAGTATTAAAGCAAACATTTTTTAAGGTCCTAAAAGAATCCGCTAATGTGCTGTATATACAACGTTAGTATATCAGTAACTACCCGCTGAAGTAAATAGATCTGGCTGAACTGAATTATTTGGCTCATTTATGTAACAATTGGGTTAAACTATTATTAAAATACCCCAGGATGACAGGAGTTGGGGGATTTTAGAGATAGAAGTTTTGTATAAGCCACTGTTTTTAATAGCTAATGTTTGCCTCTATTTGTAGACCCGAATTGCTGAATTGGGCTTTGAAATGTTGCCTTCCTTCTCTTGGGTGATGGCTGCAATTTAAGATGATGTTACCAGGTGAATGCGTGTTCCCTGATTGTAGCCATACAGGCCAGTACCCCAGGGTCTAGGATGTCAGGCCAGCACTAAATATGCCAGTATTGGTAGTTCCAAATGAATGCTAGTGACCACCTGGTATTCAATATTAATATTCTAAAGTTGAATTTAGGTAAAGCAAGAAAAAAAAAATGACAAGAGCAGATAGTCTTATCTTCCTAGGTTCTGAAAAGGGAAATGGTCATATATCGCATAGGTTTCTTACTTTGAATTTGATTTTCTACCACATTGGTTACTGAGAGACACAGCCTGTGTTAGAGATCCATTGTTTTATTCTCTCTCAGTTCTAGAAGAGAGTCCCAGTCAATATTCTACTTAACCAGGGTATAAATATTACTTACCTGAATGGGTGACTGCAGTTTGAACTTAAACTATATAAAAGCAGAAAATCTATTTTCAGTCTTTTTGCTTCTCAACATGATTTCTAGGAACACATTGATGGTGAAAAATGGGAACTTGTGTGAGGGAGTTTACTTCTCTGCTAATGCCCTAATTTTATCCAAGAAGGGAATTACTGAGAATTCTTTACCATAGCACACATAGTCAAGTCTGGGGCATTGCCAGCATTTTCATAGCAGACTGTTGCATTTAAATATGCTTTTTAATTTTCCAATGATGCATGTCCATTGGGAATGCTCACAGCAGACTTTGCCTCTAGAGGAAAGGTGATAAAATCTTAAGTGAAATTAAGGAATCATGACCAATTTGAAAAAAATTAGCTTGGTTTTTAGGAATTTTAGTCTCCATGTTCACTTCCTTCCACCTATAGAATCAAGCTGAGAATATCCAGTGTGGGAGTCACTTCCAATAAATTTATATCCTGCACACAGTTTCCTTGTAAAACTTTCAGAAAAATTAAAAAAGGTTGACATCTAATTACCTTTTAAAATATAATGAGGAAAAAAAAGCAGATTACTTAAATGTATCTGGAATAAAAAAATACTCAAATACATAGTAGAACTCCATTGCAGCTCTTACTCATTTGTTAATTGTGCAAAGATTCATAAAGTAGTCAGTCATCATGGGCCAGGCACTATCCTATATGACAAGACATGGCTGCAACCGGAGGGCTAACAGAAGAAGATATATATTAAACTCTTGGCGATGCAGTGTGTTGCCTCTTCTAAAGGGTTTGTGCACTGTCCTGCGATGCCTTTTGAGAAGTGACACACTTAGCTTCTCAAGTGTCAGAAGGTTTTACTCTGATGCAGGGGCAGATGCTAGCTTCTAGTGAAGTTTTAGGCAAAGTTCAAACTCTCACTAAAAACCATATTTCTATCTACGTTTGACTCAGCTTCCTTGTGATTGAATTTAAAAAGTTTGCCTCAGAATGGGACCAAGATGGGAACATCTAGAATGCTCACTTTTGTAAGAGTTGAAAATTTCCCATCCAGATGCTTGATTGGTCTGAGTCCATCACCATGTCCAAGGCAAGCAAGCTTGTGATAGAGAAGGGGTATATGGAATTGAAGCTTAGTATAGGTGTACATTTCCTATCCTGAGTGGTTTGGCGATTTGAGATCTCCTTGACGGGGGGGAAAGGGATTAGGGGTGATGTATATTAAAATGACCAGTGAATGCCAACTAAAATGTTCTCCGTCCTACATCCCTGTGATCTTTTGTCCACTCTTCATGTCCAGATCAGTGAAGTCCAGACTTTGCAGGGTGCGTATAGGAACGTTGGGAAATTGTCCTGTGGGTTGTCTTAGGATTCCCTTCCTACTGATATCAACTAGTTTGGTGCCAGTCTATGATCTTTCCACCTGAAGCTTATCCAGTCACCAACTGATGCAATGGTTGACTCCGGGTACACTCATAAATTCGGTATTGTTTTATTCTGTCCTAGCCAGGGTGCTAGTGCCATAGAACAGTGTTTAGCACAATACAGTCTCTATAGGCAGAATACACATTCTAGGAAGAAACAAGTAGGTAAATGCAAAATAAGAATAAAAGGTTGGTGGAGGTACAGTGCTAAGGAAGCACTTAGATGGAGCCTTTGACCTTGTCTTGGGGCATCTGGGAAGTTCCTCAGAAGGAAGTGAAACCTGGGTAGTAAATCAAGAATAAAGGGGTACTAGGTAGGTGAGGAGGTGGGAGAACATAATCCTCATCAGAGGAAACATGCGGGTTTTTTACCTGGTGAGCCTTGTGCTTCTCTATCAAAATATCTTACCGGAGAGACTACTGAGTAAATACCTGCTATCCATTCTCTTTTCACCAAGAGAAATCCAATTTTATTCTAGACTGAAATGTGTTTCCTACTAAATGTAATTAAAGAGGAAGCCTGTTAGTCTGAGGTTGCTCTGATGGTAAGGAAACCAAAACCTAAGCTTTTAGTGCCTTTTAATGCCTCAAGCTGTCAGATTGGAAACTCAAGGACAACCCACTTGCCAACAGCCAATGAGTCTTAAAACGAAAGTCAATCATTTCTTTCCTCTGCTGCTGCTTTTTCTCTAGAAAGGTCTCCAGCCAGGCTTCTGTCAGCAGAGTACTCCTAACCACTGTGGTCTCACAGCTGCACATTTCAAATAGATTTGTGCTCTGATAAACTCTTAACATTTTAAATATGCTTCATTTTATCTGTTGCCACCACTGAAAGATATTTCCCTTTCAAGACACCCCTCTAGTATTTTTTTCTGTCCTGACAAAAAAACAAGTCAAACAAATCCAAAATTTGCTAAGAAAAGAACAAAGCCAAAAAAGCAGTATTTCTAAAGGCAGTAGAAAATTAGTTTTAGGAAGTAACTTCCTAAAGTGGGTGAAGACATTTTCCAAAGTTTCAAAGCTAATGAAACAGATGAAAAATTGTTTTGTTATAAAACTAATTTGGCTAACCAAAATTCATGTTACCAGAATACTTTTTCCCCATTTAAACACCCTTGACTTTAATATTAGTTGAAATTCAGATTCCCCTGGAGAACTTTATTTTATCCTCACAATTGAACCCCATTAAAAATGCTTAATTAATGCTTTCAAATATTCAAATAGAAAGAATTTGCATTTCAGTGCTTTGAGTCCTAGATGGAAATGATCTCTAAAGTCCATTAAAGCCTTACCATTATGCTTACTAGGCAGGTCTCCTTTTCACTAATGAGGTTTTAGCAAAGGTTAAGTGATTAGCGAGGGGAGAGGCTGGGATCATGAAGGTGGGGACTGTTGCTGTTCTTTCTACTCTTAAGCCAGTATTTGTCTTAACTCAGTGTTTCTTTGCATGACAAATAGATCTCCTCAGACTTTATTAAAGATTTCAGTGGGGTTCCTTCTGTCAGAGGTCTTTACTTCCCATAATTATTGTAACAGAAACCTGTCTCCAGTTACTTAATTATTCTTAGGGCCGTGTATATAATAATAATGCTTCCTTACAGGAGAAAATACCACTGATGGTCCTGATTGTATTAAGAATATGATTTCCGGTGCGCAGCAGAAGGTGCTTTATCTTCTTGGGCACCATGACTCATTTGGTTATCAGGTTTAGAAATGACTCTGCCTGATGGTGGGAGGAGAATTGGAAACTGTATCAGCAGTGTTGAGAGAGGAGAGGAGTCCTAAGTGGGTGGCAGCTGCATTCTACGGTGACTATGAAGACAGGCTAAGACCACAGATGCTCGAGTGATGAATGTCTTCAGAAAATCTAGGTTTCTAGTTTCTTCATGGGTAAGAGTGGTCTCCTGCCTTTTTCTGTTCTTCAGAGACAAACATGGGTGCTCATTAAATGCTGAAAATTGTAATATTTAAAAACTAGAAGCCTCATCTCACACCTTTGATGAGGGAACAGAAGGCTAGTGAGGACACCTCCCCGCCCCCACCGCGGGTCATGTATGACATTCCTCAGGCACTCCTGGCTGCCCTAAAGGAAAAACAAATAGTTAACTTCTAAAGATCACAATCCTGCAAGACTGCAGTCTCCCTCGGTTTATAAATGTCCTAGTGATGTGCAAGGAAGAAGCTTTCTTATCAATAGCCTAACTTCCAGAGACCCATTACTCAGTCCCTGAAGCCCTAACATTGCCCTCCCCTCTATAAAATTGTGAGAGGCCCAGACAGAGGGAAATGTAAATAAAGTTGAATTTCTTCTAAACCTAAAGCTCATTGACAAGGACGGGTGATAGGAGTAGTGTGACATTCCTCCAGGAAGCTCCCAACTGTCTTACTGTTAATGCCTTACTAAAAGGAAAAAACAGCCTTAACTTGACAAATAGCAAAGCCTCCCGTATCCTGTATGTCTTCTTTAATATGTGAAAGTTCTTTCAAACTCTCCCTTCTCCTTACTTCCCTAACCTCAAAGTATATAATCAGGCACCCCTCACCACCCCAGGGCAGCAGCTCTTTCTGCCCACCAAAAATGAGCACTATCTTTGCTTTAATAAACCACCATTTTGTACCAAAGAATTCTCAAGAATTCTGTCTTGGTTGTCGGCTCTGGGCTCCGCCCCACTGAACCTCACCTATATTCCAAAACTTCATCACCTTGTTCCTGCTCATTCCATCTTCATCTTCCTTTAGTGGGTTGTTTGTGGAAAGAGAGGTTGTGGAGAAAGGTGGTTTTCCTGTAGCAGTCTTCAGGTTCCTGGGTGTCTGGAGGCTATTGTGGTGACAATAGTAGTGGCAGTGGTGATAACGTATGCTGGTTGGTTCCTTCATTCAGGACACCAAATGTTGCTTCAGAAATACTGGCTTTCCTGGCAGGTCAGCTCTGTATGGTACCAGGGCTCCTTCCTGAAGGCCCTGACAACATGTTGCTGAGGAGTCTGGCTCCTCACCAAAGAAACCTGGTTGTGATTTTGCCGCCCAGTCCTACCATAGGCAATTATAAAGGCTTTACCAGGCAGACCCCTAGGGAAAACTACCAACCCCCACCCCGGCCCCCCACCTACCTATGCTTAAGACTTGGTGCCCAAGCCAGTGTGTCATACCCTCTTACGGGGAGTTGCAGTCAAGACTGGCCCAGAGCCCCAGTGCATCTCGCTCTTAAACATACTAGCCTTCCTAGCCCTAGGGGCCTTCATTCAGAAGTCTCTATCTGGAGCCTTCTTGCCAGGTCCTGTTCAGGTGCTTCTGCTGAGGCCTCCTTATGGGGGAGAGAAGGAAGAAGGCTTGGAGAGATTTCCCCATTCTGACTTAATACCCAGTACTTTTCTATCCCTCAGCTCCCCTCCTGCCATTCTATGCACCTACCCTCAGTCTGTGCGTTTGCAGGAGCCTTGTGGTTGGAGTTTCCTCAACAGTGAGACCATCCTCAACCCCCCGACCACCAACCCCCCAATCCCTCTCCTGGACCTACCCCATGTACTGGCCTATCATTTGACCCTCTACCAGTGCACCTTTCCATAGGAGAAAATAGAATGGCATTGGAGAGTCAGCAGTTCCTCTGGTTTTAGCTTCTTGCTTACATTATCACAGTAAGTGGTTGATGGTTACTTCCGTTTTGGCTTATTGGTTTAGTCGGCTTCTCTGACGCCTGAGAGCTCACTTCTCTTGGGCTCTACTGAGGTCCTCGCACTGCTGCTCCCAGCGACCCAGTAGTTTCATTGAATAGCTTGTACAGAATCCCTTCCAGTTCCAGATCCCTGGAGTGGTTCATTTTTCCTGTGCTGAACCATGACCGTGACAGGGTTTGTTGCCTAGAAGTGGAGCTGCTTGGCTTATGGTCCAACAGGTGTTGTATTCTGTACAGCTGGTTATCCTTACCCTGTCAGGAAAACTACTTGGTAAAACAGATACTGCAGTTCCTTGGAAGCAGGCAGACTACTGAAGCTGAAGGTCTAAAAGTCTAAGATAACAGAAGCTGGAATGTTGGTTGAAAGCATCAAGGGGCGGGGGGCGTTTACCAAGTTTTAGGAAGAGAGAAGCTGAAGGGAGCTCGAGCTCCCAAGCAGGGATGAGCGGAACACAGCTCTGTGACAGGGGGCTTTCCCCAGCTGCGGCCTTCTATTAAGACTGACTGATAGTGCAGTGTTTTGGGATTTTACAGGTTAGAGAAGTCAATTGCTTCTATGTTTCAGACCGTAACATAAAATTGTGATTTCGAGTTTATTTAAAACACCCAGTAAGTATTTTGGGCCAGAGAATGGGAGCCATCTCAGTGGCCAGATTGTAGTTTTTCTGTGTAGAAGCCCATTGTTCCATGTGACTTCGCCACTAGCCAAGCACAGAGACCAGTGTCTGACATGTGGGGGGGGGGGTTAGTACTGGTGGTTGTTACTGTTTTTATTTTTTTGAACTCGAGAAAGACGACTATGGTGTTTTTTTTTGTTTTGTTTTGTTTTGTTTTTTGAGATTTATTTGAGAGACTGAGTGAGAAGGGGGGAGAGCAAAGGGAGAGGAAGAAGCAGACTTACCACTGAGCATAGAACCTGACCCAGGGCCTGATCCCAGGACCCCAAGATCATGACCTGAGCTGAGAGCCAGCCGCTCAACCAACTGAGCCACCTTGGAGACTTTGTTAAGAGACCTAGTTTCAACCAATGATCATTTCTAATGGACAGTGTTATCTTAGGATTTCTGAATATAGATGGTATCTATGATGCTGTTTTCTAGTTGGTAATTCAACAGAGAAAATCAAACGACCATTAAACACATTTAATTAAGCAGCTCATCAACCGGTATAGGTAAACCAACATTGTTACACATTGCCCTAGAATGTACTATGTAGTTGGTATTACAAACATCCAAAAAGCACTGAGGACACGCTAGTTTGTTCTAAGGCCTCCAAAGAAAATACTACAAACTGGGTGGCTTACACAACAGAACTTTATTCCTCATAGTCCTTGATGTTGGGAAGTCCAAGATCAAGGTGTTGACAGATTTGGTTTCTTCCATTGACAGCCAACCCTCATCTGATAGGAAAGCAATAGGTCAAACATCAAGATGTGGTTGTCAGCACAGAACTAGCAAACTTAACCTATTTAAGAAGAAAGAAAAACCACATTTTTATTAAGTGGAAATGAAAGCTAGAGAGAAGAAGGAATTTTCAAAGTGAGGATACATTTTAAAAAGGTGAGAAAAGAGACTCTTTTGATGCAGTTTGATTTGATGGTCAATGCGCTTCTATTTCTAATTGAGATCTTATTTGAAAAATGACTTTCAAAAGGTAAGATGTCTTTGACGTTCCGTTAGATACCTGGAAATCAAAGGGCTTTCTTCAGACTTGTTTAGTAATTGTTTAACAGTTTGTTTAGTAATTGTTTAACAATTTGACAGTGTCTTGGAGACATTGTTGTTTGTCACAACTTAGGGCCATGGGTGTGCTACCGGCATTTGGTGACTAGAGGCCAATGATGCTGCTACATATCCCACAATGCACATCCCAGCCCCCACGATAAAGACTTGTCTACCCCAACTGTTACTAGTACAGAGATTGAAAAAAGAAACACAAGAACCATAGACATTTTTAATGTTTCTAATTCCATTCTCCATAAAAGGAACCATGAATTTTTGGAAAAATGACTGATTCTGGGACTAGTGCAAGAAATAGATAGGATAATCCTGGAGTATCTGGCAGTGCCAGAAAGTAAGAAAGTTCTCAAAATAAAATGGGTATGTCAAGGAGACATAAGAAGGAACTGAAAAAGCTCCCAAATGGCCAAAGCTGATATGATTTGAGCAAAAACTCAAATTTTTGGAATATAATGCAAGGCATAAAATAGCCAATAGTCCATACTGATAGAAGTCAATGATTGAAAAATAAATGGAGGAGCGTAAGCAAATCTCCCCTGTGGGAAAATTCCAAACAACTTACATAGATTCTTGCCCTGCAGGAGGTGTTCCTAGCTCTGCATTCCCAAAGTGTGGGCTTAGGCATGTGTACTCCCTAAGAGTATAGACTGGGGAGGGGAATCAAATGAGGAACCTTACCATGCAGAGACTACCTCAGCCAGGTGATCAAGGTTAATGTTAACAGTGATAAATCATGTGGTTTGTATGATGATAAATCATGTGGCTATTGATATGATGTAATGAAACATGATAAATGAGCTTTATGGTCAGTCTTTTCCAAACCCATAACTCCTGTCTAATAATGAAAACGTCAGAAAAATCTTGAGATACACTCCAACATATTTGATGTACATTCCTTAAAATTGCCAAGGTCATCAAAAACAAAGTATGAGAAATTGCTAGAACCAGGAGGAGCCCAAAGAGAAGGACAACTAGACAGAATGTCTTGACTAATGGGATCCTGGAACAGAAAGGACATTAGACACAGCCAGAGGAAATCTAGACAAAATATTGACTTTGGATAAAAAGAATAGTGGTTTATGAACTATTACAGATGTTCCATGTATAATCAAGGATCTGACTTTATATGTTAATGTCTGCTCTCTTCTTCCATCTTCTGACTCACATCTGGGCAACTAATAAAGTGTGGGTGCTCCCTCCTTTGGCATTGGTGGGAGATTTGAACCATGTCTATGTCCTTGATTACACACAGTAACTCGTACCCTGGTCCAGTCTTCTATCTACAGTAAAACCCCTTAGACAATCTCCTTTCTCACAGCTTTCAGGCCTTTGGAACCACCTTGAAAAGTGTCCTGCTCTCCTCAGAAAGCCTTCATATATAAGCTATAACATTTTTGTGTGTGTATGACTCAATCTTTCTTGACATCCAAGCCAAATTGTGCATAGTGGTCTATCTGGTTTCTTCTGCATGGTTACCATACTAATGTAAGATGTTAACAACAGGAGAAATTAGGTGTGGTAATATATAGAAACTCTTTGCAGTTTTTCTAGAAATCTAAAACTGCTCAAAAATACTTTTTTTTAAAGTCCTTGTACTGTAGTTCAAGATGATAGATATAATTGGGATGAAATGAGCTGAATGTTTGGGTCCCCCTGCATTCTTATGTTGCAGCTCATACACCCCTCTTCCATGGGATGGTATCAGAATGGGGGGCCTTTGGGAGGTGATGAGGTTTAGATGAGGTCATGAGGGTGGAGACCCCATTGAAAGAAGAGGAAGAGACACCAGAGCTTCCTGTCTCCATTGTAAAGGAGGGAGTGAGCAGGCAGTTAGTTGTCTGCAACGTAAGGAGAGGACCCCCACTAACAACTCGATCTGCTGGCACGTGGATCTTGGACTTCCCAGGCTCGAGAACTGTGAGAATAATTGTTAAAGCCACCCCGTCTGTGGTATTTTTGTCACAGCGGCCTGACTGGTCTGAGACCGGGTCTGTGGAGAGCTTCCGGGGGAGATGTGGTGATGAGATCATTGAATGTTGCTGGAAGATTCTTGTCCTATCAGGAGTCAGATTCATTTGAAACCAAACTTTACTATGAGGTAAATGGGGTTTCCTTGTGATTTCATTCTATCAGACAATTTTACCTTGCAGATCATAGATTTGCCGTTCTCATCAGTCCAAGAGATGGTAGTTTCAGACAAATGGCTCTGCTTGCATAGCCAATGTGCTTTAGTCTGAAATAGTAATAATCTCATGATTATTACTCTGAAAAGGTCCTAAATATATCTCCATAAATGTGATTTGTGCTGCTTTTGTAAAGGGCGTGTGTGGCTCAGGGCAGAGGTCTCATTATCAGGCAGGATAAATTGCTTTCATGGCACATCGCTTGTATTTCTATGCTAGGTATTAGGATTTGTTTATTTGTACCTTATGTAATAATAATGGTGGTAATCTTGCATGCTAATACCTGGAGATGTGCTAAGCCCTTTTCATGTGTTATCCCTTTTAATCCTCACAGTATCTCCAAAGGGAAGCATCCTGGTTTTTAAATGAGAAAATTAAAGCTGAGGAGAGGTAAAGTAACTTAAGGTTTCCCAGCTAAAAATTAGCAAAGCTGAATTCAGACCCTGAACTTACCCCAGTAGATGACAGCACTTCCTGTTTACCATTGCCCCTCCACTAGATTTGGATTCCTTTGGAAGTGAGAACTGTGTTCTAGCCAGTGTTTGGATCCCCAAACATAAAGTACAACCATACTGGCAAAAGCTGTTCATTGCAGTCATTCTCGATTTTTTCCCTTAATACATAAACATGGTGGCCCTATTTTGTCACATAGAAGAATAATCCTCTAAGTTATTTCCACCTTAGGTAATCATCATTTTCATGGGTAATACCGCTAGAAGCCTGAGCTTACAGAATTATGTAGAAGAACAACTCATCCCTGCTTGAAACCAGATAGTAATTATATGTGCCACTGAAACTTAGTTGTGTTGTGGCCCTGAATTACTGCTTGGCATTTACGTCTCCCTGGGCTAGGATGGCTGTTCTTGTCCTGCAGCTTGAAACTCAGGCAGAGGAGAGGATGTCTTTAAGAGCTCTCGTGGGAGAGCATGTGAAATTATTGTTGGTATATCGATTCCAGATGATGACCTTGCTGCTAGAAATTTCAAGGGCCGTTCAAATTGCTACTAAGATACCAGGCAGTTTTCTGTAATGAAGCACTATAGTCTGTAATAACAATTTTATAACTTAAGGTATTTCTGGATCAAGAGCCATCAGATGAATGTAGGGTCAGCTTCTGTGGATTTTTTAGTATTCTACCCTGATAAAATGAATTTTGTACAAAGTACTGTTCTTGCTGTGTTTGAAAAGGTACTTTTGGTCCCAGATGCAATGTGGATTTGGTCCTACTTTCCACCGTAATCAAAACTGGACAATGCCATTGCTATAGCTAATGTCCGAAATGTTTGTTGTACTTCAGATTTCTGAACTTCCAGCTAAATCCAAACCATGCTTTCTTGTCCATGGTTCTCTCTGTCTTTGCATTGAGTGGAAATTCACTGCAGCTCTTAGAACAAGTTGAAATAAATTGCTTTGCTCTTTGTAACCCATATGAACTCAGACATCCTTGTGCAAAGATGGTACTCAGTATTCAGGGCTCAAAATGAGGCCAATACCTGAAGCTTGAGTGGGTGCTGCATGGTGAACAAGCATTATAGACATGAAGCCCAAGTCCCAATGTCCAGTCTCCATTTTGCTGTTAGCTACCTAGGTGACAACGGAAAGGCCTCGGCTTCCTCCTATGACTCATTCAGAGTGGATGATCTCAGATACTGACATTTTATAGCTCTGAAATTGTATTGGAGGAATGTAAGCATGAAAGTAAAGTCATGGGCCCCCAAAGCCTTTACACTTTGATTTTGTTAATTTCAAATTTCCATAGCTGAGTTCAAGAGGGAAAACAACTGTCTGAAAATGGTTTATGTACTTAGATTTAGATTTGGATAGAATTGTATGAAGGATGATGTATGAGTTTGGTCTTAGATTTTCAGAGAAGGGTGTAAGTAATAAAGGGAAATTGATAGTATGGAGCTATGAGAACCTTTGGGGTTGAAAATATATTTAACTTTTGGTTCAACTAAGAATTTACCTACCTAGTTGATTTTCTGCCACTAAATGGCCTTTTAAAGGCTCTTGCTCAACTACTACTTCAGGAAGTGCCTATTCTGGATGTGTATCCTAGGTTTTCTATGCCCCCACTTGGAGAAACAGATTGACCTGAGAAGGTAATTCCTAGAAAGCCCCCAACTGTAATGTGGGTGTGGCAAAATCCTGGAGTGAGAGGGAACTGGGGAAGTGACTGGTTAGAGAGGGTTTTGGAGCTGCTGATGGGATTTGGAAGTGGCTTTTTACCCAAGGAAGGAAGAATATTAAATTCCTCATCCCCAAGTGTATCCTTGGTTGGGTAACAGCCTGGGCAGGTATAGTTAATATGTAGACTGTGGAATTCCAGAGCATTATGCCCAATGAAACACAAACAGGGCTAATGTCTATAGTAAAAGGATAAATGTTTTCCTGCTTCTTTCACGAACTTAGAAGTTGCTTTGCTGCCTTTGGAAAACTGGGAGGCTGAACACAGAAATATTAAAATTATAACATTTTCCTGAGTGTCAGAGCTATGCTGAGTACCTTTCAGGTGTAATTTCACTCATTCATTCAACAAATATTTATTGCCAGACCCAGTTCGGGCCCTTGGAATACAGAAAGGAATAAAATATAATAAATCCCTTTCTTCATGGATTTTGTAGTCTAATGGGTAAGGCTGAAGAGAAACATGTAATAAATACACTTGCAAATTAGATAGTATATTAAATGATGAGAAGTGGTTGAAGAAAATTAAAGCAGGAAAGTTAGGAAACCCTGAAGTGTTGGTGGACACACACTTGAAAATAGAGTGGCCTGGGACAATCTGACTGAGAAGTTATTGGAATCAAAGCCTGAGAGAGGTAAGAAGGCAAGCCATGCAACTATCTGAGGAAGAGAATTCTAGGCAAGGGCCCTAGAATGGAGCTGGGCTTTCAGTGACTAAGAAAAAGCGGGGAGACCAGTGTGCTGGGGGCAGTCACAGTGCTGGGGGAGGGAAGGAGGAAACAGGGTCAGAGAGAAAATGGGGGTCCCATAGGAGGGGCTTGGAAGGCCCTGAATGGACTTTGAAAGTAACCAGGGAGATTAGAGCAGAGGACTGCCATGCTCTGACTTAAGTGTTCACAGGAATATGATGTGTGCTGTGCTGAGCATAAGCTTTTTGGGGGCTTTTTGAGTGAAAGCTCAGAGATCACGTAGGATAAGAATGCAACAGTCCCAAGGGTCAGTGTGGTAGCAAGGAGGTGATAAAAAGTGATTAGATTCTGGTTATCTTGGAAGAAAGAAACTGTAGGATTTGCTGATATTCTGTATATTTTGTAGAAGAACAAGGAGGGAAGGATGATTACAAGGCATTTGGCATGAAAAGCTCAAGACACTTGCCTCAAGCACAGGTAGAAGGAAGTTGTCATTCAAATGACCTAGACAAGTCAATGGATGAAGCAGGTTTTGGGGGAATATCCAAAACCAAATTTCCTGATATTCCAAATTTAAGATGGTTATAGTGCACCCAGTTGGAGATTTCCAAGAGACGATGATTACAGAAATCACTGAATCCTCCCAACAACATTGTGAGGTCCCAGTTACATGTGCCCAAGAGCCCATAGATGGTAAATAGTAGAGCCATTTCAATCCAGGGAGCTTGGGTCCAGAGCCATGTTCCTCACTGTGCAAATCTGTCTTTCTCAGCTCCTAAGCCAGTGCAAGAAAATATATATGGTCACTGTGACTAGGATAAGGAAATAGATTTAGATTTCCCAAGAATTCTTACCTATATTCAAATGCATAATACTAACATAGAAAAGCTTCTCTAAATCCAAATTAACATTTAATCCGTGGAAGAAATGCTTATTCGATATACATTCCAAGAGTTCTGGGTAAGGTGTCAGTCAGTCCGTCCCTGATTCAGTGGACATTCATTGAGCCCGTCATGGGTACCAGGAATTGCAGTGCAGGGAAGCTTGAAGTTTCTTCCCTCAATAAACTTCAACTCTGGTGAAAGAAAGCACCATAAACCTAATAACTGCATATCTGAATGTAAAATTCAACTATAATGAGAGCTGTCGGGGAAAAGATCCTAAACAGAAGAAGATTATATACAAAGGTCAGATGCAAAGAACAAGAAAAGAAATATACAATTTTTCACATGCTAAATTGCACAGCTAGATTCCTGCAAGAATCATGAATCAAGTGACTGGTGGTAATGTGTTCTCCTTCTCACATGATGGAATTTATTTCTGGTTTTTGCTCTTTGTGACGTTTCTGCATAATTCTCTTCCCTGCAGGTGAACACAGAGTTAGTACAATGATAGGAATTTTTGCTGTGGCATGATTACATTTATGTTGATCATGTTGGGCACCAGGTCTTATTTTCTTGGATTTATGAAAATAAGATACTCATTCAAAAACAATAAGCAGTTCTTTTATAGTTTGTAGTTTATGAAAGACTTTCATGTACATTATATTACTGAGCCTTACAAAACCCCATGACAGGGATTCTTAGCCTTAAATATAGATTAGGATCAACCCAGGAGATTTTAAATCATTTGTGTATTTGGATCTTACACCCAGTGAATCAGGCTCTTTAGGATGGTAGGTCCTGGGATAGCTAGTTTAGAAAAATCTCAGGCGTTGATGAAATATGGCCGGACCTCATGCAGTAGTAAAGCAGGGCCTACTATTTTCATGTTCTGGATGACGAAATCAAAACCAAATAATTCTCACAAAATGATGTCTTTCAAACTCAGTAATTCTTAAACTTGCCAGTCCCAGCATCCCTTTTATAATAAATATTTTGCAATTCTTCCTTACTATCTTGAAGTTTGTACATCATAATATACAAAATATAAATTTAAAATTCTATATGGAGTTCTGTTTTCTGGTAAGATACAGAAGTGAAGGAGCCTCACTGTCAAAACAACAAAAGTTACAAAGTAAACAAAAAAAAATTACATCTTTAAAAAAAGATCCCAAAATTGGTAGACACAAATCTCAGAAAAATTAAATTCCAGAAATACTAGTTATTCTGAAGTAAATGAGACATTTGTATCTGAGGCTGGCTGAGGTTCAAAGTAAGTAGAGGAGAAAGTCTGCCAGAGAAGGACAGTCTTGCCTTCTGTTCAGAGAAACTAGTCAAACTTTTGGTGAATCTATGGTTCCTTAAGACATAAATTCAAAAATGAACTCATGAAGAAATGGAAAACCTTCAAAGCCTTATGTCTAAAAGGATTGAAGAAGTTATGGCAAAGAAAACTCCAGGCTCAAATGGGATCACTGGTGAATGATAACAAACATTCAAGAAAAAAGGCAATTATCCTGTAAAAACTTTCAGAAAATAGAGGTGATACTACTGTTCAACACATTTTATCAGGCTTTTGTAACCCTGATACTAAAATCAAATGAGAATATTACAAGTAAAAATCAATACTTAATATTGGTTCATTAATACTAATGCATTAATAATTGATAATGCAGAAGTCCACAGAAAGGATAATCCACTAATAGCGAAATAGGATAAAACCTCCTGCCACTTGGAATTTATCCTTGGAATGTGCAGTGGGTTCAACATTCAAAAATCTGTCTGTGGCATTCACAGCATTAATAGGGTCAATGAGGAAAAAAATATATGCTCATCTCAAGAGATGGAGAGAAGATATTTGACAAAATGAACATCTACTTATGCCCAAACTCTCAAAATATAAATGAAAAAGAATATCTTCAATCTAACAAAGGGCATGGATGAAAAACCTACAGCTAACCTTAAATTGAATGGAAAAATATTGAATGCTGTACTACAAAGATGAGTAACCAAGTGAGGAGGTTTATTCTTACTCTCTTTTTTTGGGAACAGTTTTAGGAGAATAGGAATTAGTTCTTCTTTAAATGTTTGGTAGAATTCCCCTGGGAAGCCGTCTGGCCCTGGGCTTTTGTTTGTTTGGAGATTTTTAATGACTGTTTCAATCTCCTTACTGGTTATGGGTCTGTTCAGGCTTTCTATTTCTTCCTGGTTCAGTTGTGGTAGTTTATATGTTTCTAGGAATGCATCCATTTCTTCCAGATTGTCAAATTTATTGGCATAGAGTTGCTCATAGTATGTTCTTATAATAGTTTGTATTTCTTTGGTGTTAGTTGTGATCTCTCCTCTTTCATTCATGATTTTATTTATTTGGGTCCTTTCTCTTTTCTTTTTGATAAGTCGGGCCAGGGGTTTATCAATTTTATTAATTCTTTCAAAGAACCAGCTCCTAGTTTCGTTGATTTATTCTATTGTTTTTTTGGTTTCTATTTCATTGATTTCTGCTCTTATCTTTATGATTTCTCTTCTCCTGCTGGGCTTAGGGTTTCTTTCTTGTTCTTTCTCCAGCTCCTTTAGGTGTAGGGTTAGGTTGTGTACCTGAGACCTTTCTTGTTTTTTGAGAAAGGCTTGAACCGCTATATATTTTCCTCTCAGGACTGCCTTTGTTGTGTCCCACAGATTTTGAACCGTTGTATTTTCATTATCATTTGTTTCCATGATTTTTTTCAATTCTTCTTTAATTTCCTGGTTGACCCATTCATTCTTTAGAAGGATGCTGTTTAGTCTCCATGTATTTGGGTTCTGATCATCCAAGCAAAAGATCAGCAAGGAAATAAAGGCCTTAAATGACACACTGGACCAGATGGATATCACAGATATATTCAGAATATTTCATCCCAAAGCAACAGAATACACATTCTTCTCTAGTGCACATGGAACATTCTCCAGAATAGATCACATCCTCGGTCCTAAATCAGGACTCAACCGGTATCAAAAGATTGGGATCATTCCCTGCATATTTTCAGACCACAATGCTCTAAAGCTAGTATTCTTACTCTCTTATTTCACTTTGATCTGGAGTTCTTCTCTGGAGCAATAGAAGTGAAAGAAATGTATAACAATTGAAAGGAAGGAAAAAAAACTTATTTGCAGATGACATGATTGTTTATAGCAGAAAATCCTAAGAAATCTATAAAAATAGTAGAATTAATAAATGATTTTAGTAAGGTTATTGGGTACAAGGTCAATCAAAAATTGTATTGCTAATACACACAAACTAGAAAACAAAATTTAAAACAATACTAAGTACAACAACATCATGAAATACTTTTAGGATCTATGGAAATGATGTGGAAGATCTCTGCAGTGAGAACTACAACATATTGCTGGAAAAAAGAATGCTTATGGTCCAGAAGACTCAGTATTGTGAAGATGCCCATTTTTTCCCCAACTTGGTCCACATATTCAAGGCTATCCTAGTCCTAACATTTTTTGGGTAGAAATTAACAAAATAATGCTTAAGCTTATGTAGAAATGTATGTATCTTAGAATAGAATAGCTAAAACAAATTTGAAAAAAGATTAGAGGAATTATACCCCCTCATGTTAAGACAGCATGGAGCCACAGGAGACAGCATGGTATTTATGGAAGGAGAAAACAAAGTGTTCAGAAGTAGGGCTATGTATATGTGTTGTATTAATTTTTAGCCAATTCCAAGGTAATTTAGTGGCAAAAAACTTTACATGTTTAACGATGCTGAAACCACATATCCATATGCAAAATAAAAAACTTTGGTCTCATTGCATACATAAAACATAATTGAAATAAATCCTAGACCACATAACTAAAACCATACATCTGGAAACCATACATCTGGAAAGCAGGAGGCTGAACTTTGGGAGAACTGACTTCTGAACTTTGGGTTGGCAGATTTTTTGACAGGGTACAAAAAACTAATTAAAAATGAATATTAGGTGTATCAAGACCACCTACTCTTCAAAAGGAGCAGTTAAGAAAATGAAAAGATAATCCATGAACTGGAAGAAAATATTTGCAGTATATTTGCCTGACAAAAGATTTATATCTAAAAGCAATCTGTATGATCCCTTAACTGTAACCTAAGAAAAAGTAATTTTATAATTCTATATTTATAATTTTAAATAAAACATGTTACAATGCATAAGTAGTTAGATGCCTACAATGAGAGGTAGAATTGTTCTGAATATGACAGCTGGGAATTTACAATGACACCAGGAAGAAGCTTGCTGTCGATGACACGGTTTTCTAAATGAGCAGCTGTTGTAAATCTGTGAGAAAAACCAAGTATTTGTCTTCATAGTAGTCAAATTCCTGGAAATCTCAAAGTATATTAAAATTATGCAAAATACGCTTTGTGTTTATAGGTAGAATGCACTCAGATTCTTGGCTTGGATTAAGATATCTACCCATAAGAAAATCCTGTGGTACATTCCAGAGTTGCAAGGTGTACGATTCTTCAGTGTGTGGGACATTGCAACTTGCTGTAGAGTCCAGCAAACACTGTTGGGGGTCTTGTATCAAAAACGAAAACAAAAACCACAGCCCCCCCACAAATTCCTATAAATGTCCTCTAGGGAGTAGACCATCCCTGAAGGGAACCACTGTTCTATTAATACAACCAAGGAGAAAAGGGGGATTTCCTGGCACAGGCAATACCTGAATAGGGATTTCTGTTTCCACTCCCTTCCTTCTTTTCACAGATAAATGCATAAATAAAGGTCTACCAGTTTCTGGGTTTCAAAATAGTTATTTCTTTGAGATAAGATTGTTCTAGCAAAATAATAGAGATCATTACTGCTCAATTGTTGCCTGGCACATATAAAGAAGTTAGCAGTCACTTCCTTGGTTGGTTGCCCATGAAAGCTAACAAATTGAATACTTTCACCCTTGACAGTGAATGAAATACATTGAGAGAGGTGCCAGATTAAAAGCTGGTCCCTGCGAACAGCTTGGCTAGATGAAAAGATGGCGCAGGCTGGACCCATGAGTCTCACCGGGCTTCAAGTGAACAGCACTTAGGGCCTACTCTCCCTCCTCTTTTGGAAAAATGCCCCCAGAGCTTCTGTCTTTGGTGATGGCTCAGTATAAAGGCTTTGCTTTCCAGAATCACCTCTTCTTGACAGGGTTCCAGAAATCATGCTTCTCTTGGCTCTCTGTGGTTTTGTTACTAACATAAATCTCATGATTTCCATCTTGATGGTACTACTGAATAAACTAGTTAAAAGTTGCCTGGCTTTTCCATCAGGCTTTATAGCTGGTTTTGATAAAAATGGACTACTAAGCCCTACTCCTAATGTGCTATACATAGTCCCTCAGGTGGCTTAGGAAAAAAGAGGAAAACAGACCATGCAGAACTACTATTGTTTCAATTATAGCCCCCATTTTGCAAATACCTCTTCTGACTCAGGACTTTGTTGGCAGCCTCTATTGTGTAAAAAAAAAAAAAAAAAAAAAAAAATGGTGACTCATTCAAGATCCCAAGATCCTGTTCTTGGGTTTTTGCAGATATTAAAGTCTCAGTTATGTGTCCAACAGAGTCAAGCTAGCAATAAAATCTGGAATGCTGGGGAAAATCTTTTATATCATCCCATCTGGAATGAGGAAAAAGTGGTGAGTTGAAAACCCAGTGCCCGGACCATTGATGAAGAGAGCAACTTCATTTCTCTTTACACATTAAAAACATTGTCATAGATGCATTGGAAGTTGGGGCTGGAGGGAACCATGAAGTGTCACTTAGTATCTAATCTGATACTTAAATCTTCATTGCAGTCTGTCAGACTAAAAGAGATGACTTGCTTTTTGAGGACGTGTGAGATGGTTAAACACAGCAGATCTTAAGAGACCCTTGTGAGACTAGAATCCAAACACATGCATTTCAAGTGTTCTCCCTCAAATACTCTTCTCTGGAACCAACACCCTTGGTTCCTGATTTGATGTGGTTTCCAGACTTATGACCGTGGCGTTCATTTTTCTTTGTATAGGAATTAGTTTGTAGAAGTCCTTCTTAAACATTGACTTCTAGAATGAAACATGGGTCTCCTGGGGGTCTGACCAGTGAGTCATAGAATGGTACTTTCATGATTCTTTCTCTTGAACATTTTTTCCTTCTACTTTGACATTTTTGAAGGGGACCCTATTAATTCAAAACAAGAGCATTAAAGCAAATCCAACCTTGTGACACAGGTTTATAACCAATCACTACCATTTTCCTGCCTGTGTTTGCTGTATCAGAAGTGAGTGAGAGAGATGGGTAGGCAGAAGTTAGTAATAAATGATTTTAGGATGGGACCATTAACTAATTTCAGCAGTCAGCCCTTTTGTCAATTAATGGGTCCAATAGCTGGAAGATTGGTCAGGGTGTGACCAATCATCAGAATTTAAAAAAAAAAAAAAAAAGGCACCTGTCAGTTACATCTTAATAGATGGGTTCATCCCTATGAAGATGCATAATTGTTGTATAACCTCATGGAGGAGAATCTTCATGTAACTATGTCAAGCAATACTGTTCAGTGAGGTGGTATTAGAAACCCATCTTTGACTCTGCCATACTTTAAAGGACCATGACTGGATTAAAAGATCCTGAGACCTTGAATGTGGGGGAAATTTAATTATCTAAAATCTTGGTCTGTTGTAAATAAATCCTGCAAAATCCAGAGAAAATTTGTTAGATCCAGTCTTTTCTCTTTTAGTCTCTAACTTCACACCAGAGGACTTTTGTCATTATGTTGTATGTTCAAGAGCCCTTCGGGCTAAGGAATACGTAAGCCCCTTTTCCCCTTTCTCTAACTCCTAGAACTCAGAGAAAGGAGCTCATCATAATCCTGTGTACTTATCACATGATCATAATTGATGCATGCAAGGCTCTATTCCTATTTATCTTATTTTTCCCATTTAATGGATTTGCTTTATATTCTTAAGTATGGATTTGTATGTTTAACTGTATGCATAAACACATTTAAATATACACTTATTTGTAAAGCATGTGGTTTTGATTCATGATTGTTTGGTTTTAATGTAGTTAAATGGTATTGCACCATAAATCCCGCTCTAATAGTTTGCTCACTGCTTATAATGGGTAAAAGTCTGGTCGACACCATATGTGCATCTAGCTGGATGCTTCTTGGAGCTTCATAGCATTCCATGCTCTACAACTACTCTACATCATTAACTTCATTCATCCTAATGACAGACATTGAGCATACCTCCAGTTCCTCGCAATATAAACAATGTCACGATGAGCATGCTTGAACACATATGTAGCCTTAAGAGTCTCAGAGAGAATATTCTTGAGCTCCAGAGCTGCAGGAGGGGTGTCCCAGGGTCATAAAACATACAGATACTTAATCTTCAGGGATGCTGCCATACTGCTTTTGAGTGTGGCTGGGTCAGTTCATTATTGTTTCCATTTGTGGTGCATGAGTGTTCCGGTCCACAACTCCCCATATCAAGCATTACTCACCTTCCTAATTTTTGCATTCTGGGGAGTGTATGTTGGCTTTTCATGGTTGTGATAGTATTTTTCTATTAATTGTGAATTTGAGATTTCTTCCCAGATCTGTTAGGCAGGCTCCCTCTGTGTCTCTTATCTTTTTTTTTTTTTTTTTTGACAGATACAGATCACAAGTAGGCAGAGAGGTAGGCAGAGATAGAGAGGGGGGTAAGCAGGCTCCCCATTCAAGCAGAGAGCCCGATGTGGGGCTCAGTCTCAGGACACTGGGATCATGACCTGAGCCGAAGGCAGTGGCTTTAACCCACTGAGCCACCCAGGCGCCCCTGTGTCTCCTGTCTTTTTCTTACTTATTAAGAGCTCATTTTGCTTTTGTCTTGTTATATAATCTATGTATAGTATTCCCTCATCTGTTGTAAGGTTGCCAATATTTTCTCCAAGCCATCTATCTGCTCATGATTTTATTTGGTTCTTTAGGAAATCTGGTTTTGATGTAGTCACATACCTTCTTTCTCTTCTCTCTTCTTCTTCTTTTAACTTTACAATGTTTTGAATAAATATTTCAGCTTTCTTTATGGCTTTGGCCAATAAATCCCTATGTTATTTTCTTTATGACTTATGGTTTTATCTTCACCTTTGGGTTTTTAATTCATTTACTGGCCACTTGACATGTGCTTAAAGAGTAAGAGTGCACCACCATTTTTCTTCACATGGTGAACTAGTTTTTGTTTTTATTTTATTTTTAGAACATCATTGACTGAACAACTTATTACAACTTAGTTCTTCTTCATGCTTTGCAATACCATCTTGGTGACACATTGAGTTTTCACATGCAGTGGTTTGTTTTTTCTTATGGGCCTTGAGTCTGCTATTTGAAATAGTCCACTTTCTCTATCAGTGTCCTATATTTCTTTAATTACTAGAGCCTAATAGCTTATGTTAATGGCTTGTCTGTCTTCCTTCTTATTCTTTTTCAAAGTTGACTTTGGCTCTTCTGTCACATGAACTTTAAAATGAGTTTAATCCCTCCCACTTTGTTCTATTGCTCTTTCTATGGCTAGTGTGTTGCACGTATAGATTAGTTTGGGTCATAATTGATCTCTATGCCATAAGGAAATATCTCGTGTATAAACATGGTGTATCACTCAATTCCAGCTTCTTTCCTGTCTTTTAATATAGTTAAAACATTTTCTCTGAAAGGCTTTTTGCCTTCATTGTTGGGTTCACTTCTATATATTCTTTGTTACTATTTGTAATGGTGTCTTGCTGATACCGAGCCCATTTTGTGAAATAGATTAGCTAAGTCAAAAGGTCTTATATGTGGGAAATGTCTTAGCAAGAAAAGTTATTCCTTTACAACACTCAGGTTTGTCCCAATTCTATATTAAACCCCTTAATTCTGCAGTAGAGACTGTTTTCCTGACTGAACTTAGACTGATTCAGGCTGATATACCCACAGTGATATTTTTTATTTGAATATGTAAAGAAATTTTGGGTAATGTTCCACTTAAATTGGTTCTTGGAACATAGAAAATTTTTTTACAAAAATGTAAGAATAGCAAAAAGAGAAGTTTTCTGTCTTTGGCAAATCTCTGCTAGCAATTCATGTTCTAGATGTATGGAAAAATTTGCACTAGTCACTTTTTTCATGTTTGTCATGTTAAAAGAGAATGCTGGGGCACCTGGGTGGCTCAGTGGGTTAAAGCCTCTTCCTTCAGCTCAGGTCATGGTCCCAGGGATTGAGCCCTGCTTCGGGCTCTCTGCTCGCCTCTCTGCCTACTTGTGATCTCTGTCTGTCAAATAAATAAATAAAATCTAAAAAAAAAAAAAAAAAAAAAAGAGAATGCTATTGGAACTTTTTCCCATCACAAAGTTACAAAAGGACAATTCTAAAATTATATACTTAATTTTTTTGCATCCTATAAAACCAATCTGATTTCAAACAATAATGCATTGTGGTAGAGTGCATTATTGGCCCCAATTCTTCTCTGTTTCCAATATTCACATCTTTTGCTGTGGGATGTGCAATTCCTCTAACAAAAGGTAGAGTATACTTCCCAACATTGGACTTGAGGTTCTACTATGTACAATTTCTATCTTTCTTTCCTGTTTTTTTTTTGTTTGTTTTTTTTTTGGTCAGTGGGAATTTGGTGGAGATGATGTGTAAGGGCTTAGAATGAGCTTGTACAGTAAAGCAGTTTCTTGTCCCTCTGCCATCATCATGGGAAGAACATGCTGGGGTTATCTTGCTGGTTTAAGAAGGCAAGGTCTTGGGGCGCCTGGGTGGCTCAGTGGGTTAAGCCGCTGCCTTCGGCTCAGGTCATGATCGCAGGGTCCTGGGATCGAATCCCGCATCGGGCTCTCTGCTCAGCAGGGAGCCTGCTTCCTCCTCTCTCTCTCTCTGCCTGCCTCTATGCCTACTTGTGATCTCTGTCTGTCAAATAAATAAATAAAATCTTAAAAAAAAAAAAGAAGGCAAGGTCTTAATAAATGAAACAAGATGGGATTGGGAGGGAGACAAACCACAAGTGACTCTTAATATCACAAAACAAACTGAGGGTTGTTGGGGGGAGGGGGGTTGGAAGAAGGGGGTGGGGTTATGGACATTGGAGAGGATATGTGCTATGGGGGATAAAAATATATTATATGTTTATAAAATATTTTAAAAAATTAAAAAAAAAAAAGGAGGCGAGGTCTTGTGGAGCAGAGCTAGTTGGCTAACTTAGTTTGGCACCTGTTAGAGCCGACTAGCCAAACCCAGTTTATATCAGCTGACTGCAGATAGGTGTCAAACTCAGGTTAGCAGAACTTTTCCAGATGTTGCAGATGAACCAAAGCCTCCTCAGTAACCCCGGCTGACTGATGACGACCATAAGTATAAATGCTGTAAGCCATGGAGTTTCAGGTAGGTTATTAATGTAGCATTATTGTGCAGTAATATTAACTGAGAATACATTGTGTCAAAACTGATTTTTTTTTAAATTTTTTATTTATCTGACAGAGAGAGAGAGAGAGATCACAAGTAGGCAGAGAGAGAGGGGAGGAAGCAGGCTCCCTGGGATCATGACCTGAGCCGAAAGCAGATGCTTCAACCCTCTGAGCCACCCAGGCACCCCTAAAACTGAGTTTTTAACAAGATTGCTGGTCTGGTTTATCTTTAGAAAATAAAATAATTTACTTCATCTATATAAGTGTAACAAGACATTTAATAAGTCAGCATTCTCTCATTAATTAAAGAAAATGAATGTTTAAAATTCTTTGCAAACTAGAATTAGGAAGAATTTCCTTAACCAGACTAATGGCATATACCACAAACTTAAAGGAAACTCACATTTAATGAAACAACTTTAGAAATATTTCCTTTAAAAATCAGGTGAAAATCAAATTTCTCATTATCCCACCTCTTTTTAATATTACAATGGAGGTCCTACTAATATAGTAAGAAAAAGAAAACCAGATTATGGGAGGAAAGATGGGAAGGAAGAAACCCACTGTTAATTGTAATTGGATAGGATTGTCTCCATGGAAAACCGAAGAGAATGTACAAGATTTTAGAATTAATAAGAGCTCAGAAAGTTTATTGAACATAGATCAACAAACAAAAATAATTTGGCTTCCTATATACCAGCACCAAAAAATTAAATATAAAATACTTATTATATATTATAGTCACATATGTAACATATCTACAAATGAATCCTGAAAATTGAAGTATGAGAACAGTAGGGAAAGACCTTTAAAACTTAACTGAACAATATCTTTAAGAGACCTATATGCATGGAAATGTATTCCATGTGAATGGATAATAAGGTTTAATATTAATTTGTTATTTCTCTTTCCAGATCAACATATGTTCTATATAATGCTAGTTTTATTATTTTAGAAAGTCTTTATCAACCTGATTTAATAAATACAATAAGAAGGCTGCGATTCGCTAAGATAATTTGTAGAAAAAGAAATTGGGAGGGCAATTTCTCTTTCTAGAAAGCAAGATTTATTATAAAGCTTTACTAAATAAGATAGTTTGGTTTAGACAAGCAGGGTTAAAAGAAGAGACATAGGGCCACTGAACATATTAAAAGAATTCCAAAATATACACACATATATGGAATATTGATAAGTGATGCAGTTCCTTTGACAAATCAGTTGAGGCAAGATAAGACATCTTAATATTGCCCCTAGAAAGAAATAGGATTTTATCCCAACCTCAGTCCTCCAAAAATCAGTTCCAGATGGAATAGAATCTAATGTGACGGTGACATTTAACAGCTTTGAATGAAAATATAGGATTATTTCTTTGACCCAAGTCCAAGAAAGAACTTCTTAAGACAGAGTAAACAATAAAGAAAAAGAATAGTACTTTTAATTATATAAAATTAAAAGCTTATGTGTACTGCAACATGCAAATAAAGCAGAAAGGCAAGTACTGAGTGGGAAAGCTATTTGGAGCATATTTAGTCACTACCTAGAACACTCGATAACATCAAAAGAGAAATTGGCAAGGGTTATGAATGGACCTTCACAGAAGAGAACTACATAGTTTGTACCTGTCAGGATTCTCAGCTTCTCCAATAGCGAATGCCACAGATACCACTTCCCAGCTGTTGGATTGGTGGCGAAGTATTGGCAAAAACGTGAAGAAATGAAAACTCACCCAGTGCTGATAAAAATTTAAAAAATGAGTGACTGCTCTGGAAAGCTAGCTATTTATTTATTTATTTATTTATTTATTATTGTGTTATGTCAGTCCCCATACAGTACATCATTACTTTTTGATGTAGTGTTCCATGATTCACTGTTGGCATGTAACACCGAGTGCTCCATGCAATCTGTGCCTTCCTTAGTACCTATCACTAGGCTCACCCATCTCCCACAGCCCCTCCCTTCTAAAACCCTCCATTTGTTTCCCAGAGTCCACAGTCTCTCATGGTTTGTTGGAGAGCAATTTAATAAAAAATAGTTAAGACCAGGTGGCATGGCCCTTTCCAGTATGGCAGCTCTAGATGCAAGAGATTCCAGCACATGTGCCTAGGAAGCATGTATAGTGGTGTTCGTGGCCGTGTTTTCTGAAATCTCAATGGCTTGGAAAAGACCTACATGGCATCAAGGGGAGAATGGATACATTTATTGGGCCATGTTAATACAGTGGAGTAGTATTCAGTATTCAGCAGTGACAATGAATTACAGCTGTCAACATGGCTGTGGTTCACATATATAATACAGAATGAAGAAAGCACGTTGCAGAAGCTTTATCCTTTATGACATCTTATATAAAAAGTCTCTGATTGTGACCAAGTAATGTATATTATTTAGGAATACCTCCTTATGTAATAAAGTATAGAGACATTCACAGATAAAATACCCAATTAAAAATAATAGTTGCCTGAAGCAAAGAAAAGGAATTTAAATACACTTAGCAGGGTGGGGTATACACACGGGCTTTAGGAATATTGATCCTGTTTTGTTTCTTAAGTAGGTGGCAGATAATGGGTACTTTATTTTTGGAAAATATTTTTTGTATGTCTAAAAGTTTTGTAATAAAAAAAATCCTCAGCCAAAGCGAATGGTCTCTGGAGTGTTACACTCAGAGTTATTTGCCCTGAAGAGTCCTTTCTGAGGGGAAATTGTGAGGTGCTTTCTGTTCCATATAAGCAGGTGGGCTGCTTGGGAATTAATTTCTATTTCTCCACTAGACTGTGAATTCCTCCATTGTAGGAATTATGCCATATTCATCTTCGTATTCTTGCAACTCACACTAATCCTGACAATGTAAAATAAACATTTTATGAATAAATGTATCAGGTAGACATAAAGGTTAGAAACCATGGGAATAAAACCCCAGATACAAATGTACCAGCTCAAATTGTTTTGGCAACCAGATAAAACCATTCCAATGTTTTCTTATCTCTCTCTGGAATTGATCTTATTTTCTTCTGAAGGTAAATTTGACCTGTTACTCCCGAGCAATTATTATCATGATGAAATTTTTCCTGTGTTCCATGGAACACCATTGTTCAGTGAAATATTAATAGATGTACTTCAGTCAAAGGGCCTCATGATCAAATAAGTTGGGAAACACAGAATTTTAAAAGTGAAAATGACCTACAAGAAACTCTAGAGATAACATAATACTTGTGAGAAACTAGATGTTTTAAAAATAAGGATGCTACTGAAAACAAGGCATGATGTCTTTTACTCTTCTGTGTGTGTGTGTGTGTGTACCCCAAAATACATGTTTCAGGTATACAGTAACGATTCAACACTTGTACATAGAAATAACAAATTGTAGGGAGGTGGAGGAAAGGGAGCCCTTGTATGCTGTTGATGGGAATGTAGTCTGGTGAAGCCACTATGGAAAGCAGTATGGCAGGTCTTCAGAAATTAAAAATAGAAATGCCATATGATCTGTTAATCCAATTTATCCAATTAAAACAAAAACACTAATTGGAATAGATATATACCTATTTATTGGTTTATTTCAATTTATTGGTTATTATTACAGTAGCCAATATAGGGAAGCAGCCTGAATGTCTATCAGCCTGGATAAAGAGGATATGATATATATATGCAACAGAATTATTACTCAGCCTTAAAAGGAAAATCTTGTCATTTGCCACAATATGGACAGACCTAGAGGGTATTATATGAAGTGAAATAAGTCAGAGACAGTCCACTACCATATGATTTCATTTATATGAGGAATCTAAAAAACACAAAGTAACAAAGCAGAAACAGACTCAAATACACAGAACAAACTGGTAGTTGCAAGAAGGGAGAGGGACGAGGATGGACAGGGACGAGGATGGACAAATTAGGTGAAGGGGATTAAGAGATGCAAACTTCCAGTTATGGGATCAGTCACAGGGATGAAAAGTACTTCTCTAACGTTGCGCTGCAAGTACTAGCTGGAGCAATAAGACCCCAGAAGGAAAAGAGATACCTGTTGGGGTGGTAAATTTTTGATTGCAGGTGACATGACTGTAAAATATTAAAAAAAAAAAATTCCAAGGAAGCAACAAAAATCCTTTGGAAATAGGTGAGAGTAGCAAGGTCATGGGCTATATAAGGTAAATGGGCAAAAGTTCCTTGCTTTCCTATATACCAGCAATGAACAATTGCTTTTCAAATTTTAAAATACCATCTATAATAACCACAACAAAAAATGAGCTATAAATTCAAAATATGAGCACCTGGGTGTCTCAGTTGGTTAAACGTTTGCCTTCGGCTCAGATCATGATACCAGGGTCCTTGCATGGAGTCCCGCACTGGGTTCTCTGCTCAGTGGGGAACCTGCTTCTTCCTCTGCTTCTCCCCCTGCTTGTGCACTCTTTCTCCCTCTCTGTCAAAAAAAAAAAAAAAAAAAAAAGTAACCCATTTACCATTTTTAAAAAATGAGCTATAAATTCAAGATACATACAAGATCTGTTTGCAGAAAATTACAGGATTCTGGTGAGAGAAATCAAAGATCTAAGTAAATGATGTTATTCTGTATTCATAGATAGCAAGATTCTGAATTGTTAAAAATGTCATTTTTTTCCCAACCAGATCTATAGTTTTAATGTAATCCCAATCAAAATCCTAGAAATCTATTTTGTCGATACTGAAAAAAATTCAAAAGTTATATAGAGGTAAAGACTTTGAAAAACCAAGACATTATTTGAGAAGAACAAAGTTGGAGGTCTAACACTACCTAATTTCAAGATTTACTGTAAAGTTATAGTAATTAAGATAGTGGTATTGGTACAAAAATAGGCACATAGATCCACAGGCAGGATAGAAAAAGACAGAGAAAGGGCTGACAGTAAGTATTTGGGAAATGCGCGAGACACTGGAGGTCAATTAGAGGCCAATTTTTCTGTGTTCCCGAATAAGAGCGACGCATACACTGATGATTGGGGAACCTAAAATACCTTTGTCTTCTGTATTTGTGTCAAAACCTTTCCCCTTGTTCTGGTACTTTCTTCTTTTTCATATAAAGAGTGAGTGATGGGGGTGCCTGGGTGGCTCAGTGGGTTAAAGCTTCTGAACCATGAGAGACTGTGGACTCTGAAAACAATCTGAGGGTTTTGAAGGGGCAGGGGTTGGGGGGTGGGAGGTTGGGGGAACCAGGTGGTGGGTATTAGAGAGGGCATGGATTGCATGGAGCACTGCGTGTGGTGCAAAAACAATGAATACTAATACGCTGAAAAGAAATTTAAAAAATAGATTAAAAAAAAAAGTTTCTGCCTTCAGCTCAGGTCATGATATTAGGGTCCTGGGATCGAACCCCACTCGGCGGGCTCTCTGCTCGGCAGGGAACCTGCTTCCCCCTCTCTCTCTGCCCGCCTCTCTGCCTACTGGTGATCTCTGTCTGTTAAATAAATAAATAAAATCTTAAAAAAAAAAAGTGAGTGATAATGTAGCTAAAAATGAAGTAAGACTAGATTAAAACAAGCATTTACAGTACAGTCCTGCAAGTCTGGCTAGTATACTACCCCCAAGGAGGTGCTTTGTGGGAATTAAAAATAGTTAAGGCCAGTACAAAGTTATGCAAAAGCAAGTCTGAGGATCTTCACCAGGGAAGAATTCCCAAAAGGAAGGTTTGTGGCAAAATGGCCAGAGGGTGAGGCTGATGACCCCATTAGAAAAGTGAGGAATCTTTCAGTCCTCACTATAAGATTCTGAATTCACCCCTCCCTTTATCTTGTCTCCCTGCTTGACCTGTCCATGACGTATTCTCGCCCAGGAAGAACACCGCAGTCAGCGTTCACAGACTCAGCCACTTTCTTCTCATCAGCTGTGCTCCTCATCAGAGACATCCAAGCACTGGGACATGTACCTTGTCCCAGATCTTACCAGGGCTGCTGAATGAGCAAATGACCTTGGGGGTGAAAGGAAAGTTCCTTTGGTGGTAGCAAAATCACCATTACATTGAGCACAGACTTGACCACATTCTCATTATCTCCCTCTGACAGGATTTGTTTGGTGTGGCACAAATTTTATTGTCCTATCAGGTTTTGTTTTGTTTTGTTTTTGAAAGATTTTATCCATTTATTTGACAGAGATCACAAGTAGGCAGAGAGGCAGCCAGAGAGAGAGAGAGAGAGAAAGAGAGAGAGAGAGAGGGAGAGGAGGAAGCAGGCTCCCTGACGTGCAGAGAGCCTGATGTGGGGCTGCTGGGATCATGACCTGAGCTGAAAGCAGAGGTCTTAACCCACTGAGCCACCCAGGCGCCCCGTCCTCTCAGGTTTAAAAGATGTCCTGGCTCAAGGAAAGGAGTGGCATAGGAAATGTCTGCTGAAGAGATTTTGCTGTTAGATAGGCTGCTTAAGATAGATGACATTTACTGAGCACTTACTGTGTGAGTAAGTACTTCCATCTTCACAGGATAAAGAGTTTTTCATTTGTCATTTCATTTCATTTCACAAGAATTCCATGAACTAACTTGATGGGCCCATTCAATGGATCCAAGTGACCCAGCTAGGAATTGTGGAGGCAGACTTCTAATTCAGGCAGTTGGTCTCCAGAGCCACATTCTTACCTACCCTTGTGTAGATGTCTCTACACAGTTTGGGTGTCTGCTCATTGTCAGGGTTAAACAATTGCGATGCAGTCCTGGTTATTAATTCTTTGCTATCCCCAACAGACATAATGTTTTAAGGCTGGTGAGAGAGAAAACTATTTAAAAAAAATCAATGCATTCTACTTGGTATTAAGGATTTCACTGCTACTAGAAGAATCCACTAATAGGTTAAAATGCCATTAGTCATTCAGATGGGTTTTATGATTGTGCCTTGCCAGGACTATGGTCATGAAGAATTGTGACTTGCCATTAAACTCGAGAATAATGCTCTCACTTTCAACAAATGAATGTGATTTGGTTGATATAATGTGTCTAACCAGACAAGACTGAAAGCTGCAGAAGTAACATTTTCATCTAGATAATCTCATAGTAAAGCAGTTTCTTAGTGTTAAAGATAAAAATAATCAGCATACACAGAAGGGCCAACTCTTGTAAGATAAATGACTTCAAGGGATGTGATGACTGCTAGGGAGGAACAGGGTGCAAGTAATTAATGGCTGAAGAATAGAAGGAAAGCAGGGCATTATTTAAAGTTGAAGATTGCACTCCAGATGGAGACGGTGCAGATAAGTCAGAATTCAGGGACATGGGAACATTCTGGAGTGGAGCTGTATCCAGTGAGTTTTTTTTTCTTTTGCTGTGAGTGCTAGGAAGTGACTTTAAAACTGATGATTCTAGTATGTGCTCGAGCAATCATTTTGACTTATTTTGTTCCTCTTCCCATTCTCCCTTGGACATTTTCCAATCAGATTGTCTTAATCTTTTTCTTACTCAGTGTATCAACAGTTTCTGATACAGTTGTTTCTTCTCTCCTCCTAAGACACCTTTACCTCCTGGTTTCTGGCACACATGCTCTTCTCTGAACTCACTGCTCCTTTTCACTCTCCTACAAGGAGGCTTCATCTTCCTGACCTTGCCTGAATGCAGAATGAGAGAAGTCGTGCCAAGAAGTCCTTAGAAAGATATAATGTGTATGTGTGTGTGCGCACATGCTTTGAGAAGGTCTCAAAGTTTTAAAATGTTAGATGAAGGTTCTCATAGCCAAAGGATAGTTTGACACTGTTCTTTAGTTTTTCAGCAAGGTGAATAAATTACAGGTACTTTGGGGGAAGTGGGTTGTCTTGTATCTGAAGAGAGGAGCCCGGTGATGTACATCGTAATGCAAGCTAAAGTCAGTGAACCCCATTGTCAGATCTGTTTTCTGGATCTCTGCTCCCAAGATGATCTCATCCAGCTTCATGATTTTCTATATCCTCTCTACAGATATGATCCCAGAAATTACATCCAATCCATATATTTACCGAAGCTCTACATCCTGTGTTTGTCTGCCTAACCAGCCTTTCCCATGTCTGTGAGCTAACTCATGTCCAAAATCAAATTCTGGATTTCCCACAGCCTCCAAGCTGATCCTTGCATTAGTTTCCCTATGCCAGCAAATGGAGATTTTGTCCTTCCAGTTGTCCAGTCAAATCCCTTAAAGTCAGCCTTGACTCCTGCCCTTCATACCCTTGACTTCTGACCAACCATTAAGTCTTTTCATCTCTATTACACGATATATCCAGAATGGGACCCACTGTCTCCAATTTGGCTGCTCCCACCACCACCTTAGTGTGTGTCGTCATTTCTGGGCTGCATCATGGTAGCCTCTCAACTGCTCTTCCTGCTCCTTCATTGAAATCTATCCTTAATAGAACAAACAGAGCCAGGTCCTGTATTACCTGGCCCCTGGTTCCGCTCCAGCCTCCCCTCCCAGACGTCCTCTCTTACTCGCTATGTTCTAGCCACATTGGGTCTTTGCTCTGTCTCAACACGTCAGCTGTTTCTACCTCCAGGCCATTTGCAACTGTTTTTCCTTTTTCCTGCAGTGACCTTTCCCTAGGTATCTGTAAGACTTGTCCCCTTACTTACTCATGTCTTGACAGGGACAACCCTGTTAAAAAAAAAAAAAGGAAATGTCTCTGTCCCCATGCCTCTTTTCCCACTTTATTTTCTCCTTAGCATTTATTACTATCTGACATATTTTAGATTTCCTTGTACATTAGTTGCTCGTCCATTTCTATTAGAATGGAAGCTCCAAGAAAGCTCCTGCTTAGCAACTGTGTAATGACAAGCTGTTCATTTCGCCTTTCTAAGTCTGTTTTCTCATCTATAGAAACTTGTCAAGACCTTATGAGGGTGTTGGGAAGAGAGAGTGGTGGAATGCATGTAAAATACTTAGCACAGTGCCTGAAATGTTATATGGACTCAGTAATTAATCATGGTTGCAAGTCACTCCCATACCAGCAGGCAACTGTGTCCTAACAACCTGAGGAAATTACAGAAGGGTCCTAGTGATATAGGAGATTTATTGTATAAACTAACCATGGAAAATTCCAAGTCCTCCTGGAGCTGGATCAGTAGCTTTGTCTCCCTATGGGAGATACTATATTTAAAGACTCTTATAAGAAATGAATTACAACCACCTCTGTATTAACCTTTGGGTTAGAGCTTAAGTATAAGCTGTAAAAAGTCTCATCTCCAAACCACCTCGAATAGACAGCTGGTCTTAGGAACTCACTGGGTTTGAAGAAACAAAAATTCCAATTTGAGGTCTGACCTTGTAAGCCAGAGACTTGTCACACCTAACTTTTGACAGATTGTTAAAGTGTAGCAGCATATCCTGTTTGATTAAACGAGTGTTTTCAGGTGCAGTTGAGAAGTTTGGAAGGAAGGATACAGATGATAGATTTGTTTTGTTGTTGTTTTAGCAACATAGTTTCCTTCACTGCAGTGAAGGTTCCTTCTGCCACTCTTGATTCTCCCACTTAGAATCATTTCAGCTTACTTATTTCTCCTACTGCATTCTTGGCAGGGATGTAGCCTTCTTCCTTCTGAGCCTTGATCCCTGAGACGCCTGTGAATGGCCTCTACTGCAACTCAGACCTTAATCCTTTTCTACCTCCCTGTGGCCTTAAGCACTCTCAGGAAGAAGAAGCAGGTCTCTTGCTAAGTCAGCTGGCCTAAGGAAATTTCTGTTGTCCCTTTAGGAAACCAATGAATTCAAACTCAGTGAGTGTTATTGGAATATCTTTGCAGGGATGAGGATATTAGGTAGTGATACATGGCAGGGCTACCAGGAGGCTTCCAGCGGTGTTGAGCCCATGGCTGGCTCAGCAGGCATTCCATGGTTTTGTGCCTTTACTTTTGCAATCTCTTCCACGCTTCCTACTATTTCCAGCCAGTGGAATTCTGCCGATCTTTTGCAGCTCGGAGGCAACACTACAGCTTTGCTCTTGATAGCCCTTTGATGAACTTCTCTAATTTCATGGCATTTCATACACTCGGTGTATACCTCTTTTATAATACTTGTGTGAGAGAGTTCACGTCAGTTTTATGCCCTGGAAGCCCCTTGAGGGGAGGAACCACGTCTAACTCATCTTGGCACACAGTTCCAACTATTAGAATCCTTACTTAAGTATTTTACTTCAAGTTACTTGGCCTCATGGGCCTTAGCTGTGGTCTTTAATTCTGAGGGGTTCCCTTCAGGCTGGGCCAACTGGATTCCCACAGCATGAGAAGAAATAGCTACTATTTTTGGTTGCTTTTCATTGCTGAGAAGGTGTGGGGCTATTTTGTGCCCCTTCTCATTTTTCCTGGTTCTGTTCATTTTCTTTACAGGCTTCCAGGGGTGGATAAAAAATCTTGTCACAGAAGCCCGAAGACCTGTCATCTTGCCTTTTTTTTTTTTTTTTAATTTTTTATTTTTTATAAACATATATTTTTATCCCCAGGGGTACAGGTCTGTGAATCACCAGGTTTACACACTTCACAGCACTCACCAAAGCACATACCCTCCCCAATGTCCATAACCCCATCCCCCTTCTCCCAACCTCCCTCCCCCCCGCAACCCTCAGATTATTTTGTGAGATTAAGAGTCACTTATGGTTTGTCTCCCTCCCAATCCCATCTTGTTTCATTTATTCTTCTCCTACCCACCGTCTTGCTTATTTTTTAAAATTTTTTTTAATTGAAGATCTTTTATCTTTAGGGTCAGTGACGAGCTGCCAGCCTCTTAGGTCATGATCTTGAAGTTGAAAGCACAATAAAGTACCAATTCCCGAACCCATTACTTGAAACTCCTGCTATGCGGGGGGGGGGGGGGGGGGGGGGTAAGGTAGGGTGGGGATGTGCACCTGGATGGCTTCTGACTTGGTTTTGCCTCAGGTCATGATCTCAGGTCTTGAGACAGAGCCCTGCGCAGGGCTCCGCCATCAGCGTGGAATCAGCTTGAGTTTCTCTTTCCTTCTCCCTCTGCTCCTCCCCAAGCATGCTTGTGCTCTCTCTTTCTCTTTCCCTCTCTCTCAAATAAATCTTAAAACAAAACCAAACCTCCTGCTATTGGGCCTGATTATAATCAAATTCCACACTGTTGGTTTTTCTTAAAAGTTACAGTTAGTTGATACTAAATCAATATTGCCCACCATATGTATAACAAATTAATGCACTGTTGGTCAACTTCTGAACTCACAATTTATTTACTTTAAAATTTTTTTTAATTTTTTAAAGATTTCATTTACTGACTTGACAGAGAAAGAGATCACAAGTAGGCATAGAGGCAGGCAGAGAGAGGGGGTAAGCAGGCTCCCTGCTGAGCAGAGAGCCCCGATGTGGGGCTCCATCCCAGAACTCTGGGATCATGACTTGATCCGAAGGCAAAGGCTTTAACTCACTGAGCCACCCAGGCACCCCCTGAACTCACGATTTATTTTTTATTTTTTATTTTTTAAAGATTTTATTTATTTATTTGACACAGAGAGATCACAAGTAGGCAGAGAGGCAGGTAGAGAGAGAGGAGGAAGCAGGCTCCCCACCAATCAGAGAACCCGATGTGGGACTCGATCCCAGGACCCTGAGATCATGACCCGAGTCAAAGGCAGAGGTTTAACCCACTGAGCCACCCAGGCGCCCCTGAACTCACGATTTAAAGTTGCACCAAAAATCTGAGGAAAAGCAATGTTTTACTCCTTCAGTAAGTTTGACAATATAACAGCTCTTACACAGTTGGGAAAATAAAGATATTGAAACAACTGGAGTGTTCTGTTTAAAGTCCTACTTTCTAAGTTCCACAGTTGTCTTTGACAGCTTTTATGTTATAGTCATGCAGTTTCTGAGACACTGACAAAAGCATTTATTCCTGCTTTCTTTCCACTCTGAATCCTGTTTTAAGTATATTGGCATCAAAAATGTAGGGAAAAGCATTCTCTATGGAGTTAGTATCTGATATCAGAAACTATGAAAGATAAGTGATGTGTGGTATAAAGAACTGTTTTGAATCCCTTAGAAAAATAACACCCCAAACCTGAAACACACATGTTCCTATCAATATTTTCCATCTTCTTCAGAATACAGTTTCTTGTCTATGTCGCCTTTCCTGCCCTTATCCCATTTCTTTTTTCTTATTAACCACCAGAAACACGCGTGGTTAGAGTTCTTGTCTTCCTTTCTTTTAACATCTGAAACTCCTTACTTTCTTGCTCATTCCGTGCTAGCCATTTCAATCTGGCATCTGTTTTCATATGCTCTTGTCATCTGATCACAGATCCTCAGAGATGATTCAATGCAATTGTGTTTTCATTGCAAGAATTTTTCAACATCCTTAAGATCCATTCTCCTCTTTGGCATCCCACTTCAGGAGACAAGGCCTTCTGCCTGCAGACCATTCTAGTTTCTCCTAAATTCTTTATTTTGAGTCCAAATCTTTTTGCCTGTGATTTATCCTCCTTGCTCCTAATGTTGCCATCTGGAACCACACGGAACGAGGCTAATTCCTCTCCCATAAAGCTTCAGAAGCTTGCCGTAACAAATCTTCCTTAAATCGTCTCCAGGCTCTGCATTCATACTGTCTCTAAATTGTTTTTATAACTTGGTTTTGAGGTCCTTTATCCCTTGCTCATCCTTTTTCAAAGTCATTCTCAATGGGGTTCAACATTCCAGATACTTATCAATCTGTGTGAAGCCCCAGGGAATCAGTTTCTTTGATCTGAATTCCTTAATCTGCCTTTGGGCTAAGATTGCATTAAATTGCCCATCAATTTTGTCACATCATCGCTTATAGCAACCTTGTATTGATTAAAACCACTAGATCTTTTTCTCGAGAATGACTTCTAGATGTGGTTTCCTTATATTGTGTTTGGGAAATCTGATTTTTGAAAAAAAAAAAACAAAATAAACGAGGGCTTTTCTTTCTGTTGACCCAGACGCCTCATTCCAGGCAATTGAAGTCATTTGGCATCCCACAGTAATTTTCAGCCTTTTACTTAAAAATAACCAGGAAGTTATACTTTTATGTACAAGTGCCTACATCCAAATTTTGACATGAGAGTAAACAAGAATGTTACTGGTTAATTTAAGCGAGACATAATATCTTAAAGTTTTGTTTTTTAAAAAAAAATCTCAGTGTAGTTAACATATACTGTTCTATTATAGTTCTGTTAGTTTTATATATATGTGTATATATATATATATATATATAATGTTCTATTAGTTTCAGATGCACAATATAGTGATTTAACAGTTCTAGAAATTAGTCAGTGCTCATCAGAAGTGTACTCTTAATCCCCTCACCTGTTTCACCCATCCCCTCACCCACCTCCCCTCCAGTAACCATCTATTTTCTATAATATTAACTGTTGGTTGGTCTCTTTTTTTCTTTGTTTCTTAAATTCTACATGAGTGATAGCATATGGTATTTATTTCTCTTACTGACTTCTTTCATGTAGCAGTATACCTTCTGGCTCCATTGATATAATTGCAAATGGCAAGATTTCATTCTTTTTTAATGACTGAGTAATACTCATCGTGTATCTGTGTGCGTGTGTGCATATGTACATATGTAGATCACATGTATCTCTTTATCTCTTTCTTATCCATTTGTCTATTGATGGACACTTGGGCTGCTTCCATAATTTGGCTATTGTAAATAATGTTGTAATAAATGTAGGGATACACATCTTTTCAACTTAGTATTCTTGTATTCTTCGGGTAAATACCCAGTAGTGGAATTACTGGATCATATGGTAATTCTATTTTTGACTTTTTGAGGAAGTTCCATGCTGTTTTCCACAATGGTTGTACCATTTGCATTTTGACCAACAGTGCACAAGTATTCCTTTTTCTTCACATCTTTATCAACACTTATCTCTTGTGTTTTTTATTTTAGCCATTCTGACAGGTGTGAGATGATATTTCATTGTGGCTTTGATTTGCATTTCTGTAATGAGTGATGCTGAGCATCTTTTCATGGTCGGCCATCTGGATCTCTCCTTTGGAGAAATGTCTGTTCATGTAAGCCATTACGCAGATGTCTTCTCCCATTCAGTGGGTTGTCTTTTAGTTCTGTTGATTGTTTCCTTTGCTGTGTAGAACTTCTTATTTTAATGTAGTCCTAATATTTATTTTTGTCTTTCTTTCCTTTCCTTGAGGAGACTTATCTAAAAAATATTGCACAGCTGATATCAGAGAATGCCTGTGCTCTCTTCTAAGATTTTTATTGTTTCAGGTCTCACCTTTAGGTCCTTATCCATTTTGAGTTTATTTTTGTGTATGGTGTAGGAAAGTGGTCCATGTTCACTCTTGCATGTAGTGGCCCAGTTTTCCCAACACCATTTGTTGAAGACTGTCTTTTTCCCATTGCATATTCTTGCCTCTTTTGTCAAAGATTAATTGACCATATAATTGTGGGTTTATTTCTAGGGTCTCCATTCTGATCCGTTTATGTGTCTATTTTTGTGTCAATACCATTCTGTCTTGAAATCTGGGATTTCAATTTTGTTCTTTTTCAACATTGCTTTGGCTACTCATGTATTTTATTTTTGTAGTGCCATACAGATTTTAGGATTATTTCTTCTGTGAAAAATGCTGTGGGTATTTTGATAAGGATTGCTTTAAATCTATAGATGGCTCTGAGTATTAGGGACATTTAACGATATTTGTTTCTCCAATCTATGAACATGGTATATTGTTCCATTTGTGTCAGTTTCTTTCATAGGTGTTTTATAGTTTTCAGAGTACAAGTCTTTCACCTCTTTGGTTAGGTTTATTCCTTGGTGATTTACTACTTTTGGTAGAAGTGTCAATGGGCTTGCCTTTTTAATTTCTCCTCTACTTCATTATTGTAGAAATGCAATGGATTTCTCTATGTTGATTTTGTATTCTGTGAGTTTATTGAATTAATTTACGCTAGTAATTTTTTGTTGGAGTCTTTAGGGTTTTCTATATATACTGTCACATCATCAGCAGATAGTAAAAGTTTTACTTTTTCCTTACCAACTCGAATGTCTTTTATTTTTGTTGTCTAATTGCTATGGCTAGGGCTTCCAGTATTATATTGAATAAAAGTGATGAAAATGAACATTCTCATCATGTTCTTGATCTTAGGAGAAAATTTGTTTTTCCCCATTGATGATGATATTAGCTATGGGTTTTTCATATATGGCCTTTAGTATGTTGAGGTATGTTCTCTCTAATCCTATTTGATTGAGGGTTTTTGTCATGAATGGCTATACTTTGTCAAATGCTTCATCTTTTAAAATATCATATGGCTTTTATCCTTTTGTCAGTATGATGTATCATGTTGATTATTTGCAAATGTTGAACCACCCTTATATCCTGGGAATTAATCCCACTTGATCATGGTGAATGATTCTTTTAATGTATTGTTGGATTCAGTTTGCAAATACTTGGAGATTTTTGCTTCTATGTTCATCAGGGATATGGCCTATGGATCTTTTTTTGTATGTCTATATCTGGCTTTGGTATCAGGATAATGCTGGTCTTTTGGAACAAATTTGAAAGCTTTCCTTCCTCTTCTATTTTTTGGAATAGTTTGAGAAGAATAGGTATTAACTTCTTTAAATGTTTAATGTAATTCACCTGTGAAGTCTTCTGGTTCTGGACTTCTGTTTATTAGGAATTTTATGATTACTGATTCCATTTCATTGCTGGTAATTGTTCCATTCAAATCTTTGTTCTTGATTCAGTTTGGGGAGGTTATATTTCTAGGAATTTGTCTATTTTTTCTAGGTTGTCCAATTTGTTGCAATATATTTTTAAAAAATATTATAGTGCTTTTTATTACTGTGGGGTCAGTTATTTCTTGTCTCACATTTCTCCTTTTGTTCTTTTTTCTTTTTTTTTTCTCTCTCTTTTTAAGTAACCTTTACGTCAAGCATGGTGTCTGAATTCATGACCCCAAGATCAAGTCATGTGCTCTGCTGAACCAGCCAGGTGCCTCTCTTCTTAATTTGTATGTTGAGTCTAGCTAAAGATTTATCAATTTTGTTGAGCTTTTCAAAGAACCAGGTCCTGTTTTCATTGATTTTTGCTCTGTTGGTTTTGTTTGTTGTTTGTTGTTGCTAATTCTTTTTTTATTTTATTTTATTATTTTTTTTTTAATATCTGCACTAACGTATTATTTCTTTCTGCTGGTTTTGGGTTTGTTTTGTTCTTTTTCTAGCTTGTTTAAGTATAATGTTTGAGAATTTTTTTGCAGTTTGAAGTAGCTTTGCATTGTGATAAACTTTCCTTTTAGAACAGGTTTCCCTGTATCTTGAAAATTTTAAGCCATTGTGTTTTCATTTTCATTTGTCTCTTTTTTTTTATATCCTCTTTTATTTCTTGGTTGACCCATTCATTGTTTGATAACATGTAACTTAACATCTCTGTATTTGTGTTCTTTCCAGATTTTTTCTTGTAGTTGCTTTCTAGTTTCATAGCCTTGTGCTTAGAAAAGATATATAGTATGACTTTGATCATTTTGAATTTGTTGAGACTTGATGTAATCTCTTCCGGAGAATATTCCATGTACACTTGAAAAGAATGTGTATGTTTCTGTTTAAGGATGGAATATTCTGTTAGATCCATCTGTTTTATATCTGATAGATCCATCTTCTCCAGTGTGTCATTTAAAGCCACTCTTTCCTTGTTGATTTTCTGTTTGGTTGATCTATCCATTTTTGTGAACGTAAATGTAAAATTAAATAAAATTTTGTAAATATGTATTTATTAAATTTAAGTTTAAATTTAGTTATTTTAATATATTTTAAATTTGTTAAATTTATTCTAATACAACTTTAAATAAAAACAGTTGTTGTTGATTAGTTCCTTTATGTTTGTTATTAGCTGCTTTATGTATTTAGGCGCTCCCATATTGGGTGCAAAAATATTTACAATTGTTCTATCTTCTTGGATTATTCCCTTTATATATAGTGTCCTTTGTCTCTTGTTACAGTTTTATTTTTCATTTTTATTTTATTTTATTTTTTAAAGTCTATCTTTTAAAGTCTGTTTTGTCCTATGTAAGTTTACTGCTACCCTGGCTTTTTTTTCACTACCACTTGCATGATAGATGCTTTTTCATCCCTTTCACTTTCAATCTACATGTGTCTTCAGGTTTGAAATGAGTCTCTTGCAGGCAGCATATAGATGGATCTCGCTTTTTTCTTCTTCTTTTTTTTTTAATCCATTCTGTTCTCCTGTGTCTTTTGGTTAGGGCATTTCATCCATTTACATTCAAAGTAATTATTCATAGGTATGCACTTATTACCATTTTGTTACTTGTTTTGTGATTGTTTTTGTAGTTATTCTCTGTGACGTTTTTCTCGTGTTCTTTCTCTCTTTGTTTACTGGATTTCTTTAGTGATATACTTGGATACCTTTTCCTTTTTTCTTTTTTTTTTTTTTTGCATATCTATTACAGATTTTTGATTTGTGGTTATCATCAGGCTTGTATGTAACATCTTATGCATATAGCATTCTATATTAAGTTAATGATTGCTTAAGTATGAACCCATTTTGTACTCAACGTTTTAGGTTTATGGTGTCATACTTTGCATTCTTTTATTTTGTGAATATCTGGGCTGATTTTTATAGATATACCTAATTTTACTGTTTTTCTACTTCCTACTTTTCTTATTCCTGCTTTTGGTCTTTCTTTTCCATTCAAAGAACCCCCTATAACATTTTAATAGGGCTGCTTTAGTGATGATGAATTGCTTTTGTTTGTCTGGGAAGCTCTTTATCTCTCCTTTTATTCTGAATAATAGCCTTGGTGGTTAGAGTGTTCTTGGTTGCAGGTTTTTTGTTTTTGTTTTTGTTTTTGTTTTCTTTCAGCACTTGAATTTATCCTACCATTCCTTTTTGACCTGCAAAATTTTTGCAGAAAAATTTGCAGAAAACCTTATAAAGTTTCCCTTATATGGGTTGATTTTTGCTGGGTGTCGCCCTCGACCCGCAAGGACGACAAGAAGCCCCAGTTCAGATGTATCTTCTCTTTCTTTATTTCCGCAAGTCTACACACTTATATACGCTTACATGACCAATCAGCAAGCAGGGTACAGGAGGGAGCGAATCAGGCTGTGCACCTAAACAAACAACTTCGCTAGCAACCAATGCTGTTTACTTCCTCTTTGGGCGTTCTGCTTAGTCTCACGAGGCAATCCTAACCTGGCAACTAGCCAGGCACCATCTTTTAATGGCGGAGGCCGCCCTGGCCAGGGGCCTGCCTCCGACAGCTGGGAATTCTCTGTGCCTCCTGGATCTGTGTTTCTGTTTCCTTCCCCAGATTTGGGAAGTTTTCAGCTACTATTTCTTCAAATAAATTTTCTCCCCCTTTTCTTTCTCTTCCTTCTGAAATCCTATATATGAATGTTGTTATGCTTGACAGTGTTGCCGAATTCCCTAAGACTATTTCCATTTAATTTTTTTCCTCTCTCCAAGAGCTTGATTGCTTTCCATTACTCTGTCCTCCAGGTCACAGATTTATTCTTCTGCTTCCTCTTGTTTACTATTTATTCTATCTAGTGTATTTTTTAATATAGTATTTTATTTAGAGAAAAAGTGTAAGAATAGGGAAGGGCAGAGGCAGAGGGAGAGAGAGAATCTAAAAAGCAGACTCCACACTGAGCACAGAGCCTAATGTGGGTCTCACTGTCATGACCCTGAGATCATGACCTGAGCCAAAATTAAGAGTCAGACAATTAACTGACTGAACCACCCAGGCACCCCTCTATCTAGTATATTTTTTATTTCAGTTATGGAGTGCCTTATCTCTGATCGGTTATTTTTTATGTTTTCTATCTCTTTGTTAATGGTCTCCTTGAGGTCCTCTGCTCCTTTCTCATGTTCAGTGAGTATCTTTATGACAATTACTTTAAATTCTTTATCAGGCTAATTACTTATCTCCATTTTGTTTAGTTTTATTAACTGACTTTGTTCTGTTCTTTCATTTGGGACATGTTCCTCTCCTCATTTGGTGTCTCTGTGTGTGTTTGTGTGTGTTAGGAAAGATAGCCACATCTCCTGCTCTTGAGAGTAACAGCCTTACAAAGACGAGGTCCTGTGTTGCCCTGCAAGGCAATGTCCCATCCCCTGACCACCAGAACCTTGTACTTCAAGGGTGTCTCCCATGTGGGTTGCCTGTGTCCTATGGTTGTGGCAGAGTTGTATTTGTCTTCATTCCAGTCAACTATGATGGTTCTTTCCCTGCTGTGGGCAGGGTTTGGTCCCTGTGGTGTTGGTGGGTCAGTCTGGGGCCAACATCATCTTGAATGGAGTCAGACAGGCATTTGCCAATGATGCAGTAGAACTGAACCACAGGGGGCTTTCACTGTGTTGTCCCCTGAGAAGTTTTCATTGGTTGGACCCGAGGTCTTTCCCTAGCCCCTTGCTGGGACTGCAGTATGACTGGTGTGTGTGGTTCTTTTCCCCTCCCCCTAGGGCGGGAGTCACTTTGGAGTGGTGCATGCCCTCATTGGGATTGCTGGCACACTGTCAGGCTTGTGACACCAGTTTGGATGGATTCTGGCCAAGGGCATATTGGAGAGGATGAGTGTGTGGGAGAATGTGGGGGTGGGGTGTTAGGTGCCAGCAAAAATAAAAATAAAAAATAAATAAAATAAAATAAAAAATAAATAAATAAATAAATAATTTAAAAATAATTTTAAAAAATAAAAAATATACTAGTCCACCAGTCCGCTCAAGGAAGGGGTCTGCAGCCCCCCACCCCCAGGAACTGAGGCATGCTGGGTGGGAGAGAGTGGATCAACAGAAGAGCAAGGGGGTGGGGCAGTGGTGTTAGCAAGTGAGTTGGTGAGTGTTGTTACCATACTGGTTCCCACAGGTGTGCATGTGTCTAGGATGGGGGCATCAGGGAGGGAAATTGTGCCTGCTGGCTCCTTGGTTCTTAGAAAAGTCTCCCAGTATCCCTGCCTTTACAGTGTAGGCTCTAAGATTAGTAAATGAATCTCACTTCCCTCTACCCCGGGTGATTCTCAAACTGTTGCTTTTATGCTATATTTCAGCAGGGTCATTTGTTTTGCTGTCACTTTAACAGTGGGGACTAGGGTCTTTCACCCTCCAGCTCTCCCAGACTTGTGCCTGCTGATTTTTAAAGTTCCAGGTATTAAGCTTGGCTGATGGTAAGAACTTGTGAAAATTCATCTACTCTTGTTCCCAAAGCCAAATGTTATGAGTGTTCATCTTTCCAGTGTGAGGGGGGGGCTTTTGTTTCTTCCCTCCCTCCATACCCACGGTCTCCAATACTCAGCCCCCCAGGTGCGTTTAGGTCCCCACCACATCTCTGCCCTTCCTACCCTCTTTGATGCAGCTGCTTCACTACGTTTAGCTGTGGAGAGTCTGTTCTGCTGGACTTCAGGCCACGTGCTGGGTTATTTACACTGATTTGGGGGTTATCTAGCCGTATCCCTAGAACCAGATGAGCTTAGCTTCCTCCCACTCTGCCATCTTCCCTGGAAGTCTCTCAAAGTCTTTGTTAAAATGACTCTACCAAGTTTCTTATTGCATCTTGCCTCATTGTAACTGGGGGGAAGAAAGGTGTGCTTGGAATCTTGCTCTCACTCAGTAACTCAGATGAATAAATATTTATACATTCCAGAAAATAAGACATTAATTTAAATATTATCATGACAAGGCAGTACATTTTTAGGTAATATGACAAGGCTGGATACCTTCCTTTGCTTCACCGGTTCACTCTTTAGTCCTGTCTACCTTGACTCATGCTCAGGTGGAATGACCTGTGTGACTCCACCAAGGGTACTTTGACCTTCACCTCCTGTTAGGTTCAGGGAGTGGGCATTATCAGCAGGCACGTTGTGGTACGTGGGGATAAGAGTGAGGACAGGGTGTTAATTCTGCTGGCTCTCTCTCCAGTGGGTCTCCAAATCACAGCTGTATCTCCATACTAAAGGTCATAGTCTCTCTCTTTCTCCATCTCTCTCTCTTTCCAAGTTGAAGTAATAGCTCCTTCCCCAAATCCTTCAAATTTCTCACCACCACTTGCCCTAGAACCTCATCTCTCCTGGATTTCCATTAACCTTGCCCACAAAATTTGTACACATCTCTTCATTAAATTCTCCTGTGTTACCCCCTTGGTTATGCCATATTTTTCCTGCCTGGACCCTGAGTGGTATGACAATCTATCAAAATTACAGGTTTTTAGAGGTTGGAGGTAACTTTCATGAAACTCAGCTACTGTGCAGATTTTTTACAACTAGCATGCCTCTACCAACATTGGTCATGAGATGACTCAGGTCTTCCAGATTTTTTCTGAAAACTGTTAGAAACTCTTGATACACTAACAAGTTCTAACTTCATTTGGACTTTACTCGGCCAAGTGCTTAGCTGTAAATACTAATACCCCATCAGCCCTTGGATCACCTATCATTGGTTGCTGGAAATTGCTCATCCAGCTAATCCTTAAGACTTTTACGAAATTAAAGAAAAATATGCCTAGGCTTGTAGACCCTTAGAAAAAGAAAATTGATCCCAGAGGTCCATGGATGCTAAGTCCATTTGAGCTACTCTAACAAAAGAGCCAGACTGGGTGGCATATAAACAATAATTTATTTCTTATGGTTCTGGAGTCTGGAAGCCTGAGACTGGAGTGCCAGCATGGTTGAGTGAGAGCTCTCAGGTTTCGGACATCTCTGTATATCCCTATGTGGCAAAATGGGTCTGATCTCTCTGGAGCCTCTTTTATAAGGGCACTCATCCTATTCATGAGGGTTCTACCCTCATGATTTAAATACCTCCTGAAGTCCTCACTGTACTAATACCATCACCGCTGGGGGTTAGGATTTTAACGTATGAATTTGGGGGAAGTCAACCATTTAGATCACAGCAGATGCCCAGTTAAAGAAACACTGGGACAGGGACTAAGTGCATGAGCTTTGAAAACTTGTCAGTGGTCAAATCTTACCTCTATCAGGTTTAACAATGTTAAAATCTGGTAACTTGCTACATGTTTCTGGATCTGTATCTGTGAAAATGAGGTAATAGTACCCAGTACATTTTTGGGTTGATTAAGATTTTGTATTAAAAATCTCAACATAGCTTGTCATTTTTAAAGCACTCAACAAATCTTTATTAAAAACAAGAATATTTCAATGGTAAGATAGGGTAACTACCCATTCACATGTCAAAACCAGACACTGATCTTCAGTTACTTCATTAACAAAAAAGAGCCAGAGAAGAGATGGATTGAGGTTATGGCACTGGTTATCAAATTTTACAAATGGCTCCCTTAGAAGGGACCCAAGGACCCATGAACCACCTATCTGACTTGCTACCAGTCTCCAGTAGGAAAAGAACTTACTGATTTATAAAAAGAACTAGAAAGTCTAACCATTAAAGGATAAGTGATCAGTAATTTTTTTTAAAAAAACATGTAGCAGTTCTCCAAATCTCTTCACTAATGCAATAAAAGCAACAATTTAAGTCTTCTCCAACTCAACACACAATGATTTATCATGAGCTAAAATTGTTGGCTCTCCCTAAAAATTTTGGGAGTTTCAAAATTGTCACTGACAAAATTACCAAGAAGGTAGCAGAGTGTTCAATAGAAGGCTCAGTAAATCTTAATAAGGCTCTAATTTTAGTTTAAAAATGTCCAAGTTCTAAGCCAAGGTTTATTAAATTTAATTCGTTACTAGTAGACTGTATGAATAGGCCCATAATTCTCAGTAAGGACTTGAACTTTCAGTAAGCTTGCTGCTGATGCAGGAACATTCTTTTGGCACATTGCTGGGTTATGAGCTGAACTTTGGGCTGGATTCTGAGGTGGTGTTCCACACTAACTTAAGGCATTTTATTAATTCCATCCTGTTCAAGGTAACCCCCCCACCCCCCCACATAGTAGTTTCCTGGGGCTGCCATGACAACGTGCTACAAATAGGTGGCTTAAAATAACAGAAACTTAGTGTCTTAACCTTCTAGAGGCTAGAAGTCCAAATTCAAGTTGTCAGCAGTGTTGGTTCCTACTCAGGGTTATGGAGGAGAATCTGATCTGTGCCTCTCCTAGCTTCTGAGGTTTGCTGGTTACCCTTACGACTCTGTGGCCTGTGGATGCGTCACTCTAACCCTCCACCTTTCTTCCTATGTGTCTTCACATCATTTTCCTTCTGTGTGCATCTGTGTTTCCAGATTTCTTTTTTTGAGGACTCCCGCCATTTTGGATGAGGGCCCACTCTAGTGGTCTCATCTTAACTTGATTACCTCGATAAAGACCCTGTTTATAAATCATGTCATATTCTGAGTTATAGGGCATTAAGACTCCAGCATATATATATATTTTTAGGGACACATTTAAATCTGTAATACCCCCAAACACTATTGGGAAAGAGAAACAGATTGGGGAGGGGGGTTGGTTAGCATTTAACTTGCTTTAGACAATTTCCATAAGACATGGAAGAAATCTTTATATAAACCAAGGACTGAGCTCTAAAATTGGGTATAGAGTAGGGTACATTTGCCCACATAAAATTGGATTCTGCCTTAGAATCCTCTCAAGTCTTCAGAGTAGGTCACTGTGAGAAGAAAGATTCTAGGGAGCCCTTCAAAAAGAAGGCTCTCTCAGAAAGAATTCTGCTGGTTGTAAAATGTGGACTGTGGATGTGGCAGCCATCAGGAATACGGTGGGTAGACCTCCAGCTACTGGGAGCCTAACCGACCAGTGATGAGCTGCTGCTTCTGAGTTCACCATTCACCATAGCTCTTTCTCCTTGTTTCTCAGGGATGGTTGCTGGCCCACAGCTAATCTAGGTAGTGGTACTAAAGCAGACATATTCCTGGGGGATATAGGCCTCATTTGCTGGCTGGATTTCAGCTTGGTCTCTCCAACAGCCTTGCAAGAATTTTCTTAGACGTAGAGTAATCTACGATATGTCCACTCAGTTTCCTTCCCTCTCTCCTTCAGTTGGGGTCAGACTTGTGGTTTGCTGCCTCCTGCAGTCACTTTTGGCTCCTTCCCATTTTCTCTCACAGCCATTTCCCTTAATAAACATGTTTAATCCCATCCTGGTGCCTACTTCCAGGAGGACCAGGTTTAATACACCATAATTCCAAGAAGCAGAGTTTTTGTCTCTTCTGACCATGCCCTTGGATTAAGACCTTTGTCCTTTTTAATTTCTCATCTCGATAGCTAAGTTTAAGCAAATAGTATACAAATATTACAGTAGATCATCTTTAAGTGTAGAGTCAATCAAACTTAAAATGCTTAGGAATCAACTTTTCTTGAAGAGCATTATTCTTATACATAGACTATCACTAGACTGCTTACTTTTATTTTAAAAAAAAATATTTTTGAAGATTTTATTTATTTATTTGATAGAGATCACAAGTAGGCAGAGAGGCAGGCAGAGGGAGAGAGAGAAGCAGGCTTCACACTGAGCAGAGAGCCTGATGCGGGGCTTGATCCCAGGACCCTGGGATCATGACCTAAGCTGAAGGCAGAGGCTTTAACCCACTGAGCCACCCAGGTACCCCTAGAATGCTTACTTTTTTTTTTTTAAAGATTTTATTTATTTATTTGACAGAGTTCACAAGTAGGCAGAGAGGCAGGCATAGAGAGAGGAGGAAGCAGGCTCCCTATAAGCAGACAGCCCGATGCGGGGCTCGATCCCAGAACTCTGGGATCATGACCTGAGCCGAAGGCAGAGGCTTTAACCCACTGAGCCACCCAGGTGCCCTGAATGCTTACTTTTAAAACCACAAATATTTCTATGAATCACATACACATAGATACATATATAGATACATATATACATATCCCATATCTTATGTATCACATTGAAATGCTAAACTTTCTGTTAAATTGTGAAACTTTCCCCTCACATAGGTCTTAAATAAAGCTTTGTAACGGGTATATATTTTTCTACAATTGTATAATCACTATCACAGGCAATACGGTGCATTTTAAAGAAAATCAGAAAAGTTGTAATTTTTAAGTCCTCTATTAGGTGCTGAATTAAAGAACTTGTATAATAATGCAATAAATATTTGAATCAAAATTTATTAAATTACATGAAAATTAGTTTAAAAGTGACAATGAAAAAACAACTCCGTGCCACTACTAAAAATGAATAAATCATGCAAAATCTTGTTTCTGTTGCATTTTGCAAGGGTGAAAAGGTCTGATCATATTTTCCTAAATTTAGTTCTTTAATTAATTTACTGTAATGATTTTCTGGAGCCCTTTTTTGCTTTTTTAATTCAATCCAATTTAGATTCTGTTTTCAGTCTTTAACAGAGATATTGTCCTGAATGTTTTTTGCTATTTGTCACAGCTGTTATCAATTTGGTCCCATCTGCGTTCTATCTTTCAATGATTCTTAATAATTTGCATGTTTTTATCCTCTTATGCTTTATATCCTCTATATTCTCTGTAGCTATATCTGAATAAATAAGTGTTTATCTCTCTATATATTTATCTGTTCTCTCACTTTAGAGGATTTGATGCAAGAGAATATTGGGGCGGGTGCTCCATCCACAATCTTGATGGACCCTTGAAAATATTTTTACATTTGAAACCACTGAGAAATATAGAATGTGCTAGGTTTTTAGGCGGCAGTTCAGCAACAATTCTCCACCCACTCTTCTCTTCCTTGTGTTGCACAGGCTGAAAACCGGGGTACTATATTTCCCAGGATTCCTAACGCCACTGGGGCACTTTAAAGAAGAGAGGCCATATGGCTCCTGAGGTGGCTGCATAGGCACATGGCCTGCAGAGGGACAGATGTGAGGTTAGATGAGTGACTCCTTTGTGTGAGCCTGTGAGTCAGCAGTGGTCATTTCCCATGATTCTTACTATTCCTGAGTTTTTGAGCACAGCAATGACTTTTCTGATCCTAGCCTTGCTCATCATCCCAATGCTTTCTAACTCTCCAATCTCTCTGTATTTGACATGCCTCAAGCAATTTCTGCTTTCTTGACCAAACTCTGCCTGGTACATAGCGTTTCCATAATTTACCACTCTTAATTAGGATTTGAACCCATATTTGTCCAACTTTTGATAACATGTACCTTGATGAATTCTAGATCTTTTTTTTCCCCCCAGACTCTTCTGAGATGCTCTACAGCCCTCAATGTTGAATAGTATGTTTAGAATTTTGTGGGAGGATGAGATTATATATTGTCTTAAATAATACTTCATATCCCTTTGAGATTTCTTTGGCCCACTTGGCAAAGTCAGTGTAAAAATAGAGGTACAAAAAAATGAAAGAGAATTATTTGAAGATTTAAGTTATCCCCTCTGTTATTTTGCATAGCCATGGGTTGAAGAGGGAGGGAAAATAAGAAATTTATTGTGATTTGAGGTGATGTGACTGATTGATCCTATTATAGCTTATCATCCTTATAGTTGTATGTATGTGTGGACATTTTGAAATATTCAATTCCAGTCATTGCCAATATTTCTTATATCATGTGAATATTATCCAGATGGGACTGATTTAGTTTCAAATTCATTCTTCAGTTTGACTCAGGAAGAATAAATTAAAAATCACAGTGTTGTTACTACTAGTGAAGATTCACCATTGTCTTATAAAAGCTAACAAATAAATTTAGAAACCTGCTTATTTGAACATTGTATTGTCATTTCAGAAGCAACCCATTTTATTTTCCTGTAAATAACTAGTCTTCTAGTTTCCTGTAAATAGCTCGTTTTCTATTCATCAGTGTGTTTAAACATTCTCTGAAAGGACAGAGAGTGAATGTTGGGTTAACAATGAAACAATTGATTTAAATAGATACCTAAGGTATTGCTTTGAAAATTCATGACTGAGCAAAATATGAAGTGTAAAAAAAGAAAGCTAGAGAAGTACTTATGTTGTTATGGGAACAGGATTTGTAGATGACCTCAAAAAGAGCATCAATTTGCTAGGATGCTTCTTTTGTGTAGTTTTACTCTTCATTTGTAAATGATATGTTTGACTCCTCCCCTCCCCAAATCCAAAAAGGTTGAAAATTATTATTTTAGGATTTTCATGATGGCTCAGATAACAAATCACACAGGTGATCAGATATACCCAAAATAATCTAACGAATATAAATTTTTGTGAGTGTTTTTTTTTAAATTTTTTAAATTTTTCAAACAGTGTGCAAATTTCAATTTCTTGTAGTGATGGGCCAGGTTTTCAGGCTCATCTCCTCCTGTCCACACCATATACATGTATCACTCACACCCTAAAGAAAAATGGTTGAAGAAAATATTTTGGGGGAATATAATAATTATCAAAAAGTTGATAAAGTAACAAAAAATTACCTGGATAAAATGGAAGGAACAGTGAAAACCCAGAGAGGTAAACTGACCCAAATCTGCTCTTGCTAGAGAGAATTTTTTTTTTTTCAATTTGAATTTTGATGTAGACAGCATCAAAGGGCAAAGGAAACAAATCAAATTCCAAGACACAGATATGGAATCTAATAGGAGACTCTATTAGAATAAACTGGTCCTAATTAGCTATATATACAGAATAAAAGGGACCTGAAAGTAAGTCTAGCTTCTACCCAACTCCAGGTCTTGTTTTATAATTGAGCAAAGCAGGCCTGAAAATGTATGGCCACAGACATGCCCTTGCATATATTTTCAGGCCAGATTCACATTGTTTGATTTGTTCAGAAATTCTTAAGTTGCATATTAAGTTTTTTGGTCACAGAATGATTCATCTTTCTAGATGCAGGTACAACTGCAAAACTCTGGAGTAATGGGCAGTCATTCTAGATGTTAAATTGTGGTTATAACAATTTTTTTCAAAACACTAAGCAATAGTAGTCAAGATAACCAAGCACAGAAGAAGGTAAGGCACCATGAGTGAGCACCAGCAGAAATAACAAAAATACACAGATCTGCAACAATTCACATATGGAACACTCACATTACAAAACACTTACATTCCTATGCCTACATAAAAGGAAGACTTAAAAATACCCTATAGCCAAAAGGAAACAATAAAACAAGGCCTAATTGATTTCAAAACCAACAAGGAATTCTATAAATTAAAATATTAGTCAAAATGAAATCTTTGTAAATTAGACAAAATCTAAGAAAGAATTAGTAAACTGGAAGATAGAGGAGAAGAAATTACTGGGAATGCAACATGTAGGCACAAAAAGATGGAGAATATTGAAAAGAGGTTAAGAGGCATGGAAGACAGTGGGAAGTTCTAATATGTTTAGAGTTCTAAACTGGCAAGAGAATAAGGAATTAGAATTTTATTTTTGCATACAAATTTAGAGCATGTTGATTTATGAAGAGATATGACCCGTGTAATCTGCATATATGTTTTGAGAACATTGTAATAGGATTTTTTTAAAAAGATTTATGTATTTTGGAGGGCTTGGGTAGGGACAAAGGGAATGGGATAAAGAGAATCTCAAGCAGACTCCCCACTGAGTGCAGAGCCTTGATCCCATGACCCTGAGATCATGACCTGAGCCAAAATCAAGAGTCAGACACTTAACCACCTGAGCCACCAAGAAACCCTTGTAGTATGATTTCATTTTAACATTGATAGTACAACACACCACTACTCTATTATAATATTACACATTTAAACAATGCTTTTAAAATATTGGTCATATGAACAAACATTTTATAAATTGTAACTACAGGATGTGATGTTTAACACATTGAATTATAATTACTGTCTCGCTAAAACTCACAAGCTTAAAAAGAACCATTAGAGCTATTTCATTTGCCTTTTCTGAGTTAAAACATTCTTCTATTAAAAAGAGAATTGGGGCACCTGGATGGCTCAGTTGTTAACTGTCTGCCTTTGGCTCAGGTCATGATCTCAGGGTCCTGAGATTGAGCCCCACATCAGGCTCACTGCTCAGCGGGAGGCCTGCTTCTCCCTTTCCCACTCCCTGCTTGTAGGCCCTCTCTTGCTATCTTTCTCTCTGTGTCAAATAAATAAATAAAATCTTAAAAAAAAAAAGAGAAGAAAATTGTTTGAATATATAGGTGGCCTTTCCAGTTTATTGATCACTGAATTTAACAATCATCATATTTCCTTCCATGGTTTTATAAAAGTAGTATTCCTTTAAAAAAAAAAGGCAAAACAAACAGAAGTTACTAATAGTTGGCTATGACATCTAGGAGAACTAGACCATTGTCTTTGCTTTAAAAAAAAATTTTTTTTTTTTTACTCAGAGACAGAGATCACAAGTGAGAGGCAGGCAAAGTGAGAGGAAGAAGCAGGCTCCCTGCTGAGCAGAGAGCCTAATGCGGGGCTGGATCCTAGGACCCTGGGATCGTGACCTGAGCTGAACAAAAGCAGAGGCTCAACCCACTGAGCCATCCAGGTGCCCTGTCTTTGTTTTTAAAAAGGACTGGAAAAGTCATGTACAATTATGTAAACAGGAAGTATAATGGAATTTCAGAAATAGCTGATTCATGAGAAATATCTGGCACAGAGAAGGCCTGAAATGTGTCAACATCTGTAATGATAAAGGCTATTAATTCCAAATCACTGAGGTGAAAGGAACTGAGGTGTCATTGAATTCAATCTTCAGAAGATAATTGTCTTCAAAATGCTTGAAAGATTTTCATTAATACAAAAAAAAAAAAAAAGGTTTCCAGGGATGAATAATATAGGGTGACCAAATACTTCTATATCACATGTCCACTTCAACCCCTTTATCTTCTGTAACCCTTTTGATTTTTTGCTATCTAAAAAATCTTGCTGTAATTGACATACAGTAAATTTCATGGGTTAAAATGTACAGTTGGTGAATTTTGAGACCTGTACACACGCATACAGCTGTCATTACAATCAAAACGTCAAGCCCTGCTGACCCTCCTCCCCCACAGCTCTCTCAGCCCCTTTGTAGTCCCTTCCTTCCCCCGTCTCCATTCCCAGGCAATCACTAATCCGATTTTTTCACTATTGAATAGTTTGCATTTTCTACAACTTGATAAAAATGGAATCATACAATATTTACTCTTTTTTATTTCACCTGGCTTTCTTGATCATAATGATTTCGAGATTTATCTATACTGTTATGTGTATAAGTAGTTCATTCTTTTTATTGTGGAGTAATAGTCCAGTGTGTAGGTGTATCACAACTTGTTCATTTACCTATTGGTGGGCATTTGGATTGATTTCTTTTTTGGCTGTTACAGAACGGCTCTGAATATTCACATAAGTTTTTATGGACATATGCTTTCGTTTATTTTGCATAGATACCAAGGTGAAAAGTAGAGAGGTGCCTGTATCATATGTTAGGTTTATGTTTAATTTAAAGGAAACAGCAAAGCTATTTTTCAAAAGTGATTATAACACATTACATTCATTTCAGCCATGTTTGAGGGTCCTAGTTGCTCTGTATTCCCCCTACTGCTTTATATGGGCAGATTTTTTAAAAACAATTTGTGTGGGTAGTGCTACCTGTCATTTAAATTTTAATTTCCATTGTGATTAGAATACGTCTTCATTGGTGAGGTGTTTGCTCAAGTTTTTTGGCCATTTAAATTTTTTTTTATGTAGTTTTAAGAGTTCTTTATGTATATGTGGGTATTTATATTTTTCTAATGATGAAACACAAAATATTGTGAAGATTTTCCGAGGAAAATTTCAAGAAGATAATTGCTTGGAAACTATTAAGACACACTTATCTATAAATTTAAGAAGCCAGGTGTATAATAGAAAAAATAAATAGAAATCCATACTCAGTAGCTGAGTTTGATTTTAATGACACAGCACAACAACAGAGAAAAAGAGACATTTTAAAAATATCCAGAGAACAAAGACAGTTGATTCAAAGGAATAGCAGTTTCTTAGCAGGAATAAATAGAAGGCAGCAGACCAGGGGAATTATAACTTTGCATAATTATCACTTTTTATTTGTCCTTCATTCCTTTTGCATCTCAGACCTTCCATCTGGGGATCAATTTCCTTCTAGTAGACATGCAAAAATGATGGATTCTTTTAATGAAGGGGAAACCGTTTGTTTTGCTTACCGGAAAACATATTTGTTTTCAATCTTGGAATGTGTTTTTCTGGGTTTAAAACTCTAGGTTATCAAACTATTTCCTTCCAGCCGATTTTACTGTTGGGTTGGCTTCTGACTGCTGTTGTTGCTATTGGGAGGTTATCTCATAGTCAAACTACTGCCTTTTTGAAAGTAACCTTTTATTTCTGGCTTTTTAACATCCTATTTGTTATATGATTCTGAAGTTTTACCATGATGTGGATTTCTTTTAATCTATCTTGCACTGGATTTCTCTCAGGCTTCCTGAATGTACAGTTTGGGTCGTTCATTAGTTTGGGAAAATTCTCAACAGTTTTTTTTTTCTTCCAAATATTGCTTTTGCCCTGTTTATTCTTTCCTTACATTCTAGAACTTAGATTAAATATATATTAGACCTCCTCATCCAGTTCTTCATGTCTGTTCAACTTGCTTTAAAAAAATAAAAACAACTTTAGTTGAGAAAGGGAGAAAGAGAGAGAGAGAGAGAGGGCATGAGTGATGGGTCTGGGGGAGAGGCTGAGAGAGAAGCAGACTCCCTGCTGAGCAGGGAGCCCATCGCAGGACTTGATCCCAGGACTGCAAGATCATGACCTGAGCCAAAGACAGACACCTAACCGACTGAGCCACCCTGGTTTTCCATCTTGCTTTTATATATTTTTCAATCTTGTGAACCTCTGAGCTTCCTTCTTTTTAATTCATTTTCATCTTTTTCCTGTTTAGTGACTCTTTGATTTTAATTCTAATATAGTTAACATACAGTGTTATATTAGTTTCAGGAGCACAATATGATGATCCAACAATGCTATACTCAGCGCTCATCATGATAAGTGTCTTCTTTTTTTTTTTTTTTTTTTTTTTTGATAAGTGTCTTCTTAATCCCCTTCACTCACTCAGTTCCTCCATCCGCTTCACCGCCCCTCTGGTAACCATCAATTTTAAAAAATTAAGAATTTGTTTTTTGGTTTAGTCTCTCATTTTTTTCTTCTTTGTTTCTTAAATTCTATGTATGAGTGAGACCATCTGGTATTTGTCTTTCTTTCACTGATTTCACTTAGCATTATACTCTTTATATACTTCTTACAAATGGCAAGATATCATTCTTTTTATGGCTGAGTATTCCTGTGTGTGTGTGTGTGTGTGTGTGTGTGTATACACACATACATATGATACTCTTCTTTATTAATTCATCTATTGATGGACATTGGGATTGCTTCCATAGTTTGGCTGTTGTAAATAATCCTGCAGTAAACAGAGGGGTGCATATATCTTCTTGAATTTGTGTTTTTTTATTTTGGAAGTAAATACCAGTAGTGGAATACTGGGTCATAGAGTAATCCTATTTTAACTTTTTGAGGAATCTGCATACTGTTTTCCAGAGTGCCTGCACCAGTTTGCATTCCCACCAATAGTGTAGGCAGGTTCCTTTCACTCCACCTCCTTGCCAGCACTTGTTGTCTCTTGTGTTTATGATTTTAGCCATTCTGACAGGTGTGAGGTAATACCTCATTGTGGTTTTATTTGCATTTCCTTTATGATGAGTGACGTTGAGCATCTTTTTGTATGTTTCTTGGCCATCTGGATATAGGAGAGAGGTCTGTTCATGTTTTCTGCCCATTTTTGGGAGGACAGAGCTTTTTTATCAGGCCTCAGGGGCTGCAGGCCAACAGGATGGGGGCATCAGCGATAAAGGTCGTCAGCCTGGATGTTGGCGGGACATCTCATCTTCCCACCTGCCCCCATTGCTGAGCAGTTTCTCCTGTTGTACAGCAGCAACTTGTGTATCTCCGCGGGGAACTCAAAGTTGGGACCCTTGGTGCTGGCGTCCATGAGGCAGGCCATGTGGCAGAAGCCACAGTAGATGCATTTGGTCATATCCATGTCTTAGTGGGTGGCCTGGCAGCTGCCACTGGCGGTGGGCTCAGCCTTGGTGGTGATGGCCTGGATGGGGCAAACAGCTGCACAAATCTTATAGGCAAGGCAGGCAGTGCTCCTCTCCAGATGGGTAGTGGCACAATGCGTGCAGCCCTGCCCCCCTGTAAGCGTGGGCTCAGCTGGCCCTTCTTGAGTGGGTAGTTGATGACAAGGGGCTCCTGGAACAGGTAGTTCAGGGTCATGCCCAGGCCTCGGAAGAACTCAGACCACAGCAGGTCCTGAGTGCCCTACCAGTCACTGACTTCATGTTCATGATGGCTTCTGCATGTTCAAGAGCTTGTAGGTCATGCCCACAAGGGTGTGGCCAGTGGAATACCCTGTGAGGGCAGGCTGGGCCAGCACGGAAGAGGACTACGTGGAGTGAGGCAGCCCATCTTGCTCCTTCCCATGCCCAGTGACCTGTCCCTCTTCTACCAATTTTTAAATTGGATTATTTGGTTTTTGATAGTTGAGTTTAAATTCTTTATGTATCTTGGATACTAACCCTCTATTGCATATGTCATTTGCAAATATCTTCTTCCATTCCATAGGGTGTCATGTAGTTTTATCGATTGTTTCCTGTCCAGAAACTTTTTGTTTTGTTGTAGTCCTGATAGTTTATTTTTGCTTTTGTTTCCCTTGCCTGAGGAGACCTATCTAGAAAAGTGTTGCTATAGCCAATGTCTGAGAAATCACTGCCTACGCTCTTTTCAAGGATTTCTATGTCTCACATTTAGTTCCTTAATCCATTTTGAGTTTATTTTTGTGTATGGTGAGAGGAAGGAGTCTAGTTTCATTCTTCTGTATATTGTTGTCCAGTTTGCCCACCATTTATTGAAGAGACTTTTTCCCATTGTATATTCTTGCCTCTTGTTGAAGATTAATTGATGATATAAACATTATTATTTTTTTCTTTTTTTCTAGACTCTTTATTCTTTTTTTTTTTTTTTTTGCATCTAATGAAATATTTTTTTTTTAATTTTTATTTTTTATAGACATATATTTTTATCCCCAGGGGTACAGGTCTGTGAATCACCAGGTTTACACACTTCACAGCACACACCAAATCACATACCCTCCCCAATGTCCATAATCCCACCCCCTTCTCCCAAACCCCCTCCCCCCGGCAACCCTCAGTTTGTTGAGATTAAGAGTCACTTATGGTTTGTCTCCCTTCCAATCCCATCTTGTTTCATTTATTCTTCTTCTACCCACTTAAGCCTCGATGTTGCATCACCACTTCCTCATATCAGGGAGATCATATGATAGTTGTCTTTCTCTGCTTGACTTATTTCGCTAAGCATGATACGCTCTAGTTCCATCCATGTTGTTGCAAATGGCAAGATTTCATTTCTTTTGATGGCTGCATAGTATTCCATTGTGTATATATACCACATCTTCTTGATCCATTCATCTGTTGATGGACATCTAGGTTCTTTCCATAGTTTGGCTATTGTGGACATTGCTGCTATAAACATTCGGGTGCATGTGTCCCTTTGGATCACTACATTTGTATCTTTAGGGTAAATACCCAATAGTGCAATTGCTGGGTCATAGGGCAGTTCTATTTTCAACATTTTGAGGAACCTCCATGCTGTTTTCCAGAGTGGCTGCACCAGCTTGCATTCCCACCAACAGTGTAGGAGGGTTCCCCTTTCTCCGCATCCTCGCCAGCATCTGTCATTTCCTGACTTGTTGATTTTAGCCATTCTGACTGGTGTGAGGTGATATCTCATTGTGGTTTTGATTTGTATTTCCCTGATGCCGAGTGATATGGAGCACTTTTTCATGTGTCTGTTCGCCATCTGGATGTCTTCTTTGCAGAAATGTCTGTTCATGTCTTCTGCCCATTTCTTGATTGGATTATTTGTTCTTTGGGTGTTGAGTTTGCTAAGTTCTTTATAGATTCTGGACACTAGTCCTTTATCTGATATGTCGTTTGCAAATATCTTCTCCCATTCTGTCAGTTGTCTTTTGATTTTGTTAACTGTTTCCTTTGCTGTGCAAAAGCTTTTGATCTTGATGAAATCCCAGTAGTTCATTTTTTTTCCCTTGCTTCCCTTGCCTTTTTGCGTTGTTCCTAGGAAGATGTTGCTGCGGCAGAGGTCGAAGAGGTTGCTGCCCGTGTTCTCCTCAAGGATTTTGATGGATTCCTTTCGTACATTGAGGTCCTTCATCCATTTTGAGTCTATTTTTGTGTGTGGTGTAAGGAAATGGTCCAATTTCATTTTTCTGCATGTGGCTGTCCAATTTTCCCAGCACCATTTATTGAAAAGGCTGTCTTTTTTCCATTGGACATTCTTTCCTGCTTTGTCGAAGATTAGATGACCATAGATTTGAGGGTCTATTTCTGGGCTCTCTATTCTGTTCCATTGATCTATGTGTCTGTTTTTGTGCCAGTACCATGCTTTCTTGATGATGACAGCTTTGTAATAGAGCTTGAAGTCCGGAATTGTGATGCCACCAACGTTGGCTTTCTTTTTCAATATCCCTTTGGCTATTCGAGGTCTTTTCTGGTTCCATATAAATTTTAGAATTATTTGTTCCATTTCTTTGAAAAAGATGGATGGTACTTTGATAGGAATTGCATTAAATGTGTAGATTGCTTTAGGTAGCATAGACATTTTCACAATATTTATTCTTCCAATCCAGGAGCATGGAACATTTTTCCATTTCTTTGTGTCTTCCTCAATTTCTTTCATGAGTACTTTATAGTTTTCTGAGTATAGATTCTGTGTCTCTTTGGTTAGGTTTATTCCTAGGTATCTTATGGTTTTGGATGCAATTGTAAATGGGATTGACTCCTTAATATCTCTTTCTTCTGTGTTGCTGTTGGTGTAGAGAAATGCAACTGATTTCTGTGCATTGATTTTATATCCTGACACTTTACTGAATTCCTGTATAAGTTCTAGCAGTTTTTGGAGTGGAGTCTTTTGGGTTTTCCACATATAGTATCATATCATCTGCGAAGAGTGATAATTTGACTTCTTCTTTGCCGATTTGGATGCCTTTAATTTCCTTTTGTTGTCTGATTGCTGAGGCTAGGACCTCTAGTACGATGTTGAATAGCAGTGGTGATAATGGACATCCCTGCCGTGTTCCTGACCTTAGCGGAAAAGCTTTCAGTTTTTTTCTCCATTGAGAATGATATTTGCGGTGGGGTTTTTCATAGATGGCTTTGATGATATTGAGGTATGTGCCCTCTATCCCTACACTTTGAAGAGTTTTGATCAGGAAGGGATGTTGTACTTTGTCAAATGCTTTTTCAGCATCTATTGAGAGTATCATATGGTTCTTGTTCTTACTTTTATTGATGTGTTGTATCACATTGACTGATTTGCGGATGTTGAACCAACCTTGCAGCCCTGGAATAAATCCCACTTGGTCGTGGTGAATAATCTTTTTAATGTACTGTTGAATCCTATTGGCTAGTATTTTGTTGAGTATTTTCGCATCTGTGTTCATCAAGGATATCGGTCTATAGCTCTCTTTTTTGGTGGGATCCTTGTCTGGTTTTGGGATCAAGGTGATGCTGGCCTCATAAAATGAGTTTGGAAGTTTTCCTTCCATTTCTATTTTTTGGAACAGTTTCAGGAGAATAGGAATTAGTTCTTCTTTAAATGTTTGGTAGAATTCCCCCGGGAAGCCGTCTGGCCCTGGCTTTTTTGTTTGTTTGGAGATTTTTAATGACTGTTTCAATCTCCTTACTGGTTATGGGTCTGTTCAGGCTTTCTATTTCTTCCTGGTTCAGTTGTGGTAGTTTATATGTTTCTAGGAATGCATCCATTTCTTCCAGATTGTCAAATTTATTGGCGTAGAGTTGCTCATAGTATGTTCTTATAATAGTTTGTATTTCTTTGGTGTTAGTTGTGATCTCTCCTCTTTCATTCATGATTTTATTTATTTGGGTCCTTTCTCTTTTCTTTTTGATAAGTCGGGCCAGGGGTTTATCAATTTTATTCTTTCAAAGAACCAGCTCCTACTTTCGTTGATTTGTTCTATTGTTTTTTTGGTTTCTATTTCATTGATTTCTGCTCTGATCTTTATGATTTCTCTTCTCCTGCTGGGCTTAGGGTTTCTTTCTTGTTCTTTCTCCAGCTCCTTTAGGTGTAGGGTAGGGTTAGGTTGTGTACCTGAGACCTTTCTTGTTTCTTGAGAAAGGCTTGTACCGCTATATATTTTTCCTCTCAGGACTGCCTTTGTTGTGTCCCACAGATTTTGAACCGTTGTATTTTCATTATCATTTGTTTCCATGATTTTTTTCAATTCTTCTTTAATTTCCCGGTTGACCCATTCATTCTTTAGAAGGATACTGTTTAGTCTCCATGTATTTGGGTTCTTTCCAAACTTCCTTTTGTGGTTGAGTTCTAGCTTTAGAGCATTGTGGTCTGACAATATGCAGGGAATGATCCCAATCTTTTGATACCGGTTGAGTCCTGATTTAGGACCGAGGATGTGATCTATTCTGGAGAATGTTCCATGTGCACTAGAGAAGAATGTGTATTCTGTTGCTTTGGGATGAAATATTCTGAATATATCTGTGATGTCCATCTGGTCCAGTGTGTCATTTAAGGCCTTTATTTCCTTGCTGATCTTTTGCTTGGATGACCTGTCCATTTCAGTGAGGGGAGTGTTAAAGTCCCCTACTATTATTGTATTATTGTTGATGTGTTTCTTTGATTTTGTTATTAATTGGTTTATATAGTTGGCTGCTCCCACATTGGGGGTATAGATATTTAAAATTGTTAAATCTTCTTGTTGGACAGACCCTTTGAGTATGATATAGTGTCCTTCCTCATCTCTTATTATAGTCTTTGGCTTAAAATCTGATCTGATAATTGGATTGATCTGATATAAGGATTGCCACTCCTGCTTTCTTCTGATGTCCATTAGCATGGTAAATTCTTTTCCACCCCCTCACTTTAAATCTGGAGGTGTCTTCGGGCTTAAAATGTGTTTCTTGGAGGCAACATATAGATGGGTTTTGTTTTTTTATCCATTCTGATACCCTGTGTGTTTTGACAGGGGCATTTAGCCCATTCACATTCAGGGTAACTATTGAGAGATATGAATTTAGTGCCATTGTATTGCCTGTAAGGTGACTGTTACTGTATATGGTCTCTGTTCCTTTCTGATCTATTCTTTTCCATTGATCTATGCTTCTATTTTTAGGCCAGTACTTTTCTGTTTTGATTACTACACCTTTGTAGTGTATCTTGAAATCTGGGAGGGTGAGACTTCCAGTTTTGTTGCTCTTTTTCAAATTGTTTTGGCTATGCAAGGTCTTTTGTAGTTTCATACAAATTTTAGAATTGTTCTAACTCTTCGAAAAAAACAAGCTGGTGGTGTTTTGATAGGGATTGGTTTAAATCTGTAGATTGCTTTGAGTAGAATAGACGTTTTAACAATATTTGTTCTTCTACTCCATGAACATTGAATATCTTTCCATTTCTTTGTGTCATCTTCAGTTTCTTTTTATCAGCATTTTTAAGTTCTCAGAGTGCAGGTCTTTTGTCTTGGGTTTATTCCTACCTTTCTTATTTTTGGTGCAATTGTAAATAGGATTGATTCCTTAATTTCCACTTCCACTTCTTCATTATTGGTGTATGGAAATGCAACATATTTCTGTACATTGGTATTTGAATCCTATGACTTTCCTGAATTCATTTATCAATTCTAGCAGTTTATTGGTGGAGTTCTTAGGGTTTTCTATGTGTAATATGTCACCTGCAAATAGTACAAGGTTTTTCTTTACTGCTGATTTGGACACCTCTTCTTTTGTTTTGTTGTCTGTTTGCTATGGCTAGGACTTCCAGTACTATGCTGAGTAAAAGTGGTGAGTGGTCATCACTGTCTTATTCCTGATCGTAGGTGAGAAGCTCTCAGTTTTTTTCCCATTGAGGATTTTAGCTGTGCATTTTTCATATATGCATTTATTATATTCACATATGTTCCCTCTAAAGCTACTTTACTGGTTCTTTTTAAAAATTACATATGGATGTTGTACTTCTTCAAATGCCTTTTCTGAATCTATTGAAAGGATCATATGGTTCTTATCCTTTCTTTTATTAATGCGGTGTATCATGTTGATTGATTTGTTAATATTGAATCGCCCTGGCAACCCAGGAATAAGTTCCACTTGGTTGTGGTGAATGACTTTTTTTTTTTTTTTAAGATTTTATTTATTTATTTGACAGAGAAAGATCACAAGTAGGCAGAGAGGCAGGCAGAGAGAGAGAGAGGAGGAAGCAGACTCCCTGCCGAGCAGAGAGCCCGATGCGGGACTCGATCCCAGGACCCTGAGATCATGACCTGAGCCTAAGGCAGCGGCTTAACCCACTGAGCCACCTAGGCGCCCAGTGAATGACCTTTTAAAGGTATTGTTGGATTTGATTTGTTACTATTTTGTTAGGGATTTTTGCATCTATGTTCATCAGAGATACTGGTCTGTAGTTACCTTTGTTGTTGTTTTTTATCTGGTTTTGTTATCTTGGGAATGCTGGCCTCTCTGAATGAATTTTGAGGTTTTCCTTCCATCTGGTCCAGGCCTTTTGTTTGTTGGGAGATATTTGATTACTGATTCAGTTTCTTTGCTGGTTATCAGTCTGTTTGAGTTTATTTCTTTCTGTTTCAGTTTTGGTAGTTTTATTTCTAGGAATTTATTCATTTGTTCTAGGTTGTTCAATTTGTTGACATATAGTTTTTCATAATATTCTCTTATAGTGGTTTGTATTTCTCTAGTGGTGGTAGAAGTGGTGATTTCTCCTCATTTGTGATATTATTTATTTGGGTCTTTTCTCTTTTTGGTATGCCTGGCTAGAGGTTTTTAAATTTTATTAATTTTTTTCAAAAAAACCTGCTCCTGGTTTCATTGATTGGTTTGTTTTTTAGTTTTTATATCATATTTCTGCTCTAATCTTTATTATGTCCTTTTGCTGATTTTAGGCTTTATTTGTTCCTTTTCTAGCCCCTTTTGGTGTAAGGTTTGGTTGTTTGAGATTTTTCTTCTTGAATTAGGCCTGGATTGCTATATACTTCCCTCTTAGATTTTGCTGCATCCCAAATGTTTTGGACTATTATGTTTTCATTTTTATTTGTTTACATGTGTTTTTAAAATGTCTTCTTTGATTTATGGTTGACCCATTGATTGTTTATTAGGATGCTGTTTGACCTTCTTGTATTTGTGATATTTTCAGATTCTTCTTATTTTTGACATCTAGTTTTGTAGCATTGTAGTCAGAAAAAGGTCGTGGTGTGACTTCCAATCTTCTTATATTTGTTGAGGTCAGTTTTGTGGTCAAATATGTGCTCTATTCTGGAGAATGTTCCAAGTGCCCTTGAAAAAACTGTCTATTCTCTTATTCTAGGATGGGGTATTCTGAATATTTTTGTTTAGTCCATCTGGTCTAGTGTGTCATTCAAAGCCATTGTTTCCTTGGGGATTTTCTGTTTAGATGATCTGTCCATTGAGTAAGTGGGGTATTAAAGTCCACAACTATTATTGTATTGTCATCAATTAGCTCCTTTATGTTTGTTACTGTTTTATATATTTCGGTGCTCCAAGTTTGTTGCATAAATATTTACAATTGTTATATCTTGTTGGATTGTCCCCTTTATTATTATTTTGTCTCCTTCTTAGTCTCTTGTTACAGTCTGTTTTAACGTCTACTTCATCCAATATAAATATTGTTAGTCTGGCTTTCTTTTGATATCCATTTACATAATAAATGTTTCTCTATCCCCTCACTTTCCATCTAGGTCTAAAATGAGTCTCTTGTAGGCAGCACATAGCTTGATCTTGTTTGTTTTGGCCCCTATCTCTTTTGATCAGAGCTTTCAGTCCATTCACATTCAAAGTAATTATTAATAGATACATATTTAAGGTCAAACCACTTGTTTTGTGGTTATTTATGGAGATTTTCTCTGATCCTTTCTTGTCTTCCTGCTCATGTTTTTCTGATTTTCTTTAGTGATATATTTGGGATTTTTTTCTCTTTATTTTTTGCATGTTTATTAGTTTCTGGTATATGTTTACTCTTAGATTTGTATTTAATCTCATGCAGATAGCAGTCCATATTAAGTTGGTGGTCATTTAAGTTTGAACCCATTCTTCCCTCCTCCTCACGTTTTAGGTATTTGTTATTATATTTTATATCCTTTTTTTGATGAGTTCTGTGACTGATTTCTTTTATAGAAATGTTCATTTTTACTGCTTTGGTGTATCCTGTCTTTATACTATCACTTTTGGTCTCTCCTTTCCACTCAAGGAGTCCCCTTTAATATTTCATGCAGGACTGGTTTAGTTAACAGGAATTTCTTTAAGCTGTGTTCATTTTAGAAACTCTTTGTCTCTCCTCCTGTTCTGAATGATAGCTTTGCTGGGTAGAACATTCTAGGCTGCTTACTTTTCCCATTTATCACTTTGAATATATCATACTACCTCCTTCTGGCCTGCCAAGTTTCTATTGAAAAATCAGCTAGCCTTATGGGTTTTCTCTTGTAAATTAGTGACTTCTTTTATCTTACTGCTCCGAGGACTTTTTCTTTATCACTAAATTTTGCAAATTCAATTACATTATATTTTGGAGTTTGCTTGAGGTGTTTTTTTTTTTTTTTTTTTTTTTTTTTTTTTTTTTTTTGATGGGAATTCTCTGTGCTTCCTTGATCTAGATGTCTGTTTTCCCAGATTAGGGACATTTTCAACTCTTATTTCTTTAAATAAATGTTCTGCCCCCTATTATCTCTTCTTCTGATACTCCTATAATACAAATGTTATTACATTTGGAGTCACTGAGTTCCTGGTCTAGTCTTGTTTTACATAATTCCTCTTTCTCTCTTCTGTTGAGTTTCATTGTTTTCCACCCCTTTGTTTTCTAAGTTATTCATTCCTCTGCTTCTTCCAGTTTGCTGTTCATTGCATCAAACATGTTTCTCATCTTGTTTATTGCACTCTTCATCTCTGATTCTTTATTAACTCTTTTACCTCTGTGGTAAGGGTCTTCCTGAAGTCTTCCATTCTTTTCTCAAATCCAGTGAATATCCTTATGATTGTTGTTTTAATTCTTCATCAGGGATGTTACTTATATCTTTTAACTTACATCTCTGTCTATGACCTTACCTTGTTCTTTCATTTGGGATAAATTCCTCTGCCTTACTCTACATTTCTGTCTGCTTCTCTGTGTTAGAAAAGCCAGTTAAGTCTCCTGTTCCTGAAAGAAGAAGTCATATAGTGCCCAGCACCTGATACTTCAGGAAGTATCTCCAGTGTGTGTGCCATGCACTCTGCTATTGCATTCTGGGGGCTCTATCGTCCAGGCCAGTCATCTACAGTGGTTCTCCTTGCCTGTTATGGGCAGTGTTTGGTCCCTGGCCTGAATGTGGAGACTTCTAACTAGATGTCCTCTGGTCTGCTTGTGAAATGAGACCTGTCACCACTCCCACTGGAACTGAAGCCATGCAAAACTCTGGTTGGGTCACACGGTGTGGGTACATGTTTGTGCTGGTCTTTGGGGGCCTGTTGCACAGGAACTGAAGTAAATGTGACGGAGAAGGGCAGTTCATTAGAGCACAGAGGGTTGGAGCTTAGTGTAAACAACTTGGTCAGCCAGTGTTGGCACTGTGCTGCCTCCTGTCAGTGGCTCTGTTTGTGCTGAGGATAGGGGAGGGAAATAGCACCATCCAGCTTCCTTGGCCCCATAAAGTTGTGTCCATGAATGTTTCCTCTTAAAGAAGCATTCTGAGAAGAGCAGATAATCTCACTGTGTGCCCCAGGTGCTCTTCAGATCTCTGTTTCCATGCTCTATATCCCAGGTTATTTGATTGCCTTCTCTCCAAGAGCAGCACAGTACTCTCTGGGCTCTAGCATAGCCAAGCCTGCTGAGTTTTAAAATTCTAGGCTTTACATCCTGCTGATGGCAAGAAACCAAGGAATTCAGCCCCTCTCATTTTCTAAGCAAATAGTAATGGGGAAACATTCTCTTTGTGCTTTCCCCATCTCCTCTCTCTCACCCTTCTCTGCGACCATGGCTCCCTCCCCTCTGCAGCAGCCATGATCTATTTTTCCCCTAAACTGTGTCTCTATACTTAATACCTTCTTTGGTGTGTCCTTGTCTATACTTTAAGTTTTGGAATTTGTTCTGTCATTCTTTAGGCTTATTTTGGGGTACTTAAGATGTTTTGATAGTATCTAATTGTATTTCTGGGATAAGGCAGGTCTAGGGCCCTCCTACTCCAACACCATCTTCTTCAGGATCTGGGTCTTGCTTTTTTTCTTAATCTTTTCTGTCACCCTATGTCTTTTGGTTGGAGTGTTAGGCCATTTACATTCAAAGTAATTACTGATAGGTATGTACTTACTACCATCTTGTTGCTTGTTTATGGTTGTTTTTGTAGCACTTTTTCCTCTCTTGCTCTCTTCTTTCATGGTTTGCTGGCTTTCTTCAGTGATATACTTGGGTTCTTTTCTGTTTATTTTTTGTGTTCTATTACCAGTTTTTGGTTGGTGGTTATCATTAGATTTGTATATAACATCGTATGCATATAGTTGTGTATATTAAGCTGATGATTGCTTAAGTTTAAACACCTTCTTTACTCCTCTCCCCCTACATTTTAGGTATGTGCTGTCATACTTTATATCCTTTTATTTTGTGAACCTCTTGATTGATGTTTATAGATCTACCTAATCTTACCTCTTTTATGCTTCCTACTTTTCTTAATCCCCCTTAGGGTTTTTCCTTTCCACTCAAAGAGTCCCTTTTAACATTTCTTGTTGAGCTGGTTTAGTAGTCATGAATTCCTTTAATTTTTGTTTATCTGGGAAATTCTTTACATCTCCTTGTATTATGAATGATAGCCTTCGTGGTTAGAGTATTCTTGGCTGCAGGTTTTCTTTTTACAGAATATATCATGCCACTACTTCTGGCCTGCAAAAATTCTTCCAAAAAATCAGCTATAGCCTTAATGGTTTCCCTTGTATCTAACTGTTCTCTTTTCCCTGGCTGTTTTTTAAAATTATCCCATTATCATTACTTTTTAGTCTTTTAGTTACTACTTGTCTTGTTGTAGACCTCCTTGGGTTGATTGTTGCTGGGAACTATGTCTCCTGGATCTGGATTTCTATTTCATTCTCCAGATTTGCCAAGTTTTAAGCTACTATTTCTTCAAATAAAATTTCTGCCTGCTTTTCTCTCTCTTTTCTTTCTGGAATCCTATAATGTGATGCTACTATACTTGACAGTATTGCTGAGTTCCCTAAGCCTACTTTCATTTTTTATTCTTTTTTTTTTCCCCTCTTTCCTGTTCAGCTTGACTGCATTTTATTAGTCTGCCCTCCAGGTTGGTGATCCATTCCTTTGCTCCCTCTTGTTTGCTAATTATTCCCTCTAGTATTTTTTTTTCCTCTAGTATATTTTTAACTTCAGGTACTGGATTCCTCATCTCTGACTAGTTACTTTTTAGGGTTTTATATCTTTGTTAAAGGTCTCACTGAGGTCCTCTACTCTTTTTTTTTTTTTTAAAGATTTTATTTATTTATTTGACAGAGATCACAAGTAGACAGAGAGGCAGGCAAAGAGAGAGAGAGGGAAGCAGACTCCCTGCTGAGCAGAGAGCCCGATGCAGGCCTCAATCCCAGGACCCTGAGATCATGACCCTAGCCGAAGGCAGCGACTTAACCCATTGAGCCACCCAGGCGCCCGAGGTCCTCTACTCTTAATTCCAGTCCAGTGAGTATCTCCATGATCATTACTTTAAATTCTCTATCAGGTTTTATCTCCATTTTGTTTAGTTCTTTGGCTGTGATTTTGTCCTGTTCTTTCGTTTGGGACATAATTCTCTGTCTCCTCATTTTGTCTAACTCTCTGTGTCTGTTTCCATGTGTTAGAAGAGTCAGCTACATTTCATGCTCTTGAAAGTGGCCTTATGATGAAGAGTTCCTACAGTGGCCTGCAATGAATTGTTCCCTGTTCACCAAAACCTAGCCCTTCAAGGATGTCTCCTATGTGTGTTGTATGTGCCTTATTCTTATAGCACAGTCACATTTGCTTTCAGTCTTTTGCAATGGCTTTCTTTGCCTGTTGTGGGCAGGGTTTAGTCCCTGTGGTGTTAGTGGGCCATTCTGGGGCCAACATTATCTTGAGTTGAGTGAGACCAGGCATTTGCCAGAGATGCAGCGGCACCAAACTGTAAGGCACTTTCTGTTTGTTGTACACTGAAAAGTTTTTCTTGGTAGGTGGGGCCTGTAGTCACATCAGTTGTGTCCCCAGCCCCCTTGTTGTGGCCTCAGTCAGACGAGGGCATTTTGTTCTCTCCCCCTCTTTCCAGGGAAGGAGTCACTTTGGAGGTGTACTAGCCCTTGGAACCGCGTACACACTGGCAGTGTGGAACCGCTTACACACTGCCAGGCTGTGGTGCCATTTGGGATTGGACTCCTATCAAGAGCTGTTGGAGGAGGCAGGTCTGCAGGAGAATGTAAAGGGCAGGGCATGCAGGTACCCTGTGGAGGAGACCTGCAGCTGCTCTCAAAGACTCTAGGCAAAAAAGGTTGAGCTGGAAAAGGCATGTTTGCAGAAGAATCTGGGGGCAGGGCATGCAATACTAGCAAGGTCCTCTGTTGGTTCATTGCAGGAGGGGACCTGTAGCTGCCCTGGAAAACTCTTGCTGAGGCTAAGATTGAGAGGAATGTGTGGATGGGGCCTGCTTTAAGCCTGCTTTTAGCAAGCTAGGTGGAGAGTGTCCATGCTTTACTGGTTTCAGGTGTCTGTAAGTACGAGACAAGGGTAGAGAGAGGAAATGGTGACCACCAGCTCTTTTGTTCTTGGAGAAGTTTCCCAAAGATTCCTGCCCCTCTAGCACATGCCCTGAGATTTGTAAGTGAATCTCCCTCCCATATATGCTTGTCATTTTCCAAGCTGCAGCTTCTATGCAGTATCTCAGTAGAGCTGTTTTTTGTGCTGTCTCTTTGGGGATGGGGACTCAAATGATTCTTTTGGTTTTCCCATAAGCAAACTGCTGATTTTTAAAGTTCCAGGTGCTAAGTCTCACTGATTGTTAGTCCCCTTTTGTTTTCAGGTTATGGGGATCTGTCTTCCCCATGGGAGTCCCCCTGTGTGGGGTTCCTGGTGTGGGGCTCTGTTCCTATACCCTCCCTGAGTCCCTGGCATCTCTTCCTGCTATGGACATGGACAGTCCCAGGGGCAGGTTAGCTCCAGACCATGTCTCTTCCCTCTTCTTTCTGGCTTCTTCTCTACCTTTAGCTGTGGAGAGTCTGTTCTGTCAGTTTTCTGGGTTATTTGTATTGATATGGGTGTTATCTGATTGTATTTTGGGGACAAGGTGAGCTCAGAAGCTTCCTACTTGACCATCATCTCAGAAGTTCCCAGTTAATTCTCTTAAGGTCCATTTCATCAGCTGCCAAACACCACCACTGAGTTTTCCCTTTTAGTTATTATGCTTAAAAATTTTTAGACACTATTTCATTCTTTTTCAAATCTACTGGGTCACTTTCAATATTTTCCTATTTATGTATGTCAAGTTTTCAACATTTAAGCACAGTTAATTTATAATCTGCTTTTCCAATGGTAATACAAAAATCTTGATGGATTTTTTTCTATTGCTTTTGTTTCTGTTGATGATTGCTTGATATGCCTGGTTGCCACCTGTCCTCAGCTTTATTTTACTCTTTGTCCTTGAGGATAGGTATTTATAATGATACTTTGAGGGTTAATATGAAGACTTATATCTCCCGAGAAGATTTGTTTTCAGTTCTGGCTGGTCCTCAAGGACAGTCATACTCTGGGATCACTTTTTGAGAGGTTATTTATTTATTTGTTTGTTTGTTTTTGATGGATTTTTATTTTTTTTTCTTTTCCAGCATTTTTGTTTTGTTTTCCCCTTCTGCACAGTGTAACTTTCCTTACAATTCTCGTTGGGGGTGGGCATGCATTTCTCTTTGTAGGGAGTAGTTGGGACACATACTTAATTCTGTTTCATTTTTGGCTGAGCTGTTAGTCCTTTGAGATCAGTCTTAATGTGAAGAAGGTCTCCTACTGGTTTTTATACCTTAAAGCTCTAGAATTTGTGCTTCTTTTTTTTTTTTCCCCCTGTATGAAACTGTCAAATCTGGAGTTTAATTTTGGAAGGTTTGGTAAATACCATATGAAAAAAGATGCTTCCAGGATCCAGTTACACTTAGGATTTAGAATTTTCTAATATATTGCTATCTTTTCAACTCTTCTGTGAACTTGGGCTTTTTAAAAAAAAAAATACATTTTGTCTGGTATTTTTTTTCTTCAGCAAGAGAATAAGTTTGATAATGTAGACCACCATTTTCTCTGAAATGGAATGTCTTACTCTGAATTTTATTATAACTATAACAAAGAAATTTCCCCCTTTCTACCTGAATGATTTTATTTAAATTCATGTAGTCTATTCTGTTTAGTCTTAGAATCTTAATCAAGAACACAGTCTATTTTTAATAAATGAGGCTATGTTCCCTTTCTTGAAAAAATTACTTTTCCTGTTTTCTGTTTTGTTTGGACAGATTTATTAAGAGTATTTCTTCTGAAAACTCTATCACATAGACCATATGGGTTAAAATAGGAATCTACCTTTTTCTCTTTAGTGGGATTATTATTCAATCAAGATTTTACTTTCATCCTCAGCAAATCAGTCTTTAACCAGTAGATAACACTAGAACTAGTTATGAATTTAAAATATAGTTTGTGGTAAGGAAAATAGAGAATTTATTTTTTTCATTGAGTGGATGAAGTAAAATGCTATTCTCTCTTAACCATTATATTTTCTTTTATTTTAACAGCAAACTAGTCACATTTGGATCAAGGAATTGGGACCTCTTTCCATATCTATCAACACACTTCTGTATGAATTTTCATTTTAAGGTTTTGTCTTCCTGTTTATGAAGACATGTCAGAAGACCATTCCTGAATTATACAGGTGCATAATTTTGGGGGGTCCAGACTTTAGCTCCATTCCTAATCTTCACACTCTGAGCCTGAATGTTCTCCTCCAGAAAAGAAAGGGAGATTGAAGTTGACTACTCAAAATCAGCAATATCACCTAACAGCATCCTATATTTCATGAACTGGAATGCCTGGTGGACTTTTTAGGTCCAAGGGCCTTCTCATTTGTTCCTTAATTTAATCCTCATAATTGATTCAAAAATTGAATCTCAGAAAAGTTAAGTGACTCTATGAGGTCACACAGCTTCAAAGAGGAAGAGTAGGGACCCAGAGCCAAACATTCTGTCTCCAGGTTTAGACTTCTTTCCACTACACCAGAGCTACATACCATATATTAAGTTGTTGGTATATCAGGAAATATTAGATAAGAGAAGAAAATGAATTGCAAAATATTTAGAATATTATCAAAATAGTATTTTATTTTATTTATTTTTTTAAAAATTAAATTAATTTATTTATTTTCAGAAAAACAGTATTCATTATTTTTTCACCACACCCAGTGCTCCATGCAATCCGTGCCCTCTATAATACCCACCACCTGGTACTCCAACCTCACACCCCCTCGCCACTTCAAACCCCTCAATTTGTTTTTCAGAGTCCATAGTCTCTCACGATTCACCGCCCCTTCTAATTTACCCCAACTCCCTTCTCCTCTCTAACACCCCTTGTCCTCCATGATATTTGTTATGCTTCACAAATAAGTGAAACCACATGATAATTGACTCTCTCTGCTTGACTTATTTCACTCAACATAATCTCTTCCAGTCCCATCCATGTTGCTACAAAAGTTGGGTATTCATCCTTTCTGATGGAGGCATAATACTCCATAGTGTATATGGACCACATCTTCCTTATCCATTCGTCCGTTGAAGGGCTTCTTGGTTCTTTCCATAGTTTGGCGACCATGGCCGTTGCTGCTATAAACATTGGGGTACAGATGGCCCTTCTTTACACGACATCTGTATCTTTGGGGTAAATATCCAGGAGTGCAATTTCAGGGTCATAGGGAAGTTCTATTTTTAATTTCTTGAGGAATCTCCACACCGTTCTCCAAAGAGGCTGCACCAACTTGCATTCCCACCAACAGTATAAGAGGGTTCCCCTTTCTCCACATCCTCTCCAACACATGTTGTTTCCTGTTTTGTTAATTTTGGCCATTCTAACTGGTGTAAGGTGATATCTCAATGTGGTTTTAATTTGAATCTCGCTGAGGGCTAGTGATGATGAACATTTTTTCATGTGTCTGATAGCCATTTGTATGTCTTGTTTGGAGAAGTGTCTGTTCATATCTTCTTCCCATTTTTTGATATGCTTGCCTGTTTTGTGTGTGTTGAGTTTGAGGAGTTCATTATAAATTCTGGATATCAACCTTTTGTCTGTACTGTCATTTGCAAATATCTTCTCCCATTCCGTGGGTTTCCTCTTTGTTTTTTTGACTGTTTCCTTTGCTGTGCAGAAACTTTTGATTTTGATGAAGTCCCAAAAGTTTATTTTGGCTTTTGTTTCCTTTGCCTTTGGAGACATATCTTGAAAGAAGTTGCTGTGGCTGATATCAAAGAGATTACTGCCTATGTTCTCCTCTAGGATTCTGATGGATTCCTGTCTCACGTTGAGGTCTTTTAACCATTTTGAGTTTATCTTTGTGTACGGTGTAAGAGAATGGTCGAGTTTCATTCTTCTACTTATAGCTGTCCAGTTTTCCCAGTACCATTTATTGAAGAGACTGTCTTTTTTCCACTGTATATTTTTTCCTGCTTTGTCAGAGATTAATTGACCATAGAGTTGAGGGTCCATATCTGGGCTCTCTACTCTGTTCCACTGGTCTATGTGTCTGTTTTTATGCAGTACCATGCTGTCTTGGTGATCACAGCTTTTTAATAAAGCTTGAAATCAGGTAACGTGATGCCCCCAGCTTTATTTTTGTTTTTCAACATTTCCTTAGCGATTCGGGGTCTCTTCTGATTCCATACAAATTTTTGGATTATTTGCTCCAGCTCTTTGAAGAATACTGGTGGAATTTTGATCGGAATGGCATTAAAAGTATATATTGCTCTAGGCAGTATAGACATTTTAACAATGTTTATTCTTCTGATCCAAGAGCATGGAATGATCTTCCATCTTTTTGTGTCTTCTTCAATTTCTTTCATGAGTGTTCTGTAGTTCCTCAAGTACAGATCCTTTACCTCTTTTGTTAGGTTTATTCCCAGGTATCTTATGGTTCTTGGTGCTATAGTAAATGGAATCGATTCTCTAATTTCCCTCTCTGTGTTTTCATTGTTAGTGTATAAGAAAGCCACTGATTTCTGCACATTGACTTTGTATCCTGCCACGTTGCTGAATTGCTGTATGAGTTCTAGTAGTTTGGGGGTGGAGTCTCTTGGGTTTTCCATATAAAGAATCATGTCATCTGTGAATAGAGAGAGTTTGACTTCTTCATTGCCAATTTGGATACCTTTTATTTCTCTTTGTTGTCTGATTGCTGTTGCTAGGACTTCTAATACTATGTTGAACAAGAGTGGTGAAAGTGGGCATCCTTGTATTGTTCCTGATCTCAACAGGAAGGCTGTAAGCTTTTTCCCATTGAGGATGATATTTGCTGTGGGTCTTTCATAGATAGATTTGATGAGGTTCAGGAATGTTCCCTCTATCCCTATACTTGGAAGCGTTTTAATCAGGAACGGATGCTGGATTTTGTCAAATGCTTTTTCTGCACCAATTGAGAGGACCATGTGGTTCTTCTCTCTTCTCATATTAGTTTGTTGTATCACATTGATTGATTTGCAAATGTTGAACCATCCTTGTAGCCCAGGGGTGAATCCCACCTGGTCATGGTGGATAATCTTTTTAATGTACTGTTAGATCCTGTTGGCTAGGATCTTGTTGAGAATCTTAGCATCCGTATTCATCAGTGATATTGGTCTGAAATTCTCCTTTTCGGTAGGGTCTTTGCCTGGTTTGGGAATCAGGGTAATGTTGGCTTCATAGAAAGAGTCTGGAAGTTTTCCTTCTGCTTCAATTTTTTGAAACAGCTTCAGGAGAATAGGTGTTATTTCTTCTTTGAAAGTTTGGTAGAATTCCCCAGGGAATCCGTCAGGTCCTGGGCTCTTGTTTTTTGGGAGGTTTTTGATCACTGCTTCAATCTCGTTATTAGATATCGGTCTATTCAGGTTGTCGATTTCTTCTGGTTCAATTTTGGTAGTTTATAGTTTTCCAGGAATGCATCCATTTCATCTAGGTTGCTAAGCTTATTGGCATATAACTTTTGATAATAACTTCTTTATTTATTTATTTATTTTTAATTTTTTTTAAAAGATTTTATTTATTTATTTGACAGAGAGCAATCACAAGTAGGCAAAGACACAGGCAGAGAGAGAGAGAGGAGGAAGCAGGCTCCCTGCTGAGCAGAGAGACCGATGCAGGACTCGATCCCAGGACCCTGAGATCATGACCTGAGCCGAAGGCAGCGGCTTAACCCACTGAGCCACCCAGGCACCCCTAACTGTTGATAATAACTTCTGATAATTGTTTCTACTTCCTTGGTGTTAGTTGTGATCTCTCCATTTTCATTCATAATTTTGTGAATTTGGGCTTTCTCTCTTTTCTTTTGGATTAGTGTGGCCAATGGTTTATCGATCTTATTGATTCTTTCAAAAAACCAGCTTCTAGTTTCATTGATATGTTCTACTGTATCTCTGGTTTCTACCTCATTGATCTCAGCTCTAATCTTGATGAGTTCCCTTCTTATGTGTGGAGTTGGTTTGATTTGTTGATTCTCCAGTTCTTTAAGGTGTAGAGACAGCTGGTGTATTCTGGATTTTTCTATTTTTTTGAGGGAGACTTGGATGGCTATGTATTTCCCCCTTAAGACCACCTTTGCTGTATCCCATAGGTTTTGGACTGAAGTATCTTCATTCTCATTGGTTTCCATGAACTGTTTCAGTTCTTCCTTGATCTCCTGGTTGATCCAAGCATTCTTAAGCAAGGTGGTCTTTAGTTTCCAGGTGTTTGAGTTCCTTCTGAACTTTTCCTTGTGATTGAGCTCCAGTTTCAAAGCATTGTGATCTGAGAATATGCAGGGAATAATCTCAGTCTTTTGGTATCAGTTGAGTACTGATTTGTGACCCAGTATGTGATCTATTCTGGAGAAAGTTCCGTGTCAAAATATTATTTTAAACAATGAGATAGAATAATAGATTTCCCTAAAATGAATATCATTCACATATTTTTACTTAGTTACAAAAGAAAATAATTTGCACAATTCTTTTAAAAATGCCCATATATTCTTGAAATGGCATTGCTTAGACTCAGTCCCTATTGGCTACTGATTGCAATTCAGGCTTCTAATCTTAACAATTAGTCAATTATGAGTTGATCCCACTTAACTCTCAGCCTCATTTCCACTCATGAGTCGCTGTAGCTGTACCAAGTGTCTTGTATTTTCTTAAGAGTCCTGTGCTGTCTTAGGCCTCTGTTCCTTCCACTTGGAATGCCCTCCCCTAAACTTTCCTCTTCACCCCCTTTCCCAGTGTCCCTCCTATCCTGGCCAGTGAATTTGTTCTTAGTTTAAAACTGCTCAGATGTTATCTTAGCTGTAAGACTTTCCCTGGCCACAGAGTCAGAATTTTCCAAACCTCAATTCTCTGGTGGTACCATGTTTATACTTCCATTAGCCTTGAGCTCACTGCATTAGAATTATTTCCTTACGTGTTTATGTTCCCCTTTGGACAATGAGTTCTTTGAAAGTAAAGTGACTTCATCGCTAAACACGTAATGCATGGCACTGCATAAATGATTAAGCAAATTTATCAAAAATCTCAAACTGACACACCTGACAGTTCTTCCATGTGATAATAAACTTTATTTTTTAAGCTATAGAAACTATTTGTGATTATAAACTATAAAAGTTGGAATCTCTTCCTTCTGTGTCCCTCCTCCCTCCCATGTCTTCATGCCATGCCTAGAGCCACAGAGAGGGCACAGGTTACCTTCTGTACTCAGCACAGGTGGAGAAGGTTCCAGAGATCCACTCTGGAGGCACATTGCCCAGTCTGCTACTATGGAAAAGGAGATAGCTCAGGTTCAAGAAAGAGTTTGGATCTATTTAAAAGCTGGGGGACATTCTCCTATATTAAAGAAAACCTGCTTGTGCCTGTCCCTCCTTCCACAGAGGCAGTCTGGCTGTGAAGGAATAAGATGTTGTGGGGAGGCACAAAGCATCAGCATAAAATACTAAGAAGAGTAGGAGAATGTTTTGATCAGACAGGGTCCTGCACTGCCAATGGGAAGCAGTCTGGGTTTTCTTACTGACAATGGTTTGATAAGCAGGTATATGTAAGAGAAAGACTCAAGAACATCCTTTTGTTTTAAGTTTACCTCCATAGGTACTCTATTTCTCTTTGCCTTGATTTGCTATATCCAAGAAACTCTTTAAATCCTTTTCATTTTTCTAAGTAGGCCTCCCTTTGGGGACATCCATTGACCACTGAAAGGAGGATTAAATGAGATCATGAGTATGAAAGCCTTGAGCTCAATGTTTGGCATGCAGCATGCTCCAAACAAACGGTAGCTGTATCTGAATCACTGTAAATTAGCAAATTGATTTTCTGGTTTACAAATGAGCCTTGGGTGAGCCTGAGTGGTGTGAGCCACTCTCCTGTGGCTTTCATGAGTCAACTTACAAGGGCTTGGAATATCAGAAAGTTATAAAACCTCATCCTACAGGGAGAAAGCCTGCAGCCCAGCCTACCACAGCTGACCTTACCATGGCACATGGGGCATCACAATGAGCTTGGCAGAGACCAAACTGGGATCTGCATCCTGCCCTTTGGCTCCTAGCAAGACCTCTGCAAGAGACTTCTGGAGTCCTGGGGAGGCCAATGATTTCCTTGTCCTCTGCTTTTGCCTGGTCATAATTCCGTTTTCATCCTCAAAGTGAAACTGGAAGCATGTGATCTGAATAAGGGAACATGGAGGCAATGGAGGTTACGGGACAAGGAATAAAACTCTGAAATCCCAGAGTTTCAAAGGCGCTGGGGAAGTGGCCCAGTCTAATTCTCAAAATTCACACACTGTCAACAAAATACACAAAACATGTGTTAATAGAGGCATAGTTTGTGCTTGATTCCTGTAGGTGTTTAAAAGTTTCAGAATGTTTCTGGCTTACTGTGTTGCTATTTAATGGAAACATTTCATAGTTTGATCAAACCCTCAAATTTATACTAAACCCTCCAATTTATACTAGAAAGTTTAAAAAACAGGGACTACTACATTAGTTACATGTGCCCTGATTATCTCCAAACTCTCCAGCCTTCTAAAGGCACCATCTTGTTTGACATTGACCTGAAATAAATCAAGCTTCCAACTTAAATAACCAGAGGTCCAGGATTCTCAGTAGTTCAGCACATTACCCCAAAGAGGGGCTAACTCTGGCCTGAGGTTCCCTGTAACTTCTTCTTTTGGCTGGGTCATTAAGAACTTCCCACCTTTACTTCACCACAGTGCTGCCTGCTCCAAATGTCTTGTGTTTCTCTCCTCAATGGACATGAAAACTCCTCTTCTTTCTTATCCAAAGCAATGCTGCACTAATTCAGTGATAATATAGTGACAGAATAGCCCTGAAGACTTGGGCATAGTGAAGGGCATTTCTGCTCAGACTCAGAAACCACTAAAAATTAGCTGCCAGTCATTACTGTTATAAAATTTCTTGCTTCCCCAAAGTTATTTCAGCTATCTTCTTGGTATCTATTGGTTGTTTTCTTGTAGGAAAATACTGCTCTACCTTCACCTCTGTTCCTTGAATTCTAGAGATCCACTTCCTTATTTCTCAGGCAGCTAGCCACTACCTAGAAAGGGAGAGAGAGAGAGAGAGAGAGAGAGAGAGATAGATACATAGATGTATATGTTTATGCACACACACACATACATATATACATATTTGTATCTATCATGTATGTAATAGGAAATTAACTGTGGCTTTTCCCTCTATCTGGAAGTTCTGGGGGGATTCCAAAGGCTGAGAACAGTAGGCTTTTATCCATCTATACTGGCCATGTTAAGACTGTAGGTAACCTCAGGAAAGTATAGAAAACAAGCAGAGGGGTGTTTAATTCTGATTTCCTCTCCTTAGGAATGCTCTAGGAAATCACTTGATTTCCAATACCAGCAGACAGAGCCTGACCTCTGTCTGCTGGTATTGAGGGACCTGATTTATACCTAAAATTTATAAAGGAAAGTGATTAAGGGGAATAGTTTGTAGCAGGAGGGCAAGGACACAGGGCTGCATTCAAAATGGTCCACTCTAATAGACATGGACCAGGTAGGTACTGATGTAGGAGTTGAACTTGAGCCACCTTGAAAGCTTCTGACCAAAAGAATCTCCTGGAGGGCTCATGAACCCATGGTGGGGAGCATGTCCGGGGTGGACCCCGGATGCTAGGGCTGTTGGAAGAGTCATGGACACCAGCTAGAAGGGACAGAGGTGGTATCTCCTGTGACGTGGGAAAAGCAGAGGAGAAACACACAGTAATGGGGGTTTCTGAAGACCCCACATAGGTGGAGACCAGTAGGCAAGGAGAGGGGAATGGGCTTTCTGGGTGGCCAGGATTGTCAAGGGCAACCATACCAGCCAGGCCATATCTTTTCTTTCTCCTTTCTCTTTCCTCTTGAACCCTGGAAAACCAGATAGCCTCGTGAGTTGAAGAGAACAAGAATGATAGTCCGAAGTTGACCCACCTTCCCTCCCTGCTGAGGCTCTCCGTGCCTCCACCAGCCCAAGATGCAAGAGAAGAGGGAAGAGGTTTGACTTAGAGAATAAAGCTTTGATATTAGGACTAAACCGGGCATTTTATATTAGACTATTCACTAGTATGTGTGAGTGACAGGAGAAGCTGTGTATGCCTTCTGAGATTTCATCCAGAGGCAAGAAGATGATTGACAAAACCTGTTGGAAGGCAGTGGCATAGAACAACAGAAAAACCTAATTTGTAATTTCACCCCTACTGAGTACAAATCATTCAGTAAAGCATTTTGTCTGTGTCTTCCTCCCTCTGTCCCTCTGTTTTCCTCCTCTCTCTCCCACATACACATTTATATTCTGTTTTGTTTTGTATGCAAATAAATTTGTCTTTGACTCAACTTCTCCCTTCCAGACAAGCACACAACCTTCCCTTTCATAATCAGACATCCATGTACTTGCTTCCTTGTTGCCTTTGGTTTTTAAATAGAAGGACATGTCTTTCTCTGTATGAATTTTAATTGGATTCCCCCCAACTCATGCATGAGCTGCCCCAGTTGTCTTCCTCCACTGACAATACTTCTTTTTGTTCCTCCCTGCTACCATGTATTAAATACTGTCCCAAACCTCTAGAAACCTTTGATGTATATCCTGATTTTGATGCAAGTTTCAGAGTGTCTGCAAACCTAGAGTTCCATGACCGATGATGAAGTCCATTCTTACCATAGCCAAATACTCAACACATCTTCACAAAGTGATGCCCCGTCCCCCTGTCCCTGATAACCCACATCAAACCCCAGGAGTTGGCTGAACCTCTCTAAGGTCAAGCCCAGCAAAAACATGGCATTGCTACCATCTCTGCCTGTGTCCTTGGAACTTGTGCTGCAATGTCACAGTGGCTACTTGCAGAAATTTATGAGCCATCAGTCCTTGCAGACTACTTAACAGGCTCTCTTCTGCCTCCAAGCCAGAGAACTCTTTCTGAGCCTGCTGGGAACAGGGTCACCATCTTTTTTTTTTTTTTCTTTTTTTTTAATCCCATATTTCCTGTAGGTGTCAGCTTTCTTCCTGGCTTGTTCCAATTAGCTGTTGGTGAGGATCTCCACTAAGATGGGCCTCTAAACCTCATTCCTCTTTTTAGCATATTCTTTTTAGCCTTTTATAGACTCCTGGCAGTGTGTATTTGGCTGCAGAGTGGTGTGGGTATTTTAACAGAAAGGGTCTCCTTTTTATTATGGCAGAAGAGGCTCTTTGAAGACAGAGCAAATATTTGGTTTAAAACAATGGCTGCAAATCAGCAGACATGAACCAGAGACATCTTTTTTTTTTTTTTTTTTTTTTTTTAACCACACAGTAATTACATATGGTTTTTCAAATGTGAAAGCCTTAGAAGACTATTTGTGCTCTGGTTTACTTCCCTTTCCATCATTCCTTGGTCTGTTGAATCATTTATATTGTCTGTCTTCTGTGGACATTTGGGTTTGTACGTTCTGGAATAAAGTCCTCTTTGACAAACCTGTCTGCTAGACAAAATGACCCCCCACATTCCCTATTCTCAGAATCTCTGGACATGTCACCTTACTTATAAAAAAGGAGGGGGGGGCTTTGTGGATGTGGTGAAATTAAGGATTTTGAGACGGAGAGATTATCAGGGATTATCTAGGTGGGCCCAGTGGAATCTCAAGGGTCTGTAGAGAGGCAGACCAGAGGGTCTAAGTTAGAAAAGGGAAATGTGACAATAGGAGCAGAGGTTGGAGTGATGTACTTTGAAGACAGAGGAAGGAACTCCAAGTCTCTATCTGAAAGATAGAGAAAAGTAAGAAAACCAATTCTCCCCTAGAGTCTCCAGAAGGAACACAGCCTTATCCACAGTTTGATTTTAGCCTCATAAGACTCATTTCAGACTCCTGACCTCCAGAACTATAAGATAACAAATTTACTTTGTTTTAAATGACTAGGTTTGTGGTAATTTGTTAAAACAACAGGAAGAAATATATACAGTAAGAGTAAAAAAAAAAAAATCAATTGCCTACCTACCTCTCCTTTGTACTGGCATCTTCTCCACTTGGTCCCAGTGGCCATGACAGGTTTAGCTTTCTTGATGAAGGAGCTGATTTAGTGGGGTAAGACTCCGTGCTTGGAGGCTTGCTTCCTTTCTGAAAATAAGGACTGGGACAGTAATTGTTTCCTTCCATCTGTTGCATAAATAATGATTCGTAAACTAAAGTTCATAAACTAATGGCTCCATGGGCTTTAGACTCTTTTACCTTTAGTGCTCTCACCCAGATAGCAGTAAGAGATGGATGAAAACCAAACTTTTCCTCTTAAGGCTTTTGACAGTCACCCCTAGTTATTTTCCCACATGCCCACTCTCATGCATATGGACAAATGATGATTTCATCATTTGTTTTGTTTGTTTTTTTAACTGCTCTTCTTCCTACTTATTCCTTGCTATTCCTTCCCTCAAGGTCATTGCCTCAAGGACACTCTTGGTTTTCATGCTCCAAACTCCTGTTTATGATAATAAATCTACATTTTAGTGACTGATGGGTGCACTCAGAAGAAGGAGCCTCTAGTGCTCATTAAAAAAAAAGAAAAGAAATTCAAGTATAATTAACATCTAGTATTATATTAGTTTCAGATGTTTACTGTAATGATTCAAAATTCAGAGTAAGTGTGCTCTTAATCCCCTTCACTTATTTGACCCGTGCCCTACCTGCCTCCCATCTGGCAACCATCAGTTTGTTCTCTATATTTGAGTCTGTTCATTGGTTTATCTCTTTTATTCTTTGTTCATTTTTTTAAGGTTTCTTAAATTCCACATATGTGTGAAATCATATGGTTTTCTTTCTCAGACTTATTTCACTTAAAATTGTACCCTCTAGATTCATCCATATTGCAAATGGCAAGATTTTATTCTTTTTTAGGCTGAGTAACATTCCCGTGTGTGTGTGTGTGTGTGTGTGTGTGTGTACCACATCCTCTTTACTCATTCGTCCATGGATGGACACTTGGGCTGTTTCCATATCTTGGCTATAGTAAAAATGTTGCAATAAACTTAGGGGTGCCTGTATCCTTTTGAATTAGTGTTTCCATTTACTTAGGAAGCAAATACTTAACAGTGGAATTACTGGATCATAAGGTAATTCTATTTTTACTTTTTTGAGGAACCTCCATACTGTTTTCCACCATGGCTGTACCAGCTTGCATTCCCTCCAGCGCTCATTTTAAAAAACCACTTTCCATGTTAACAACAATAACAACCAGACTGAATAAAGGAGATAGATGGGCAGGTTTAATATTTTACCTCCCCAGTGGTGCCAAGGAAGATGTCTTTGCATTGACTGTTTCTTTATTTCTTTCAACTGCCGACTGTGAAATGTAATTTGATTTAGCATATGGTGGCAAAGCCATGAGACAACAGCGACAAATACAGTTTGGGTTTTCATCAACATTTGCAGATCAACAACCGTGGGCACATATTTCAAGGGAGACAGTGGTAACAGATGCCATCCCTGGAGTATCTCCAAGTCAACCAGGTGTAATGGCTAAAAAAGAGACATAAAATGGGGGTCCAGGATGAAGCACCTGTTGGTATGTCTCCCATGGTTATTGGCTGCTAAAGAGTTTAATTTGAAATAGTCAACAAAGGGAGATAAAAACTGGGTCATTTCCCACGGCCAGGTATTGAAAACATGTAGGAAGCAGACTACATGAATTTGGATGGAAACTTACATTGTTTCATTATGAGAAAAATATCTCAAATTATCTAGGGTTCTTAGGTAACACAGACTCTGGCAGTTGCCACCTTTCTTCTTTGCTTCATGTAGACCTGGTCTAACTGAACTATGAAATGTCATAGAGCAGGATCCCAAACCAGTGTCCTCATGCAAGTCAGGTCTGAGATCTATTGGTTTGTCTACTTTAATATTTTATAGTAATATGATTTGCTTTAGGTAAGGCCTAAGCAGTCCACACCATTCCCTCTTCTACAAAACCGTTCTTGCTTATTTACATAACTTGTCTATCATACACAGAATAATGGTCCCCCGAAGATGTCCATGTTCAAATTCTTAGAAACTGAATGTACACCTTACAGAGGGAAAGGGCCTTTGTAGATGTGATTAAGTGAAGGGTCTCGAGATGGGAAAGTTATGCTGGGTTATCTGAGTGAGCCCAGTGGAATCATGGGGATTCTTTTAAGTGAAGGAAGTAAAAGAGGGAGGCTGGAGAGTCAAAACCAGAGAGAGATTGGATAATGTTGCTTTCCTGACTTTGAAGATGGAAGAAGAGACCAGAAGCCAAGAAATTCAGACAGCCTCTGGAAGCTGGAAAAGTCAAAGTATTATCCCCTGGAGTCCCTAGAAGGACCTTAGCCCTGTTGACACTTAGATTTTATCCTGTTGTGCTCCATTTTGGCTTTCGGATGCCCATAACTTTGGGAGAATAAGTTTGTTTTAAGCCACTAAATTTGTAACAGTCTGTTACAGCATTGGTAGGAAACTAAAATGTTGGCTAACCCTGAGGTTTCTGAGTTCACTAAAACCATAAATGAGCCATAAAACAGGTAATATTTTGAATGCTTATTACCTATATGCTAGACATTTCCTATGATTAACCCATTTATTCCTCAAAACAATTCTGTGGGGCATGTGCCAATATGAATCCCATTTCCAGGTGAGGACTGATGACCAGATAGGACAATATTGTCTGGTATATTACCTTCAAGGACAGTATTGTCTGGTATATTGCCTTCATTTTAGTTGGTGTTTGAATGGGCAGGTCCGAATTGTGTAAACTGATGATTCACAGACCTGTACCCCTGAAGCAAATAATATTTTATATGTTAAAAAAAAAAAAAAGAATGGGCAGGTAGGTCCTGGTCATCTGCTACTCAGTGAAGATCAATTGCCTTTCCAAGCCTCAGATTCCTCCTCTGTAGGTCAAGGGAATTTGGTATAACAGAGTATTTTAAACTTTTAAACAAAATTCTTTCATCCCTACCAGAGGAAGTCATGTGAGAGACTCCATTAACTGATCAAATAAATGTGACAGGCAAGAGGATTGGTGTTGGAGTTGAAGCAAGGAAAAGGGGCTGGATCTTGCCCTCCTGTTTGGTCCCTGAAGTACCACAACAGAACCCCAGGGTACCGGAGATCCCTGTCTGTGAAGCACCTGACCACATGGTGTCTAAGTCTTTTCTAACTCTAGTGGTATTTGGTCTTTCACACGACAGCTTAGAAAACATTTGGGATGTTGAGGAAATAAATTAGCAAGTAGTAATGGATGTAATATGAACCCTCTGGCCTGATAAAACAAAAGACATGGGTCACTTTTATTTTTGGATTTATTTGAGTTCAAATGTCCATTTTTGGTCTTGTTCATGTGAGTTTGGAAGCCTCCATATGCTGGGCATATCCCCTTTTCTCACACTCAACCAAGTACGCCCTGCAGTGGGCAAATCTCCAATATAAAGACAGCACAAAGAACATTCTAATTTTGTATGCTGATATTCTGCAAACCCTGGATTGGTTCTTCATAGGAGGATACAGATTTGTTTCATGTGGTTTTCCTCACTCTATTCTTAACCTCCATCTTTGTATTGATGAAATCCAGTCATTTGGTCTAATAAAGGACCTGAAATCATTCATTAATAACAACATGTGTTTGCTTCAGCAGAGACACATGACTGAACTGAAAGGGACTCTGGAGGTCACCAAGGCAAAATCCGTCTTGGCATTCCCACATCTATTGTTGGCATTTTCCCCCTGCCCCTTTCTGCAAGAAATGCCACAAAACAATCTTGAAGGAACTTAACCAAGAGGCAGGATTCTGATGTCCAATTTCCAAGGTGACTTAGGCTCCTGGAATAATAACAGGTGAAAGAGCTGAGCCATTGAGGCAAAAATAATTCCTTATTTTTTTTCAAGTCAAACTTGTATTTTCATAAACATGCATTCATTCATATCAGTGTCCTAAAAATACTGCAACTGACCGCATGTCAGGCACTATTGTAAGTGGTAAAGTTACAAGGATCTTAACATCAAAGAATGCATAACCTAGTAGGAGACAGACCTGTAAAGAAGAAAATCATTATGAAAGGACGGCTATTATATTTTTAATATCTACAATAGAGAGAGGGTAAGGAGACTGTGAGATCTTGGGAGTCAAGGAATTTTTGTACAGCGATTACTTTGAGTTTAGACTTGAATTGTAAATGAGACTTTCATGGAATGGCGAGCTGGGGTCAGGATTCTATGCAAAGAATAAGCCAGATGCGTATGGGCCTGGAGACTGGAGTAAGTGAAGACATTTTCTGAGAATTAGAAGATAAAGTGGTCAGGGACATAGAAGTTAAGATTGGTGGGAGAAGAGGCAGGATGCCAGATCATAGGGGTTTTGTAAGCCTGGCAAAGGAGTTTAGTTAATATTCTGCAGGGACAGGAAGCTGTTAAAGAACTTTGAAATGGTAGCAGTGATTTCCAAAGATGAATCCCATGACTGAATGGCACACAGGTGTCCATGACTATATGACGATCTGATGGGGAAGAAGGAACATGGGTAGAAGAAAAACCAATCTTAGTGAAGCCGTAGTCAGTTGTTTAGATGAGATATGAGGGCCTGAACTGGAGTGGCAGAGCTGGTAAGGAGGGGTTCTAGACGTATTTAGGTAGAGGAAATCAAAGAATTTGGTGTTGGACTGAACATGAAGGGCAAGGAAAGAGATTCTAAGATAATTTCTTGACCTCTGGCTCGAGATACTGGATATTCCTCCAAAGAAGCAGAGAATATAAACAGAAGAATGGTTTTGTTGAAGATAACAAGCTTGGTTGTAGATATGTTGATTTTCAGGCATTTGCAGGATTAACTAAGAAAAAAAAGTGATTAATTTCTTGGATTTTGGAAATCAAGAGTGAGGTTTTGTCAAAAGTTTCAGGTTTTGACGTTACAAACTTAGATTAGTTTAACTCCTGGTTGTGGAAGAGAGAGTCCGGTTTCTGAGAAATCTTAAATCCTCATCTAAAAATAGGGATCATTTCTTTGATACATGCAGAATCCAGTCAAAGTATTTTTCTTCTGTGAATCCTGGAATAGGATGACAGCAGTGAATTGGGCTAAGATTCTCAATTAATTTCTTTAGCGTATTTGATAAATATTGGACGTTTTCCAAGCAGACTGTTTTTCTTAACAAACAAAAATTTGGTAAAATGTAAGAAGTGCATTAGGATGAGTAAGAACTCTTCCGGGAGTCCAAGCAGGGCTACACTTTGTACCTGGTAGATGCTCAATCAGGATTTGTATTCATGTTTGCATCGAGAAGAGCACAACATTTAACAACTGTAATTCCATACAACAGAGGTCTCAGAGGTTCTACTCTGAAAACTCCCTGGCACCTGTTTAATTAATACAAGGGAACAACATAATTGAGGATTTTCACTTCACAGAATCTGCTCAATTCTTCATTTCCCTTGTATCAGAAAACTGTCATTATAAATCAGTTTGAGAGTTGAACTATTCACTCTTCTCATTATTGCATTTTGTATTTGCAACAAAAAGCTGTCAGTGAAGGATGTGGCTAGGTTAAAAAATGGATCTTTTTTTTTTTTTCCTTTTTTAACTGAAGGACAAGGCCATAGACCTAGGAATTCAAAAAAAGTTAGCAAACCATTTTTCTGTCTTTTGTTTTCACAATGACTCAGTCGGATTGCTGCAAGAGATCTTTGGTTGTACCTGTCCAGCTACATGGAGTGGAGGAACATGCCAAACCAAGTCCAGTCTCCAGGAATTCATGCCTGTCCCTGGAGTCATTGGCATCAGTGATAATGCCAGTGATCCAGGTTTCATATATGTTTCTTTGTAAAGATTACTGCATTACTCAGAATAAATATGATTAATTTTTTATGAAAATTTAGACTACATATAAAAGAAAAAAGAATTTTTAAAATTCACCTATGCCTTATTAAGGCATTGTTAAGAAACCAAATAAGGTAAAATTAGAGCAGAGTGTCATTGATTTGAAATACTGTTTTTCTCTTTCAATGCATAGCCAAATACTATTCATCCTTTGTGTCATAGTTTCAATACTTCTCCCTCCTTCTCCTTAGCCACCTTGGCTCCTTTTATTAATGTTAGTGTGTTCCCAGAGAGCTTGTATACTCAACACACAAAAATGGAAGAAAGGTGGAGGGCTACCCCAGGTAAGCCATAGTGTGTTTGAAATGTTTGCTAACCAACACATTTGAAATCTATGGTTGGGCACATTAGTTTGTAGCTCAGTGGCAAGACCAGGCCTGGAAATCAGGCTAGTGATCTGGGTAGAAATCACCAAATGTAAGAATGGAGACAGGAGAGAACTGTGAGGCTAGGCTCCATGGAGATGTTGCACAGAGGCCCAGCCTGCATAGAAGATGGAAAGAGCATGGCTGATGATGTCGTGAAAGCCCAGCAGGAGAGGGCACCGATTCTGTTAAGTCTGCAGAGAAGTCTAGAGAGGGGAGCAGAGAATGATTTCCTCCTCGGAAACTCTATTCCTCCTTCTCTGCCTGCTTGACTCTCCCTCATACCTTTGACTCTGATGAATACCACCTCCCCAGCAAGTCTTGTGTTACGACTTCCTGACTAGGTCAGTCTCTTCCCATGCACTCTGCTTTCTCTAAAATTGCTCATGTACTTTCGCTAGTGCTAGGCCAGATGCCTGTCTCCTTTCTCAGACCATATGCTCCTGGAGGGAGAGGGCCACACATTCCTTGTTTATCATGTTTCTGGGACTTGGCCCAGCAAATGCCACATAGTAGGTGTTAAGAAATATTTGGTGAATGAATGAATCCGTGAAAGAACTAGACTTTTTCCATTTTTCTTTTGTTTCCAAGTCAAGGGAATATATAAATCTCTCCTCTTCCTCGGTTAATTTTTTGTTACTGATTTGAAGCATCAGTGCCTGGCCCTCCCTTGGTCTGGGATGATTTGCATTTCCTATTATCCCTTTCTTCTTTTCCTTTTACCTCCTTCAGGCAGGGTACTTTGACTAACTCTCTGCACATCTTGAAGAAAGCCCTAATTTTCTGCTGATAGCATAACCTTTGGGCTTTATCTTTATTATTTGTTGTGTTACTTTTCTCTCTTAATGGAGGCTCAAAGTGGTAAGTAAAGTGGAAAGAAGCCTAGAATAAGAACTAAGAAGTATAGGCTCTAGTGCCCGGTCTGCCAGCAACCAGCTGGGCTTCAGGAGTCTGGACCTTCTAGCCACCGCCTCCGTGAAAATCTATAACAGTGTTTTCTCACTTTCTTAAAAGGTCTGTATATTTTTATTTTTCTCATTCATGTCTCAGCCTCTGTTGAGTATTCTCTACCATACTTTGCCCACAAAGAACATTTTTTATAGACTTCTGTAAATATATTCAGGAAATAGGATTTATATTTTGCTTGGCTTTATAGATTTATAAAACTAGAACTTATCATCAGGGTTGGTGATGCCAAACCCTCATGCCATGTATACATTTCTTATGATCCTTTTAATGTGCTCTGAAATTGAGTTTGCTAGTATTTCGTTGAGGAATACTAGCATTTATGTACATTAGGGATAAGTGCCTGCAGTTTTCTTATAGGGTCTCTGTCTGGCTTTGGTGTGAAGGTATTGCCAACTTTGTAAAACTTGGAAGTGCTCCCTCTTTTTCAATTCTTTTTTTTTTTTTAATATTTTATTTATTTGTCAGAGGGAGCACACACAGGGGGAGGGGCAGAGGGAGAGGGTGAAGCCGACTCCCCACTGACCAAGGAGCCCAATGTGGAACTTGATCCCAGGACCCAGGATCATGACCCAAATTAAAGGCAGACATTTAACCAACTAAGCCACCCAGGAGTCCCCTCGGTTTCAATTCTTGAACAAGTGTGAGAAGAATGGGCCTTCATTCTTCTTTAACTATTTGGTAGAATTTGGTAATAAAACCACCTGGCTCTGGACTTTTTGTTGTCGTTGGGAGACTTTTGATTTCTGATTCCATCTTCTTGTTTGTTATTGGTCTGGTCAGATTTTCTATTTCTTCATGATTCAGTCTTAGTAGATTGTATCATTCTAGGAATTTATCAGTTTCTTCTTTTTATTTCTGTGGCATTGGTTGCAATATCTTCTTTCATTTCTGATCTTATTTGAGTCTTCGTCTAGCCAAGAGCTTGTCAATTCTGTTTTACCTTTTCAAAAAACTAGTTTCTCTGATATTTTCTTCTTCTCTGTTTCTGCTCTAATGTTTATTACTTCCTCCCTATGCTAACTATTGGTTTAATATGTACACATTTTCTTAATAACGTCTTTAACCCCCATCAGTTGCTTCTTGAATATTCTTGGTGATAAGAAACTCATGATTTTACTTTTTTCTTCTGTTTATCATTAAGAAAAATTTCCGAAGGATTCAATTATCATAAATCTTATTAATGTATATTAAAAATTCAAATACATTTAAAATGAATGTATTTTATTGGGCGCCTGGGTGGCTCAATGCCTTCGGCTCAGGTCATGATCTCAGGGTCGGGGATCAAGTCCCGCATTGGGCTCTCTGCTCAGCAGGGAGTCTGCTTCTCTCTCTCTCTCTGTCTGCCTGCCTCTCTGCCTACCTGTGATCTCTGTGTCAAATAAATAAATAAAATCTTTAAAAAAAAAAGAATGTATTTTATTAGCTCTAAATAGCAACCATTAATGTCTAATGCAATTTATGGTTGATGATAGCTCATTTAATTTTCTAACAATTTCTATCTTCATTTTCATCAATATATTTTAACTCTTTTTCTCAAATATTTTATGTTAACTAGAATAACTTTAAAATAATCATACCGCAAAGGGGCACCTGGGTAGCTCAGTGGGTTAAGCCTCTGCCTTCAGCTCAGGTCTTGATCTCTGGGTCCTAGAATTGAGCCGCACATCAGACTCTCTGCTTAGTGGGGATCCTGCTTCCCCCTCTCTCTTTGCCTGCCTCTCTGCCTACTTGTGATCTCTCTCTCTGTCAAAAATAAATAAAATCTTAAAAAATAAAAATAAAAAAAGTAAAATAAAGTAATCACATCACATTAATAAAATACATGTTTCAATGAACTGTTAAGAAAATTAGTTTCAAAAGAAATGCATATTAAAAGTTTTAATACTTTTCAGTTGAGATATGCAGCCTGTCAAAAAGAAAACCACAGGCCCAAAATGGAGTCACTTGTGTTAAGGCCCCATCAATAAACCAAGACTTAATATGTAACCTAATCGCAGTTTCAACCCCCGGGATAGTAAACTTTAAACAGCCTAACTGGAGTGTCCTGGTCAATACTAGGAGGATGACCTTGCCTAAAACAGTGCTTTTTTGTTGTTGTTGTTGTTAAGAATTTCCTTTTTCTGCTGCTTCTCTGTCTTTAAAAACCTTTCTTCTTCTGCCACTTGATGGAGCTTTCCTCTAGATGGGAGGCTGCCCAATTTATGAATCACTCTCTCAAGCTAATGAGATATTCAAATTTTGTCTTTTAACAAACTTGACGTGAGAGCTTGATAAACTCCGAAATGGAAAGAATAGAGTTGCTGTGCCATTAAAGTTTTCTCACTGAGTTTTTCCTTTTAGAGTACTGTGTTCTAATAAAATCATGGTTATTGGTCAGTGGTCCATGCCAGTGATCTTTGTGATAAGTGTAGCCTTTCATAATTGACAAAGATGAAATTGTTGAGAAAACATGTTTGGTGAGAATTACCTAAGTACTCAAGGATATATTTAAAGATTTCAGACCTTGAAAGAGACTGGTGCTTACTTTTTCCTCATGACAATTCAGGGAGGCCAGTCACCTAAGGAAGTTAGTCAAGACAACACAGCCATAAGAGTCAGGGTCAGAAGGGGAGGTCAGCTCTTCTAAACCCAGTGTTCGCTCTGTTGTACTATCTACATGAGCTGAGGGTTCTAAATGTAAAAATAAGGCTTGTATAGGTCTTTCCAGGAGGGCTCAGCAAACTATAGCCCAGAGGTCAAATGTTGTTTGTCTGTTTTGTAAATACAGTTTAGTTGTAACACAGACATTGTTACATATTATCAATGGTTGCTTTCCTGCTGCTTGACCAAGTTGAGTATAGTTGACACTTGAACAATGGTGGGGCAGTTAGGGGTGCCAACACCTTCACACAGTCAAAAATCCATGTATAAATTTTGACTCCCTAAAAGAATAATAATAGTCCACTGTTGACTGGAATCCTTATCAATAACACAGTTAATACATGCTTGATAGTCTGTATTATGTACTATATTATATGCTATAAAGTAATACATATATAATATTATATACTATATTATATACTATAAAGGATAAAGTAAGCTACAGAAAAATGTTAAGAAAATCATAAGAAGAAATACACCTACAGTACTGTACTGTATTTATTGAAAAAAAAAATCCATGTATCATAAGCAGACTTGTGTATTTCAAACCGCTTTACTTTTGTTTTTGCTCCATACCCTTCCACAAAGGCTCTGTCTTCCATGGCCCTCCCTTGCAGTGTTCTGCACTGCCCTGTATTTTTCCTCTTCCAAAAAGAATTAAAACATAATCCTGTATTTAAAGAAAGATCTGATAAATTAATTCAGTCTAAGACATTAATGACAAATCTGACTTAATATGCTACATGCAACGAAGTCTGTTCTCATTATAATAGACAAGAATTTCTAAAGCCAAGTAAATTAGTCTCAGGTGCTTGAATTAATGGCCCATTGGCAGGCCTTTGGAGGTAGGTCTAATGGTCAAAGATACCTTCTTTTGATAACCTGAGTCATTCCTGTTTTGGCCATATTTATAGGAATTGTAGCTTTGTACTAGGAATCAGATTCTTAGTTTCAGGATTAAATCTATGCCCATTAGATATGTTCACAAACTGGGAGCTTTTCCCTACCAACACCACAACCTCTTTTTTAAAACACTGTCACTTTCTTTTTTCTTTTTGCAAAATACTTCAATATTGCCCCCAAATGATTATAAAGCAGCAGTTCTACTGAACATCTTTTGGTTCCTAGAAAATGACTTTACTACATTTCACTGCCTATTAAATAGACCTATTAGCTAACATTAGCAACTTTTCTCCCTTACTTGCTGTGTCAGGGGAAATTAGGCCCTGAAAAATGATTGAAATTTAATGCCTGTGGTCAGCCTTGTCCCAGATGAATTTTCCATAGTGATAACCAGTAACCCATGAATGTGTCATAAAGACATCTAATCTGGAGGGAGTGGGTTGTGCCTTAGGAAGATTTGACAAAGTATTATTTCTTACATGGTCGCTCTGTTGCCCCTCTTCCCTTTCTCCAAAGGGATGAACCAGGGATAGGCTCTGACATGGTAGGTTGGTTTGGGGAAGCTGATTTTGTTGGTGATGGAGTGGCTAGATAGGAAGTTGGTTAACACTGAAATTCAGAAATAGGGAAGTGGACTTCTTCACATGGGGAGCCAAGCCAAGAACATTCAGAGCCAGTTTTGCATTGTAATTGGGTAAGGAGGAAAAAAAAAAAAAAAAGAAAAAAGAAAAAAGAAAAAAAAAACCCAAAGGGGAAAACCCAAGAAAAATCCATAGGATTAGAGGCAAAAGGACAAATATTTGTTTTTCACTGGCTGTTGATTTGTGATTTTGCCTAATTTAAATGCCCAGGACTAAATCCTGTATGACCTTAAACATGACCTTCAAAATGGGACTGTAGAACTCTGTGCATGCGTGTGTGTGTGTGCACATCGTGCAGGCGCGAGCACACATACGTGTGCATGTCAGGGAGTGCCACGGTAGTAGTGGAGACGCAAGACCAGGTGAAAAAAAAAATCAAAGAAACTTACTGCAACCAGATTTTTCAGCAGGGTTCTAAAAACAAAGTGAAGATTTTTTTTGCATCTGCTGGTTATCTGCATTTAGCAAAGGAGGTCATGTCAGTTAAGAAAAAAAAATAGCTTTGGGGCACCTGAGTGTCTCAGTCAGTTAAGCATCTGACTCTTGATTTTGGCTCAGGTCACTGATCTCAGGGTTGTGGATTGAGCCCTGCATCCAGCTCCATGCTCAGTGGGAAGTCTGCTTGAGATTCTTTCTCTCCCTCTGCCCCTCCCTGCCACACGTGCACATGTTGCATCTCTCTCCCTCTCTCTCCTTCTGTCTTCCTTCCCCCCTCCCTCTCTCAGATAAAATAAATCCTTTTTAAAAAAGAAAATAATAGCTTTAAGTTGAACATTTGCTTAATTAGAGGTGATAGAATGGTCAAAGAGATACAGATACTTTAGGTGGATCATAGCCTATCTTTGCATCCTGATTAGTTGCCTGAAAATAAGTGGAAAAATAATGGCCAATTTTCAAAATCATGACCCTCCACTATGATAAAAACCAGAAAAGAAGCAATTAACCCAGAAAACAAAGATTTAAAACTCACATAGAAATTGTCAGTGATTACTTAAGTTGAAGTCATTCCAATGTCAATTCATTTAACAATCGTTCATAAATTAAGCAATTTATAGTATGTAGCAAATGTCCAGGGAGAAATCTGGTCTTTTTGATTGATTGAAGCATTACAGAAACTTCTAATTTAGGATTTTAGAGATGCAAGGATTTGAATGTTTACCAATATAAGAATGATCTGTCCTACTTCTCAGCCACTTAGCTGTTAGTTTGACTCTTGAAGGGGATTGTATTTGTTTGTGAAATGAATCATAGCACTGTTAAACATTTCAAAAAATCACACGGTAGGTGTTCCTCCTAAGGTCTTCACATCTGTGAATTTGGCCCCTGGAGAGGAATTCTAATTGCAGTGGCGGGGACACTGACATTCTGGGTCTTCTATTCATTAGCTTTGCTCCCTTGTACCCCTTAATTACCTTTTATCTGTTTCCTCTTGAATGAAAATTGGAACAAAAACCCATTTTTAGCCTAGGAGGCTGTTATGAGGTTTTAAGAAATTCCATGAAAGTGGATAGAAAACCAGCAAGTGTTAAACACAAAGTATTCTTGCTCATTCTAACAGACTTACATAAATTAAGCCTACGATCTCTTACAATCACAATGTGACTGACACGCAGTAAGCCACTGATCTTAAGATTATGTTTTAAAGGCTTATGAATTGCCTAATACTGAAGCAGTTTAGGATTCTCTTACGGTTTAACTACAAACTCACAAAATCTGTAATTTGCAGAATTTGCCCTTTGTTCCCCCCCTCTTAATGTATCAGGTTCCTAGGCAGCTCAGTCGTCTGACTCTTGATTTTGGCTCAGGTCATGATCTCAGGGTCTTCAGATCAAGCCCTCCCTTGGACTCTGTGCTCAGCAGGGAGTCTGCTTGAGATTCTCTCTCTCCCTCTCCCTCTGCCCCTCCCCCTGCTCTTTCTTTCTTTCTCTCTCTCTAAAATAAATAAATCTTTAAAAATATGAAATTAAATCAATATATTATTTGCCAATCTCTACTTACCTGGCAGTGCCCCTATTCTCCATGATTTCTCAAAGTTAAGGGTACAAACTTATAATTAAAAGATGAATAAGTTCTGGTAGTCTACTATCCAGCATGGTAGTAGATTGTATATTGCAGGTAATAATATTGCATCGTGTCCCTGGAATTTGCTAAGGTAGTAGAACTTTAAATGTTCTTAAGTTAAGTTACCATCCACACCTGAATGGTAACTATGTGAGCAGATGAGGGTGTGTGTTAGCTTTATTGTGGTAATCATTTCACAGTGTTTATGTGTATTGACTCATCATGTTTAGATAATATATATATTTTTTGTCGATTATATCTTGATAAGGCTGGGGGGAACTAGTTCTACAATACATCCACTATTTGAAAGGGTTGTCATTGTTAAAGGAATCAGACCTTCTTTTATTCTGTAAATTTGGGATTTCAGAATCATTTTAAAGGCAAAATTCAGTTAAGTGGGAAAGTACAAGAGAGGATCAAATTTCAACCCTTGAAATAATTTCAATGTTTGTCTGAAATATTTTTCTTCTAGATTGAAACAGAAATAAAATAGCGACTGTCCTGCTTTGCCTTCTCTGTGACTTCTGAAAACTTGGTACTGAGAGACCATGGGTTAAGGGTGGGGGGTGTTCCTATAGTGTTGGCCTTTTCTGTATTACTCAACTGAAATCTTCAGTCTGATACTCTTTATCACTCAGAGAAATGACTTAGTATCTCCCAGGGTCCAGGGACCACTGATGCTCTCTGAACCAGATGTGGCTGCTTCTATGACTTGGGTCCCTTTTCCCTGCCTGGTTTTAACACAGGTATTCTCTCCAAGGCATGGAGAAGTGAACAGCATTGGTCTAACATAGAGATAGATCAGGAAGCTGATCACGTAGAGTATTATAAGGTAAATGGTTGTTTTGAAGGGTATTAAGGCTCTATATCCATGGATACAGTATTTTACAAATACTTAATCTCTTTAAATCCCATAAGGACACTATTAGTATCACAATATCCAATTTATTGATAAACTGAGATCCAGAGGAATTGAGAGACCTTGACTGAGCAAAAAGGTGGCAGATCTGGGTCTCAAACTCAGGTCTTGTGACCGTCACATCTCCAACTCCTCTAACCCCACTGTTGACTAAAATACATACTGTACCATGATACAGCTCCCATTGCTGTTATTAGGTTTAAAATTCTCTGGCATTACTTAGTTGTTTTTTTTATGGCATCCCAAACTTGAGTGTAACAATGCAAAATATTTATTTTTCCAAAAGCACCTAACATGCTTCCTTATTTAAAAAAAAAAAAAAAGTTAAAGAAAATGCTCAAATAGTTGTAATTAAATCATAGTGCTCACTAGCATCAGTCGCTATTTAGCAGATATCATGATATATGTATTTTGACAGGTAATAGAGGTATACATCCAAAGCTGGGAACATGGAGAGAAGTAATAGGCAGTTCTGGGAATTTTGAGCTGAAATTCATAAGGAGAGCTGAGGTTGGGCTCCTGGAGGAACCCTTGAAGAAGAAAGTCTAGGTCAATATGATGATATGAAGGTATCCGAGGCAGAAGTGACCCCTTTACAGTGTTTTACCATCTGGCCAGTAGCCCTTAAGCACAGAGAAGAATTTCAGGGGAGCTGAAAGACAGAGTCCCTTTGAGGATCTTATCACTTCTGCTGATCTTGTTACTTGCTCCCCCATGAGCATTCTTTGCTGTCAAATCTTTGACTTAGGAGATGTCTCTCTGGTTTTACCAGAAGAAATACCTCTCTTTTTCCTTTCATCCCCTTTCCTTCCTTCTCCTTCTTTCTAGACTGTGAATGACTGTAATCTTTAAAGTATGTCTAATTATGAAAATAATAAATACTTAGAAATCACAGAAAATACAATCAAATTAAAAAACCAAAGAGGAAAATAAAACGATCTCAAATGAATTTTAAGAAATCCCGTTTCATATTACATGGCTTTTCAAACTTTTTATCTGGGTCTAAATGTCACAGTAGAATATAATATGTTTTATCAATGTCTATGTTAACTTACTAGCATCACTTCTAACAGTTGCAGAAGACACCATTGCATGCTAAAGGCTGTATTTAAAACCAATTCTTTGTTGGTGGGCACTTGGTTTGTTGTTATGAACATCTTCATACAAATCTCTTTGTCCTTTAGTGTGATTATTTTTCATGAGTAAATTCATAGAAATGTAATATCTAGGTCAAAAGAAATACAAATTTTGAAGGCTTTTCAAACATAACTTTAAAAAAAATTTTCCATTAACAGGAACACCTTTCTATTCTCTCCAATATAATTTCTTATCAAACTTTTTAATCTTTTCATAAGAGACCAAAAAAAATTCAATCTGCATTTATTTAATTACTAGTGAAGTTGATTACTTTGCATATAAGATGGGACATATTTTTTTTGTGAATTTTCTATTCATGTTCCTGCTGTAGTAATCATATTTTTTCCTGATTAGAAATATGTTATATAATATGGATAATGTTTTGAGATATAAACTTCATTTTATTTTTCTTCTTGGATTTCTTGCCACTTCTCCACCTATACCCCTCATTCTGTCCTCTCTCCATTTAAGCAAATGTATGACTGTGCTCTATTGTCTTAGGAGAGATAGGAGGTATAGAAAACAGAAGTAGCCTATAAGAAATTCTGGTTTCCCTTACATCTCCCCCACCTCAAATCCTTAGACTCATTGAGGAGTGCTAGATTCGAGAAAAAACTGGCTGAGAGCCCAGGAGAAGTGGGAAAGAGAGAGCATTTCTCCTAGACCAAAAAGCTATTCTTCTCTCTGGGGAAATTAGCAGTATTTGGTTTGACAATCAAATGTTTATATCCGTATTTATGGGTTAGTATAACTAATTTTGGTAGCTAAATTTATGAGAAGCAGCTCTTTTATTGGTAACTCCAACAGAAACACTTTCAGAAGCGTGTTATATTGTTTACAACCACTGCCATTATTTGTTTAACTCGGCCACCATGAAGTTAATTACGGCAGGTGGTTGTTGGAAGATAGGATGATGTATGGAACGGATGCTCTCAAGACATCAAAAAAAGTCATCTAAGATCTGTTTCTATCTCTGCCACTGATTGACCTTGGATAATCATAGAACGTCTCGGAAGCATTCCTTCCTATGTGAGAGATCTATCTAACCAGTGACACCAAACATGAGGAAACCAATTCAGATATCTTGGACAGATTCCAAGTGACACTGATAAGTTTTAGATGTTGGTTGAATGCCTGCTCTACCAGGCACTCTTGTAGAGCACAGAAGCTAGAAGAAAGAAAGAAACTCCTTCTCTGCCTTCAGGGATTATAGGCATATACACAGGGAATTAAAACACAGTATAAAACTCATCATTTTATAGAATCTATATTTTATATGCTTTATATGAAATATTTAGCATAATTTCACAGCAATATTATTCAGTGCTCTAATTGAGAGGTGAACAAAGAATTGTAGAAGAGCAAGAGAACCAATTACTAATTGTTTATGGATTATATTACCTCTCTAAAACAAATGGGTTAGTACTACTATATATATATATATATATATATTTTTTTTTTTTTTTTTAAATAATTCTTGCTTGGTGATCCAACCTGCAGACAGTTTCTGTTCAGGGAACCAGCAAAGGCATCCTCAAAATCAGAAAAAGTATCTGTTCATAATTTAACATTAGATAGCACCAAGGAAAGGAAAAGAGTAACCATAAAGGGTAAAGAGAGTTTTGTTGGACTTCCTCACATTTAACCTTATAATTTGGAATCCTTTATGTTTGAGTGACTGATGGTGGAGGCACCAAAGGGCTTTACTCAGCCACACTGACTTGCAGGAGCCTTGATTTAGTGGCAGTCTGACTCTCAAAGGATTGGTTCCTCTGAGGTAGGAGACATTGCATCAGATTCCCTTGTACTTATTGGACATTTCATTCACACATTCCCTCTATAAAGCTAACAGATGTGGACAAAGAGGAAGAAACTGAACAAGCCCAGTTTGGAAACTCTTAGTAAGAGTTTTGTTGTTGAAATGAAGCCTTTTCTTGGCCTCACCTCCATATTCATACAAGTAGTTAAGAGTCGGCCTTAAAATCCATTTGGGACCCTTCATTCTATTACAATTATTGTCACTGTCTCCAGTTCTCCCCATTTTCAAATTGAGAGTCTAAGTCACTTAAGATTTTTCAAAAGTCTCCTCCTTTGTGAAGGTTTGTTTAATCCTCTATTGGCAAGGTTGAAATCTGCAAGCTTGGTGACTTATATGCATTTGAAAAATCAATTAAAAAAAAAAGGTACCTCCTGCCAGCCACGACAACTGCAGATGAGTTGAAATCCTTTCAATTTCTCTTGCTATTCAAAATGGGTCTCTAGTGTTTTTGCACTTTAGCCAAAAGCTTTTAGGCTTAGTATAAAGCCTTCGGAGTGACAAAATAAAATATATGTGCATTTTCTCATTGCATATCTTCAAGCCAGATTTCCATGTTTAAAGAAAAAATAATAAAAATGAAAGACTTCAGAGAGCCCTGGTCACGCACAAAGTAGCATTTTACTCCGTTAACATTCTTTAAGCTGAATGTATGACTGAATGCTCTCGTGCCCAAGTAATTTCTTATATTTAGCATCAGAAGAGATTTGATGGTCTATATGAGCTTGAGCACTCTTTTTAGCAAGTGTACAGACTTTAAAGAGCATGTCTAGGGAAGGCAGACATTTTTAAGATTTATGCCCATTGTATGACAGTATTAGGTTTTCATTCTTTGCAGGATGGTGCTTAACTCTGTTTTCTTAAATGCAAATGGAAGATACGCAGGCTTGAATCAAGTCTGTGCCTGTGCATCAGTGGGGGTGGGGCAGTGGGGCGGTGGGTGGCAGCAACGAGAAATAACAACCGTGCCCAAGGTCATATGGCACCAAGCACGTGTTACATATCTTATTTAATCTTTATGCTAGACTTATGGATTTTGGCATTACCATTATTTTACAGACAGGAAGACTATAGCTTTAAAATGTTACTTGCAAAGATGATGTAACAAACACATGGCTACGTGTTTAATCCCAAGTTTAGTCTACTCAGAAGCCTAGGTGTTCCAAGAGCCTCAATGCAGCTCAGAAAAAAGGAAATTCCTCTCCCTGATGTGTCCCTTATAGAATGGTCATCTGATTATTCTGCTAGCTTAATGGAAAGGGTGCCAGGTTCAGCATCAAAGGAACTTGGTCCAGGTGTGGGCCTTGATCTCACTGCTGATTAACCCCATGATCCTGGCCAACTTCTCTTCTGCTTAGTTCAGTGCTGGGCTATTAGAAGGTGAGATCTGTTGTCATGCTGACCTCAAGCATGTAGAGTGAGGTCTGCTCTTTTTTGTTAAGTTTTAACATCGGGCCTTGCCTACTCAAAGGTCCTTCAGGATCCAGCTGGCTTTGTCTTCTCTGGGAAAAGGATTTGAAAACTGTAAAGTACTTTTTTGCTGTAAGGATGGTTTTTAAAAAACTGATAGCTTCATATTTTTTCCTCTGCTTTAAGGCACAGAAGACATTTAAGTTAAACTGTCAAATGGGAGTGGCAAACCTAGTGAGCCACCAATAAAATCAACAATTAAGCATAATCTATTGCTAGATTAGTTTTCTGGTCATCTGCTTCGGGCTCAAGAGAATTATTAGGGGATGGCATGGGTTTTTGTTGCTTCTTTAGTATTTCTGTATTAAGAATACTCATGACTAAGTTTTAGAAATAAAATTTGGAATTAAAAACTGTCATTATATAAATAAATATCAATACTTATTTTTGGATGATATATTTCAGAGAAGCCTACTATTTATCCCTTTCCTTCTCTCTTTCTCTCTCTGGTAAGTAGTGGGTTGTGTGTGTGTGTGTATGTGAGTGAGAGAGAGAGAGAGAGAGAGAGAATATTTAACAGGGGTCTTTTGATTATACACAGCTTTATATTCTGCTAATTTCACTTCATTGAATTTTTCATTATTGAATTTTTCATATTGAATTTTTCCATGCTGTGATTCTTTTGTCTTTCATAGCTACATAACAGTCCCCTAATTATGGACGTTAGATTATTTCCTATCTTTTACAACTCTAAATGATACTTAGTGAATATTTAATGTTTATGATGGCCAAAAATTGTGATGAGTTTCTTAGGACAGATTTCTTGGAGTAGGTCAAAGGATAGTTTTCAAACACTCTCAATGCATAAGGCTTAGGTTCACTCTAGAAAATTTATACTAATTGATATTCACACTAACAGGGATGCCTGGGTGGCTCTGTCCGGTAGGCGGCTGCCTTTGGCTCTGGTCATAATTCCAGGGTCCTGGGATCAAGTTCTGTCTCGGGGTGGTGGAGGGGTGGTAGTACTTGCTCAGCAGGGAGCCTGCTTCTCCCTCTGCCTGCCACTCCCCCTGCTTGTGCTCTTTCTCTCTCTCTCTGGGACAAGTAAATAAATAAAATCTTTAAAAATATATATATTTGTACCAACAATCTCTGAAAGTAGTTTCACCTTATCCTTGTTTACACTGAATATTTTTGCAAGCCCAATCTTTGTCATAGATCAAAATTACGTACACCTAGACATTACATAGAATCATATAGACATAAAATTACATTTCAACAAATATAACCAGAACAAACAACATAGGATAACTAAATAATTACAAAAACTGCCCATAGTTCCCTGAAAGTATGCATAGAGTGATTAATACAGCTAATCACTACTACATTGCCAACTTTTTGTCATTCCCCTATGAGAACAACTAAACAAAAAGTTGTCAATGAAGTCATGATTTCCCACAATAAATGCTATACAAATACTGTCTACATTGAGTATTATCATTGTGGTAAATTAGAGCTGAACGGGTGAATAATGTGTTGCTGGGTGTTAGGTTTGATTTGTAATTCTTTGATTACTAGTAATAGGAGCATTTTAAATATACTTAGTGGCCCTTTCTTCTTGAAAGATAGCATTATGCAGTGGTCGAGAGGGTCATCTTTGGAGTCAGCCAGACAGGTTTGAATTCCGGTCTGGATACTTAATAGGTTTTTAACCTACAGCAAGTTATTTAAACTTTCAGTCCTTCATTTTTCTCACATAAAAAATGAGGGTGATGTTAATAGTGTGTACTTCACATAATTAAGTCACGTAAGTACGTGGCATATCAACCCAAGTGTGTATAAGAATGTTTGGGGTACATAACATGTATAAGAATAGTATAGTAACTTTAACAAATGGTAACTTGATTTTGCAGTGTTCTTTTCTCTTACTGATAAGTAAACAACAACAACAATGAAAAACACTAATAAGAACATTAGCTTTATAGGTTGTGGTTTCCCTTCTTATGGGGAGTGGACAGTAAAAGTGTGAGGTCAGAAAAAGTATGAGACTCAGAAATGGCACAGGAACACACAAGTTGTCTTCTTTCTCTTTCTGCCATGTCCAGCTTGGATACCACCTTTTATCACTGGTATGTTAACTAGGAATGGAAAGAGTCTGGGACAGCACAGGTAATCAAGTCTGTGTATGGGATGAGTCCAGCTGTCCTTAAACACATCCAGGGTATCTCAGGGCACCCATAGTATCTGTGTGCTCTTCTGACAGACCTCACCTTTTGTGTAGACGAAGGATGAGACTCGTGCACAGTTTACTAAGGTGATAGGGTTAATGCAAGTCAGACTGCAAGACTTAATGGTATTGGCTTGTCAGTCCACTGCTGAGATTGGGATCTAATATGTCATCATGCTGGGAAATTCCCTTATGGAGTGGTTGCTAGGCAACCAGACTGAGATTTGGTAGAAATAGTAGGCAATTCTTCGAAGCATGATCCCACTTGACCATTTTCACTAACATATTTACAGTTCATTACAGTTCTCTTCCATTTGGTTTTCTGGCAGTCTAAAGCCAATGTTCTCCAACTAAAAATACTTTCAAGTCTAATGAGATTTCCATTTCTCACTTTTGTTCATTTTTATCAACAAATCTACTAACGGGTTGCCAAGACATGTTTTCTTTCTTTCACTGAGGCTATAACCATAACTTTACTTAAATTCCAAACTAGAATTAAAGCCTCATGAAGATCTAGACCTGCTAGCCCCGTGGATGGCTGTAAATGCCCCCGAAGCATTCATTTCTAAGCTTCATATAAGTTTTGTTCTGATGTCGATAGAGGCAGTGTTAGGATGAACTAGAAAATCAGTTATCCTTTGATTAATTACACGCAAGTCACCTCCTTCATTCATTCATTCATCATTCCACAGATTTTTTTAAAGACTTAATCTGTTTATTAGAGAACACACTGGAGGTGGGGGCAGGAGCAGAAGGAGAAGCAGAAGCAGATTCCCCACTGAGCAGGGAGCTCCACACAGGGCTGGATCCCAGAACCATGACCTGAGCCAAAGGTAGATGATTAACCTAGTGAGCCACCTGGCTACTCTCTCCAGTTCTTTTCTTTTCTTTTCTTTTTAAGATTTTATTTGTTTATTTGAGAGACAGAGAGAATGAGAGAGAGCGAGCAAGAGAGGAGAGAGGTCAGCTGGAGACTGCCAAGCAGGGAGCCCGATGTGGGACTCGATCCTGAGACTCCAGGATCATGACCGGAGGTGAAGGCAGTTGCTTAACCAACTGAGCCACCCGGGTGCCCCTCTCAGTTATTTTCTAAGTGTCTACTATGGGTCTAGTACTGTGCTAGGCTCTGAGAATTCAACTGTGAGTAGGACAGAGCCTCTGTCTTCAATTTGCTGATTGTCAAGTGGAAGAGACAATCAGCAAAGATTAAGAGATAAGGAGAGCAACTGTTACCATGCAAAGGGACAAGTGCAATGTGAACCCAAAAAGGGGGGATGGTTAACCATGATGCAAGAGGTCAGGGAGGAGTCAGAGTCAGGATATGAAACAGGAAGGGCGTGTTAACAAAGGGATTAGAGAGTGGGAAAAGATTCCAGGCAAAGGGAACACGTACAAAAACTGAAAGAAAATTCATAGCAGGGATGGAAATGGGCAAGCTATTGAGTATGGCTAGAGAATGATCGGAGGTTGAAGGGTGCCTGGGTGGTTCAGTCCGTCAAGCATCTGCCTTCAGCTCAGGTCATGATACCAGGGTCTTGGGATCGAGCCCTGCACGTATCAAGCTCCCTGCTCAGTGAGGAGAGTGCTTTCCCCTCTTCCCTGCCCCCACTCATGTTCTCTCTCACGCTCTCTCAAATAAATAAATAAATAAAATCTTTAAAAAAAAATGATGGAAGGTGGGAAAATTCAGATGGATGATGTTTGTATTTGGAGGGGAGGTAGTAAGTCTGTTCACTAAGGTTTTGTCTCATGACTTTTGTCCTCCATCCCAGACCAAACAGAATGTTTTATGCCCCTTGGTTACTGACCTAAAATATTAGGAAATATATCCCATAGATAATAGGGTACCATCATCATATCCAACTTTTCCATATACATATTTCTTGTATTCAAGATGGTAACTTTCTCCTCAGGTTCAAGCATGGGTTCTCCACATTACATTTACAACAAACATAAGTAAATACTTTCAATTAATTATCTCCTAGCAGCTTCTTTCCAATTGTGCACTGAAGGCATTGGATATACCCAAGGTCTTGACTGTTTTCCCTTATAGGATGCAATCCTATTTGTAGGCAAAGCACCACAGGTGGTTTTTAATGAAAGTAATTGCCCACAAAATATATTATTGATGTTACCAGAAATAAATGGCTGCCCTTCAGATCATCAATCTGTACTCTAAAAGCAGGCCGAAACCAATCAGTTCTGTTAGCAATTCTCAATTTCCTGACCTGGGAGAAAATATTTGTATCCAAATGAGCACTGCACTTTTGAATGGGAATATTACTGCAGGATTGAGAAAACAACGCTTATGCCAATTCCCTCTGCTTACGCTGTGGTCACCCAGACCAGCTCCGCTCATTTAGGTATAAGCACGCAGGAGAAGCTTGCTTTCTCTCCATGTGTATCTTTCCTAGTCTTCCAATCAGCAAGTTCAAGAGAGTTGTCTAAAAACCCATGTTTTGGAGCAGCGTATTAGCTGGAACAGTGATTTCTCCTTCATTTATCCCCAAAGCCACCTTCAATACCCTTGAGTTAAAGAGCAGAAGTCAGTTCACAGAGGAGGAAAGCAGATGCTATTACATGACTCACTCAGGATAGCACAAAAAATTAGGGCTGGTGCTGCAATAGGGCAAAATCAACAGAAATGCTGACTGAATAGCAGTTGTATTCGACCAGAAGCTGGTACTTTGTACCCTGGTTTGCTTTCTGCAGATACTTCCAGAACATGGACAGTTTTCCTTTGATTGGAGAATTCTGTTGACTCAAAGGATAAAATTCTTGTAATAATAGTGGCAAATATCATCATTTGCTTTGTACTAGGCTCTGTGCTTGGTTCTTTGCATGTACCATATCATTTAATTCCCACCATTTACTGTTTATGAACTAGATATCATTATCTTTCTTTTACAAATGAATTGATTGCCACCGAGAGTAGTTGAGTAACTTTGCTAGAGTCACACAGCTAATAAGTGCAGAGATATGCCCATGTTTTTCATAGCTTTATCCCTAGTGTTAGAATAAGGGCCTATTTAGCCAGAGGGATTCCATCTTAGATTGATTTTGTTGTTTATGCCGTTAAACTTAAACTGACCCTGCCCCCCCTCAGGGACTTACTTAAAAGCAAGCCCGGGAAACCAGTCCCAGGTAACAAAGCCCAAATGCAAAGGTGGGTCAGGCCAGGTGGAGGTATCTAATCGCTGGGGGTACATACTGTCTCCCTAGCTACCGAGGAGTGTGGGTCCTGCCTTTTGGGTGCCAATTCTGATCAAGGTGATAGGCTAGTTCAAATATCTACTAGGGTAAATTGCAATTCAATTGGCCTCCCGTGTGTGACCTAGCATGACTGTGCAGCTTTCTCTGTGTGTTAAAATTTCATTGGCCTCCTGTGCGTGGCCAGGCCCAACCACATGGCCTTTGCACTTAAGAGCTAGTCTGTAAGGCAAAGAGGGATCGCCCTCTCTGTAAGAGGCACGGCCCCAGCCGGTCAGTTTGGTTCTTGATGCTTGGTGCAGAATAAAGCTTTGCTTGACCTTTGCTTTGTATCAGTCTCGCTCCTTTAATCACGGACCCATTAGTGGGGACCTTTCAGTTAGCACATAGTAAATATTGCTTGCATATATTTCAAGAAATAGTTGTGTGCTATGGAAATTGGAGATAGTTTTGCTACAGTGAGAAGGTTTATGTCCTCCCCTTAGTCTCATCCTGCAGTTTGTGCAGAACCCATCAGTCCGATCTTTTCTACAGGGATGCTTGGCCCACTATTCTTCTTCCCAATCTGCTCATCTCCTTTATCTTTCTGATGCCTGTTCTGGTCCCTCTGCCTACCCTTGGGCAGCTGATGTTATGTCTGTATCTTCCTTTATTCGACTCACTGTCCTTTTGTTTTTCTGCCCTGTTGCTCCCCCTGCCAGATCTCTATTTTGCTGCTTTCTTTTACCCAAGGTCTTTTGTCTTACTCTTTTCACCTATTGGAACATGGACTTTGGAGGCAGAAGGTCCTGGATTCAAATCCCAATCTAGTTGTATGCTAGTGGTATCACTTGGTATTTAATCTCTCTTTAACTTGCCTCAACATCTACAACGTAATTCTCAAGTACACAATCCACAAGGCCCTGGGGGGAAACAAATGAATGTGTGGCACGTATATTGATGGTTACTGATGAACTATTTTTAGCATGTATGGGTTTTTTTTTTTTTTAATGCCAGTTAATATGATGAGTCATGTTTCACTGCAGATATTCTGTAATTGGCCTACCAAATGCTCTACCAGACCCCACTTTGTTATACAGCATGTGGCATATATGCGCCTTATTATCTTTTAAAATCCAAACGATTCTGAATTCTGGAGCACATATGGCTATCGGGATTTTGAATGAGGGATTGCCTATCTGTAATACTTTTTTGTTAGGGTTGTGAGGATTAGAAATAAACTCTATAAGCTTGTTTAACACATCGGCAGACAGTAGGCACTTAATGCCAAAAACTCTTTTTAAATTTAGATTTCTTGGTTTTTCCTCTTATGTTGAACACAAAAAGTACTATGCATGTACAATAAAGCAGAGCAAGATAAAAAAAAAAAAAAAAACCTTGAATTGCAGCTTTAAAAAAATCCTCCTACAAATTATTTGTGTACACTCATGACCATTGTTATGCTGTCTTTAGCAGTTTACTAAGTTACTAGCTTCATTAATGTCCACCCAACACCTAAAAATTGGTTCCAGGCTTGATATGATACCTGCCTAGCTTTTCAGAAACAGTTTGGTCACAGAGAAGACATTGATGGGGAAGCAATGTGTTTAATTAGACTTGAATTCTCTGCCCTGGGAAATCGCTTTATAGAAGCCGGGCTTGCTTTAAACATAACTCAGTATTTTGAAGTAGAAAGTTAAGTGCTACAGCTCATCTGGAAGAAATTACACATAATGGCATCAGTAATAGGAAATATGGTGTCCTCCGGTGGGTGATAAAATGGGATAAATGCAAGACCGTGCTGCCTCGTGGAATAATTGCAGTGACTATGCATTATGTATTGTGAAGTTATAATAGAAGAAAAAGGAAACTTTATTGTCGGTGTTCAAGGAGCAAAAGAGGAAAGGAAATGCAGCATAAAATACCACAGCTGCTCTGACCAAATGTGCTTAAAAATGGCCCGCATTTCTTTCTGGAAAAACAACAGGAACTATCCTCAGAGAAGCAAACTTGTTCTACTCCCCAACTATAATTGCAGTAACAGCCCCCGTCAGTGTTTCTGGGTATTATCTTCCCAGTTGGTCCTAAATCTCAGATGGGAGGCTGTCTCCTGACCTTAAAACACCTGGGAAACCTACCAGCAAATGCTGCTTTGGCAGCCAGCATTGCGCTAGACACTAGGAGGAAGGCATTTGCAGAAGACGAAACCTCATCAGCAGGACAATTTCCACCTCTGATGAAAAGCCACACTCAGCTTCTAGCCAGGCAGTGTTTTCCTCTGAGGAAACCTACAGTCGGTCTATGTGCCAGCCTTCCAGGAGTCCCTCGCTTCCGGTGACTACAGGAGGGCTGCTGCTGGAAACACCCTCATCCTCAACATACTTGTTGCTTGAAAGAGGCGGTTCAAGCCCAGACCTCCACTCTGTCATGCCTGGAGGGAGAATATAGGAGAGCTTCCTACATTTAATCAAAAGCAGCAAATCCAAGATTATACTCACTGTTACTGCCTTCTTGTTCCAGGCACAGCAGCAACATTTCCATCGAATGTTTATGTTTGCCTTCCAAACGAGATTACCTAAAACAGTTCATGAAACTCCTGACTAGAAGGATGGAGTTAGATAACAAAGTTAGAAATAGCAAAGACGCCAAATTCTACTTCACCTGAGGTAAACTAGACAGAAACGGTCCATAAATGGAGTAGCTTGTCAATAGACTCCACCTCTGTGTCCTCACATGGTGGGGAGGAAGAGGAGAGGGAGAGAGTGAAGACTATTCTCACTCGAGGCTGACCGTGCTTGTATTTTGATCTTGGTCTTCCAGCAGTCAGAATTATGAGAAAATAAATCTCTCTCAGTGAAGCCACCCAATCTATGGTGTTCCGTTACAGCAGCCTGAGCAGAGGAAGGCAAGATTGAAATTGGGATAAATCTGAAATCGAGTCAGTACACATGGACACTAAGACCAGCCCTACTGCATTGGGTTATTTAAAAATTTTAGGTGAATTTTTGAATAGCAGAACAAATATGGGTAATCAATTTTTTGTAGACAAAGAAACAGTAATCCTATGTTAAATCAAACCAACTGTGTTGCTCTTTTAGAGATCTGGTCATTGATGTCTATTCCTTTGGAAGATGCCACAGATAATGGCATCTGAAAACAGGAATATTGGTAGTGTTTTGTAGATACACTTCAAGATTCACTAAAGAGAAATTAAATCACACAATCACAGAATTAGAGCCTTTGTGTTTGTCTATCATAGTGGCTTTCAACCTACACTTGAAGTTCAGATCTGGGGGAAAGAGATGTGGGCATTTTGGTTGACCCAAGGTCAGTTTTCTCTCATTCATGTTTTAACCAGAATGTTAGTGGATTAATTTGCTTTACATGTTGGGATTCTACAAGACTTTATTTGAAGAAAGTATTCTCAAACTCTTTGATCTACATCAGCCTTTCATCTTGCTAATAAGGCTTACCTCTAGACAAGAGTTACAAAGTTCCTTTCAGCTTCCCTGAAGAAATAAACCTTCTGGTTGGCTTTAGCATCAAGACAATGCTAAGGCCTTCCTTCCAACTCTCTTCCCCTCCCCCCTCATCAAGAGCTCATCGTCTTGTAAGTGACATTAACTCAAGGAGAACCTCCTCCACTCCCAACCTATACAAGACATAGAGCCTAAAACAAAAAGGTCTGCAAAGGACAACCTGTAGGCCAAATAGGCCAAATCTGGCCCCCCATATATATTGTGTAAGAACACAGTCATTCCTATGTGTTTATTGTCTATACTCTCATGCTATAACATTAGAACTGAATAGCTACAATAGAGATTATAAGAACTACAAATCCTAAATATTTACTATCTGGCCCTTTACAGGAAGTTTGCCAACCCCTGGGCCGAACTATCTTGAAGCTGTCTAGCCTACTGCTTACTTAACATCAAAAGCTACAGCTTGGATAATGTTTGACTCTGGTATTTTTCCTTTTTGCTTTTCCAAGTCCTTGGTTACTTGATCTTGTCCTATACGTTTCACTAATAGAAAAAGCCACCCTACATCGAGGCAATGCTGAGAATCTTTCAGAAAACACTGACAACATCTTAAAGTTATTTATTTTTTTGCTATGTCTTATTTCTTCGATTTATAGCCACCCACTGAATATCTTAAGAATTAGTCTCCAAGTGTTATTGTAGTCTTTATTTTCTGGGATATATTCAGTTTGACACACAGTCTAAAAGGAAATTTTGACATAATGATTTTATATAAGTTTTAATCTGTTGTAAATTAGGATGATTTGTACCAGGCTTTTGCCTAGATCTTGCTATACTTTGCAGGAAAATAGTCAAATTTATTTCCTTTGAGCCTATACCAGCAAGCTTAGGGGTGCAGTATCGCCAATAAGGAGAGAGGGACAGAGACATTGAGAGGTAGGATGATGAGGTGGAATGGACAAAGGCTTTAGAATCAAACAGAGAGATTATAATTCCTGCCCCAGCACTCAGTAGGTGTGTGTTTTGGGGCAAAGGACTTAGCCCCCTGAAGCCTCAGTGTTCATTGAGAAAATAAGAAGTACCGTTTCTACTACTGTAAGGATTAAATGTGGCCACGTAGGTGAAGCTCTTCCCAATGTTTGGCACCGAGATGTTTTCAACATTTTAACTACCTTCTGTTCTTCACTTTCTCCCCTTCTACCAGGCCTGTTTCATTACTAACATTTTAGAATATAGAAATACATTATTACTTGAGATTGTAAATATTATGTGAAATAGTTGTTGGTGAAAGAGCAGGTTTATCTAGCTCAGGGTAATAGAGTGACCATCACCAAAGCCCTTTCCTTAACCTTGACAAAGCTTGGAGTCTTCAGCTCTGCCTCTAGGTGAATCAAGTCCTGAAGTCCAGGTGGGCCAACACTATGGTATATGTCCCATTCCATGAACATGTCATGTGGGGCTATATTTCACATGTGTAGATTGGGCTGGAGAATTGAGACAGTGTATGTATTCTTGCAAGGTACTAAAATATGTGGCTTATTGCCTTATTATTTCAGGTGAATGTGTTTTTAGTAAAAATGTCCCAGAATAATTATTTTTCATTCTCACTGAGGCATACACATTTAATTGATTGGATAATTTGTAATTAGAAATAATACGAGCTTCTATTTATGGCTTCCTTAGGAATCACATGGGTTTTATAACTTCATTATCTTCATCAGCATTACCACTTCTTTTTTTTTTTTTCCTCTGTAAAGAAATTTGTCATTTGCCATTCCTGGGAGGAGTGCAGTAGAGAGGGGAGTGAGGAAACAAATACACTGTCTACTGGCACTGGCTCAATTCTGATAGCAAATTTTCTCTATTGCTATTCTAATGCAAGCTTTGTGCTTCTGCAGTGATTCGCTAGAATCTAAACAATTTAGCTGTACTTTAGTGACTTGGGTTTTAGAAGTAGTAAAAGAATATTTTGTTTAGAAACTACAAAACAGCCAGTATCCATTTAAATTAAATAAATATGGTTTGCATGCTCTATGAGTTACATTTGCCATAAGAAATGACAGTAGTAAGATGCTTTATTTATCCAAACACAATAAAGCCAAAAGCTGAATGGGCTTTAATCTTTAACAATTTAATAAAATTAAGGATAGACGCGGCAACTTTCCTGAAATTATTTACCTGATTTACTTTGTAATTACCTCAATGTCTTCCACATGTCCTAAATTAAATGTTTTTTGGCACATTTTTAGTACACACTCCATTTGAAGTTGGTTTTGGTAGAAAAATCACATTCAGTTGTGTGTGGACCACCAGAGGTCTTGGGTGACAGGGGGGGACGCCTGCAGCCAATTTTGCTGGCCTTTTGTAGCAGATACAATAACACCACTGTGGATCTGTTCTTCTAATGGACTGGCTCAGCAGCCCTGGGGGTGAACGGCTGGACAGTAGAACTCTAGAGAGAGCCAGTCAGCATGGCATGGGTAGAGCGGAATTGACAGTGGCCTTGTATCTAGGAGACACTTGAGACCTACCTTCCTCCACAGAAGACTGTTAGTTGTGCAGTGTATTTGTTATCTGGGACTCAGCTGTATCCCAGAATGTCAGCCAGTGCCTGGAAACCGAGATGAATGGATACTGGCTTCAGATTCGTTATAGCAGGTGGCCGAACTACTGGCTCTTGGTAATTAATTTGGACTTTCCACCCCTGCCTTGTCTTCTGCCTTAGCAATTGAAGTAGGTCTTGAATGCTATCTGATGCCACAATTAGTTTTGTCTTATGTCTTGTGTCCATTAAACTGTGCTGTGCCTCACTTTTCAAAATCCATTACTTATTTTATGGCAGGGTTTCTCTGATTGAATTTGGGAACAAGACCATGATATTTCAAGGAGACACAGGGATCAGAGCTAGCTGTTTGCAGCCACATTATGGCTTCTCTCTCCGTGAGTGTTTGAGGTCTAGAAGAGTAGGTGGGTTTGTTGGGTAGGTTGGCACCTTGGCTAGGTAACTGGGTACAGTCCTAAGCAGCCACAGATCATGTATGTGTAGCTGAATAGTAATGGCTGAGACAGAGTTCTATGGAGTCCCCTGGTCGGTGGTGAGATAGTCTGGAACTGGATAACAATTATTTAGGATGCTAGCTAGTATATAACGAAAAAGCTCCCAAACTACAGTGCCTTAAGGCAACATAAAGTTGATTTTGCACTCATTTAACAGCCCAGTGTCTGTGTCTCACAGGTGGCCTTCCATGTAATTACTCAGGGACCAGGCTAATTCTGTCCTCTGTTTTGACTTGCCCTTTTCTTTCAGCCAGCACATGGGGAAAGAGAATTATCCCATCCTGGTGGTGACACACACCAGTTCCCCTCACATTCCACTGGAAAGAGCTACTTAGAGGTTTCTGCAGGGAGCTGGGAAATACTAACGGGCTAGACCATATTCTTCTAGCCAAGGCTCAACATGCAGAGGGAGAGCTTGAATCTTTGATTGTTAGTTAGCCATCCATGCCACAATAACAGATTGAGTAAGGTTGAATCCAAAAGGGAAACAAGATGGAGGAGAGACACCCAAGGAGGAAACAGGGGAGTCTGAAGGAATTTCCCGGGTCAGAGTTTAGGTAACTGCAACAAGGTTTATTCAATGTCTGAAATTTCTTAAAGTGTTCTATGAACCATTAAAGGAGTAAATGAGTATCAAACAGAATTCAAAAAAAGATTCTTTCCTTTCTTTCATTTATCTTGGCCTCTTTAGAACTCACCTGGGAGTTAAAGCTTTTTCAGTCTTCTCTTCCGCATCACAGGGACCAGAGCTAGCTGTTTGCAGCCACATCATCAAGTTAATGTGTACATACACATTAACTTGTTTTTTTTAAATTTCAAGCTTTTATTTAAACTCTAGTTAGTTAATATATAGTTTACTATTACAGTTTCAAGGGTAGAATTGAGTGGCTCATCGCTTGAATACAATAGCCAGTGCTCATACAACAACTGCCCTCCTTAATGTCCATCACCCAGGTTAGCCCATTCCCCACCCATCTCCCTTTCAGCAGCCCTGTTTGTTCCCCATTATTAACAGTCCCTTGTGGTTTGCCTCCCTCTCTTTTTAACTTATTTTATTTTTCCTTCCATTTCCCCATGTTCATCTGTTTCATTTCTTAAATTCCACAAATGAGTGAAATCATATGGTATTTGTCTTTCTTTAACTTATTTCACTTAGCATAATGCACACTAGTTCCATCCATGTCATTGTAAATAACAAGGTTTCATTCTTTTTAATGGCTGAGTTATATTCTATCACACACACACACACACACACACACACACACACACACATGTCTTCTTTACCCATTCATCAGTCGATGGACATTTGGGCTCTTTCTACAATTTGGCTCTTGTGGATGGTACTATTAAACACACTGAGGTGTGGGGTACCTGGGTGGCTCAGTGGGTTAAGCCTCTGCCTTCGAATCAGGTCATGAACTCGGGGTCCTGGGATCAAGCCCTTGCATTGGGCTCTCTGTTCAGCAGGGAGCCTGCTTCCCCCACTCTCTCTCTGCCTGCTTCTCTGCCTACTTGTGATCTCTGTCTGTCACATAAATAAATAAAATCTTAAAAAAAAAAAACCAACACTGGGGTGCATATGCCCCTTCGAATCACTATGTTTCTATCCTTTGGTTAATTACCTAGCAGTGCAATTGTTGGGTTGTCAGATAGTTATATTTTTAACTTTTAGAGGAACCTCCATATTGTTTTCCAGAGTGGCTGCTCCAGTGTGCTTTCCCACCAACAGTGTAAGAGGGCTCCCCTTTCTCCACATCCTCCCCAACATCTGTTGTTTTGAGAGTTGTTAATTTTAGCCCTTCTGTCAAGTGTGAGGTAGTATCTCATGGTTTTGATTTGTATTTTCCTGATGATGAGTGATGTTGAGCACTTTTTTATGTTTCTATTAGCTATTTGTATGCTTTCTTTGGAGGAATGTCTGTTCATGTCTTCTGTTCATTTCTTGACTGGATTTTTAATTGTTGTGTTGAGTTTGATAAGCTTTATATAGAGTTTGAATACTAGCCTTTTATCGGATGTGTCATTTGCAAATGTCTTCTCCCCATTTGCATTAATTTCTAAGAGAATTCCAGTTCAGAGAAGCTGATTGACTTCAGCTCTCCTTCCCAAATTGTTACCATAATTGTATGTCGGCTGTGTACCAGCCCTTTATTGACATTGTCCTACTGTCCTCCCAATGACTTAATGAGGTACATATTTTAGCTCTAATATTGTTATTCAAATATGCTTTAAAGATCTTGTACAGCAATTAAATGGTCTTAGACTTTGCTAATAAACCCAAACTTAAGACATTATGAGGGAGTCAAGAAGATTCAGATGGGTAGAATCAATAGTGGTAATAATCTTAGTGAAACATGGTAAACAGAGCAGGAAAAAAGGCATACTAAACAAAAGTAATAGACTAAACATAAAAATTGTTTATTTGTTGTTTCTGTTTCCTTAACTATTGTCATAGCCATCCAACCCAGTTCAGCAGAGAAAATATATGATGCCTTTCTCTCTTGAGGTCTCTTTTATTGCTAAACCATTATTGTGGCAGTGAAGAGAGTTGGCAAAGCATTAAAAAAGTCACCACAGGCCCACACTATGCTATGACCCAAGTGGTTTTCACAGTTATTCCCTTAATGTCTATGTCCATATGCCTGCAAGTGAATGAGCCATCTTGACACGTTTTGATAAAATAACATTTCTAGTTTTGTTTCCCTTTGTAGAAATGCTAAAACATTCACAACAAAGTGTGAAATTTTAAAATGTAAAATACAAATACATATATTTACTAATTTGGGGGAGGGGAGGCTAAACTGTTGAGTTTATTTATGAAAGGTAGAATCCTAAGTAAATTTATTTTTCTTATACTTGTCTAGGTTTTATAATCTTTTAAAATGTTTATTTATTACATTTTTAAGTAAAAAACTATAAATATTATCCACAGGAGGAAATCTCATTGCAGACCTAGTATTCCTTTTTTTTTTTTTTAAGATTTTATTTATTTATTTGACAGAGATCACAAGTAGGCAGAGAGGCAGGCAGAGAGAAAGAGAAAGGGAAGCAGGCTCCCTGCTGAGCAGAGAGCCTGATGTGGGGCTTGATCCCAGGACCCTGAGACCATGACCTGAGCCAAAGGCAGAGGCTTAACCAACTGAGCCACCCAGGTGCCCCCACCTTTTATTTTTTTTAATTCTGAAGGAAATCACTCTTTTCTAAAATTAGGTAGTTCATTTCATATTTTAAGAAATGTGTGCACTGAAATCAATAGCTTCAAGGTGTGCCTGGGTGGCTCAGTCAGTTGAGTATCTGACTCTTGTTTTCAGCTCAGATCATGATCTCAGGATTGTGAAATCAAGCCCCACATCAGGCTCCACACTGGGCATGGAGCCTGCTTAAGAGTCTTTCTCTCTCCCTCTCCTTCTGCCCCATTCATGAGTACACTCTCTCTCAAAAACAAAAACAAAACGAAACAAAAACACAAAAAACACAATAGCTCAAGAAAGAATTTCCTTTTAGATTTTGATCATTTCCAAAATTCAAGTTTTCATGCCTTCAGTTGAAATTATTTAACAGTAATTTGTAGAGTATGGTCCATGTTGTATGTCCAATCTGATAAATTGATAGAGAGGTAGGCCATCCCTAAGGTAACCCCCAGTGATCCCCGCCTCCTGGATTTCATGTTTAGTGTAATCCCCTCTCACTGCATGCAAACAAGACCCAGTGACTCACTTATAATCAATAAAATACAGCAATAGTGATAGAATGTCACTTCTGAGACTAGGTCACAATGAGTCTGTGGTTTTCTCTCTCTTCTTCTCCCTTCCGTTTTGTTTACTAGCTCTATGAGATGTTGAGACCCATGTCATGAGTTCTCCTATGAGGAGGACCATGTGACAAAGACCTCAGGCCAACAGTCAAAAAGACCAAAGGTGGTGTGCTAAATAATGAGTATAGCTTAGAAACAAATCTTAACTCAGTTGAACTTTGATCTTGAACCAGAGGAACCCAGCTAAGACAAACCTGTATTCCTGACCCTTAGAAACTGTGAGATAATAAATATTTATTGACTTAGGTCACAACATTTTATGGTAATTTAAACGCAACAATAGATAATTAACATAAATTAATACTGACTATGTGAAGCCAGATTCTGCAAAGAGGTTTGAGACTTTGTCAACTCATTAGGGAAGTGTAGTCTGTCAATTTGCCATGGATATGGGGTGGGAGGAATGGTGATGTCTGTGCTATTCTTTTACATGATGAATGGAACAGTAGTCAACAGAATGGACTTATTTCAGGGTTTGGAGAAATGCCCTGGTGTTAATAGGACCTATGCCACTACCAATAATTAATATCATAACATAGTCCTTGGTCAGATTGGTTTGTGTAGGTCTTGATTTATATCTTTCTCTTAAGGAATATGGATTATATGAGTCAAGGAGACAATCAGAATCTGGATAAGGTTTGGGGCAGCCCAGACCTGCCCAGGGGTACTGGTGTTTCCTTGAGTAAGCCCCAGAACAGAGATCTAGACAGTTAAAGAGAGTGGAGAGAGAAAGATAATTTTCTTATACTGCACAGTTTTCCTGATGCCAGTCCCAACTTGTGGCAGACTTAAAAACTTATGAGTGTAAGCAAAGCAGCCCAGAAAAGACATCCATGCAGCTCTTACATGTGTTAGAAGGATGACTGGCTCTGAGGAATTGTTGTTTTCCAAATATTGATACCAAAGTATCCTTGGAAGACCTACAAACTCAATGCTTATCAACCCAGGTCCTGGAGCACTGTTGAAATGAGACTATGCTGCCGTATCACAGCAGGGTTCCAACAGGTCTCTGATGGACATTGGCCTGGGATCCAAAACAGTGAGAATTTTTTTATTAATTATTTTTATTAACATATAATGTATTATTTGCCCTCAGGGTACAGGTCTGTGAATCGTCAGGTTTACATGCTTCATAGAACTCACCATAGCACATACCCTCCCCAATGTCCATAACCCAACCACCCTTTCCCTTCCCTCCTCCCCCCGGCAACCCTCAGTTTGTTTTGTGAGATTAAGAGTCTCTTATGGTTTGTCTCCCTCCCAATCCCATCTTGCTTGGTTTTTTCTTTCCCTACCCCCCATACCCTCCACACTGCCTCTCAAATTCCTCATATCAGGGAGATCATATGATAATTGTATCTCTCTGATTGACTTATTTCAAGAGTGAGAACTTTTAACAAAACTATATTGAAAGAAACTGCTTGTTTAAGAGGCCCATTTCATAGACATTTCAAAGTTCAGGTGTGTTTCTTGTCATGGGTGGGAATATAGTTGGCACAACCAAATGCCATCTCTTTGAAAGTCTGAAAGGAAGTTTTTTGTAATTTCCTAAGAATTGAAATAAAAATGAGCTTTCTGCGAGATGAGGAAATACTTACAGATGAAGCATGAACAATGTTAAGAAAATGTTTATGAAGTTAAGGTATGCTTAACTTATTTTTTAATGTCTGATTTGAAGACTGTACTAGAATTTAAATGAGCTTAACAAGATATTTAGAGTATTTTTGTGGGCATTAAGTAGAGAGAAATAAATGTGTGTGCATGCACGTGTTTATTTAACTCATATGGATTATACTTGCCCCTTATTAAGTTATTCATGGATCCTGAAGAATCAACTGTAATAAAAGCTTGTATACTCTCATACTTTAAAAAATTCAGAAAATAGGAAAATGCGTGAGAAGTTTGAGGTTTCTGTAGTATTTATGTTCTGCTTTCTTCTTAAACTATGCTCAAAATAAATATGAATATTGCCAAGTACCCCCACATGAGATTTTTCCTCATGACTGGAACATTCCTTTATTTCTCTTTATTAAAATACTCTAACTTATTCAACATCAGAAACCTTTCCCCATAAGGGAAATATTCTTTTTATTTCATTTTCTCTTGCCCCTTTGGAAGTCCCTGGAAGGCTTTTTGTCATACAAATCCATCGAGAGACACATACACATCGTCACAGAAGCTGAGGGGGAAAACAAAAGGAGAGAACAGTCTTATTTACAGAAGTTGAGAAGAGAAATACTAATAATTTCCTTAGCTTAGTCCAGGCAAGTACAATGGAGACAGTGAAAAGGAGCTAGTGTGTCAGTGACTATTTAACACTTGTGGAAAAAATGAGGCCACCTTGAGTCTGAATCTGGATTTCTGGCTTGGTGCTGACATATTAATACATCCCTTAGGAAGCTAACGGTTTTCTTTATTTTACTGATAGAGGAGAAGTAAAAAATGCCTTTCCCAACAGTTTCAAAGCACGCTTGATTGTTTTAAGCCCAAGAATAGCATATCTAGTTACTTGTCTGATATCCTCTCCAGTTGTTTTCTGGACAGACTCTCAGATGCTGGCTGGTTTGGATCATAGGAGAGTACAAGCCTCTCAGCCTGTGTGGCTCTTATAGTTGTCCCGTCCCCATCAGTTTGATCGTCTGCCTCTTCACAGTAGAGTCTGTCGTTAAAAATTGGATTCAAGTTGAGTTTCACCTGGAAGTACTTGCCTCACAGAATTAGTGCAATTGAGGATGATTGAAACATTCAGTTCTCCTCTGGCCCATTAAACAGTCCCCAAGTGGTAAAGCAGGTACCTCGGCATCCTCCATCTTGTGGTGTCCTGTGGTTCCATTTGAATCCATTCTACTGCACATAGAGATTATATATTCCCCGTCTTCCTGACCATAGAACATATTATTTCTCATTAAGTCTCCAAAGGAAATATATGCACTTTTCATGCCACTCAGAGCTCTGGATTTGCTTTGGTTGGTTGCCACTGGAGCTGTGGATGTGCTTTCCGGGGTTAGGAAGCAGAGTCAGGCCCTCAGCCAACCCAGCAGGGACACAATTAGGAAGACATAGAATCCCCTACTAAAGTCCTAAGAAAATAATAAAACCAAAAGAACAGCTTTTCGTTTTGGTACAAAAAACCTTGACCCCAAACTAACTTCATTTATTCAAGGGCTGTTTGAACAAAAGAGGCTTTCCTTCAGGATCTAAACCCAACACATCAAGAAATGAGACCTGATGTTCTTTGAAGTTCCTAAATGCCTCATACATCGATTTCAGACTGGAAACCCAGTTGTTCTAAGGAAGAGGGCTACATAAATTCATTATGTGGTTGAGTAATGTAATTTGCCCATCCCAATTACTAGCACCACGAAGCACCTGGTTGCTCAGTTGCCCCAAACTGGAAATTATCCTTAATGCCTCCCTCTCTCAACCCTGAAATTCAATTAACCACCAAAAAAATATGATGATCACCTCCAAAATCTATCTCAAATGAATGCATTTCTCTTCCTCTCCATTGTCACCACCTGAGTATTGTCTGTCAGTTTTTAATTGAACTATTGTGGAGCCTTCCAGTCTTCACTCCCTATTTTTAAAATTTATTCTCAATAAAAATTATATATATATTTAAGGTATACAACATGATTTGAATATACATAGTGAAATGACTACCACGGTCAATCTGATTAACACATTTTCTCCTGTAGTTACTCTGTGTGTGTGTGTGTGTGATGAGAGCACCTGAAACCTCTCTCAGCAAATTGCCAGTATTCAATATTATTCAATACTCAATTATGAGCTATAGTTCAGTCCAGCCCATAGAACAGCCCAGAATCTTCTAAAATGCAGATCTGATCCTTTCAGTACTCTGCTTGTTTCCTGTTGTTTTTAGGGTCAGCATTGGTGTGCCTGATACTTAGTGGCCATTCAGTAAAAGAATGACTGAATGAATTAACCCATTTTGGGTAACCATACTTTGTGGTCTACATAAATAACACCAATTTTTTGGACATTTTGAATAAGGCAGATTTCATATACTCAGGACTTTCTGGCTCTCTACTCTATAAAAATGGCTCAAACACCTTAAAAAATATGTTTCTGAGTCATTTATAGCAACAAATCATAATTTTGCAAAGTGTAGTATTCTTAAGATAGTGAAACATTTTGCTCTGTATGTTCTTGCTCTCTTAAATAGGGGAGAGTAGAAGAAGAATGGTCTCAATAATTCATACATCAAAAGTCTGTTTAAATTTTTTGGCAAGAGTAATAAAATATTGCTATTCCTTTCTTTTTCCTATCTGTCTTTACTCCTTTTCTGATTCCTAGAGGCAACCTCTTTCGTGTTTTTAAGCTGATTTTAAGCTATTTCTATGTTGTTGACATGTTTTTAGTGATATTTCTTGATTTTTGAAATAAAATTTCTACATCTCTTGACCTAGAGAGATCTAATACATAACCTTCATTTCACAGCCTCCATTGCACTTCCTCCCCCTTTCACGCAATTATATCAGACTTTGGTTATATCAGTATTTAGAGTTTATAGCACCAGAATTATGAAAATGCTATTTCTGTGTATATCACCTAACATATTGTGATCATGTTTTCTTTCTTGCCTCCTTTTTGGGGTTAATAACTATAATTTTTTTTTCGTTTTGTTTTCTGTGTGGTTATCATGATATTCTCTGACAGTGTTGGAAACCTCTTTTCACTGTGATCAGACAACTAGGTGATCTTGATCAGTTACATTGCTTTCTCCTTTGAGAGTGATCTTTTCCTGGCCAATCTCAGATATTTAGTCTAAACCTGCTGTGCATTTTTCATCCCAGAACTTCCCTCCAGAGATATCTTTCAGTTCTTTCTCTTTTTTTCTCCCCTCTGGAAAATTCTAGAAATACCTTTCAATTCTTTTTTCTCTCTTTCTCTCTCTTTTTTTCCCCTCTGGTTGGGTTAGATCCATTTTTTCCTGAAGGAATACCCTTTGTTTTGAAGGAGCACATCCTCAAGTAGCTTTCTGACCTGGTGTCCTTGAACATGTTTTTAATTATCATTAAACATACATCATGGTTTCACTGAGGATGGAATTCCAGGCTGAAAATAATTTTTCCTAGACATTTTAAAGATATGACTCCATTGTTCCCTGGCTTTCAGTATCCCAGACAAATCTGATGGTATTCTTCTTTCTGATTATTTGTAAATGACCTCTAGTTTTCCCCCTGGGACCTTCTCAGATCTTCTCTTTAAATCCAAAGTTCTGGAATTTGACAATTATGTATATTAGTGAGGGTTTTCAACCACTAAGCCTAGGCTTCAATGGATACTTTCTCTCTCTCTCTCTCTTTTTTTAAATTAACATATAATGTATTATTTACCCCAGGATCTGTGAATCATCAGGCATACACATTTCATAGCACTCACTGTAGCACATACCCTGCTCAATGTCCATCACCCAGCCACCCTATCCCTCGCCCCACCCCGCCCAGCAACCCTCAGTTTGTTTTGTGAGATTAAGAGTCTCTTATGGTTTGTCTCCCTCCCAATCCCATCTTGTTTCATTTTTTCCTTCCCTACCCCCCACAACCCCTCACCTTGTCTCTCAAATTCCTCATATCAGGGAGATTATATGATAATTGTCTTTATGTGATTGACTTATTTCCCTCAGCATAATACCCTCTAGATTTCATTTCTTTTGACAGTTGTCTAGTATTCCATTGTGTGTGTGTGTGTGTGTGTGTATACTCTCTTTATAGAAACATGGGTTTTAAGAAATTTTTGTATTTCTTAATATTACTCCCTTATTATGCCTGGGTGGCTCAGTTGGTTAGGTGGCTCCCTCTGGCTCAGGTCACGATCCCAGCCTCCTGGAATCAAGTCCCACATCAGGCTCCTTGCTCAGCAGGGAGTCTGCTTCTCCCTCTGCCTCTAGCCTGCCACTCTGTCTGCCTGTGCTTGCCCTCTGTGTCTCTCTCTCTAACAAATAAATAAAATCTAAAAAATATATATTGCTCCCCTATTTTTCCTGTACTTTCTGGTATTTGAATTACCCAGGTTAGTCTTCTAATTACTTTTTTTAAACTTTTTTTTTTGAGAGAGAGAGAGAGAGAGAGAATATGCATGAGCAGGAGAGAAAGGGCAAGGCATAGAGGGGAAGACAGATCCTAAGCAGACTTTATGCCCAGGCAGCATAGATCCTTACATGGGGCTCAGTCCCATGACTCTGAGATCAGACCTGAGCTGAAACCAAGAGTCAGAAGCTCAGCCAACTGAGTCATTCAGGCGCCCCTTTTTATATATATTTTTTTAATCTCTCGGTTATTTTGTTTTTTCTTGAGGGGAATTTGTGAAATCTTCCCAATTATATTTTCCAACATGTATATACTTGGGTGTATTCCTGCATTCACATGTTTTTAGTTCTTAAGAACTATTTTTGAAATGATATGAATGGTCCTTCTTACAGCATTTTTTCCTCTCTGGAGAAATTAATTACAGTTTTAAAAGAATCTCTCCTATTTATCTCTGCAGGTTCTGAATTCCCTTTCTCTTCAATACAGGCTCTTTGCTAATATTTCATCTGTGAATATGTGTATGTTTAAAGGTGCAGTATACACACAAACAAATCTGGTATGTTTTGTGTATGCAGGACTGTTGAACTGGTGAGCTTCACTGTAGAAGGTTTAGTTGGGGATCCAGCCAACTGGAGACTCCACTTTCTCTGCTTTGGTAACTCAGGGATTTCTACCTTATTTAAAAAAATGGCATTTCTTGTCTATTGTAGTTTTTTCTCTTGTGCTTTTTTTTTTAATCATCAACTTAGCATTTACATTTACTTATTTTCATACATTAGCAGTGCCCTGCAAAATATTATACATTTTATGTTCAATAATATGTACAGAGTGTTATATTTTAAATTTATATGGTATGGAGGGGGAACCTCAAACAGGGAGGTGTCAGTTCTTCTTAGAAGGCGACGGTGCCCTTACATACTTCATAAACAGATTGACCCTTGGCTAAGTCTTGAGAGATGAAGAGGCATTTGCTGGACAGACAAGGGCAGGAAAGCATATCGTGCATATGACAAAACAAGAATGAAGGGCCAGGCCATAATCGAGCATAGTCTTTTCCATAGACCAGTAAGCTGGAACAAAATGTGTTTGGGCAGTGGGTGAGAGCAAGGAAGGAAACTCCAGAGTTAATCAAGTTCAGATGATAGAACTCCTCCATTCCGTGCAAAGCATGGGAATAAAAGGTGAGTGAGACTCTGTCTTCCCTAAGCAGTTCATAGTCTCGTAGGGAAGGAAAGATAAAAATAAGTGGCAATCATGTTGGGCATAACTGTGAACTGAAATATCTCTTTCAAAGAAAAAGAGATTGTATCTGATTAAAAAGGTTTTGTAGAGGAAGAAACATTTGTAAGGCCTCGGATTTAGATGAAAGAGTTTTGGCAAGAACAAACTGAGTTGGAAAGGAATTAACATGGCCCTGGGCATGGAAAGAATAGTTGGAGAACAGGAGTCTAGTCCGGTTGGTACACAGGGGAGCAGGATAAATCCGACAGTGTGGGCTGGGCCATGGGGCGGACGGTCTTGGGTGCCAGACCAGACAGTGTGTGCTTCATTTTGAACACAAAGAGGATGTTTGCACACAGACAAACTTAAGATGGCAGTTTATGTCTTGATGTACACCCTCCTCTCTCTTCCTTGTTCCTGGTGAATGTTCTTCTTAGAGTTTGAGCATGAAACATTGTGGACAGTAAGTAGTAGTCTCTTGTGTTCCTCCTTAGGTCCATCCTCTCCTTTAATTCATTCTGCACAACTTATCCAGTGAGCTCTAAAAATGCAAATTGAGTCATTTCTCTGCTTTTCACAGCCAACTGCTGCATTTGGTATGAAATTCAATTTTCCTATTGTGGTCTACAAAATCCCAAAGCCTCTGGCTCCCAACCACATCCTGGACTTTGCGCTACGCCACTTTCCTTATCACTCTTTCCCTTCCATTCAAATATCCAGTTGTTCATCCTGCTATTCCTTTAAGGTGATGAGCTGACTCCTATATTGGGGCCTTTGTACTTGCTGTTCCCACACCTAGAATGCTCCTTTTATTAGCTCTTTGCATACATAGTTGGTCTCTATGTGGTTTTAGGTGTCAGATAAAATGTTATTTCCCCAAAGAGGCTTTCTCTCTGACCATCCTACTGAAACTAACTTCTGCCCCTTTCTCCTCTTACTCTGTGGCACTGCCCAATCTATTTGCTTTGGAGCACTTTTCTTCATGTCTAATGATATTGTTGAATTATGTGGTTTAACTGTTAGTTATCCCTTTCTTATCCTGCTAGAAATTACCCCTCCAGAATTCAGAGATGTTGTTGTTCGTATTTTCTGCTGTATCCTGATGCCTAGCAGAGTCCTTAGCATATAATACTCAAAAAACACTTGTGGAATAAAGAAAAAATAGAGACATTATTATATTGAAATTGCCTCTCTTTATTCTTGGCAGATTAACTCCATAAATTTTGAGTGGATCCTTAAGAATCTTTTTAATCTAATTATTTCTTTCATTGTTTTTATTCTATCTCCTTCCTTATTTCTATAAACAATTATCGGCTACACTGTAAGCTCCACGAGGGAAGAGACCAGCGCTGGTCTTTGAACGTTTTAATTTTGGTGTCCTAACCACAGTAGATGCTCAATAAGGGCTTTTAAAGATGTCTGCACAGGGATGCCTGGATGGCTCAGTTGTTTAAGCTGCTGCTTTGGCTCAGGTCATGATCCCAGGGTCCTGGGATCGAGCCCTGCATCGGGCTCCTTGCTCAGTGGGGAGCCTGCTTCTCTCTCTGCCTCTGCCTGCTGCTCTGCCTGCTTGTGTTCTCCCTCTCTCTCTCTGACAAGTGAATAAATAAAATCTTTAAAAAAAAAAAGCACAATGAGGAAGGTATATAAGGAAGTGAGAGGTAAATGGTGGGACTCTTTTGCATGGAAGACAGGGGATTTTTTTCTAGTTTCCCATAAAACATTTAACCGATGATAATTATGGTTAATTATTCTTTGTCCTGGTTCTCTTGATAGGTGGGTCTTCAACCTTGGGTGGACAGATACAGAGCAGATGAAAAATTAAAATTCAGAAGTACATATTTGTTACTTTGAGTGTGTAGTTCTATCAGAACTCCCTGGGGTGCACATTACATGCATCTGTTTTTTGTTTTTGTTTTTGTTTTGTTTTGCTTTTGTTTATTTGGTCTCTCCCTGAATTTCCACTTGCCCAATGCCTCTGAGACTGGGATGTGGGGATCTTAATTTTTGAAAAGCTCTTTCAAGAATTCTTATGCAGACCAAAGTCTGAGAAATGCTGGTGAAGGCTCGTGTTACATGATCTTCCGTGAGTCTGAATTCTGCTAGGTAACTGCAGTCGTGTATATTGGCCATCTGGTGAGAGAAAGACAAAGCCATATTCTTTAGTTATTGCTCATGTAGATTGCCATAGCGGGAAGTTCCCTAGTAATTCTTGTCAGCTGCTAAGCAATGTGCTGTTTCTCATGAGTAATGGTCTGTTCTTTGCATTATATTGTATTAAATTCCATTATTTCTCATGCTTTGTGTCTCAGAAAAAGGAAACTGTGGTATGGTAATTTCTCTTAGGAAATGTTTCTGCTTATATAGATCACATAGTTCATGAGTCAGATTCTTCAAATATACAACTTTTGGGGGAGTAACCCATGTATTTTGGGAAACTGGTTCCAACTTGGTATATTGCTGCTGTAATGTTCGTAACATGATTATAACAAAGAGGTGTGGGAATTCAGTGGTCACTGAGGGCCACTGAAGACCAACTGGGGGGAAAGTGACACTCTCTTGAGGCAGGATATATGATAGAAAAAATGAAAAATAATTGCAAAAATTCATACAAGGAATAATTTCCCTCACCCTGGCAAATTCAGGGAAGGTCTTGGGGAGAGGGTAGTTTGGATGAGCAGTAAGTGGCCGACAGAGTTTCCCTAGAGAAAGGGTAGTGAAGAGGTTGCCAATTGAATAGTGACACAGGTGCAGGAATGAGGTAGAAGTGGGCACAGGAGGAGAAGTAGCTTTTTCTGGAAGCCCAACTCCAAGGGAATTACTTTCTGTCTGCATCCAATATTCAGCATGTTTAATCGAGTTCTAGAGAATGCTTATAAGCTGAAAATGGAAGCAAGACACCCTTAAGAAATTGTACAGATATTTGAGAAAATGATGACCCCACAAGGATTTTGTACGAGGGAAATGTTTTTCATTCTCAGTTTTTCAGACTGAGACTTGCCAGGAATTTAATGTCTTTATGCCATCTACCCACCTAATGTTTGAGCCAGACACTGCCGCTTCTATTAATTTAAACTTTTAATATAACCTGGCTGAGAACTCTTGTCTTAGGTTTCAGATATTCCCAGGAATGCTAAGAACCACTCGACAATAGCTCTAAAAATTAATTACACTAGAGACTCATCAAAACTTGCATGTATGCGTCAACTGAATAATTGTCAAGAATACTCACAATGATACTTAATATTGGTGCCACAGTTTGACAATGTATAAGGCCTTTATTATTCACTTTTATCCTCCTCCCATTCCTAGCATCGTCTCATTTACTCCTCCTCATGGTCTGGTAAGGCAGGTCTTCCCTCCCAACCCTCAAAGGGGTACAAATGATTTGTCTGAAGTTAAAATACTACTTAGCAGTTTAGATGGCTGAAGGAAGTAGTTATCCACTATGGCATCTGGGAAGGTTTATACTGGGCCTCCTCTGTGTTTTGAAGGTACCTAGGAGTTATGAGGTCCTTGATAGGCAGAACTTTCCCTCTTGAACTGTAGGTCTCATCTTCAGTGGTCTGTGGGAGAAACTCTGAAGGAGAAACAGAATATAGGAAAAGGTAGACCTGTGTGTTGGCCGACACCCAAGAGCCCTCCTGGGATTTTTGGAATGGGTCAGGGCCTGCAAGCTCCCCTTTCCTGGATAGGGACACAGAGAGCTGAAGGGGGCCTTGTATCAGAGCCCAGAGAACACCCAGGTTAGAGGACCAGCCCCAGAACTACTTCTCCAGCAGTAACTGGCCGCCCTACAGTTACATATTGGACTGTTTCTGTTCTTAACTAATGCGACCTGCTATAGCTCTAAAATATTTTTAGATATTTCCTATAAGAATTTAATAGGCTGCCCACTTACGAACCTACGGGGATCAGAGGATCGTTCATGGGAAGTGGTGGCAAGAGTTTAGCCCTGATTTGCAGATGTCCTCTGCTGGCGCAGCTTCATTGCCCAGACTCCAGCTGAGAACTGACCTACAGTGGGAGGTCCTTGAGAGGAAAAGGGGAGCGTGGTTCTCTAAGAGAGGTTTGGAAGGGAGGTCTTCTGCCACCAGTGAAGGGCATCGAGTAAGGACAAGAAAGATGGAACTGCCACATCAAGGGAGAATCTCAGCCGTTGCTTTGGAAGGTTAACAGCATGTTACAGTATATTTATGACTTTCCAATTCCAGAAAATTTCAGCCACTAAGTGCACAACAGAGGACAAATCACTGGAGAAGTCAGAAGTCGAGTCTCTACAGTCAGCACATGCTGCTCCTCCAATTTACCCCTTCCCCAAGACCTTCTCCGAGTAGGGGCTACAGCCCAGAGTTCCTCCCTGGCTTCTCCTCTGTCTCCCAAGGTTCATCCATGGACAGGGTCCTCCGCCCCAGTGTGCCCAGCAGAGCAGACAGACCTCTCAGTGCCGCCCATGTGTTTCCTAGTTCAGGAAGACCTAATAAAGAAAAACTCACACCGCTAACCATTCCACTAAAAGCCCCAATTTCCCTTTTTAATGCAGAGAGCAGAGTGTAAAGACCTATAACCGCACTGCAGTGTAGAAGTCTATGAGCTGTAGAGAAGTTGCTCTGGGTAAATTGTGCACCCTTCCTTTTCAATGTGCCATAGGTCATCTAGATGAAACAAATCAGAGCTCTGGAAAGTCCTCTATTCCTGCGGCCTGTTTCCCACATGGAAACCTAATCACCTCTACCACAGAGAATCTGGGTCCTTGGCGGTGACTGGGTGTGACTTACGGGGCTTAGACCTCCAAGTGCGGCAATACCCAGCAGGAGCAGATGGACTTCTAAGCAACCAGACAATCATTTCCTAATGCAAGTGCTGGGAGTGAGAGCCAAGCACGTTTCACTTCTTCCCCTCCCCACAGTGCAGAGATTGATGAACAGAACATGAGGTTTTCCAAGATAACGTATGCAAGCAACCTACTTACAGCAGGCTTTTTTTTTTCTTTTTTTTCCAAGTGACACTGTCTCTCTTTACTTGGCAAGCGGAGCCTGCCATTAATTAGTAAGACTATTCAACAGTGACTCGCAGGCAGGACAGAAAGCTTGAGGGGTTAAAGCCTCCAGGGGACAAAGAAGAGGATAATTTAAATATACCTTACACATCCTCCTTTACCTTAGGGTTAGTATGACTAATGCATGGGACTTTATCTACACTTTGTTTCAATGAGGCAATGATTGGAAAAGCCAGTAAGAGAAGGCCTGACCCCTAGAAGCACTGCTGTAAGAAAACCACTGTTAGTAAAATCTGGTATGAATAGAATGTGGGTTAACATGCTATTATGATGATAATTATAATCATTGTGACTATTGTCAGGTTCATGGAATAAGAGATCACAATGTGGTACCAAACAAAAGGGTGACATCTCCAAGATTAAAAAAGACCGAACCCATACAAAATCTATTCATTTTTTTCCAACTTTATTGAAATATGGTTGACAAATAAAAATTGTGTATAAGTATACAACATGTTGTTTTAAGTATATACTGTGAAATGAGTACCACAATCAATCTAATTAACATACCCATCAAGTCACATAGTTACCGTGTGTGTGTGTGTGTGTGTGTGTGTGTGTGTCTGTGTGTCTGTGTGTGTGATTAGAATAGTTAAGATCTGGGGCACCTGGGTGGCTCAGTGGTTTAGGCCTCTGCCTTCGGCTCAGGTCATGATCTCAGGGTCCTGGGATTGAGCCCCACGTAGGGCTCTCTGCTCGGCAGGGAGCCTACTTCCTCCTCTCTCTCTGCCTGCCTCTCTGCCTACTTGTGATCTCTGTCTGTCAAATAAATAAATAAAAATCTTTAAAAAAAAAAAAAGAATAGTTAAGATCTTCTTAGCAAATTCCGTGTATATAATATATCATTAACTATAGTTACCCTGCTGTACATTAGGACTCCAGAACTCTTATCTTATAACTGAAAGTTGTACCCTTTGATGAACATCTCCCATTTTTCCTATCCCTCAGTCCCCTGTGACCACTCTTCTCTCTGTTTCTATGTATTCAGTTTTCTTAGACTCCATATATAAGTGAGATCATACAGTATTTGTTTTTCATGGTCTAACTTATTTCACTTAGCATAATATCCTCTAGGTTCATCTGTACTGTCACAAATGGCAGGATTTCCTTCATTTCTAATGGCTGTATAGCATTCTATGTCTATAATGTTCTTTACCCTTTCATCTGTCAGCAGACATGGAAGTTGTCTACATATCTTGGTTATTGTGAATAACACTTTGGGGAACATGGGAATGCAGAGCTCTTTTCAAGAGACTGATTTTGTTTTCTTTGAAAAAGGACTGGGATTGCTGGGTCATGTGTTAGGTCTGTTTTTTGTTTGTTTGTTTGTTTGTTTGTTTTAAATTTTGTAGGAAACTCCATACTGTTATCCATAGTGGCTGTACAAATTTACATTCCCACCAACACTGCACAAAGATTTCCTTTTCTCTGTATTTTCACCAACACTTGTTATTTCTTCTCTTTTTCAAAATAGCCATTCTAACAGGTGTGAGGTGATATCTCATTGTGGTTTTGATTTGCATTTTCCTAATTATTAGTGATGTTTAAAATCTTTTCACATACCTCTTGGTTATTTGTCTTCCTTGGAAGAATGTCTATTTAGGTTAGTTGTCTATTTTTATTTGAGTTTTTGTTTTGCTTTGTTTTTGGTCTCTGTTTGGTTTTTATTTTGTTTTGCTATTGAGTTGTTGGAGTTCTTTATATATTTTGGATATTAACCCATTTTTTAGTATATGGTGTGCAAATATCTTCTCCCCTTCTATAGGCTGCCTTTTCATTTTGATTACTTCCTTTGCTGCTTTGCTGTGCAGAAACATTTTAGTTGTTCCTCTTGTGTTTTTGCTTTTGTTTCCTGAGCTTCTGGTATCCTATCCAAATGATCATTTGCCAAGACCAATGTCAAGGAGATTTTCTCCTATACCTTCCTCTAGGAGTTGTAAGATTTCAGGTCTTTTCAGTCTTTAATCCATTTTTAGTTGACTTTTGTGTATGGTGTTAGATAAGGCTCCAGTTTCATTCTTTGATATCTGCCCAACCCTCCAAACCACCATAGGTGATACTGTGGGACCTGAAGCAGCCCTGTAACTCACATTCAGTCCCATTTTACTGCCAGTTCAGAGTTGGTTCTGAACTCATAGGGACCCAGCAAGAGACCGCCCCATCCATGCCTCTGGTAACAGGCCTGCCAACCAGCAGCCAAGGGACCTAGATCTAGTCTTACTTGACTGATATTCTGGAAACAATCCCATCAGTAAGGAGATCTGGCAGGAGAAGGTCTTTGCTTGCTTTAAAAGGAAAAAAAAAAGTCTGTAAAGATAGGAAGAATTTCCTTAAAATGCACAGACACCAATGCAAGGCTATAAGGATCATGAAGAATCAGGCAAACATGCCATTACTGCAGGAAATTAATACAGCTCGAGTAACTGACCCTAAAGAAATGGAGATCAACAAATCGCCTGACAAAGAACTCAAATAATTGTCCTAAAGAAGTTTATTGAGCTATAAGAGAACAACAAATTGAGGAAAAATTAATTCTTAAAATACCAACATCTATGTTATTGCTCCCTAAAGAGCTTTGGCGATGTAATAGTTTCCTGCAAAACTATTCAATGATGAGGTAGCAGCTTCATGCAATAGATATTTTTAGCAGATAAATTATTTTCCATAACCCTCCAGTCCTATAAAACACTGGACTAACCTCTTGCCCTAGCTCTTACCCCCATGCCCCTGGGACCCACTTCCCTGACCCTGTAAAGAGAGCATGAGAAGCACACACAGGACCCGATGCCTTATGTGGAGAGGATACAAATAAAAGCTTGGAAAATTTCCAGTGTGCTGGGAAGCTGTGCGGAGTGGTGGTAGGACAGACTCTGGCTCCCAACACAGAGTCCAGCTGTGAATCAGGAGCTGAATAACTTAGAGATGCTCCTGAAAACCTCTGAATTTCAGTTTCCTCCTGTGTAATAAAAATAATTGTATAGACTTCTCAGAGATGTTAAGAAAATGAAAATTGAGTGTAAGCAAAGCACCTAGGGCTGAATGGTAGCTCAACAATGATATTTTCTTTCCTTGCTAGTTGTCCCTAATCAGCCCTCCTAACTAGTCCCCTAGAACATGGTCCTAACCCTTACTTCCCTGTGGTATCAGTACAATTCATGTCCAACTTGCAAATATATTCCTATTTACATTTTAAAATAGGAGAAGACGAGGTGACTGGGTAGCTCAGCCAGTTAAGCACCCTCTCCTGGTTTTGGCTCAGGTCATGGTCTTGAGATTGAGCCCTGTGTATGTTTCCGTGCTCAGCGTGAGTCTGCTTGAGACTTTCCCTCTCCATCCCCACTTTCTCTGTTCCTCCCCCTTCCCTACCCACACACATGCATGTGCTCTTTCACTCTCAAATAAATAATTTTTTTTTTTTTATTTGACAGAGAGAGATCACAAGTAGGCAGAGAGGCAGGCAGAGAGAGAGAGGAGGAGGCAGGCTCCCTGCTGAGCAGAGAGCCCGATGCGGGGCTCGATCCCAGAACCCTGGGATCATGACCTGAGCCGAAGGCAGAGGCTTAACCCACTGAGCCACCCAGGCGCCCCACAAATAAATAAAATTTTAAAAAATGAAATATGAGAAAGCTAATAATGAACAATTTCCAAGTAAAGATCTAAATTGAAAGTAGAAAATGTAGAAAGGATGAAAATGTGCAAGTCCAACAGCAAATAAATATATGAAAAATTTCTCTACTTCTCTAGTGTCCAGAGAAATGCAAATTAATATTAAATATAAATTTAAATCATCAAATGGAGAAAGAATGGTAATACCTACAGTAGCAGGAAAAGTGCAATCACCCAAATATTGCTTGAGAAATTATGAATCATTACATCCCTTTTGGAAAGTAAACCAATAGATATCTCTATAGAGATGTCTTCATATGTACACACACACACACACACACACATAAAAACATGTACACATCTTTTGCCACAGTATGTCCCATTTCTGGGAACTTATCTCTTAGCAATAGAGGCACTAATATAAAGATGATTAACTCAACGCTGATGTAGTAAAATCTAGAAATAATGCAAACACCCACTTAAAAAAAAAAGGATTCAGATATTTAGTTAACTTGTACATTCCTTTGGTGGAATATAATCCAACAAGATGAGGCTATACCACTTTCCTTGGAGAGATAGACGTGTTAAGAGAAAATAGCAAGATACAAAAGAATAAGTGATTTCATTTTTGAAAAAGTAGCAAAAATACCTATAGTGTCTATGCACATATGTTTGTGTGAATAAGTATAACATCACGGAGAAGTCAATATAAGGAGATGTACTGAGTAACTAACATCCCTCATCTGTGTTATGTATAGGGGTTGCAGAGAAAAGGGGAAGTAATGAGGAGAAGGGAAAACTAGGCAAAACGAAAAGGCTGTACAATATATATTGTGGACCTGTGCATAATATATGGGGTCCATGATCACATAAAAACAAAACAAAACAAAACAAAAACACCTGTGTGTATATACACCTGTGTGTAATTTCCAGATTTTTTAGAAAATTATATGTATGTATACATAAAGAGATGAGTGGAAGGATAGTTACCAAAATATTAAAGGCAATTAGCAGGATAACACTCACATGACTTTTATATTTTTATATTTTGATTAAAGACTTTATATTGAGCCTGTATTATTTATATAATCAGAGAAAAGCTGCTTTCACTATACAAGGGGGAGGGAGCAGTGCCGTGGCTGGTTGTAATTCCTCAAGGTGCATCCAGAAATAAGGAAGGGCCTTTAGAATGCTTTTTGAATTTGTTTGAAATCCTGGAAGAAGGGAAGGTGTGTCTCAGAGTGGGAACTCTGACATGGGGTTGACATGCAGCATACTTCTTAGGGGATCACTTGAGAGCCACAGCTGGGGGAGCGAGAGGGAGAAAGGCTGGGCAGAGGGTGAGGTTGAACTGTGATGTTGGATTAGTGACAGTCTCTGTTGACCCCACAGGGAGCCCTGGAGCCAGAATTTCCCTTCAGCTCCTATCCCATGTTGAGCTGAGATAGCCAAGCCTTTATAACCCCCAAGCAGATGGGTCATAGATATGAGGGTTCCTGGGGGGAGGGCAGTCGTGGTAATCCCTGAAGGGGCTTAAGCTGAGTATAGCCTGATGACAGCACTCCCAGCAGCTTGGGGCACCAAGGCCTTTATTGAAGGGGACCTAGGAAGGGCATCTCTTGGTCTTCCTAGAATGGCTGTGATGATCCCACTTGGCTGGGAGTGCTGGCTGGCCTCGTTGAATTCGAGCTGGTTTTGCAGGATCAGATCTGGTTTTAGTTGAAAGGGGCAATTCTACAGGGGAACTGATTTGTTGTGAGAGTGAGTTTCTCATAGAACTATTCAGCCCTCAGGACAGAAGTGTGAACATTTCGTCAACAAGGAATGAGTTTATTTACTAAGCTTCTACCATAGGCCATGCACTGAGTGGGCATCTGTGGAAAAGCCCCAGAGAGCAATGAGGCTAGTCACCATCCTCTCTCAAGGACTTTACAGGAGAGATGAAAGCGTGTCACACAGCAGCAGTACCACAAGATGGTGAGTGATAAGTGTTGCCCAGCAGGTGACACAGCCAGCTGTTGAGGGGAAGGTGGATGGGAGGGGGCATCTCCATATCAAAACATGTGTGTCATGAAATGAGCAAGTCAGATGACTTAGGAGCTCTGTTCATCTTTCTGGATGCAGCAGGGCAAATCTGTAAACAGCAGCCAGCTGTGATGTGGAATTTAGATGCCTGGATTCAAATTATGTTTCTGCTCCAACTTGCTCTCGTGAAGTTGGGGTAAATCATTTAAAAGTGTATGTGTCTTTAAACCTCAGTTTCCCTACCTGCCAAAGGGAGATAGAGCATACCTTGCATGTTGTTCTTAGGATAATGTGAGGTAATTCCAGTTTAGTTGCTATGAAGATGATGGAATATGTTGGCTTTGCAAAGAGTTAAATGCTACACCTACATGAGGTATAATTTCTGTTACATTAGTAAGTTGTAGTTCGTCTATCCATGAGATTGAAAATGAGTTTCCACAGTTAATCAATTTAACTGAATATTGTTGGATGACCTACCACTTTCCAGTGACTTCCCAGGAAACTCTTGGGAATATTTGAGACCTGAGACAAAAGCCTTCAGCACAATGCTATATTAGGTGAATTAATGGAATTATATAATAAAGTACATCAAATATTACATGGGAGAGACTGTTCTATTGATGCTAATAATTCCAGGGGCAGATTCAGACATCTCAGTGTCTTTCCCTGACCCCAAATCCTATCGCTCAGTCCTTTGCTCAAACAAGCATGAAAAGTCTTGTGGACGCTGTTACCTCTGTGATCAACATCTCAACCGTTGCTGGGACTCTATTAAATGCATTAAATGTGCTGAATCTTGGAAGCAGGGGGAAGTATTTTTTAGCTGAGTCTCCAGCAAAAGGTTCTTCTTATCCTGTCACCTGTCACGCTTTATCTATTGCTCAAGTACCAAAAGAACCAGAAATTGTTCACCCCATATTACACTTGAGTAGTATTGCTTACCTAGCATCCCTGACTCAGCAGTGGATTTTGCACCCTATTCCATGGTCCCTTGATTTTCTTCCTTACCTTCTTCAAGGCAGAGGCAGGGTCCAAGAGTGTGTTAGGAATACAGAAGTCCCCTTTTAAACTTCCCTACTCTTAATTATCCAACACCTGCCCCATCCCAGGCTTACCCATTATTTGAGATCGATGATTATCATTTTCTAAATCTGAAGGGATGTGTGAATAAAGGCATCTTTACCAAACTTTACTATTCTTATGTATTTGTAATATAAAGCATGGATTAAAAGTGACTGCATGCTTGCTCAGCAAATAGTTTCAAAACAATTCCTGTAGACTCCGTTCCAAACAGGTTATTGCTCCCATGTTCTTGCTATGAAGAAAATATAAAGGTACCACTGCCTGAAGGTTATTGTTTATTAATATTTGTCAATTCCTATTTTTACACTTCTCCCCCCAGCTGCACTAAGACCAAGGATCCCCATCTCTGATCATGGCCTGATGAGTGCTGTGGGAGGAACCAACTCCTTACTCCATTTGTCCCCACAGGTCAGACTGCAGGATCAGAGCTGGAGGGTCTCAACATGGCAGAGAACACAGCCACAGAGCATGGCAAAAAGGGAAAGTGAAAGCTGCCAGGTCACAAAGCCATTCCTATTACTTACTCAAATGGCAGCCAGTGTGTTGCAGAACATATTGGAGGAAAGTGAAAGTTTCCACTATACTGTATCAGATGCTCCCTTTTTCTCTGGTAGCAGAATTCTACATTTATCCATGTATCTTCCTATGCACCAGAAATCCATGTGCTTCTAGTAAATCTAATGACATCTGATGATGGGTCATGGGTCCTGATTAGCCTTAGCCAATGATTCTCAAACTCTTTGGTCTCAGGACTCTACCCTCAAAGAATCAAGGACCCCAGTGACCTTCTGTTTTGTGTTTTATATCTATCAATACTTATTATTGTAGAAATTAAAACTTAGAAATACTTTAAAATGCTTATTTATAAGTATATTTTATTTATTTTTAGCCTCATACTTTCTTTATTAATAATAGGAACAATGGAGTTTTCCATTCTTTAACATTTAAAGCCACCAAAGCTTAATTAACAGTGCCTTTATATATACCTGGTATAGAAACCCATGTTTACAAAAGTAACATTTTCAATGAGAAAGACTATATTCTCCAAAACAAACAAGGAATGAGAGTGAAGTGGTTTTGCAATTGTGCAAATATCTTTACTATTTGGTGCAATTGATTCTCATATTAGTTTCTACATTCAATCTATTGCAATATACTATTTCCATTAAAGTATAAAAGCTGCATGTATGCAGTTGGAAAGGGAGAAAAATTTTAATATCTTTTCAGATATGTGTGGATATTCCTTTTTGATATTACACTAAAACTTAAGTGGTAGTTTTTCAAAGCTTCATTGATGAAACTAAAGCCATGCTAATGGACTGTTCATCTGTCGTATTAAAACTCACTGACCTATCATACACATTAAATGGAACCTTTAACCATACATAAGTTTACAACATGGTGCATTGGTTGTTTGAAGAATGTTGGCTCAAAGAGTTATGCAGTTTTTCTTCAAATGTTAATATAAAAAAAATCACAGTCACATTCACTAATATTCCCAACATCTCATATAAGAAAAGTCTTTAGTATCAGGAAGGTGTAAAGCTCATGGCTGCTGAACAAATTTTCCATAATTCGAATTTTCTCCTGAAAACTTACATTTTTTCACTGGCAACATACACAGTCCTTATGTTTTGTTTTGTTTTCCCTTTATCCTGCCTACCCTCTGTCTCTTCCAAGTGGCAGAATACTTCATTCAACCCCCAAGGAAAATCTCTGCTCAATACCCAAGTATGAATAAGTCTAGCTTGTCTATTGTTGTTGTTGTTGTTCAAAAAAACCCTGATATTCCACTGAAAAAGTGGTTGGTTCAGCTTGCAATTCAAACAGCTACATATGTGATCTTCTTTTTTCTTGAGACAACATACTTTATATGCAGCAGAAGTATTTCACGCATATACCTCAATTCTATCACACAGAATATTAGAAAGATGTGGGCTCACATGCCAAGATTTATTAATAATTTTTACTGCTTTATCAGGGACATTCTTGAGTAAAATGGTATTTTTTACTGCAAGTCATGGCAATAAAGAATGTAATGACTAACACAGTATAGTGCCTCTACTTGGATTGGTGCTGATATAGTAGTTTTCTCTGCTGTTGGTTTCACACCATCAGTGTGAGTGGCAATGCAGTGAAAAAGGCTAATAACATCTTAACCTTATTACAAAAATCATTTTGACTTCATGTTCTAAGCTCTTAGTCCCAGTGCAGGATTGGGTTTGGGTTTGGGTTTGGGGATGGATGTGTGATGTGATTTTGACCAGGGAGACCTGAAGGGAAGAAGTGTTTGTGGGGCTTCTGAGGAAGTTTCCCCTTCCTAAAAAGGGATGTGGGGAAGTGTACATCCTCTTTCCACCTTGGGCTAAGTATTGTCCTACCTGAATGAGACTTCTGGGAAGGCTACACCCATCTTGTGACTACAAAGGGAAACAAGCACAGGATAAAGTCAATGTAGAAAGTGAGAGAGCAGAGACAAGGAAGGAACCTGGGGTCTTGGTGAAATTGTTGAGCCACTGATCAAAATACATCTTGAGACTCTTCTCTTCTTCTGAACTTTATGAGATAATCTTTAATTTTTAAAGGAATTTGAAGTTTTCTTTTGTGTGCATACATGATAATAAATTAGGACAATTGTACACGTATGAGTCATGAGGACTCTGAAGCAACATTAACGTGCCCCACAGAGTACAGTATGATGTGAAATTCTGAGGACTACTCATGTGGAGTAGAATAAACATCAAGGAGGTTATAGTATTTGCTTAACTTCTCTGATTAGAGGCGATCACCATTCCTTGGAGATAAAAAGTGGAGACTGAGATCAGATACACCTGCATGCATATCCTGTATGATTTTCTAGCTGTATATAAATTAACTATAAATAGCTCTAATCACAGGGCATCAGTTATTAATAAATCCTACTGTCATTTTTATAAGATTCCAAGCAAAAGTCTTCCTGGAGGCACTGATTTATATATAGATACAAGACACAGACTCAAGTAAGCAAAACTAAGTGTACTTTCTCTCTTGAAAAAAATCTGAGCTTGTTATTGTAATGGTAATACTTAAATGTGAATTGTTTCATATATAGGTTATAAGACTATGGATAGGAGGAAGACGTTTTGATGGCTAGTAAAAAGGGAATAGATTCTGGATATAGTGAGACTGTCAGAGAAAGTGGGTCTGATGTGTTGCATAAGGGATTGCCTTTGGGCATTCAAGAGGCATAGTGCCCAAGAAGGGGGCATCAGTGACCTAAGTATTAGAAAGATGTTGGTTCTCCTCCTTTCCCAATAATGTTATTATATTAGTATATAATTAGAATATAGTAAGCTCTGCTTTAATAACAAAGGCCCAGTGGTTTAGAACCACATACTCATGAAAAATCTCATGCAGGGGGCACCAGGGTAGCCCAGTTGGTTAAGTGCATGCCTTCAGCTCAGGTCATGATCCCAGGGTCCTGGGATCAAGTCCCATATTGGGATCCCTGCTCAGTGGGGAGCCTGCTGCTCTGTCTGCATGCTGCTCTCTCTCCCTCTTACAAATAAATAAATAAAATCTTTAAAAAAAAATCTCATGCAGGTTAGGAAACACTTTCCTCTATTTGCTATCTTCCTCTTTTTTGTAGACCCCTATCTTAAGAAATGTGATCTCATATTTTGTCAAAGTAAATGAGAAAACTGTAAAGATGGCATACTGGCTTCAGAATACTTTGGCCTGGAAGAGATTCCCATATCACTTTTTTTCTTTCCCTGGCTGAAAGAGGTTTATGACCCTGCCTAACTGCAACGTGACTAGGAATTTGAATCTGCCCAGAAGGGAGAAGGGAAAAGAACGTGGGTAAACACAGATCATCTCCATTGCAGTCTGCCTTCTTGATTACCAAATACTTGGTTTGTTCTTCTGTCTACATGAAGAGCTCATTCAACCCTTTCCTTAGGAGGACAAGTCAAAGTCCCATCTGGGAACTTAATTCTTTGCCCAGAGTGAGATCTCCAGGTGATATGGATAATCTCCATCATATTTAGAAGTGGTGTGTCTTGGTTTGGTGACCTATAGACTAAAGAGACAAGTTTCTCTTAATCTCCATCCTTCTAATATACATTCATGTAGTAGAAATAAGGATGTACAATAAACATTCCCATTTAGAAAGAATAGGAAAATTACAGTAGTTACTAGTCCATAGCAGTTCTGAAATTTTGCATTCTTTCCAGTCCTATTTCTCTGGCTAGGACAATGGCTCCAAAGTTCTATCTCCAAAGGCCTACAAAGTTCTATCTGCAGTAGGTCCAGTATGAGAGAAGAGCTGGATGAAAATGCACTAGAAATCCTTACCACAGTTACTCAGATGCAGAGCAATATTTTAATGTAAATTGCAGAACCAATGTATATATGATATTAAAATAACTTACTTTTTAAATTTTCTCATTGTAAAATTCTGGAGTTATTTGTCAGGGTTAGACTTCTTTACATGCTGTATGCATTTTCTTTGAACCCTATGTATGTTCCTTGTTTTCCCACTGGACAACTCTGCTAAGGAGAAGGCATTGAGGAATGTCAGAGAGATGGCATGATAATGCGTCCATTTTAGTGATTCCCCTAAAGCCAGTCTTGGGAGGTGTCAGAGGACCAAATCATCTCTTACATCTCAGGGGATGAATCATTTCATCAACTGTGAAGCTAGGCCAGGAAGCATTCACGTCCTTAGAACAATGTCATTTAAACATCGTAGGCCTTTGTATGAATAAGTGTGTCTCAGGTGGTATGTATAAGAATTCTTGTATAAAAGTGTCTCAAATAAATTATAGAGATTTGTTAATCTCCTATAACAAAACATCTGGGAGTCAGTGGTTCCAGGGGTAATTGAGCTCCTGGGCAATGTCACTGAGCTCTCTTTCCTGCTTTCAGCTTGGTTTCCTTTAGCATTTCATTCAGGCCTTTCCTAATGTCACTAAATAGGTAACGTAGTTCTAATTATCATTTCCTGTCAGGACAAAATCCAAAGGCAGGAAGGAAGAAGTGGCAAGTTAGAGTCATCTACTTTTATACCTCTCTCTCTCATCAGAAAGAGGAGCCATCTCCAGAAGTACCTAGCGGTCATCATCTTCTACTTCCTTTGCCAGAATGGAGTCCTATGCCCACTTCCACATGCAGTCAAAATAGAAGACGATATTACTATGACTCCAAATGGGTACATTGCTGAAGCTCCCAAATGAGAGTCTGTCAAAAAGAAGAAGGGAAAAGACTGCTCAGAGCCAACCAGTAGTACCTGCCATCAGTCTTTTCCATTGTGGAGCTACAACGCATGGACTGATGGCCCAGTTAAGAAATGAGTAATAATCATGCTTTATTAAGCTATCTGCTTGGTTATCTATCATCGGCTTCATAAATTAACTTGGCAGCTGCATAGCTCAACTATAGCAAATGCTTTCAGGAACAATTATAGTTGGCCTACATAAAAGCACACTTTGTATTAGGCTGTCAGTCAGATCAGTAGCACTCAACCTAGAGATATGAAAAGTAACAATCAAAGAATGTAAAATTGTTTTAGAGTGTCAGAAATCATCTGGCCATACACCCCATTACTAGTGGTGCTTGACTGACTTTCCTGAGTTACACACCAAGTTTGAGGGAAAACATGAGTGGGTGCTTTTAAACCATCACTAAGTCAGTTGGGTACTATGCAGGCAATTCCTGTATTACTTTTAAAGATGTAGTGGTCTATAATAGACCACGAAGACTGGTCTGTTTGGGAGACAACCTCTCTGCTTTGCTGGAAAAGAGGGAAGAGCACCTGTTTTCTGAGCTTTAGTGATTATGTCACCCTATTTGGGGGAAATTGAGGACTGGACTTCTTAGCATATATATGGAAAATTTAGCCTGATTTCTGTTTTATTTTCTCCTTAGAGCCCCTTTAGGGAACTAGCAAAGGAAGAAAATTCTTAATAACTTTTATTAGGAAATCAATTCCATTTACAATAGTACTAAAACCCTTAAGATAACTTGGAATAAACTTAACCAAAGAGGTAAAAGATCTATACTCTAGAAACTACAGAACACTTATGAAGGAAATTGAGGAAGACACAAAAAGATGGAAAAACATTCTATGCTCATGGATCAGAAGAATAAACATTGTTAAAATGTCTATGCTGCCCAGAACAATCTATACTTTCAAAGCCATCCTGATCAAAATACCAATGGCATTTTTCAATGTGCTGGAACAAACTATCCTAAAATTTGTATGGAACCTGAGAAGACCCTGAATCGCCAAGGAAATATTGAAAGGGAAAAACAAAGATTTGTTTGCGAGCATCATGTTGCCTGATTTGAAACTATATTACAAGGCTGTGATCACCAAGACAGCATGTACTGGCACAAAAACAGACACATAGATCAACGGAGCAGAATAAAGAGTCCATAAATGGACCCTCAACTCTATGGTCAACTAATCTTCGACACATCAAGGAAAAATATCCAATGGAATAAAGATGGTCTCTTCAATAAATGGTGCTGGGAAAATTGGACAGCTATATACAGAAGAATAAAACTCAATCATTCCCTTACACCATACACAAAGATAAACTCTAAATGGACTAAAGACCTCAGTGTGAGACAGGAATTCGTCAAAATCCTAGAGGAGAACATAGGCAGTAACATTTTCGACATCAGCCACAGCAACTTCTTTCCAAAAATGTCTCCAAAGGCAAGGGAAACAAAAAAGAAAATGAACTTTTGGGACTTCATCAAGATAGAAAGCTTCTTCACAGCAAAGGAAACAGTCAACAAAACAAAGAGACAACTCATGGAATGGGAGAAGATATTTGCAAATGACACTACAGATAAAGGGCTGGTATCTAAGATCTATAAAGAATTTCTCAAACTCAACACTTAAAAAGCAAATAATCAAGTCAAAAAATGGGCAGAAGATATGAGCAAACACTTCTCCAAAGATAACATACAAATGGCTAACAAACACATGAAAAAATGTTTACCATCATTAGCCATCAGGGAAATTCGAATCAAAACCACATTGAAAAACCACGTTACACCAGTTATAATGGCAAAAAATTGATAAGACAAGAAACAACAAATATTGGAGAGGTTGTTGAGAAAAGGAACTCTCTTATACTGTCAGTGGGAATGCAAATTGATACATCCACTTTGGAAAAAAAGTGTGGAGGTTCCTCAAAAAGTTAAAATAGAACTACCCTATGACCCAGCAATTGCATTACTGGGCATCTACCCCAAAGATACAAACATAGTAAAAAGATGGGCTATATGCACCCCAGTGTTCATAGCTGCAGTGTCCACAATAGCCAAAATGTGGAAGGAGCTGAGATGCCCTTCAACAGACAAATGGAGAAAGAAGATGTGGACCATATATACAATAGAATATTACTCAGCCATCAGAAAAGATGAATACCCAACATTTGCATCAACACAGATGGACCTGGAGGAGGTTATGCTAAGTGAAATAAGTCAAATAGAGAAAGACTATTATATGGTTTCACTTATTTGCGGAAGATAAGGAATAGCATGGATGACAATAGGAAAAGGAAGGGAAAAATGAAGGGGGGAATCAGAGGGAGAGATGAACCATGAGAGATTTTGGACTCTGGGATTCAAACTGAGGGTTTTAAAGGGGATGGGATAGGAGGGGTGGGTGAGCCTGGTGATGACTATTAAGGAGGGCATGTATTGCATAGAGCATTGGGTGTTACATGCAAACAACAAAACATGGAACACTACATCAAAAACTGATGATGTACTGTATGGTAACTAACATATTAAGAAAAAATTATAGAAAAATACATTTAGTGATATGTAAGTCTAAGAAACTGTAGATACTTTAGAGCTAAAAATAAAATTCTTGAGTTTTTATGTAGTCTTTTTCTCTTTGTGTCCAAATGCTTTTTCCCACTGTTATCTCATTGATAATATTTTGAGCTTGATATAAATAATCATCTTAAGCATAAGAAAATATTTTGGTTGGAAGATAGGAAGGATTATTTAGATTTTTCTCTTTTTTTAAAAACATATTTTCTTATAGTTTTGATCTTAAGCCTGAGAACATGTATTTGGAGACTAAGGAGAACTCTTGCATTGGGGTACTTTTGATTCTGGAAGGCTAAGAGAGGCCAAGGTGGGGCTTCAAGGACTGGGAGTTAGGGGTTGGCTTCTTCCAGGATTTCTCCATTTTCTATGCTTTAAGAAAAATAGATGAAGGGGATCTTCTATATTGGAGATGATGAACAGGTTTTATCTTATATGCCAGCTTTGAGAAATTTGTAATAAAGTCTTCATGCTCTGTGTTGAGAAGGATTAAGAGAGCTAGATTTGTCTATAGAGAATGTTGGCAAAGATGGAAATAAGTAGAATTCTTCTATATTGCTGGTAGAGGAGTATAATTGGTATAACCACTTTGGAAAACAATTTGACATTATCTCATAAAGTAAATGTGTATATCATCTGGTCTGGCAAGGCTACCTTTAGCTAATTATCCTAGAAAAACTCTTGTAATGGGCACCAGAAGATTCAAAGAAGGACTGTCAAGGCAGTTTTGTAATAACCTAAACATGAAACAACCTGTCTGCCAAGACATGAACAAATACAAAAATTATGGTTAATTTTTATGAAGAAATAGTATATAGCAATGGCCATAAGGAACCACAGCTTCATGCATCAAGAATTTTATAAACATACTGAGAGAAACAAATCTCAAAAAAATATATATATATACACATATACATATACACAAACATACAAACACACACACACACACACACATATACACACAGTGTGTTTTCATTTGTGTAAAGGTAAAAAACAGGCAATACAAAATTAGGTTGTTTAAATATGTACATCTAAGTATAAAACTATAAAAAGAAGGGGAAAAATGATTATCATACAAGTCACCCTCTGAGAGCAGTGAAACATGGTACATAATCCAGGAGGAAACTCTATGATACCACTGATGTTCTATTTCTTAACCTTCATGTAACATAAACTGGTGATCATATTATTATGTAAACTATGCATATCTGATATATATGCACCCACTACTCTGTATATATGATATGTTTCAAAATTGAAAAACTTGCTGTGGACATGGGGGTGAGAAATGGTGGTACATGTGCCATGTAGAGGTCAACACTCTTAAATATGGACCTTTCCAGGTCCTCAAAGTGGAAAGGGGACAGAATTTTGGGGAAGAAGGCATGTTTAAGGATAAATGTGTTTGTGAGGTCCCATTATCTGTCTCTCCAGAAACCCAAACTTGAGGGGAGATAGCAGAGTATACCTAGACCAGAAGAAAGAACATCCTCTGACATTTATGGAGGAGAAAAGATAATTAACAGGTTTAAAGGAAAAAGTATATTTAATGTTTATTACAGGATACAGCATTTTAAACAAGCAATGTTGCAGATATATTATTTTTTTCTAATTACACTTGCTGAAATAGCATATTTATGTTGGATTTTCAACCAGAATTCCCCAGGATAATTAACCAGAATTCACCAGCAATTCAGCTGAGGACTGGAAGTATGCCCAATTTCATTTCTCCTATACTTTTCTGCAGGGAAGGGAAATATGAACAACCTTTCTTCTTGATTGGTAGAAGGTGTCAAAGTAAAGACAGCTTTCTAGCCCCCAGCCACCTGCCTCACTTATATCTTCCTCTTCTTTTTAGTGATCACAGGTCTAAGGTCTTTCTCCAGATGTTTTAATGCTTTGTCTCTTATCCAGCTGCATAGGCTTGGTGAGATGTGAGGGGAGGGTGTGAAAGGATGCTGAATAGTTCAGAAAATGAGAAATGGCCAGATAATCTCTATTTTAATAACTGGGACTATTCTAATGTATATCCTTTTTAGATATTGCATCCTTAAAGCAACTTTTTCTCATTTGTTTAAAAAAAAAAGTAGTGTTTGGTATTGCAACTTGGGTTGGAGGAGAGAGAATACATACTAAGAAAATGATCAGATTTGAAACGTAAGATTGAGATCTGCTACAGGGGTCTCGCAGAATTATACTCATGAGCCTATAGAGCTAGAGAACAATTCCTAAAACTTCTGGAAAGACAATTTTGAACTGTGAGAACTGTTCATGATGCTCGATAGACTGTTTTCAGGCCAAAGAAAAAAAGAAAAAGACTAGTTTTGGGCTTTAAAATAATTTCAAGAAATGGTTCATCAACACTGAACTAATTTGAATGCTAAAAAACTTTGTGCTCAACCATGATGGACTGGTTCTCAATAAAAATTGGTTCCTACATTGGAAACAAAAGAACAAAGTCTTTTTATCCTTCTTCTGTAATTAAAAAGGGCTGAAGAGTTGAGCTGGGAAAAGGGCACACTCAGATATGAGCTATCTGACTCATGTAATCATGGAATCCCAGAGCTGGAGTAGTCTATGGGTGTCTCACTTGTAGACTAATTAGCTTGTGGAAAGGTGAGTGATCGTTAAAATGTCCTGGGTCCTTTCTAACTGGCTGAGTCTGGCTCACTGATGGTGTAGCCCAGGAACCTGTATTTTAACAAGCTCTCCAGATGATTCTGGCACAACCACCATAGAGCATCTTCTAGTTCAACACCTCATGCATGTAAGAATGCATCAGCTAACCATCATGCGTGTAAGAATGCATCAGGTAAACATTGAGCACATACTACCTACTAGACACAAAACTGAGTAAACCACGTTCTGATCCTTTAAAGGGCTTGCTGTTTAGCTGGAAAAACTAATGTGCTAAGTACTTTTTCAGCAAATTGAACAGAACCTACTGAGTAGGGGGAAAAGTTTCTTCTGCAATGTTGCAAATAGGATGAAGGAAGTACAAAGACAGAGTTGAAAATGATTTCATAGAGAAGGTGGCATTTGACATGGCCCCCACGGCCTTATGTTATGGGGTAGGTGCTGAGGAGGAGGAAGAAATTTTCCAATGTTCAAGGTTCTTCTCTCTGGACTAAGTCAAATTTACATGAAACAGAGTAACAGGGGAAGAAAAACAAAGTCTTATAATATGAGCATAGAAGTCCAATAATGAAACTGAAACTAAAGAGATGACCAAGGCAGGCAATTTTTGAACTTTTTAGATGAAGAGGCAATAAATCTGTGAGGAATTGATAGAACAAAGCAAATTTAACCGTGGGAGCTTCAGTTAGTGTCACCAGGTAAACTGGGAAGACCCCAGGCCCTGAGGCCTTGACCCGGCTCATCCCAAAGATGTCACCATAAACTCTTGGTCTTGTCATGAGGAAGGATTCAAGAATAAACACAACACAGCAGAGGGACATAAGTACACTCTCCAGGTAAAAGAATGGATGATCTTAATAGAGCAAGAACTGCAAGCCCTGGGGTTTGGGTTTCCATTTTTTCATTGACATTTGTTAACTAGGGGATAGAATATATATTATTTAAGGTGGGCATTTCATGGAAGCAGAGTTTTGTGATTTTTCTTCCTTATTTAGTCAGGGGTTTCCAGTCTCCTTTGTCAACCATCTTGGGCCTGTCTGGTTTGATCTGGCTTCTTGTGGCTTTGTTTTGGAGTGCTGTCAGATAGGCCTCTGACTTTCCAGATAGCTGGCCTCCTCGCTAGAATCCAACTACCTACCTCTAATATTAGTAGGGAATTCTGAAAAGAATTTGTGCTGGAGTAGTAAATGCATCAAAAGTAACAAAGATTATTTATTCAGCCTTCTCAGCTCTAAATTTTCTGTCTCTGAGAATGTGTCTTTACCTTCTGTTACAGGGAGGGTAACTTGCACATGGGAGATTTATTTCCTCTTTTCAAGGTGGCAGAGGCAGGTGTGAGCATCCTTCTTGTATTAGCTGCCTCTTAACTTTTGTTTAAAATAATATGCCAAAGTGACATAATTTTATGGTGGCCAGCCCTTGGCCCCTACATTGCCATGTGTTTTCTAGACAAAGAGCTTCCACTGGGAATGAATATCTTTGGGTAACATCGATAGATTAGTGTTCCCAGAATGTAAAATTTTCTCATATAATTATTGTTAATAATAATAACTAACTCTCATTTATCAATAATATAGTATGGGGGCACCTGGGTGTCTCAGTCGTTTGAGCTTCTGACTATTGATTTCAGCTCAGGTCATAATCTCAGGGTCTTGAGATGGAGAAGACTTTCATTGGCTCCACACCAGAGTCTGCTTGTTCTCCTTTCTCTGTACCACTCCCCCTTTCTCTTTCGCTCTCATAAATAAATAAAATCTTAAAAAAAAAAAAGAATGTAGTATTGATGTTGGAAACAAAGGCAGAAGAAAAATTATTAAATTGCCTTACTACCTACAATCCATTGATAAGTCCTTGAAACAGGCAGAGTGACATTCCTCTAGGGACTCAACTGCCTTGATGTTAATACTTTGCTAAGGGCAAAAAGCAGTCTTAGCCCAACACCCAGGGTCTTGTAAGTTACTTTAACTATAAGAATTCCTTTAGAAATGTCCTTTATCTCTAAAACCCCCCAAGATATGTGTTGGCAGTCATTCCCCAAGCATATGGTCCACTGATAAATGTCTGAAGGGTCTCATGACTAAGGTTTTATTAGATGGTGATAAATGACCCTTTTTTAACAATAGCTAGTCCCCTCAAAGTCCTGGAAGCCTTGTTTCCAAAATTTATTAGAGACTTAGGCTGTCTCTAACTCCCTCCCAACTTGAAAGTATATAATCACCACCCCTTACTGTCTCATGGACTTCTGCCCATGGGTCCCATCCCTATACTTTAATAAAACCACCTTTTTGCACCAAAGACATCTCAACCATCTTTTCTTGGACATCAGCTTCGAGCCCTAATGTTGTCCCTATATCAGTATATACCTGGCTTGATCATCAGTGTTCTGTATCATTTACTCTTTGCAACCACACTACCAGATGGTATTATTGTCCCCATTTTACAGCTGAGGCAATGCCAGAGCATGTCTTACTTGGTGTTTCACACTGTTAGTCTGTTGCAGAGGTGAGGTTCAAGTTTAGGAGTGAGATTGTGAGAATGAGGTAAATTATGAAATTTTGAAAAAACCCTGAGGCAGCAGGTTACTAGGTTTGAGTAAATGCCTGTCAAGAAGCTCTACTGTGCTTCATTTGCGTGAGGTGTTTGGCTGAGGAACTGGGTAATAGATACAACATGTAAGTCCCTTGAGTCCCAAGACAGGGCTTTTTGGTCCCCAAATTTCCCATTCTGACTAGAAAAAAAATTTTTTTTTCCTTTCTCCTTCTCTCTCTCTCTCTTTCTCTCTCCCAATTCCATTTAAAATTTAGGGCAGCCCTTTGGTTTCTGTAATCCAACTGTATTACTAAGATATTTCCACTTATCCATTCATGGGCCTGACTTGGAGGATGGGAATGTTTGGGGAAAAGGAAGGTGTGATACTGTGATTTAAAACCAATGTATATTTGGTCTTTGTCCCTGCTTTTTGGCACAAAGCTCTGAGAATCCTTGGAATTTCCTAAGAGGAGAGCAACAAAGGTATCTTTGTTGTATTATGAGGTGACTTTTAGAAAGCCAGGAGGTAACCAAAGAGTGGAGCCTGGTTGCCACAGGAGCCAACCTTGTGACTGGAGAGTTGGAACTTTCAGGGCCATTCCTTGAACTCCCAGGAGGGGAAAGGAGCTAGAGATTGAGTTCAGTTGCCAATAGCCAGTGACTTAATTAGTTGTGCCTAAGTAATGAAGCCTCCATAAATCCCCAAAAGGACAGAGTTTGGAAAGCTTCCATGCTGGTGAACATCTGGAGATTTGGGGGAGAGTGGCTTGTGGGGAGATAGCCTGGAGGCTCCTCACCCTTTTCCTGTACTTGATGCATGCATCTGTCCATCTGCTGTTAGGTGAAAGGTTTCTCTGAGTTCTACAGACCACTCTAGCAAATTAATCAAACCTGAAGAGGCAGTCACTGGAACATTCTATCTATAGCCAGTGAATCAGAAGCACAGGTGACAACCTGGACTTGCCATTAGTGTTTGAAGTGGGCAGGGATAGATAATTGAATTGAATTATAGGACTGTGTTTTTTCTTTTCCTAACAGGCTATTCATCCTCCCTGTGCCACCCACGTCCAAAAGTGGGATGTTGAGGACAGTTCACCTGTGGCTTCTTCAGGGGCTCCTCCAGGGGAGGGCATTTTCCTGGCATGGGCATCTGCCAAGGCTGGGCTTCTTGCTGATTCTCATCCCCACAGTGGTGACTCTTCCTGAGAGCCTCTTGAGGCTGAGGTCACCTTGCTCTAGTAGAAGGCCCTAGTAGGTGAACCCAGCATCCCTTCAGCCCAAAGGAGACGCAAGTGTTCTCCTTGAGTGGTGGTAGATGGTTCCCTCCCAGTTTGGTCTCCTGCCCCCTTTCTTACCCTGGCAGTGTCAAATAATCAGATACCCTGTAGATTCAGCAATCCAGCAGTCTTTAGACCAGTCACCACTGACCCTACCTAGTGCAGAAAAGAATTGGGCATTAATCTTTGAGGTAGAAAGAAGTGCCAAGTCCAGTGGATCCCCTTCTCTCATGGAGAGAGAAAGATGTGGGTATGGTGTATTAGTCTGTTCAGGCTGCCATAACATGGTATCACAGGCTGTGTCTTTGCTGACAAGGGGTCAGCAGGCTTCTCCCCCTGGTTTACAGATGATCTTCTCCTCCCTGCATCCTTGCATGGTCTTCCTTCAGTACCTGTGTCTGGTCCTAATCTCTTCTCGTGAGGCTACCAGTTCTACTGGATTAGGGTCCACTCTAATGACTTAAATTTGACTTTATTACTTCTTTACAGACTGTCTCACGTTCTGAGGCACTGGGGGTTAGGACTTCAACATATGAATTTTGGGGAGACACAACTCAGTCCATAATACATAGTTACTACTCCATGACCTAAGTTTAGGGACACCCCCGAGGATCAGCCTTCTTTATATAGCTCAGATGGGATTTTTGGAGTAGGTTTTTCTGAAGTAAACCCTTTTGGTCAGCTCTGTGGTGACAGAGTAGGCACAATAAAATGGTAATGCTTGTGTCTTTGAATTTAGAAAACAAAATAGTTAGTGCCTTTCATTCCCAGCTGAGGCCCACCTCCCTGGAAATTCCCATACCCTCCAGTTAAAAGTTGGGGACAGGCTGATGCTTGTGGAGTCACTCTAAGAAAGCAAGAAGGGTCTCTCTTGGTGATACTTCATGTGAGCGTTTTATATTTGTATTCTGCTTCAGCATTTTCAAAGGCACACTCTCCACATGGTGGGGAGGGCAAGCATTCTTCTGTCATTTTGCAAGTAAGGAAAGCAAGGCTCCCAGAGATACTAAGTGATTTCTCCAAAGATGTGCTGCCTCGCTAAGATTAAGTCTCCATCATCCCCGCTCCAAAGAGTTACCATCACCCCTGTGGTGATGAGGGAGAGCAGGAGAAGGGAGGGCAGAGGTGGTGGGCACGTTGGTTATGTGTGGAGGCTACTATATGAAAAAATTAAAATTAGCAAAACTTTATACTCAGCGAACTTCCTCTACTATGCATTGCAGCTCACACTGGTTTTGCAAGATTCAGAATGATCTTTTCAATGTATTTGATGAATTAGAACTGAAAAAAAATTTTATTGAATTCTTTTTTATTTAAAAAGTGTGTTGTAATTTTAGCCTCTGTAAGAAATTTTGTATCAAAAGCGTTTAGAGAAACTAGGCTGTAAAATGCTAACTCTCGGACAGCTTCCTTACTTGGCTTTTCAGAGTAAAATGCTAATGTTTGCCAGAAAGGGATGTTCCTTTTTTGATCCTTCATTCACTTAGCCAGTGATCAGTGATCAGGCATGTATCAGGGAACTACTATGTGCGAGACCCTGAGCTGAGCCTCACTTGGGGAGACTTTACATCAAGGTGAAGCTGCTAGTGCTACCAGAATGTTCATATCACTGGACAAGACATTATCACACACACACACACACAAACACACACACGCACAGAGCATCACATTGCCAGTGTTTGAAGAGGTTGTGAAGTTGTGCTAACATTAGAATTTTGTAGATTAATTTCTATCCTTTTGATGTAGTCCAGTCGTCTCCTGGAAACACAGATGCTGTAGTTCTAAAAGATGTTTTTCCCTGATTTGGGGCTCATCAAGGTTTGTCTGATCACTGTTTTCCATCCTTCTAAACTAGGCCTGTCCTCTATTCATCTACAATTTTTTTGTAAGCTAAGGGAACATCAGGAACAGAGGTTGGGTCCTGGAAATCCTGTGCCTGTGCGTGCTCATACAGTGGAATGCCTCAGAGGGTCAAGGGCAAAAGGTCACTTGCTGTGCCCTGCCCTGCAGGTCCTGGTCATTCTTTCATTCCCTTGACTCAAGATCCCACTTATGTACATTGTCTTAGCTGATGTGCCTGGATTGACATCCTAACACCTCCAGTTATATCCTAGAAGGGGACTTTTAAGATATAACTTAACTAGACCCAGAAAGAATATAACAACCAAGGATTTGTATCCCAATGGTGAAAAGTATGGCATTCTAATGGAGAAAGGGAGTCTGGAGTTCAACAGAAGAAAAGTGACTATATTATTTCCCAGATAAGTAGCTAATTAAAAAGATCATTCTGGAGAGTGCTGGTATGTAGTTTCTCAGTTATCCCACAGCCCGAGAGGTTTCTGGCTGCAGACATCAAGTTCAAATAAGTTCAAATAAGTAACTAAAACGCAAAGTTTTAATCACCATACGTTTAGCAAGCAGGCTCACCCATCCAGCTAGTAGTATTTCTTTTAGTGTTGCTCTAGTTTCTGTTTTATCTCTTTGACTGGAAAAACAGACAAAACCCCCCCAAAACTTCCCTGTTTGCATTCTGGTTTTCAATTTAAAATGGCAGCAAAACAAAGCATACTTTTAAGACCACTTTCTCTTTCTGTCCTGAATATATGATTCATTACAATGTACAGTTTATATAACAATGCCCGAAGACCAGAGATACAATTATTAAAAAGAGAACTGAATTTCACGGAAAACCTTTTATTTTAATTCTGTTTAACTTTCAAATTGAAAGGCAATCAATAGATGTAACATTGTCACAATGCAAATAATATATGATGAATAGCAAGGAAAATTACTGGCTTTAATAAATTGTCATTGATTTTCACTTCATGAGCTGGAACGACTGTCAAGGCTGGATGCAGCTTCATCAATGCAAGACTTTAATTTGTCAATGAAATGATTTTTGTAACTTTATGTGTGTGAATCCACCATCCTCTTGAGCTAGTCCTCCCTCCCAGGCTGGCTCCTGAGGATTCAAAGAGATTTGTTCAACAAATTGTCTTCGAATTCCTCCTATGGCACTCTTCTGGAAGCTGGGATAGAGCAGTGAACACAACTGACGAAAATCCCTGTCCTCCTGGAGCTTACAGTCTAGAGGAGGAAGACTGAGCAGAGTCAAGGTCATTCCTAGCTCTTCAGAAGAGGATAAATGCAATGGAAATAGAGAAAATGGGTGTGGGAGGGCTGGGAAAGAGGAGATTTTAGATAGGCTGGAAGGAGATGGCCTCCCTGAGAAGGTAAGCTGTTGAGCAAGGCAAGGGACAGGGCTGTAGTGGTAGTGGTGGTGGTCCATTTGGGCAAAAAGTGCACCAGCAGAGATAGGAGCAGAGCCTGAGGCCAGGAGGCAGGGTCTGCCTGCTGAGCTCAGGGAGCACAGGAGCCAGAGTGGTCTGTGTGAATGCAGGGCGAGTACTGGGAGAGCAGAGAGGACATGCTCATGTTGTTTTAGTAACTCTGCTCTTACTCTCACTTGAGTTGAATAGAGCACATTGTGGAGTGGATGGACATGAGCGCTGAGTGAGGATTCTATGACCTTCTCCTTAACAAATGCCACCAGCACCCTCCCTGGTAGCCTTTCAAGAGCTGGAGCCAGCCAGATGTGTCCCCACCTCTGGGCCTTAGCACGTGCTCTTCCTCTGTGAACTGCTCTCCTGCCCCTCCTGCCCCACTCTTCTCACACCTCGTTCCTCCCCTGCCCTCATGCCTCCAGTGGGAACACCAGCTCCAAAAAAGGCCTCCACTGGGGTGCCTGGGTGGCTCAGTGGGTTAAGCCACTGCCTTCGGCTCAGGTCATGATCTCAGGGACCTGGGATCGAGTACCTCATCGGGCTCTCTGCTCAGCAGGGAGCCTGCCTTCCCTCTCTCTCTCTCTCTGCCTGCCTCTCCGTCTACTTGTGATTTCTCTCTGTCAAATAAATAAATAAAATCTTTTTAAAAAAATAAATAAATAATAAAAAGGCCTCCACTAACACCTCGAGGAAGTTTACCCTGTTTTTCCTGTTCTCTTGTCCCCTTCCTCCATAGATTGTATTATAACTTGCAAAAACCCATTTGAGTTTTTGTTAAATTGTTTCCAATTATTACGTTATTTATTTACTTATTATCTATCATAAGCTCCTGGGAATAGAATAAATATCTGTTTTATTATTAATGCTGTTGATGGAGTGCCTAGCACATCGTAGGTACTCTGTAAATATTTGATGAAAAAGAAATGAATGAACAGGAATAGCTAGCTTCGAGGGTAGCAAAACCAGGATTAGTGTCACTGTTTTACTCCCAAACTCCACTTTCCTGATAGGGAGTGATTGTGAGACCCCGCAGCACATCCCGGTCAAGCACAAGACCGACTCTGACTAGGGACTCATAAACACTTTGTCATTTACACTCCTAGGACCAGTCCACTCTCTCAAGTGAACCTCCCTATACCTTATCATCAGAAGGGGTTCCTTTTTCTATCTGAGGCCACAGTATGGCCTTAGGAAACTCCCATTATTTCTATCTGTCAATGAACTCCTCCAGCACTGAATCATAGGTCCCTGGAGAGCAGGGACCTAGTTTGATCTGGTCAAGGCTGGATGGTACATGGCACCCATAAGGGTCTCAGTCAAAGTTTGGGGAATGAAACTAATTACCCACAGGTCATTCTGCTGGGTGCTTTACTTATTTTGTTTTGTTTTGTTTTCAAAAATGACTTAAGTTTAACCCAAACCATTTATATATGCCAGTCTTAATTCTCCCGAGTCCGTCCCATGGTTAGACAGAGTTAAATACGTATTAACACTAAGCAAAGGTCTGTTTACTTGGGTTCTGGGCACACAGAGAAATGTAGAAATGGCATCATTTGTCTCTGGCTTTCATAGAGTGGACAGAGCTGGTCACAGAGGGAATGCTGATGACTCCTCTTGGAGGTTACTGAACCCCCATTTTTTTCATGAGTTTGCTCCTTAAAGGAGAAGTTTGAATTGGTTCTCAAAGTAGCAGATGAACACATAGACAGCACTGAAATAGTCCTACTCCCTGGCTGCTTTGCCAGAACATTCGTGTCCCAAAAGTTATTTTAAAAATAGAGACTTCGTTTTTAACTACTTTATTTAGGAAGACATGAGTTGGCACAGTAGAAATCAGAATGCCTGACCAACAGGATTGTGCTGACCAGGCTAAAATGATCTCCAATCCACCATATGTGGGAAACCGAAACACTCAGTTGTTCTCTGAGCCCTGACAATCACCATGACTTGCGTTTCTCTTCTTCTAATAGAGAATATGTGGTTATATCAGTATTTTGTAGAAAGAATTCCTCAGTACAAGGTTAATAATTGTTTTACTTTTCTTCATCTGTGTCAAGATTAGATAATTATAAATTAAACTTTGAGAACTATCCCTATGGCAAGTAATCTATAATGATACAGTAACTTATCAGTTAAGTATTATGTATATTCATCTCTTTTACAATGAGAAACTGATGCCCAGAGACATAATTAGTATTAAATATTAGAGTCAGAATTCAAAGCCAAGTCCAATTCTAAGCACGTGTTATTTCTCCATTATCAACCTTCTCCCATGTTGATTCAGTGGATTGATGGGTGGGTAGTTGGATAAATGAGTGAATGAACACAGGCAGCAACTATGTACATATACATGGGTCACAGTTGATGAGATGCATGTAGTTTTAGTACAAAACTATGGAAACCAGTAATATGTGGGTCATAGTTGATGTATAGAGATTTTAATATTGCTGGATGTATTTAATGGAACTATATTCTTATAATGGAAATATATCAGAAAATAGTTGGAATCTTCCCACTCTGTATAATATACCACACCATGAATAATTAAACTTCATTAAAGTCCATTTAGAAATATATGTTGAATGTAGCAGTCACATAGTCTGGCGAACTTAATAGAATCCTCCATGTGTAGTTATGTGTAAGTTATCATTTACTGCTGGTTTTGTCTGTTCTGAAAATGAGATCTGCAAACTGAATTTTCACCTATAGAATGTTAATATTCTTTCTATTTAAAGTAGGAATGATGTTGAAAATGGGTGGCTCCAATTGGAATATGCTAGGGGCTGTTAGAAAGTCTAAAGGTCTTAAATTCTGTATGGGCAAAGTATATTTTCCCCTATTATGCTCTATTGTATTATCTCAGCATGTCAGGTCTATGCATATGAGCTCCACCTCCAGAATGTAAATGTCTTGAGGGCTTTTTCTTCACTTTTACAAATCATCCAGTGCATTACTAGACATATAATGGAAGCTAAATTAACCTTATTGGATGGATAACATCTCCAAAGTTAAAGAGAACCCTTGGTGCAAGTCCTGAACTATGACATTTCAGAGTAAGTAAGCACTTGCTCAAAGGGAGAAGTTAGTGCAGCATGGAAGTTGAAGTAGATACTTACAAGAGAAATAGGAGAAAGGAGAGAACCCGAAGACTCTCTTTGCAGACATCACCCTATTTTGAATTCCAAGTCTGTGCTGACAACTCCCTTCACACCAGCCCAGCTAAGACATACTTTGGCCCTTGGTACAAGGTTGTACATCATTTCTAGGCTCCAGGACAACTGTGGAAGTAGATACTTCCCAGCGATAAGTACTAATTAGAAAAAATACCCATATATGTACATATGTTTTCAAGTAAATTTCAGTGGCTGGAAGTAGGTAAGTAGGCTAGTATTGTGTTAAGAAATATAAAATATTCTCTTGTTTATTTTCCATCCATAAGCTTTTATTGGAAGTGACAAGATTTTAAAATTATGTCCTCTTGTGTCAAGGTAACTTATATTGCATGTTCTTTGGGCATATATGGTTTCATGTGAAACTGCAAAAACCTAACCAGGTAAGGAGAACATGTATATTTCCCCCATCTAGACAAGGAAAATACAGAGGTTCGGAGAGGTTATGCTACTTGCCCAAGCAAGTCTGTATGGTGTGAAAAAAGCATTCTGACTCCCAGGCTGGTGTTCTTCCTCTAGGCCCTGGTTTTCTGATAACGGTAATTGTAGGATGATGGCCTCTCAGCTCTGTGGAAGAGTTATCTTCTCTTTCATGCCTGTCTCTTGCTTTTCTCCCTGTCCACCTTCTCTTCTCCAGCCCTTTTTCTCTGTGTGAAGAATGAAGAGCAGTGTTCAAATTAAACCTTGTTACTTTTTTCTTTTTTTAGATGATCTGGAACACTGGGCATAATAGTTGGAGAGGCTCTTTACTTATTTTTCCATTTTATCATTATATCAAGTGTTTTGGAAAAATACAGCTCTTGATCATGTAGCTAGAAATCACTCACCAGTATTGATGAGATCAAAATGACCCTCATTAAGGCTTTTGAAAATGAAGTGTGAACGGCATTATATCTGCTGCATTTACTTGACTTCTACTGCCCAGCATGGAAAGGAGAATTTTAGAGGAATTCCTAAAGACAGTAGGGAAACTGCAATGACTGAAACAGTATTGAGCGGCAGGGGAGCAGCCATGGGGAGGGAGGGGTTGGGCCTGGGACATTGGCCCTGCTGCTGGTGCCTCTAGGCCTGTGGTGTCCATTATCGTAGCCACTAACCACACTATTTAAATTGAAGATAAAATCATGTTAAATATTCAGTTATTTGCTCAGTGGCCCCACGTGGCCAGTGACTACTAGATTAGTGCAGATACAGAACATCTCTCTTGCTGCAGAACTTGTGTCCTGCTGCTTTTAGCAGATGAGCAAAATCCCTTATACCATTTGAAAGTCATTTAAGTAAGGGAAGAACAGTAAGCCATCTCTAAGGATTCCCTTCATCCCTCATGGTCCTTTCTTTTCCTCTTCATTCCTTTGTTCCTTCCTCCCTTTTTTTTTCCTTCCAAAAAATATTTGGTGAGCCATTACAATGAGCCTGGTGCTGTGCACATCCTGGATCTAACATAAGAAAAAATAGGGCTGGGGCACCTGGGTGGCTCAGTGGGTTAAGCCTCTGCCTTCCGCTCAGGTCATGATCTCAGGGTCCTGGGATCGAGTCCCGCATCGGGCTCTCTTCCTCCTCTCTCTCTCTCTGCCTGCCTCTCTGCCTACTTGTGATCTATTTCTGTCAAATAAATAAATAAAATCTTAAAAAAAAAGAAAAAAGAAAAAGAAAAAGTAGGGCTCCTACCAGCAGACAGGTAACAATATAGTAAGGTTCTACTCCAAGTGAAAACTGGCAGTTTTGATCCAGTGTGATTAGTGCTATGTGGCTCCTAACCCCAGTTCTGGGGCCTCAGATTTGCATCAAGAAAGGGACAACAGAGAGCTGGAACATGGATAATCTGTGGAAGATATCCAGGTCTAAAAGAGACAAAGAGGAGGAAGGAGGAAGTGTGTTCCAGATAGATGAAGACGATGGTAGAAAGGGAGAAGAGGGTGGATTCCAGGCACAGAGAGATACTGAAGATAACCCGAGGGTATGGTGCAAGGAGAAAGAGAAGGGGCTGCAGAAATGAGCAGAAGCAGAGCCTAAAGAATCTTATAAGCCATACTAAGATAGATGTTCATATTTCATCCTCATGACAATGAGAAGTTCCCAAGAGATTTTACATAGGAAGGTGACTCTGTTATGTGTGTATTTCTGAGAGATCACGTTTGCTGCATTGTGGAGAATGAATTCTAATTTGCAGGGCCAAGAGGAGGCCAAGACCTGGGGCAGAAAAACAAATTAGAAGGCTGTTGAATTAATTCAGATGAGGATGTATGTGGGTTTGTGGTATGGATAAGTGTTGCCCTGGTGCCAAGTAGAAATAACCTTTGGTTATATATAGAGAGGATCTCATGAGTGAGTAGGGGATGAGAGAGAAAGAGAAATCAAAGCTAACTTCTATATTTTTCTTTTTTAGCAAGCAGGTAGATCATATAGTCACTTTTAGAGCTGGAAAATACATACAAAGAAGCTAGCTTAAGGAAAGAGGGAAAGATGTGGATCTCCATTCAGATTCTCCTGTAGAGGCAGCCTTCCCTGACCCTTCAGACCATGACAGGCCCTTCCCACAGGAGAGCAAGCTTGCTTTCATACAGGCTTGCAATTTTCCATTTATTTCTGGGTTCATCATCTTATTTGATTGCCAGTCTCTGTCCCTGTTTTGCTAGATCTGTGACTGCAGAGGTCGTGTTTGACTTTGCTCACCAGGAAAGCCTCACAATCACGCTACTGTTTGTGATACAGTATGGTGGATTGAGGAGCAATATTGTAGCAACACCTCCCTCCTTTTCTCTGAGCACCATTTCTGGACAAAGAGTTACAAAGCGATCTCCAGCCTTTCCTTCTGAGCTCCCAGCCTAATCTTTTGAAGGGGAGGAAAAAACTTTTTCCTCTGTTCTTCTTGGTTCTTGGCTGAGACCACTTCCCCCTTCCCCGTAATAAAAGATTTACATAGAAAAACAAGTTTAGTAACATAAATGCCTCCTGTTTACAAGGGAGAGATGCAGGAAAACTGAGGAAACCCCTGTGATGGCCACCTTAAATACCCTCTTGGCTAAAGACAAGATAGTGGGGGATGGGTGCCAATGATGGGAGGCCATCAGAAAAGCACAGTAAATGAGGGTAGGATTATTACGCAGATTTATGTTGTTTCCTTCTTCATTGACAGGAGTTTCTAGAGATTTAGTCCTCCTTCTCTTCCTTGTAAAGAGAGGAGATGCCTTTACAAATAGAGAGTTCCATTATAAATATAAAGGTAATCCACACAAGGGTGACTTCTTAATTTCAGAGCTTCTCTTTTGCTACTATTTCTTCAAACTTATCAGCCTAAACTAATCAGTCCTTATGCCAAAGAGGCATGTTTTGGGGTGGCAGAGTCTGCTCCCCATCTCTTTAGTCCCAATGTCCTAACTGCCCTATGAGCACAAATCTTGAAAAAGGAAACAAAGTTTTACAAGTCATTTATACATGCGAAATTAACTCCTTGAGTTGCATTTTTGTTTACAGTTTAACCTTTAGGTCTCATTGCATTTAAGACTGATCTTCCTGAAAGGTGGAGAAAAGGATATTCTTTTGGAAAAGGGGTTTCCCACAGTAGACGACGTGATACCTTGTATTCTGCTTTCTTGTAGAGTACAATCTAAACCCTTTCTGACCATGGACAATGAAAGATTTCCCCCCACCCCCACTCTGCACAACTGTAAATATAAGAAGTATGGGCTTCAGAATCAAAAGGACTTGTTTTAAGTCTCAGCTTCACTAGATGAATGACTGAATGAACTCATTGCTCTGAATTCTGGTCTTCTCACCTGTCAGGAAAAAAGACAATAGTGCTCATCCTATAGAACTCTCAGGAATATGAAATGAAACACAGAGTAAAAAGCACCTAGCACTAGATAATTAACTTTTTTAAAATTTAAATTCAATTAATTAACATATGGTATATTACTAGTTTCAGAGGTAGAGTTCAGTGATTCATTAGTCTTATATAACACCCAGTGCTCATTACATCATGTGCCCTCCTTAATGCCCATCATCCAGTTACCCCATCTCCCTCCCCCCTCCCCTCCAGCAATCCTTGTTTCCTATTACTAAGGGTCTCTTAATAATTTGTCTCCCTCTCTGATTTTGTCTTGTTTTATTTCTCGCTCCGTTCTCCTATGCTCCTCTGTTTTGTTTCTTAAATTCCACATACGAGTGAAATCATATAATTGTCTTTCTCTGATTGACTTATTTTGCTTAACATTATACCCTCTAGTTCCATCCACATTGTTGCAAATGACAAGATTTCATTTTTTGATGGCTAGTAATATTCCATTATGTGTGTGCGTGTGTGTGTGTGTGTACATACATATCTTCTTTATCAAGTCATTGGTCAATGGACATCCAGGCTTTTTCCATAGCTTGGCTATTGTGGACATTGCTACTATAAACATCGAGGTGCGGATGCCCCTTCAGATCACTACCTTTGTATCTTTGGGGTAAATACCTAGTAGTGCAATTGCTAGGTCATAGGGTAGTTTTATTTTTAACTTTTTGAGGAAACTCCATACTGTTTTCCAGAGTGGCTGTCCCAGCTTACATTTCCCCCAACAGTGTAGGAGGGTTTCCCTTTCTCCACATCCTTGCCAATATCTGTCATTTCCTGGCTTAATAATTTTAACCATCCTAACTGGTGCTATCTCAATAAATAACTTTCTGCTCTCCAGTTTTGCTCTCCCCTAGGAAAAGATAACATGAATGACAGGGGAATGAAACCTAAAGGGGAAAACTGGGTCCAGCCATCTCTGTGTACCTCATCACTTTCACTGCTGTTCCTCCAACATCAACATAAAGCCCAGAGTACAAAACTTCCAATGATGTTTAGTTCCTATGGATGCATTTAATATTCTCTGCTAAGTTCACAGAAAATTTGGCCAGAATCTCTTGTTCGGTGAAGTAATTAACATGGCCATCCCCTCAAGTGTTGCCATAGTAGTTACCATGGTGATGAAATGAAAATGCAATTTGAGTAATTCATAATACATAACTCTTCCCAGAAAAACAAAAGGAGTACTTTTTAGGATAACTGAGTCATTTTGGTGATGTCTCAGTGCAACCTGTTACTCACTTGAATGATTCAGACAAAAGGCTCTAATGAATAGAAGATTAGACTGTTTGCATTTGCAACCAAATGTACCAAATACATTCCTAATGTGTTAATTAACATTTTCTCCAAATGCAAAAGAGAAACATTCCAGCTGAGAAGACAGGTAAGAATCTGATAGTAAGGCAGACTCATCTGACATTTGAAAAAAAAAAAAAAATCTTTTGAATCATGAGTTAGGTAATCACAACATTCAAAAAAGAAAACTCTAAATTACTAAGTCATAGATGAGGTCATTTCTGGTAAATAATGAAATGGATAAAGAATGGCCATTATTTAGGTATTCTAACGTATCATGTGTCTTCGAGTTTTGCAGAGTTAAATAGAAAACATCCCTTTGAAATGTTTTTATAAAAAATTGGAAAAGTTTAAAATGTTAATGTCAGGACATTTGTATGACAATATGCAAAGCAACAAAGAAATTATTTTCTGGGGGAATAATGTGTATAAAAATATAACCCCAGGGGTGCCTGGGTGGCTCAGTGGGTTAAAGCCTCTGCCTTCGGCTCAGGTCATGATCTCAGGGTCTTGGGATTGAGCCCTGCATCGGGCTCTCTGCTCGACGGGAAGCGTGCTTCCTCCTCTCTCTCTCTCTCTGCCTGCCTCTCTGCCTACTTGTGATCTCTATCTGTTAAATAAATAAAATCTTCAAATATATATATATATATATACACATACATATATATGTAACTCCAATGTATAATATAACAACCTTCAACCTCTGTGTCTTCCATCATACCAAAGCTGGTCTATTTTTCTTTCTAAATGCCTCTCCACTTCCCATACTATTTCCTCATTATCATCCTCACTTCCAAAGAGCTCTGGGTCCAGAACTGACTCAGGTCAGAGAAATGGGAAAAGGTCTGTGACTGTCTTGGAGCTCCCAATCAGATCTCTGTTCACTGGCTTTGACATTTTTTGCATTTCTCTTTTTGTCAATATAACTTGAGTAGGACCTTAGCAGGGTCCACAGCTGTTTTAAATCTAGGTATCCAATGACCAAATAAAAATTAAGATCCCTGTGGGCTGGAGTATTCTGTTGATGATGGCAGATATACGCCAAATGGCACATGTGGAACCTGTCGTGGTTACATTTTACTCATTTTTTTTTTTTTGTCACATCAGAATTCTCTCATCTACATTGAAATCAAGATCCTCATTTCGTCTCTAGCAACTTTCACCAATACTTTTATCTTCCAATGAACAGTTCCATGCTGATAGCTCCTATGCCATTGTATTTCTCAGGGTGTTGGTAAAATGGCTAGTTTCTGGGTCTTTGGGGTACTTAATTAGAGAATGAATATGGTTGGTCAGATTGGATATGTAACATTACTCCAGATCTTCTGTTTTCAATCTGGATTCCTCTCTCTACTTTTATCCAAGGAACTACTGGCATTTCACATTAATATTATATGGTCACCATATATTATTTAAGATTTCCTTAACCAGCTGAGTAGATATATAAAACTATTTTCTGTTGTTTGACTAGCATGTTTCATGTAGAATTTCTGGTACCCATATTAATAAATTTAGGTTGATCTACCCTTGACCAGAATCCATTTCCACATCTATTCTAAAGATTCTAGCAGATATACATTAGCGGACTACCAGAGATGTTTGCATGTAAGCCTTCTCTTCCTTTTCTTTTCTGACTTGACCCTGGAAACAAAGAGGGTAAGAGAGTGAAATAAGAGGAAAAACTAGCTCCTTTAAGAAGGTAACTCCCTTAGATGAAGGAAGACCATGACTTCAAGCAAGGAAGGATGGCCTTATTGATAGGAAGGAGGCTGGGAGAGGATGCTCTATGAGAAGTGATGAATTAGGGTATTCCAAGCTTTCCCACACCTCCTGTATATTCCCAGGACTACTACCAGCCCCAGAGCAATGGCAGTGAATTCAACAGAAGATAATTTTCCAAGGCACCCTGAGTCAATAGAGAAGAATTTTTTTTTTTTTTTTTTTTAGTTTAGTCGTATGCAGTTGCTGAGTTTCTTTCAGTGTCTATGAGAATTTGGGGAACCGATTTGTTGTTGTTGTTGTTGTTTGTGGTGAGCTTTCCAGTAAAGTGATAAACTAACATCAATCTCTGTAGTTCTTGACTTTTATACTCCTTTCGCTTTTCTATGGAAGTGGCAACTTGAACCCAGGAAAACTGACCTCCTTGGGCATTTCATTCCAGGTAAACAAACTTGGTGACTTTATTAGCTGATTTATCATTGCATACTGGGGTCTTTCAGATTCCCATAATGACGAGATTCTCCCAGACTTCCAGCCAATGTAGTCCATATATGCAATCTTGGGTCTTTCCTCTGCCATTTCTCTGAGGATGTGTTTTTGTTACCTACTAACTGGTACCAGTTTTGGTGTCAGTCAGGATTCTATTGTAAGGAATAAAAACTGACCTGACCAACTAAAGTAGAAAATCAGTTTATTGGAAAGAATCCCTCAGAAGTGTGCTGGATCAGTCATGGAGCATGGGCTGGAGCTGAAGGAGGTCACATCACACCCAGAAACAGTCTGGTGATGATGCTGCCAAAGGCACTACCAGTGATATCTGTTCACTGCCACCATGTCTTCATCCTCAACACTGCTGCTGAACATTCTCTCTGTACTGAATATTATCAGGACAGACCCTCTATCTTTGTACCAAGTCTTCAGATTCAAAGTGCTGGATGTGACCATCCAAAGGGTTAAACCTTCCATTGAAACTTATATATTAAAGGATTCTGCCAGATAGAAAGGGTACTATCCTGTTATATATACACCCCTTACCAACCTCCTATTTCCCACCAAATTAAAAAGCATGCATTGTAAGGTATCTGAAGACTTTGTAGGTCCTCTGCTGTCATTTAGGTAGTATTTCTGTCCCAAATGTGAGACTGTGTGAGGGATCTTTTGCCTTATGCTCCTAGATGAGAAGAAGAGTAATGGCATTAACAGTGTATCACTTGGTCACACAGTGCCTGGGGGGAGGGCATCAAAAATTCAGCTCCTAAAAGATACCACAAAATCTTCGAGGGTAGAAGCTGCCTTCTGTTAGTATCCTTACTACCTGGTGCTTGAAATATATAGGCATTCAATGTATATTTGCTAAAATGACGCTTGATCTATCAAAGGCTGTTATCTTTCTTAAATGAGGATTATGATTTGTATCCTATTCTAGATCCCATAAGCCACTGCAGTAGAATCTGTTTTTAGATTACTTGCATTAGAATCATCTGGGGTGCATGTTAAAATGGAATTCCTGAGATGTACTCCAGACCTAACTAAGCTAAATCAGAATAATTATGGACAAGGCTCAGGAATCTACATTTTAAGGAATCACTCCAAATTATTCCCATATTACACTAAATTTGAAAGCTAATGCTCTGTGGGACTATTGTTAGGGGCTTGAGTTTTAGGACGTTAGCTAGCAAAAATTAGCGAGAATTTTGGGAATAAAACTCAATAAAACCTCATTTATAAAGCTTTGGTGTTTGTTTTAATGACTGATTTGTGACTGTTAGGAGATCAGTTTTTTTCCTGTTGCATCCTTAGTGTTACTTGGCGAGAAAGCTTATAAATGAAAGAGTAAAATCCCAGTTTTATCTTTTTAATTAGGGTGTTCTCATTTCTCTTGCTTGTCTGGGCTGTCATCTGAAGCAAAAGAACAGAGAAAGCAAGTCAAGGGATAAATCTGTTTTGGCCCCTGCCTAGCTAACCATGTTAATAAGCTCTCCTCAGTGTGTGTGTGTGTGTGTGTGTGTGTGTGCGCGCGCATGTGCACGCACACTCACCCACACATACAAGCAGATATATAAACACATGCATTTTTTAAAAACATAGATGAAGCTTATGGTGTGTTTCTGTAACTTTCCTCTTTTGAGTATGTTTTCCCCACATTCCAAAGCTTCTAGGAAAGAGGGAATTTGGTTACTTAGTTGTGTTCTTTAATTGTTCATACCAAACGGTGGCCCAGGAACCTTGTTCCTCTGCACATCACCTCTGTGGGCCTCCGGGTTGCTGCAGGCCATGTGTTTGGTGTCCTCACTAGCTTTTAAACAGTATTTATCTTCCTATCCCTTTTGGCTCCTCTGCCATCGTTTTCTAGGTCCTACTCTCCAACCTTCATATCCAACATCGATGCACTCTGAAGGACACGGTGTCCTTCCCAAACCAGAGCAGCTGCTGTTCTGCTGCTCCTTAGTTTCCCAGAATGGACACCTGTCTTCAGAAGGGATGTGGTACCTTTGGGTCCATCTGGCTGGCCAAGCCACCCTCCATGAGGGACCTGGCTGTTCCTTTCTCTGGCCCACAGTCTACTTAAGTCTCTTTCTGCTGCTTTTTAGGCTTACTCAAAAACTCCTGTTGTAGAAGATTGAGGGCTGCTCTGTAATTTTATCAGCCCATGCTCAAAAAGCCTCTGGATTCCAGCCAGCCAAGTGAAGAACAAATACATTTGGTTATAATTAAATATCGAGATAGGTTGTTGGCTAAAAAGGCACAGCTGTACTGAGAATTTGGCTCCTGGTGTGGTATGCTAAAGTGAAGTGTATGTACCTGTACGAAGTTGGGAATATCTTTTTTTGCTTTAGAGGTAGAATGAATATTTCTGATACATTTCTAGAAAAGCAAAAATCATTTTAAAACTTCTCAAAATACAGATGTTTTCTGTTTATGTTGAATTTTTTTATTCTGTAGAAGACAGAAATGAAGTATTTAGAAATGTAGGGCTACAGATGAAGGTGATGTACTTTTGTACCATGTGATTTCATACAGCTAAAGTTTGTGTGCCTTTTGAAATTAAGGAAACACATTTTTTTTCATAAAAGCCTTTTTCTGTGATATTCTAAGAGATTTACAGTCAGTAGAGATTAAAAGTTTTAAAAAGGAAAAGATGATATGGGTTTATATCTCACTCCTTCCATCTTGGGTCAAGCCTGGTCAGTTTCCCTCTCTGAACTTCAGTTTTATTATCAAAAACTCAGCAATTTGGGCTTTCCCGGAAGATCTATGAAATTCTGGCCCTATAGGCTTCTAATTCACATGGTGCTTCTTTCTTTGTCTAGAGATTATCCAGCTTCTCTGGCCACTAAAAGGAAGCAAATTTGCTTCTGTGTGGTTGGAGCATAGAATCATGTGACTGAAATTCGAGAGAAAGGGTTGACCTGTGCTCTCCAGCATTGTCTGTGAATACATTTGCCTCCTACACAAGGATGGGTTGCTAAGGTCCTCTTCAAAGGAGAACAGTCACATATGGGCACAATTACCCTTGAGATGACCTTAGGAAGCTGTCGCATCAGAGCCTGACATCCTGTGTCTCAGTTAAATCCAATGTGGCCACTTTTCCCTGCAGCAAATATAACAGATTGGGTCCCAGATGAAGTGACTGACTTTTGTTTAAAGACAGTGTCTTCTAAAAAATGCCTACCCTTAAATATGAGATACTCAGAGGGGCTAGTTGGTCATGGAAAAAAAAAAAAATGTACTTCATAACTAAGACTCCAGGGTAAGTCTCACACCTAGTCTGGAGTTAGCTGTTGTTGAGCACAGTGGCATGCTCAATAACCCAAAATAATTAAGCGGCTCGTTTCCTGACTTAGTTTTTTTAGGCCAGATGCAGAGCATTTAATTTACCTAAGAAAGGCGAGTTTATTTTGTGACCCCATGGTACTGCTAAAACTGACTTCAGTCAGACCTCCCACCATCACTAGACTAAGTTTTGCAGTAACTGCCTAACCTCCGCTGTTGATCTTGCCCCTTCTCTCCTCTAACCCTCACTTTCCTGTCACTATAAGTGATCTTTCTAGAAGGAAAATCTGTTCTGTGTGGAACCCTTGCAGCTTTTTCCAAAATGTGTTCTGTGGCACAATAATTAAGGAATACAATTTGTAACAGCGTAAGGATTTCATGAGTTATCTTTAAAGATGAAGTTACAAAAGGGTGCCATTGTCTATTTCTTGATTAAAAAAATTTCAGAATTCAAAAAAATTTTCAGAATTCATGTTAATGCACTAAAGGCCATCAGTAAGTCCAATGTTTTCCATTAATTTTACCTTAGTGTTAAAAAGTTTACCCAATAGTCCTTGTATAGAAAAGCAATGACATGTGGGAAGCACAAACTTACAGATAAAATTTAACTTTCTGAGCATGGCTTTGTAAGGGCTGGCCCTAATTTACCTTCAGAGCTGCCCTAGACTCAGGCAAGGTTCTGCCCTGACCTACGTTCAGGCTTCAGGAGGCCTACACACTTCATAACACCCCCTCCTTGACACTTGCTAAACCCTGCTTCCTAGAAATTCTGGGGCAAGGTGGGTTGGAAATGCCACCTGGCTGAGGCACTTTGAAGTAAGATTGAGACCCATGTGGGCCCAGGTCCTCATTTATTCCCCTCAAGGGGCTCTCCACCCTATGAGGTTGACTGGCTATCCCCCCAGGAAACGTGGGGACTCGGGCTGTGGGGTTGTCCTGGACCTGTGGCTGGCTCTGATTCCAGGATCCCTCTTGCTACTGGCATGGTGCAGCTTTGGCATGATGGCATGAACATGGGCCACCAGAAGGACAAGTTCAGGGCTGTGGGCTCTTGAAAGCTCCAGTGCTGACCTTTGGGCTTGAGCCACAGGTATAGACCCCGTGTTGGCTCTCATCCATTTGTGTTCTGACTGGTGCCACTGTGAGTCTACAACACTGCTGGGTCGTGGGAGTGGTAGCAGGTGTTGTTTACCCTGTGTGCCCCTTACTGTTCTCTCACTGCACAGTGCCCCCTGCCCCCCCATGGACTCTATGCCACTAGCCTGGTAATTCTCTTATGTCTCATCTGAGGGCTATTAGGATGGCAGCACAATGGCCTTTTCTGATCAATGTCCTTTCTTATCCTCACCCATTGGTGACATTGTGTTCGCCTCAGTCAGTCTTGAGTTGGATGAGGGACAAGCATTACTTGTATGAAATGGAAATTCTTTTCTCCTGGAAATTTTTCCTGTTTGTGGCACTGTGTGGGGGACAATGGTACATCTGACCTAAAAAAATCACCTTCTAGTAGTACCATGATTATGGCCAAAAATGTTCAAGAGAAGATGTGAGAGAAGATGTGAGATTCTATCAAAACTTTCTGAATGGTAAATTTACCATTAAATAAAAAATTGTCATTAAGTAAATCACTATACATCGTATAGATCTATATATTTGTAATATGGTTTTAATCAAATTATTGCTAAAATAGGGGTCCTGAAGAACATATTTGAGGTCCTACCTGCTCTAGGGGCAGTTTTGATTACCTTGCTATCTCATCTCTTCTCATTGCCATGTGCACATTTTAATTTCCAGGAACCCCAAAACATCTACCCCATGCTTTTGTCCATGGTGCTCTCTTTCTGACAAATTCATACTCATTCTTTAAGACTCAGTTCAGACCTCACCTGTTGCATCAAGATCCCATGGTCTTCGCTCCCACCCACGGCACACTTGGCTTGCCTTTATTCCAGCACCTACCACAGTGTGTTCACATTGTCTGCTTATGTCCACATTCCCTGGATGATTAGCACTAAGGCAGCCACTATGCCTCTTTTATCCATTTTGCCTCATTATATGCCAATACCATGGCCAAGTAATTTAGAGAAACTAAAGTGAATCTAACAAATGATCCCATGAAATCGCTATGGCTATAGGGGACTCTGGACCCAACAGGAAAAGACAGTTGTGTGAAGCTGGCATTTATAAATTCACTTGTCCTATCCTCAAGTTGATGATACAAGCATGCTTGCTTCTGTGGTAGCTTTATATTCCAAACTGGACCACCTTCCCTTTTCCTGTGCAGTTCCAGCATAGAATTAGCCAGGGGGAGCCATTTGTGGAATGTTTGGAGGGAGCATGAAGCGGGACTCCTGGCTTCTGAAGGTCCTCCTGGTTGGATGGACTGAGAGGACACAGATGGGCAGGTTCTGGCGTGTTCGAGCTGGTCTCACTCACCCTGTCCATCACCAGGATGCCGATGGGCCCCAACTTGCATTTGCCTTTCCCAGCTCTGGGTCCTGGTCTTCTGCCTCTGTGGCAGCCCTGGTGACAACAGTGAACCCAGCCTCACCACTGGAGGCAGAGGCCTCAGCCCTCAAGCGACTCTGCTACCAGTCTCCGTCTGCAGTCCCCAGGCAGTGAGACATGCCTGCTTCCCAGATTTCCCTGCTGGCTAGGGCTTGTTGCCCTCCACCAGAGAGCTTCAGTAGGGCTGATCAGTGACTTGTCTCTGGGTTCCAGCACCTCCCATAGCCACGTAAAGTCGAATTCCTATAAACACAGCGTTGGTTTCCCTGATTGAACCTGACAGATTCAGGCCCTGCTTCTTGCAACTCCTTTAAAAAATTAATTTGCTACGCTTTAGCGCTCAACTGACATGTGGGACTGGCAAATGAAAAATGAGAAGAAGGTGTGAGAAGGGCTGAGAGGAAGAAAGGCAAGGTGAGTAAAGGGAAAATAGGATCTTGAAAAATGAAATGGGGAAGCGAGAATGGCAAGGCCAGCTTGGGGAAAGGAGAGGGCAATGTGAAAAGAATATGGTATGTCTCTGCCCCACTAGGAATGTATAAGCTACACTGGGAAAAACAAAGACTGATCATTGACAAATGTGTAGCATGTATTTTTTTAAAGTTCTCGTGTACATTTAAAATACAACAATCACCACCACACACACATGAAATATTTTCTCTAAGAAACACGGAGAGAAAAAGATTGAATTTTCCTCCCTCCTAGTAAATATCAGCAGAACCTCTTAATCCCCCATCAATCACCTGATGTGATACTCACTGCTTTTTTATTTTCTACCAGATAAACATAGATATAATATTTACCTGTATTTTCTGGGACTACCGTAGACTGAATGTTTATATCCCTTCAAAATCCGTATGTTGAAATCCTAATCCATGATGTGAGGATAATAGTAGGTGGGCTTTTGGGAAGCGATTATGTCATAATAACAGAGTCCTCATGAACGGGATTTGGGGCCTGGTTCAAGAGACCCTAGTGAGCTTTCATGTCCCCTTCTGTCAAGTGAGGGCACAGTGAGAAAACAACCCTCTATGAGCTGGGAGGTGGGATTGGTTTATTTATATCTTTATTTTTAAGATTTTATTTGAGAGAGAGAGTGAGAGAGAGCATGAGAGGGGAGAAGGTCATAGGGAGAAGCAGAGCTGGGAGCCCGATGAGGGACTCGATCCCGAAGGCAGTCACTTAACCAACTGAGCCACATGGGCACCCCATGGGAGGTGGGTTTTCACTACAGGCCAAATCTGCTAGCTCCTTGATCTTGGACTTCCTAGCCTCGAGACTGTGAAATAAATGTGTTATTGTTTTTAAACCACCCAGTCTGTAGTATACTCTTATAGGAGCCTGAACTAAGTCCATGAATGAAGCATAATAGATTTTAGCTTTTATGGGAACTCAAGGTCTGAACCAGGGTTGCATTCCAGGCATAAACCAGGAACAAAAAGTAATTTTAAATGCTTTCCTTGTGATTTTCAAAGAACATTAACAGATCCAATTCATAACTTAAAGAAACATTATCAAATCCCTTTTTATCTCTACCTTAACTCGATGCCTGTGGATTCTCATTTGTCAAACCCTAGAAATTATCCAGAACATCCTTGCCCCTATTATTTTTCTCTCCCTTTTCTTCTTACAAACACTTTCCCATTCCATGTTTTGATCCCTGCCAGGCCTTCATGATTCCTGCTGCCATGGGAGGGGTGAGGTTAATCACCGGCAAAGTGTGGGAGGACATAGTCGCTCCATCTTCCCTGACCTTCCACCACCTCTCCAAGGAGTAAGCCTATGGAAACCCCTGAGGAACATAGTTCTGATGTTCCATTAGGTCCCTTCTTGCCATCTTTGTGTTCAGGGAATGGAGAGTTTCCTGCAGGTAAATTGGTAGTTGAAGGTTTTTAGTTTTCTCCTCTCAAAGGTCTGTGACTCTGGAAAGGTGAGAAATAGGATGTATTTCCAATTTCTTCACTTCTTGTGAACCAAAGGCTATAGTTGTTTTATCACTGCTCTCACTGAAGGCAGAGATCTCTCTAGCCCTTAAAATTGCAGACAGCCTGGGCATGGTTACTTAGAGTGCTCTCCCATGCAAAGGAAGGAAATACAAGGCAATGATTATGGCAACCTAATTTCTTTGAGAGTAAGTCCCAAAATTCAGCCACCAACCCTCCAGGAGTCCGTCCCCAAATTGAGATGAAGGAGCTTTCGTACTGCACTTAGCTAAGACCTTTCTTGAGGAGGGCAGGTCTGTCTTCAAGAGACCTGATTTCCTGCAGCTTCCTAGCTGCCCGAGTCCTCTTGGCATCACTGAGCAAAGCTCCAGTGTTCTGTCTCATTCTGAAAGCACAAACACGAACTCATTCTTCCAACCCTGGGCTCTAATTAGCTTCGCTTAGAGAGAATTCTGGGAATCCCTTTAGGTTACCATGAATTACAAAATGGCTTAGTGAATCTGGACTCAGATTTACTCCCACTCTTGGCTCCAGCTTTTTTTTTTTTTTTTAATTTATTTATTTATTTATTTTTGGTTTGGGTTCTGATATTCTAAGCATGATTTTACAGCTCTAATGGAGAATTCATTCTTGGAGTTCTTCCCCCGTGAACACTTAGCCATAACAATTCTGCCCTGTCTACTGACACCTGGTCACAAATTAGTGGTGTCAGTCCCAGCCTCTGTCTGCCTACTCCATCCTTGCTCTGAGAAGTGTGGCAGCTCTCCCTGGGGATGGCTGTCTCTGCAGCTGGGAACAGCCTTGAAGGCAGATGGGCTCTCAGTTGGCACGAGTATATCTCAGCCTCTGGACATTGCATACCCCAGCACCATATTAATGGCGGTGTGAAGTCAGAACTCAAAGGGCTTTTCTCTGTCCCCTGGCTTGGTTCTTGGTGAGGATTTATTGCTTCTGGGGGAAGGAAGTTTACACCCATGGATTGAAAGCCTATTTATCAGAAGTTCCTCAGGAATAGTCCGGTCCTCAAGGAAACTGGTCTCATTGGGGCCTTTCCGGAGTCTGCCACTGGCCTCCTCTTGCCCTCCTAAAAAGACTCTGAGATCTTATGAAACTGAGGATCACATTGTGCAACTCTGCTTACGGGATCCTGTCTTCAACTGTGCATTCTTCCCACTGCCTTGGTCCTTGCATTCCAAGAACTGTAACGACTCCTATCTAATTAAGGCCTACTCCCTAACATCCTGTGTCCAGGTCAGGTAGACATAGTGAAAATGCATGCTTCGTTTAGATCTGTATTGATTTTGTTAATTGGAAGTGTAGCTGAGAATCATAACTAAGAACAAAATCACAGGCAAGAAATGAAATCCTTAAAAAAAAAAAAAAAAAAAAAAAAAAAAAAAAAAAAAAGTCTGAAAACCAAAACCAAGACAAAAACCCCTGGTATCTTATGGGGATGTGGTCTCTGTATAGCACTGCAGTCCAAAAACCAGGCTAAAATAAAAGTAAATCTAATTAGAGAGGAATTCAGTACTGATCAAACATCTTAAAACTACCACCTATAACCATAACTATATTCTCCTTTCCCTCCCCATTTCCTCAGGACTTGGCACCCTTCAGCTGCTCTTCCCTCTTTGGTAAATATCCCTACTTTATTCTCACCTTAGTCCACATTCCTCAGCCTCTCTTCCACCTTCCCTCCCTCTTCCTCTCTGAGCGGAATGCTGCCCCAGCTACTGGCCTGAGTGATTGGCCCCTCAGAATTCTGGTCCCTGCTAATGGTCACACTACCCTTCTCTGAGATACCATAGGACACCCATGCAGGCCACATGTTTTCCCTCTCCATGAACATAAATTGTCTGGGCTTTCCTGAGAGATGTGACCTTTACTCCCTCTGTTGTGTGTGTATGTGTGTGTGTTTGTGTATTGTTGTTGTTGTTTTGTCTTGTGGAGGTTTTGTTTTTTGGAATTTTTAAAAATTAACATATAATGTATTATTTGCCCCAGGGGTACAAGTCTGTGAATCATCAGGCTTACACACCTCACAGCACTCACCATAGCACATACCCTCCCCAAAGTCCATAACCCAACCACCCTCTCCATACCCCACTCCCCCCAGCAACACTGAGTTTGTTTTTGGATTTTTTTTAATGGGCAATTGACATGAAGCATTTTTGGAGAATAAAATTTTCCACCAAAATATATATTTGCTTTACATATTTGGAGAGGAGATGGTAAACTTTAGATGCTAGGTGACTAGCATCTGAAAGTCAGACCTTCAGACTCTGCTTTTCCCCAATTTTTAACCTGATGCCCCCCAAGTTCACAGGTGATCCTTAGAATCAAGGTTTTTCTTCCATTGTCTATAGGAACAATTAAAAGCACATGGAAGGATGGTTAAAGGACAGAGAAGGAACTGTTGCTGGAGAGGAAGCCTGCCTAGAACAAGAGGCAGGTGGGGAGGGGGTCGAAGGTGTTGGGCTAAATTCTCAAAATACCAGGGAGACAGAAACAGAATAAAGGTACCAGAAGCGAATTTGAATAAGGCCTATACATGCCTCTCCTGTTTTCATCAAGTATCATAAAGACATCGTAAAAGAAGAAAAGAGAAAAAAGCAGTGCTGTGGACAGCAGTGAGGGGAAGAGGCTGTTGGAGGCTGTTACCAAGAGGAGATTGGCTACAAGCTTTTGCTTCCCAGGCATTGAGAGCAGCTCCCCAGTTACAGAGATTGCGGGGTAGGGGGGCTCTGATGGACAGAGACTATGTGATTCTTCTGCCAACTAAGGAGGAAGGAAGTAGCAACTACATGCTTGAGATGACCCTGAATTCTGGAATGGAGACCATGAGCCCCCTGGCATCTTTTATCATGGGTATAGGATGGTTAGTTTTAGTAAAGAAACTAGTCAGAGGCTATGTAATGCCACAAATGGTAATGGGAAGAAGGTGTGCAAATCACCCATTTGTTCATTCATTCATTCATTCATTCACACAAGAATTTACTAAGAATCCATTATCTGCCAGCCGCTGTGTTAGGTGCTGGCATTGTTATCGGTAAACAAAACACCTATGGAGGAGGCAGCCACTCGACAAGTAATATTAATGAACATGTCTCAGAAAAGCACAGTATACACTGAATGCATAAAGTAAGAAACTGGAGAGATCCCAGTAACTTTCCTGCATCTAAGTTAAGATAGAAACGATGAATACAAATTGATCAAGTAAACAGGGAAGAGAAGAACTAGAGCCCAGAAGTAGATTGATGTCCAAGGACAGCTGAAAGACGATCACTGGAAGTAGACTCCAAGGCAAGTGAGCAAGCGTGCGTACGATTTCAAATAAAGCTGAAAGACGTGGGCAAGAAAGAATGTGGACGTGTGAAGGAGTAAGAACCTACCCGTAGCCTCTGTATATTCAGTAAGTAGAATTTGGTTCAGTAAATAGAATTTGCAAAGGGGTGAAGTTGTGAAAATGTCCCAACACCCTTATGGTAAAGCAAAAGGAACACAATCAGCCCAGCTTTGTTGACAAGGAGAAAGCATCTTCCATGCTAGGAACATCACCCAGATGAACATGAGGAAGATGCTCAGAAGGTAGTGAAGAAGAACTTGCCCTGGAAATAGAGAGTTGTCATTCTGGCAACTGTGTTAATCTAGGGGAAAAACAACAACAACAACAACAGCAAAAAACCAACCTGGACTAATTGGCTCCATGAATGTGTGAACTTTGTATTTAAAAAATACTAGCATTAATCTTTGGCTTTGGGAGGGGAATGCTAGAAAGCAGCAAAGTCAGAGACCAAGAGAAAAGGCTAAGGAGATGTACAGAGAGCTGGGGAGTTCCCCCAAGAAGCCAGTTGTCTAATGTTGTAGAATTTCTACAGAGGAAGCAGGCCAAGTTTTCTCTCCCCGAAGTACTTAGAAGTAGAAAGGAAAAAGATAAAAGACTAAGAAAAGTAGTCTAATAAGCTCACTTTATAAAAATCACCAAATGCAATAATAAGATAATAATGACTAACACTTTGACCACTTCCTGTAGGCACATAAGGCATAGGAATATTACCTGTATTCTTTCCTTTAATCCATCTACCAGCCCTGTAATTATGTACCATTACTGTTCCCTTAATAGAAATGATACTGAGTTACAAAGAGATGAAATAACTTGTCCAAGATCACGCAGCTGCTAAATGGATCAGCTGGGAGTCAAATTCATTCTGTCAGACTCTAATACTTCATCAATAATAGTCCTTTGCTATTTTCCTACACTGTCTTCCCAGAGAAGGAGGAAATACTACTGAGCAAGTGGTAGATCAAAGAGGACCAAGGAAAGAGTCCAGAATAGAGAAGAGGGGTTGACAAGAACTTGGAAGATGTCCTCAGTCTCTTACACAAATGTTACAGACTATTTCTCGTTGGATGGTCCAGGGTACTCAGATTAATGCTAGTATTTTTTAAATACAAAGTTCACACATTCATGGAGCCAATTAGTTCAGGTCGGGTTTTTTGTTGTTGTTGTTTTTCCCCTAGATTAACACAGTGCCAAATGTGCCATCTGGAGTTCTGGAAGAGAAAAGCAATGCAGTCACGGAGCTGCCCCCGGAGGGAGGCACTAAATTCCTCTCCCAGAGAGCCAGTCTTCGTATCCCCCTTGTCCAGGTCTCTTATTAACTGATTGGAGAACAGACCTGTCCATTTTAATGACTTTTTATTTTACTAAGAGTTACAAAACATTTTATATCTTTTCTCGTAAGATCAACTAAAAGAAAAAGAAGTTTTGATGATCTGACTTGTACTAATAATAAGGATGTTGAAGTAACACGGGAACTGCCTTAAAAACATCTAGGGGTAACAGTTGTGACTTTTTTAATGTACTTATATTTTCTTATGTGCAATAAACTTTTTTTTTTTGTCTTCTTTCTGTGCCGACATCTATTTGAGAGAAATGCTAAATCTCAGGTACCTAAGTCCACAGTGGCGCTAAAATGTGATTGCCTTTATTGATCTGAAGAAAGAAACTTGGCAGCGATTTAGCCAGTATTAAGCCAGTCATTTTAAATTAGAAAAATAAAAAGCATAAACAAGTTTTCTATTCCTTAAGATCCTGATGCCTACTAAGCATTAAGGTGGGTGCTAAAGACGGTTATGACTTAAATTGACAGTGAGTTCTAAAAGCATCTTGTGATCCACTTCTTTCTTCTTTCATCTTTTCTCCCAATTCGGCAGGTTCTTTGCACATGTTTGTGCATTTCCTCAGCATGCTGGTGGTGCACAGTGAGCACGCACCTTACCTGGGCCCACACGGTCTGAGGCAGGATCTTAAAGTCCCCTAATTTTTCTTAAAATAATTAAATGTTTCTGTGGCAAATAGTTTACTCTCATGAATTTTCAGAATTCATGTCTAGATCAAGAGTGAGATACGACCCTCTTGTTCCTTCAGGAACAAACATTTCTAAAAAGGTGGGTGGGTTGGTGTCTTAATCTACTCAGACTGTCATAACAAAGTACCCTGGTCTGGGTGGTATAAACAAGAGAAACTTGTTTTCTCGCAGTTCTCAAGATTGAAAGTCCAAGATTAAGATGCCAGTAGGGTGGGTGTCTGTGAGGGTTCTCCTCTGGGCCTGCAGATGCTTATCTTCTCACAGTGTCCTCACATGACAAAGAGAGAGAGGTTGACAGAAAAAGAGATTGAGAGAGTGAGATCATTCTATTCTTACATGGCCATGTTCCTATGGGATTATGGCCCCACGCTTATGACCCCATTTAACCTTCATTTCCTTCTTAAGAGCATCAGTATATGAATTTGGGAGAAGAGCATATGAGACTGTAGTAGTTGAGAAAACTATAGACGTATTTGGCTAACTTCCTCCCTCAATTAAACAGTATTTTACTCTTTCATGTCTTCTAGATTAACACAGACTTTGTATTGAAAAAGATCTAAGGTTACCTGGTCTAATCTCTCCTAAAAAAAGAAAAAAAAATGAAGACTCCTTCTCTAACCAGAATGTTTTTAAAGAAGTTATTTCAAGATGTCTTGATCCCTAGGTTTCTCTTATCTTTTATTCTGTATGAGTAAAAATAAGAACTTCTTTAATATCCTTAAAAAGTCCTTCGCTGTCTGAAAAGGACCAAAAATCCCTGTTCTTTGGCTTCACTTTCCCTTTCACTCCCAGGGATGAGGAACAGTACTAACTAACCACTCTGTTCATGGTGCACTCTCCAGGAACTGGAGTCCCCACTGGGCTTCCATGATGAGTAGTCGGAGAAGGTCATTGTGACTTAAAGTGAGCACTGCAGGTGAAGGGAGCTGGATCCCAGAATCAATACTGATTCATTCTCAGATCATTCTGCCATCTGAGGCTTCACATTGTCTGCTATCAGAGGATGGAATTCTAACACTGAAAACTGCCATAGACATTCCACAGTATTCAGAAATGCTTCATCTATAGTATTTTCAGTGTTCAAATCTAGTTAGGGCTTATGGATGGTTTATCATAAACAGGGATTGATGTCAGTCAACCAACATCTACCAAACCCCATTTTTTATCCCCAGGGAGGGCCCTGGGGAGAAAATGCACATAAGACATTCAGTGACTTCCACAGGAATGAGGAAGAAGTCTTGAGAGCCTTGGCCAGTCTGGATAAGACCTCCTTTGTTTCCACAGCAATACGCCCAAGCAGTCACCCTTCCCATCACTTGGGACTCACTTTATTTCTGTTTCTGGTCACCTAGAGTAGCCTGGGACTACCATGTCATCCTTCATCCTTCAGATTCTCTTCCCCATGCCACTCCATAGCCACCCCTTCTAACCCATCACTCACCCTCCCTCAATACACCTTCCATTATACACTAAAGCCCTTCCATTACACACTCTGAAATTCGAAGTCAACCACAAGCAAAATCCTTATTATCTTCTGACTTCTCGAAATGTTTCTTTTGTGGTTGTGTTCAGAGTAAAAGGAGGGTCCCCCTTAGTATTCTGCTTCCCCTGCAGAACCTCTAAGTGGTAGATATTTGATCTTGCCCCAAGCCCTCTTACTGTTGGTCCCTGGGGAAGTTTGATGTACTCCTTGCTCCTCCTTGCCACTTCAGACCACTTTCTTTTCCTCTTCCCTAATCCCCTTCCCTGCCACACACTTTACATGCCCTCAGACTAGAACCTCCACTCACTCTCTCTTTGCCATGGTCATCCGTGAACTCTGAATAATCCCATTGTACTGCCTTCAGCTTTTAGCTTCTGGTTCAGTGAACTCTTTCCATTCTATTCTTCCCACCATTTTTGGTGATTTTAATATCCATGTGATGAAGAATCCAGATGATCCTTCAATACTTCAGTCTCTCAGTTCCTTGACACTGTCTGCTTCAATGATCTCCCTCTCAACCCTAGTTCACCCCATTCAATCTGAGGTCACATGTTGACTTCTTGATTACCATGAACTACAGTGCATTCACACATTTTCTAACACACATCTCCAAGATGTGCAGTCTACTAAAAACTTTCACTGCCTAGTGCCACCTCTGCATTCTCATTTCCCTTCTCAGGTAGCTTAAATTCCTAGTCCCTCATCATCTTTCCCTGCCTCCCCCTGACTGCCTTGCCACAGTCTCCGTTTATCATCTTCATCTGGCAAGATTCCAACTCTATTTAAATCAAACTCCATCTACTCTTTTTTTGCTCCCACCCAGTAGAATGGACCTGGAGAAAAGTGCATAGCCATGTCAACTTGTGTCACTTTAATTTCACTGAAACAGAATCCTGCCTGTACCTTACCACAGCCACCATGGGGTACATGTCCAGCCACAGGACACATAGCAGCTCATTTTCCTAGTCTCTTCTCAGCAATTATTTTCAACTTTTAAAAGATAAACTAAGGCATATTTAAAAATTGACAAGTTTGAGCAAAACTTCATTCGAATTGGGCAGCATCCAATCTAGTAGATAGAAAGGAGCTCCAAGATGCTGCCCCAAATGGAAGATTTCATAGGAACAAGGGAGCAGGAACAAGGAAGTTATACTGGGAAAAAAAATAATAAGTTGGTTATTTCAAGGTTACTCTCCTTTAGGGGATGGCAGGGGTCTATCTGACAGATTACCTAACTCATAGTCAGAAGATTCCTGATTGACTCATTTAAAACTCCATTTCTGAGAGAGCTGAAAGTATAATTAGTTCTTGGTTTAGAGACCTAGAGATTAGCATAAGTGACTATTTTGAGTCTGTCATCTTTTTAAACACTATCATAACTTAACTATTCTTAAGCCTCATTCTTGGCCGATGGCATTGAATCTGATTCTATTTATTTATTATTGTAAGATTTCTTAACTTTAATTTCATTATCATTAACATACAGTGTTAAGTTTCAAGTGTACAATATATTGATTAATTCTATATGTTACTCAGAGCTCATGATGATAAGTGTACTCTTAATCCCAAACACCTTTTTTTAAAAAAAATTTATTTATTTATTTGACAGACAGAAATCACAAGTAGGCAGAGAGACAGGTGGGGGGGGGGTGGATGGGGAGCAGGCTCCCCGGGAGGCAGAGAGCCCAACGTGGGGCTTGATCCCAGGACCCTGGGATCATGACCTGAGCTGAAGGCAGAGGCTTAACCCACTGAGCCGACCAGGAGCCCTCCAAACACCTTTTATTTTTTAAAGAATTTATTTATTTATTTGACAGAGAGAGATCACAAGTAGGCAGAGAGGCAGGCAGAGAGAAAAGAGGAAGCAGGCTCCCTGCTGAGCAGAGAGCCCGATGCGGGACTCGATCCCAGGACCCTGGGATCATGACCTGAGCCGAAGGCAGTGGCCTAACCCACTGAGCCACCCAGGTGTGCCCCAAACACCTTTTTTATCCATCCCCCACCACCTCTGGTAACCATCAGGTTGTTCTCTATAGTTAAGTCTCTCTCCTTCTCTCTCTCTCTCTTTTTTTCTTTCTTTGTTCGTCTCTTTTTTTCTTTGCTAATTTTTTTGTTTCTTAAATTCCACATATGCATGAAATCATATGGTATTTGTCTTTCTCTGACTGGCTTATTTCACTTAGCATTATACTATCTAGATCCATCTTTTTTGTAAGTGGCAAGATTTCATCTTTTTATGTTTGAATAACATTTATATAGATACACCACTTTTTCTATATCCATTTATCTATCAATTGACACTTGGACTGCTTCCATAATTGGGCTATGCTGTGATAAACATAGTGATGTGTGTATCTCTTCAAATCAGTGTTTTCCTTTTCTCTGGGTAAATACCCAGTAGTTAAATTACTAGATCATAGGGTAGTTCTATTTTTAATTCTTTTAAGAAACCTCCATATTACCTTCCACAGTGATTGCACCAATTTGCATTCCCACCAGCAGTGCAAGAGTGTTCCTTTTTCTCCATGTCCTTTCCAACACTTGTTGTTCCTTGTGTTTTCAATTTAAGCCATTCTGACAGGTGTTAGATGATATTTCATTTTGGTTTTAATTTGCAATTCCCTAATGATGAATGATGTTGAACATCTTTTCATGTGACTGTTGGCTATATGTATGTCATCTTTGGAGAAATGTCTATTCATGTCTTCTGCCCATTTTTAATTAGATTATTTGTTTTTTGGGTGTTGAGTAGTATCAGTTCTTTTTTATTTTTCTTTAAAGATTTTTTTTTTTAATTTATTTGACAGACAGAAATCACAAGTAGGGGGAGAAGCAGGCAGAGAGAGAGAGAAAGAGGAGGAAGCAGGTTCTCTGCTGAGCAGAGAGCCCGACGTGGGGCTCGATTCCAGGACCCTGGGATCATGACCTGAACCGAAGGCAGAGGCTTAACCCACTGAGCCACCCAGATGCCCCTGAGTAGTATCAGTTCTTTAGATATTTTTGATAATGACCCATTATTTGATATGTCATTTTCATGTAATTCTTCCCATTCTATAGGTTGACTTTCATTTGCTGTGCAGAAGCTCTTATTCTGATGTAGTCCCAGTAGTTTATATTTTGCTTATCTTTTCCTTGCCTGAGGAGACATATCTAGAAAAATGTTGCTACAGCTGATATCAGAGAAATGACTATCTGTGTTCTCCTGTAGGATTTTTTTGTGTGTGTGTTTTCAGTTCTCACTTTAAAGTCTTTAAAAACATCTTGAGTTTATTTTTCTCCTTATTTTATCATACTCTTTTGGTTTTCTACCTACTTTGCTGACGGGTCTTTACAAGTCTCCTTTTCTGGTTCCTTCTCATCTCCCTGATTCGTAAACATTGCTCTTTGCCTTTGTTACTCTCTTGATGATTGTATTCAGTCTCGGGACTTTAAAGAATTTATACTTTGGTGACTCTTGAATTTTATCGTAAGCTGCACCTCTTCTCTGAACTCAAAATTTGAATCTACCTATTGAAAACATCAAATACCTTTTAATATTAATTTGCCTACAACCAACTGCTTCCTCGGGGATTTCTTATTCCTTTCATTTTTTTTTCTATAGAATTTATTACCTTCTGACTCTCTCTATATTTTATTTTCTTGTACATGCAGACAGAGGAATAATTACATTTATTGCACCAAAAGGAAGTTTTATGTGAGCAAGGAGTTTTTATTTCTTTTTAAATTTATATCTCATATCTTAACTAGTTCTTGGCATATAATGCTCACACAGTAAATACTTGTTAAATGATGAAGCAAAAAGGTTGTCAGTCTAATTGGGGGAAAAGGGAAAATTAAAATATTCAGTTTTTCATTTTGTTACGTAGGTGTGCATTCTTAACAATACACTTTACAAACTCAATCTTTTACTTCATTCATATGAGCATATATATTTGTATAGGAATCAGAATCAGAAATTTTGGGTCTCCTGTCAATCATTCTCAATGTTCCTACTGGTAAGAATTAGCATCTTTATTCTTCATTCAAGGTCTATTCTTAAAGGATAGCAGTGCTTAATATCACGTGGACAAATATTCCTGTTGTGGCATGCATTTTAGATTGTGTTGGTACATTTCTGGTAATAGTCCTCCTCTCCTTGGCTCAATCTTGACAAAGTCCTAAGGTGTGTGTAGGCATCTAAAATACCGTTTGGTTGATGTCTAGCTATTGTAAGTTTCAATAATTATCCAAAAGAATCCTCACACAGGGAAGGAGAAAATGAATGGGTAACATTCTCCATCCTTTTTTTCTCTCCTTCACTCACTCACTCAGTGGATTAGTTTTCAGCACCTGCTGTGCTCATTCACCACTGGTGGTGTTTGTGTCTACATTTGAGGATCTGAAAACCCCACTTTAAATTCCAACTCTGATTTCTGTCTCTGTGCATGCTGTTGTTCCCAGGTTCACTCTCTCTTTCCTATAAGAGGATTATATTCCCCCTCCTCCTAACAACAGTCTTGGACACGTGATTCGCTTTAGCCAATGAAATGTCAGCAGAATGTAGTATGCTAAACTCCAGTGAAAGCTTTAAAAGCTACAGTGGGGTTCTACTATTGCCATTTTACCTCAGCCATGCACATGAGACAGGGTTGTTGCTTCAGTCCATGTCCTAGAATGAAGGAGATAAGAGACAACAGTTGTTTATGTGAGAAAGAAATAAGCCGTTGTCATTGTAATCCACTGAAATTTGGGTTCACTCCGCAGCATGACTTAGTGCCTTTGGACAGTGTTGGAGTTTCTCATTTGTACTCTGGGGACAATAACATCTTCCTTGTCTATCTCAGAGAGTTATGGCAATGAGAAAATGAGAACTCTACAGGTGAGAAGTTTCACAGTATTCTATGCTATTCACGTTATTGTTGGAACTCTAATTATATGCTCTTCCAAGCTCTGGAGGTATCCATGTTTTTTAATCCCCCCACACCAATCTTTCAATGGATCTAGAACACTTGAGACATTTTGCATGGGTAAATTATTCTTTCTTCTTTCTTGTTTACTTAAATAGGCTGATATTTAGATAATTAATGAAGGATATTAGTGAGACATAAAAACCATATTCTTTCATGATGATTCCAGCCTCACCTCTCTGCTCCCACACATTTATTACATAAATCTCACAGTTCATTTCTCTTTCCCCTTGCTGTTGCATTATATTGCATTTATAGGATTTCGAGTCTGTGTGTGATGTCTTAGAACTTGGAGTGAACTTGATAGGGATCCTGGGGAGCATGCAGCAGGGGACGGGAGTGGCAGAGGTTGCTGATTGCTGAGTCAGTGTGGACACAAGGTTAAGTGCCATCTGAGATGCTCTCCCCACCTCCCTAAGAGAGGAAAGTCATGTCCATGGTCTCAGAGGAAGTGTGGCACACTGAGACCAGTAGGCTAGTACCTGTCACTGGGGGAGGCACATGTATGTCTCCTTAATCTTTGCAAACCTACCATGTACTGTCATCATTCCCATTTTGCAAATGAGAAAACTGAAGCTCGGGGTGGTGAAGTTTCTTGTGCAAATTGGTGAAAATCAAAAGAGGTTCCATAACCCAAGCCTTCCTACTCCAAATTCCTAAGTCTTTCCTATCTTATGTTTTATGTGGACGTTTCATTTTATATGTGGTATCCTAGGAAATACAAAGCTAAGTGCTAATTTTGGCCATGGCATTTAAACACCTTATTCTTTAGCATGTAAATGAATTCAGCCTCAGCAAGAACCCCTGACAGTGGTTTTGTGGCAGGGGGTTTGAGAGAGGGAAGGTGGAGAAGCCTGGGTGGTAATTATGATTTCAGTTAATAGTTTATGATGAGCACTGGCTGTTAGATGTTAAGTGTTGAAAGTAATGAGCAACGCCCAATGTCATGGAGAGGCTACATCAGTGTCTATGGACTCCTTCCCCCATATGATTCCAGAGAGTCAGGGGAAACCCGGATTTCAAGTTATCCAACTGATTCTGCGAGGTACAGGTTTAGAAACACCTAATCAAATACACCAGAAACTATATTAGGAAGAATAGCTCTGATTATATTTATTCAGCACCTACCATGTTTCAAGGATAGTGCTAAGTGCTGAGGAAAATTCTAAAAACAAAGAGAAATGGTGTTTTTCCTTAAAAGAGACTTTTTTTTAAAGATTTTATTTATTCATTTGACAGAGATCACAAGTGGGCAGAGAGGCACGCAGAGAGGCAGGCAGAGAGAAAGGTAGAAGCAGGCTCCCTGCTGAGCAGAGACCCTGACGCGGGGCTCCATCCCAGGACCCTGGGATCACGACCTGAGCTGAAGGCAGAGGCTTTAACCCATTGAGCCACCCAGGCGCCCTAAAAGAGACTTTTTTTAAAAAAGATTTTATTTATTTGAGAGAAAGAGAGAGCTCAAGAGGGGCAAGAGGCAGAGGGACAGGGAGAAGCAGACTCCCCACAGAGCACTGGAGCCTGAAGTGGGGCTGGATCCCAGGATCCTGGGATCATGACCTGAGCCAAAGTCAGATACTTAACCAACTGAGCCAGCCAGGAGCCCCTTAGAAGATACTTAGCAACACAGGAAACAACAGGCATTAGTGAGGATACAGATAAAGGAGAGCCCTCTTACAGTGTTGGTGGGAATGCAAGCTAGTGCAGCCACTGTGGAAGACAGTATGGAGGTTCCTGGAAAAGTTAAAGATAGAACTATACTACAGTCCAGCAACTGCCTCTTAGGTACCTACCCAAAGGATACATAAATCATAATTTAAAGGGATGCATGCACCTCGATGTTTACAGCAGCATTATTTTGAGAAGAGCCCAAATGTCTATCTACTCATTAATGGATAAAGAAGAAGTGGTATATATACATATATGTATATGTATAAATATGTACATATTGTATATGTGTATATATATGTATGCATATATATGTATGTATGTATTGTGTGTGTATACATACACACATACAATGTGGGTGGAGCTAGAAAGTATTATGCTAGGCAAAATAAGCCAGTCAGAGAAAGACAAATACTGTAGGACTTCACTCATATGTGGAATTTAAGAAACAAAATGAAAGAACATATGGGGGAATGGAGGAAAACTAAGAAATAGACTGTAAAATATAGAGAATAAACTGATGGTTACTAGAGGGGAGGTGGGTGGGAAGGAGGGCTTAAATAGGTGATAAGGATTGAGGAGTGTATTATGATGATCTCTGGCTATTGTATGTTAAGGGTTGAACCATTAAATTCTACACCTGAAACTAGTATTTCACTGTATGTTAACTGGAATTTAAGTACAAAATTTAAAAGAAAAGATACTTAAAAAAATACAACAATAAGATGATTTGTGCGTTGTATAGGTAAGACATTAAATTCTACAGAGACTGAGAAAATTTAGTTTGTCAGACTAAGGTATATGCAAATTTAAAAGATAAATCAGAGCCTGAAATTGCTCCTTGCTTTTTCAACTCTAAAATTTGTAATCCGAACCTCTTATGGTTTTAGGAAAGGATTGGCTTAAACATTTTTTAAAAAGATTCCCTCATTCCCCATAAATAGGGATTTCCAATAGAAAATTCATTATAATTTAAAATATATTTATTTTCATCTTACATATGAATAAAGAGATATACCCAAGGAACCTCAACCACTTCTCAAAGAGGATTGCAAAGAGGATTGAATTTACAACTAAGAAATGTTTTAACATTTCAGATTCATTACAAGTCCTTATCAATAGATTTTATTGATTTATACTATTATTCTAAAGAGGAATTGATTTGACTCAGTTTTTCTTGACATGTGACAAAATATGTCTTTATGATTTAATTGATAGAGAAAAACATCTTAACAACAGAGAAATGTAGAATTTAAACTTGGATGGAAATATTTATGTCACTAAGCCTTATTCTGAGTGACAAAAACTCAATCAATACAACTTCAGAAAAGAAAATCCTTCCCTAAATCTACTATGATTAAAATAAGGGGCTTTTGACCTACTTCTCACAAATATGCATCCCACATCTCTGGGGACCAGTTGTAAAAACTGATAACCAGAGAGTTTAGTGTAATCATGAAGCCCTTGTCTTGGAACTTACAGTCCAAAATCAACAGAACTGGTTATAAACCCCATGAAAAAATGGAGTCATGGGAAGTAAGAGCCATAAGTCTGCATATTCTTACGAGTTCATGAAATAAGAAATAAAAGTAGTGAGAGGAATTGAGTTCTTGATCTGACATTTTTTCCTTAGTGTGGCATTATACTAATCAGCCATGATACATGATACTCTCTTCCTTTATCAAAGACAGTTATTTCCTACCCTGTAGGAGGAACACATTTGGAGTGGAGAAGGATGGAGGACCTCCCACCTCTCCAGCCAGAGAAACTAAATCCATCCTGCTGAACCATGAAGTGACAGATGGGTCCTATGGAATAGTGCCACTTTTTGTATTGACAAAAGCTAGAATGTGACTATGTGAGTGAGTGGTAGAAAAAATGGTGGAGTAAGGACTAGTAAGAAGTGAGGAAATTGGGGCACCTGGGTGGCTCAGTCATTAAACGGCTGCCTTTGTCTCAGGTCATGAGCCCAGGGTCCTAGGATGGAGCCCCACATCAGGCTCCCTGCTCCATGGGAAGCTTGCTTCTCCTTCTCCCACTCTCTCTGCTTGTGTTCCCTCTCACTGTGTCTCTCTCTGTCAAATAAATAAATAAAATCTTGAAGAAGAAGGAGGAGGGAGAGGGGGAGGAGGAGGAGGAGGAGGAGAAGAAAGGAAATCACACACTAAAGAACCAGGGTGCTAGTTGGAATGTTAAAGTCACCAAAATAAGAGTAGACATGGTTGGAATGAAAACCCCTATCCTTACATCCATTTGGTAAGCAGCACCATTATATCCACTTAACTATTTATGTTATCTTTTGTTTTATTTTTGCTCCAGAGTTTTCCCCACCCAATCTTTCCTGCTGCTAAATTCATGTTACTGGAAACCAGATTTTGACATGGCTATTCCCCTGTTCAAAACTTATCATGGCCTCTTATTATCCACAGGACTAAGAAAAAAATGTTGTTCTGCATTATGAGATCTGAAATACTTCTGAGACCCATCCACCATATCTATATTGGTTTTCCTCTCTATATTCTCTTATCCTGCTAATGTTTCTTTAGAACTGTGCTATGCCCTTAAAATTGTTGGGTCTCTGGATGAGTAAATGGTCAAGAAAAGCAGTAATATTGGTCTTAAGATAATTCTCTAGGAATTAATTTGGAGGAAAGCTCTACAGAGATTAGTATGTTGCTGACTGGATATGATAGGAAAAACTATGGTAGTACAGAATCTGTTCTCCAATATTTATTTTGAATTTGTTTTTTTGAAATTTTTTGAAATTGTTTTTCCTTTTCTACATCATAGCCCTGGACAAAATGCCAACAGACTCTTCTCTATTACCTAACTACTGTTTCCCTTTGTTGCCATTTATATTTTAAGATTCAAAAGTGGGCTTTCCATAAAGGGCTAAGTACTGGTTTGTTCAGTTCCAAGGGAATTGTCTCTCCGTCCTCACCCTTATATATATGTACTTTTTAAAATCTCAATCTCAGCCTCATGTGTTCTGTGGTTCCACATGCTTTCTGTCCATATATAGTCTCTGGGATTCTGCATTTGATCTGGTTAGACTTATCACATTGACTGTGAATAATTCCTAGCTAATAAGCATTTAGCATATTCTTATGCCAGTATACCTGATGATTCTTCTTGAAGGGGGGGCAACTATCAATTTACTTTAGGATGGTTTTTCCATTAAACATGAAATGTTTATTTTTTTCCAATTATAACTTTTATCTATTTTTGTATATTTGTTGTAGAAAATTAGGAAAATACCTAAAGTAAAAAACAACCTTATTAGGGCACCTGGATGTCTCAGTCAGAGAAGTGTGTGAATTTTGATCTCAGGGTTGTGAGTTCAAGCCCCATGTTGGGGGTAGAGATTATTTAAATGGATAAGTAAATAAAAGCTCAAAAAGAAAAATCCTACTAACTAAAAACTACTCACTATCCTTGCACCCAATGATGAACACTGTTTTGTTGTCTACCTCTCTAATATTAAATTTTTTCTACGTTGTTTATGTAATAGGATTTGCAATCAAGAAATAAACAGGTGCTAAGCTCTCTTTGCCCTACTTCTCTGAACAGGAAAAAGAATTGGTTTCCCTGTTAATTCTTCCAAACCCATTGTGAAAGTCAAGAGATTTTGGACTCAGTTACCTTTCTGAGGATCAATGTGTCTCTAAAGGGAGGAGTTTGAGAGAAAGAGTTAAAAGCAAAGAACCAGGCAAAATTTAATTCTTTTCCCTGGAGTGGGGGATCTCCACATTGAGAAATAATTATAGGGTGCCAAATAATTATAGGGTGCCAATAGTGTGCCAATGGGGAGGGGTGGCACTGACTATGAGAAATATCCCTGGGGCACCTGGGTGGCTCAGTGGGTTAAAACCTCTGCCTTCAGCTCAGGTCATGATCCTGGGATTCTGGGATCGAGCCCCGCATTGGGCTCTCTGCCCAATGGGGAGCCTGCTTCCTCCTCTCTCTTTGTCTGACTCTCTGCCTACTTGTGATCTCTTTCAAATAAATAAATAAAATCTTTAAAAAAGATTTAAGATTTCTTTCTTAAAATCTTTAAGAAAGAAAGAAAGAAAGAAAGAAAGAAAGAAAGAAAGAAAAGAAAAGAAAGAAATATCCCTGAAACTTCCAGAAGCTGTAGTGCTTGAGAGACAAATGGTTGGGGCCATACTTGATAAGAATAAGGTGTCACTTAGGAGTAAGGAAGAGATGCTAACTACTGTGGATTTATAACCTGGTCCCTACATATATTTCCTGGTATCACTTAAATCCAATATTATTTTTAAGTTTGTTTGTGGTAGCAGGAGGCCCTAACAATGACAGACTAAATTGTCTAATTATCCAATGAGTGGAAGCTTGGAGGATATTAAATTAGAATTAGAGAGATATGGGAATCTAATGTTTCTTATAGCCTAATGTTATCTAAAATTCATTGTCTCTGTGTCTGTCTTTTCTCTTTCTACATCGTGTGTGTGTGTATATATATGTATGTGTACATATATTATATATATAATGTGTGTATATGTATATACAAATATATATGCATGCATATTATACATATATGCTTATGTGCATAAAACAAATTTATAATTTATATGCCATTTTTAACTTTTTAAAAATTAAATATAATGATGTTTTCTGGTTCCAAGTATTCCCAAATACATCATTTCATAGTTGATGGCATGGTTGATGGCTCTGTGTAGCTATTGCATACTTTGTTACCAATTATTGACATGCTCCCACATGCTCCTAATAGTGACAGGACATGATTGTTTCTAATATTCCACTATCTTAAAAGTTCTACAATAAACATCCTTTTCACCCGAAATTAAATGTATAGCTGTCATTGTTTCTTTAGAATACCTCTATCCCTGGAAGTTGGATTGCTGAATTAAAGAGAATATGCTTTTTTAGACTTTTTGTACCTAATTGCAAATTATCCTCCAGGGTACTTGTAATAACTTATATCACACCAGCATTGTGTGAAGGTGCCGTGTTTTCCCTCATTTCCAAAGGGATTGAAAATTTGAACCACATCCCTTCCAAAAGAAACACTTCTAGTAATCTCTGACACATTTTAATTGGCCAGAAATATGGTAGAATAACAGATAAAATAATGGTGCTGGTGTTGTCTGAGTTTTCAAAACCTAGAATGTGATACTTTCTGAAAACTATTGCTCAATGAACTTGATGTTGATCTTTGAGGAAGAATTCTAGAGTAGCCATGTTATTAGAAAGCTCATGACTGTTTGGACTTTCATTTGGCTTAGGCACGTTTCCTTGAATGACTAATCACAGCATCACCAAAGCCAATGTAATGACATTTTCACCCCCTAATAGAAATCTGTTTAATTAGATGCTGTAGTACTGACTATATCTATTTAAAGAATGTCCTTTAATCTTCTTCCTGGATTTGGCAATCCAGATAACTGTTGTTTCAAGATATTCTTGAATCATGCAGGATATTAGGTAGTGACTCATTAATAAGATTGTCTATATCTTAGACAAGTCAGTCATTGGGACTGATTGGCCTCAAATAATAATACCATGAGTAAAAATGGTATGTGGGGGGAACAGAAAAGTGAATAACTGACTAAGTATGATGATTCATTGACTATCTTTAAAAAGCTATATTCATAATAACAAAATAACATCAAAATATCATCTATGATTATGAGGAACTTGAAAATGAAACCTTGATAAGCTCCCCATTAAAAGATGTAAAAGAGGGATTCCTCAGTGCACAGTTGGTCAAGCATCTGTCTTGGCCTCAGGTCATGATCCCAGAGTCCTGGGATCAAGTCCTGCAATAGGGCTCGTTGCTCAGCAGGAAGCCTGCTTCTCCCTCTGCCGGCTGCTCCCCCTGCTTATGCTCTTTCTCTCTCTTGCTCTAACTCTGGCAAATAAATAAATAATTTTTTTTTTTTTTAAAGAAGAAGATGTAAAAGGACTCTAGCAGTTTCTTCCTCCAGCTATATCATTGGCTAACTCTAACATTTCAAATCTCGGTACACATATTGCCTTGTCAATCAATGGAGCTAATACTGATTCTGCAACCTGTTCCTTATCCCAGTCCTTCTTATCCTGCTCTCCTTTTTCTTTCCTCCACAGCTTGCATCCACTTCTAATGTACTATGCAGTTTATGGATTTATTATGTTTATTATTTATTGTTTGTCTCCACTGCTAGAAGGTGAGCTTCAAGACCATAGGAATCTTTCTATATAATTTAGTGATATAGCCCAAACATCTAGAACATTTAGAAGATACTCAAGATATAAATATTGGATGAGTTGAGCTAAGAACTAAAACTTTAAGTCGTAGTTTGGGTTATCTTAATGAATATGGATGCTACGTGGCTCATATAGTGAAGAAAGCCATTTCGAAACTCATTGGAACACTGTTGGAAGTACTTCCACTGGACTTCAATTTATACACTTCCATCTAAATCCAGAGAGAACTAGGCTGTGAGGATGCTCCTTCAGTACCATCAAAAGTGTAATTAAAAGAGTAGCCAAGTGAGTAAAATGAATTCTTACATTTTAGATTACTATTTGCAAAGGCCCAAAGCAGATAGTGTTAAGATAAAAACAAATTATAGAACATAAAAGAATCTTGTAGAACAGGGAGAATAAATATACTTCTCTATACTGTTTCTAGAAATTATTTTAAAAATACTTATCCCTCAAGGACTCTTTTTGTGAAGTAGCAAAAAATTATTTGAAAATGGTTTTGCTAAAATGCCCTATTTTTGTAATCTAATTTTAGAATATGTTGTTTTGTAAAATATGTTCTCAGAAGAAAATCTATGCACTTAAATCAAAAGACAGGTTTATTATATAGTGTTTAAGACTAGACTTTTTATAATAATGTAAAAGAAGTTTTAAATTCCCCATTAAGGATTTTTTAAAGATTTTATTTACTTGAGAGAGAGAAAATGCGCATGCACACACAGGCACACACACATGCACATGTGTGTGAGGATGCGGAGGGCCAGAGGGAGGAGAAGAAAGAAAATCTCAAGCAGACTTTGCAGTGAGTGTGGAGCCAGACATGGGTTTGGATTTCAGGACCCATGAGATCATGACCTGAGCCAAAAGCAAGAGTTGGGGGCTTAACTGACCGAACCACCCAGGTGCTCCTCCCCATTAAAGATTTTTAAATAGTGTTTTAAATACTTTTTAACAAAGACTTAATAATAACAGACATTTGTCAATTTTTTGGTCACCAAGCATCAGAGCCTCTCTACCAAATATCTTTAATTTCTCTAGATAAACTACCTTTTTCACCCCTACCTGTGCTGGAAGTATAGCCATATGGACTGTATCAGCAAGTTCATACCCCTCTGGTTTCTGGTTAGGTTTATCCAATAGGGAACTCTAGGAAGAGATCAGAATGAGGTAAGGGAGTGAAGTGAATGTTTTTATTTCCTCTGGCTCTTTCCCTAAATGAGGGTCCTGAGCTGGCTATCTCCAATCAAAGCCACTGTTTGTTGGTCAGTGTTCTCTCTAGGGTTCTAAGACTACTGAAACAGCTTACATGAAACTGTTTTATTGGTGAAATCTGTATTTCCTAGTATTGTTGCATTTGTAATCCCAGCAAAGTCAACGATTCTGTCATACTGCTGTTCCTCTGTCCATTTTTTTCTGTTAGATCATTCAATTTTAGTTTCCCTAAAAATTAAGAGTTACAATTCTTTTGGGTTGTATGCATTGCAAATAACTTCTTTTTAAGTTCATTTGTGGGTCCTTTGTAATAAAGAAAAGTTTAATTTTAATGCAATAGGAATCTTTTCCTTAAGGTTTATCCTTTTTTTGTGTGTTTTATTTCTTTCTCCATTTTCTTCTTAAATTCTTAAAATTTTGTTTTTAGCATTTGTGACTTTAAACATTTATTTATTCAACAACTTCTCAGAAACAGCAGTGAGGAAAATGGATAAAGTCTCCCCTCATTGTTTTCCTTAGCAATATGTCAAATTCATCTACTATATTGAGGACCATATTGAATTTTAAAGGAGATGAGACTTAACATTAGAAAACCTTAGACTTGATTACAATCTACTACTTAGCTGTTCTGTATCTTTTACTGAGTTGCATAATCTCTTTTAGCCTCATATTTAATCATTTCTATTTATAAACTTTCTCACTAGATTAAAAACTAAATTCTTGTGATTCTATATTACAAATTGTGAAACTACAAATATATTTTAATCAAGACCCTCTATTGAATTTCCAATCAGGGACTTCTTGTTAAAAAATATTGATCTGCATTTGTTTTTCATTCATTCACTGAACTAATTCTTACTGATCAGCTTTCATATGCCAGTTTCACTCATAAAAATCACTACTCTCTTCCTGAGAGTAAATTTTAGAGCCAGCGTAGGTGAAGATAAGAAAAGCAGCAGTCATCATCCTACTTCGGAATCACTACACGTGAAAAATTTGTTTTGTGTCTCTATGAGATTAAATATCTGAATAAAAATACAAAAACATTCCTTATCCACATGTTTTAAATGCTTTTAGTTTTTGCACAGATCATCTACATGATTATCCACAAGATTTTACCCAATTCTCTTTCTTGCAGCCGATTATTCTGTGAGGTCTGTAATCATAGCTAGTGCGCTGACAGTTTGACAACCATATGGTAAATAAAATGGGTCTGTTTTGGTCTGTAAGATGCCCCAAATATCCAGAGCCTCAGCAAGATCAACCAGCCATTTTGGCTACCACATCAACTGGTTCAGATTGACTGAGGAGCAATTTTCTGAGCTCTGTGGGGAGCATATGTTGTATAATGGAAAACATCAGCTGCCAAGTGGTCTACCTTGGTCATTCAGCCTTAGATAAGAAAGCACATACAAATCAGCGTGTTCATGTTGTTACCATGGAGACCATTCTGCTAAATGGATATCTTGAAAGACACTGATCATAAGACTGTATGTTGTTTGAAAAGCAAGAGTAGTAAAACATATGTTTATACCACAGATTTGGTATCACTGGGGTTTGAGTTATGTCCCTAATGGGTGGCCAGATGTTTTATATCTTTTCATAAAGCAGAAAGTCTGCTACACAGGCATTTCTTGTTGGTGAATATTAGCATACATATGTTTCAACAGAATATTTTAAATTGGTTTCATATAGTTTTTTGTACTGAGGGAAGAATCCCAGAACCCTATTGACCAAATCTCTGGAATATTATTGTCTATACAAAATTGAGCATCTTATAAAATTTTATTTTATAATTTATATTTTATTGAGATAGAATTGACATACAATGTGTAGGTTTAAGGGGTACAGTGTGTTCATTGGATACATAGTAGAGTGTGATTACCACCATAGTGTTAGTAAACACCTCTATTAAGTCACCTAATTATCCCTTCTTTTTTGTAGTGAGAACTTTTTAAAACTAATTATTTTTATTAACATATAATGTATTATTTGCCCAGGGGTACAGGTCTGTGAATTGTCAGGCTTACACATTTCACAGCACTCACCATATCACATACCCTCTCCAATGTCTATAACCTGACCACCCTCTCCCTACCTCCCTAACCTCAGCAATCCTCAGTTTGTTTTGTGAGATTAAGAGTCTCTTATGTTTTGTCTCCCTCCTGATCCCATCTTGTTTCATTTTTACCTTCCCTACCCCCCAAACTCCCCTCCCTGCCTCTCAAATTCCTCATATCAGAGAGATCATATGATAATTGTCTTTATCCGACTGACTTATTTTGCTGAATAATACCTCTAGTTCCATCTACATCATTGCAAATAGCAAGATTTCATTTCTTTTGACAGCTGCATAGTGTTCTAGTATGTGTGTGTGTGTGTGTGTGTGTGTGTGTGTGTGTACATACCACATGTTCTTTATCCATTCATCTGTTGATGGACATCTAGGTTCTTTCCATAGTTTGGCTATTGTGAACATTGCTGTTATAAATATTCGGGGCACGTGCCCCTTTGGATCACGTAGTGAGAACTTTTAAGATCTAGCCTCTGAGCAGCTTTGAAGTATGTCGTACAGTCTTGTCCACTCTCATCACTGTGCTCTGCTTTAGATCTCCAGAACTTCTAACTGCAAGTTTGTACCCTTTGACCAACATCTCCCTCATTGCCCCAGTCCTCAGCCTCTGGCAACCACTATTCTACTCTCTGCTTCTACGGGTTTGGCTGTTTTAGATTCCACACATGCATGATATCATACAGTATTTGTCATTCTCTGTCTGACTCCTTTCACTTAGTACAAGGCCCTCAAGGTCCATTTACATTCTTGCAAATAAGAGGATTTCCCTTTTTCTGAATATTGTTCTGTCGTATGTATATATCACATCTTCTTTGTCCATTCATCTTAGGTGGTTTACATACCTTGGTTATCTTGAGTAATGGTGCAGTGAATATGAGAGTACAGGTATCTTAATGTCTTGCTTTTCTTTCTTCTGGATACATAAACAGAGGTGGGATTGGTGGATCAAATTGTAGCTCTATTTTTAATTTTTTGAGAAAACTTTATTCTGTATTCCTTGGTAGCTGAACCAGTTTACATTCACACACTGAATTGTGCACAAATGCTCCTTTTTTTCTACATCCTCATCATCACCTGTTATCTCATCTTCTTGATAGTTGGTCTAACAGGTATAAGATTACATCTCATCATTGTTTTGATTGGTATTTCCCTGATGATGAGTGATGTTGAACATCTTTTCTTGTGTCTATTGGCCATCTGTATATCTTCTTTGGAAAAATGTCGATTCAGTTCTTCTGTCTTTTTTTAAAAATTAATAATTTTTTTATTATTGAGTTTTATTAGTTCTTTATATATTGTGGATACTTACTCCTATAACATATGGTTTGCCAATGTTTTCTGCATTTCCATAGCTTGCATTTCATTTTTTTGGTGATTTCTTTTCCTGTGCAGAAGCTTTTTAGTTTGATAAGTCCCACTTGCTTATTTTTTATTTTGTTGTTTGTGCTTCTGGTGTTTCATCCAAAAATCATTACCACAACCAATGTGAAGGCGCTTTCTCCTGTGTTTTCTTCAAGGAACTTTACAGTTCAGATATTATGTTTAAATTTTAACACATTTTGAGTTAATTTTTTGTTAAGTGATGTAAGATACAGATTTAATTTCATTTTTTGGTATGTGATTATCCAGTTTTCCCAACACAACTTATTGAAGAAACCATTCTTTTCCCAATGAATATTCTAGGCTCCCTTATCAAAAACAGTTAACTGTGTAAATGTGAGTTTATTTCTGGGCTCTCTACTCTGTTCCTCATATTGGTGTGTACAGGTCTATTTTTATGCCAGTACCATACCATTTTAATTATAGTATCTTTATAGTGTAGTTTGAAATTAGGAAATGTGATGTCTCCTGCTTTGTTTCCTTTCTCAAGATTCTTTGTGACTATTTGGGGTCTTCTGTGGTTCTATACAAATATTGGAATTTTTTTTTTCTCTTTGTTTTCTCTTTCCTTGAAGAACATATCTGATATTGAGGACTTAAGTTCTTCTCATCATGTGCTGTGGCTTTCCCTCGTGCATAAAAGCAATAATGCTTTTGTGAATGAAATACTTTTTGCAAAATACTTTTGTGAAGGAGTTTTGTCTTATTTGTCTAATTTGTCTAATTTAGACAACTGTTTAAGTTGTCTAATGCAAAAAGAAAAGTGAGAACAAGAATGAAAAGTATATTAAAATTAAGTGCTATGTACATATTGATTAGGTCCCTAGCGTTTAGTACTGCCTCTTGCTCTTTTTTTTTTTTTTGTGGTGAGTTTTTCCGCCTTCTCATTTTGTCCAGATAAGAATATATGAAGGAGCAAATAAAATACTAAAAGGGTGGCAAGGACGCCAGGAAAATGTGCTTCAACCAAATCAGAAGAGACCCCAAATCATGGGGCGGTGGGGAGAAAGGGGATAAAAAGAAATTCAGGAAAAAAAATTTAAAAAAAGAAAACAAATTTTAAAAATATAAAAAAGAAAAAATATATATATTAGACTGGTGACTAGAACAGGGTCACCCACTTAATTTGGGGAGTATTTTAGTCTTTTAGAAGAAACTACCTCCCAAAATCTTAAAGAATGAAAAACATATATAAGGGTAAACACAATGAAGTGATATAATATGCTTATAAAGATGAAAAATTTTTTTTTAATTTCTAAAAAAAAGAGTTGATAAAGTAAGTTGTTTGGGAGAATAAAGAAAAAGAAAGTGGAGAGATTTTGCTCAGGCTGGAGATTAGAAAAGTCTTGGAGCTAGATTTAGGGTATATTTTGATCTATTAGAAGTTGTACCCCAAATTTTTTAGGAAAAAAAACCCTGTGTATACAAAAAAAAGCTAGATACAATGAAGGATAAAATATGACTATAATAATGAAGGTTCAAAAAAGATTATTTTTGAAGATGGCAGAGAAATAGCAGGTTGAGACTACTGGAGGTACAGGAGATCAGCTAGATAGCTTATCTAAAGATTGAAAACACCTACAAATCCAACGGGAGATTGGAGAGAAGAACAACAATTCTAGAAACAGAAAATCAACCACTTTCTGAATGGTAAGACTGGCAGAGAAGTGAATCCAAAGCGATGGGAAGATAGACCACGGGGGGAAGGGCTGGCTCCCAGCAAGCGGCAGAGGGACGGAGCACTAAATCAGGACTTTTAAAAGTCTGTTCTGCTGAGGGACATTGCTCCAGAGGCTAAAACGGGATGAAGCCCATGTGGGATCAGCGTGGCCTCAGGTCCTGCAGGGTCACAGAAGGATCGGGGGTATCTGAATGTCCCAGAGCTTGCAGGTATTAGAATGGGGAAATTGGCTACAGAGACGGTGCCAAGGAGTGAGCTCTCAGCTCGGGGTTACCTTGAACCGGTCACAGAATGGTGAGCTTGGAACGCAGCCGGAGGCCAGGGAGATGGGAGTAATTGGGCGCTATTCTCCGAGGGTGCACTGAGGAGTGGGGCCCCAAGCTCTCCGCTCCTCCAGGCCAGAGACCGGGAGGCCACAATTTTCATTCCTGTCCTCCAGAACTCTATGGAAAGCATTCAGGGAACAAAAGCTCCTGAAAGCAAACCCGAGCGGATTACTACGCCCGGCTCCTGGTAAGGGCGGTGCAATTCCGCCTGGGGCAAAGACACTTGAGAATCACTACAACAGGCCCCTCCCCCAGAAGATCAACAAGAAATCCAGCCAGGACCTACCAAGGAGTGCAGGTTCAATACCAAGGAGAGCAGCGGAATTCAGAGGAGGAGAAAGCAAAGCACAGAACTCATGGCTTTCTCCCCATGATTCTTTAGTCTTGCAGTTGATTTAATTTTTTTTTTCCATTTTTTTTCTTCTGCTAATTTTTTTTTATCTTTTACCCTTTTATTTTTTAGCATTTTTAACTAGTTTATCTAATATATATATATATATATATTCCTTTTTTGTATTTTTTCTTTATTCATTTTCTTTTTATAATTGTTTCTTTTTTTTTGAACCTCTTTTTATCCCCTTTCTCCACCCCCTTACCCCCCCACGATTTGGGATCTCTTCTGATTTGGTTAAAGCATATTTTCCTGGGGTCTTTGCCACCCTTTTAGTGTTTTACTTACTCCTTCATATACTCTTATCTGGCCAAAATGACAAGGTAGAAAAATTCACCACAAAACACAAAACAAGAGGCAGTACCAAAGGCTAGGGACCTAATCAATACAGACATTGGTAATATGTCAGCTCTAGAGTTCAGAATGACAATTCTCAAGGTCCTAGCTGGGCTTGAAAAAGGCATGGAAGATATTAGAGAAACCCTCTCAGGAGATATAAAAGCCCTTTCTAGAGAAATAAAAGAACTAAAATCTAACCAAGTAGAAATTTTAAAAAGCTATTAATGAGGTGCAATCAAAAATGGAGGCTCTCACTGCTAGGACCAATGAGGCAGAAGAAATAATTAGCAATATAGAAGACCAAATGACAGAGAACAAAGAAGCCGAGCAAAGGAGACAAACAAATACTGGACCACGAGGGGAGAATTTGAGAGATAAGTGACATAAGTGACAGCATAAGATGAAACAACATTGGAATAATTGGGATTCCAGAAGAAGAAGAAAGAGAGAGGGGAGCAGAAGGTATATTGGAGAGACTTATTGGAGAGAATTTCCCTAATATGGCAAAGGGAACAAGCATCAAAATCCAGTAGGTGCAGAGAACCCCCCTCAAAATCAACAAGAATAGGTCCACACCCCGTCACCTAATAGTAAAATTTACAAGTCTCAGTGACAAAGAGAAAATCCTGAAAATAGCCTGGGAAAAGAAGTCTGTAACATACAATGGTAAAAATATTAGATTGGCAACAGACTTATCCACAGAGACCTGGCAGGCCAGAAAGAACTGGCATGATATATTCAGAGCACTAAATGAGAAACACATGCAGCCAAGAATGCTATATCCAGCTAGGCTATCATTGAAAATAGAAGGAGAGATAAAAAGCTTCCAGGACAAACAGAAGCAGAAAGAATTTGCAAACATCAAACCAGCTCTACAGGAAATAGTGAAAGGGGTCCTCTAAGCAAAGAGAGACCCTAAAAGTAGTAGATCAGAAAGGAACAGAGACAATATACAGTAACAGTCACCTTACAGGCAATACAATGGCACTAAATTCATATCTCTCAATAATTACCCTGAATGTTAATGGGCTAAATGCCCCAATCAAAAGACACAGGCTATCAGAATGGATAAAAAACAAAACCCGTCAATATGCTGCCTACAAGAAACTCATTTTAGACCCGAAGACACCTCCAGATTTAACAGGAGGGGGTGGAAATTAATCAGAAGAAGGCTGGAGTGGCAATCCTTAGATCAATTAGACTTTAAGCCAAAGACTATAATAAGAGATGAGGAAGGACACAGCATTATACTCAAAGGATCTGTCCAACAAGAAGATCTAACAATTTTAAATATCTATGCCCCTAACATGGGAGCAGCCAACTATATAAACCAATTAATAACAAAATCAAAGAAACACATCGACAATAACACAATAATAGTAGGGGACTTTAACACTCCCCTCACTGAAATGGACAGATCCTCCAAGCAAAATATCAACAAGGAAATAAAGGCCTTAAAGGGCACACTGGACCAGATGGACATCACAGATATATTCAGAATATTTCATCCCAAAGCAACAGAAAACCCATTCCTCTCTAGTGCACATGGAACATTCTCCAGAATAGATCACATCCTGGGTCACAAATCAGGTCTCAACCAGTATCAAAAGATTGGAATCATTCCCTACATATTTTCAGACCATAATGCTCTGAAGCTAGAACTCAATCACAAGAGGAAATTTGGAAAGAACCCAAATACATGGAGACTAAACAACATCCTTCTAAAGAATGAATGGGTCAACCAAGAAGATAAAAGAAGAATTGAAAGAATTCATGGAAACAAATGATAAGGAAAACACAACAATTCAAAATCTGTGGGACACAGCAAAGGCAGTCGTGAGAGGAAAATATTTAGCAGTACAAGCCTTTCTCAAGAAACACGAAAGGTCTCAAGTACAATCTAACCCTACACCTAAAAGAGCTGGATAAATAACAAGAAAGAAATCCTAATCCCATCAGGAGAGGAGAAATCATAAAGATCAGAGCAGAAATTAATGAAATAGAAACCAAAAAAACAATAGAGCAAATCAATGAAACTAGGAGCTGGTTCTTTGAAAGAATAAATAAGATTGATAAACCCCTGGCCAGATTTATCAAAAAGAAAAGAGAAAGGACCCAAATAAATAAAATCATGAGTGAAAGAGGAAAGATCACAACTAACACCAAAGAAATACAAACAATTATAAGAAAAAAAGATTATTATTATTTTTTTATGAAAGGTATTGTTAAGATAAACTAGTTAAAAAAACGTTAAAAGAGGAGGGGTAAAAATTTTAAAAATTTAGAAGAAGAAAAAATAATTAAAAAAAAATATAAATTAACTGCAAGAACAAAGAATCATGGGGAGAAAGCCATGAATTCCATGCTTTGCTGTCTCCTCCTCTGGAATTCCGCTGTTCTCCTTGGTAAGTGAACTTGGTCCTGGCTGGATTTCTTGTTAATCTTCTGGGGGAGGGGCCTATTGTAGTGATTCTCAAGAGTCTTTGCCCAAGGTGGAATTGTACCACCCTTACCAGGAGCCGGGCTGAGTAATATGCTTGGGTTCGCTTTCGGGAGCTTTTGTTCCCTGAATGCTTTCCGTAGAGTTCCAGAGGATGGGAATGAAAATGGCAGCCTCCCAATCACTGGCCCAGAGGAGCCGAGAGCTCAGGGCCCCACTCCTTAGTGCGCCTTCAGAGAGTAGCGCTTAATCACTTCTGTCTCCCTGGCCTCTGGCTGTGCTCCGAGCTCACCCAGCCTGTGACCGGTTGAACGTAACGCCAAGCTGAGAGCTCACTCCATGGCTCTGTCTCTGTAGCCAGCTTCCCTGCTCTAATACCTGTGAGCTCTGTGACACTCAGACACCCCTGATCCTTCTGTGACCCTGTGGGACCTGGGGCCATGCTGACCCCATATGGGCTTCACCCCGGTTTAGCCTCTGGAGCAATGTCCCTCAGCAGAGCAGACTTTTAAAAGTCCTGATCTAGTGCTCTGTTACTCTGCCGCTTGCCGGGAGATGGCCCCTCCCCACCATGGTCTATATTCCCATTGCTTCGGATTCAGTTCTCTGCTGCCCTACCTTTCAGAAAGTGGTTGATTTTCTGTTTCTAGAATTGCTGCTCTTCTTCTCTTCAATCTGATGTTGGGTTTGTAGGTGTTTGCAATGGGTTGATAAACTATCTAGCTGATCTCCTGCTACCTGATGTAGTCTCAGCCTGCTTCTTCTCTGCCATCCTGACTCCTCCCTGGATGCTCTGTTTTATTCCATTGATCTATATGTCTTTTCTAATGCTAGTATCATACTGTTTTTTTTCCTACCACTTTGTAATATAACTTAAAATCTGAAATTGGGATACTGCCAGTTTAGTTTTTCTTTTTTTAAGATTGCTTTGGCTTTTTTAGTCTTTTGTGGTTCCATACAAACTATAGGATTGTTTGTTCTAGTTCTGTGAAAAATGATTTTGGTATTTTGATAGGGATTGCATTAAATGTGTAGATTGCTGTGGGTACTATAGACATATTAACAATATTTGTTTTTCCAACTCGAGCATGGATTGTCTTCTGTTTCTTTGCATGATCTTGAATTTCTTTCATCAGTGTTCTAGATTTTTCAAGTACAGGTCTTGCACCTCTTTCATTAAGTTTATTCCTATATATTTATTGTTCTTGATGCAATTGTAAATGAGATTGTTTTCTTTTTTTTTTTTTTAAAGATTTTATTTATTTATTTGACAGAGATCACAAGCAGGCAGAGAGGCAGGCAGAGAGAGAGGAGGAAGCAGGCTCCCCGCTGAGCAGAGAGCCTGATGCGGGGCTCGATCCCAGGACCCTAGGATCATGACCTGAGCCGAAGGCAGAGGCTTCAACCCCCTGAGCCACCCAGGTGCCCCGAGATTGTTTTCTTAATTTCACTTTCTGCTGCTTCATTTAGTAGTGTCAAGAATGCAAAAGATTTATGTACATTGATTTTTTATCCTCTGACATTACTGAATTCCTTCATCAATTCTAGTTGCTTTTTGGCAAAGTCATTACGGTTTTCGATATATAGTGTCATGTCATCTGCAAATAGTTTCACTTCTTCCTTATGAACTTGGATGACTTTAGGATTGCTTTGTATCTGAAAATGTCACTAAAATTTTGATAAGGATTACATTTAAACTATAGATGGTTTGGGATAGTATGATATTATTATATCATGGCTTAATTTAATGTCTTTTCTGCATAACTGCCCTTAACTCTCATTCCCAAGACAAGTACCAGCAAGGCCTAGTGCTGTTTCTAAGTAGAAACAAGGAGGTTAGTGCTAGTTATATACTTCTAAGTGATGCCCACTTCTACTGGTTCTCATTCCAACTAAAAATAATTGGCTCTTCTATAAGGGCGAGTTAAGTCATAGTAGGAGGAATTTTTCCTTGACAAGGGGTTAGGGCAAGGACTTAATTTATTATCCCAATGGGGTCAATTTTCAATGTGAAGGGAGATGCAAAACTAAATTATGTGATATTTGACATATAGACCAACGAATTTGTCATATTGTATAAAATAGTTCTATACAAAATCTGTTTTCAAAAAAAGTTTTAAGTACATGGATGGAGGAAAATATACCATGCTAGCACTAATTTTTTAAAAAGGCAGATTAACTGTATTCATTTCATAAGGAGCAGACTTCAGATTGAAGAAAGCTATCAGGAGTAAAGAAAGGTATTACATAATGAAAAAAAGGGTCAGTCCTTCAAGAAGACATAATAATTCTTCACATGTATGTGACTAGCAAAACACTGCCAATTTATAGGCAGCAAAAACTAGTAGAAATTGCAAGGAAAAACAGATGAATCTAGGATCCTCATTGGTGACCTCAGCACCCCTGGATCAGAAATGGAGTGATCTAGCAGGCAGAAAACCAGTGAGTTGAGTAAGTAAAATAGTAGGCAGTAAGATCAGTATGTTGGGAATAGTTGAGCCCAATCAGTCAACTGGATATAATTGACATTTTTAGACCATATATTCCAACAACAGCAGAATATTCTTCTCAAGCTCAGATGGAACTCTGGGCCGTAAGATGTACCTTAACAAATTTGAAAGAATAGAAGTAATATAGTATTTGCCTTCAGATCAAAATGGCATTAAACTAGAAATCAATTATAGAAGGGTAGGTGGAAAATCCCAGAATACCTGGAACTTAAACAATGCACTTCAAGTAACACATGGGTTAAAAAATAAGTTTCGGGGCACCTGGGTGGATCAGTGGGTTAAAGCCTTTGCCTTTGGCTCAGGTCTTGATTCCAGGATCCTGGGATCGAGCCCTGCATCATGCTTTGTTCTCAGCAGGGAGCCTGCCTCCCCCTCTCTCTCTCTGCCTGCCTCTCTGTCTACTTATGATCTCTGTCTGTCAAATAAATAAATAAAATCTTTAAAAAAAAAGTTTCAAGGGGTGGCTGGGTGGCTCAGTGGGTCAAAGCCTCTGCCTTCAGCTCAGGTCATGATCCTAGGGACCTAGGATCAAGCCCTGCATCGGGCTTACTGCTCAATGGGGAGCCTGCTTCTCCCCTTCTGTCTCTCCCTGCCTCTCTGCCTACTTGTGATCTCTGTCAAATAAATAAATAAAATCTTAAAAAATATTTTTTCAAGAGCAATTAAAATATATTGTAAACTACCTGAAAATGAAAATATAACTTTCACAATCTGTGGAATGTAGCAGAAACAGTGCTTAGAGGGAAACTGACAGCATGTGGTACAAACATTAGAAAAGAAGAAGAAAGAAATAGCTAAAATCAATATTCTAAGCTTCCACCCTAGGAAACTAGAAAAAGAACAAATTAAATCTTAAGTAACTGTAAGGAAAGAAATAATAAAAATTGAAGCTGAAATCAATGAAATGGAAAATAGGAGATCAGTAGGAAAAATAAAGAATATAAAATCCTGGGTCCTTCACAGGGTTAATAAAGTTGATATAATCAGTGTTTTCTAAGTAAGTGAATTTAAATTGGAACTTTTGAAGAATTTCTACAGAACATATGGACAGAATAACTTAGTTAAATCATGATTTGAATTTCTCCAAAACCCCTCAAAACTTAAACACAAGTGATTTTTGTCTTAGACATGGGTTTGGTAAGTCTGAGAAGAATAGTCTTCTAGCAAGGGAGATATGCTTTACAGGTGAAAGAGTTTTGTTTGGGATTTTTTTTTTCCTTTGCTGTAAATAGTATGTTTGAGAATGGTTGTACAAAATTTGAACACAGGTCAATGCTGTAGGAAGGGAAGAAATGGTGATTACGTAGTGACAACATGGTAGACTGCCGAAGGGCAGGTGAAATTATGCACCTCACCTCAGCTGTCTGAGCCTTGCTTTCATCAGTAAGAGGAGGACTGTCCTACTTCTAACGTACAGTTCTAATGGGTTATGATGAATGTAGTGTGCCAAGGTCATTAAAATCTTTGAGCAGAAACAAAGGAAAGACTATGCTAAATCAAGTGAGAGGCCAATATATGGGCAACAAACCAGATAGGATGCCCTGTGAGTAGCTAAATGTGACTGCTTTTGAAAAACATCCTGTTTGGGGAGTTTCTCTGGACTTTTTCTCTATGATCTGCCTTCTTTTATTCTTGGTCCTTTTTTGGGTAATTTCCTCTCTTGCCACCAAAGCGTAGACACACCGGGAACATGTCTCAGAAGACAATATTAAAAGATAGTATGCCTGACCTAGCTATGTTCTCGTATTTAGTGAGAAAGAGCCCATTCCTTCTTAAATAATCATAGTTAGCCCTTGACGTCAAGATCAGGGAGTGGACTAAGAGAAGGGGAAAAGACCTCTAGGTGTGCTTATGGCCTCAGCTTTGACAGAAAGGAGAGATTAAATCACCAAGTTGAGGGTTTCTTTCTGAGAGTTTGCGACCAAAGCCACCTAGATTTAGGGGTCCCAAATAGGAGTCTGGGGAATGAAGTCCTGCATTAATAAAGAGTGTGCACCGCCTGGGAGTTGTGTCTGCATATTTTGCTCATGAGCCTAGAGCAGCTCAGGATTTAGGGTGATCACTCAGATCTACTGCCTTCATCCAAAAAAGTTTATTATACCTCAAACATGGATGAAAAATGACATAATACCCTAAATTTGAATCCAGGACCCTGAAATTAGAGTATCACTTGAGAAAAAGTGAAAGAATTAAATGATGTTTGTCCCCAGTCCTGGCCTAGGACATATTTTAATTTAAAATATCTTCTTTATATATTCTCAGGCCTTTCTGTTCTACGTCCTTTCTACCTCCTTCACCTGTGGTCCTCGGGAAGACACTATGACAAGAAGATTTCCCAGTCTGGTCTACGGTACTTCTCAAAAGGCCACAGATTCTGAGTTTCCTATCTCCTCCTTCCACTCAAAACTTCCATGTTTTCTCTACAGCTGGTTCTGATTAATATAATGGAAAGAAGCTGCTTAAACCAATTCAAGGAGATTTGAATGACTGATCTGTCACTACCTCCTCCCCACCCCAAGACATTAACAAGTTTTTTCAAATGTAAACTCACATGGGTCACCAATGAAATGTTTAGATGAAATATCCAACAGTGGAAGGGGGGTTGGGGAGAAAGAGAGATTAAGGGACTAATTAGAAGAAATTAAACTCAATTTTGTCTGGCCATCTGATTCCCAACTATGGTTCACTCTGGTCTCACAAATTCCTTAACATACCAAAGTTAATAACAACATTTTCATGCAGCAGTCCAAATGAGGGTGAAATGTATGCCCCTGTGTGTGTGTGTGTGTGTGTGTGTGTAAGGGAAGCGAGTTTGATGATCGGGACAACAGTGATGAATTCTTGTAGAATTCTCTGTAGATTGAGGCCTGCCTGCCATTGATGCCTGACGGTGGTATAAAATAAAATAAAATGGGGCGCCTGGGTGGCTCAGTGTGTTAAAGCCTCTGCCTTCTGCTCAGGTCATGATCTCAGGGTCCTGGGATCGAGCCCCGCATCAGGCTACCCTCCTCAGTGGGGAGCCTGCTTCCCCATCTCTCTCTGCCTGCCTCTCTGCCTACTTGTGATCTCTCTCTGTCAAATAAATAAATAAAATCTTTTAAAATAAAAATAATTCTAGCATTTACTTGTAAGGTCTTAAATGTGAAATAGACATTTTCTTCTGATTGGCTAATTACAGCATGTGTTGGGAAGAGACTGCCAGCACAGGGCAATATCAGGATGATTGCATTGGTTAACCTTTGCTGAGTACCCTGCAGTAGGGTGTCTTAAAGCTTCAGTCCTTCATTTTCTTGTAATTCCTTGAGTCAGCAATTTGGGGTGACCTCTGGTTTATATATACTGATTTTTGTGTGGGCTCACCTATGAAGCAGCAATTAAATAGGGGGCTAGATGGTTTCAGATGGCCTTGCTCAACATGCCTTATATGATGGGGATTTTGGCTAGATACTTCAGTTCTTTTCCATGTGACTTCTCCATCAGGCTTACTTAGACTCATTCACCTGACAACAGCAATTCCAAGAATGCAAAAATGGTAGCTTCAAAGCTGCCCATGGCCAAGGCTCAGAATATACAAAATGTGACTTTGTCATTCAAATCATATTCTGTTTACCAAAGCAAGTAACGAAGCTGCTAGAATCTTAGAATAGAAAAATAGCCCCACTTCTCTCCATGAGGCCTGCTGCAAAGAACCACTTTCTAACTACCATAAAGACTTAGAAATAGGGGTGTCTGGATGGCTCAGTGGGTTAAGCCTCTGCCTTTGGCTCAGGTCATGATCCCAGGGTCCTGGGACCGAGCCCGGAATTAGGCTCTCTGCTCAGTGGGGAGCCTGCTTCCCCCCCTCTCTCTGCCTATTAAAAAAAAAAAAAAAGACTTAGAAATAGTACAAAAGGTTTTAAGTGACTTTCTATTTGAGGTGTTTTCTTTATTTTTTTCCCCACCCTCTCCTTAGTCCAATGAGATTTTTCTTTTTATTTGTGGAAAAGTCACAGTAGGAGAGCTCATGTTCCAATTATAAACTAGGCTTATGAGAACGGAGATGTTAGGCTGCTGATTATTCCATTTTAGGAAAAGGGAACAAAGTTAGACTTTATGATAGTTTTTAGAATATTTCAAGAATGATATGTGGTCTGTCTTTTCCAATAAATGGTCTCTTGTGGCACTCTTTGGAAGAACTATAATCACTAGAAAATTCATTATCGAGCTTCTGAAGTTTTTATTTTAAACTGTTTGAGCAGATGCGCTAAGATACTTGCTTTACACATCTCCCAAATATTGACTTTTTTAAAGGATGTGTTTAGCTCACATCCCTTGGGAAAAGATTTATGTTTTCTACCACTCTTAATAAGGCCTTGAAAGTATTTTTTTTCTGGTTGAACATCTTATTTCCATTTTTTAGGCTAAAGAGAAAAATGTTTACGGGGCTATTTTATTAGTGTTTGTAATGAGGACATTTATAAGAGGCATTGATTTCTTGGGGTAAGCTTCTAGTCATGGTTCATGAAGGAACATAAGAGCTATAGTCATGTTCAGAGAAGTTGACCCAGGTGTCTGCAGATCTAACTCTGCAAGTCACCTAACCTAGCCAGCAATTCTGAATAAGAGCAAATAAATATTTTTGAGTCTCACTTTCCAAACAGTGGAGATAGTAGGAATGATGAGAACAGAGCATGTCGGAAGACAATAGGATAAAGGAGCAAACTCTGGATACAAAAGGGTCTTTTTACCTTCAGAGTCTGGTCTCACACTGAGACTTCTTTATCTGTTTTTGTGCTTTTGAGAGTGCAGCATTTTGGGAGTATAAGCTCTGATTAAAGATGTGATAGCTTCTACTACCCATAAATTCCAAATTTGTGTTTATAATTTAGTCTTCAAGGAATCTTTCATTCCCTTTTGTTTCCAGATAAATTTTCGTGCCCCTCCACACCCCCCCTTTTGCTCATTTTTATTTCAGCATTATGGGACAATAAATAAATTTCAACAAAGAAGAAAAATGGATTTTACTTTGTCTAGTGTGTTATGCTAACTAAGATAGTGTTTAATGAAGTTTCTGTGACGCATTGGACATTATATACTTTTTTATTTTTTAAGATTTATTTATTTATTTGACTGACAGAAATAACAAGGAGGCAGACAGGCAGGCAGAGAGAGAGGAGGAAGCAGGCTCCCTGCCGAGCAGAGAGCCTGATGCGGGGCTCAATCCCAGGACCCCTGGGATCATGACCTGAGTCGAAGGCAGAGGCTTTAACCCACTGAGCCACCCAGGCTCCCCAAGGACATTATATACTTAAAAGACTCTCTTGCTACAAGTATAACTTTTCAGAATATTTCAGATAGCAAACATTTCATAAATATTGTCTCTTTAGGACAAACCCTAAAAAGTTGGTCTTTTTAGTTCTGATCTAAAAGTATTGCAACAGACTTTAATGAGATTAAGTATATACCATGTGAAATTTTATTCTTGATTTTTAAACTTATTCCTGACACATTTATTCCTGTTATGAATGATGTCACTCACACACATTCACCTGATTTACTTCCTCAACTTAATTTTGACATTTCTGGGGCTAGGTTACTGGACTTGCAGCTGAATCCTTTGGCATGTGATGATTACATTTCCTTTCTGATATTGGTTTTTTTCCTAGCATTATTGATATATTATTGACTATAAATTGTGGGTACTTAGGATATATACTTTGGTGTTTGGGGTGATGTGGGTTATGGGATACAAACTTTCAGTTAAAGATGAACAAGTTCAAGAAATCTAATATATAGCGTTGTAACTGTTGATAACTATATTGCATTGTATACTTGAAATTTGCTGAGTGTCTTCACCGCACATACCAAAAATGATAACTAGGTGAAATGATGGATATGGTAATTAGCTTGATCGTGGTAATCATTACACAAGGATCTTTCATTCTCCTGCTTCTCTTCCAAATCTGCCTTTTCTTCTGGTTCCTATCCTACTTGTCATATCCAAAAGTGAGCTTCATGTGACCAAATCCAGTGGTCATTATTCTTTGCTTACCTTATATGACTTCTAAGGAGCAGTTAATATTACTGTTTACTCTCTCCTTGCTGAAGTTTCTTTTGGTTTCTGTGATGCAATCTTTTCTGGACTCTTTCCTTACTTACTTGATACTTATCCTCAAGAAATTAAAAATAGAACTTCCCTGTGACCCTGCAATTGCACTCCTGGGTATTTACCCCAAAGATACAGATGTGGCGAAAAGAAGGGCCATCTGTTTATAGCAGCAGTGGCCATGGTCGCCAAACTGTGAAAAGAACCAAGATGACCTTCAATGGACGAATGGATAAGGAAGATGTGGTCCATATACACTATGGAGTATTATGCCTCCATCAGAAAGGATGGATACAAAATAGAACTGCCCTATGACCCAGCAATTGCACTATTGGGTATTTACCCTAAAGATACAAATGTAGTGATCCAAAGGGACACATGCACCCGAATGTTTATAGCAGCAATGTCCACAATAGCCAAACTATGGAAAGAACCTAGATGTCCATCAACAGATGAATGGATCAAGAAGATGTGGTATATATACACAATGGAATACTATGCAGCCATCAAAAGAAATGAAATCTTGCCATTTGCAACAACATGGATGGAACTAGAGCGTATCATGCTTAGCGAAATAAGTCAAGCAGAGAAAGACAACTATCATATGATCTCCCTGATATGAGGAAGTGGTGATGCAACATGGAGGCTTAAGTGGGTAGAAGAAGAATAAATGAAACAAGATGGGATTGGGAGGGAGACAAACCATAAGTGACTCTTGATCTCACAAAACAAACTGAGGGTTGCCGGGGGGAGGGGGTTTGGGAGAAGGGGGTGGGATTATGGTCATTGGGGAGGGTATGTGCTTTGGTGAGTGCTGTGAAGTGTGTAAACCTGGTGATTCACAGACCTGTACCCCTGGGGATAAAAATATATGTTTATAAAAAATAAAAAATTAAATTGAAAAAAAAAAAAAAAAAAAAAAAGAAAGGATGGATACTTATGCTTAAACTCTGAATGTTGGTATTTCCCAAATTCCATCCTGGAATTCCTTTCCTAACTACACTCTCTCCCTACATAGTCTTATCCATGTTCATGATGTTAAATGCCTGACTTTCAAATTTTTACCACTAGCCTTGGTATAATCCTGGAATTAGATTAGAATAGCCAAATGTCTACTTAAAATTTCCATTAAGGTATGTAATAGGTAATCTTAAGTGTAGCAAGATCAAAACAGAACTGTTGACTTTGATTCCAACCTATTCCTTTCTCTGCTTTCCCCAATTCTGAATTGCATCACCATTTTCCTCATTTACTCAAACAAAAAATCCAAGTACCACTATTTTTTTCCCACCTCAAATTAATCCAAACTTAGCTTAATCTCTACCATGAATTCAGAATCCATTCACTCTTTCCATTTCAGAATCTGCCCAAGTCCAATCTACTCTTACCCCTTGCCTCAACTACTACTACTTACCTACTTGCCTCAACATTGACCTTTCCCCCTTATTCCATGAATGGATACTACTTTTTTGTGGTTTGTATCTTATCACTAGAGAAATGCTTAAAGATACACAAAACTAAGTACATTATAATGAATCCCCATGAAAATTTCATCTAGTTTCATCTTTTTCATCTATCAACTTCACTTTCTCCTCTCCAATGAGATGTTATAAAAGAAAGCACAGACTTTTAATTTCATCATGAATATTTGAGTATGTATAGGTAGCAGCAAGTAACTTATGTTTTTGGCATAACAATAACACCACTATACACCTAACAAAAGCACCAACAATTTGTTACATCATTCACTATTCAGACCACTTTTAAATTTCCTATATTATGTCCAAAATGTCTTATGGTTGTTCTGTTTGAATAAACCTTCAGATAAGGTCCACACATTGCATATGCTTCTTGGGCCACTTTTGATCTATAATATCCTATTTTATATAGTCCATTTGTTAAAGAAGCCAGTTTACTTGTCCTGTAGTTATCCACATGCTGGATTGGCTGATGTTTTTATTCATAGTTCTTCTTTTTTTATTTTTAAATATTTTATTTATTTGACACAGACACCTGAGAGGAAGAGAGGGCACACACAAGAGGGGGAGCTGCAGGCTGAGAGAGAGGGAGAAACGGGCTCCCTGCTGAGCTCCCTGCTGAGCAGGGAGCCCAATGTGGGGCTGGAGCCCAGGACCCTGGAGACATCACCTGAGCTGAAGGCAGACGCTTAACTGACTGAGCCACCTAGGCACCCCTACTAATAGTTCTTTACAGATAGTATCTGTCTCTCCACATTTTCCATCATGTTGTTAGTTAGCTTGATGATATTCAGGTCCAGTTTTATTTTGGCAAAAATAACTTTATAGATGATGAACTATAAACTTTCTATTGCATCGTATCAGGATTATCTAATGTCTGGTTGTCCTACTTAAGTGATAATAAGTGATAATAAGTGATACTACTACATAAGTGATAATAAGTGATAATAAGATTAATCTGTAGGGTTCCAGTGATGTCAGTGGTCCATTCACTATGCAATTCCCAAATAACTTTTTTTTTTTATAAAAGGTGATTAAAAAAATTATCTTTCCACCTGCATATATTGGCTGAAACTCCTCTATGAAGAACTTGACCTCAGCAATTATCTTGTTATCCTGAAACCCACTTTATATACGAAAAATAGGATGAATGCTTGATCTTTGTTCATCAATTTTCAGAATGATGAGCCACTGCTCTGGAAACAGAGAAAATTATAATTAATTAAAATAATTATTATTTTTATAATTAAGTAATTAAGTAAGTAATTAATATAATTAATTAAGTGAATAATATAATTAAGTAAGAAAACATGAATTATAATTAAAATAAAAGAAGCAGGAAATTTTAAAATTGGTTAGTTTTGTTTTTATTGTCATCATGAATTTGCACGTTTGATGGGTGTGTCTGAGATATACTTGAAATCATTTACCCCATTACAATGTTACTCTTATAATACTTTCACCACACTGCAGTCATTGTGATCCTTGAAAAACTCCTTATGTGATACCCATCTGTCACATAATATCCTCCAGTTTCTCCATTACAGTTGGATGTTCCCTGAATTCTTTCTCCTAGAAAGACCTACCCTCGCTGACTTCACTCCTATGTTAGGGATCACTTCCTGATCTCTCTCTTCAGCATTAATACTCCTCCATCTCTCAAATGCCTGGTACTTAGGGACCATGCGCTGTCTGCTTTCTCTATGAGTAGTGTTATTCTTCCTGATCTTTGCATATGTCCTTCTATGGCCATCTAGTTATTTTCCATCAAATTACCCACCATGTATTCTTGGAATGGAACTACCTGATATTGTCCTTAATAATCTGTGTTTCTTTTTTGTACTCTCTCTTCTGGACTTTAAGTCCTATTGAGAGCAGGGATCTTGTCTTGCACACCACTGAATCTCCAATGTCTAAAAGAAGCCTAGCACTAAGCTCTAAATAAGTATTTTTTTGAGTGAATGACTGATTGAATGCACGATGGGTTCATCTGATTTAAGTCTGGCTCTCTCCAGAGAAAAGGACCCTTGAGATCCACATATATACTAGTGACTTCTTGGGGGAAAGAAAGGCTCTTATAGTGCTAAGCAGGCTGGAATTGCTCTAACCCAAGGATGGCAAATTTCAACTTACAAGTGAATAGAAGAAAAAAAATTTTGGAATTATTTCCTGTGAATAGAAAAATAAAAAATCAAAGTGATTTATTTTTAAGTTTTATTAACTTCACAATAGAAGTATGAATTTCAACTAATAGAGATTTAAGTTTTACATTTGAAAGTTCTCTTTTATATTGTTAGCACTGCCATAAAATTTATTAAACTTTCATCATATTGCAGAGACACAAATCTTTTGGTGTTTCTTATTTGTGACTGGATAAAATTTCACATTACAAGGAAATTGCCCAAAGACTCTTGGCCTTATATGCTCTAGGAAAAAATGTCAGAAATTACAGGTTTTTAAGTCCTAAAAGTGGGCTCTAATTGCTAAAGTTTTGAACAATGTAATGTGAGGATTTTTTTAGGAAATTGTAAAATCTCATTCTATATACTGATACTACTCTATCTCAATTAAACCTGGTTTAATGTCAAAATTCTGGGGTATAACTCTTTGTACTCAGTAAAGGTTTTTGAAATTATACACATATTTTGTTGGCAATTTCAAAATATGGAAAATCACAGTAACCTGTAACATTTTTTAAGTAAGAAAACATGAAATTATTTTTATTATTTTGAGGGTAAATATGAATTTAAAATTAATCTTCATTTTTAAACATTACTTTAAATACACTTTGATAAAGCATTTGTGTTTCCTTTTGCAACAACTATCGATGTTTGATTTTGCCCAGTTATTTATTTGAGGGGACAGTGATTGATTCTAACTATTAATAATTTTCCTTCCATTAACACACACTACCTGAGGAAATAAAGTCATAATCTGGAAAAAGGTATTTATAACACATGTAACTAGTAAAGGATTAGTATCCTAAATACATATAACTCTTAGAAATCAATTGTTTTAGGTAAAATGGGCAAAAAGATCCATGAAGAGCAGGCATTTCACAGGGGAGGAAACATGAATGGTAAATCAGTACCTAAATACATGCTGAATCTCATTATTGACCAAAGGATTGTAAATCGAGACCACAGTAATAACACTTTTGCACACAATATACTGGAAAACATATTGGCAAAAATTTGGAAATAAATTTATCAAGTATTAGTGAATATATAAATCAAAGAAAACTCATAAGCAATTGTTTGTGAGTTAAATGATACACCAACTGTGTAAAATAACCAGACACTATCATAAAAAGTTGAAAATGTACATATACTCCTACACAAATTTCCTGCTTCTAGTTGTACACCTTACAGAATCTCTCAACTATTGACAATATGAGATATATGTAAGAATATTTGTAAAAACTTGTTTTTGGTTCCTTTAAAGGCAGTGATCCAAATGGTGATCCATTTGTGGTTTGGATCACCACAAATGTCTACTGAAAAGAAAATAGATAATAGAATATATATATATGTGGTCAGAAGAATAAAAGATTTATACCTACTTCATAATAACATAGATAAATCTTAGAACCACCATACTGAAGGAAAAAGGTTGATCTTGGAAGACTATATAAAGTATATTTTTTATGAAGTTTAAAATAAGCAAAACCAAACATTACATTGCTTAGAGGTATAAATATATATAGTAATTTTTAAACAAGGGAGTTCAGGGTCTGGGTGATTGGCAGGTCAACACAGGACACAGGTAGATTTAATTACATCTGAAATATTTAAAGTGAGATATGGATTTATAGGTTTTTATTTTTTAATTTTACTTCAAATTTTATATATTAAGTTCTGTTGCCAGCAGTGGATAACTGGGTTAATTAAGATAAACTTTTTCCAGAGAATCTGTCCAAAATGTATGAAATGTCTGACTTAAGTTACTGGAAAACTATCAAGGAAGTGAGAATTTTCAGGCCATAATCGTAAAAAATAGGAGAGTTAAGAGAAGTATTTAGGCACTCAGAATATCACTCACCTACGAAGTGATTATAGATTAGTAAAAGATAATGAATAAAAAGTGAAAAGCCAAGCACAGTTTTCATTAGTCTGTGGAACTGGAAGGAAAAAAAAGATACAAAACCAGAAATCATGAAGGAGAAAGTCACTGGTTAATATTCAATATTTCAAAATGAGATTCTGATGGGTTATACCCTGTAGTTTATAATGAACAGCAAATAGAATAGCTCTCAGAAGGACTGATGCCCATCTTTAAATCATCTCAAACCAAGTTTAGTTCAGATAACTCGCTCTAGCCTAGCTCCCTACAAGAAGCAAAATAAATTATTTCTAGAGGAAAATAACATCATACGGAACTTCAAATCATCTCTACAATTTTTGACATGAAATGTTCAGCACTTAATCAAAAATAGTGAAACTTACAAGTGCATAAAATTGATCAAAAGCCAAGGGACAGTAAATATTAGAACCAGACCCAAAAGAAATACAGATACTGAGTTTATAAGGCACACACTTAATTAAAACATGCTATGTTTGGTATGTTCAAGGAATTAAATTACAAGTAGAGAATTTAAAAGAAACAAAACTAAAAAAATAGCGTATAACTAAGAAAAATGCAAAAACTGAAACTATCACATAGAATGAGCTTTATAGCATATGGTACAATTGAAAGATAGGACTGATGAAAATCTAGCCTCAGTATGGAAAGACAGAGGCTGCAAAATACTGAAGTGAGTCTAAGAGGCATAGGATACACAGAAGAAAGTTGTCACAGTGAGCTGGTTGGTGCTCTGGAAAGATAATAAAGATTAAGACAGAATAAATATTTGAAGAGATAGTGACTAATAACTTTCCAAAACTGACAAAAGATACCAATCTATAGATTGAATAAGTGCTGATAATCTCATTAAGTCTCTAAATAGGAAAATAACCAAAAAATGTATACATAAGTACATCATAGGAAAAAATGCTAAAAATTAAAGACATATTAAGTCTTTTAAAAGCTGCCAGGAAACAAAAGAACATATTATCTGAACAGGTGCAATGGTAAGATTAACAGTGACTTCTCAATAGAAATAATGGGAGCCAGAAGACAATGGAATTGTATCTTCAAAGTAGAAAATGATGATGCTGGACAACTAGAATTCAGCAAATGCAGCCTTTAAAAGTGAAAGAGAGATACAGAAATTTTCAGACAAGAAGAAATTCAGAGGTTTTTGTTTTTTTAAGCAGGCTGCAACTCAGTGTGGAACCCAAAGTGGGGCTTGAACTCATGATTCTGAGATCAAGACTTGAATTGAGATCTAGAATTGCATGCTTGACCAAGCAAGTCACTCAGGCTCCCCAAGAAATTCAGAGGTTTTTTGTTTTTTTTTTTAAAGATTTTATTTATCTGACAGACAGAGATCACGATTAGGCAGAGAGGCAGGCAGAAAAGGAGAGAGGAGGAAGCAGGCTCACCGCGAGCAGAGAGCCTGATGCAGGGCTTGATCCTAGGACCCTGAGATCATGACCTGAGCTGAAGGCAGAGGCCTCAACCCACTGAGCCACCCAGGCACCCTGAAATTCAGAGTTTTTAATAACAAAATTTGTACTAAAGAAAATATTAAAGTGTATCCTTCAAACACATGGCAACCTATCCCCAGTGAATACAAAGTTCTGCAAAAAGGAGTAAAGAACAAAGAAGAGGGTAAATATGTAATAAAGACAAAATGTGAGTAGACTCTATGATACAATAATAATATCTTGTGGGACTTAATATATAAATCAAATGGCATGCAATAATGATACAAAATCTGGTGAGTAGGTGGATAAAATGAATTAAAGTATTTCTGAAAGGTGGTAAATTGCTAATTTTATAAAACTTGGATAAATCAAGGACATAGGTCATAATCATCACCATAACTAGTAAAAGAATAGTAAAAGAATATATAACTAGTAAATTAAGAAAGGAAACATGATAGAAACACAAAAAAATTTAAAAAGCCATAAGTAAGAAAAGAAGTCATGAAGGAGAAATAGAAATTAAATATTAAAAGGATAAATTTAAACTCTAGTACAATAAATGTGGAATAAATGCTCCATTTAAAAAATAACAGTTGTCAAATTGGATAACAGGAAACATGCTTCTTCAAGAGACATAATTTCAGTATATGAATATAGAAAGTTTCAATATAACTGAAAAATTTGCAAAAATTAGCAAAATAAAGCTACTGTGCCTAAACTGATGTGACTAATTTAAAGCGATTAATGGGGGTGTCTGGCTGGCTCAGTGGGAAGAGCATATGACTCTTGATGTGAGTTCAAGCCCCACTCAGACAAAATATGATACTATGTTTGAAACTGGATAAAATGGAGACAGGAGGAAATGGAACATTTCAATATATACTTGAAGAAAATTCAAAGAATTTGTGAAAGAAGTTGTGAAAATCTAACAAAGGAAACTCCCAGCCCAAGTGACCTTACCTGTGGACTATTCCAAATATTTACAGAAGTAAGAGGACACTGTTGCCCAAACTCTTCCAGAATACAGAGAAACAGACAATACTTCCCAATCCATCTTAAGACACCAGCACCCCCAGAGAATTAGTGTATTATTTGTGTAATTAAAATTATTGAAAAATATATATACTTTGGGCATAGTTAGTTAGTTAAGTGTCTGCCTTCAGCTCAGGTCATGAGCCCAGGGTCCTGGGATGGAGCCCTGCACTGGACTCCCTGCTCAGCTTAGAGTCTGCTTCTACCTCTCTCTCCACTGCTCCCCATGTTTGTTCTCTCTGTCAGATAAGTAAATAAGATCTTAAAAAAAGAAAAATATATATGCTTGTGTAGGATGCAGATGCTTCTAGAAGAAGACACAAGAAACCACTAACAGAAGTTGCCTCCAAAGAGAAGAGGCACTGGTGTGGGAAAAAATTTACCCTTTATTATATGTTTCTTGGTACCATTGGAATATATATTCATCGATATATAGATTGTTTATAACTCATATTTAATTTTCAAAAATAGAAGAATGAATTTTTTTTAAAAAGTACTGTAAGAAGCTTGAAAATCACTGCTCCAGCCTAACAACTATTAAAAGCGGAACGAAGTGGAAAATCAACAGCTCTTCTTAGATCTGTAAGGGAAGAAAGATCCTAAAGCAAATTGCTCCCTCCAAAATTGGATAGGCCAGTGAGCAAATACAAAGAATAACAATTTACTAGCTCAGAAACTTCTTCAGGGATGAGTACCAAGGCAGGGAAACCTAAACTGTAAATAACAAATTTCTGGGGGTTGCCCGAAGTGGGAGTAGGAAAGGAACCATTTTGAAATATTCTAAAACGTTCCGTCATTCTTTACAAAGTGTACCTTTAAGGGGAAACAATTTAACTGAGCCTAATTTGCTGAGATTAACCATGCCCGACTATCTTAGGGGGAAGGAAATACCCAGTTTCACCTGTATTAGCCAGGATGTCCAACTAAGGGGATGTGGGGACTGAGAAACGTTTGAACTTCACAGTTCAGAGGTAAAGGCTTACTAGAAGACTGATCCTCATCCTAGGACTATAGAATGCCTCCCATCACCTACACTTTACCACCACAGTACTAAGGCCTATTTACAACAGTAAACTATTGACTTTGGGTGACAATGAGTGTCCATGTAACAAATATATCACTGTGGTAGGGGCAGTTGATAATGGTGGAGAATATCCACGTGAGGGTCAGGGAGTAATACCTGTGACTTTAGATCAGTTTTGTTGTGAACTAAAGCTCTCCTAAAAAATCAAGTCTATTAAAAAGAATAATAATAACTAAAAAGTGCTCCCCATGCATTTTCACCTAATTTCATGTGCTTGAATATTGAGATTTAGGACTATGGATTCTGCTGGGTGCTCCTGGACACTGGGAAGAGGGAGGTATAGGTAACTGGTTGGTGGCCTTAGCTACAACCTTGAAGCTGGAAAAGACCAAGGGAACATAAATTCTTCACCAACCCCAAGGTCAGACTAGAGAGTTGAGCCTTGCTGCACATGAGTGTTGGTTCTTGACCCACTGCTTGGTGCCTGCTTTCATGCAGAGCCTCCAGAGGCTCCAATCTGCACCTTGGTTGACATTCACTTCTGGCCTATTCCTTAAACAGAAGCTTAAGGAACTGCTCAAGCTTTTCCTGTCATCAAATGATGAATCTGGCTTCTTATCTCCCTGATAAATGCAATGGTGTGTTAACTCCCCCATGATTTATATGGGAGAGAAGTAGAAATTAAGATCAATGAATTGTTTTTATAGGCACTCTTTTGAATGCAATCATTTTCTCGTCCCAAGATGATTTCTCAGAGAGAATAACTCAGTGCTGGTCTAATCACCTCTCCTACCCCCACTGCTAATGCTGTTTTTGGCAACTGACCAATTGTTTAGCATTCTGCTGTTTTGACAGCTGATAAGAAAGTAATAATAAAATGGTCTGTTGAATGATAACTAGGATTGCCAAATTTAGATTTTTGAAATATAGATATATGGGGGTAACAATCTGGAAATGTGGAATGTTGAGGGTGGAAGGAATGTACAGGGCATGCAAATGACTGACAGACTGTGAATCAACTTTGAGAAGGAGGAGACAAGCTGTCACATATGTGACAAAGGCGAGTATTTACAGTGCAGCAAGAACTCATGGAAGGAGGGGGGAGGTGCGGTATTCTGGTAGAAGTCCAAATGGATATTTAAAATTTCACAGAGTGAAGCGATATTTTGTTTTTAGGAGAGATTCAGGTCTACCATCTCAGATTCTATATGCAATTCTAAAAATCATTATCACCCTATATAAAAGCATGTAACAAATTTAAATTGGGTACATGGACTTCTTCAGCAGATAGCCTACAAAAAGAGGGAGCTGGCAGACTAAAATAAGAGTTACATAGAACTGGTGGGAAAAAGCAAACCCATGAAACTTCAAAGTGGAACAATTTCAGGTTATTTAGTATAAGGACAAAAGGCTCAAACACTTAATTAGGGCCTGAAGGTATCATTGAATTGAAACTGCCAGAAATATTGATTCTCAGGCCATGAAGAAAAAAAATTATCTACTCCACATCCTATTTAAAAAGACAAAAGCATATGGAATTCTTTTAGAAGTGTTTCCACTTCCAGAATAATGAAAATATGAAAGTGTTGTCATTACAGACCCAGTTTATCTAAAAACGACAAAGTAAAAGCTACATTTATTGAACATGTTCTGTGCCAAGAAGTCCTACATTAATGTTAATACTCTCAAGAATTTTGCAAAATATTTATTATTGTCCTCTTTAAAGATAAACTGAGGTTCAGAGAAGCTGAATTTTATAACCTGTGAATGACCAAGCCAGAATTCCAACTCAGAACTTTCTGAGGGGTGAAATCTTAGAGCAATAAGTGCACAAAGCATAGGTTTTCTTTCATGTAAGTACAAAACGTTGCGGAGATGCGCTAAGTTCAGGCTCCCGCACCAGCCCCACCTGTGCGAGTACCTGTCCTGTGTTATGCCAGCACATGACCTGCTACAGTAATCATTTCACACCCCAGTGTCTCCCTCAGTCAGTACGACCTATGCAGCAATAACACCCACTTCACAGAGAACAGAAGAGATACTCCATGTGACGTATCAGTTGGCATCATAAGATCTCAATAAATGTTAGCTGTAATATTACCTTACCCTTGAACCCACTTATTTGAGAACCTGCTTCCTTTTGGACAATCTTCTTAAAGAGGTTTAGGGTCCCCATTACTCAAGGAGCTGAAAACCTCGTAAAGAAATGCAAACAAAGGTAGTAACCTATTAGAAGGGGTACAACAAGTGAATATACCTATGAGAGAAAAACCTAGAACCACATTTAGGTTTCCAATTACCTGAGAAGGCTTTCCAGAGATGAGTACCTTTCCATCTTGAAAAGTGACATGTGGTTTCTAAATAAAACAGCCCTTTCAGGACATATGTGCTGTTGCCTGCTTCAAATACATTTTCTTAGAATGGTTCACATATGGATGAAATCACTGCTTCTATTAAAATCCCTCCAAGTCCTCCCCCCTTTATCAGGTAGCATTAAAACACATTTTTGCTATTTATTTTGCTACTTGTTTGTACAGAAGAAAATGTCAGGTATATGATTAGTTGAAACTCCCATATTACCCAGATAGAGTTCTTGGGAATCCAGTAGCAAAAGCAGGATCTGGTTTTGTGTCTCCAGGATAGGCTAGGACTTCCCACAGTCATGGACCATACTGATAGAAAAGCAGATGCTGCCTGCTCCTGGTTATTCTAAAGTGGTGAATTCTAGCATTTGACATGAGTAGTCACTGGCCTCAACCTGAAGGACATGTGGCTGTTCCCTGTAGGGAATCAAGGGCCAGCCTCCCGGAGCTGTGGTGGAAGAGGCAGCATGGGTGTCTTGCACATGCGCTCTGTGACTTGGGCGGCTCTGATCATGGTTCTCGTTGGAACAGCCTGAAAAATTGACCAATCCTGGCTCTGGAATGGATTGTTTGCCCTGAATTACTTGTTTGACTTGCTTACTACCTTGACCCAAATCACTAAAGATTGGCCCATCTCCATTTCCGTGGGGCCTTAATTCCTGTGTGAGACAAATCTCAAGTCCAGTAAAGAGAACTTCCAGCAGTAAAGTGGAATCACGGCTGGAAGGAGGGGTACCTTCCTCGGAGGGGAGAATCCCCACATTTAATCTTGGAGAAAGCATCATAATTTGAAGCTAACAAAAAATGATAGGTCAGCAAGGCGACATCCCTACAAAGGCTGCCTCCATTCACATTTTAAAGGAGAAAGTTTAAAAAGAGATCTGAACTTCAGGTCCAATTTCATGAATAGTTTCAGTATCCACAACCTGTATACTGGAACATTTAGAACATTTTCCCTCACCTTTAATAGGGTGAGAATAGTTTTTCGGATTCCACATACGAGTGAAATCCTATGGTATTTATCTTTATCTGACTGATTTCATTTAGCATAATACTCTCTAGGTCTTCCAGGTTGTCACAAATGGCCGAATGTCATTCTTCTCTATGGCTGAGTAATATTCCATTGTGCAGATGGTGACTACCCTTCCCTAGGGAGCACTGAGTGACATGCAGCAGTGTTGTATCCCTGAAACTGATAAAACATGGTATGTTAATTTTACTTCAATTAAAAATAAATCTATAGAATCTGGTATTCTGTTTAAATATAGTTTATGACACTCATGCAAACTTTTTTTCTGATTAAAAGAGTAATAAATGTTTGTTGTACAAAATTTGAAAAATGCAAAGTATAAAAACAAAACCAAAGTCATCCATGACTTTACTCCTCAAAGGGAATCATACTGAGGAACTGTAACCATAGGTTTTCAAAAAAGAATTTGTAAAAGCCAATTTAGGGGCACCTGCATGGCTCATTAGGTTAAGCTTCTGTGTTTGGCTCCGGTCATGATCTCCGGGTCCTGGGATTGAGCCTCACTTCAGGCCCTCTGCTTGGTAGGGAGTCTTCTTCTTCCTCTTCCTATGTGCATGTGTGCTCTCTCTCTCTCAAATATATAAATAATTTTTTTAAAGAAGCCATTTTTAAAAATTTTTTATTAACATATAATGTATTATTATTCACAGATCTGTGAATTGCCAGGTCTATACACTTCACAACACTTATCATAGGACATACCCTCCCCAATGTCCATACCCCAGCACCCTCTCCCTCCCCTCTCCCCCCAAAAACCCTCAATTTGTTTTGTGAGATTAAGAGTCTTTTATGGTTTGTCTCCCTCCAATCCCATCTTGTTTCATTTACTCTTTTCATACCCCCCAGACCCCCCATGTTGCATCTCCACTTCCTCATATCAGGGAGATCATATGATAGTTGTCTTTCTCCGATTGACTTATTTCACTAGCATAATACCCTCTAGTTCCATCCATGTAGTTGCAAATGGCAAGATTTCATTTCTTTTTATGGCTGCATAGTATTCCATCGTATATATACACCACACCTTCTTTATCCATTCATCTGTTGATGGACATCTAGGTTCTTTCCATAATTTGGCTATTGTGGACATTGCTGCTATAAACATTCAGGTGCACGTGCCCCTTTGGATCACTACATTTATATCTTTAGGGTAAATACCCAGTAGTGTGATTGATGGGACATAGGGTAGCTCTATTTTCAATTTTTTGAGGAACCTCCACGCTGTTTTCCAGAGTGGTTGCACCAGCTTGCATTCCCACCAACAGTGTAGAAGGGTTCCCCTTTCTCCACATCCTCGCCAGCATCTGTCATTTCCTGACTTGTTCATTTTAGTCATTCTGACTAGTGTGAGGTGGTATCTCATTGTGATTTTGATTTGTATTTCCCTGATGCCGAGTGATGTGGAGCACTTTTTCATGTTGGCCATCTGGATATCTTCTTTGCAGAAATGCCTGTTCATGTCCTCTGCCCATTTCTTGATTGGATTATTTATTCTTTGGGTGTTGAGTTGGCTAAGCTCTTTATAGATTTTGGATACTAGTCCTTTATCTGGTATGCCATTTGCAAATATCTTCTCCCATTCTGTCAGTTGTCTTTTGGTTTTGTTAACTGTTTCCTTTGTTGTACAAAAGCTTTTGATCTTGGTGAAATCCCAATAGTTCATTTTTGCCCTTGCTTTCCTTGCCTTTGGCGATGTTCCTAGGAAGAAGTTGCTGCAGCTGAGGTCGAAGAGGTTGCTGCCTATGTTCTCAAGGATTTTGATGGATTCCTTTCTCACATAGAGGTCCTTCATCCATGTTGAGTCTATTTTCATGTGTGGTATAAGGAAATGGTCCAGTTTCATTTTTCTGCATGTGGCTGTCCAATTTTCCCAACACCATTTATTTAGATAGCATAGACATTTTCACAATAGTTGTTCTTCCAATCCAGAAGCATGGAACATTTTTCCATTTCTTTGTGTCTTCCTCAATTTCTGTCATGAGCTCTTTATAGTTTTCTGAGTATAGATTCTTGGCCTCTTTGGTTAGGTTTATTCCTAGGTATCTTATGGTTTTAGGTGTGATTGTAAATGGGATTGACTCCTTAATTCCTCTTTCTTCTGTCTTGTTGTTGGTGTAAAGAAATGCAACTGATTTCTGTGCATTGGTTTTATATCCCAACACTTTACTGAATTCCTGTACAAGTTCAAGCAGATTTGGAGTGGAGTCTTTTGGGTTTTCCACATATAGTATCATATCATCTGCAAAGAGTGATAGTTTGACTTCTTTGCTGATTTGGATGCCTTTAATTTTTTTGTTGTTGTCTGATTGCTGAGGCTAGGACTTCTAGTACTATGTTGAATAGCATGATGATAATGGACATCCCTGCCATGTTCCTGACCTTAGCGGAAAAGCTTTCAGTTTTTCTCCATTGAGAATGATATTCGCTGTGGGTTTTTCATAGATGGCTTTGATGATATTGAGGTATGTGCCCTCTATCCCTACACTTTGAAGAGTTTTGATCAGGAAGGGATGCTGTACTTTGTCAAATGCTTTTTCAGCATCTATTGAGAGTATTATTTCTTTTATTAAAGTATTGTATCACATTGATTTGTGGATGTTGAACGAACGTTGCAGCCCATGAAAAAATCCCACTTGGTCGTGGTGAGTAATCCTTTTAATATACTGTTGGATCCTATTGGCTAGTATTTTGGTGAGAATTTTTGCATCTGTGTTCATCAAGGATATTGGTCTGTAATTCTCTTTTTTGATTGAATCCTTGTCTGGTTTTGGGATCAGGGTGATGCTGGCCTCATAAAATGAGTTTGGAAGTTTTCCTTCCATTTCTATTTTTTGGAATAGTTTCAGGAGAATAGTAACTAATTCTTCTTTAAATGTTTGGTAGAATTCCCCTGGGAAGCCATCTGGCCCTGGGCTTTTGTTTGTTTGGAGATTTTTGATGACTGCTTCAATTTCCTTACTGGTTATGGGTCTGTTCAGGTTTTCTATTTCTTCCTGGTTCATTGTGGTAGGTTATAGGTCTCTAAGAATGCATTCATTTCTTCCAGGTTGTCAAATTTGCTGGCATATAGTTGCTCATAATATGTTCTTATAATTGTTTGTATTTCTTTGGTGTTGGTTGTGATCTGTCCTCATTCATTCATGATTTTATTTTATTTTTTTAAATATTTTACTTATTTATTTGATAGAGAGATCACGAGTAGGCAGAGAGGCAGGCAGAGAGAGGAGGAAGCAGGCTCCCTGCTGAGCAGAGAGCCTGATGCAGGGCTTGATCCCAGGACCCTGAGATCATGACCTGAGCTGAAGGCAGAGGCTTTAATCCACTGAGCCACTTAGGCGCCCCCATTCATGATTTTATTTATTTGGGTCCTTTCTCTTTTCTTTTTGATAAGTCTGGCCAGGGGTTTTAAAGAAGCCAATTTTAAAAGACATCATGTTATGGCTTGATTTTCTGCTTCACTTCCACTGAAATAAGAACCGAGTAAGAACTGCCAGAAGTCCATAAGATTTGGGGGAAGGAGTGAATGAACAGTTAAAAACCTCAAACTTCAATTAATATATGAAAAATTCCCATTTATTTTTTCCTTCTGTTTTTCCTTCACTAGGAGGCCCAAATGTTTTCTGGCCGATCGTTAGCATTAACTGGACAGGTAGAAGATATAGGTAGCAAGTACCCAAAGTGTATACACTATCTCTTCCTGTGTCAGAAATGTCCTTTCTTTTTCAAAAGGCCATATTTTACTAGCTAATCATCTCAGGAGCTGCACAACCTGGAATAAAGACATCAGCCCCAACCTCCCCTCAAAACAACAACAACAATAACAACAACAACAAAACAAAAGCAAACAAGATGCGGGTGGATTTTTTGTAGTCTTTGAGAAACAATTGTGAGAAACAGCTGCAAGGAAACATCAAGAAAAATGTTGTTCTTAAGAGTAGCTATCTTTCTGCACTGTGTTTCTAAGTGATGTTTTTAGGTAGTCTGTGGGGGCTGTAGACCATCAAATTTCTGAAGTTAAAATTCAAAATTTGGGTCACTGTGCTCTTTGAGGTGGAAGTGTTATAGTGTGTGTCTGAAGAGTTTTGTTGATTCTTAAGGAGGTCTTTGATAGAATATTTATGATCAGAGAGAAACTGACCATTTTCTATAGAGAAAAGGAAGTTAGTAAAACAGGAAATTGCTAAAAAATATATATATTTTCTTCTGCCTCTTTCCTTAATTTCTATCCCTTCCTGAAATCATCAGAGAGGTCTGCAGGGGCAAGGGGTGAATGACCCAGGGCAAGACCAGTTTGTGAGGAAGTGGATGAAGGGGGTGTCCATGGGCAGAAACATGGCCTTGGCTTGTAGAAGCTGAGTCTCTTGGCTTACAGATGAGGAAACCAGCACTAAGACATGGAGGGGGCCATCCAAAGACACACAATCGGGAAGGGGAACAGCCATTACTAATCATCCGGAGCTCCTGACTGACATAAGAGTAGTCTCAATATCCTTTGTGTCTGACAACCTCTGGGAAGCCAAGGACCAATAAATACATCTCTAGTAACTGTTTGTCTTCAAATTAATTGACTATCGTCATGTCGATATTAATGTTTTCTCCACACTGCTTTATCTGTGCACACTGCTCTCAAGGCATGTGGAATAGTATCCTCTTTGACCTGATATAAGACCATTTTAAATGGAGAAAAATGTCAAGCTGAAATCCAGAACGTGGAAATGTAGCAAAAAAATCTTGAAGGGAGGCTGGGACGGGATGTGAGTGCGTGAGACGGCTAGATCATGGGCTCAACTATTGTGTTGGTATTTTTTAAGTCTTTCAAAATTAAATCAGTATTAGGGAAACTTAATTAAGCTCTTTCCCCTTCTCTGACCTGAAACCAGGTGGCTGCTTTCAGATTACAGCTACAGACAGAAACCGTTCCATCAAAGGGAGAGCTGTTTCCCATGAGTTACCAGTCTTGTCAAAGGAATAATTAACACTTCGTCATAAACTGAAAAGGAACTCTTTCACTCCACCTCCCTTCCTCCCCAAATTAGTGTATTTGTGAGAATGGTTAGCCCAGGGGGAAAAAAATCTGCCAGTAGTCTAAGAAATACAAATATTTCTATGAGCTTTGTTACTCAAATGAAGAACAAGAGGGATTTTGTGTCTTAAAACAATAGATGGCCCAGAAATAGTCCTAAATACCACACTTCTCTCTGCCTTAGGGACACAATGCAAGGTTCCTGCTAAACCATTGTTTCTTATAGCCCAGCCTCTTTCCAAAATGCAACACAGGGAGTTGTGCTGAGTCGCATTCATCACTCACCTGACTCAGGCATGCACATTCTCCTGAAACAAGGACCTTCCAGCATGTCAGTGAGGAAATAACTGTTTTGCTTCGTCCCATGGTTCATAAAATTGCATGGAAGAGCTCTTCCCTCTGCAAGTGTATTTTTAGCCAGCGTTAAAGATAAATATTATCACTGTGGATTTGCTGCTGGGCTAATGCCTTCACATGTCCCTTCTTGGGCACTTCTCTTCTCTTCCCAACTGTCTCCTCTCCATCCTGGCCACTAGCCTGAGGCCCAGGGTCTTAGGAATCTTATTAAAGTGATAGCAAATAACTCCTAATCAAGGGCAGAAAGCTAATCCATGATCACTCTCAGAGAGCGCTCTGGAAACAAGCTCCTATAGACTTAAGTAAACCTTCCTCCCAGTATTTTTAACTATAAAATAAGTTTGGAGGCCCACTGGTTTCTGAAGCCTCCTCTAAAATCTAAAATATTACAGCTCCAAGGGGTACAGTATGCCCCCTTATTCATAAATCAAGCTTTCTGCAACACACTAGGAGACAAAAACATCGGGAGAAATCAACTCCAAGTACAAAAAAAAAAAATTTTTTTTTTCACAGTGTCTATTTTTAAATCTGGGTATTTTAGTCTTTTTCCCTCTGTTACCATAAAATCCTTAAACATGAGACTGATAGTTCTTTAATCATTCTCTATATGCCACACATACTACTTAGTTTATTTGATTTTTCCAGTTCTATGGAGGAGGCATTTCTACAAATGGAGAAATTGATGCTCAGAGAAGTGTTTTAACCAAGGTCATTCAGTGATGCTTAATGAAGATTTTATATACTATGTACTGGCAGAGCTAGATTCAGAACCAGTAAAGTGTACTGAAATAGTAAAAATAATTTTTTTAATTATAAAAGAAACCCATGGTCATTGCAGAACTTTGGAGAAAATACTGAAGAGAAGAAAATAAAATTAAAATTACCCTAACAATCCTGAGAAAACTACTTCTAACATTTAGATGTATTTCCTTCCAGATATAAGCATATACACGGGTGGGTTATTTTGTGTATATATATTATATGTAAAATTACATATATATTATATATACATAGATACATATACGTGTGTATGTGTGTGTATGTGTGTGTGTGTGTGTTTCTCTCAGTCCATAATCTTTCCCCTCCAGGCTGTACTTCCTGAGCTGCTTCGTTTTTTAGTATCACACCAAAAAGAGCAAACTGAAAGGAAAATAGTGGAAAACATAATTAAAGATGGGCAAATTTGTAGAAAAATGCCTGGCATCAGTCAACATGAAATTAAAGAAGGATAAAGACAAAGGATAAAAGGGAGAAACAATCTGATCGCCACACAGAAAAATTTCTGCATTGCATTGTTACCCTCATTGGTATGATGAGCATCAAGAAAAGGCTCGACCAAATTATGTTCCTTTCCAAAGAGTAGAAAAATGCATAATTTTGAGAAATTTCTCAAAGAACTAAGAGTTGGAGGGAAAAATCCTCACTTGACAGTGCCTACTTCAGGTGAACCGGAAGAGTCTCCCCCCAACCCCTGCCGCCATTTTCCCACAAAAGTGACAATTTTCCCGATAACCTTGTCTAGGGTCTTTATTTTGGAGAAGGGCTCTATTATCTCTTGTCACCTTAAATCCCACATCCCTTGTCTGCAATTCATACTAGGTTGGGGTTTAGGGGGTAAATTACAGAAAGCAGTTTAGGAGAATACAAACAACTTCCATGACTGAAGGAAGAAGTGAGAGTGGGGACTTAAGCTTTAACCAGTCTCTGGACATTTCAAGTTGATGCAGGCAGTCACCTAAACCACTACTTTCTAATTCATGGCCAGAAAGAACAAAATCTTCTACCATTATGGGCATCCTGTAAACTGGTGGAAATTGACATACTATAGGCTGGGTCCCCACATTCTTTCAGTAGCAAATCTATGCCGTCTCAGCTTGGAGAATCAAGCCATTTGCCTTTGTAAATGATTGAGGCAAACTAACTGCAGCTCTGGAACTTTCTATGGCCAGTCAACAAATCCTTGACATCAGAAGCTTATCTTCTGACCTGGAAGCCCTTTATTCAGGCCTTATCTATTAGCTTTCCAGGAGCCCCAGGGCCCTAAGGAAAAGGTACAAATCCATAGCTGGGCTCACAAATGCCTTAGAGATACACACCTCATTTCTCGTGAGAAGCTCCTAAAATTTAGTCATAATTTGAGAATTCTACAAAATCATACAGGAGGTTTGTAAGAGGGAGATCACTTAGCAGTACTGTTAATGTTGCTAAAAAGATTTTTTTTTCTATAAGAACAACCAAGTATTATGCAGTACAAGTCATCACTCCTGCTCTTTTCATTTATTCTTTAAAAATAAATTCAAATTTGTATATGCTGGGTTTGTCTGGCGGACACTTGACTTCCTTATCGGTCATATTTTAGCCAGCTTCTAGGAGGTATTTGTGTTCCAGTAAATCTTCCTAAAAACTCTTTGCTTTTCAAAATGCACACAGCCCCACTGTACCATCTGTAGCCCAGAAAGGCTAGTTGTAGGAGCATCTGGGTCACAAGCTGTATCCAGAAAAGAGCTTCCTACTGCTCCGAGTGTTTCCGCTCTGAAACTCACACTGTAAAAATTACCCATAGCCTTCAAGGAGTAGCACATTTAAATCACAGTCTATAAATGTTAGAGATGAAAGAGACTTTAGAAATGAGGAAGTCCAAATCCTGAAATTGGAAACAGAGCTCCAGAAAGAGAAAGATAAAGTGCCCCTTTTTACATGGGGAGATATCGGCAAAGTCACAGGGAAACCTAGGTCTTCTGTTACCAAAAGGTGTGCTCTTTCCAGTAAAAGTGCTGCTTCGTCCACAACACTTAAGTGTCTGCATTCCAGATCTGTTCCTGTCTACCTCTGTAATGAATAGGACTAGAAAAACGGTGGCAGAGTCAAACATCAACTCATGGTTTTTCCTTTGAGTGTTTTGTAGAGTCATCTGAAATAGAACAAAAGGACTTTTTAAAACTTCTTCCTGTTCATGAAATTGAGAATTCATTCTTAAAAATGATATTCACATTCCATGTACTCTGCAAGCGCTGAGCTCCTCAGATGGGGGCTGGCTGAACTCTTAAATATAACGGTTTTGCAACTGAGAACATTCTCCAACTAAATGACTTTCATCTGCTTTGTACTTCTGAGCTCTAGCCTGGGTTAAGAACATGACCCCCAAACATGAGTTTTGTTTCCTTTTGCCAACTTCCTTGGACTGCTATTAGTCTTGAGCTCTTTAAATTAATTTTTTATGTCAAAGTAGTTTTGACCACAGGGGGAGCATAAACTTGAACCCCATTCCAAGCTTATGGTTACAAGAAAAATATTTCTATCAAAGCCCACGCTGACATAAAAAAGGTTTATGTTATCCTCCTTTGCAAAGCCATAGATTTTTTTTTTCTAATTCTCTTTTCCACTAGTTTAGTCCTTCAGTGATCTCAGCTTTTCTCAGGAGTCTCAGTAACAATTCCTTTACTTTAGACAAGCCTAGTATTTTATCTTACAGCTTTGCGTGGCTGCTGAAACCCAAGACCCTTAATAGAGAGGTGGCAAATTCCAACCATTTGGAAGTCCACTGGGCCAGTATTAATTTAATACCCCACCCTTCATTTTTCCTTTACTGTGTGGCCCCTAGGCATTTCCCTTCATTTGTGTAGGTTCACTAATGATTTTTTTTTAAGGTTTTTATTTATTTGACAGAGAGAGAGAGAGACAGCAAGTGAGGGAACACAATGTAGGAGGAGTAGGAGAGGGAGAAGCAGGCTTCCCGCTGAGCAGTGAGCCTGACTTGGGGCTCAATCCCAGGACCCTGGGATCATGACCCAAGCCGAAGGCAGACGCTTAACAACTGGGCCACCTAGGCACCCCTGTCACTAATGATTTTAAAAGATATTCATTATATTTACCATTTCTGAGTACTCTGCAGGCTTTTAAACTCTTTATTTTTAATTTTCTTATTACTAAACATTTAAAGAAAGAGTCTCTTTGCTCTTCATGAACTTCCATTTCAAAAGATCTCCACCTTATCGAATCAAAATGATGTTGTACATAGAATAAACTTCCATAGTCTAAATTATTACTGTGGCTTGTTGGATGACAGGATAGGTATGATGGTTTTGCATAGGAAGTGCCTTCCCTTGTTTCTGGTTTTGATCAGACCAAAAAGTGATCCTTTCTATTACAATCAGTTTAAACTTCACCTCCCAAGTATAGAGTGAAGCAGTTGCTTATCACAGAAGAGAAATTAGGGATGCAAAAATTTGGACAGCCAGCACAGTATTATTTTTGAGAGAAGCAAAACCTATAGAAATTAGCGCCTAAAGGCTCAAAACTAAGTGACTCCGCTTTGATCAAGTGTCTACATAAATTCAAGAATTCATCAGTAATGGTTTTGAAGCAGTAAGTGACACCCTTAGGCAGATTTCATGGAACAAAACAATGGCCTAGAGTCTGAAAGAAGGAAGGAGTCTGAATAAGAACATCTCCTTTGCCTTTCTGCTGAAGGACTGACACCAGTTCTTTCTTGGGGAAGAATTATAAAGATGTTCTTTAAAACGTGTCATCTCTAAATGTATATTACAAATTTATTATGGACTAAGAGAAATACTTGAAACATGTTTAAATCTTTTTGCCATCTTCTTAAAAGCTTGAGGTTAAGAATCTACATTAGGTATTTTTCTGGAAGGAAAGATATCCTTGATTGTTGTTCTCGTACGAGGCAAATCAGGCAAGGAGCCACCCTTAACATTTGTCTAAGCAAAACTTAAATTTTCCTTTCAAAACACAGAGTACCACACATTACATAGGCAAGTGGGCCCCATTCTTTCATGAGTCCTGGAAAGGCAGCAGCTTAAGTACTTACTTTAAGTACTGAGTTGCTCATGCTACCGTCAGACCAATTCATTTGTGAGGACATACTGGTAAATTCATCATAGAAAAGTCAGTCTGATTTATTTTTTTTTAATTGAAAAATACATTATGTGAAATTTACCAGTTTCACCATTTTTAGGTGTACATTTCATACAGTTCATGAGCATTAAGTACATTCACATCGTTGTGCAACCATCACCACCATCTATCTCCATAACTTTTTCATCTTCCTAAACTGAAACTCCATACTACTCATTAAACAGTAGCTCCCCATTCCTCCCTCTGCCACCCCATTCCCTGGCAACCACCATTCTACTCTCTGAATTTAACTACTCTAGGTACCACAGAGAAGTGAAATCATGCAATATGTTCTTCTTTATCACTGGCTCATTTCACTTTGTATAGGATCTTCAAGATTCATGTTGTAGCATGTGTGGAAATTTCCTTCTCTTTAAAAATTGCAATAAAACACACAACAAATTTGCCATCTTAAAACTTTTTTCCGCATATAGTTTTTTTTTTAAGATTTTATTTATTTATTTGACAGAGATTGCAAGTAAGCAGAGAGGCAGAGAGAGGAGGAAGCATGCTCCCTGCCGAGCAGAGAGCCCGATGTGGGGCTCGATCCCAGGACCCTGAGATCATGACCTGAGCTGAAGGCAGCGGCTTTAACCCACTGAGCCACCCAGGCACCCCCCACATATAGTTTTGTTAACCATACGCCTGTTGTTGTACCACACATCTCTAGAACTTTTTCATCTTGCTTAACTGAAATTCTATAGTCAATGATCAGTGATTCTCCATCCTCTTGCCCAATCTCTGGAAACCCCTGTTCTCTTTCCTATTTTCAAGAGTTTGATTATTTCACTTAACGTAATGTCCTCAAGGTTCATCCATGGAGCATCAAATGAAATTTCCTTCCCTTTTTAAGGCTGAATAATGTTAGGCAATCTGTTTTGAGAATCAAAGAAAGATTAACCCATTTGAAGACAGAATTATGGCTACAGGACTTTTTTCTTACAGACCCATGCTGAAAGAGGACGTTTTTCCTCCTCTCTCTCTCTCTTTTTTAATATATTATCTATTGCTTTTTTTTCTTGACAAGTATGAATTTTTTCTGAAAAAGCGAACTGTAATAATAATGGTCAAATTTATCCTGGACTCTCTGTGTGGCAGGCAGTGTTCTAAATGCCTTATACACAGTGCCTGGATTAACCCTGACCCTTGTCCCAGGTGAAGGGCATAACTATTATTGTTTCTGGTTTAAAAATGTTGGTATCAAGGTTCACAGACTTTAAGTAAGTTTCCTGAGGTCAATGTCCCACAACTAATGCAGGACCTGAGATTCCCACCATTTACTGCGTGATGAATTAAACATTATAGTCAGCGACTTTCCTATATTTTGGTCAGTGTGTTGCAGAAATTATTTAATATTCTACAGACGGAACACATCCTAATTTGCTAGGCCTGTAGCTATTCTCCATCAGGAACATACTCATTTTTCTCATTCTCGTTCTCTGGACTGTGTTGCTAGCTCTCTCCTCCCTACCACCACTGCACTGTGAATCGGCTATATACAGCACTTCATAAATCTTCTTCTGGCCTTTTATTTCTTTCATTGCCCTTTCTCTTTCTTCGTCTTTCTGTGGTAGAAATGTAAAACCATTATAAACACAATACAGCTTGAGCTATAAGAATTAAATCATGAAAAAACAAATACAGCCCCATGTGAGAGGTACCCTGGGGGCTTAGCAACAGCTGGTTTAACAAAGCAGCAGCTGTACTGAAAAAGGTTGTTTAAAGAAATGTATTTTTAGTCTTTAGGATTTTCAACTTTTTTTTGGAACTTTAGCATCAGTTATACTCTATATGATGTGTCATGGGTGTTTATATTTTGCAGCTGAGTCCTACCCTAAGACAATTCTCAAATGTCCTTGAGCCCTCCAGGATGGAAGGTGGCAAATGTTTAGACTGATGGTAGCTACAGAAGAAGGCATCTATGTGTTTTCTAGAACCAAAGGCCAAGTGCTTGTGTTCATACACATTGCCTCCAGAGGAGATGGTGGGGCCCAAACTGCCTTTGCACTGTCTGGCAACAAAGTCCTTCTAGAAGCATGGACTTTTCAAACAGACGATCAAATCAACTGCTGGACTGTGTTAGTCGCGAGTGTGATCCCAGTAGTAAAATGCTGCTCCACTCTGAAATCATTTTTAATTATTATTACCATCACCATTTGTTACAATATATAATTTCACATAATACAACAATTTTATGAATTTATAATCTCCATTTTATATATTACCAAATTAAACCATGGAGAGGTAAAGTATTTTGTGTAAGTAAACATAGCAGAGTGGGGATTTGATATAACTTTCTGATCCCAAAACCCTCTCCTAACTAAGTTTTCTACTCAGATGCATCTAGAAAAGGTTTCTCACTTTCAAAGAGGTAGGTAAAGAAAAGAAGATACTTTTTGGTGCCAGAGACTTCCTTTCTCTCCTCAATATTCATCTTCGCCTTATTCTTCTTTAATAAATTCCTAATTTTTAACTGGATATATTGCTGTCCTCTTACCAGGTCACAAATCACAGATTCTCTTGCTGTTAAGTGTGGCTTTGTGTTTAAGTTTTACCCAATGAGATGGGAGTAGAAGCTTTGGGTGCACTTCTGGAAACTCTGCTTTAAAGACAAGGGGTGTATATCTATTTTCTTCCTTCCTCATTGCGTGTTACTGTTTAGAGGGTGGGGGAAATGGCCAGCACCCCAGCAGCCATTTTGATGACTAAAGACTGGATAGGGCCTCACCTTGAGGATGAGGGAGGCAGGGAACTGACAGGAACCTGAGTCTGACAATGTCTTGGAGACATCTGACCAATCCTGCCTCCAGATTTCTTCTACAAAAAAAGAAATTTGTTTCTTTAAGCCATTATCATTTGGGATATTTCAGTAATTGCCATGAAATCTACTTCTAATAAACTCTCCTGTAGATTTTTTCATTACTGCAAAGCAGTGGGATATAATTTAGTTGGTATTTTTGCAGCCAGGAACACAAAAGCAATACATTAAGGATGACAAAACAGGCATAAAATAACTGGTCTCTAGTGGACGTTACCGAAGTGCAAAGTTAACCTTTTCTGGAGCTACCCTACTTCTAGAATTTATTACATGAGACAATAAATCCTCCTGCTTTTCAATTTCAGTTAAGTTAGGGCAATATCATTTGTAGATGAATGCATTCTTGATGAGACATTACCATACCCAGAATAAAATACAGCCTTCTTACCCAAACCTCTATGGCCTCAGTAACCTAGTACCTACCTTCCTTTCCTACAGTCACATGTCACTTGCTCAATGCACTCCATAAGGACATTTATTTTGTCTGTCTTTTTCCGTATCACCAGCACCTAAAACAGTGCCTGAAACATGGTAGTTACTCAATAAATATCTATTGACTGAGTTAATCACTTTCCCAGAAGTGATCGTTTTGTTAGATTTTTTTTTTTTCCTCAGTTACTCTGTCCTTTCTTCCCATGTGAACCTTTAAAAGATTCATTGAGCTTTTGGAAACATCATTGAAATTATTTATGTCTTATTTCTGTAGACCCCAACACAATCTCTCCTGTCTTCTCTGTCACTTCATTTCCCCCCTCCATTCTTTTTTGTTTTTTTGTTTTTTAATTTCACGTTTTTATTTAAATTCCAGTTAATTAACATACAATGTAATATTAGTTTCAAGGATAGAATTTAGGGATTCAGCACTTACATACACCCCCAGTCCTCATTGCATCAGGTACCCTCCTTAACACCCATTACCCATTTCACCAATTCCCCTGTCCACCTCCCCTCCAGCCATGCTACTTATTATCTAGTTAAGAGTCCTTTTTTTTGGCTTGCCTCTCTCTTTTTTTCACACTATGTTCATCTGTCTTGTTTCTTAAATTCCACGTGCGAGTGAAATCCTATGAATTTGTCTTTCTCTTAGTTCACTTAGCATAATAAACTCTAGTTTCATCCATGTCATTATAATGGCAAGATTTCATATTTTTGATGGCTGAGAATATTCCATTATGTATACATATGTATATAAACATACACACACAAATATATATATGCAATATCATCTTTATCCATTCATCAATTGATGGGCACTTGGGCTCTTTCCCTAATTTGGCTCTAGTTGATAATGGTGCTATAAACATCAGGATCATGCATCCCTTCATATCAGTAATTACCTATCCTTTGAGTAAATACATAGTAGTGAAATTGTTGGATTGTAGGGTAGTTCTGTTTTTAACATTTTGAGGAGGCCGCATACTGTTTTCCAGAGTGGTTGTACCAGTTTGCATTCCCACCAACAGTGAAAGAGGGTTCCCCTTTCTCTGCATCCTCACCAACACCTGTTGTTTCCTGAGTTAATTTTAGCTATTCAGACAGGCGTGAGGTGATATCTCATTGTGGTTTTGATGTGTATTTCCCTGATGATGAGTGATGTTGAGCATCTTTTCAAGTGCCTGTTACCCATCTGGATGACTTCTTTGGAAAAAAATGTCCATTCATGTGTTCTGCCCATTTTTTAACTGGATTTTGGGGTTTTGAATGTTGAGTTCTATAAGTTCTTTATAGATTTTAGATACTAGCCCTTGATCAGATATGTCATTTGCAAATATCTTCTCCCAATTCAAAAAAATTTTTTTAGTTTTATTATTTCTTTTGTTATACAGAAACTTTTTATCTTGATGAGGTCCCGGTAGTTCATTTTTGCTTTTGTTTCCCTTGCTTCAGGAGACCTATCAGAAGAAGACATATCAGAAGAAGTTGCTATGGCCAGTGTTAAAGAGGTTTCTGCCTGTGTTGGCCTCTAGAATTTTGATGGTTTCCTGTCTCACATTTCGGTCTTTCATCAATTTTGAGTTAATTTTTGTGTGTGTGTAAGTAAATGGTCCAATTTCACTCTCTTGCATGCTGCTGTCCAGTATTCCAAAAAACATTTTTTGAAGACACTGTTTTTTTTTTTCCATTAGGTGTTCTTTGCTGCTTTGTCAAAGATCAGTTGACCATCAAGTTATGGGTCCATTCCTGGGTTTTCTATTCTTTTCCCTTTATCTGTGTGTCTATTTTTATGCCAGTACCATATTGTATTGATCACTACAGCTTTGTAATATACCTAAGTTCAGAAGGTTTTGCCTTCCTTTTTCAAGATGGCTTTGGCTGTTCGAAGTTTCTTTTGGCTCCATACAAATTTTAGGATTATTTGTTCTAGCTCTTGTGAAATAGGCTGTTGGTATTTTGATAGAAATTGCTTTAAGTGTGTAGGTTGCTTTGAGTAGTGTAGGCATTTTTTTTAAAGATTTTATTTATTTGACAGATGGAGATCACAAGTAGGCAGAGAAGCAGGCAGAGAGAGAGGACGAAGCAGGCTCCCCACTGAGCAGAGAGCCCGATGCAGGGCTCAATGCCAGGACTCTGGGATCATGACCTGAGGTGAAGGCAGAGGCTTTAACCCACTGAACCACCCAGGTGCTCTGAGTAGTGTAAGCATTTTAATAATATTTTTTTCTTCTAAATCCATGAGCATAGAATATTTTTCCATTTCTTTGTCTCATCTTCAATTTCTTTCATCAGTGTTTTATAGTTTTCAGAGTACTGATCTTTTATCTCCTTGGTTAGATATGTTTGTAGGTATCTTACGGTTTTTGGTGCAATTATAAATGGGATGGATTCCTTGATTTCCTTCTGCTGCTTCATTATTATTGGTATAGAAATGTAATAGATTTTTGTACATTGATTTTGTATCATACAGATATACTGAATTTGCAGTATCATTTCTAGTAATATTTTGGTGCAGTCCTTGGGTTTTCTACATAGAGTATCATGTCATCTGAAAATAGTGAAAGTTTGAATTCTTCCTTGCCTATTTGGATGCTATTTATTTCTTTTCATTTTCTGATTGCTGTGGCTAGGGCTTCCAGTCCTATGTTAAATAACAGTGGTGAGAGTGGCCATCCCTGTCTTGGCCCTGCTTTAGAGGAAAAACTGTTTTTCCTCATTGAGGATGATATTAGCTGTGGGTGTTTTGTATATGACCTTTATTTTTATTTTTTCTAGTGAGAGAGTGATTTTGAGCAGGTGGGAGTGAGGGGCAGAGGGAGAGAGAGAGGGAGAGAAGGAGTCCAAAGCAGGCTCCATACCCAGCAAAACTCTGATGCAAGGATCTATCTCATAAGCTTGCGATCATGACTGAGCTGAAAACAAGAATCAGATGTTCAACGTGCTGAGCCACCCAGGTGCCCCTATGGTCTTTATGATGTTCAGGTATGTTTCCTTTATCCTTGCTTAGTTGGGGGTTTTTATCAAGAATGGATGTTATACTTTGTCAAATGCTTTTTCTGCATCTATTGCAGAGCATCATATTGTTCTTATCTTCTCTTTTATTACTATAGTGTATCATGTTGATTGATTTGTGAATGATGAACTACCCTTGCAATGCAGGAATAAATCTCACTCAATCATGGTAAATGATTCTTTTAATGTATTGTTGGTTTAGACTTGCTAGTATCTTGTTGAGAATTTTTGTATCCATGTTCATCAGAGATACGAGCCTTTTTTCAGTAGTTCTTTTTCAGTGGGATCTTTGCCTGATTTGGGAATTAAGGTAATGCTGACCTCTAGATTGAGTGTGGAAGTTTTCCTTCCATTTCTATCTTTTGGAACATTTTGAAAAGAAGGGGTATTAACTCTTCTTTAAATGTTTTGTAGAATTCCCCTTGGAAGCCATCCAGCCTTAGACTTTTGTTCATTAGGAGATATTTAAGTACTGATTCACTTTCTTTGCTGGTTGTTGGTTTGTCCGTGTTTTCTACGTCTTCCTGTTCCAGTTTTGGTAATTTAGATGTTTCTAGGAATTTAATCATTTCTTCCAGATTGCCCAATTTTTTTGACATATAGTTTTTCATAATATTCTCTTATAATTATCTGTATTTCTGTGTTGTTGGTTTGATCTCTCCTCTCTGTGATTTTATTTTGGTCCTTTCTCTTTTCTTTTTGGTAAGTCTGGCTAGGGGCTTATCAACTTTATTAATTCTTTCAAAGAACCAGCTCCTGGTTTCATTGATTTGTTCTACTGTTTTCTTTGTTTCTAATCACTATTTCTGCCCTAATCTTCATTATTTCCCTTCTTTTGCTGGCTTAAAGCAACAACCATAAAGATCCTAGGTGGGCTGAAGAAAAGCACGAAAACCCCAGGAAGTCACTTACTATAGAGATGTACTTACTACAGAGATGCTATTCTTTTTTAGCTCTTTTTGATATAAGGTTATGTTGTGTATTGGGGATTTTTCCTACTTCTTGAGGTAGGCCTGGATAGCTCTATATATGTCCCTCTTATGACCACTTTCACTGCATCCCAAAGGTTTGGGGCCATCAAGTTTTCGTTTTCGTTTGTTTCCATGTATTTTTTTTATTTCTTCTTTAATTTCCTGGCTAACTCATTCATTCTTTAGTAGAATGTTCTTTAGCCTCCATGTACTTATAGCCTCTCCAAATTTTTCTTGTGATTGACTTCAAGTTTCATAGCATTGTGCTTGGAAAATATGCATGGTATAATCTCAGTCTTTTTATACTTGTTGAGGCCTGATATGTGACCCAGTATGTGATCTATTCTGGAGAACATTCCACGTACACTGAAAAGAATGTGTATTCAGCTGGTTTAGGATAAAGTGTTTTGAGTATATCTGTTAAGTCCATCTGGTCCAGTGTGTCATTCAAAGCCATTGTTTCCTTGTTGATTTTCTGCTTAGATGATCTGTCCATTGCTCTAAGTGGGGTGTTAAAGTCACCTACTATTATTATATTGTTATCAATGAGTTCGATTATGTTGTTATTTATTGATTTCTATATTCAGATGCTCCCAAATGTTGAGGGCATAAATATTTCTAATTGCTATATCTTCTTGTTGGACAGATCCCTTTATTATGATATAGTGCCCTTCTTCATCTCTTATTATAGTCTTTACTTTAAAATCTAATTTGCCTGATATAAGTATGGTTACTCTAGCTTTCTTTAAACATCCATTTGCATGATAAATTTTTGTCCATCCCTTCACTTCCAATCTGCAGATGTCTTTAGGTCTAAAATGAGCCTCTTGTAGGAAGCATATATATGGGTCTTGTTTTTTTAATCCATTCTGATCCCCTATGTCTTTTGATTAGAGCATTTAGTCCATTTACATTCAGAGTAATTGTTGATAGATATGAATTTAATGCCATTTATTAATTGTTTCTGGAGATCTTCTCTGTTCCTTTCTATTCTTTGTAACTTTTGGTCTTTCACACTCAGAGTCCCCTTTAATATTTTTACAGACTGGTTTAGTGGTCACAAACTCCTTTAGTTTTTGTTTGTCTGGGAAACTCTTTATCTCTCCTTATATTCTTAATGGTAGCCTAGCTAGATAGAGTATTCTTGGCTACATATTTTTCTCATTCAGCATGTTGGATATATCATGCCACTTTTCTCTTGCCTGCCAAGTTTCTGTAGAAAAATCTGCTACTAACCTTATTTGTCTTCCCTTGTAAGTTAGGGACTTCTTTTGTCTTGCTGCTGTTAGGATTTTTTTTCTTTATCTCTCTCTTTTGAAAACTTAACTACAAAGTGTCTTGGTGTCGGCCTGCTTTTTTTGATTTTGATGAGAATATTCTGTGCCTCCTGGATTTGGTTGTCTATTTCCTCCCCCAGATTAGGGAAGTTTTCAGCTTTAATTTCCTAAAATAAACCTTCTCCCCCCTTTTCCCACTATTCTTCTAGGACTCATATGATAAGAATATTACACTTTATGGAGGCACTGAGTTCCCTAAGTCTATATTCATGATCCAGTATTTTTCTTCCCTTCTTCTTTTCAGCTTCATTATTTTCCAGAATTTCATTTTCTATATCACTTATTTGTTCCCCTGCTTCTTCCATCCTTGTCATTACATCCAGTTGGTTTTGATTTGGTTATTATGTTTTTCACTTCAGCCTAATTAGTTTTTTGAGTCTTTTATCTCTGTAGTAATCCTGTAGAAACCCTGGGGTTTTCTTTGCTTTTCTCCAGCCCAGCTAGGATCTTTATGATTGTTGCCTTAAATTCTGGATCAGGAATATTACTTATATCTGTTTCAATTAGATTCCTGGCTGTGACATTTTCTTGTTCTTTCTTGTGGAATGAATTCCTCCATCTTGGCATTTTGTCTAGGTCTTTGTTTTCTTTTGTGTGTTATGAAAACCAGTTAGGTTTCCATCTTCTGAGACTGATAGCTTTATGAAGAAGAGGTCATATACTGCCCAGGGACTGGCATATCTGGAAGTGTCTGTGGTGTACACTGTATGCATTCTGCTGCTGTGTTTGGTGCTCTTTGCCTCAGGTCAGTCCTCTGCAAAATTTCTCCCTACTTGCAGGAAGGAGTGTTTGGACCTTGCCCAAAGTGTGGTGAGTTTTAACCAGGTGTGCTCTGGTCTGTTTGTCAAAATACACCTGATGCTATTTCTACTAGAGCAGAAGCTTTGGCAGAGCTCTTGGTCAGTAGATACATTGCATGTAGGGGGTATGTGTTGGTCTTCTGCAGGAGGGGCCTGCTGCATTTGTTCTCAGGCATACTTGCCCAAGAACAGCAGCACCATCAAAGCACAGGGGCAGGACTTGGTGTAAGCAGTTTAGGCTACCAATGTGGGCACAGTGCTGCTTACTGAAATTGGTTTATACCGAGGGATTTTGGTGGAAAATGGCACCCATCAGCTCTTTTGTCCCTGGAGAGACAGAATTACCTCTCCCAGATGTTCTCCAAGAAGAGGAAACCCTCCCACCCAGTGTGTTCCAGGGATCCTCAAGTTTCACTGTTTGTTCTGGGGCTATTCCCTCTTTTTTCACAGAAGCATTGCTGTACTTGTCAGGTTCCACATCAGCCATGCCATGGACCTCTAAAATTCCAGTCTTTGAGCCCTGCTCATTATAAAAACTCATGCAAATCAGCCTCTCTTGTTTTCCTAGTCAATGGTTTTAGGAAAGTGTTTTCCTTGAGTGATGCCCTGTGTGCTCACTCCTCTCTCTCTGGCCTCTCTCTGTGATCAGGACTCCCTCCCCTCTGCAGCACCCAGGATCTCTTTCTCCCCCAAACCATGTCTCTGCGCCTCCTACTTTCCACAATATGATCTCTTTTTTCTCTCTAGCTGTGCATTTTGTACTGTCAGTCATCAAGTCAATTTCTTGAATATTCAGAATGATTTGATATTTACCAAGTATCAATTGTGTTTGAGGGACAAGGCAAGCATAGGAACCGTCTACTACTCCAACATCTTAGCTCCAAGGACTCCCCCTCATTCTTAAATGCAAACAATGATCATGTCAATCTAGCAAACTTGGGGCTTTAATATGTACCTGATGGAATTAGATAAGTTATTTTGAATGTTCTCGGACTTAGAATTAAAACATATGTCATAAAACCTTTATCATTACAAACCCAGGAGAATGGAATTTAAAACCTCAGAGAATTCCTTCCTATAAGCTGAAAATATGTTCCCATCTGGGTGAAACCAAAAGTGATCAGTGCCTCCAGCTGTAAAAATATTGATTAGTCCCTTTGCTATTGGCTCTCATGGCCTGGTGAGGCTGGGGACAAGAATATGCCCTCCAAGACACTATTATATATCTTGAGTGATTCATTTTTTTCTTGGCTATGATTAAAAAACTACTTTTTTTCATGTTAGAAGCTCTGATAAAGAAATCAAACCTCACACTTTCAAACCTCCCAGAGCAGCACTTCATCACCTTCTAGAAGCTAAAGACTAGCAGTGTGGTAAAGGATTACTCTGCCTTGCTACCACCCTGGGTGCTTTTAGTTGGCCTGGCTCACCACTTCCCAAATTTAGCTCATGGGGACAGGACAATAAATGGGTGGACTGACTTAAAAATACTTTAGAAATAACGTTGCCAGATTGATACAGGAATTTTCATAGTAGTGCCAGTTTCCTTCTTTGGCAGACCACTGCTTTGCAAATAAGTATCAAGAGGTTACGTAAGTCTTTTGGAATCATTACCTTTCCTTCAATTATCAAAAAACAAGACCAAACCAAAAAAGAACTTTGAGATGGGCACTTTTGTTCTCTATTTCCTACAAGGTGATTGTTATTGGTAATCATTGTGCAGAATTTTTTTCCATTTACCCTTCCAGATCTGCACTCTACCCCCTTTCCATCCTGGCTGATGCCTTGGGAGGCTGATGTCTATGATCTGCATTATGGGTTCCCATGTCTTCTAACTTTCAGCTGGCTTCAGCCAAAGGGAGACACGGGCAGGAAAGCAGGGGGTAAGAAAAAGGGAGGGTGGAATATTTATTCTTCTGACACTTTCTTGCCAGGTCTCACAGAATTCTTATAGCCCAGTGCACTAGGGATAGTAGCAATCTCCCCCAGTTGCCAGGGATTTTATATTCCTTATTGATTTTCCTTAACTTTCCTACAACTTTGTAAATAATCCCTTTCTGAAACCCTCTTCAATCACTTTAATCATCTGTCTCCTGCTAAGACATGACTGATAGACTAGTCCAAAGCCTGGATAGGAAGCAGTTAGTGGCAGAGCTGAGGTGACAATTAGTCTGTCTGATTCCAAACCTGTTAATTTATTCATGAGGTGTGAGTTTCTTTGTCCTTCTTCCTTTCTTCCTCCCCTAGATGAGGAGAGGACACATTTTGTCTAATTACGAGAAGAGTTTAATTCCACCTTTTCTTAGACAATATATTGTATTCTTTAGATGAAGGGAGGGAGGGAGCCACGGAGTAAGGGGTTCTATAGCACCATAACCAAGAACAAGAGATGTCTGAATATTATATGGAATATAGCTGACCTACTTCCAGAAGCACATGTTTGGAACACAAAAGAAAAACTGGAAGCTCATTAGCAGAAGGAGGTAATTAAGCATTTATTTTAAAATTTCTAAAATGTAAATTGTTTAACACTCATTACCTACTGGATTTAATAATATTATAGGACCACTTATGAGACTCAATAGCAGGCACCCATCCATTTCTTATTTTTATTTCCATTTTTAAGTTAAATACTTTCCATGTAAGCTCTATAAATAACAGAGACTATATAATTTAGGTACCAGAAATGGATGCTTAATGTTCCATTAAATTAGAAACTGAAGCAGTGTGATTTGAGTTGTGCCTTGCTGGCCAGAAATAAACAGAATCCAGGGAGATTACAGACACATTTTCTAGGTGCTGAATGATTTGCCCATAGTTCTAAGAAAAAAATATCAGTATATACAATCTGGAAATGTATTGAACGTTAAATGAAAGCTGTGTGACTGCATGTGACTTCCCACATCACCACAGCAGTAAGATTGCACTAGAACGTTTTTGAAGTTGTAGGTTCTAGATAGTAACATAAAATCCATGTTAGGCTATTAAGTGATATGGTAGAAATCAAGAGAACATGAATCTAGAGTTTTATAATCTTCCATATGTAGGTTTGATTTCTCTCTCAAACATTTACTGAAGACCTTTGAGCTGAACGCCTTTGGGCAGATCATTTGATTTCTCTGAGTTTCAGATTCTTCCTTTGTCTGATGGACATAATAATGTCAACTTCATGGGTTGATTTTTAGGATTATATGGATATAAAACACAACACACAAGCCTGAACATTTAACATTCGATGCTTAAAGTTTACTAGTATTTTCTGGGTCTAGGGACTTCTCCAACTTTCATATTGTCTGACTCTAATTCTCAACCAGTAGGATATAGAGAAATATCACCTTGTCGAGCTCTACTTTGTTCCATGTTCCTTTTTTCTCACACTGGTGTCTTACTTACCCATTTGGCCCAATATTTGACTGAGACTTCACACTCTAGGATGAATTCTTACTCAAGGCAGGAAGCACTGACCTAACAGATGACTCAAAAGTCATGAGTACCAAGGTGCCTGCTGACTCTGCTACCCTGTACCTGTTACTTGGACCTTTGTGTAGATATCTAGATACTTTGTCTTGAGCTTCTGACACCTTTTTGCTTGGAACCACTTTTTGATTTCTTGAACTTTTATTTCCAAGTCATTTGCCTTTCTCCTTCTATGCCTCCTTCCCATTTAAGCACGTGGTAGGGCTTATAATCAAGGCGTCTAGAGATAGATAATATTAGTCAGAAAGCAGAAAGAAAAATATGCCTTCCAGGCTTTGATTTCTAAAAGCTCCAACTCATCTGGATGACTCTGAGAGAATATTTTAATTACAGAGCAGTGCATATTTTTCTTATTTCACCATGTTAGGGAGAAAAAAAAAAAAAAGGAAGGTTAGTGGAGGGAAGATTCCAAGAGGACATCCAGATCTGAGGAGGCCATAGCAGGTGGAATGAGGAGCTGTCTCTAAGAAGCCACCACAAGAGATACTGTTTGAGCAGCAAGGCAGAAGTCAGAGCTGATTGTTACCTCTCCTTAAATTATCAAAATTCAGAGGATGAGGTTTGTCTCCATCGGTTGTGGGACACATTCTCTTCAGTGTGATCTTGATATAATCTTCTCCCATCTCTCTTTTAAGATAGTTATCCTTTCTTTTTCCTCTGTTTGCAACATTATTGTCTTTACTGTCTCCCTTCCCCACTTTGTAAGCGTATTGAAGTCCCATACACAAAACTGGATAAACCTGAGTTCAGGTTTGACCACGTGGATTTGCTGAGTCTGTGGAATCCCTGACTTGAGATGTACAACAGGCTGTAGTTTAATCACCAAAACAAGATTTCATTTTATCTTTCACTCTAGCCAATACTTTTCCCACTTTTATTTAATACTCTATGATTTCATTCATGCTATTCTTCTTCCTTCAAATTTATCATCTAGTGGCTTAAGATTTTCTTAAAGGAGAGGATACTTCAGGGGCGCCTGAGTGGCTCAGTGGGTTAAGCCACTGCCTTCGACTCAAGTCATGATCTCAGGGTCCTGGGATTGAGCCCCGCATCAGGCTCTCTGCTCAGCAGGGAGCCTGCTTCCTCCTCTCTCTCTGCCTGCTTGTGATCTCTCTTTGTCAAATAAATAAATAAATAAATCTAAAAAAAAGAAAAAGGAGAGGATACTTCAATCCTCAGTGGACATTTTTGTTGTATTTCATCCTACAGACAATGCTCTGCTTTTGGGATACTCTTTTCCTGCACTTTCTGTTGCATCAAACTCTGCAGTTCTTATCTTGATTGTACTTCTTCAGTCTCCTTTTTTTTTTCTTAGATTTTGTTTATTTATTTGACAGAGAGATAGAGAGCACAAGTAGGGAAAGTGGCAGGCAGAGGGAGAGGAAGAAGCAGGCTCTCCGCAGAGCAGGGAGCCTGATGTGGGGCTCGATCCCAGGACCCTGGGATAGTGACCTGAGACAAAGGCAGCCACCTAACCAACTGAGCCACCCAGGTGCCCCTTCTCAGTTTTCTTAATAGCCCTTCCTTCCTTTGACTGCTCCACTAATGTTAGTGCTCCCAAGTATATCACTGATTCACAAGACAATACTACCAGCCCTCCCTTGATTTGGAATGTTATTAAACAAATTCCTGCTAGAATTTTTAAAAAAGATTTCATTTATTTATCGGAGAGATAAAGAGAGACTGCACAAGCAGAGGGAGCAGCAGGGCAGAGGGAGAAGCAGGCTCCCCGCTGAGCAAGGAGCCCGACACATGATTCAATCCCACAACCCTGAGATCATGACCTGAAGGCATACACCCAAGGCACTGAGCCACCCAGGCATCCCCCTGCTAGCCTTTTATAGTTAGATGCCCCATTGAGACATGAAACTCAGCAGTCCCAACAAGCTCTTCATCTTCCCTTCCGATTGTGCTCTCCTTAACATGTCCTTTATCTTTGTCATAAGCATGTCCTTCTATCATCAAAGGCAGAATCTGGTGATAACTTGATCTCTTTGATCTAATTTATTCTCCTTCCCCAGTTATAATTAATCACAAACTTTCACTAATTTTTTTACCTGTGTGTGTGTGCATGTGTATGGGAATATATAAGTGTATATATGTATTCATATGCATATGACCCCCTGCAATCCATTTACCAGTTCTTGAAGAAAGTTGTCTATCTATAGTACAATCTGTCCTTGTCATAGATTTCAAAGATTTTCCTTGTCAAGACAACCTTTCAAAAATTACCCATCACTGCATGAAATTTGAGCCCTTTGACATGCCATCTAAAGGTTTTCCATGCCGTGGTTCTTCCTGCCCCTCCCTGCCATTCATTACATCAGATTGCTTGTATTTCCCCCAAAACACTATTATGGTTCTTGCTTCATGTCTTTCCTCATTCTATTCCCTCTAACTAGAATTCCTTTGATCCTTTATTTTACCTAATTCCTGAAATAACAATATTGTTCATAAATGTTTTCTCTTTAAATGCTTCCATATACCAGGACTGTCCAGCCTATTTTTACATGAGTTATATCTAATTTACTTTTATTACACTTGTTTCAAAGATGAGGATACTGAAACTCAAAGAGATTAAGGAAATTGTCCAGGCTCTATAATTGGCAAGCTTAGGGTTCAAACCCAAGTATACTTGATGCCAAAGTCTATGCTGTTAAAGCCTGCACCAACCTGTGTCTCCTTATTTTAGTGTAGCTCATGATCTTGGTCAGAGATCATGCTTAATGAACTTGGGTCTGAATGGAAGATGGATAGAATCTGGCATTTGTGATTGACAAGTAAGTGCTCTGTTGTCACTGTGGGCCTGCTTGGCCTATGCATTGGCCTATGCACATTCTCTCCCTGCAGCTTTCAGTCAGCTGTCACTATCACCAAGGCATCTTGAAAGTCAAAAGTATCAAGGTGGCTTATAAAGAATCAGTGCTAGTCTATGGACGAGCAGGCATTTCACGGTCATGATTTGTCCATGTATATCTCAAATGTATTAACACAAGATTATTTAGATTGATAATAACCATCATAATGACATTTAGGGGAGCATACTTGATTTTCTTCATGTTAATTTGCTCTGTATTTGATTTTGACTTTGTTTTTTGGAATATATTGATGTTTTCCAGGAGACCTAATACATCATATATTTTTGCAAGCATTTCATGGATATTGGAATAGAATCATTTATCTATTTTAAGGGTGAAAAATTAATTTACAGATGGATAGGTCTATTAGCTCAAGTATTTTGTGTTACTAAAATCCTCTGTACCAATGCTGACTAACAGAAATATAATGTGAGTCAAATATATAATTTTAAAATTTCTAGTAGCCATGTTAAAAAATAAGGAAATTGATTTTTTATGATACAGTTTATTTTACCCAATTTATCCAAAATATTACTCTTTCAATACTCATCAGTATAAAAATTAACAATTAGATATTTTATATTGTTTTTCTTTTGTACTGTCACTAAAATTCAGGTATGTTTCTACAGTTACAGCACATCTCAATTTGAATTAACCACATATCAAGGGCTCAATAGCCATATGTATCTAGTGGCTAGTGCATTAGATATCATTATCTATACCCTTATACTTACTTTGTTTTCTAATCAATCTATTGATTTGCTAGAGAGACCTGTAAAATTTGCTATTAAATTTGTGGATTTCTGTCAGTTTGAATGATACTTTTCTAATAATTTTTGCATCATAAATTTTCAAACCATGTTATAAAATCAACAAAAGTGGCTTATATCTTTCATCAATATGAAATGTCTCCCCTTGCCCAGTTCAATTATTTATATTTGAGGCCTTGAATTTTAGTTTGATATTAATATTGCCACTCCTAGTTTTTGTGATTTTCATATGCTTATTATATTTTTCATACCTTCTTATCCTACCTTTCTCTGTTATTTTTTAAGTATATTTCCTACTAAAATAATAGGATAGGATTTTTTTTTAAAATAATCTTGAGTTTTTTGACCTTTTATTTATTTATTTTTTTTAAAGATTTTATTTATTAATTTGACAGAGAGAAATCACAAGTAGACGGAGAGGCAGCCAGAGAGAGAGAGAGAGAGGGAAGCAGGCTTTCTGCCAAGCAGAGAGCCCGATGCGGGACTCGATCCCAGGACTCTGAGATCATGACCTGAGCCGAAGGCAGCGGCTTAACCCACTGAGCCACCCAGGCGCCCCGACCTTTTATTTTTTTTAAGATATTTTTTACTTATTTGACAGAGAGAGAGGCCACAAGTAGTCAGAGAGGCAGGCAGAGAGAGAGGAGCAAGCAGGCTCCCCACTGAGTAGAAAGCCCAATGAGGGGCTTGATCCCAGGACCCTGGGATCATGACCCGAGCCGAAGGCAGAGGCTTTAACCCACTGAGCCACCCAGGTGCCCCTTGACCTTTTAATAGTGCAATTTAATCCATGAATACAACTGTAATTACTAAAACAGTTGAGTTACACTCACAATTTTATATTGTGACTTCTAGCTTCTGTTTTACCATTTTTGTTATTTATCTTTTGTTTGATTGACTTAACTTTGTCCTTTTTTCCTACCTCGTGATTTGGAATCTTCCAATGTTTTGTCCTTTTTCTAATGGTTACCCTTACGTTTTTAACACAAAATATATAAACTTATATTGCCCTACCTGTGTCTATAATTAGTGAGGGTCTCTAAACACTTAACATGCTATCATTTCTTCTTCATTTTACCCTGTATCTACCTTACCCTTCCACCCAGCCATCCTTTCGCCTCCCCACCTATTACATGAAGATTGCTGCATTTGTTTGTTTGTGTATTATACATTAATACGTACTTTGGATTAACTATACATTTTGTTTGTTTCTTTGTTCATTACTGTTTGTTTCCTGCCTCCCTTGTTCTTTCATTCATTTTTTATTTTTCTGGGTTTATATTCTTTTTTAAAAAATATTTATTCATTTGAGAGAGAGTATGTGCACATGCAGGGTGGAGGGGCAGAAAGAAAGGGAGAGCAAAGTCTCCAACACACTCCCCACTGAGTGAGGAAGCCCAACTTGGGGCCCAACCCCAGACCCCAATATCACAACCTGAACCAAAACCAAGAGTTGGACACCCAACTGACTGAGGCACCCAGGGGGCCCCTATTTTGCTGTAATATATTCTTAATCCTTTAGCAAATTTCTGTGGATGATCGATTTTTCCAATTTATATCTTTAATGTACCCTTACATGTGAATGCTAATGTGGCTGGGTATAAAATGCTAAACTCCTTTTCTTTGAGAACACTGAGCTCATTTCTGATTGCCTTCTATTATCTAGATCTGTAAGGAATCTGATATTCATCTGGTTCTACTTCTTTTGTAAATAAGCTGCTTTTCTGTATTTGAAATCCTTGAGAATATTTTCTTTACGTTTGTGGATCTGAAATTTAATCAGGATGTTCATCTGTGTATCTATTATTGTCTGCCTATATATCTACCTGTATGTTTACCCCACTCTTACCATTTTGGCTCTTGGTGAGCTCTTTCTATCTGTGACTTTCTTTAGCTTGAAAAACTAGTCATCTTTTTAATTAGTCCTCCCCTCACATTCTAATGCCTATGTTTTGGAACTCCTTTATATAGATATTAGACCTGTGGTATAATTTCCTATGTCTCTACAGATTTTCTCCATTATTTCTCTATTATTTTGTCTATTTGCATTTTCTTCTAAAAGAGGTTAACTTCACTTTACGTTCCAAATAAAAAAATTTAATCCTCAGCCATGAGTAGATACTTTACATTTGGGGAACTTATGTTTTTAATTTCCAAAATTCCCAATGCTATCTTGGTTTTTAATAGCTTACTTGGCATTGCAATATAGTTTTAAGTTATGATGATAATATATTTCCAGATGTCTCTGTGAAGCAGTTATTTTTAAGTTCTTTTCTATTTGCTAATTTATCTCTAGTTCTTGTATCAGTCCTGTTAACTGATCAAAACCTTTCTTTTATCCAGTTTCCCCCTTTTTCTACCTAGTGATTTGCAATCTTCCAATGTTTTGTCCTTTTTCTAATGGTTACCCTTACACTTTTACATAAAATATATAAACTTACATTGCCCTATTGGTGTCTATAATTAGTGAGTGTCTCTACACACTTAACATGCTATCATTTTTTCTTCATTTTACCCTGTATCTACCTTACCCTTCCACCCATCCATCCTTTCGCCTCCCCACTTATTACATGAAGATTCTTCTAATATATACACATGAATTAATTTAGCACCTGGTTAATTAGAAAGAGACAATATAGATTTCCTTGGTGTTTGAGTACATCCATCTGGCCAGCAGTTGTCCCTCCCCAGTATGGGAGAGGCATTGTGTTAAGTTGGTAGAAAATATGGTTCCATTGAAGAGAGAGCAAGTGAAAAGCAGAGTTGAGTTTTAGACCCCTGCAATTTTCTGAGTAAGGACTTTTCTTTCTAGTTCTCTCTAGAGAACTCTGGAGTATTTCTCTCTTGGATGGATGTGCCTTTCTTTTGGGTAATCCATTTCTGTCAGTTTGGGGATTAAGGGTTATGTACTACTCTTTCATACTTCTTTCTCAGTTGCTGAAATTTACAGAAAAAGTCCTGTCTACACATGTTGTTCACTTATTTGTTGTGGAGTTCATAGAACTTCCTCAAGTATGGAGATTAGTGACTAGCACGAACACGAACTGAAGAAGATTCCCAACTGATCTTCATTTGAAGAGGTAGCTAGTGAAATAACTAAGCTTTTGTGTTTTTCACTCTTAGAGTTGTGCTTTCTTCTTTAAAGAGCTTTGCTCATATCTGGTAATTTCATTTAATCATCTCAGCAACTCAACAATGTCGGTAAAGCTAGAATTATTGTTCCCATTTTCCTAATAAGAACTGAAATTCAGAGAGGTAAGGAATTCACTTGACACTATTGTGGTAAAAATAAATTAATTAATTAAGTAAGTAATTAAATAATAAAGATAATGGTAGCTAAATAAATAAATAAATCTGTTTCTACCTCCTCAGACAGGGATCTTCTTTACTATCAAAACTAGAGAATCAAGAAAGAGCAATACCTTTTTTTTTTTTTTGAAGATTTTGTTTATTTATTTGACAGAAACACAGCAAAAGAGGGAACACAAGCAGGGGGAGATGGGAGAGGGAGAAGGAGATTTCCTGCTGAGCATGAAGCCTGATGCAGAGTTCTGATGTGGGGCTCGATCCCAGGACCCTGGGATCATGACCTGAACCAAAGACAGACACCCAACGACTAAACCACCTAGGTGCCCCACCAATACCTTATTTAAAAAGCAATGTAATATAAACAGTCCTGGCAATCTGAATTTCCGAAAGGAAAAAAATTGAATCAGAGTGACCTTTGTAGCTTTTCTTTAGAAGATAGAGCCTGGTTTAGAGCAAGGTTGGAATAATAAAGAGGATGAAAGAAAGAAAAATGAGCTTCTAAATTGGGATCTCTCAGATTTCCAGAAATATGCATGATGACAATTTGCAAAGAACATAAAATTGCAAGCAGTGTGTATAGTTGCAATTTTAACTTCCCAGCGTTTGTCAGTTTTAAAACACAGCAATTTCAATGGCACTCAGAGGATTGTTAGTGTTCATACATAAACCAATAAGCAGCTTTGATCTAGCTAAAGGTTTTCAGGATAATGCAGATCTTTCCCATCATATTTGGGTGAATTAAATGAACTTTATGTATGTTTCTGAAGTGTCTGGCCTGTGCCAAACTAGGGAGACCCTTGAGGGAAAAGGAACAAAGTAATTCCAACCATGTTCTATGAGCAGATGGTAAGGATGACTCATGAATACGTCTTTGGTTTCTTCCGTCTTTAGAGCCAAGGTTACAGTGGAGCATCCCCGTGATGCTCACAACCTTCCTCCAAGGCTTCTGAGGAAGCAGACTTGTGGCCACTGCGCCATTTTGAAAAGCAGGTAAAGCCATGGCCCTGGAACAGGGAACCAGGTTCATTGCTGATGGCAGAGCCAAGAGAGTGAAATCCAGGTGACATGATAACTGGACTACAGGATGTCCCATCTCAGCCTCTACAGGTGTAGACAGAAGCTCTACATCTGAAATGTGTCCATCTATTTCCTGTTTTGCCATATTTTTATCTTCCCCTTTTCTCTCATCTCTTTTTAATTTCAGGCCTATTTAATTTCAGCCTTTCAGGCTCTCAATTCCTATCTCGTAAACTACTGGCTGAATATGCACATTGCATTTATTACCCTGACCCCACCTTTCTCTCCCCTTCCTACTCCATCCAGGGTGTGAAGTTCGCCTTCTGACTTCACGCACTGACATTCATGATAAAAGGCACTCTGGTAACTTTCTCCCACTCTCCTAAACCTAGAACGGACAAAGCAGGCCCCACCACCTCTCCAGAAACCTGCAGCCTCCCATTTCATGTGTATGCTCTTGGCTCAGCTGCTGTAACAAGGTATCATGGTCCGGGTGGCTGAAACAACAGACATTTCTTTTGCATGGTTCTGGAGACTGGGAAGTCTGTTATCAAGGTGCTGGCTGATTCAGTTCCTAGTGAGAGCTCTCTCTCCCTGGCTTGCAGAGGGCTGCCTTTTTGTTGGGTCCTCACATGGCAGAGAGAAAGAGAGAGCTCTGGTGTCTCTTCTTTTTCTTACAAGAACTCTAATATTATCATGGGGAGCTTACCCTTGCAATCTCATCGAAGCCTAATTGCCTCCCCAAAGCCACATTGAGGGGTGGGGCTTTCACATATGAATTTGGGAGGAACACTTCAAGTCCATTAAATATGCAGAACATCCTGAATCCTGACGTCATCTCTCAAAGAGATCTCTCATCCTACCATAGCCAGGTACAGGGTCAGCCACTTAAGTTATGAAGCGGACTGATGTCAGGCAGTTTCGAAAGTCCTCATGATGGTGGGGCCCACAGTAACCTTTTTGGCCTAATTCTAGTCTTTAATTGAGGGAGGTTATTGACATAACAGAACTTATATCTTTCAGTACTTCCAAGTGGTACAAGAATAAAGCTGGGACAGGATTTGAGAGGCTGGGGTCCAGTTCTCCTGTTGGCCAGCTGTGTCACCCTGCCACCCAGACTGTACTTACCACCAACCACTCCATTGTGCTGGGAATATTTCTCTAGATATCTCTCCTCCCATGGACTCTGTGCTCCTGGGGAATAAGGGCCACCTTGTCAGCATCTTCTATCCATAACACCAAGCAGGCACCAACAAATTTTGTTTTTATGAATGGATAGATTGAGGAAGAAAATGAACTCTAATGTAAGGTTTCATTTTCCTTCCTTCCTTTCTTCCATGTTGTATGAAACACAACGGGCGCTAGAAGTACATGGATTAACTTGAGGACTGAAACTTTGAAAAAGCAGCAACAGAGTGATTAAAAAAAGTAATCTCTAAATTCGTCCCAGTTCTAAAATTCTAAGATCCACATATAAAATTCCGGCCCTCTCAGAAACTTTTCTGGATACACTATGCGGTAAAGAGAATAATGACAAAAAAGAACCCTAAAGCTAGAATTGCATGGCAGGACGCTGAAGAAGGATAGCTGAGGAAAGGTTGGTTAGTAGTTACAGTAAAGATAATTGGAACACTTTTTTTTTTAATTGCGGTAACTTCTCTATAAGAAAATTTGCCATTGTAACCATTTTTAAGTGGAGAATTCAGTGTCCCCCATCTATCTATTTCCAAAATTTTTCCATTCTCCTAAACAGAGACTCTGTAACCAGTAAGAGCTCCCCATCCCCCGCCCTCAGCACCATAACCTGTATTCTGCTTTCTGTCTCTGTGAACTTGCCTCTTCTAGATACTCCCTATAAAAGGAATCATGCAATATTGGTCCTTTTGTGCCTGGTGTGTTTAGCTTAGCATCATTATTTTTGAGGTGGATCTTTGTCACAGCATGGGTCAGAACTCCCTTCCTTTTTATGGCTGGAGATTATTTCATTGGATGTATATCCCATACCGTGTTCATCCATTTATCTGTTGAGACATTTCCATTGCTTCCACCTTTTGGCTATTCCAATATTGCTGCAATGAATATTTGTGTATAAGTATCCATTTGAAGTTCGATTTCGGTTGTTTGGAATATATACCCAGAGCGAATTGCTTGGTCCTATGGTAATTCTGCGTGGAGTTGTCTTGAGGAAACACGTCACTGTTTTCCACCGAGGTTACGTAAGTTACATTCCCACCAGCAACACACGAGGCTTCCAATTCTTCCACATCTTTCTCAGTTTTTGTAACGCTCTCTTTTTTTGATTATAGTGATTCTAGTATAAAATGGGAAGTGGCATCTCATGGTAGTTTTGGTTTGAATTTCCCTAATGGCCTGTGTCTGCCCAATGGAAGTGTGGAGACTTTGCGTTGTCTCAGAGAACCTCTCCCTTGATACCTCCTGCCCCATCCTCACCTCAGTAACCCCTTGTATGAATTGCAAGGAGTGGCAAACCAAACACTAAGTATATACAAATGTGTAATTATTAACAGCTGAGCTTTGGGAGTAAACAAACCTAGATTTGAATGCCAGCTCTCTCGTCCACTAGCTTTAGGACCCCGAATAAGTGATCTCCCCTCTCTGAGCTTCAGCTTCTTTACGGGTAAGAGGGAGATTATAGTAGCTATTTTGTCAGACGGTCGTGCAAACAAATTTAACTGTGTATTTAAGACCGCACAATTATATTTCCTTCTCACGATGATCCTACATAATCCTATATATTCTTAATATACATATATCGATGCCTGATGGAGCACATAGCACAGGGCCACTCAGACTGTTTAATAAAAACCACTATTATGGTTTTTAGGATTGTTGTTGCTAGCATCCACAGAGGAGAATTTGCTAACCAAGCATGTTCCATAAAATATATAAGCTGGAGACTTTTTTTTATAAAAACTTCTTGGACAATGATATTAGCAGAGTTGACATGGGAAGAAAATTTGGTGGAATAACATTTCCAATGATGATTTCTAAAATCTTGCCCTAATAAGAACAAACTTACATACTAAGATATAGTTTATGTGAAAATCCTAACACCTTACACTTAATGTCAGAAAGTCCTTCCAGTTATGCAAAACTTTTAATTTCTCTTTTTAATTTTAAAGATAGTTGTCATAGCAACTGCCACACACTGCTGCAAATGGTACTAGAGAGATGTGCAAACATTTCCAAAGAATTTTTCAATATGTTGCAAAAACATTATACAATATTTAGCAGGGAGGCTGCAAGTCACAGTGAAGGGGAGTCCTCCTTGGAGAACTGAACTATTTAGTGAGGACTTTTAAATGGGCGTGGTTCTGATATATGCTCTTGGGGGAGGGGAGTGGGGGTGGTTATCGGTTCTGAAAAAAAAAGTGAATTATTGAGATCGAGCAATAATTGACTCAACAATTAGGAGGCAAATGATAAAATGGGAACTGACAGAATGAGACTGGGAACAATTTCTTCTGTGTCGTCAGATTAGAACCTGCTCAGCTAGTACCATCTGGTGATTATAAAACTGAATTCTTGTTATTTTATAACAAAATATTTGCTCTGGGGAAAGGTTGAACCCTTAGGGCCTGGGGACTGAGGCAAGGTTAAGTCATCTGAAAGTAGCTGATAAGTGAAGCCAGGCCACTGTGGGAACAAGCCAGGATTTCAGCATTTTGTTGGTCAGAGTAACTAATGATTTTCCGAAGAGGACTGTGGGTTGTTAAAACCATTAACCTATTCTATTAGAAATCTTAGCATCACAAATAAATGAAACCATATGATAATTGACTCTCTCTGCTTGACTTATTTCACTCAGCATAATCTCTTCCAGTCCCGTCCATGTTGCTACAAAAGTTGGGTATTCATCCTTTCTGATGGAGGCATAATACTCCGTAGTGTATATGGACCACATCTTCCTTAGGGCATCTTGGTTCTTTCCACAGTTTGGCGACTGTGGCCATTGCTGCTATAAACATTGGGGTACAGATAGCCCTTCTTTTCACTACATCTGTATCTTTGGGGTAAATACCCATTAGTGCAATTGCAGGGTCATAGGGAAGTTCTATTTTTAATTTCTTGAGGAATCTCCACACTGTTCTCCAAAGAGAACTTGCTGCACCAACTTGCATTCCCACCAACAGTGGAAGAGGGTTCCCCTTTCTCCACTCAGATTTCTAGAGTTTGTAACATAACTGTGTTTGTTGTGAATCTCAGGAGTGAAAGAAGGCATTGGTGTTTCCCAAACTTAAAGACCACAATTCTCACATTCCTTGGAGAATTTTGAAAAGCTGACTCATGTTCCTTGGACATATTTTGAGATGCAAGGTTGTGATCGATAAACAGAACCCAAAGTCTACCTCCTAAAACTCCTTTAAATTCTCTATCACTTCACACATCAATACACACCAAATACAGTTTTAAGATGAGTTATATATGAACTTACTATAGAAATTTTCCAAATGATTTCCATAAAAAGGAAGAAAATATTTTCTTTTTCTAAAATTCAGCTACTATGCCTCTTATGTATTTGCCATTCACTGACATGTAAGACATTACCTCAAAAGTCAGCAGCTTAAAAGAACAAACATTAATTATTTCCCTTTCTGGGGGTCAGGAATCTGGGCAGAGCTTCACTACGTGTTTCTGACTCGGGGTCTCTCAGGAGGTGGCATCAAGCTGGTGACGAGAGTTCCAGTCTCATCGGAATGCCCCTCATGTGGTTGTGGCAGGCCTTCGTCAGTTACCATGTGGGCCACTCCTCTGGGCTGCCTTACAACATGGTGACTGCCTTCCCCCAGGGCAAGGGAGCCAGAGACTATGAGAGAGAACACACTAAGGATTAAAGGCAATCATTTTATAACTTAATCTCAAAAGTGTCATGCCATCACTTCTGTCATATTTTATTTATTAGAAGTGAGGCGGTTAGTCCAAGGAGAGAAGATTAGCCAAACCTGTGAGCCGCAGAAGGTGGGGATCATCGGGGCCCATCTTTGTAGGTAACGCCTGTGTCCCAGGGTTTTCATATAAGCACTACCTTTTAGTCAGTATCTGATACATGCCAAGCCTTGTATTTACACTGTATATGTGATTTCTAATCCTCACAGTGACACAACATAGCAGAACTATTATCTCCAATTTGTAGAAAAGGAAAATGAGCATCTGAGAGTTTAAGTGACTTTCTAGTGATTACATACTTCATAAAGAATTGAGACAGCGGCTTAACCCACTGAGCCACCCAAGCCACTGCCTTCGGCTCGGGTCACGGTCTCAGGGTCCTGGGATCGAGTCCCGCGTCGGGCTCTCTGCTCAGCAGGGAGCCTGCTTCCTTCTCACGCTCTCTGCCTGCCTCTCTGCCTACTTGTGATCTCTCTCTGACAAATAAATAAATAAAATCTTTAAAAAAAATTAAAATTAAAAAAAAAAAGAATTGGGACAAAATTTAAATACCCTCTTCTGATACTACTCTAGTAGAGTCTTCAATCCTGTCTCCACTATTTTAGGTACCCATGTCACTGAATGTGTCAAGCTCTAAAATGCAAATGGTAGAATTGTCAAATCAATATGTTGTACAGCTGAGACTAATATAAAACTGTGGGTCAATTATATTTCAATTAAATATTTTTTAAGATTTTTTTCTTAATCAGTACATGGGATTTCTAGTAAAACAACAGATTTACCGTGTATGTTAAACACACTTCTGTCTGTAATCCCAGACAGAATACTAAATGGATAGTAAAGGGGAAAAAAAGGGCAAAATCTAAATGTACACATACCCATATACACAAGAGATCATAGAAATAAAGGAATTTGTAACAGTTTGGAAACTGGAAAACAGATGGACAAGAGAGAACCTAAGTGGTTGCAAGGAAGGAAGCCAATAAGGGACAAGCAGATTCATTCCATTGAACCTCTGTAAATTTCAGGAATAGAAAATACCAGGCCTTCTAAAAGCAGGGGGAACTGAGGGCCTAAAACCAGTGGGGATTAGTTAAAAATCTGTGGCAGAGGAATTAGATCTCCAGATGGCCTCCCCAGCCCTAAATTAAGGCAACTGACAAATTCTTCCTCCCACCTTCCAGTGGAAGGTAGGAGGTTCACCTGACCGAGAGGTTGACCTACAGGGGCTTGAGTGCCAGTGACAGCAGGCACAGCTGAAGCAGAATGAATGAATGAATAAATGCATATGAAATAATAAAACTAAAAATGATGTGAAACATCTAGAAAGAGAAAGAATATTTCTTTTATTCTGTTCACTGAAAATCTTGCCCTGAAATGAAAATTTATTATAGGTGGGGCTCTAATGAAGAGATATTTTAATTCTGATTCCTGAATAATGTAAGGTAAATAAGAATTTTAGAAATGATGAATCTTCAGATGGAAACATTTGTAATTATCAGAATGCGACATGTTAAGCAGGGGAAAATGGTTGAAGATTCTGCTACTGTGTGAAACATAAGTGCATGCACTTAGTTTAAGAAGCATATATTACATGGGCTTTGTTGCCAATATGCCTATCACATATACTTTGTCAGAGAACCAGGAGTTTGATTTTCACTAGTATTGGTGTAGAGCAGAAAAGGAATGTTGTGCTTATCCTATGAGATTTTCTCTGCACTTCGTCTGATTGAAGAGAACAGAAACAAATACCGTGCAGGTACAGAGAATGAGTTGAGGGCATGAGAGAAATGTGTTTTTCTGTCATTATCATGATCGGATTTCGCCAGGGCTGAAATCATATTCCAGTGGATGATATCAGTGATAGCAGAGACCTAACATGTCTCCCGGCTTTGTTGATGATGCGTATGTACTACACAAATTAGCTCAAAGTGTTTTGAAACATTTAGGAGACCGTGCCCTGAGTTGGAAAGAGAGTGCATATCATTCAACCCAAGTTAAAAACAACAACAACAACAACAACAAAACTTGACCCAGTTTATTTCCTTTATTTAATTCATCATTATAAAGGATGCTAAGTACTCTTGTAGACAAACTCCAGGTTTGGTGGGAAGCCAAAGCAAAACTAGGACATGAGTTAAATTCTGACTTCTTTACCCTTCACCCATATTCCTGTTGCTCCTGCTCTGCCCTCTAGGTGCCAACAGACTGATGCTCCAGGGGATTACATTGGGTCCTCAATACCTTTCTGCTTCCAGCAAAAATGAACCTCTTCTGAGTCCCATCCTGTTGGGTTCTCTTTCTGTTGTGTCTGTTGATGATAATGGCAGAATATTCTCCCACTGACAGTGCTAGCACAAAGCCTTGTAGAATAGACTTTGCTTATTTTGTAACTGGTGACAGAGACCCTCATTTAGGTAAGAGCAACCTATTAATTCTGTCCCCCTCAAAAGACTTGGGCAGAGGCCAATGACTCGCTACTGAAATCCATATCCGAGAATAAGGTACCCCACCAGGTCAGCAACCAGGGAAAGAGGGAAAGCAGGTAGTCATAGCCAAAACCCTGACCAGGATTTAAAATGAGCAATAGTGTTACCTGCTACAGTATGATGGTTGTTGACAGAATCGTATAGGTAGCATCACATTTTTTAAAAAATTACATTATAAAAATGATTGTTTCTCCAGGAATGAAGAGCTAGGAGTTGAGGAGATTTTAATTCCCAGTGATAATGTGATCTTCCCTAGAGGGAGTTTAAAAAAAATGATGTTTTTAAGAATATTTTATTATTTCAACCTGAAGACAATAATATGTTGATGAGCTTTGACTACAACCAGTCTCATTAACATTAAAAAGTCTGGAGTGGTATATAAGATTGGCAGAATGCTTTGATAAATTTTCAAAACAAACTGTACCACAGAACCCAGTGTCCAGTGGGAACAATTCCAAGTGAGCAGCCCCTCAGAAGCAAACAGCTCTAAGTCATTGTGTCCCATGCATGCAGCAACATCCCCATCAAGCATTTAACTTATGTCTTAAAAATGTTTTCTTTCGGGGCACCTGGGTTGCTCAGTTGGTTAGGCCTCTGCCTTCGGCTTGGGTCATGATCCCAGGGTCCTGGGATCCAACCCCACATCGGGCTCTCTGCTCAGCAGTGAGCCTGCTTCCCTCTCTCTCTCTGCCTGCCTCTCTGCCTAATTGTGCTCTCTCTCTCTCTCTCTCTCTGTCAAATAAACAAATAAAAAAATCTTTAAAAAATTTTTTTCATTCTTCTCTGTCTATTGAGAGAGGGCTTTGGAAACCCCCATGTCATCATTGGGAATGGTTCCTTGCGTTGACACATAGAGGTTCCTTCCCTTCCAGAAAGGAACGGGAATTTAAGCACTCCATAGGGAGTTACAGGGGAGTTACAGCGGCAATGAGAGTAAAGACACCTTTGCATCTGAGGCTCTCAGCATGAGCTGCCCATCCTGCAAAGGAGGTTTCATTAGAGGGAAAAGGAAGAGTAGTTTCAGTCCCAAAGGGAGAGGCACTTGACCCACTTCTGAGAGTACTCCTGGAGAGGCCAGTGCCCACATGGGTGGAATGGCAGTCTCTGGGACTGAATGAGTCAAGCACTGACAGATGTGACCAGCAGAACCAAAATAAGGGGCACACTCAGTGGCTCCAGGCACTGAGGGATTTGCATCATCACAGATTGCTGATGGCCTGATCTGATACAGGAAGGTGAATTTTCAAGTACAACTCCACCAGGCAGCCAGAAGTGAGATCTCAGCGCTTCCCCCTCCCATCCCACAGCAGGCTGTGAAAGTTGAGTGGCCCTCATTCCTCATGGATTAAATAAGTTTTCTAGTGTTTTGACCCTTTAAAGGAAGATGACACCCCCCACCACCAAAGATAGATACTAAACCTGATGTCAAACTGCTATCTCAAAGATTGAGCTGAATTTGATTTGATAATCAAGAGAGAGATGATTGCATTCGAACATCATATTTGTATACCAATTGATACTTCTGTAAATATACCGGTTTTTGCACCTGTATTTTTCTGTCTGAAGTAGAATGCTTCCCCTAGGAATCACTTGATAGATCAATACATCCCCATGCAAAGCATGTTTCCTAATTCAATTATTGCATTTCAGCTAATATGCATTATTAAAATGCTTGTCAGTGCCCTCCAGGAAAATACCATCAGGAGCACATTCATAGTTGAACAAGTTGAGTTTATTGCTTGTTGCAGTGAGAGAGAATGTACAACATTCTACCAGGGGGAGACTCAGGAAGAGGGCGCAAGAAAGGCTTTACTCTGAGATTTGAGGCTGTGTTGGGCCATTTGGGGAGCATTTATGAAGTGGGGTCTTGTTCTGGATCTGATGTTCTCAGGAGGTGGGGGTAATTTTAATGATTTGTTTTAATTAACCTTATCTGGATGGAAGAAAGACTAGAAAAATACAGAACCATAATCGATAAAGAAGCAGCAGTCACTCATATTAGCTAAGACAGAGGGATGTTTGGTCACTTTTGTGGTTTGGACAACGTCTGTGTTTTGTTCTGTGCTCAGACATGATTATAGAGTGATCGTGTTTTTGTTTCGATTCATCGTGTTCCTAGCAGCTTTGTCGGACATTGATGTTTTGTGAGATTATGTTCAACAAGAGAATACGAAGGCCAAGGACAGGACAGCTCATAACAACACCGAGGCCTCGACCATAATACCCAACGTGCTCCCAGAAGTCAGAGGATGCTTCTCTCTCTCACACACATCTGTACCAACCATATACCGACACCTAACCCAGAGTAGACAAGCTAGGTCATATATAAGCAAGAAAATCATGAGTCAGGAACCAGATGGATATAATGAGATAGTGGAGAAATTAGGCAAAAATTAGAGGATGATGTTGTGGGTTGAACTATGTCCTCCTAAAATATATGTTGAAGTCCTAACCTCCAGGATCTCAGATGTGGGCTTATTTGGAAATAGGGTCATTGCAGATGTGATTAGCTTAAGCTAAAATGAGGTAATATGGGAGGAGAGTGGGCCCCTAACCCAGTAAGACCAGTGACCTTCTAATAAGATGGCCATGAATGAAGACAGAGACACAGAGGGAGAACACCTGTGACAACAAGCTGTAAGCCAAGGAGCACCAAAGACTTCCAGCAAACCCCAGAAACTTTGACAAGGAAGGATTCTCCTCATTTTTCCTTCTTTTTCTTTTTTTTTTTAAGATTTAATTTACTTATTTATTTGACAGAAATCACAAGTAGAAAGAGAGGCAGGCAGAGAGAGGGGGATGCAGGCTCCCCACCAAGCAGAAAGCCCGATGCAGGGCTCTCTATCCCAGGATCCTGAGACCATGACCTGAGCCGGAGGCAGAGGCTTTAACCCACTGAGCCACCCAGGCACCCCTTTCCTTCATTTTTCAAAGGGAACATAGGCCTGTTGACCCCTTCCCTTGGGACTTGTAGTCTCCAGAAATGTGAGACAAGACATGTTTGTTGTTGTAAGCCACCAGTCTGTGGTACCTGGTGACAGCGGCCCAGGAAACTAGTGTGGATAGATGGGCAGGAATAGCTCCTGACAGTCATATGGCCTGTTATTGGATGAGACAGCATGAAGTGAAGGTGAGTCTAGCTGGCCTGAAGGGTCAGAATCAGCAAAATGTGATTCTAAGATTCAGAGAACAGTTGCCATTTGAGGATATCATTAAGTCAATGTTTTTTTTTTTTTTTTTGGAGGTTTCTTTTTTGGCTTCATCTGAGACATTTTCTTTAATGAATGCCAGGTTGCAGAGGGGTTTGCCTGCTTGGAAACCCTGGGATAGGGAATAGCAGAGGCCGATGGCAAGTGTAATGACCTCTCTCTGTGTCTGTTTCTTTGCTGCTGCTGTCTCTGTCCATCTGTCTCTCTACTGTCCCTCCATTTCTCTCTCTCCCTCATAACTGACCTCCATCTGCAGACTGTGTACCCCAATGTCTCCAGGCTCAAGATGCCATCACATCTGCAGTGAGACTTGCAATTTAAATGCCTCTGCATTGAGTTAATCTCATTGCAGGTCTTCCTTCGATTTTATGTTTATCCTGCTGCACCAGGACTCCTGCTACTTCCTTTAGTTTACATCTTTCCTTTATGCTAAGGCCAGTGACTTCTCCTGTATGACTGAAGGGTCCTAGAACCTTGTAAATTGTCTGGTGCCTGTAAGCTCTCAATAAGTGACAGCTTTTACAGGAAGTAGACTTTATGATCGATGTACAGATTGGAGATGATGCAAATGAGACTTACAATACTAAGTGAACCAGCCTGCGGTAATAAAATTAAGAAAAATGTAGCTCAGGCTTGAATCCAGATCTCTTGGCCCAAACCCAAGGCATTTTCCAATAGGCTGAAGATTCCTGAATGGACTTCCAGTTGCCTATGACTGCATCTGATCCAAGCACTGGCACTTCTTGATAGGAATCCAGTTTCTAGGCCTTGATCTCTCCTCTGCTGACCTTCTCACAGCTGACCAATTTCTGAGTTTCCTATACTGAAAGCAAGGTGAGAGACCAATATAGATTGAACTCCTCAGCCATGCATGACCTCCACCTTTTGGTAGGAGACTCATAACCGTATGTTCAGGAAAGCTGGAGTTCTAGGAACAATTTAAAGTCCACAGAGTTAGAGTAATGTGCTCTAACTAAGAGTTATGTGATCTAACTATGCATATGAATTTAAGTTGAACTTACCACTGACTTCAACTCCCCCTGTGGTAAACCACTTGCAAATCATTCAGCATGCTTGTAGTAGGCAGCGGCTTTCCCAATTTGCCCTAAGTTCTCATCCCCTTTCTTTTTATTTGCCAGAATGATGGGCATATAACCCCAGGCTGGGCTAGTTTCTTTGAGAGCTTAATTCAAAGGTTGTACATTTGACTCAAAATAGCCAATCAGAATTCCCCCATGGCATATTTTTTTTTTCTAATTAAAGCCAAGATGGAGAAATATTTTCCTCTCTGTGTGAAATGCCATTATTATACGAGCCAAGAGTAACTAGTGGCCAAATCTCCTGTCTGAGGGGGAGAGCTTCTCTCAGAAAATGAAGCCCATAGGCAGAGGGAGAAACTTCGATGGTGGAGAATCTGCTTGCGGTTATGCCTTCTCTTCTTGAGGCTTCATTTCCTATTGCTACTCTCACAAATTACCACAAAGCTAGTAGCTTGAAATGGTCTAAGGGAAAATTTGTTTTCTTGTCTTTTGCAGCTTCCGGAGAAAGCCCACATTCCTTGTCTCTTGACCTTCCTGCATCTTTGAAGCCAGCAGTGGCTGGTTAAGTCTTTCTCACTCCGGTTCTTATGCTTCTGCCTCTCTTTTCTCCAGGGGGAGACCCTTGTGATTACACTTGGCCTACTTGGGTGATCCAGGATAATCTTCTTGTATTAACTGTTTAGTTCATTAACAACCATAATCCCATCTGCAACCTCAATTCCCCTTGGTCATGTAACAACACACTCACAGGTTTCAGAGATTAGGATGGAGACATCTTTGGGTGGTCATTATTCTGCCTGCCTCCTACAATTTCCAACAAAAATCTGCTTTTCTTCTCAAATTATTTTTTTTAATTTTTGTCATTTTCCACCAAGAGGTTTGAAAAAAACACACATGCTGTGCCATTTTGTGTTTTACTAACTTTCCCCTGACTCTCATGCTGGTGACCTTGAGAATGACAGTTGATCTTTCAAGAACCTACTCAAGCTTTGTGCATGTATGTTCCCTGACTGTATGTCTGTTCCCTGACTTCTCTAGGTACAAATAGGAGCTTCCTTTTCCTCCTCTCATCATACCTCATTTGCACTTACAATGCTATATTGAAATTATTTCCTTCCCAGTATATCTGTTGGGAGCCTATGATTTACTTGCTGGCAGGGACTCTGAATTATTCATCACTAGAACCCCAACATCCAACATGTAAAAGTTTACTCAATATTATTTGTTGGAGAGATTATCTGTGGTATGATTCTCCTTTCAATGACTTTAAGGCTAACATTTTTCTCACTACATGAGAAAAAAAGAATAGCTGCCCAGTTAGACACTAAATCTGCAAGTGTCTTCTTTTGTCCAGAGAAATACTTTTGTATAATTAACAATTATACAAATTATACAAGTAATTATACAAATTATACAAATCAATTATTATAATTAATAATTTGTATAATTAATCATTAAACAACCATTTACCCCATAAGACTTTGTCCGAGTACACAGTAGAATTAGTCTTCTGTTGGTCACTGTTACTGATCAAATGGCAAGGGCTAATCCAATCTAGTCATTTAAATGATTGAAATAACTAGACTATATATCCGGTTGCTAAGGTAACAGCATCAGGTCACTCGGTGATCAATTGTTACTTAGTAATTGACCATTATGGTGGCTGACAAAATCAAATTGCAAACAGAAATTGATGGATTATGTTGAGCAGGAATGAAGTTATGCAGATAGAGGTCATCTCTTTTCTATGATTGTCTCAGGCCCGGGGGGAGCAGCATAAACCCCTCCACATACAGATGTGAATGGACAGGTGTGCTCTGGACCTACCAGCTGGAACAAAATGTATCATTTCTTTAAAAATACAAAGGAAGACTCCTGGGCACAAGGCAGACAGACACTAGTTGTAAACACTTGTGTGATAAACTCAGATTAGTTTAATGACTCCTTTGAAATAAATAATTTCAAATGTCCTTTTTTTTTTTAAAGAAAAAACATTTATTTCAATCATTTATGGTAGGCATCTTACTTAGTGTTGACTTCAACAATTTAGAATACAGCTGCAGGGCTGTAAAACTTGGATCTGTTATGACAGGGTGAGTGATGTTTTAAAGGCAACTTCTGAAAAACAGCATCTCTTCAAGGATCTAATGCCCAGTGATCCATCACGCCATCAAAGAAAAAATTTAAACTATTCAGATGATTTATATTCCAGGAGTTTTCTGGGTGAAAATACGATGTTTATTTTGTTGGGAGACAGAGATATATCATGCAGGAGAAAGCTGCCTGATGGCTTCTTGGCGTCATTGTTGGCAGATCACCATGTATGCCTGAAACCCTTTTCCAGGGCATGAAAAGACAGAATCCCCATTCCTTCTGGCATGCTGGGGGCTGGGGGGCTGGGCACAGATCTTGACCAGGAAATTTCTCTAGTCTTGAGTTTGAACATTCTAGCACCATCATATGGAGGGCACCTGATTTCATTCTACATTGCAAATAACCCAGTGGAAATACTAGCTGATCAGAGGATGAGACATTCAATTTCAAATTAGGCCAACATGAATAAGCATGGCTGGCCTGTGGAGCAATTCCAAGGATGCCATTAAAATCGATGGGAATTATATCACAAGATAATCTATGTGAATGGCACCTCCTTGCATTGTGCAGTGTACAACCTGCCCGGGGGGCCTTGTGTTCAAGGAAACGCACTGCAGTGTTTCAACTATGAGGAGCCACAATCTAAATACCCTTCAGATGATAGGTCACTAGTAAAATAAATTATATAGTTATGAATATATATATATCCATCCTCTGGCTCCACCATGTATTAGCTGTGCATCCTTGGGCAACTTTCCCAATCTCTCTGTGCCTTCATCTTCATCTGAAATGGGGTTGATAGCAATGGAATCTGCTTCATAGTCATCTGCAAGGATTAATTTAATGAACATTAGTAAAACACTAAGTAGGAATCATATTTTTCTATACGTATTTCTGCTTATCTGCTGAGAAGAGCTCAATCAAGAAACCGGTATTCGTGTTCACCTCTGGGGAAAAGAGAGAAATGGAGTGAGATAGAAGAGGAGCATACTTTTCATTGAAAAGTACAGTTTGAAATTTTTTTTTTTGGTCAAATTTCTTCAAACTTTTTTCAGACATTACCAAAACTAGGTCAAGAAGTAGATAGGAGTGCCTTTGGCATTTCTCCTAAAATGTGGTCTCTGCGGCTTCTCAGCTTCTCCCCCTGGAGTCCACAAGCCTATTCTCAGAACCGCAGGCAGCCCCACGTCCACCCAGCACTTTCTGTCATGGTGTCATCACCCACCATCACCAACCTGCCCTGTGGCTTAGCCCCTCCAAGCCTCAGCTGTCAGCCAATTTATCAACAAAGCGATTCACCCTGAGCCTTCAAAGGGAGGCTCTTGGAGAGCTGTCTCAAAGGTTTCACATGGACACTGCATTCTTGGAAACAGGGCCCCTCATATTTTCTTCAGACTTTGGACTCCTTAGTGTCTCAAATAGTGAAGATTTCAGGGCAATCATTTGGCACTCATAACTTAGGTTAGCAAATTACTATTAGCTATGCTGAAAAGTTATTCAAACCTAATAGGTTTTAAATGTTCAGGAGAAAAAAACAATCCGTCTCCTTCCTGAATAAGCTATAAAGAAGGAGTTCTGCCAGAAGGAGCTTACGAAAAGGGCCTGCGGTTATGAAAGTTCTTCCGTGCAGCAGAGACTCACCGAGCAGAAAGAACAGGTCAGAATTGTAAGGAAGTGACCAACTGCACAGTCCCCAAGAAAGACGTAGCAGGAATTCAATCTGATGGGAAAGTATTTGTGTTCTAGATGCTGCTGACATGCTCTTCTTCCATGCTCTATGGCCATGAGGATATAAATAATTAAGAACAAAAAAAATCACTGCAATCAGCCATTTTTTAGTTGATATATTTTATGTATTATCTCTAGTCCTCATGATGATCCTGGCAGGGGTAAGGGGGGGGATGTTGCTATCTCCATCTGTAGTTGGGGAAACCAAGGTTCATGGTGGGGGGATGTAAGTAATTTTCCTCAAGTTACACATCTAGTAAATGGCATGGCTTTGAACACAGGCACTCTGATGCAGGAGCCCCTTCTCTTATCCACTAGTTATCTACTCTGATCCACTTTGTTCTTAGGACAGACATGGAAGCATGCCACTCAGACCCTCCTTAAACGGAGGACTTCTACCCAGTTGCAGAGAAGGCCCCAGGCAAGCAGTCTTCAACATCAGCCTTTGGGAGATTGTACTGCTAAAGTGAGTTGTCCCACCCAAGGTGGCCTCTTTTGGGGGTAAATCGCCTCCAGCCACTCACTCAGGGTTGGTAGGTAGCCTCCCTCCCACTCACACACCCCTGCTCTGCTCCCCCATCAACTTCTGCTTTTTGAGGTGGTGGAAACCCCCTGTGTTGTTCGGTTGAAGACACAGTTTCAATATACCCACGAGAAGCAAGTAAAGCCACAAGGTTCATTGCTTTCAAATCTCCCCAACAGGAATGCAGATGGGACAGCGGGGAGGACAGTCTTCTGTGCTCCGGTCACAAGCAAGCATCAGGGGAGAGCAGGGTAGCAAGCACCTGCTACTTACAGGGTAGTGGGGTGGCAGCTGTTAATTCTTCACAGCCACAACTCTGAGTCAGAATTTTATTTATTTTTTTTTTCAAGATTTATTTATTTATTTGTTAGAGAGAGAGAGAGAGAGCATAAGCAGGGGGAGCAGCAGGTAGAGAGAGAAAAGCAGGCCCCTGCTGAGCAGGGAGTCCAATGTGGGGCTCGATCCCATGACCCTGGGATCATCACCTCAACTGAAGGCAGACGCTTAACTGACTAAGCCACCCAGGTGTCCCCTGAGTAGGCATTTTAAAAGGTGCCCTAGGAAAAGCAAGGCAAGAACTTACGGCAGGAACACTAACTTGAGGTCCTTACCTAAATGTCCAGATTTGGGGTGAGAGCAGGGGTCTCATAACATGAAATGCCTGGACAGCAAGTCAGGATGGCTATCTTCTCATCTCACATGGTGATAAATGTCTAGCCACTTCTTTGCAACAGGAAAACCCTGGCGAGCCCTTTTGGCCCTGAGCATTCTGTAAGGTTTGCACTGCAGCTTGACCACTCCCTCTGCCCAGGACTACTTCTTCCGGTTCCTTCCACAGAGGCTGATTCTCCCTAATAGACATCCTGCATGTGGCCCGGATCTCTTGCTGCTCCTTTTTGCCTTTTACCTCCCAGCTATGAAGAGAAACTTCCATATTCTCAGGTGCCTCCTTTTCCCAGGGGCAGTGCCTTCCTCCAGGGCCACCTCTGGCTCTGCTCACTTTCTGGACCTCTAACTTTCGACAGCCCCGTAGCTAGGGCTCCCATCCACCACGTTTCTGAACCTGCACTTCATATATCTCTGCTCAGGGTGGGACCCAGTCCTTGTGGGGGATGAATTTCAGTTGACATCATCTATGTCTCTAACACTAAGACTCCACTGCACACTCTTTATTCCACAGAATTCCCATCTAGATTTAGAATTCCCATCTAAATCTAGATTTGGGGGGCCTCCTGAGAAGACTTCTCTGTTTTCAGACATGGTCTTCCAACTACATGTAAATTTTGGATATTCTTTGGCCTATTAAAGCTATAGCTGTGATCTATGGAAGATTTTGTTTTCTCTCCTTGTTATTCTATCTGCATTTTGGGAAGCTAGGCAGAGAGATACAAATTTAGGCAGCCTCCACCATCCTTTCCAAACCTGGAAGTCCTCGTTCCCCAACTTGAGTGTAGCCTCCATGAAAGGACTGTCCTTGATTTACTGAAGTAGGCTTTATTCCTAGAACAGTACCTGGCTCCTAGTCATCGGAATTGAAATAATATAATTAAGATGAGAAAAATTGAGAAGACCAACTTGACTTAACCTAAATTCATACAGCTACTGAATCAATGAGCTGAAATTCAGATGCGGGCAGACTGGCTCCCTTAGGCAGTCAATAAATATTTGTTAAATGAAGGAAGGAATGCCTTTTAAATCTTGAAAACTTTGTCATGGTACTACTGAATGGCAGTGTTACGTAGTACATGTCCTTGTGCATTTAAATCCTGGAAGCCAAAGTCTTTGAAAGCTGACAATCTTCAAACTGAAAATAGGTGAGGATGGGGAAGATGATAGTCCAAACAGAATGCACAATGTATGAAAGCCACTTTTGACCTTAGGAACGCCTGCCTAGCACAGTGACATTTGGAAACTCAGCTAGATCATTAGCAGGCGGAAAAGCAGGCTCAGCCGAAACACAGAGAAGACCTCCACTGACAGCTTGGACCACAGAGTCAGCCAATTTCTCCACTGCTTCACACCAAGACAGGCGGTCGTGCAAAACAGCACCTCCATGGGGGGAGTTCCGAGAACACATTGTCAATGCTTCTGAGCCATAACGTGCAAAGGGGTATCATTAAGATACCCGAAGTACAGGGGGCGCCTGGGTGGTTCAGTGGTTGAAGCCTCTGCCTTCGGCTCAGGTCATGACCTCAGGGCCCTGGTATTGAGCCCCGCATCAGGCTTGCTGAGGCTCAGGGGGGAGCCTGCTTCTTCCTTTCTCTCTGCCTGCCTCTCTGCCTGCTTGTGATCTCTGTCAAATAAATAAAATCTTTAAAAAAAAAAAAAAAAAGATAGCTGAAGTACAATCTGCAGTGTGAAAGGTGGCTCAGAATGGAAATTTCTGTGAAGATGACAATTTTTTCCCCACATTTCAGTTGACACAGAAACTCAGCCACAGTTCAGCATCTCTCTGACACTTCCAAAGTTGGGTTGGAAGAAACGTTTTGCATACAGAGGGACTTAAAGATTCTGTAAAATTGTGCAACTGTGGCACTTGTAAAAACAACAAGTAGGGGCACCTGGGTGGCTCAGTGGGTTAAAGCCTCTGCCTTCAGCTCAGGTCATGATCTCAGGGTCCTGGGATCGAGCCCCACATCGGGCTCTCTGCTCAGCGGGGAGCCTCCATCCTCCTCTCTCTCTCTCTCTGCCTGCCTCTCTGCCTACTTGTGATCTCTGTCTGTCAAATAAATAAATAAAATCTTCAAAAAAAAAAAAAAAAGTAGATATTAACTCTATTTGCCAAAAGTTGAAAAGTCGGCCTGAGGCCTACCTTCAGGGGAAACTGGCTACTACTAAGTTTGAGAGGCCACCCCAGAGGGAGGTTTTTAGTACGGTCAGTGGAAACTTCTTTTATGAAAAGCATGTAAGAGAGCCCAAAAAGCCGTCTAGTCAGTCGGAAGTGAGCAAAGAAGAGCAAATCCAGCCACTGGTTCCCAAATATAAATGCTGCAATATATTAAGAAGTCTATATGCCTAATATCTTTAATATTAAAAACTCTCCTGCAGGGGTGCCTGGATGGCTCAGTGGGTTAGGCCGCTGCCTTCGGCTCAGGTCATGATCTCAGGGTCCTGGGATCGAGTCCAGCATCGGGCTCTCTGCTCAGCAGGAAGCCTGCTTCCCTCTCTCTCTCTCTCTCTGCCTGCCTCTCTGTCTACTTGTGATCTCTCTCTGTCAAATAAATAAATAAAATCTTTAAAAAAAAAAAAAAAACTTGCCTGCAAACCAATGATAAAAATGTTAGATGAATTGGCAATTGGCATGAAGAGGTGATTAAAAATTAAGCAGTAAAACTAAACTCAGGGGGCACCTGGGTGGCTCAGTTGTTAAGTGTCTGCCTTCGGCTCAGGTCATGATCCCAGGATCCTGGATTCGAGCCCCGCATCGGGCTCCCTGCTCAGCAGGAAGCCTGCTTCTCCCTCTCCCCCTCCCCCTGCTTGTTTTCCCTCTTTCACTGAGTCTCTCTCACAAATAAATAAATAAAATCTTAAATAAATAAATAAATAAATAGATAAATGTTAACTCGGTAGATTTTTCAAACTGGCATATCATTTAAGAAAATGCAAAATAACCAGAAATAGCCATGTTATTCTTTTTTTTTTTTTTGACACCATAATGAAGATACAGTTAATCCACAAATATTGTAATAATATAACTATAAAGCAATCATTAGATCGGAATTATTAGACCAAGGATTCTTAGGGCAAAGTCCATATTTTGTTTTTCGTATATTGAATTCAACAGTGGTCTATACAGATTAGGCAGATGTTGTTAAATAAATTCATTTATAAATGACAAAATATCATTGTATATGCAAGTTGAAAAAGTGACTTGCCTTACATATGAGGAATATACAAATATATTATTAGCAACATACAGAGAGCTGTTCATGTTTTTCCTCTAACATAAACCATAAATCTCATTTACCATTTGTTGACTTTAAAATGTAAAAAAAAGAAAGAAAGAAAGAAATGCAAAATAAAATAACTATATATGCTTATATCTATATAGATATAGATCCTATATTAATAAGTGTTTTTAAACAACTAGCAAATATTTAAAAAATAAAACCCATAACAGTTCATGGGAAATCATCATTTCCTTGTATTTTGGGGGGGGTAGCAATTTGGCAGTATATTATATAATTTATTGTAAGTATTTCTTCTCTCTGACCTAGTGATTCCAATTCTGTGAATCTGTCCTAATTAAATAAAAGAAAACATAGAAAAATGTATAACAGTGAAATTAATAGGGGCATTATTTATAATAACAAAAAACTAAATATAAATTAATGACCCAAGATAAATAAATGGTTATATAAACTGTTGTGTATTTACCTAATTAAATCCTTGAAAACAATATTTATGAAGCGATTTTAATATAACATTAGAAAACCCAATTATGTTAAATAAATAAATCTTGTAAATAGAAAAAAGCCTGACTGTAAATACAGAGGAACATTACTTATTTGTTGGATAAGAACCACGCATGTTTTTCTTTCTGTCCACATATCTCTACTTCTAACTTTCTACAATAAACTACACTACTATTTTAATTGGAAAAAAATAAAGTTAATTTTTAATGCTACATTCCTTCCTGCATTAAAAATTACTGAAAAGGGAATACACAACATAACGTCTCCACGGTATGAAAGTGTGTATTTCCAGATCCTAAGCTTTTCCTGTCGTCAGCAGAAAAACCACCTACTGACGCAGAAACAGTCTGCCATTATCTGGACCCCAGCTTTGTGGATGGAGACAGCTCTGCTAGTAGTGATGTTGTGACCCCTCAGTTCTGCTGATCAGAGAAGAATCGTAGTTCAGTCTCTACATAAGCTTTTCCCCCAAGTTCTTTTCACTGACAACCACCTCTTTTCCCGTGATGGGAGATCAGGCAAAAGATTCTTACCTACCACCCCCACTACCATGTGGATTATCTTATTGTAAATTTACAGCACTGTGAGTCAAATGCTATGTTTATTGCCATGTTAAAACTAAAGAAATGGAGCCACAAAGCAGTTAAGTAATGTGCTTAACATGCATAGTTAGTTAGTAAAGCTGGGATAGGAACTAAATCTGTTGGTTCCAAAGATCTTGATTTTTTCTTTTCCTTTTTTCTATCATGTGTATGTATTTTATTATTATGTTCAATTAGCCAACATATAATACATGTTTAGTTTTTGATGTAGCGTTTAATGATTCATTACTTGCATATAACACCCAATGCTCCTCATAACACCTGCCCTCCCTAATACCCATCACCTGGTTACCCCAACCCTCCAGTCTCTTCCCTTCTGCAATCCTCAATTTGGAGTCCAGGGTGGCTCATGGTTTGTCTCCCTCTCTTATTTCTCCCCCTTTGCTTTTCTCTCCCTTCCCCAGTGGTCCTCCATGATATTCCTTATGTTCCACAAATGAGTGAAACTATGTGATAATTGCCTTTCTCTACTTGACTTACTTCATCAACATAATCTCCCCCAGTCCCATCCATGTTGATGTAAAAGGTGGGTATTCATCCTCTTTGATGGAGGCATAATACTCCATTGTATATATGGACTACATCTTCTTTACCCATCCTTCTGTTGAAAGGCATCTCGACTCCTTCCACAGCTTGGCTATTGTGGACATTGTTGCTATGGACATTGGGGTGCAGGTGCCCCTTATTTTCACTACATCTGTATCTTTGGAGTAAATACCTAGTAGTGCAATTGCCAGATCATAAAGTAGCTCTGCTTTTAATACCAAAGACCTTATTCTTAATCTCTATATGAATTTGACCTTAAAAGTAAATTATAACAATTGCCACATACTGAGTATTGTGTCAGACACTGCTCTGTGCTTTACCTCAGTTATCTCAGTCTTTGGAGATAAACCCAGGAGATAGTCTTTATCCCCTTTCATACATGAATGCTGGGTGATTGTGCAGGAACAGACAAAGCCTCAGATTTCAGTCCCTTAATACAACCCAGGGTTGTCACCCTAACACAATCTGGTACAGGTCAGGAGGCTCTATGTGTTGCTTTTCCATAGCGAGTGATTCAGGGGTCCATGCTGCTTTCACCTAGCAACTCCTGTTCTGCAGAAGAGAAGAAAATGCACTGAGGATCTCAGGGCAGCTTTTAGGGACCACGCGTGGAAGTATTTGTACCCCGTTGACCAGAACCTCTCTCATGCCTTCAGTCCAACTGCAAGTGGCATGAATTAATTATGGAGAAGCATGTAGACTTTTCTTTGCTATGTGGTGAGCAGAAAACAGACTCTGCCGCAGAAATGGAGGCTCAGAGAAGGGAGGTGACCCGAAAGGCTAATGAAGTGTAGAGCCCGCATTCCCACCCTGGACCATGTGAGGTCTGTGTGCCTGGATCCTTAACCTCCAGCCACACATTCTCTGCTTCTCTGGGACTAGACACAGGTTTTAGGAATGTTATCCTACAGGGCCTTTTATTTTCAAATGGACAAGTTTCTGCTAAGTCCTCCTTTTGCTTCTGTCCCCTCTCTTTCCCAAGTCAAGGACTATGGTCCATTGTATTGTTTCCAAATTTTCATCCCCTCCCACAGAAGAGTATGTGTCTGCACATAGCTCACAGGACTTCTGCGTTGGTGGCAGGTCCTTTCCCAGCCTGAGGTCAGGCTTAGTCATGTGATTTGTTGTGGCCAATGAAATGTAAGCAGCTGTGACGTGTGCCACCTCTGAGAAGAATTGTAAAGGCGGTTGTGTGTTTAAACACTACGTCATGTGTTTCCCTTCGCACAAGAATGCCGTGGCCCAAACAGGGACTTCAGCTTCAGCCTGGACCTTGAAGTAAAGACATGTTTAAGCAGAGCTATGGCTGACCTAACAGCTCACATTTCATGTGCCTAAGAAATAACTTTCATGGTTGGAAACCACTGAGATTTGGGAGTCATCCGTCACCCCAGCAGAGCTGATCACTACACACGCACACTTCCTGCCTTAAGTCCTCCCTCTTTGCTACACCCAAAAGCTCCCTTTGGGCTATCTCAACCAGCATTTGAACCTTGAGCCACGTCCTTAAGGATGCAAAGTGCCACTTCCTCACGTGGATGCTTTCTTGGGTGATGACGACATCTGCTGAGTTTGATTATTCCTTAACCAACCTGAAATTCTGCTGATTACCTCTTAATTAAATACTTTCCCTATATGTAATTGCTTGATTAAATTCTCAGAATTTTATCATGGGCTACTATATTTAGTCGGCAATTTCTCAAGATTGGAGCATCTATTTAAATGTCATCCCCTGTTCATTGTTCATTTTTTTTTTTTTTTTTGCCATTCTTGCTTTATAAGTCTTTGTCCTGAAGATACATTCCACCATCCATCTTCTCTTGTAAGCATCAGTGCATGCAAACAAGTAGAATCTTATCTTCATTTTTATGAAGGGCAGCCAGGTGGTTTTGACCTAACCATGCCGTGCATTTGTCCAACCTTCACTTTGTTAAAGCAAAGAAATGACAAACATGTTAATATTGAGTATGCATTTCAGATAGCATCTTCTAAAGCACACACCAACACAACTAGAGATTCAAAATGTAAATAGTTAATCTCTTTATAGTATCATAGAAAACTGATGTTTAAACTGGTATATTTTATGCTTTTTGATGTCAAGGACACTACTGCATTCCATTATTTAATAAAAAGGCATATAGTAACTTCCACACCTGTCACTGCGCTAGGCATTGGGGCTAGAAAGCTGGGAAAGACGTATTCACGTCCATGAAGGCCCTTACAGAGGGGGGATTTAGATCGGTAAACAGGGAATTTGAGTCCAAAATGTGAGTGCTGGGATGAAGGCTGTTTAGGTGGTTGTAAGACCACAGAGGAGAACTATTCAACTGGCTGAGGCTCAGGTGTGAGAGGAGCAGGCAGGACTCCTTGCCAAACCCATGGTGAGGCCAGAAGAAGACTATGAGTTGGTAAGATATGGTGGGATGGGAAGTAGAGAACAAAGACAATGGTTCAGTCAGTGGGGTCGTAGGCGCACAGGCCTGGTGGCCGGGAAGTACACAGAGTCTTCTGAACCTGGAAGTCATTTTTCTAATTGGAGGGTGCATGTGTGGAGAGTGGGGCTGAGATGTAGAGAGATGTAGAGATGGCATAGAACCCTGAAAAGGAAGTAGGGTTCAGACCAAACTGAGTATTTTGAAATTTATTCTGAAAAGAAATGGAAAGCTGTTGGGGTGTTTTTATCAGAGGGGTAAAGTTATAAACTCCTCTTTTTAGTAATCTCTCAGATTTCAGAAGGAAGAACAATTTAAAGAGTGGCCAGCCTGGCAACCAGGGAGAAGGATAAGCATTAATCTAGTCAAGAGATGACAGTGACCTGAAGTCTGGAAATGCCATTAGGGTGGGAGAGAGGTAGGCTGAGTCCTAAGATAAATTTTGACAGGCCTTGGTGCTCAATGAAACGAGTTAACAAATGAAGTTTGAGCCACATAAAGATTCTGAAATTCTCTGTGCATGTGAAAGGAGAGATTAAATCATGTTTTATATAGTGCTTGTGATCATGCTTAATTTCTTGAAATGCGTAATGTCATTATCAGTCAACCAGAGTGGTCAATTAACTGTCAGTGTGCATTCCTTAATTATTGTGACTAAATGAGAGTCCAGTGTGTGTGTGTGTGTGTGTGTGTGTGAGCTGAGTAGTAACCTATGCAATTAACGGAGATTCATGAAGTGAACTTGTTGTGGGCAATCACTTGCAAATGATTTTGCTAGGAAAAAAGTCTATTTACATTCTAATAATGTTTTGATTAATGGAAAATATAATAGGATGGGAAGAAAATTTGTAAATTCTATTAATTGAACCAACTAAACATTTATTCCCAATTACTAATAGAATAGAATCATGGGCTAATTTCACAGATATCTACCTAAAATATATGCAAGCCCTCAGTAGTCATGGCATGAGATTAAACATAATTAATATCTGAGGTAGATTCAAATGTTAGTGAAGTTTTACAAACATGCTTTCAAACTGTCCTGTGTATTTTTGAAGCAGTAAAGATATGGATAACCAAAGGATATGGTACTACCTACTTTCCCTTAGTCGTGTCCACAGGAAGAAAACTAGAGGTTCACCTTATGTTATTGGACCCTAAATAACTAAGTAGGAAGAGTCTACTCTGTTTTAGGCTTGACGTATACCGCCCAGATCTGGCCTCATTTAGCAGCTTGAGAACACAATTTTGGAAGTTGAAAGCTATTTTCACGCCATTCAATTTTTTTGCTTCTTCCACAAGTATGCATTTATGCAGGAGTAATCACTATTCACTCAATTGTACTTTGAAAAAGGTAATAAGCAAAATTCATTGCAACGGTAAGAATAAAGTATCAATTGCTTTCTTTGTTCATTCCGTAACAACGCCATCTTGTAGTTGGAATTACAGGCCTCATGCAACATTCAGAAACTGATGAAGGTGGAATTCATGTGTCCTTGAATTGATCTTCAACATTTCTGCTAAATTCACCAATCAAGGAAAAGATAAAAAGGTGGCTGACTTGTGGGTCTGCAATTTGTTAGCTGTCTTAGAATGCCTGATTTTCAAATTCAAATTGCTACTGTATTTTCAATCCAAAAAAAAAAAGATCTTCTTAAAGAAATAATGACTGCATACATCTTGCGATAGGATATTGCACTGTTGAGGATTACAAAAGCACACTGATGATTTATAAATATATTCAAGGAAAGAAATGGTTTTTGTTCCTTGAGTGTTATTCATGCATAGAGTTAGTCCTTAAAACCCTCTTAGAGGTGAATAAAAAGCTCCAAACAGCAGTATTGGCCATATAGTAGATTATTCCTGAGATCCAAGTTTATCAAAGTCAACAGCATGAGGATTCACTGTCAGCAGTTGAGCTGGGAGTCATAGAATTTATCAAAATTAAGGACAACTCCCTCTCTGACCATGTCTTACTTTGATTCCTATAATCTCTGTGAAAGAAAAGTTTTCCTAATCCTGTATTTCACATGCCCACACTGCTTCCAAAATTTAGCCAGAGCTGAGTTTTTATTTTCCCCAAGGTCTGATCAGTCCTGGATTCTTGGCTGCAATGTTTCACTCATCATTAGGGTAGACGATGGGGTGTGGGGTGGGGGTTGCCCATTAGCCACAGCCAAACTCTGTAACAAGACTGGCCAACTGCTTCTAAGGGCGGGGGTGGGGTGTAGATGGTCTGTCTTCTGTTCTTAATCCCACACCAGGCAGAATTTGTGTTCCTATAGCTCAGCGACCACATGATTAATATTTCAAACCCAGACACTTTTGAAAATGATAAAAGGAGTCACTATTAATAATTTCATCAGAACAACAGGTAGAAACCAGGCCATCCTGGGAAAACTGAGACATTTCATCACCTTCATGTGGGTTGACATTTAATCACCATTCTCTTATCTCATTTGGGACACTAAAGGATCAGTTCTCCTGCCAATTCTCTAACTAAATATAGAAGATAATAAGTGTTTCAATCGGTGACATCCCTACGTAGATGTAAGGACAAACTTATTATGACTGCTTTTTATAATTTCCCTCAATTCAAGCAAATTGAGAAATGAATAGACTCCAGATCATAGCAATGTTCTGTGAATTTGTGTAATTGGACTTTGGATAAAAATTCAAGCACTAGATAATGTCAGGTTACTCCTTTGAAAAAATGCTCAGAGTACATGTATTCTATACAGCCAATTCTAGACCTTTCCTTGGTCTTTAAATATTGGCTAATAAGAAAAAGAAAGAAGTTGATGTCTTCTGAAAATTAAGGGACCCAACCAATGTTTCTGTTCGTGTAGAGACCATGCCACTTTTAAGGGTTTGTGAGTTGTTTGGACAGGAAAATCATACAACACAGAAAACAGTTTTATGTTGGCATTAACAAAGAAAATTTTCTTAATCTTATGTTTCCTATTCGAGACGCTACAAGGAGACATTCAGATGCCCACACTGCTTCCAAAACTTGGCCAGAGCGGGGTTTTTATTTTCTCAAGGTCTGATCAGTAATGTTTCACTTGGCATTAGGGTATACCAGGGAGGGATTGCCCATTAGCCACAGCTGAACTCTGTTAACAAGACTGGGCAACTGCTTCTAAGGGGGTAGAAGCTCTGTCTCTTGAGTGTACAAGGCTCACAGTTCCAGACCACAGAGTATGATCACAGTGATAACTGCAGCCCATTTTTACTATGGGAGTCACCAATCACCCTTAGACTGACCAAAGAAAAAGCTTAATGGTGAACAGATGAAATGGTGAACGAATGAAATCGTATTCTTTGGAGAAATGCAACCTTCCAGTAAATACTCCAGAATAATTGTGATGTGAAATTTACTGAACGGCCCAAGCTGAGAGACTTGGTGGTGTAACTCAATGACATTCTAAATTATTTCTGGCAAAAAATGTTGATTTCAGCTTTGAGTGATTGATCCCAAGCAGTCCTTTCTGTTGATCTTCACTAAATAATAGGACGAATTCATTTGTGAAGTTCCTGTCAATGAAACTAGTTTCTTAGTTTAAAGGAAACCAATCAGATATTTCTTTTCAGCATCACGGAAATATCTATTCTCATCATTCCCAAGTTGCTTTAAGTTAGGAAACAAGTTAAAAAGAAGTGAAGCCTGAATAATAGGTAACTTGTTTCTCAAAATTATTAGCGTATCTGTCAAGGGATAGTTTCTGGTGGTTGTTTCTCTTAAGATCACATTAAGATTCACCCAAAACAAATGGTCTCATCTAGATTAGCTGTCAGCTCTGCATTTACTTGCATTATCTGCAGAACACAAGCTATTATTGGTCGATTCACTCAAACAATGAATTATTTGAGGAAAGAAAGAAAATCAGTCAACCTGGTTTAGGGACATGAGTAATTGTTTGAAATGACCAGGAAGCAGAGTGGTAATGAATAATCCGAGAGTCCTACATGCAAAGGGCCTCTGTGTATAATAGCTCCATGAATAAAAAGTGCCTCATTGCTATGAATACCAAGAAACCATGATTTAGTATAGCTGCAACTGTTTGAAAACAGCCAGAACCTTGTTTTTGCATGATAAATATATATATATATTTTTTAATTTGAGAGTTCATATTTGATTGCTTTTCATTTCCAGGAATGTTTGCCATTATAAATTCTTAGCCCTGTTTATCTCTAAATCACATAGGGCCATGTTGTTTATGTTGCGTATGGTTAGGAAGGAGGGGAGGGACATGTAACTTCTTAGTAAAACCCTTTCTGGAGGCTAGAGTAAGAGATGGGGCAAAATATCAGCCACAGAGCAGTGTTTTTCAAACTATGGATTGTTACCCATAATAACTCAATAATGGTACCTAGTAATGGGGATGAGATCAACATATAGGGTGGTGTTATGGACAGAATTATGTCTCCCTTCACCCCAACATTTGTATGTGGAAGCCGTCATGTTCCATGTGATCATATTTGAATTTGGTACCTTTGGGAGGTAATCTGGTTGTGATGAGGTCATGAGGTACTAGTGCCCACAGAAGAGACACCCAAGAGCTTTGCTTCTTGTCTCTTTTTCTCTCTGTTTGTCTACCATGTGAGACAAGCCAAGAAGAGGGGCCTCACTGGGAACAAAGTCGGACATGCCATCTTGATCTAAGACTCCCAGCCCTCCGAAATGTGAGAGAGAAATTCTTCTGGCTTACACCACCCCAGTCTGTGGTACCTTGCTATGGCAGCTCAGAAGATAAATACAGGAGGGCATCACCTTTTTAAAAAATAGAAGAGAAAATATCTGTTTGGCAAGGATTAAAGATGGTACAGTGATTTTTCTCTTTTTTTTTTAATTTTTTTATTATTTATTTATTTGACAGAGATCACAAGTAGGCAGAGAGGCAGGCAGGCTTGCCACTGAGCAGAGAGCCTAATGTGGGGCTCGATCCCAGGACCCTGAGATCATGACCTGAGCCGAAGGCAGAGGCTTTAACTCACTGAGCCATGCAGGCTCCCTGGTACAGTGATTTTTCTTTCAGCTTCCGTGAATGCATAGGTATGGGAACACAGGGTTATGGTGACAGATGTATTTCTTCCTATGGAATCCATTTGAAAATGTTTGTACACATGACATGGGGAGGCCTATGGTATAGTGGATATAAAGATGAAGAGGGTGATAAGACCCTTTATCCAACAATTTTTGTATTCCAGATGGTTCAGATCACCATCAAAGTGACTTTTGTCAGTAGAATCTCAAGGGCAAACTAGGAGTAGAATTCTAATAAAACATCACAGGAAAAGGTGGTTGTCCTACTGGCAAAGTACGAAATAAGAAGCCTTGGTGTTCAGCACTCAAAATAGTTGAGTGTTGATGGCCAGTTGAATGGTTTGGTCAGTTGATCCTCCTCACGTCACAGAGATTTCAGGCAGCTACTTACTGGGTCTTACATACTGTATTAGTTTCCAGGGCTACCATGAAGAAGTGTCCCAAACCTAGTGGCTTACAACAGAGATGTATTGTCTTATATTTCTGGGAGGCTAGACATTTAAAATCAAGTCATAGGCAGGACCATACCCTGTCTCTGAAACTACAGAGGAGAATTCTTCCTTGCCTCTTCCTTGTTTCTGGAGCTTACTGTCAATCTTTTGTGATCCTTGGTTTGTAGAGATGCTACCCAGTGTCTGCCCCCACTGTACATAGAAATTGTCTCCCTGAATGTCTCTGTCTCTATGTTTGCATTCTCCTCTCTTTTGAGGATCCCGGTCAGGTGGGAGGAGGGGTCCGGGCTACCCCAACATGACCTAAACTTAACTAATTATGTTTGCCATAACTCTGTTTCCAAATAAGGTCACATGCTGACATGTTGGGGGCTAGGACTTCAGCAGATATGTTGGTGGACACAATTCAACCCACCCCCAAATTCCTGCTTTTCCTGTGTGCAAAATACATTCACCACATCCTAACATCCCCAAAAGTCTTAACCATTCCAGCCTCAAATCTAAGTTCATATTTTCATCTAAGTATATGTCATTTCAAAAATCCCAAATCTCATCCATTAAATCAGTTACGGGTGAGCCTCAGGTTGATGATTCATCCTACAGCAAAATTCCTGTCCCTGTGTGAACCCATGAAACCTAGAAGTTATCTGCTTCCAAGATAAAGTCCTAGGACATGGGATAGACATTTCCATTCTAACGGGGAGAAATTGGAAGGGAAAAAAAGGGGGTCACTGGTCTAAAGCAAGTTCACAATTCAGCAGGGAAAATTCCATCAGATCTCAAGTCTTAAGAATAATCATCTGTGTTCCCATGCTCTGTCCTCATGGCCTTGGGCAGTGGTCCTGGCCCCTCATCTCTGGGTTGCAGCCCCCGGTTCTGGTAAGGAAGTGATGGCCTCACCTGCTGGGCCTGTGCCTTCTGATCCCAGGCAGTGGCAGCAGCAGCCCTAGTGACCTCTGCATGCATGGCCTTATCTTCAGAGTGCTCTTTCCTTCACTTCTTCCCATGTCTGTCTCTTTCAGGCCAGGCTGGAAGTGTTTCTGTAGGTGTTCATCTTCCATGGATATTGTAGGAAGCCAGCCACACCACGAGACACCAGAATTTTCCACAGGTCTTGCCTGGAAAACCCATCTCTTTTACTGACTTCTGCTGAGGTGGTCGGTTGGCCTACCCACTGTGGTGAAAGTTTGTCCAGTTGCCCCATTGCCCCTGTCTCAGAACATACTATCTGAGAGGCTGAGCATTTTCCAAATCCTCAAGGCTGGTTCCTTTCTACTTAGCAGTTCATTCCTCAATTGACCTCTTTCTTCTCATGTTTTATTACAAACAGCAAGGAGAACCCAAGCTGCATTCTACCCTTTCCTTGGAATTCTTCTCAGTGAGATATCCACGTTCTTCTCTGGCAAGTTTTATTTTCCACCCCATAGACAAGTTCTCATAATTCAGATCAACTTCATATCAAGGTTATTTTTTATCCATTGGCTAATAACATGCTCCTCATTTCATCTGAGTCCTCACTGGAAGCACTCTTTAATGTTCATATTTTCAAGAATATTCTGTTAGTGAAGATTTCTGTGTTCTTTAAGAAATAGAAAGTGATCCAGATTTCTGTGTCCATATTTCTACTAACAGTCTCCTCAAGGCAATCTAGACTTAAAATCAAGCAACTCAAATTTTTCAACCTCTACCCATTGCCTAACTCCAAAGCTACTCCTACAGTTTTGGGAATTTGTTATTAGGAAATCTGTATTAGTCTCCTGAGCTGCTGTAACAAAATACCACAAACTGGGCAGCTTAAAAGAGTAGAAATGTACTGTCTCACACTTCAGGAGTCTAGAAGTCTAAAATAGAAAAATCAGTAGGATTGTATTTTCTCTGAAACCTTTAAGGAAGAATCCCTCTTTGCCTCTTCTGGCTCTGGTATTTGCTGACAGTCGTTGGGATCTCCTGACTGATAGACGCATCACTCCAATCTGTGCCTCCCTCATCATATGGCTGTCTTCCCTCTATGTCTCTGCCTTCATATGGTTTCTCCTCTCTTATGAGGATGTCAGCCATATTGGATTAAGGGCCCACACTACTGCAATATGACTTCATCTTAACAAATGACATCTGCAATTTTCAAGTATTTTTCAAATAAGTTCATACTCGGTGGCACTAGGGGTTACGGCTTCGACATCTTTAGGGGAACACAATTCAACCCAACACCAAAGACGTTGGATTACTAGCAATGAGTGGCTCCTCTTCCTTTTTTTTAAACCTGGTAAATCTCAAATATCAGAAAACAGGATAAGTATTTTAATTTTCTATCCTTCACATAAATGAGTTTTTGATCCACTTGTCTGCTACTCTCAGATTTTAACTTCTGTTTCTGACCCTCACTGTCAGGCTAACACTGATACAGAGAGTCATTCTAGCCAGAATTCACTTGTCAGTAGGTGTTCACCAAGGAAGAGAAGTTGGCCCTCCAGAGGATGACTTACTCTACAGTCATGCTCTCCCAAGTGTGGTATACCTGTGATGGGCCTGGTTCCCCTGATCGTTGATCCCGAGAGGACATTAAATAATTCATTCCTTCATTAGGTCTGTCTACTAGATAATAGGAATGAGCCAGGATAGTTTCTGCACAGGAACATTTTCTTCACCTAAGTGGGTTGTGGTGGTGTAGATATAAGCTGAGTGGCAAAAGTTTCCAGGTTTGCCTTGAATCTAAACCATGTTCTCTAATCCAGTTTAGCCAAGGTTTGCATATATTCATATGACTAAAACCCAGTTTTCCAATATTTTTGATGTATACTTTGTGGTGAGAGGGGATGAAATGAGGAGAGAGAAAAAGGAAGCTTTTTTTTTTTAACAGCAGAATTCTTACTATTATATGTGAAAGAAATTAAATTTAAAAATCACCATTTTCAGTCATCATAGTATTAATTGATTTAAGCAAGATTCATTATGGATCTTAAAAGTGTTGGCTAAATTCTCATTTAAGGAATAAAATGGTCTCATAGTATCACCTCACATATTTCTACCAGATATAATAAGTTACTTTTTGGATAGGATGCAGTAGATTTTCTATACCATTCTTTATTGTCTTCCTGCTGTCGAATCCTGCATTCATTGCTTTCATTTTTAATCATATGATAAATCTAACATTAGCAATAATGGCACCAAATGACCTCACAAAATGCCAGATTCAGTGCACTGAGGAAGATACATTACTTACGTAGAATTTCTGCCAAAGAAATTATTGCCTGGATTTAACTGCGAGGAAACCATCCTACAAACACAAACTGAGGGACTTTCTACAAAGCAACTAGAACGTGTACTCTACAAAAATACCCTATTCAATTCAAAGAAAGGTTAAACATTGATCTAGATGTAAGGAGACTGAAGAAACTTTACTACTGCTAGTGGCTTACAGGAAAGGATTATATCAGTAAGACATTTTTTTCATCAGTTTATGTTTTTAGTTAATTATAGGGCTTGGATGAGCAAAGGAATAGAGCCTAGTTCTATGAGATACCTCTAAGCAAACACACAAAAATGATAAATACATATTCTCAAAAACAGATTTTTAAAAATTTTAACAGACACAGTTTTTTGAAATTATTTTGAAAGAAATGGAACTGACAGCATGCAAAATAAATATATCTGCTATATAAATGGCAGGCATTCGGTGAAGTTCTTTCTAGGAAGAAGCAAAACAAATAATGTGTGTAAAAAAAAATATATTAAGTCAAGAAACAAAGAGCAAGGGGAAGAGAAATAGGCTCTCTTCTCTTTTCCTTTCTCTCCCCCGTAAGTATATTTACGTGGTGTCCCCCTATACATGTGTGTGCATGTCTCAACACCAAACTGGCTCTTTGCTCTCAATTTCACAATATTTTCAGCCCTGTCCCATTCCTAACCATATGCCAAGCATTTCTGCTCTTCTGCAAGCAATATTCCACAAGTGTTTCCAAAGGATTCTGCTCCTACCGGTATCCTTGCCTCTCCTCCAGAATCATTCTGACACTCAAAAGAAAAAGAAGTCCCTCACTGAGTATTGTTAAAGGATGGTACTCAAACAAGCATAAAATTATGACTCTCATATAGGCATAAAAGAAACGTGTCAACAATAGTTGTGAGACATTAAGAAGGGAAGAAGTAAGGTATTAGACCTGGTTCAAATGAAGATTTAATTTACAGGGATTTCTGTTCTCTACTGCACAAAATTCATTTGCACTGTCATGATCAGGAATCATTTGCACAGCTAAGAAGAGGCAATATTTGCCTTAGCATCCTTTTTCCTACAAGTTAATGTCTTTCTCTCCAGAGCTGGAGAATAGGCTAGTGAAAGCCAAGGGCACACATTCCGATAAGATTAGATAGTCCCAGAGGCTCCAGTGTTCCACTGAGTGGATATCTGGCAATCCCTTTTGCCTTTTTTAAAATCTTAGATTTTTCTTTATAGGATAATGGATAAAAATAGATGATTGATAGATAAAGAGATGATAGATGGACGATCAAATGGTAGGTAGATTGATAGATTGAGGGTTTTTCTACCTCAGAGGCAGCTGACAGTTCTATCTTTCATAAGAATGAATTCATTTCGTTCTTAAAGTCAGGTTTCAAAGATCTATGCAAGCAATAAGGATTTTACATACATCTTACCCCTGGTCAGGGCTCAGTGCTCTCTCATAGTGAGCCTGATTTTTTACTCTTCTTTCTCTGAGGAGAATCAAAGGCATTTATTTCCACATCTTTTAGGAAACTTAACCTTCCTAAAGGAAGGTCCTTCCTTGATGGTCCTTCCTTGCATCATGTAAAATGCCTGAGATACGTGCCCTCAGTGGGCTGAAACAGAAGTTTTGTTTGGTTTGGTTTCATCTGACTTTATAGAATGTGAAGCTGGCCACATACATGAGGAGACTGTAATTTGGAAAAAGAGAGCAAAGGTCAGAAATCCTAGTTAGTCCTGAAAAATAAAAACTGTGGTAGGAACCAAAAATTCATCTAAAGTTTGAGCAATGGGAAAGAGCACAGAAGCTGTGACGAACCCATAGAAAGCTTTGGCTTTGCCGGGCACTGTACACATCTGATCACATACATTAAAGATGCATGACAATGACCAATAGATTTCTCTACCCCTTTTAATCAGAATTTGCTGAATATTATTTTCAGGAAAAAAATTAATCTGGTCTGTCTTTACCATGAATCACTTGCAAAATCTAAGTTAAACCATTTTTTAGATACTACATTCAAAAGAACACCGTAGTCTGTTATTTTACTATCATGATTCCTTTTTAAGAAATTACTTCTAAATCACAAACTCTATGCTAAGCAACTCTACCTCTACAGTTTATTTAATGCATCAGACCTGAATCTTCTTTGAAAGCCTTGTGGATTTCAGCCCACAGCATCAATAACAACAACAAAAAGTGGGGATATGCCTATGGAATTGGCCCACATTTCAAGAAATGAGAGTTATAGTTACAGAAAGAAAGTAATGAGAATGAGAGCTCAGTTCTCTGTCCAATTGAAAGTAGAAAGATATATACAGAATTGTAGCATCTTCTAAGCAATATTTCTCCCCAGTGTCGGATTCTGGCTTCTTCTATAATGGAGGCAATCACTATTATTTGATAGAAAATTGTATTTGTGATGATAAATGTCTTTTCAGATACCTAACACTTCTCAGCTTCTCTCAAGTTACTAATCCATCTCAATTTATTGCTTCATGTGATTTTAAAAATATAGTTAAATGTGATGTTAATGAATCCTAGTTTGACTATCTTGTATCTGATCTATGGAATGTCGCTTTTCTGAAACTGATTATAAATTAGGCATAAGTGCCTCTTTTGAAGTCACAGAAACTTTAAAACTCTCATATTTGATTAGTGGTAAGTGACAGGTTATATTTCACTAAATTGTACTGATTATTAAAAGGAATCAATCAACCTCCCTATTTTTCTTCTTTGTATGGGCAGAGATTCTGAGAACTGGATTGCAATCCCCAGCCTGCATTTCCACAATGAGCCATAATGTAGATAGATATGCCTAAGTATGCTCCTCGGACCTTGCCCATATGGAGAGTCCCTCTGAGAAGCCTGCATAGGTGCCATTAAAGGAATCAACATGGGCTGCTTCCTAGTATACAACTGTGACCAACAATAAGCACTTTCTACACTGGGAGGGAGATAGTTCAGATGCTACTAAACCAGAATTTATTCTATCCTGTAACAAAATGCAACAACTTTAGACCCCCAACACACACACACACACACACACACACACACAACACATCACTCATTATAAGTTACAGAATGTTCAGTGAAGGAAAGGAATGACATTTCCAGTGTAACTGGCGGCTACAGCTGGCTTGTTATAGAGCATGTGTTACAAGGCCAACCTTCCTCTTGTTCTTCTACCAAAGAATGGTATTCTCAATTCTCATGCAAGCTCTGTGAAGCCATAGATCTTACACAAATGGTTCTTTCTGATGGAACTAAAGAAATTGCCTAGCTGTGCCATCTCCAAAGATACCCTCTAGAATATCTGTCCTTTTCCTGTGTTTGTTAGGCCTTGGGTGCTTTTGTCATGTTGTATTTCTATTTGTGTGATTTGGGGTGGGGGGATTTATTTCAAAGTTATACTAAAAACAGGAACAGAAATAGGAGGAGGCACAATCTCGGAGTCTATAGTGGGCTCTGATGATACTCTTGCACCTTCTCTGGGTGTCTGTCTTCTGCTTGCTTTGCCTCTAAATCCTCCTACCTATGAGGGTTGCTCTGGAGAGAGGGAAGTAGTTGGGCCAGCCACAGATTAGCTGATGAGGAAGGACAAATTCTTAGCTCCTTTGCCTTGAAACAAAATATAAATCTGAGGCTTCACCTAAAATTGCAACCCTGCCTGGTGTTTTGCTCATTACCCTACTGCTTCCCTACTCATTTTCTTCTTCATCACTTGCATTGAATTCCATGGCCAAGGTTCTGCTTTTGGGAGAAGCTACTTCAAGCAGGGTCAGAAAACCTGATCTGAAACCTGGTTGGACTCATCAGCTTTGAGGCCTGGAAACCTATCATGTAACCACTAGGAACATCCGTTTCTTCCTCTGCTGCTAAAAAAAAAAAAAAAAAAAAAAAAAAAAAAAAAAAAAAAAAATCCATCTCTCTTCTTAGTTTGCAGGGCTCTCATGAAAAAGAAACAAGGTAATGGAGTATGAAGTACTTAGTGTGGACCCCTGTGTGTAGTAGGCACTCAGTAAATGTCAGCTGAATGTGAATATTTCCTGGCATATCTTGGCTTCCACTATTTTAAAATCGACAGAATTTTTTTTAGTTTCCCCCTGCTCCTCTCCAGCTGGTATGCTACATTCGTATTTATTGCACAGAATTTGTGTATCTTTTTTCCTGAGTTACGCAGCTCTCATTCCCTTGTTTTCTCATTGTGCAAGGCTGACTAGGATAGAAGACAAGAGTCTATAGTCACAGGCCAGTGGCTTTGACCACTGCATGGGGCTGGATTATGTGAATGGCTCTCATCACTCATGAGGAAACTTAGTATAAGATAACAAATAAACCAAAGATATCCCAAAGTTGCTTTTGTTGCAACAAAGTGATGGCTGTGTCTCTTTATGAAAATTGCAATGAAAATGTGGACAATTATTTAGGAATTCAAGACCAAGAAAAGCTAAAGGACTCTCAATTTATCTTTGATTTTCTCTAGTTCATGACTTTCATAGATTTTGTCGTTAAAAAAATATTTGTATAAGGCAATCCAATATAATCCCTGATACCTTCAGACCCTTTGTTCTGGGGGAATAGCAAAAAATCCTTCCTTTATTTCTCGCATTGGCTTGTGTTCTGAGCTTAGAGCCCTGAAAGTTAAAATATACTCTGTGAACTTTCTTTCAGGAAATTAGAGATACATTTTCCACTCTTTGAGGAGATGCATCTAACATAAAACATAGGCATCTAACAACATTCAGTGGTTTGTGATCTTTTTAGCAATTTGCCCAGGCTCATTTGCATAATTGTCTTCCCTTTATTGCTGGAATAGCTAGGGACAAAATCAAAAGAAATAATTATTTAATATTCTCAGGTCATATAATTTGGAAGGACTTAAGACATCCTAGCAGCTTTGAAATGTCAGAGTCCTTGAAATAATAATGTGTTTTGAATATGGGTTTTTAGCCTGTGTAGGGTTTGATGGAATTGATGTTTCTATTCTATTAAAAACACTCTTCCCCTTATGAATTTTATTAGCATGCATTATTTGAATGTTATTTTTATTTACCTTCAGCTGTTGACAGAGAGCATAAAAAAGGAAAGGTTTACGAGCATAAAATTGTATTTAAATTGTGATATAAACAGTAAGGAATAATGTTCCCCTTTGAAAAGATAAAAACTTTATATTTCAAAAAAAAATATCACAAGACCACATTATAGTGGCTAAGTGTCTTGCCTTTAGTGATGGGATCCAAAACAAATGACAGAAAACAAACATTTGAGGATTGGCCGTTATTGTTCTGGTTTGACCTCAATTTTTCACACAACACACAATTGCTGGGCATCTGATTTGACCATTCTCCTCTACTGGCAAGGTAAATTTCCAAATCTTCTTAGGGAGCCAAAAGTAGCCCAGCTGTTTGACCAAACGTCTGCCTTTCCAGACCTCATTACCATGGCCTTGATCATCCTAGTCTTTCTCTCATAAAGAGGTGGCAGACCTAAGTGATGAGACAAGGCACTAGTGACATTGTCCAGAGTCAGAATGAGCAGCGTGAACAGGGGAGAAGGGTCCAGCTTGCAGAAAACCCAAGTTTTCAATCTTCAGAGAGCAATCTGGGAATCTATGGCCAATTAAGAGAGCAATTTCTATCGACATTTGATTGGAATTGAGAAATAATGACAGTGATGTCAGTGGTGAGTGAAATCTGTCATAGTCTCTTCTGTGTGGTTTTGTTTGGAGCAGTGAGAATGACATTATTTCATAAAAGGGGCAAGGTCTTCAGAATTCAGACAGACTAGAGTTCAAGTTGTACCTTTCTTCATTCCCAGTTGGATGACTGTGAGCAAATTATTGGGTTTTTATAAAGATTAAATGAGAAATATGTGAAGCTCTTAGCAGAGTAATACATGCTTTAGACTTAACAAATACACACATTGATGTAGTTGATTTTTTTCTCAGCCAGCTTTATTGGATAGACTTTTCAATGTCATTGTGGAAAATGAAAAGGTCATCCAGAATCAAATCTTGAATATGCCTCATTTAACTTTTTCAGATATAAAATAAGCAGACCTTAGCTACACTAGGTGCTTCCATATACCTAACCACCTTAAACTTGGAAGGGGAGGAAGGGGTGGGGACAATGATGGCTATATTTAATACACTAATTAATAACTTACAATTCACTAACCCTGCCATACACTAATCGTACACCCAAAGGTAGTTCCCCTTTATTCCAAACACCACGCACTTGTGTCCACACAGGTACCCGTGACTTATTTATTTTGTAACTGGAAGTTTGTATCTCTTGTTAAAAACCAAACCATGAGATTTCAAAGAAATGACATGTATTTGTCATCACTCAAATACACACACACACACACACACACACACACAGCCTCCATCATCCTATGCTGTAAGTGAAAAGGTTTGAGGACTACTTAAACAATGTTGAAAAAACATGGGTCATAAATCTTAGCAGTCTCTCTTTTTCTTTTTTTCACTATTTCTTCTCTCCCTCTGATAACGTAGGTCTTGCAACAGATTCCTGAAATGGGAGATTTCCTCTTCTTTCCCTCTTCTGTCACGGAGGAGGCTCTGGTCTGGAGTCTGCTGTGGAGGTCCAGTGCTCTCCTTGCCTTAATACAGAGGAGCTATTGAGGAAGACCTAGGTGCATCCTTCACTGAACCCTCCAAAGTTTCTGGTTGGTAGGAAAGGTAGTTCTCTCTTCCCCTTTTCTAGCAGTGAACAGAAGCCATACAGAAGGGAATAAATTGGCAGTCCAAAGTCTCATGATATTGCATGTAAATAAGCTATAGTCCTAGACTAACTGATCTTCTGGAGGTAGAAGACAGAACGAGGGGTGATGGGGAAGGTAGAATATGAAAGGATAGACATGGAGAGGTGAGCAGGCTGCAATCCAGGAGTGGTCCCCATTGGGGAGGGGACAGCAAGCTGCCCTGTTGGGCAAGGAATGGAGACAGGTTGGAGAATGAGGATCCCCCTGAGCCTTTCTTCTCTTCTCACCAGCTGCAGACAACTGTGGTATTTATTGTAGCCTCCCGCCTCGAGAGAAGATATTGAGTTCCTGTCTCCCCAGTGAAGCCAACTCACCTGTGAAACTTGGAATGGGCAACATTAGTTTTGAAAACAAAATCTTCTCCAGAGAGAAAAGGGATTTTCAAAGTTCACCCAATTCATCTTTACATTGTACGGGAGGAAAGCTTTGCTAGAAGCTATCATGTAAACAAGTAGTGAAGTAGTGTGAGGAGACTCCCACCTGACAGAAAACAGGTGAAGGGTTTTAAGGTTCTAGAGCCTGGGGAGCCTTCACAAATCCTTCTCTTTTCCATATTCCTTTGATATGAAAGGCCCAGGTATGTTGAGGATGGAGGGAGAAGCTGAGCCAAGAGGTGGCTGTGATTACTTGAATTCATCTTTCTTTGCCTTGAAAAAGAAAATGGAGAGAGAGAGAGAGATGCTACAAGGGAAGCAAGTCTGGAAGGTTGTAACTGCTTGTCTTTCGAGATGGAAGACAGTCATGAGCTAAGGAATGTGGGTAGGCCCCTAAAGCTGGAAAAGGTGAGGAAACACATTCTCCCCTAGAGCCCTCAGAAGGAACGCAGCCCTGCCATACCTTGATTTTATCCCAGGGAGACTCATTTTCAACTTCTGGTCTACAGAACTGGAAGAAAATGGGACACACAGTTGGACAAGTTAGAGCATCTTCATGGACCAAAGGCACTGAAGAGTTGGAGCCGGGACTGTTGAAGACAGTTTAAATGCGTGGTGATCACCAGGACTGAGATGTCACCTCAAGACTGGTCGGTGTGCTGGTCAGAGTTCATGCTCTAAGTTCAGCTGCCCAGATCTGTCTGGGCTTTTTCCCACTTATTAACTATGCAACCCTGGGCACATTACCAAATCAATCGAAGACTCAGTTTTGTCTTTCTCAGTCTTTCTGAGAGAAAACCACCTCAGAGGAAGCAGCCCACACATTTAAATGCTGGTGGTGGTGGTGGTATGTGTGTATGCTGGTGGGGGAGTATTTAGGACGGGGATAGGCTATCGCAAGGGCACCGGGAGTGCCTGTGGCCTCACAGGAGACAGGTAGCTGATGGTCCTGGTCCCATAAATGTGCCCAGGGAAGAGTCACTATGGTGGGGCAGAATGAGGGCTTCAGGACAGATGGGCCATGTCTGATGATGGGTACAAAGGGAGATGGCTTAGCTCCCAGGACACAATGCCTGTGTCAAGAGAAGAGGACACATGTTTCATCAGCCATGTACATCAGGTAAGAGCTGGTCACTTAGTGGATAAGAACTTCTTAGTCAGAGGTCAATATGAACTGCAGGATAGCACAAACCCATACACCCAACAGCTACCTCTAAATTCCAAAGGATATGCAAGACTTGCCATTCTTCCCCATTCCATCTTGGAGAGGGAGAGGATCTGGGATGAATACCTGAAAGGCGAACACAGCCTGGTAAGGAGATGAACCTGGAATCCAAAGGGCATTGAACAAACAAGAGGAGACTAACCTAGCAGAGACTGATAAATTCAATTGTCAAGAGCATTCTTCCTACAACTCCCAGCCCTTTGGAAGGAAATCTTCAGATTAAAAGTGTATTGGCAATTTTATATAATAGATATTGTGATATATATATATGTATGTATATATATACGTATACATATGTATACATACACATATATACATACACATATCTATACATAGATATGTATAGATATACATATCTCTATATAGATACATATATTGATATATAGATACATATCGATATATGTATCTATATATGCATATATAGATACATATCTATGTATAGACATATATATCTATATACATAGATAGATATGTATATCTATATCTATATACATATCTATCTATGTATAGATATGTGTATGTATATATATCACTTCTTTTTTAGACATCTAACTATATAAAATTTTGACCCCATGATATCTGCATAACTTACATCTAGCAGTTTGCTTATCACATAGCACATGCTCAGAATATATTTGTTGAATAAAGATTTCAGAGATTATGTAGGCTACTCTGTTTTCTTAAACCAAAAAACAAGTTAACAAGTAACAAATTATAAAAACATCATGTTCCATCCTCATATGCTGAGGTAATGTCTGTAGTTGTATGTTTCTACATACACAGAATACATTCTTAAACTAAAGTTGAAAATGAAAAATACTGTACGACAACTGATTGAAAGCATTTCCAGTGGCCAAGTCAAAACATTTTATGTCAAAGAATTAAAGCCATATCTAGAAAACAGAGACCCAAACTTAAAACACACCTGAATCCCATAACTATTTTGAGAAGACTGTAACATCCTGGCTTATATATTCTGCTCCTTTTTTCAATTCTCTAATGTATTTACTTATTTATTTTTTACTGAGAACTGATCAGAGGGAAGAAAATTTTGAGTTTTGGCACTGAATCTGAACAATGGGATAAAACCAATTTTAGGTGAAAGTAAAGGGCAAAAGTGGGTTTCATAAAATGGAGGTGATAATAACTTTTATATTTAATATGTTATCTGCAATCAATTGGCTCTTCCAATTTCTTTGCAAAGGATGAATAAATTTCATGCAGTAACAACCTGAGGTTTTTAATATTTACACAAGAAGCATAAAGTGATATTTTATGAAGATAAAATAAAAGTTGATAAGTTATCTACACTATAAAATATCCAGTAGAAGAATTAATATTACAAACAAAAGCTTTTCATGCATGCATGTGCACGCACACACACACACACACACACAATAGAATAGTAGCTGAAGTTCTCATTCCATATGAAGATATTTCAATAAACTAAAGGAAATGACAGCTCTAGCAGTAGATTCCTGTCTTGACCATTAACTTGTAAGAACATGATAAAAGAAAATGAAGCTCACAAATGGCATATTAATTTAGAACTGATTGTTGGTTTGGTTGGTGTGTTTGTTTTGCAAAATGTCATTTTCCCCTGGCACCAAGTAGGATGTCAATCCCATCTCATGGCCATCTGGGCATGCAAAGCCCGAGAGCTGCAAGTCACCACATCCATAATATTGTCCTAATTCTTCCATTTTACTGAGGAACTTAATTTTACTATATTATCACTTAACTTTCTGCTCTAACAGTCTCCTATCTTAGGATTCAAATAAGATAGTGGACTTTTCTGAGGAGAAGACTGCTTCTCTTCACATATTTCAACTTTATCAATTCATTTGAATGGTAATTTGATTTCTTATCTCAAGTGATCCATCAGATCATAAACTGTTGACACTCTTTGCTGTCTAGTTATTTGGACTAGGTTAGCCATGGAGTCAGCTTATCAATGTAGAAATGTCGACTAACTGACAATTTTCCTCAATAAGTCCCCGAATGATCAATGTGCTGCCCAACTGAGAAAATCTGTAAAAATATCTTGTCGATTGCATAATTCTGTTGTGGCCATACGGGCAAGTGGGAACGATGGAGAGCATAACTTTGCACTTGAAGTTCCTTGCTTACTGCTGCACAGATTTTAGGCAGCCATCCAGTATCCTAAAAGCAACTGTGAACTAAACGCCTATAAGATCTATATGCCTACAGAAGATTTGTTTTTCCAAAGCTTCCTCTTGGGTTTCCTTTCTGTTGCCACTCTGTCCTTGTGTTCCCCCACATTCTTGACTATGAAAATAAGAACTTATGGCTGAAGTGTGAAAGACATGCTGCCTCATGACAACACAGTAACGTCCAAGGGACAGAAAACAGAACTCTGCAAGGCTGTCCAATAAAAATATTCTACAGAATTTAGATGAACTTTTGATTTTGAGAATTAGAAGGGACTTTGATTTTGATTTTGAGATTTTGATTTTGATAAATTAGGAGGGACTTCAGGAGTCCTAGGACCCCTCCTGAAAAGGAAACCCAGATCTCCTCATTAATCCCTGCGTACTAGATGTGTCTGGGCTTGAGTCACTCAAGAACTCACTTTCCCTGGAGACCATCCCATCTGGAGTCCATTCTCACTGTTAGGAAACTCTTCATGGACCCCAGGTGTTCTGGGCATCACCAGCCAACTGAGCGTGTAACTGTAGTAATATTAATCCCATGAAACTCCTACTTGGAAGACTCCCCATTGCTCCTTAGTTGAAAATGCTCTTACCCAGAGAGGAAGGTTGACCTTCCGCAAGTATTTCCAAGAATCCACCGAAGAACTTATGTACACAATACAAATGTTTCCTAGGTCTCAGAAGTTGTGGGATACAAGCAATCTCCCTTCAGATGTCCCCAGGTCATCACTTTAAAGAAGGCTGTGTGATATCTCAGTATATAAACCAAACTACTGCCACCATTTCTGTCATGCTCCCGGTGCCACCTGGAGTCAAGGATGCCCTCCTCCAGATCACTAGACTCTCATTCTTTGTGTCTTGGGAAGAGCACTATGACTTTGTTTCTTGAAGGGCAGGTACCTCTCTCAGAGGGAGTTCCCTCAGTAGAGTCATTGAGATCTTACTGACATAGTTACATCTTTATGCCATCACCCCAAGGGCTGGCGGGCTGGAGGCTGGTTTTGCAAGATGTCAGTCACCAGAAGAAACCAGTGAAGACTTGCTTCTGGTCTTTCTACAAGGGGTACCTGTGTGAGATGTGGAAGGGCTGTCCAAGGATACAGTGAAGATGCCTGGGTAGTGTGTGCTCCCGGAGATGTGAGGAGAATGTTTACACAAAGTTACAAAGTTTGAATGCTGACTCACCCAAGGAGGATATCCCAGGCCATCCAGGGAGAGCTCACCTGAGGCTGTCCTTTCGGCTGTGAATGGTGAGGAAATTTGGGTCACCTCTGGCTCTGAGGCAGTCTGTGCCTGGTGCTTGGTTGGGCAAATTCCAAACTCTTTTCCTCCAAACAGCTCACATCACAGATGGGCAGTCTGGGCCTGGGGAAACTGATTGTGAAGCAGGCTTCCTTCTGACAAACATGCCTCTTGATAGTGGGTCCCTTAGAGAGTGTGCAGGAGACTTCTCCGGTAGCTGCCCCTCTAAGAACTTTTAAAAACACACGTGTAAGACCAACTACTGCATATTTTCATTGTTCTGTATGTGATCAGCACATTTCTTTTTTTTTTTTTTAAGATTTTATTTACTTATTTGATAGACAGAGATCACAGGTAGGCAGAGAGGCAGGCAGAGAGAGGGAAAGGGAAGCAGGCTTCCTGCTGAGCAGAGAGCCCGATGCGGGACTCTATCCCAGGACCCTGAGATCATGACCTGAGCCGAAGGCAGAGGCTTAACCCACTGAGCCACCCAGGCGCCCTGATCAGTATATTTCACTCTGTCTGCAGCCAGAGCACTCTCTGATCCTAGGACCTGTTATTCTCTCTGTCAACCTGATGGTTGCTCTTGGCAACCACTGTATGTGTGTGTGTGTGTGCGCGCGTGCATATATGTGCATTTTCCACTCAGCTTTCCTTCTTGGAAAGGATTTCAAGTCTCCTTCACACTTTGTTATCTCTGCAAACCTTTATTCCAACCAAGTTATCTTTCTGACTACAAGAGTCTCTTTGTAACTACTCAAGATACTGTAAACTAGGCAAATGAGATTCTTTTCTTACTTTTAGAGGTCTGTCATTTTTAAATCTACTCAGTCAATGAGCATTTGTTTGGCCCCTACTTATACCTCTCTATGCAGTAGGCCCATGGTAATACAAAGATATAGAAGGTATGGTCCTTGCACTTGAGAAAACTATACTTGAAAGAAATGTTTAGATCCAGTATAGGAAAATATCTGATCAATTATCTGGGTCTTATTGGAAACAATACATGGTTTCAAAGTAAAGCACTGTTTCCAAAGGAATAGTCTACTGGGGAGTTTTGGAGTGATCCAAAACATTTCGAGAAAGAGGTGTGACTTGAGTTCAGCCATGCAAGTTGGCTAGGGGTATGACCAAGTCTGGATCACATGGAAGACCACAGCAGGAAGAATAAGTCAGTTTAGCAAAGGGGACTTGGTGAGGTGCCATCAGGGTCAGACAGGAGTAGGACAGGGAGTCTCCCTGATGCACACTGCTGGCAAAAGGAAGAGAGGATGAGTGGGTGTGGGGTTTGTTCACCCCAAATCCACTCCTTGCCCTTCCTCTGCTCTGCTTGGTCCCACTGTTCTCAGTCCCTTGCATCAGCTGGCTTCTGTGTCAGTTTAGCCAGTGATAGAACAAGCAGGGGATTGTGGAGCAGGAGAAAGAATGAATTCTAGTTGTTTTGTCCTCTACTTCACTGATCCTAGGCATTGTCTCAGCGATGGTCATCTCTCCTTATGGCTCCAGCTCCTGCCAAGTAGGCCTGCTGTGGATTCTACCTGCCAACTGGTGACTCCAGCCCTTGGACGCCAGTAAGCCTGGTTCCCTCCTTTGTCCCCACCCTGCTCCTGTTGGGGTTGGCAGCGGCTTCTCACTGTGACTAATCTTGGAGAGAGCTTACTGCTCCCTGGGTAGCCTGTCAGCCTCATCACGGGTGACACCAAGTCACTCTGTTCACTGTTAAATACAGTGGGATTTTTTGTCCTGGTTGGGTACCGACCTATGTAGAGGGTAAGAAGTGGGTAGAAAGTTTTATGAGGAAGTGTCAGTAGAACTTGCTGTTTGATCCAGGAGCTGAAGACAATGACTAATAAAATGTGACTCCAATATCATTGTAATCAATCACTTTCAGTGCCAGAAAGCCAACTTGGAAGATAGAGCAGCCAGTAAGAAATGAAGACTGCTATGGGCTTTTCACCAAGAAGCTACTGTGAATCTTGGGCAAGTTTCAGACCATATATCTCTAACAGGCCATCAGACTAATCATCTGAGTGGATTTGAGGGAGGGTTGGAGATATCATAGCTGATGTCACGGTAAATTATTCAAATAATGTAGGAAAAATAGCTCAGTTCTCAAAGTTCAGGTAAAACCAGAAGAGTAAGGATGAAGAGAAGTGCCAGGAGACACAAGGGAGGAGAAGAAAAAATTCATCCGTGCCAGAGACAATAACCCTAGACCAGAGGTGGCCCAACTACAGCCTACAGGCACAGCCAATGGTGCGTGTTTTCATAAATAAGGTTTTAGGGGAACACAGCTGCACCCACTCATTTGTGCATTGTCTGTGGCTGCTTTTGAGCCATAACAGCAGAGTTGACTAGTGGCAATAGGTGTAACCGTGTAGCCCTTAAAGCCTAAAACGTTTACCTTCTGACCCTTTACAGATGTGTGCCAATCACGGTGCTAGTCCTCCATGTGGACATTACTCCTCCTCGCATCTGTGCTCTCGTGCTTCTTTTCCTATGCAGCTTTTCACTTGATCTTAGCCAAAAGGCTGAGAAGCGATTCTATGCAGCATTTTTCTTTAAATTTTTTTAAAGATTTTTATTTATTTATTTAACAGGCAGAGATCACAAGTAGGCAGAGAGGCAGGCAGAGAGAGAGGAGAAAGCAGGCTCCCTGCTGAGCAGAGAGCCCGATGTGGGGCTCAATCCCTGGACCCTGGGATCATGACCTGAGACGGGGGCAGAGGCTTAACCCACTGAGCCACCCAGTGGCTGCACTGCACCTCTGTGCCCCTTTTCTAGCGTCAATTACCGTGTCACCTAATCACTGCAGAGACTGTGTTTTGCCATAACCATGTCCCCACTGGATTATAGCAGATTCCCCTATGTCCACTGGCTTCCATCTAGCCCCTGTGCAAATCTGCCAGAATGATCTTTTAAAAACATGAGTCAGGCTATTCCAATGTTCAGTGACCACCAGGAACTTCTATCTATTTATCTTCAAACTACAATGCTTTACCAAAGTCTTGAGGCCCCTGCCTCCATCCTTGACCCCAGGTGCTACCCAGTCCTGCTGCAGCCACACTGATCACTTAGGGTGCCCCCATACAGGCCAAACTTGCTCTCTCTGGGCTTTTGAAATTGCTGCCCCCCACCATGAAAACCGCCTCCCCCAGATCCTCACAGCTGGCCACTCCCTGATATTCAGATCTCAGCACAAATGTCACTCTCCCAGGGAAGCTGCTCTAGTAATACTACCCTCCCTACTTGTTCTGTATTAATTCCCCCTGTTTTATTTTGTTCGTAGCACTTACAGCCACCTGAGATCATCTTGTTTATTTGATTACTTGTACTTATTCATTCACTTTTTCCTACAATACAAGCCTTGCAAAGTGAGGGCTTGTCCCCCAGATTCATGATTGCATTCACCATATTCAGAGTAACTCCTAGCACCTGGGTGCTCAATAAAGATTTGTTGAATACATAAATTAAGGAATTGCATAACAAGTATTGATTTATTTGTATTTTGCCTCAACCAAACTTCAAGCTCTTACAGACCAAGGATCATACAATTGTTATATCCTTAGTCCAAAATATGGTGCCTGGAATTCGTTACCACATTTGATAAATGTTTGTTGAACAAATAACAGCTTTTGAGGGAATACCTAAAGACAGTGACAATGCATACAACCAGAGAGAACTGATGTTTTGTCCTATAAATATGCAAACCACAATTGAATTAGTTTGAATACTAAGGTATTCTTAGGAGATGACAGATACTGATAGCGTTGAACTTTACAAGTTTTGAAAGATTTCAGATAATGGTCATGGTTCCGATTTACCTAATTGGCCAATTATTTTTGCCTTCAACTGACAGCAAATGTCCGCCTACATCTTTGGTTTATTTGTGATAGTATGTGTTCCTCCATAGGTAAAGCCTACAGATTCTCCCTGTCGGTAAGAGACAAGATTACAAATCTGGCATCTTCACAAGCCATGCATTTCAGACCCAATCGTCGAGTTAGACGTCTGACAGTATTGCTATGAAGCAAAAGAAGAAAAGAGTCTATTTCACTCTAACTTCTCTTTGATGACACTAATCATGTGTGCTTTTGTTAGCTCAGGTTTGGTTCCAAATGAATAGAGAATAGACAGCTGAATGTCATACTCCTTTTCTTTCTAAGGTAATTTGCCCCCTGAAGAAAGAGAAAAATCAGTATTTGCAGGTGCAAATCCATTCAAAGTCAGCTCCCCCGAATCCAAGCGTCGTAAGTGAAGATGCAGTGCCTTGAGGTCCAGAGCCCAGTGACTGAAGCTAATTACTAGCGAACAAAGAAACTGGGGCTACTATAAGAGAATCTTCAGGAGAGCCTGCTTTATGTCTGTCCCCACACGTGTGCATCTAGATGTAGGGCAGTTCCACGCCAGTACTCCGTACAGTCAGAGAGCAGGCAACTATGTCATCTGGGAGGCAGCTGCCAAGCCTGGCAGGATTCTGTCTCTTCGTGGGGTCATGGCATTCCAGCATCTGCTCCTCAGCTTTGCAGGTCCAGAAAATGGAATATGTCAGTGTGCTTGTACTTGATTAATCCCTGGAATTTACAAGAGACTGATGTACGAAACCGAGTGCCAATTTAGCAATTTACACTAAGAAATGCAACTGCCAAGAGGTTCAGAATGTTTATGTCAGCAAGAGAAGACAGCCTCCTAACAACACGAGGAGGAACTTCACAATCACAGGGTGACTGGGTAAGTGCAGACTGGGAGCAGGAGGACAAAGTTGTCTGACCTTTATGACTGCCATCATGGGATCTGACTTTGAAATTTACCTGCCTAGGAAGACAGGACACTTGGATCCTCTGGCCAGTGCTGGAAACCCATTGACAGTTCTTGCTCACTGTCCTTTGTTTTTCTAGATTCCTTGCTGGACACCTACACATCCTCGCCTCACATGCATTCATGCTGCTGAATAGGTTATATCTCTTTTTTGACATTTGGCGAGTCTTCATGGCTAACAGTGATGAGCTAATGATTATCGAGAGGTAATAAATGTTAGACATATGCTAACAGCTCTACTGTCAATTCTGTTCAAATGCATATTTTGAAAACCCAAACTTGTTCCAAAACGATTGCTATATTAGGGAACCATTTGAAAATAACATCAATTTCACTTTTTTTTAAACGATTTTATTTATTTATCTGACAGACAGAGATCACAAGTAGGCAGAGAGATAGGCAGAGAGAGAGGAGAAGCAGGCTTCCCGCCGAGCAGAGAGCCCAATGTGGGGCTTGATCCCAGGACCCTGAGATCACGACATGAGCTGAAGGCAGAGACTTAACCCACTGAGCTACCCAGGTGCCCCTCAATTTCACTTTTTTATGCACAGTTTTCTCTGGAAGAAATACTAGGTGAAACCAAAAAACTCTGCTCAGCTGAAACCACTTAAGAACACCTGCCGAGCGTCAGCGCACATGCTTCAGATGTCTACCAACTGTCTCGGTTCCCCACCTGTCATGGGGCAGCTCCTCCATGCCCAGCGTCACCATATGTCATCTGACTTCAGAACCCCCACCCATCCACCACTCCATAATTGCTCGCAAGTTGCAACCCTTGCCAACACCCGATCTCACACACAAAGCCCGGGTCCTTTTTCTAATATGAAGCCACATTTACTGTAATGTTCATATATTCACCATAAATCATGTAAAATTGCATTGCCATTTTCGTTAAGGTCTTATTCTTTGTTTTAATGTGTGTCATCGATGGCTTGGTGTTATGCCTCAACCTCACGTTTTCCATGAGCCCTGTAGTTTTTATTGTGCAATTTTGCATGGCACAGTGGTTTTTAGAAATGCCTATGTTGCATTACAGCAGAATTGCCTGTACCTTATGATCTTATTTAATCTTACAAATATGAGGAAATTGAGGTTTAAGGAGTTTGAGTAATTTACCCCACAACAAAGAGCTGCAAAGTGGTCATGCAAAGATTTGAACCCTGCTCCACCATGGTATGAAAGCCTTAGGCTCCTGATTTGATATAGGAGCCTGTCTTTTAAGATGACTTTCCCCAAGAGCCAATAACAGCTCTCCTTTACTCAGTACAGTGTCGTAGTCAGTGTTATGCCCTCCAGAGCCTTACTGCCTGGGTTCAGATCTGGCTTCTGTCACTTATGACCTGGGTAACAGTGGGCAAGTTATGTCAGAGGATGTGTTGTTGCACAGTGGCCCAAGAATCTCCTCTTTTGTAGCTCACCCTTTGCAATATGATTTGCCATCAACAAGAGAATTTTATTTTCCTCACACCTTGACTCTGGGATGGCCCTGTGACCTGACCTAATGAACAAAGTACAGTGGAGATGACACCAGACCCATCATGAGGTCAGGCCTCAGGAGCCCTTGAATGCTCTACTCATTCTCCTAGAATGCTACACAAGTCCAGAGCCCGCTAGATAATGAGAGGCCACATGGCTCTGCCCCCCCAGTATCCCCCGATGACAATGAATGAATGCCAGAAATATGAGTGAGGCCATCATAGACTCCCCAGACAGCAATGAGCCAACAGCAAATTTCAGATGCGTGAATGAGGCCAGTAAATATCAGGTGAGCTGGACCCAAATCAGCAGAGTCATTATTTTATACTACCATATTTGAGTTTATTTGAAAAAAAGGCACCTGATGCATTTAACTTATCTATACATCAGCTGTCTAGAATGTAAAGTGGGAAACATCATCGAACTGTGAGAATTGAATGAGTTAAGTCAATCTAGAAATACTTAGAATAATACCTTGTAAGCCCTGCTCTGGTTATCCTGTATAACAAAAATAATGGCATAAAGCAACAATGATTTAACATTATTATTTCTCAAAGTTCTGAGGGTTGACTGGGCTCTTGGGTTGTTCATCCTTGGACTCTCACATACAGGTGCAGACAGTGATTAGGGCATCAGCCATCTGGAAACTTCTTCATTCATAGGGTACCTGGGCTAGAAGATTCAAAAGTTGTGGACTGTACCAACTAGAGTTCAGACATCCTTCTCTATCATCCATCTATCTATCTATATCTATCGTTCTGTCTCCTTCTCTCACATCTCTCCACATGGTGCCCTTGCATGAGCTAGACATCTAATTTGGCAGCTGAAGAATCTCAGAGTGGGACCCCCAAGAGAGGGAAACTGCATGGCCTTTTCCATTATGGACTCAGAAGCCTTCAAGTGTCATGTTGCCACCTTCTATCCAACAAGATAATTACAAAGCCCTGTCCCAGTTTGAGAGGAAGGGACATACACTCCATGTCTTGATGGCAGAGGAATTAGAGAATTTGCAGATGTCTTAAAAACACTCTGATCTTCTTACATACACACCCATAATCATATCATTCTCACAGCTACCCTAATAAGATGGGTAACAACAGGATATCCATTTTCTTTATTATTTGTAGATCTATTTTTTTGACAGTTTTAGGTTCCCAGCAAAATTGAGAGGAAAGTATAGAGATTGCCCATAAACCATCTACCCCAGAGCCTCCCCCCTCATCGACACCCCTCACCCCACCAGAGTGCTGTATTGTTACAGTTGGTGAGCTACACTGACAAGGGACAGCAGGGTATCCATTTTCAATACAAGAGAAACTTGGCTTCAGAGACCATAAAGTTTAGATACAAAACTAGAACTACCCAGTATCTAAAATACCAAAGCAGGGGCGCCTGGTTGGCTCAGTGGGTTAAAGCCTCTGCCTTTGGCTCAGGTCATGATCTCAGGTCCTGGAATCGAGCCCTGCAGTGGTGGTGGTGGGGGGGGGTCTCTGCTCAGCGGGAGCCTGCTTCCCCTCCTCTCTCTCTGACCACTTGTGATCTCTGTCTGTCAAATAAATAAAATCTTTTTGAAAAGTTAATAAATAAAATACCAAAGCAGAGGAGGGGAGGCAGAAATTAAGGGGAGGAAATTAACTTAAGCTACCCTGACTAACCCAGAAATTTGTACTGAAAGTGGAGTGCCCCCTAATAAAACCCAAACATGTGGAAACTCACACTGGAACAAAATCTCCCTCAGGCTTTGTTCTGAATGACCAAGATGAACAGAAAATGTGGCATGAAAAGAAATAAGTGTTTTTAGTGTAAACTGCTCACATTTGTTTTTTCTTTTCTTTTCTTTCTTTTTTTTTTTTTTTTTTTTTTTTTTTTGTTAACTCAGTATAATCTAGCCTATCTTGGTTAATACACTATGTGCTCTGAAATGTTAAGGAAGAAAACTATGTCTGTTCTTGGAGTAAATTAATATGTATGAGGGAGTTGTATCAGCTATCAACTGATGTGTAATAAACCACTCTAGATCTTAGTACAATGGGTTATATATAGGAGCCTTCTGGAGTACTGGAAATGTGTGTTGGGGAAGTAGTCACATCAGTGTAAAGATATAAATAGATGCAGAAAAATACATATACAAAGATAAATCAGGATGAACTCTAAGATTTACTTTGTGTATAAATAGAAAATAAAAATAGAAAAAGAACACAATAAAAATAGAAAATGGAAAAAGAAAATAGAAACACAATAGCATAAAATAGAATCATATAATTAAGAAAATAAGTGGAAATGAAGTAAAATAGAATAATAACTACCATAAAATAGAAAAAGAGACAGTAACAGTCTAAGTTGACAGGACAGCTCAACATGGAAGAGAGGAGAAAGGAAGTAAATTTATTCTTACTCTAACTATTAACATTCCCAGAAAAATATGATTAAATATGTGTATTAAAAATTTAAGGGGCGCCTGGGTGGTTCAGTGGGTTAAGTCGCTGCCTTCGGCTCAGGTCATGATCTCAGGGTCCTGGGATCGAGTCCCACATCGGGCTCTCTGCTCAGCAGGGAGCCTGCTTCCTCCTCTCTCTCTCTGCCTGCCTCTCTGCCTACTTGTGATTTCTGTCTGTCAAATAAATAAATAAAATCTTTAAAAAAAAAAAAATTTAAGAATAAGGCCTCCTAGCTGGCTCAGTCGGTTAAGCGTCTGCTTTCAGCTCAGGTTATGTTCCCAGGATGCTGGCATCAGAGCCCTGTGTCAGGCTTGCTGCTCAGCTCGAGCCTGCTTCTCCCTCTCCCCCTTCCTGGGCTCACTCTTACTATCTCTGTTGCTATCTCTCTCTCTTTCTCAAATAAATAAACAAAATCTTTAAAAAATTTTAAGAATAAAGTATCTTTTTCAAGTAAAGTAAGTAAAGAGTTCATAAATTGAAAGCAAAAAAGGGCTAATCATAAAGGAGGAGTTATAAATTTTGCTATGTTAAAGTGGAAGATTCTGTTCACCAAGGCATAAAACTCAAGAATAAACTTGCAATACATATATCCACATGTAACTCATATGTTGAATATCCTTAGATATTCTACATATCATAAGCATAAGCAAAGAGGCAGATAACACAATAGAAAAATTAGCAAAGAAGTCACACAAGAGGATATCCAAATGACTAGTGAAGTTGAAAAAGTCTTCAAGTTCATAGCCATCAAGGCAATGAAAATTCCCACTCCAAAGTGATATTGTTATACCCTCACCACAGTGACTAAAATGGAAAAAGATGGAAATAAAGTTTTGGCGAGGATGTGGAACAACTGAAACTTTCCTACACAAACTGAGGATTCTGAGGAGTATTCCATGGTCCACCCATTCTGGGAAACTAGTGGTAAAACAGTTCTACTAAACCTACCCGAAGCCCACTAAAGCTGGACATACACGGACTGTGTGACACTTGACTTCCATGCCGAGATGCACTCCCCATGTTGAAATGCATCATGTACTCACTCTACGACAGGTTCAAGCAGATTCATGGCATCATTATTTATAAAGGCAAAAAACACCTCAAAAGGATGGTGAACAGTAAACTGGGTAGCTGACCTGCAGAGATATTCAGGGAAATACTGCATGCTCTATGCTGCACAGCAATGAGGATGAACAAATTATGGCTGCATGAAATACCGTGTGTAAATGTCAGAAGCAGTATGTTAAGCAAAAGAAGCCAAATACAAGAGTATGATTGGATTTACATAGAGTTCACAAATCGGCAAAACTAATCTCAGGTCTTGAAAAGTTCCCCAGGCAGAGGGATAGTCACCAGGAAGGATCTCTGGAGAGGAACTGCGGGTTGTTCATTGTTCATGCCATGATCTGGGTTCTGGTAACACACAGGCATTCAACTCGTGAAAATTTATTTGCACACTTTTTTAAAAGAATATTTATTAGAGAAGGAGTGCGCATGAGCGAGAAGAGGGGCAAAGGGAGAGAATCTCAAGCAGATGCCTCTTGAGCATGGAGGCGGACAAGGGGTTCAATCCTAGGACCCTGAGATCATGGCCTGAGCCAAAATCGAGTCTCATGCTTAACCGACTGAGCCACCTAGGTGCTCTTGCACTGTTTTCCATATGTAAATGATAATTGAATACAAGGTTTATTTTTTTTTTAATTAAAAAAAAATCAGTGGGACATTAAAAAAAAAAAAAAGTGAAGAGAATCAGTGGAGAAATGGAATAGGGGATAAAATTTCCAAACCACTAAAGGAAAAAATTGCTCAAAGAGAAAACAAACAGAGCACAGAAAAGTGAGAAAGAAAAATAAGAAATCATAATAACTAGATAACAAAGAATAAGAAATATATAATGAAATTAAGGCCAAATATACTAGAAATTATAATAAAGGTGATTGAATAAAAATCTTCTATGAAAGACAAAGTACTTGAAGAATCTGATGAAATAAATACTGTCTACCTTTAGGCTGTCCACAAGAGACCTAGGACAGTGGCCCAGAAAGCTTGAAAATAAAGGAAGGGGAAGCAATATTGTGAATCAACACCACTGAAAGGCAGGCAAATACAGCAATTTTAATTTCTGACAAAATTAACTGGGAGGCCAAACAAAACAAAAACCTTCAAAAAGAGAAAGAAGAGTATTTATTATTGATCGTAAAGTGTAATCCACCAGAAATTTAACAGTTGTGAGCCTTTATATATACTTAACAACATAGTTTCAAGATATATAAACCAAAACTGAGATAAAGACAAGCAAAATTTGACAAACCCACAATCACTGTGGGAGATTTTTACACAGAAAATCAAAGTGAAAAACAAACAAAAAAAGCTCTAATACCTTTGATTAACAGTCACCAAACTTGATTAGAGAGAGAAAATGCTTCAGAAAATACAGATTATTCTCAAGTATGTAAGGCAGCTTGACAGAAAAATTCACCAGTTAGTGGTCTAGGAAGAAAATCTCCATACATTCTAAACCAGTAGTCATGCAGGCCATCTTTCTGACAATGATGCAATCAACATAGAAATTAACAAGAAAAGGATTTTGGGAAAAGCCCACCTAATATGAATACATATGTTGGATATTTAAGAATGCCTCACATTGTACAGCTTTACTATTTATTGAAATCCATTTCATAGTAAGCCCACTTGCTTCTGCTCATTATCTCCTCCCCAATTCACAGTTGAGAGACTGCAAACAAAACCCACAATTTGTGCAAGTCACAGGACAAGTGTGTATTACAGCTGAAATTAAATCTTATTTCCGCTGGTGTACTAAATCTCGCTTCTTCCCACAAAGGCCTCCAGATGTGTCAGAGTTGCCAAATCCCTGTGAATTTAGGGTGTATATGCCTCAAAACCACCATCTTTTTTGAAGTCTACATTTAGACACCAATTTCTATTTGCTTCTTTTATTAAATGTAAAAGTGAATTTCACAAAATTACTGAGCAAACCCCAAGTACAGTTATTAAACCTTTACACTTTTATAACCAAAGATTCTTCAAAACCATGACCACTTTTATGTTTTCAGTGAAAATTTTGTCCACAGAAAGCAATGTTATATCTAAGCAATGACATTATTTTTAATATTTGTCATATCTTTTCATTTTTCTACATTTCCAAGTTCTATTCTAGTGTCAAAACTCATTATTCTATTTTCCTGTTCCTCCCACATCCCACCTGGGGGTCTTTATATTAAAGTTACTTTCCAGGGCACCTGGGTGTCTCAGTCAGTTAAGTGTCTGCCTTCAGCTCAGGTCATGATCCCAGAGTCCTGGGATGGAATCCTGTATTGGGTTCCTTGCTTGGCAGGCTGCTTCTCTCTCTCCTTGTACCCCTCCTGCTTGTTTGTGCTCTCTCGCACTCTCAAAAAAAAAAAGCTACTTTCCAAGCTGTGGAGAGTGTCTATCACTTTAGACACTTTGAGGAATTCCCTTCCACATATCTGCTTGCCTTCAGAAGGCAGCCTAAAAGCTTTGCAAATAGCCAGTGACCATGACCTCTTCTATTTAGTCTCAAAAGTGCAAGTCCTGCATTAGTCTCTATTTTTATACCAAAGCAACCTACTCTTTTGGGGCTTTCTTTTCTCATTTTTCTTTTATTCTCTTTTGTTTTTTTGTCCCTCATTATTATTTTTTTTTTTAATTTTCCCTAACCCTTTTTTCAGTACACTTCTCCAACTCCATAATCATCTAGACAAGAAATGGAAAGTAATTGGGGTTTTGAGGGGCAAGGAGAAAAAGGAAAAGATAAGAAACAAGAAAAGGTGATTACTGTAATAAAATAGAGAAAATAGGTAATGTGAGGCGAGAAGAATGGAAAATGGGGTTTTGTATGGATTTTTTTTAAGAGTATTTATTTATTTATTTATTTAAGAGAGAGTGAGAGAGAGCAAGCAAGCCTGAGCAGCAGGTGGAGCAGCAGAGTGAGAGGGAGCAGGCTCCCCACTGAGAAGGGAGCTCCATGTGGGACTCGATCCCAGGACTCTGAGATCATGACCTGAGCCAAAGGCAGGCTTTCAACCAACTGAGCCACCCAGGCCCTGTTTTGTATGGATTTTACTGTGCTGAATGGGAAGAGAACATATGAAAGAAAAATGTAAGAATCAAAGTGAGAGTAAAGAGAGCAGAAGAGCAAAATGGGGTTAGGATATTTGGTGGCTTAGTCATCAATTAAGTTTCTAAACTGTTGCTACTGGACAAACTGCTGGCCTTGCAAGATGGTGCCCATAGAAAATGCTTATACTCCGGCACATAAGAACTTGCAACCTCTCACTGCATTTGTTACTCACTGAAAGTAGAGTGTCTGATTCTGCTTACTTTAATAGAAACAGCTTTGACACAAATGAACAGTAGATTTGATTGGGAAAGCAACCAAAACAACCACTCATTTTCATCTCACATGCAAATCTTAGCACTTCACTGACAAAACCATACTGTTTTATAATAATTTTCCCAACTAATGTAGCATACATCAGAAACAATATTCCTCTTTGAAACATATCAACACAGCTTTCTCATGCTGGAAAATACCTGCCTACACACCTTCTTCTTTTGCTTCCTGTATTTTTCAAGTGGCTAGTGTATGCATACCTTGGTGTTCCACTCTAAAAAATATCTCAAACACAAAGTTAAATGAAACAGGCTTATTTTGTGTACCCCTACTTTAATTGTAGTTTTAGGGAAACAAATAAATCACAATGTAATCTGATTTCTAATTATAGTGGACCGATATTGTTTTTATCTGCCAGGCACCTTATATTTTCTGGCAACAACCCCCCCTGCCTTCTGCTTTGGAAAAATTGTCTCTCCAGAACGCTTTTCTCCTTTGTTTACCTTCATTCTCTGACCTAGACATCACGAGTTTGGTCCTCTTGGTCCTCCCTTCAGTATACACACTTGAAGTGTCATTAAAGAAATCACATATGTCATTTTATGTTATTTGAGAGTTCATGTTTAAGTTGATTTTCTATTATAAACCTCATAATTTTTTTGTTCAATGTCTTAACACAGTACTTTTTTAAACAACCAACCATGTGTGAATTGACAATAGCAGAAAGTTAATCTTTTTTCTCTAATTCTTATAGATGCTGTACAACTTAAAGACACCTGCTTCCACCCAAAGAAGGTAACTCTATACTAATAATAGCACATTCCTGCATGAATTTGCCTGGGGGTAGAAGGCATTTGTGAATTAGGGGCCCAAAGTAACAGAAGTATTACCAACAGGAATGAGAAGAACAGAAACAACAGGTGAGCTATGGATTCGGTTTTTGTTACATTGAACCATATATATATATATTTTTTTTAAAGATTTTATCCATTCATTTGACAGACAGAGATTACAAGCAGGCAGAGAGGCAGGTAGAGAGAGAGAGAGGAGGAAGCAGGCTCCCCGCTGAGCAGAGAGCCCGACGTGGGGCTCGATCCCAGAACCCTGGGATCATGACCTGAGCCGAAGGCAGAGGCTTTAACCGACTGAGCCACCCAGACGCCCCAAACCATATATTTTGTATATATTGTGTATGTGTTGTTTTATTGAACTAGCAGGATGGTTAGAGTTTAATGATAATGGTTTTCAAAACAATCTTTGACAATTAAAACATTTGGGCATTCTATTTCAACAAGTTCTTTTCATAGGCAACAATCTTGAATAGGTGGAAGGATTTTTTACATCACTTAGTTATTTACCCAGAAAATTGCCTAACAGCCATATGACTGGGTGTATCCATAATCAGTCATTGAATCCCAGAATTTACAAATGTAACTGTGTACCAAGTCATCTGTGGAATTACCAAACATACATACACACACACACACACACACACACATATCACACACACTTATATATATTTATATTTATGTTTTTATAAATTTATATATTTCCAGATCTTCACCCACCCCTTTATTTTTAACAAGTTCCATGTGTGGTTCTGAGAGACATCTGGCTTGAGAATCACTGGTTTAGTCCATCTCTTTCCAATTTGTTCATCTTCAGTCTTGAAAAATTGAAATTCTGAAAGTGTGAATGCTTGTAGTAAGAATCATCTTCTTACTCATCATGCATTTCAGTTTAAGAACACAAAGGCTCTCCTTGATGATTAGAAGCTGTCAAGGCCATTTTATGGGTGTGACATCTCTTACTAGAGCTTGTCTATACTTGTGTATAGGCTGCTGTATGATGGAAACTAGAAATCTGACACACCAGGTATGTTTGAGCTACTCTTTTGCTGTAAACTGCTGGATAAATCTCACTTTTTAAAAAATTGTATTAGTTCTGGGGTGCCTGGGTGGCGTAGTAGGTTAAGCAACTGACTCTTGGTTTCGGCTCAGGTTGTCATCTCAGGGTTGTGAGATCGAGCTCTGCATTGGGCTCCACGCTCAGTACCATCCGCTTAAAACTCTTTCTCCCTCTCCCTCTGCTCCTTCTCCCTGCTCCTCTCAAGTAAATAAATCACTCTTCTTTAAAAAATTGTATTAGTTCTTTCAGATCCGTTGAATAACGTAAGTTTAGCCTCCATGGTCAGAGTTAGAAATGTAACATTTTTTCCCAAAAACATGTTGAAATTAACATTTTGCCAGTAGTGAGTTATTACAAATATGACCTCTGGCAAGAAGAGAGGAAATGGGAAATCTCCACTGAAGAGAGGAGAAACTAACTAAGGGAATGCACAGGCAGGAGGAAGACAGTGCAAAGCTTGTCAATCACTTGAAACTTATCCTTCTCCCATAGCTACATTAATGTCATTAATGTCATTCCCCAATTATATTGCGTTGTTTCTAATGCCAGTGCCTTTGAACATGCTCCATGTTTCTTGATGAAGTACTGTCTTTTAAGACCCAGTTGAAATGTAATCCCTTCTGTGGAAATTTCTTCAGCTCTCCAGCTCCCTCCTGTGCCCCTTCCAAGTCTCCATTTAGCTTTCTTGACAGCGCCATGTTAACTATTTGGTTTCATTCCCCTGTTTGGCTATCCATTACATGAGGGCATTTCTGGGTTTTCAATTCCTATCTTTGTATTTGACAACCCCAAGTAACGAAGAAATGCTCATTCAGTAAATATAAAATGACTTGCTTAATTACATTTGCATTCTACTGTACCTCCTCAGCCTTATCAAGGGGCAACCGAAGAGGACTAGGTGTCCCCTTGGGGTCCTTGACATCACAATAAATCCACTGACTTTAAAAAAGCAGGAGACCTAAGTCCCTATCCAGCAGCTACATTCACCAACTTGCCTACAGATTTCTGTGACTGAGTTGCTGTGGTTGGGACCTGGGAAGAGACAGAGAAGAAACCTGGGTGAAAAGTCCAGAAATGTGAAACCAGATGAGCCAGATGGCCAGTTTCAAAACCCTGGGTTTCCAGATGTAGTCCAGCAACAGAAATTCATACTGCCCCTCAACCAAGAGGAGGGCAGGAATCAAAGGACAGGCACATAGCCCTGGATCCCAAGAGAGAGGTTGTGTAGGTCACAAAGAATAGGGAATGATGAGCAGTATTACTGGGACTGAGAGACCATAGTAGCCAGGAACATGTACCCCTTAGGTACAAGTGATAAAATCCCAAAGCAAAAAAAAAAAAAAAAAAAAAAAAAAAAGAAAGAAAGAAAAGAAATGGAACCATACCTATACCTCCTCTAGGGTCCCAAAGTCCCCTATGGATGTCTTTATCATTTATCATATTGTCTGTTTCTCCTTCTGGTCTCTGAACCCCTCAAGCAAAGCCACTTCAACTCATTCATCTTTCTGTCTCCAACACCCACCAGGAATCCAGTGTATTGTCTGACACTTAATTTACACTTCACGTATTTTTGCTATTGAGCTGGCCTCCTAAGAATGAAGAAGTGTCTAGCTTTCTCCCTCCCAAGTCCTAGAGCTAAAGATGAGTTTTTAACCCAATGTGTTTTACCACATGAATTTCAGGCTACCTTCTAGTTCCTTGATCCTATCATTATAAGACATTTTCTCCTTAAATTATATGTGAATACTGAAGCCTCAGATGATGGGGAAATAAAGAGATGTAAGTAGAAGAGGAAAAAAATGCAGGAAGACTACTTTTTTTTTTAGTAATGATACATTCAAACAGTGTTTTATCTAGTGCCTAAGAAAGTAAAAGCTTATTCAATTACACTGTGGTTTTGAAATAAAATCCACTACCGACTGACTGCTCATTGCTCCAGACGAGCTTGGGTGTGCTGGCTGGTGGTTGGTGCAGTGACTGATACGGTGTAAGATTTCTGAGTGGCAGAATGGTATCAGCTTTGTGCAGAAGTTAGCTGCAATTTTATTGAAAAAAGTTATCTGACGAGATTGAGCACTTACTGCATATGCATAAAAATGTCCCAACAAAGAGCTGTAAGGTATCTTCTTGATCAAATTGACTTACACAATAGAGGGCAAAAAAAATCCAGCTTTTCTTCCAGCCTTATAGATCATTAAATGGCTGCTATAAAATATCATTGCTTTCCTTTCCTGCTTTTTATCACTGCCAGTACAGACATTAAGTTTACCCTTAACAGTAAATGGCCGTTCCATCCTATGGCATTGCTTCACAAGGAGAATGTCCAATTCTTATGGTTATCTCCTCATTCATGCCCCATGTATTTAACCCATTGGTTGCCTATTTTATGGTACACAGAGGATTGGGATGTGCAAAGATGAGTAAGTGATCGTTATTTAAGGAGCACAAAGTCTACTACTACCAAAAAAACAAAACAAATAGTGCCCTTATAATACCCTAAGCGCTATGATGAAGGTTTTACAAAGTACTATCATAGAGGAAGATAAACCCTTCAACTTTGCCCATGTGGAAGAATGAGAACTTGAAAGGACTGAGCATGTTAATAAGGAGATGCCATGGGAAATTTACTGTAGTACTTTGGGAATTTTGGAGGCACTCTTACTTTGGGGTCTACTAAGCTCAGTAGGTTTCTATTGGAACAGTGAATTAGTTTAAAAAAAAATTTGTTGTTGAATGCAAAATCTACATAATTCGGAGTGAAATGAAAATCTGAAATTGACTCATGCAGCATGAACTATACCCACAGTCTGAACAAAGTAAACCAAACCAATGAATTATTAATTCACACAAAAGCAAGGTCCTTTAACCCCATCTCCATGGAAATTATTTCTCCAGACTTCAGTCACCTTCATTCTGAGTTTACTTGCCTCTAAAGACCTATATCTAAAAGGTGATACAGGTTTAGTAATAAAGGTATAAGCACTGATGGGGTTAAAGTTCATAAGCTTTGGGACACAGTGGTAGCAGGAAACCCAGATGTACAAATTGGCTGTGTGCCAGTTTGCCAATTAGCAGGCATAGCAATGGTTGAGAAGTAACATTCTTTGGAAATTATAAAAGTGGTGCATCTGAAGGATGGGTGATATGGTTTGTTTTCCATTATAGCCCATAATACATGGCTATTTGCTCTTTGATCCATATCATGACTCCTGGACTCCAGGCATAATAGAGGTAAAAAGAGAGTACAACACTGGTCCCATTCACAGAACTTAAGGACATTTTGTGGCTACCAGCAACAAATATAGGAATGAAGATGGAGGAGACTTTTCCTTACTGGAGTTCCCCTGATTTTTCTTTCTGACAATTTGGTTCTCAGTACCACCATCTACTGAAAAGGATTCTAGGGATTGTTACTCAGTATCCTTACTAAAATGGTTCAAATGTAAAGTAGGTCCCAAAGCAAATCTACCTCCTGAAGAAGTGATTCTGATCACCAGATGTTCCCAATGACACAAATGGTTATTAGAAGTGTTATTCTAGGGGTGCCTGGGTGGCTCAGTGGGTTAAGCCTCTGCCTTTCATTCAGGTCATGATCTCAGGGTCCTGGGATCGAGCCTCTCATAGGGCTCTCTGCTCAGCAGGGAGCCTGCTTCCCCCCCCCCTCTCTCTGCCTGCCTCTCTGCCTACTTGTGATCTCTGTCTCTCTGTCAAATAAATACATAAAATCTTAAAAAAAAAAAAAAGTGCTATTCTACAGTGAACGCCCTTGTAAATGAATCTTTGCATGCTTCCTAAATTCCATTAGGATATATGTTCGGAAATGGAATTGTGGGGACAAGGAATGGGCACATTTTAAATGTTCTCAAAGTATTGCCAAGTATTCCTACAGAATGTTGGTATCAACAGAGTCAGCCTGTTCATGTCTGTAATCCAGTTACTTGTACTCATGGAGGCTATTTGCTCATCCTAACTTGTCACTCATATTGCTACAATATTCCAGTAACCACTGGAAGATTCTTGAATGTTCCAAAACTCACCACAATGGTTGAGAACAAGATTGATTTCCTTGGAAACCCTTTCTTTTTCCTGAGTAGTTACATACGGCTAGCATGCAATTTTTTTTCCAGATTTCTCCAATCAGTTAACAGCAGTTTAACACCACTGAGCATATTTCCCTTATTGATTGTCATTAAATAGGCTACAGTTTAAATCACGTGCAAGACTTCTTGATGCAAAAATTTATATCAAGAACAGCGTTTGAATGATCTGGCATTTAAACACTCGCACTCACACGTGGAACCATTTAGATGATGCAAGAACTTGGCTCAGGAAAGAGATGCTTCAGAAAAAACTCTAGTTTCTCTTTGAGGCCAGTACTTGACGTTTAAATGGTCATTTCATTAAAATCACTGAATCTGTTAATTTCCCCAGCCACCAAGGAAAATGTTGAGAGGAAAAGTCGATTTCCAATCTGTGGGGAAATGATGGCAGTACCGCTGTTAACAACCGATGACAGCAGTTGTCTTCTGGAACACCCGGGCTGCAGTCTCCAGCTAGATTCCTTCTGCTGCTTTTTTCTTTTTCTTTTTCTCTTTTTAACAGTAAAAAGAAGAAATTACAGAGGCAATTCTGTCTAAGGAAAGGAAAGGATTCAAAAAGAGAAGGCTTTATTTTGAAGCATCCACAGGACATCGTGGAAAGCTCCCAAGCACTTGAAAAGAAAATCTCCTTCCACAGACATCAATAAGGATAAATCCTCTCGGATACAGCTTAAGACAGGGGGTGGGGGTGATGAAGCCAGTTTTAAAGTATGGGCTTTGCAAGCTGCACGTCCTCAAATAACGACTTGAAGGAACTGAAGTGAATTCAGCAGGTGGAGATGGCATCCCTTCCGCATATTGTTTATGGGCTTTCTCTTATGGTAAGATCTACTGTCTGACCTCAAAGCGCACTGGTTCTACCATCTTGGCTGTTTGATGAGACATTTGCTCATCACGCGCCTTCCAGCCCAACAGCCAAGGATACAGCTACCATGACCCAGGACTGAGCGGGTAGAAGAGATGCAGAGCTCTCACGGTTAACCCAGCCAGTGTAACTGTCCTGGTTTTCTAGCCACAGTTCTCGCATCATTCTAGAAGCAGCCTGCCCAATCGCAAATGTATGTCAAGCGTTTTCTCTTTGCCAAAAGGGATATCTCTTTTCAAAATCTCACAGACCCCAATTTCAACCTAAAATCATACTTCAAATTATATTCCACCAAATTTCATTTTAATTCCTAAATCTTCCAGAAAAAAAGTATCTAAGAGCTCTCAGATGGATAACATAATTCAGAATCTTTATATATGCACCTTTTAAAGTTAGTATAAAAGTAACACCCACATAAAATAAGTTCTTTTTGTTCCCAGATTGTTCATAAAAGTAAATCATAAAAATAAATCACAAATATAAAGTTTTTCCTTCAGTGAATGAACTGTTTTTTACCTGCAAAATTGCCTTTACTTCCTTATAGCAAATTCAAGGTGATCTTGGGGGGGGGGGGACAAAAACAGAAACAACAACTGTGTTACATTTGTTTCCACAAGCTATGAAAGAATAAACTACTTTCGATTATTTGCTCTCTCTGCTGGCTGTAAAGCGATCCAATATCATTTAGAAGAGAAAATGGCTTGTCACAGAGATAACAGTGATAGTCATCACTGCTCATGTGTATATTATGTTAAAATATATAACCTAAAGCTATTTGTTAGCTATTATAGCTGGTAATAATTCTGTGAAACATTGTTTTTCCCATTTTACACAAGTAAACAAGCTCGGGGTTGTTAAATTATACACTACTGTGTGACAGAGTCATATATGAACACAGATAGGGTTTTACAGCATGCAGTGGTTGATGTCACAAAGGTTACATCCCCAACCTTTCTGTCTGAAATGGCTCTACTTCTCTGTGGTCACCTCTGTGTTCATTAGAAATGGTGATGCAGTTCAGAAAACACGCCAGTATTTCCTTTTCACCCATTTGTCTCTTTATAAATTTATTTTTTCAACAAATAACAAATGATTACTTGACACTGTGGAATCAAAATGACAACTCATAGTGATCATGACTCCTGAGTTTGGTGAGCAGAATATACAGATTTTTTTTTAAAAGTAGTTAAAAATTGCTCTGGGCAGCACAGACATTTTTACAATGTTTATTCTTCCAACCCATGAGCATAGAATGTTTTTCCATATTTCTGTGACTTCCTGAATTTCTTTCAGATGTGTTCTGTAGTTTCTAGAGTATATATCCTTTACCTCTTCGGTTAGATTTATTCCCAGGTATCTTAGGGGTTTGGGTGCAGTGATAAAGAGGATCAGCTCCTTAATTTCTCTGTCTCCTGTCTCATTGTTGGTGTATAGAAATGCAACTGATTTCTGTGCTTTGATTTTGTATCCTGTCACATGGTTGAATTGCTGTATGAGTTCTAGTAATTTGGGGGTGGAGTCTTCTGGGGTTTCCACATAAAGTATCATGTCATCTGCGAAGAGAGAATTTTGACTTCTTTTCCCCATTGAGAATGATAACTCGCTGTGGGCTTTTCATAGATGGCTTTTATGATATTGAGGAATGTTCCCTCTATCCCTATACTCTGAAGAGTTTTAATCAGGAAAGGATGTTGTATTTTGTCAAATGCTTTTTCTGCCTCACTTGAGAGGATCATGTAGTTCTTGTCTCTTCTTTTCTTACTGTGCTCTATCACGTTGATTGATTTGCAAATGTTGAACCACCCTTGCATCCCAGGAATAAATCCCACTTGGTCCTGGTGAATAATCCTTTTAATGTACTTTTGGATCCTATTGGCTAAGATCTTGCTGAGCATTTTTGCACCCGTGTTCATCAGAGATATTGGTCTGTAATTCTTCTTTTTGATGGGGTCTTTGCTGGTTTTGGGATCAGGCTAATGCTGGCCTCATAGAATGAGTTTGGAAGTTTTCCTTCTATTTCTCTTTTACACTGTTGGTAGGAATGCAAGCTGGTACAGCCACCCTGGAAAACAGTATGGATGTTCCTTAGGATGTTAAAAATAGAGCTACCCTATGACCCAGCAATTTCATTACTAGGTGTTTACCCCAAAGATACAGACGTAGTGAAAAGAAGGGGCACATGCTCCCTGATGTTCACAGCAGCAATGTCTACAATAGCCAAACTGTGGAAGGAGCAAATATGTCCTTCAGTAGATGAATGGATAAAGAAGATGTGGTTCATATATACAATGGAATATTACTCAGCCATCAGAAAAGATAAATATCCAACTTTTGCATCAACATAGATGGGACTGGAGGAGATTATGCTGAGTGAAATAAGTCAAGCAGAGAAAGTCAATTATCATATGGTTTCACTCATATGTGGAACATAAGGAATAACACAGAGGACCACAGGGGAAGGGAGGGAAAATTGAAGGAGGAGAAATCGGAGAGGGAGAAGAACCATGAAAGACTCTGGGCTCCAGGAAACAAACTGAGGATTTCAGAGGGGAGGGGGTCAGGAGTGGGGTAGCCAGGTGATGGGTATTAAGGAGGACTCGTGTGGTGATGAGCACTGGGTGTTATATGCAATTAATGAATCATTGAACACTACATCAAAAACTAATGACGGATTATACAGTGGCTAACAGAACATAATTTTTAAAAATTAGTTAAAAGAGCCTAAGATGGGGCGCCTGGGTGGCTCAGTTGGTTAATTGTCTGCTTTCACTTCAGGTCATGATCCCAGGGTCCTAGGTCCCTCTACTGTAGCAGGTTCCCCGCTCAGTAGGGAGCCTGCTTCTCCCTCTCCCCCTGCCCCTCCCTCTGCTTGTGCATTCTCTCTCTCTTGCTTTCTCTGTGTGTGTGTCAAATAAATAAATAAAATCTTTTTTTAAATGTTTAAAAAAAGACTCTAAGATAAGTTAATGTGTTGGCAGAAGACCTAGTGTGCAGTGGGAGCCCAGAGAAGAGGGGAGAATATATTATGAAGACAGGAAAACCTCGACTGGGGAGACACCAGTTTTGTTGAGAGCTGGGGCATGAATAAGAGTTTGCCAGTATTTTCGACCCCCGTTGCTTGCCTCTTAATTATTCAGCATGTAATCAGCTTCCAAAGATCTTTCATAAGTTGTGTCTTCTTTATGTAAGTTAAAAATTATAAATAGTTTCAGTGGCTTTCCTCTGGTTATTTAAAGGAGTTGGAATAAAGTCAGCTTGTTCTAGAGAGAGAAAGTATTAGAGCATGTCAGGCAGTAGTAGCAGTTGAATGAAAAATAAGAGCGTATTTCTTTCTTCCAGAGATGCCTGGGGCCCTGAATTTGAGCCACAGATTTGGAGTTTGGGTTGTTGTTGTGTGTTTTGTTTGTTTGTCTGTCTCGAGTTCCCTGTCAGCCAAGTGTGGTTTCCTCAGTTGTCTATGGAGTTAGGACTAAGGACTGCCTCAAATCAAGACAGATGCGAAGCATCATTTAACAAAGTTGTACTTTGCTTTTTTCTATTTCTTCTGCCCTACTAAACATATGCATAGTGTCTCTGGTTTGGAAAGGACCATCTTCCTGTGAGTCTGCTGGGAGGGGTTTCCAGAAGAAGCGGAGATTAGAGGTCCTGTCTCAGACAAAGCTTGAGGGCCTTGCCTGGGGCATTGCAATGTAGGTGCATAATAAACGTAGGTTGACCAAAAACGAAGGTCCCAACCCAAGCTTCCTCCTTTCAGATTTTATTCCATTTTCCGACAAATTTGCCTCGTCTGCCACCTGTTGGCAGGAGGAAGCATTTTTCTGGCTGAGCTTAACCTAAAGACTCAAACCTCAGCTCTGAAACTGGCGTCACCATACATTACATCCTCCATTACAGCTGTTCAAGGACAGGAGGAGAGACTATTGGTGGCAGGGGGAATTTGGATGTTGGAGGACTAGCAGAGCAGTTGCTTCCCTAGGCATCACATTTATAGCCCTGCCCTGAGCATCCTTGTCCTGATTGTTCCTCCAGAAAGGGCTTCAGTCTCAATGAGTATTTCCTTTTACATCAAAAGGAGATGACAATATTTTCACTCCCCAGCTCTCAGTGAGTTTGGGAGACAAATGAGATAAAGTTGTGTGCCCACCAAAAAAAAAAGTTGTGTGCTCTCAAAAAAAAAAAAAAGTTGTGTGCTCTCAAAAAAAAAAAAAAAAAATCCTTACCCATAGCTATTACATTTATTTGCCTCATTTGCCAGAGGAGACCAGATACCCAAGAGGAAATACCCCATGACATGTGAGCAAACTTGAGGACACAAATCACAGATCTCTGTGGCTAGAACTCAGAAGTAGCTTAAAGACCCACAACAGAAGAGCTGCAGCCTTTCACATTTTGTGTTTTCATTGTGGCTTTTATCACATTCTGAGCCATGGGTGGGGTGTGTGTGTGTGTGTGTGTGTGTGTGTGTGTGTTACTGTATAAATGGCCAAAGTGGGACCCCAAAAGTCTCAGTAATTTGTTCAGGATAAGAGAGTACATCAGAATTGGAGCCAGAAGGTACTGTGAGATCTGATACTAGGCCTCTATTCCCTCCATTGTTCTTTGCTTTCAGGGGGAACCCCAGATTGCCTAAGTCACAAAGTAGCGTGGTCTCCTCTGGTTCTCTGAAGATCTGGAGACTGTGACCCTTGCTTTCCCCAAAACCCAAATGAATCATCAATGGCTGTGCTGGAATGAGGTGGAGGGAGCTGCAAGGGTGGAGGGTATGACACTTGCCCCCATATAGCAACAAATGGGAGGGGGGGATGAACACAGGGAAGAATCAAACCTACACGTGGTGGAAGGCAGGGGCCTTGGTTCGTACAGGACCAGGCACAGCAGATCTGCTCACTTGTTCTGGACATGATTAGCTTTAGTCTGGATACATTCCAGCTCCGGGAAGGCAACATATTTGGATATTTTTGCTTAGAAGAGTAGAGATTACGTACAACAGTGGAGATGGTTTCCTGCAACATATTTCTTCCATAGAAAAGAGAATCCCAGGGGCATGTCATCTCCATCCTAGCCATATCACTCATGTAAAGCCCAGCCTTACCATATGTATAATGCTAGTAACAGCTCGGGAACTCCAGGCTAGCTTTATTTCTGAAAGCAGCCTGTCCTAATGTACACACAAAAGAAAACCAAAACCTGCTACATTTTACTGGTGGTGGCGCAAATTTACTGTTAATGATATTAAATTGAAGAGTGAATCTGGTTACTGTTTGTACATTCCCTTGAGCACAAATTATGACATCAGTTATGGTTATAAATAGCATTGTGATAACTACTCTGTGCTTCATTTCATCCTCACAGCAGCTCTGTGGGATGCATTTGCCTTACAGATGAGGAAGCTGAGGTACGGAGAGGTCAAAGGCTTTGCCTGGGGATGTACAGGCAGGAAGTTGTAGAGACACAGAGAATCTAAACTAACTGAGCCCTTACCCCTAACCAATAGTCTGTCAAGTCCAGCCTTGTGTTTCTGTTCCCTGGGTATATGATTTATCCTTTCCACTGGACGGCAGGCTCTTGGAAACCAAGACTCAAGTCTTACTCTGTTCCCCCACAAAAGTATTTGTCATAGTGTGGAGCAGGAATGTATCCTAAGATCAGGATGGCCAGACACAGATTTTGTAAGTCAGCAGATAGATGGTTAATCAGTAGAGACAGACAGAGAGAGGAAAAGTACAGTTATGTGGAGAAGGGGGGATGGGTGGAGGAAGAGAATGCACAAACTAGCAGAAAACAGAAGAAAAGATATTTCAAATGTAATACTTTTGTTCTAACATAGCAGCCAAGTAATAAGCTAGTAATAAGACATGTCCTTGCAGAGAAATAGCTAACATCTCTGCTGATTTATACTTGAAAGGATTTATCATTCGCCTTTCCCCTGTAAAGCAATGTAAGATCATCAGGATTACTGGCATTCTGTTGTACCCTCTGCAGAGTTTAATGCCATCACAGACTATTAAAAATTTATAGAAACAAATAAGAAAGTCCAGCATCAGCTGAAGCCCTAAGCCCCTGGAAGAAGAGAATAGCTTCTGGGCTACCATTTCCCTTGCAAATGTAAATTCAAGGGATTTGGGTTCACAGGTGACCTCAGCCTTCCTCTTGAGCCACAACCAGAACAAGCTGGCTGGACATCCATGGAACAGTGATGTAGGCAAAGGAGCATATCAGCCCATCCCATTTTTTTTTAAATTTAATTTCTTTTCAAGGTAACAGAATTCATTGTTTATGCACCACACCCGTGTTCCATGTAATACGTGCCCTCCATAATACCCACCACCAAGTTCCCCCAACCTCCCACCCCCCACCCCTTCAAAACTCTCAGATTGTTTTTCAGAGTCCATAGTCTCTCATGGTTCACCTCCCCTTCCAATTTCCCTCAACTCCCTTCTCCTCTCCATCTCCCCATGTCCTCTGTGTTGTTATGCTCCACAAATAAGCGAAACCATATGATAATTGACTCTCTCTGCTTGACTAATTTCACTAGGCATAATCTCTTCCAGTCCCGTCCATACTGCTACAAAAGTTGGGTATTCGTCCTTTCTGACGGAGGCATAATACTCCATAGTGTATATGGACCACATCTTCCTTATCCATTTGTCCGTTGAAGGGCATCTTGGTTCTTTCCACAGTTTGGCAACCGTGGCCATTGCTGCTATAAACATTGAAGTACAGATGGCCCTTCTTTTCACTGCATCTGTATCTTTGGGGTAAAGACCCAGTAGTGCAATTGCAGGGTCATAGGGAAGCTCTATTTTTAATTTTTTTATGAAGTCTGTAAACATAGAACAAGGAGGCAAGGGGTAAGAGTGAGATGGTCCTTCCTCTCCAAAGACGAGACAAAAAAATTGAAGATAAAATAAAACTGCCTTATGGACATTATAGTACAAAATCATTCCCTTAGAGTAGATAGGCAAAATCCCTTAAAGGAAGCACAATGGCCATGGTATTTATTCACTCACCAATTTGTGCATCCATAAGGTTAATAAGAAAATGTGCCTCTCAAAAAGATGATCATGAGTCATGGAAGCCTCCAACACCAAATGTTTCTAAGGTAAATATGCCTGGCATGCCACCTAGGGGGAAGGAAATCCATCCTAAAGATCCTGATCTGTCTGGTCCCGGGGCTCTTTCCACCTGCTCATGGAGAAAAATACATCAGGTCACTCTGTCATGTGATTCATTTGATCCTCTGTTCTAATCATACATCACAGAACCAGAGACTCAAAGAACCCCATTCAAAGATGCACTTTATTTTATACACCACTGATGAAGAAAAAGTACATCATGATAACACTATTCTATAGCTTTTGAGTTTCTATTACTTGAGCACTTGACTTAGCCCTTCCACTAGACTGCAAACTCTTATAAAGGATCAAGTACTCTTATCACTGAGATTTGTTTTTATATTATTTTATATATTTGTATTTCTATTATTATTTTATATTATTCTAAAACAAAGTGCTGGTGTAAGCCTTATTTCATGTATCTGCCGGTTGCCCACTACCCTTGCAAAATCTACTCCCCACCTTTCTGCATGCTTGCTGTGTTCTGACCCAGAAGGCTGACCTGGATGGGCTACCTCAGCAGATCGCAAAGCGTGCCCAAACCCCTGAGCCTCCTCAAGACTTTGGCACCAGGTATACAAGGTCAAAACTATTTTTATAATAATACTAAGACATTATTTGCCCTTGGGTTATGTTGGCATTTAAACTGATGGTGAAAATCAAAAGTGGGCAAAACTACTGGAGCCGCAGCAGAAATTAAGACATTGGCACCGAGCCAGACTAGCAGTCATTGTCTTCTTCTCTTGTCAACCACTCTCAATTTAAAAAAACAAAACAAAACAAAATAAAACTGATTTCATTCCAGAAAGTCCATGATAAAACAGTAAAAACAGTACTAGTTTTATTCAAATCTCTTTGTGTCCACATCCACTTTTCATTATTATTTGATTTTATTTTGGTAGGGCCGAGAGATAGCAAGAAGGGGCAGAGGGAAAGAGAGAGAGAGAGAGAAAATCTTAAACAGGGGTTTGACCTAGGGCTCGATCCCATGATTCTGAGATCATGAACCTGAGCCCAAATCAAGAGTCAGTTGCTTAACTGACTGAGCCATCCAGAGGCCTGTGTCCACATCTTTTTAATATTCCACGTAATGAATTGGGAATGTGTGTAAACTGCTGCTATGTACAGAAGCATGAGGGCTCTCTCTAGGAGAAGCTTTTATAGATCTGATTCTTCCTAATCATTTTTTGCCGAAGAGTCACTAATGGTCTTCCTTTCCGTCCCTTGTGCCATCAAGGTCGTGGTGAGCTCACATTTCTTAAAAGGGTTATCTGCATTTGTCTCCAGATTTTCTCCCATTTTGCAAGCTTTAATGCTGGCATTTTTTATCTTATGCATATGCAAATTTTAGTAAGCCACATCTCAATTGTTTTCTGGCCAGCACGACTGTCGAACTCCATTGTCTAATATATATCATAATTTTGGAAATATTAAAATGTGATAATATATGTGTCTTAGAATTAATGAAATATGATAGTTCAATTCCATGCTCAGCAAGCAACCTCCTAATTATCTAACTTCACATGAAGCTTCATCCTCTCCCAAATCCTTCCATTACTGCAACATTGGTTCATTCATTTCACAGCTGCTTAGAAATCTAGATCAACTTGTCAAATGATAAGAAATTTTGACATTCCTGGCTCTGGGGGAAAAGAGGAGTTACTACTAGTCTGTAGCTCAGTCACCAGCTTGCACTAAGCATGTTTAACTTTCAGTCTGGAGCTCTCTCACTTCCAAGGAAGACAGGACCCCTCTTCCATGAGCCTTCAGGAGGCCTGGCCCCTTCAGGTGAGACCCAGTGGATCTCCTGTCCCAGACACAGCTCCAGGCCCCTAAGTGATTTGTTTACTCCCAGGTGTCTACACCCAGGGATTCCCTGGCCCTCTCCACCCCATGATATGTCTCATCAACACCTCCCAGTCCTTGGACAGATTCCACAAGAAGAGTCTGTCTTGGAATTTTTCTCAGTTTTTGTGTAGTCTTTACTTCTCACTTTGCCTTTCTTTTTTTAAACAAATCTGCCATCATTCTAGACAGCCAGTACCTTTGCTCCTCTCAATTAAATTTACCCTGTGTGCCTTGGGCCTTCTTTTTGTAATCAGTTTGCTTTGCTGTTTCCTGGCATCAGCCACCTTTTCTCCTTATCCCTCTGAACCGAAGATGCAGAACCCTTGTTTTTCCAATTTTTGTCGGTACGTTCCTGGGCCATCCTAAAGCTGTGATCCTCAAGGCCCTGTGTCTCATCAACACACGTAAATTCATTTTTCATGGAGGAAGTAAGGAATAGGGGTATAGGGCACTTATAATCCAATATTGTTTTCAGCATTTATTCAGTACTTACCAGGCACTGGGAATTATGATGCCAAGAACTGTGCATGATTTTATCATGTAACTCTCCCCCCCCCCAAAAAAAAACCAAAACCCTAATAATAAACACTGAGGCTTAGAGAGGCTGATAATGCACACCAAGTGCATATAATAGACCCAGCAGCCAACATCAAGTCATTTCTGGCCCTAAAGCCTAAACTCTAGGCTTTTGTACTTATTTACTGACACCACTTTGGACAAAATGCTGTTCTAGGCAGTGAGAGTAAGACAGAAAAGCAGGAAAGATGGGGTCCCTCCTGTCAAGTGATGTATGTTCCAGCAGGGGACAACAGCCATGTCCATCACACTCCTAGGGCTGGTTCGGATGCAGTCCGCCCTCTGTGAAGCCCACATGAGCGCTGCTAGAACACAGAGGAGAATTCCAGCGGGGGAGACAGAGTGAGGCTTCAAGGAGGAACTGGCCTTTGAACCGCACTTGAGTGATGGGCAGCATATAATGAAAAGCTGTTAAAAGGAGCAGAAAGTAAGGCCGGATGCCTGAGGGTCTAGGGGAGGGAAGAAAGGGAAGCTGAGAAAGAGTTATTTATTACTGCCTGTCACTGTTTGTGATTCTGCTTCTTAGATTCATGGTCCGTCCAAAGTCAGAACTCGGGGAGGCTGCCCCCCGCCCCCCGGCAGCCTGGCCACAACTTGGTTCATTGGCTGCAGCTATGCCCCAGTGCGGGAGGGTGTCAGTGGATTCTTAAGGGGTTTCTTCTGTCCCCCGCCCCGTGCACTCCCCTCACTTCAGCTCACGCACTGGCTGTCATTTCAGTCTCCATGCTTGCCTGGTCTGAATGAGGTGGACTGCCCTGAACAATGGAGTTGTCACGGATTGTCAGAACCAGGGCCCTGCAGAGTCCTGGCGACCAGGCGTTAAGAAAAGAAAAACAGGGGGAAAAGAGAAAAAAAAACCAACCCACCTGGTAGCCTATGGACAAATTCAAGGTCCCTGCTCAGCGGACGGGGAGTATTTAATAGACGGGGACGCAGCAGGTAGAGCAGATGTTCTCTGTTCCCCCAAATACCACCTCTGCCCTTGCCTTACACCCAGGGCCTTGGACACTGACTTCCCTGCAGACGTCCTTGGGCCCCTGAGGGTTTGGAGTCCTGATCTCTGGTCTAATCACCACTCAACTTTGAGAATAAGAGAATGAATCCCCCAAAGCCTTGAGCAAGATAATACAGTTACTTAATACCAATGCTGACAGTTAAAACCCAGAATTTCCTCTCACTCCAGTGATTTTCCCAGCAAAACCATACCTGTCAACCTTGTAAGTGAAGCAGGAGCTTACAGGATTAGCAGAGAAATCTTAACACAATATTCAAATAGCCACAGATCATCTACAAGGAAATCGACAAATGCACACCTTGTCTCCTTGTTTATGCAGACTTGCCGCCCTGGTGACAAAAGTCATTTGATTTTGTTTATGGATACCCTGCTATATTCCAGAAAAGACTGGCATTACCTTTCAAAGATACAGAAGGTCCCTCAAGATAACAAATTAGAGAAAGAGGATAAAGAGGATGAAGAAGGATCCAGCAGTAAGGAGATAAGGTTGATACAAAATAATAATGAAGTAATATTTGCTGACCATAAGAGAGTGGCACATTTGGAGGAAAGTGCCTGCAAATTTTCCAACAGTTAATGCTCTTTCTCGTCCATCACGTAATTCTGTCTCCCAAAGAGAAAATCAAACTATCTGCCAAGAAGAAAAAAACAGTAGCTTTTCCTAAATCTAAAAGTCTCCCTAAAGAGATGAGGGACTATGTGATGTAATGAACCCAGCCCTTTAGAACCAGTACATTTCTTGATCTTCATCTGGTGATTACACAGCATAATTAACTCGTGTTACTCTGGAACTCCTAACTTGTGAGCCACAGAGCCCTGGAGAACCTTGACCTTTTTGCAAGGGTTCCTGAAGCAGTGCCCGCACATTTATTCTATAAATAATCATCTCACTCATCAACGTATGAAAAAGTTCCAGTATTTATGGATGCTCCTGTGATTATAAGATACATTGAATTTAAACTGGGCCCACGGTTTGTGAAGGTTTCTTTTCTCATTCTCTATTTGACAAGGGACATTCCAAGGACACTTGGAATTGTCAGGGGGTGACAGTAGACAGAGGGGACTCCACGTGACTTCGTGATGTGGGAAAGAACCCCCACTTCGAAGACAGAGTCAAGACAATGTGGTTATTTGCCATCACCGTCCCTTCGCTGGTTGGGTTCAGTGCTGTACCAGTTGTCAAATATCAATGTTCTTGAGTTTAATAAATACGAATGTTATTATTTCCCTTGTTAGGAAAAATTAGGAGGCATTTATCTGGAGGATTTAACAGATTGTCTATCCTATGAGCTCCTCTCTGTAAATATTCTCTCTCAACTAAGAGTTTGAACAGAGCACCAGAGAATTCAGATTTGTAATCCTTGATGATTACCTGGCTTTGGGGCACTTTCTCTTGCTCCTTAAATTTGAAATAGTATGTGTTTACTTGCAACTGAGGTAGGGGATCTGTTGACATCCTTTGGTGAAATTTGAGAAGCCTAACATGGATATTCATCGCTCTTCCTTTCTGAAAGGGGATTCAGGCATTCTGTGGGAACACAGCTGAGCTTTTCTTCATCTTGACACCTGCGTCTCTCTCTGTTAACTCCATGGGCTAAAACCAGTCAATATTGCAGTAAGATGACTGCATAAAACAGTCTAAAAACATCTAAAAACATGTCTAAAACATCATTCACGGAATGCCTAATTTTGAGTCATGTTATTTCCTGCTGTTCCCTTCGATGCAAAATATGTGCCAAGAGCAAAGAGTGAGATGACTTGCTATGTGAAATTATTAAATGTGAGCTAATTAAAAATTAGTTGCTCTCTGCAAACTGTTTTTCACTTTGGCATACCCTATCAGTAATCTTCCTCTTTTGTAATAACTAGATGGCATGTCAAGTTGATGACTAAGATCTCTTCCTAGATCATGAAATTGAAAATACAGAGGCTTTATATATAAAAAAATGTTCATCCCAATGTGTTATCAGATGATAAGAAACTAATTAAAATGAAGGGAAGTCAGGACATAGCCAGCCATGCTTTATCTCACTAGAAAGGCTTGCCTCTTTGATGAGGGGCATCCTTACTCACTTCGAGTCTTGTGGAATATTCGATTTTAGATTCTGTACCAACATCAGTAGCTGAGTGTTGGGGGAGGGGAAAAAAGGTATTTTGAATTGGTTTAACTAACTTTTTGTTCACAAACTGAAAGCTAATGGAAGGTCAATAAAAATGACAAATAATTCTATATTATTCCTGATAGATTTTTGCATAAAATGAATATATCTCTATAGAATAGTAATAGCTAACCCCCACCTCCTCCTTATCTGCCTATAGCTTGAGAAACTCAGACTTACCGTTTTAAGAAACAAATGGGCCAGATTTTAGCCCTCACCAAATTGTGCCATACCTATCATTTACTAACAGCAAATAAATCAGCAAGAAGCATGGCACACCGTCTAGCATAGGTTCTTAATTTAGGCTGGTGCCGGCAGTATTTCTTAGATGACCTGTTTGGTTTGAGATTCATGATCCCATGTACTAAGGAAAAACAGTGAGTCAGGGGTTAAGTAACTTGCTCTAAATGGACCACAGAACTTCCAGTAAAACTTACATCTTCTGGAATGTAGGCAATGGTTAAATTTCCAAGCAATCCTATTCTTTCTAGGCCTTCCCTCCCTTGCTTTTCCCGAAAATACAGCATCACTGCAATGAGCTACCTCTTTATACCATTAGGATGGCTATTTTAAAAAGCAAAACAGAAAATAAGAAGTGTTGGCAAGGATGTAGAAAAATTAGAGCCCTTGTGCCTTGCTGACAGGAATGTAAAATATTGCAGACCATATGGAAAACAGTTTTTTGGTCCCTCAAAAAGTTAAACATAGAAATACCATATATTCCAGAAATTCTGCTTTTGGATATAGACCCAAATGAATTGAAAGCAGGGACTTGAAAGATATGTGTACCCCAAAGTTCATAGTAGCATTGTTCATAAGGGCCAAAAGGCAACAACCCACCTGTCCATCAACTGGTGCATGGGTATACAAACTGTAGTATATCCTGACAGTGGAATATTACTCAGCCATTAAAAGGAATGAAATTCTGACACACACTATGACACGGAAGGACCTTGAAAACATGCTAAGTGAAGTAAGGCAGACACAAAAGCACAAATATTGCATGATTCCACTTACATGCAGTAGCTAAAATAGCAAATTCATAGACACAATAAATAGAATAGAAGGTACCAGGAGCCAGGAGGAGGAGGGAACAGAGAGTTTGTGTTTTTTTGTTGTTGTTGTTGTTTTTTGAGAGTTTGTGTTTAATGGGTACAGAGTATCTGTTTGGGGATGAGGAAAAGTTCTGGAAATGGACAGTGGTATAGTTAACATAATTTTCTGAATGTACTTAGTGCCACTGAGTTGTACACTTAAAAATGGTTAAAATTATTAATTTTGTTATGTATATTTTACCAATTTAAAAACATATACAGCACTAAAAGCCACCATGCCCACTTCTGACTCTCTCATTCCCCCATGTAAACAATGATTCTATTAGCATTTGTTGCATCCAATCTTAGAATCCCCGGATCTGCCTCTCCTGGGCAATCCTGGCAAATCCCCTGTGAGGACAAGCATGTCCCTGAGAGGAAACTCTTTGATATCTCCCAGGTGACAGTTTCAGGAGGCCACTGGGCTCCTGGGCTCCACCATAGTTGCAGGTCAGTTATTTTGAATCAGTGGCTTGGGCTGTATCTTGGCAAGAATTGTGTGACTATTCAAATTCAATCACTTGAACAAGGTTATAAGAGAATTTAGGTTATCAGTTAATGCACCTGAAGGAATAACTTAAATCTTTAAACATTCTAATGTTACTGCTTGAACATATGCAAATTTGAAGCAGTTGGAATCCCCACACCTTCCAACCACCATCTCCAGAAAAATTCAACCGTAAGGAAAAAGCTGTCTGTCAATAAACAAAAGCCTCCATTGAGATGCTACATTGGCCTAAGCCAAACAAGCCTTTAATCATACCTACAAGGACAGGAAATGAGTGCATGGGTCTAAAGTGAGTATCCAGTCCTATGGCGGTTAGAGACCAAGCCCATCCTTCAGACCAGTGACTGCTCCATCACGCGCCTGCCACAGAGAAAGTAGTTACCTCCTCTCTGATGTCCCCATTTCTCCTTCTCTTCTAAGGGGTAAGAAGCAATGTCAGGGTCCAAGAATAATCACTGAGCACACAAAAGTGCCATAAGACTCCTGGCTACTGAGATTTCTTTTGCCACAACAGAGGATGTTTTCTGGTAAAACACTAAGTAAGAACCTAGTGACTCCCTTGGAGGTACGCAAACATCCAGGTGCAAACTAAAGTGTTGACCACCCAAGGGATAACTGTGTGTCTTCTTCCTCACGTGGCCACAGTGGTAGTTGAAGCAGGAACAACTCCCCACCATATGTCGTGCTCTGAGGTGTTCTCACTTGGTGTCACAGCTTCTCTCAATGGGTAAGAAAATATCTGTAATCAGTTATAACTCCTGAACTGGAGTAAAATGACCCCAAATCAGCCGTTCTTAGAACCAGAAGGACCTCTCAGCCTATCCAGTCTATCTCTTTCATTTAACAAATGAAGAAGCTGAGACAAGGAAAACTGAAAAGACCTGCCTAGGGGCTCACTTTCATTAGTGGTAAATAAGGGACTGACCCTGAGAAGTCCCAGCTCCTTGTTTGGGGGACTTGCCTCAAGAATGTGCTTTTGCCACAGACACCTTAGAAGCATCCAGCCTTTGGAAAGTCGTCACGGATTTGGTAGGTTGATTTCATTTGAACGATGACTCCAACTCTAGGGAAAAATGTGTTTTTCTCTCTTCGAGCTGTTTACTCTGAGTCACTGCTCAGGACAGTGGCCTCGGTTTGAATGATTCATGTCATGACAGCCATTACAGACTTGAAACCCTTAAAATGTCATTGGGCCGATGATGTATTGGATTTTACTTAAAACAAGGAAAATGCAAATTGTTCAAAAATGATATTTTTCTATCCCTTTGTGTCTGGGATTTGATAAATAGTGCCATAAGAAATTCCAAATGGCAGCTTTCTTTTTTAATAACAAAATTGGCCTAGTAATACGGATGTGACTCTCTAGTTTGTTCTGTAAATCCAGTAAAATATGGCCGCAATTGATTTTGTGTCCTAGACTTCACCAGTTTACTAATGCTCTATGATTTGTTTTTCACCCCAATGGACAGTCTTCTGAAGAGTCTCAGATGTTACAAAGAAGCTGAAGGCTGGATTAAAGTCTAGGCTTCACCTTCACCACCTCTGTAGCCTTAGACAAACCACCAGTTTTTCTGTACCTTGGTTTCCTCATCTCTGAATAATGGGGGGTGCGGGGGGTGGTGCGGAGGGAGACAGAGAATCTTAAGCAGATTCCACATCCAGCACCAAGCCCAACATAGGACTCAATCTCATGACCCCATGCTTATGACCTGAGCCAAAAATCAAGAGTCAGATGCTTAACTGACTGAGCTACCCAGGCACCTCTCTCATCTTTGAACTTTTTATACCAATTCCAGTCCTGGTTAACATCATAACAGATGCTGAATAGACCAGCTGAGATTCACTCATCCAAAAATGCCTTCAGAAGAATAAAGTACTATACACATTTAAGAAGCCAGATCTCTTAATCACTTCCCCCACCACAAGAAAGACTGAGAAATTTATTCAGGCAGGTCATAAAGAATTCAAGCACTGTGGTTGAGTAGTTTCCCTTGGTAGAGAACCAAAAGGAAGGGTAACATTTTCAATAATGAAATCATCTGGTGTAAAAGCATTCAGGGAAGCTGGACTGAGGTTGGGGTTTTGGGACAAAAAAGCAGCAGAGGACCAGAAGATAATGTAGAGCTTGAGTAGTAAGGTTACCCTAAATAAAAGACAACCAAAGGAGAGAAAATGGAAAAATATTTAATATCAATCAATGAAGTAATAGGAAAGCTAGGAGAATCAGGATAAATTAATAGATGGATGCCTTCACCAGCAGACTCCCTTTCCTTAACACTTCTTAGTCTTTACCTCTATGTCAGTGTGTGATTTAATTAGTAAATATTTATTAAGAAGCACCCATTGCATGCTGGGTTCTGTTCTAGGCCTTAGGAAAATTAATTAATGAATAAACCATGAAATCTCTGACTTCACAGAACTTACATTTTAGCAGCAGGAGGGGGAGGAGAAAAGAATGAGCAATAAACAGAAAATTAGACATTTTCTGAAGAGCTAATTTCAGAGAGCAATCGGTGCTATAAAACATAAAATAGGGCAACAAGATAGAAAATGGTAGGTAGCACAAAGGGCACTAAATTAGCTAGAATGGTCAAAGGAGGACTCTCTGAGGAGATGGCATTGAGGTCACAATGCTTTCAGTTGCAAGTGATAAAAATCGGTATCAAACTACACGAAACAGAACAGAGATTTTATTGACCCAAGAAGGGAGATAGGATATTGGGGTAGCCTTGAGATTGAATGAGAAATAACAGGTCTGGGACCTTGAGGCCTCAGAGATGGGGAAATCAAACCCAGAAAACACAGCCTTCTTTTCCACATCTCTGCCTCTCTAGTCTTTGCAAATTCACATCTCCCCATTTGGGCATGCCCAGTAGAAAAGAGGTTTCTTTTTGTCAGAGATTATTTCTCGACCTCAAAATGCAATTTTGGCCAGAAGCAAGTTACAAGGTCTTTGTTATGGCTGGTTCAGAATGGTAGGGGGATAAAGGAAAAATGGCGGGGGAAGGAGCATTTCACTAGAGAAGAAGGTGGAGAAGCTGTAGGAACAACACGATAGCTCTTACAGATGATTGCACTCGACCCCTTCACTTCCTAGCACATTCAAAGCACCTTTTCCCCCAACACGGAATTCAGAAATGCCCACCTATGGAGATACCAGTACCCTGTGTACAACAGAAAACACAGCCAACCCAAATGACATCATTTGCTAGATTGATTTCCAAGTCTTCTCATATTCTTGCCAAATAGGGAATTTAACCACCCCACCAGAGCCAATATAAAATTATGAAGGAGTACATAATTTCTGCAGTAAAAACTCCTACTTTGGAAAGCACAGAAAGGAGTAGCAACATCAGCTGTCTCTAGTCCACAGCATATATAGCATATTTCTGAACCAGAAGATCAAGGACTCCCTTCCCTGTCCACACAGCAAATCCTTGGATGGGTTTCTCCATCTGCCCCTGGATACTTGCCAGAAGAGTTGACTATGACCATTGGCATATTTGAATGTGCCTGAGACAGAATTAGGACTTGATACTTCTTTTAGGCGTTGCGATGATTTATCCACTTCCCATTAGTATAGTTATAGCTGTGGTCATGACCCTTAAGTCTGGCCTCAGGTAACAATTTCTATATTTATCAGGACTGTGATTTTTAAAGTCGGAAGTCCATTTAAACTTGGAAACTAAGGATGTGGCAACCTTTTCCCTGGACTTCAGCTGACTCTCCTTATATCCCTAAAAATAAATGCACTTTAATCACTGCATTAGACAGATCTCATTCAGTTGTAAGAAATAGAAATCAAATTCACATTGACTTAAAGAAAAAGTATTTATTGGCCTCCTAAGTAAAATGTATTCTGGAGAAAGACATGGAAACAACAACAACAACAAAAAAGGTGCAAGAATCACGATCTTAGGACTCTAGCTGGATTTTACTTGGCTTTCTGATTGGTTTCATCCACACACTCTCTCTGAGATGGTAGACAAAGTGGTTCTCAGTGGTCCCAGACCCAAATCCCTCAATACAATAACCCCATCAGGAAAGAAAATGCTTTCTTCCGATTTCAATTCTGGTGAAGAGACATGATGGGCTAGCCCTGGGTCCCATTCCCACCTCTCTGGTGGTTATGGGGAAAGTGAAGGAGAGAAGACACAGATTAGCAGAAGAAAGAGTAAGACAAATTGGTTGGACAGACAAATATTGAACCACAACTGTGTTCACAAAAGTCATCAGTTAATTATAATGACACAAGTATACAGTAGAAACGATAATGTGTGTTCCACAGTTAGAAACAGACATTAGGTGAATCCTTCTGGGCTTCAGCTGGACATTAAGGATGAAAGTAAAGTCTGAACCCCCATCACAATTTATTTATTTATTTATTTATTTATTCCTTCCTTCCTTCATTCTTTTTTCAACAAACATTCTACCAACTTCAGGCTACCAACTTCTGAGCACTGAGTTAGGTGCTCTGCATCAGTAATCAGTGAAGACATGATCTCCACCTTCATAGATGGTGAGTCATACAATGAAACAAGTTATCCCATTAAGTGAGATAACAGGCACCATAATTAATAAACCTGAATCTACGAGAGAACACTGCAGGGGTGCCTGTCCTATTCCAGGCGTGAGGATGGAGCTGAAGTGTTCAGGGAAGCCATCTTGGGAGAAGTCACACTTAAAGCAACAGCTCTATAAAGAGTACAGGTTAACCAAGTCTGAGGGACAGAGTGCTCCAGTTAAAATAGGCAAATGCTCAGTGTCAATGAGATCATGGCACTTGTGGAAAAATGAAAGAGTTAAAGAGAGCTGCCATGCTATTTCTGCCCAGTGGCCTGATTTTCACTTGCTGTCTTCTGAGAAGAGCAAAACACTCTAGCGTATCTATTTCCACCTGTCTCTACTGCTTTGTCTCCAGGTCCCTTTTTGTCATCCTTAAAGGCAGAAGTGGCACAAGTGGGGAGACGTGGCAGTTTAGGAGTCAGTGGAAGTGACCAACGGGTTTGTTTTCCATTCTCCTCCAACCCAGTAACTTCAAGTACTGTTCTCTCTGCCTCTAAGTGTCACTGCTCCTCCAGTCCCGTGAAATGTCCTCTCAGTCTGGGAACAACAGATAGGCAATAGGGTTGGCATTTTCCCTAGAAATAGCTGGCCTTGCCTCAAATGTGGCTTTCCCTGAAGCAGCTTGATGCCCATCAGGGCAGTTGACCTGCATCAGAATTGTGTCCTTTCCTGTGTCTCCTTGCTGGATATGAGATGAGCTGTTACTAAGCTCTGTCCAAGTCACCAGGGCCATGCATAAAAAATAAATAATTGAGCATGACTAAAATGAATACTCTATTATCAGGTGCATTTGCATAATTAAGCTTGCTCCAAAAAATTGGCAGAGCACAAACCAGCAAAGTGGTGTTGCATAATATCGACCAAAAGCCCTGGAATGTGATTCTAGCAAAACACAATGAAGTCAGAGCTCTGTGTGTACAGATTAGATAAATGCATCAGCTCAGTGACCAGAGGACAAACTACATGCTTAGAATTTTTTTAATGTAGCTTCTTCTTTTTGTTCAGAATGATATGGCTTCTGACCAAGAAGAAGGGCTTGGGAGAGGCAGCTCACACCAAGAGAGGCCAGGCCAGTTGTCAGAAGATCTGGGACTCAAGTTCAGTGGCATCTGTGATGGGTTTCATGGCTTCTAGCCAGACACATTACCATGCTTTGCTTCCATTTCTTCATTTTTAAATGGTGTGACAGTGGTTCCTTTACCTACCTAATGGTTTGTAAAAAGCACAATGAAAACACAGAGCTATCTGTCCTGCTTCCCATCCCCCCATAGGGACACAAGGAGCCTCTAAGCGCACATCTTCATGCAGGAGTTGGTGGTGGGCACAGATGTGCTGTGTGCTCTACAGGAATTCATCATGAACCTAAAGAACTGCCCTTCTGATCTTTCCCTCGGCCTGTTTCTCATATTGGAGAGAAGCATCAGAACCAGGCACAAGCAGAGGCCTGGGGCTCTAAATCAGTATTTCTTTCTTTCTTTTTTTTTTTTTAATTTATTTTTTTGACAGAGATCACAAGTAGGCAGAGAGGCAGGTAGAGAGAGAGGGAGGGGGAAGCAGGTTTCCTGCTGAGCAGAGAGCCTGATTCGGGGCTCGATTCCAGGACCCTGAGATCATGACCTGAGCAGAAGGCAGCGGCTTTAACCCACTGAACCACCCAGGAGCCCCTAAATCCGTGTTTCTTATAAAGGAGTTTCCAAGAGGGAAAAATGGTCAAGAAAGGTGTGTGGCCTCCTCTGATAACCTATTAAATAAGAGGTTGGAGAATTAAGGAGAATCTCTCAAGGTATCCTCACCCTGAGGGGGAAACTGTCAGCATTGAAGAAACCCCCAGATTTCTGTATTTTCTTTTCACCTTGAGACTTTTTGCAACACACAGAGGAGAAAAGCAGGCAGCAGGCCAAGATTTATATTACGTCTTTTCCTGTTTGGTTTTGTGAAAAGAAATTCTACTCTAATATAAGCCTGATCTACCGGTGACACCCGTCACCCATGGGTTACCAAGGCTGATTTAGTGTCTGTTTCCTTTCTCTTGCTTCCCACTGAAACTGGCTTCTAGATCAAAGAAGATTATCTTCTCAAATAATGAGGACCTCTTTTCTATCAATACTGTGTGATAATCCCATGTTACTAATGTAAACGGTATTGTTGTCCTTATTATCATCTGCTGGCAGGCCTCCAATTGGTGAAAATTTGTTTCACAAGAGTTCATCTTCAAGGGACTTCTTTTCCTCAATCTCTAATGATCAAATTCAATTATCCAAATCAAGTTGTGGTCTTTGGGATGGAAATGTATATCCCTCAGTGGGGTGAGTGGTTGGGGGGACACTGCAGGGGGCCTAAAGAAAGAACAAGATGCAGGAGAGTGGAGGACCACAGTGACAGTAAACGTGGGGTCTGCTCCTGCCATGCAGAACCTAGTGGGGAAAGTCAAGACCAGACGAACCCTGACTCTGGCCTTGAACTCTGGGGTCAGAGTCCACCAGACTCAATCTGTGTCTTACTGAGAGTGAGATAGGGTCTCAAGAAAGTGGCTGGCAAGACACAGCTGAAGAAATGGAATGGGCAAAGTAAAAGGGAAGAAAAACAGAGACGGATATAAGATGAGAAGAAAAGACACAAATATTGCTGATTTCTCCACAGTGCCTTTTCTCCTAGCAGCAAGCATTGAGAAGGAAGCGAAAGAAAAGGAACCTTCTGGTGGAGAAGGATAAGAGAAGGACACCGTTATATAAAGATTCACTGTGATGATCTAAATAAAAAGGGATACAAAATACTGCGTGGCAAGACATTACAGGGTAGGAATGCCTATTATTGATTCCACTGGGGTGGACCCAAGAGACCTGTTTGCAGTAATTCAAATCCCTGGAAATAAGTCATTCAGTGTGCGCCACAGAGCATTAGAAAAATTGGACTTTGAAGGGAGCATTAAAAGAAAAAGAATGAGCCAATAAGAGAGCATCCTTTGAAAGCTAAGGTTAAAACATGGTTTTTTTCTCTCCAGGGAGGAACAATTGCTGCGGGAGGCATTGTGACTATTTTCAAAGGCATTATGATGGACTGGCAGTCTCAATAACGGGGTGCCTGAGTTGGGAGTCTGAACTTGGGAATGAAAAACTGAAAGGCAACAATGGGAAATGCTCACCAGACACTTTCAGCTTAAGGGTCCAAGATTAAAGCCATTATTAAGGACAGGACACATAGAGAGATGGGGCTTGATGATGATCTGAGAGCCTTTTAGGAACAGAAAAAAATTTTCTAGTGTAGAAAATATTCCTCCAAGTCTATAAAAAATTCCTTCCTTCTTAACACTCATAGTTTCTGGTTGATGCACAATTTACCCTTTCTCAGCTCTGATCTGTTGCCCTCCCAACTATTCACTGTCTTCGCTGAAGATCCTGGCTGTAGTTCATGGTCTTTCTACCCATGTCATGACAGGCTATTGTCCTGAACAACAACAGTTATCTCTAGACACCTACAAAGAAAATAAGCCCCTGCCCTTCTCAGTTCTGGTGACTTCAGCTCCTCCTCCATTCTGCCACACAGATAATATCCAATCATAGCTCATTATCATGATCAGAACTTTCTACCCGTGACACTTCAATCATTCATTTACTCATTCATTTTACAGATATCTACTGACTATCTACCTTGTGCCAACCACTGTGTCAGCCGCTGTAATGATAATTATAGTTAAAAGAGACAATATCCTTTCCTCTGGGGACCTCATAAACTATTGAAGGAGACAGAGAAACCAATAGGCAATTAGAATAGAAGATTTTAGGTGCTTTTCTGGGGTATGCTGGGGTCCCACAGGAAGAGCATCTACTCTGGACATAGGTTGTCAGGCAAGGCCTCTGGAGATAAGCGTTATCTAAAATGACACCGTAAGAATGAGTATGAGTTAGCCAAGCAAAGGTGAGTGATATGTGGGAGAGGAACCATGTTCTAGACAGAGCAAATAATATTCACATTGACAGATAAAAGGAGAGAAAGCATATCTAGGATTCTAAAAGTTGTTCAGAATGGCCAAGCTTGGTAACTGATGGACTACATATGTTCGTTGAGGGAAGATATAGGAGAAGAATGCTCTAGTTTTGGCTTGAGCAATCAGGTGAGTGTTGGTGTCATCTACCAACAAGGGGTTGCCAGAGGAAAAGCAGAATTTAATTTATGGTGTGTCAAGCCCTAAATATCAGTGTGACATCCCTGTGAATCTTCCTCACATCACATCCCACATCCACTCACCCTTCTTCCCTACCTCCATCTGCCAAAATAGCAATGTACAAATGATTCATTACGGGGGTGCCTGGGTAGCTCAGTCTGTTAAGATCTTCCTTTGGCCCAGGTCATGATCTCAGGGTCCTGGGATCAAGCCCTGCCTTGGGCTGTCTGCTCAGTGGGGAGCCTGTTTCTCTCTCTCTTTCTGCCTGCTGCTCCCCCTGCTTGTGTTCTCGCTCTCTCAACCTCTCTCTGCCAAATAAATAAATGAAACCTTTAAAAAAAAAAAGATGAATAAACAAATGATTCATTACCTACCTAAGTCCTCTCATCCGTCAAGACTCAGCTTCAGTGGAACTTTCTAGGAACTATACTATGATGACCCCTGTCCATCCGTGCTAAATCCCTCCCATCCCACGGTCACCTCTGCTGCATACTGAGCAGCAGTTTCCTCTTTGTTGTTTATCTCCTGTGCTGGTCTGTACATTCCCTAAGGAATGGAAAGGTTGTTGCTGGGTCTTTTTAATGCAGTAGCCTCAACAAATGTGTGATTTTTTTCTTTTATTATTCATAGGTTAGTTTTCTTTTTCAGCCCTTACATGAGTGGGCATTTCTTTCTTTCTTATTCTAAATCTTCCTTCTTAATACAATAAATCCTAAATCATAGCACAGCATGCTAATAGTGTCACTTCAAGCACTGTTCTGACACAACTTTTGCCTTTCTTTTGCATCCCATGTTTAATGGATGCTAAGTAGGTACTTGTTAAAGTTTAATGAGTGAATGATTGCTTGCATGAATAAGCAAAACAGAGTGAATAAACTAGCATTTTCATAGCTTTTCAGGAGAGAACTATCTTTGGGTAGGATAGGTGAATCTGGACATTTGCACTTTGGAAGGATGCACTGCAACAAAGAATTTGCTTAACTGTTACCCATACGAACCAAACAGGAATTTGGGGCTTTAAGACAGAAAGGAGGTAGAGGACGAAGAAAAGGAGGGGGACAGGTCCTTAAGCCATTCAGTGAGAGAAAGGTGCCCAGTGAGGAAATCCTGTAGGTGGAGTAATTAGATACATTTGGTAAAGATAGAACAGTCTGCTCTATGAGTTTGAGTCGCAACACTGAGGTAGTACAATCCCTCAGCTTCCCAACCCCTCTGCAGGGCTAGCTATCCTCAGATGCCTTACATGGGCCATTTTTGTGCAAATTCATTCCTCTTCTAGATCAAATTGGAGAGTAAAGAGAAAGAATAGCCATGAGAAAAATGTATGAGAGAAGTAAACATGTCAAGACTTCACTGAGAACAGGCACTCAAATCCCTAGGAGACCTAGGGGAGGTGAGCTCTGTGGGATCCACCAGGACGTGGATGCCTACAAGATGTGGATGGGCAGCTGAGGCAATTTTATTAAACTTTTTATGATGGTTAACTTTATAGGTCAGTTTAACTGGGCCACAGGGTGCCCAGATATTTGATTAACATTATTCTGTTTGTGTTTGCAAGGATCTTTCTGGATGGGATTAACATTTGAATTGGCAGAGTGAATAAAGCAGATTGCCCTTGCCAATGTGGGTGGGTGCCATTGACCATGGGCCCATCTGTTGAAGGCCTGAATAGAACAAAAAAGGTTGAGTAAGATAGAATTCACTCTCTCTGCCTGTCTTCTGACTGAGATACTGATCTATCCCTGCTTTTGAACTTGAAGCTTACACCAAATGGAAGTTTATACCACGGCTCTCCTGGGTCTCCAGCTTGCCTACCACAAACCCTCAGACTTCTCAGCCTTCATGACCACATGAACTAAATTCCTTACTTTCTATACTTAAAAATAATAAATATAATATATAACTATATAGTATAATATAGAAATTAAATTAAAGAATATGTATACAGTAAAGAATATATATTCCATTTCTCTGGAGAACCCAGACTAATACTCTCCTCCTTTGTAATGTCTGAACCTACAAAGTTCTACTCAGACAATTTCCAAAAGTGAAGGGAGACAAGCCAGAGCACCTGATTAAGCAAGGACTTCATTCTCTCAGCCCAGAAGAAGGCGTAGAAGACACACAAGCCAGTAAGAATAAGACAGACTCTAGGAACAGTTTAAGGAATATAAAGAAGAAACTTTATATTCAGAGAGGGAAATAAATAAAAGGAAAGGAGGAAGAACCTGGGGGTGAACAAGAGCTACATAAGAAAATGGTAGGGAGAAACTTCTTGTTGCAGAAAAAAGAAGACAAAAATACCTGCCTCTGTAGGAGCAGCTTTGTTCAAAAACCCGGAGAAGAAGAATGGAAGTGAGAAGAAAAGAAGCAGAGGGATTAATGTACAGAGAAATCAAATATAACATGAGTAAATGGGCCCCATTGTAGGTAGAACTTGAGACCAAAAGACTATGGAATACCTGAACCTCAGAGAGGACAAGAAGCACAGCAAGACACGAAGAGAGAAGAGTGCTCAGAGGAATACTTGACAGAGTAAGAAAGATCACCTGAACTTAGGACGAGCACAATTCCGAAGAGAAACATGGTGCACAAGTGGCAAAGGAAGTCAAGGGCACCATGTGTTGCCTGAGGTACTCAGAAGAAAATACTAATGGAATTTTTGTGGCAAAAGCAAAGTGGAACACAAAAACGGGAATTTACTGCTCCCAAAGAATGATATTGGAGGCTCTTCACTTGGTAATAATAGGACTTAGCCACAGTTTTTCTAGTGGCAATAGAAAGCAATTCAGGTTGGCTTAAGAAAGGGGAAAAGTTTTTTTTATTAGAAGGAGACTGAGTAATTCGCTAAGCCCAAGGATAGCTAGACCACAGGAGGGCATGGAAACAGTAAATAGTTACCAAGAAAATTAGCCATGCTTTCTATCCCTGCTTCTCTCTGAGTGTGTTCACTTCGTCTTCCCAGCACAGAAGGTGGTGGAAGATGGCTGCCTCGCAGTTTTATGAGTAAACATCAGCTCACTTCGAGGCACCCACAAAGGCTGACTCACTGAGGAAAAATACGACTGGACCTCTAGCTCAGCCATTTTGGTACCGGGACAAAGGCAGATGACACACAAGTGTTACAAAGGCCCCTCCCTTACTGGTGGGATGACTGTCAGAGAAATGAAGTTGCTATGAGCCTAAAGGTCACTACTTCACTGGACAAATGGAAACATCAAAATAGAAGGTAAGAAGACAAAATATTTTTGAAGCACACATAGTCAAGATCAGAAGAAGAGATGCTGGTAATAAAACACAGGGGAAAAATCATGTGATAAAAATAAAATCAAAGAGTAAAAAAGCACAAATTCTTTTTCTGCTTCTGCGGACTGGGTAACTGTGACTCTTCAAATGTAACACAATTCTACTGGGTTAAATAGAACCTTTAATTACCAAACAAGAAAGACTGAGTACTTGCCAATGCCAACTCTTATTTTCATGGAGATCCTAGAGCAAGACTGGCATCTGTGGGCTGAGGACCTTTGCCTCAATGCAAACTATGTTAAAAAAGAAAAAAGAAGTCACAAGGGGTGCCTGGATGCTTCAGTCAGTTGGGCATCCAACTCTTGGTTGCAGATCAGATATTGATCTCAGGGTTGTAAGATCAAGCCCTGAGTCAAGCACCACTCAGCACAGAGTCTGCTTCAAATTCTCTCTCCCTCTCCTTCTGCCCCTCCCACTCATTCTCTCTCTCCCTCTGCACAAATAAATCTTAAAAATAGTTTTATACTTTCTTTTTTTTAAATTTTTCTATTTTTTATAAACATATATTTTTATCCCCAGGGGTACAGGTCTGTGAATCGCCAGGTTTACACACTTCACAGCACTCACCAAAGCACATACCCTCCCCAATGTCCATAACCCCACCCCCCTTCTCCCAACGCCCCTCCCCCCAGCAACCCTCAGTTTGTTTTGTGAGATTAAGAGTCACTTATGGTTTGACTCCCTCCCAATCCCATCTTGTTTCATTGAATCTTCTCCTACCCACTTAAGCCCCCATGTTGCATCACCACTTCCTCATATCAGGGAGATCATATGATAGTTGTCTTTCTCTGCTTGACTTATTTCGCTAAGCATGATACACTCTAGTTTCATCCATGTTGTCGCAAATGGCAAGATTTCATTTCTTTTGATGGCTACATAGTATTCCATTGTGTATATATACCACATCTTCTTGATCCATTCATCTGTTGATGGACATCTAGGTTCTTTCCATAGTTTGGCTATTGTGGACATTGCTGCTATAAACATTTGGATGCACGTGCCCCTTTGGATCACTACGTTTGCATCTTTAGGGTAAATACCCAGTAGTGCAATTGCTGGGTCATAGGGCAGTTCTATTTTCAACATTTTGAGGAACCCCCATACTGTTTTCCAGAGTGGTTGCACCAGCTTGCATTCCCACCAACAGTGTAGGAGGGTTCCCCTTTCTCCGCATCCTCGCCAGCATCTGTCATTTCCTGACTTGTTGATTTTTCTCCCCCCTCACGATTTGGGATCTCTTCTGATTTGGTTAAAGCATAAGTTCCTGGGGTTGTTGCCACTCTTGTAGTATTTTACTTGCTCCTTCATATACTCTTATCTGGACAAAATGAAAAGGCGGAAAAATTCACCACAAAAAAAAGAACAAGAGGCAGTACCAAAGGCTAGGGACCTAATCAATACAGACATTGGTAATATGTCAGATCTAGAGTTCAGAATGACAATTCTCAAGGTTCTAGCCGGGTTCAAAAAAGGCATGGAAGGTATTAGAGAAACCCTCTCGGGAGATATAAATGCCCTTTCTGGAGAAATAAAAGAACTAAAATCTAACCAAGTTGAAATCAAAAAAGCTATTAATGAGGTGCAATCAAAAATGGAGGCTCTCACTGCTAGGATAAATGAAGCAGAAGAAAGAATTAGTGATATAGAAGACCAAATGACAGAGAATAAAGAAGCGGAGCAAAAGAGGGACAAACAGCTACTGGACCACGAGGGGAGAATTCGAGAGATAAGTGACACCATAAGACGAAACAACATTAGAATAATTGGGATTCCAGAAGAAGAAGAAAGAGAGAGGGGAGCAGAAGGTATACTGGAGATAATTATTGGGGAGAATTTCCCCAATATGGGAAAGGGAATGAGCATCAAAATTCAGGAGGTTCAGAGAACGCCCCCCAAAATCAATAAGAATAGGCCCACACCCCGTCACCTAATAGTAAAATTTACAAGTCTTAGTGACAAAGAGAAAATCCTGAAAGCAGCCTGGGAAAAGAAGTCTGAAACATACAATGGTAAAAATATTAGATTGGCCGCTGACTTATCCACAGTACTAGAAGTTTTATACTTTCTTCATAATACTTAAGTTTCTAAATTTTCTATAATAACTATGTACTACCATTTTAATTAAGAAAAAACTATTCATATTTCTATAAAAGTCTTTAAATTCCCATGAACACAGAGACAAAAGAATAATTCAGTTCTACTTTACCGAGCACAATTCACTAAATATACCATGGAGCTCAAGCTAATTCCTTTTCTTTTCTTTTTTTTTTTTTTTAAGATGTTATTTATTTATTTGAGAGAGAGAGAGAGAGACAGCATGAGTGGGGAGGAGAGGAAAAAGCAGGCTTCCTACTGAGCAGAGAGGACTCAATCCCAGGACCCTGGGATAATGACCTGAGCTGAAGGCAGATGCCTAACTGACTAAGACACCCAGGTACCCCAAGCTAATTCCTAATGCTGATATTCAGAGTAAAATATGTTAAAGATATATGCCACGCTAACCAACTAGAATAACTTGCTGTGGAGACTTACCTATTTACTTGGCCTGTATTTGTCACAAATCTATTCTGTACCAGGCTCTAGGCTAACTCATAAAGTTGTTAATAATGAACACTTGAAACATAAGCCCAGCCTCACAAAATTTGTGTTCCAGCATGATGGACGAAAGCAAGAGAATTGAAAAACAAAACAAAATGACAACTTCTAACAAGTTCTGTGAAGGGGAAAGAGTTCATTGGGAAGTATTACAGGGGGCACCTGGGTGGCATGAAACTCTTGGTCTCAGCTCAGGTTGTGATCTCAGGGTCGTGAGATTGAGCTCTGAGTCAGGGTCCACGCTCAACACAACATTTCCTTGATATTCTCTCCTGCTCTCCCTCTGCCCCTCCCCCTGTGCACATGTTGTCTCTCTCTCTCCAATAAGTAAATACATAAATCTTTTAAAAATAGTATTGCAGGCTGACATATGTTGATGGTTAGTGAGGGTATCTTTTAGGAGGTGACATTTAAGCTTAAGGGAAAGCATGGAAAGGAGGGAACAGCATATGATAAAGTTTGGAGGCAAGAATATATTCAAAATCCTTGTGGAACCAAAAGACTAAGGCCCAAGGAGCAAAAGGAGTAGGTCTGGGATAAACCTGTAGAGAGATAGCCTCCATAACAAGGTTAAAATCTGAGTGTAGCTACCAAAATCATAACTTTGTTTTTAGAATGGTTGATCTGTGGCCCTTCTAGGGAAGCCACTGTGTTGACAATAAAGCCACTTTCTCTCTGTAAAGAAAGTGTCTGCATGAAGAAGGTTGATCTTGATCCTGAGAGAGTTCTCATAGGTGGGCAGAAGGCAGATGCCTTGCCTTGGGTAAAAAGACTTAGAAAAAGAAACAGAAAACAAAAAATAAAAAAGAGGAAACAGAAAAGTGAAATAATGAACACTTTTTTAAAAATCGAGCACTTTATGAAAAATGACAGATAACCCTACAAGGCTAACTGGTGTGCACAAACTGTTTAACTCTAATTGGTCTCATATAATGTTCTCATCTATCTTCAGTTTAATGTCCCTATAATATATTTGTTCTATTATTAGGAAAGAGGCAGAGTATAAATATTAAACATGGGACATACAATGTTTGGCATTCTTAAACATCTGGTAATGTAGAAGAAATGTTGAGTACATCATATGTAAATGTCTTCTCCTTTAATCTTCTGGGAAGCTGCATTAAAAAATAAAATGGGACACATAAAAAAATAATTATCAAATGGAAAGGAAAAGAAAAATGAAGTGAAGACAGACATTAATTTTCCCACAACACTCTCCCCAAGTCTCACAACCACAAACCCTCTCAGGTACTTGAGCAAAGAACAGAGCCCACCCTCTCTAATATCCGAGTAATGTACACAAAATTCTGTAATAGAAATTCCTCGGTTTGTCCAGTATTATTTTAAAAGCTTCCCAAGCTGTGAAAACTGTTGTTCAGATTCTAGTATCCTTTCCCTGTCTGTCTTTTTAAAAAAGAAAGAGGAAATAATTAAGCTAATAAATTATATAAAAAGAGCTCATCTATTCATTGAGATCAAAAAGGCTAATTACTGGAAAACGCTGAAAGACAATGAAACTGATCTTTCTGTATTGTGCTGCCAAAAAAAAAAAAAAAAAATAGCATGGGCTCTTAAGTCCTGTGCCAAAGAGAATTCTCAGTTGGTTGGAAAGGAAATGAGACACAGATCTAAGTTTTCAGCAGAACATTCTCTTGCTCTTAAGGAATGTATAATCTATACTTTAGGATGAAAGCTGTCTGTGGAAGCCTCCCAAAAGCAAACGGAACATGGGAACAGAGAAATTGCCTCATGACTCTACAGTCACTCCCACAAAACTGAAATCTTTTAAATGGAATAAGGAATTATTATTAAGAAATAATGTTACTAATCCTTTAGAGGCTTAATATTAATTATAAGAAAACAAATAGGCCAGATAGCAGAGCTTTCAAACCTCCCTTCCTCCCAGCTGCCTGCCAAGGCTCCAGAAGGCAGAGTGGCTGGGCATGGTCAGGCATGTATAGAACAGTCTTTCTGTCCCCGCCCCCACCAACTAATTACCTTAAAAGCAATCATTAATATCATCCTGCAGACGAAAATCAGTCAGGCTGATATGTTGGACCTCTGTGGTTTTGCAAATCAGAGAAAAATCTTCGGATGTGACAGGATTTCTGGATATGGTAGAATCTGAACTCACCTCTTTTCTGTTTGTATTATATGGATTGTCACGATGTGGGGAGGGAGAACTGGTGGAAGAATTGGAGAAGGTGGATGGTTGGGATATTTTAACATGCTGACTTGGAGATGAACGTGACCCAGGCCCTCCATGTAGGAGAAAATTGGGCCAGTCCAATCTCTTACGAATCTTTCATTCCATTTGCTGCAGGACCCCGAGTGATTACAGCTACTGAAATAAGAGGAGTAGGGACTACTAACTAAAAGACTGCCTGTTTCTCTCTCTTTCATTTCCCTTCCAGTACCCTCTTCAAGTCTCTGTAGAAGGGAACTCAATAAGGGAAAGATTAATGAATTTGTTGAGCAAAACTGACAGCCAATTTGCAGAATTCAAAGTAGACACCTTTAGTTGCCTCAAATAAATGACATGGGCCCCTTGGCATGGATAATTACTTGTACTCCCCACTTTTCAACATTGACATGCCTCAAATGGAGTTGCCACAGGCCTAGACTTGAGCCTGATAATGCAGGTCACTTTGTCAAGAGGAAAAAGAAGCACATTGGAAGAACAGGGCAGGCCTATGTCCCCAACCTCACAATGGGTTGAGGATGCGTCAGGCCCTGGAGGTTTTGAATGTCCCCTTATAGTGTTTTAGGGGAGCACTACTCTATGAATGCCTTATATTGGTGGAATCCCAGCTTGGAAAGCCAGTCCATGAGGTGCTAAGATACCACTGGATTCCTTGAAGTAACAGGCTTCTGCCATGCATTAAAAATAAGATTCCACATTTTAATGACAACTTTGGAAGATGATCTATATAATTAAACAGATTATCAGTCCACGACCATCTTGCCTACCTTAGGTAAATCTGATGTTTGACTGTCAAACATCTTGTTACAAGAATACGCAAAGAAAACCACCTTGATATTGACCACATTTGTGCAATTATTCAAGTCTTGATGACTTCTAGAGGATTCTTCTATCCCTATGTCACAACCTCCAAAGAAGCTGCAGAGATATGGTCCATATTAAGCCTCTGAAGGATTTATTTTATTCTTAGCTGCACTCATTGGTATAGGCGTCAGAGAGTATGTTTGTTTCTTTATGTTTTAATTACAAAGGGCCGTCCTTCATCAAAGAGTACAATACAAAAGTCCTTAAAAGAATTACATGAAGCCAAGGGCTAGGATCTGAAAACTTACTCCATGGAAGGGAGAGACCCCTCTCAGTAGAACAGATACTGAACAGGCTCCAAATGTTGGGAGCTTAGCATGTAGTGGGACATGATACCATTATCACAACAGAAGGTTCAGCCATGCACCTAGGAGAACTGTCTTTCCTAGAGCCCAGGGTCCCTGCGGGAGTGGGGGGGAGAGGAGGGGTTTTCTCACTTCACTCTAATTCACTCTAAATCACTCAAATTCACTCTAAAGAGAAATTGAATTTTTAAGGTCTATGAAGTGGGTCCCAAGCTGTGACAGGTTCCCTTGAGAAGAATTTCCTTTGTTCTAGATTCATTTTCTCTTGTCATGACTTGGGTCAATGGATTTGACCAAGGATTAGAAGGTTCTGTCCAGAGCTCTGTGCCATTTTTCTGCCATTTAAGATCAGGTTACAATGTGGGAAATTAAATGGCTCACCAAACCTTCAGACCCTACCCAGAATACTTTCCTTCTCCTTTCCTGGTGAACGATCACTTCGTTTGCAACAGTAAATTGGCTTATAAAGGAAAGCAATATTGACCTAAGTTCTCAGTGTGAAAAGCAGTGGAGAAAGGAAATGGGGAAATTCTTGCAAATTTCCCTCCAGCCCCTTATCTGCCAAATAGAGCCGAATGAACCGAGTCATAGATGGTGTTTTGCATGTGTTCTGTTTCTCTGTGCGTCATGTTTATATCTCGTAGCTGCCTTGTCCTGTGAGATGTACTCTGCCAAATTATTAGTCAGAGTTTAGCCTGATATTTGTTAAATGGGTTTTTTCCACTAGCCTGCAGCTAAATGTAAATAAATGTAATAGGATGCACTTATTTATGAAATGGGAAAATGCCAAAAAAAAAAAAAAAAAAAAAAACCTGGTGTCAAATGACTTCCAGGGGATTTAGATTAATTTGCATCTGCTCATTCTGTGCCTGCTACGCATTTGGAATGTCTGGGTCTTATCTAGGGCTTAAAAAAAAAAATTCCTAAAAATTATATTAAGGTGTTTGATATGTTATCTGAGTGTACCTGAGAAAATTAATTGCCACTTTTTTAACTGTTTCATCTAAATAATCAAATGATTATTAGTTTTTTCTAATTATCTTATGTAATATGTTAAGATCTTTTGACTGAGAACCTGTGTCTTTAGACTTCAACAACAACATACTATTAATAAATTAAAAAGCATTATGGAAAGAAATTATTCAAGTTCGTTTCCCTCGCCAAAGTATATTCTGACATTAATATACCAACATTAACTTAGTATTTAAATTGGCTTCTGTGCTCTTTTCTTGAGACACTATCTTGCTTTTACTTCTGTACTCAGAAGTGTATTTCCCCCCAGAGCATATGGTTTAATTATGCATTGGCATTGCTGATGGAAAAGGGAAAGATAGCACGTAAATTGCTATATAATCACAGCCTAGTAGCTCTTAAAATGGCAGTGGATTGAGAAAAATTAATAGCAATTTCACAAATGCAATAGAGTGTGTAGGAATACCCCGCTAATGCTCATATCCACATGCTTTCCTTTTCTAGGCAGCATCTGGGTAGAAAGGTGGAATATTCTCTTGGACTCCGCCATTGACTATACTATCCTGAATCCAGAGCTTGACAAAGAAGGGATCTACTGAGAGACATGTTATTCATTCAGAGAATATTGATGTAACACTAAATTATACCAGACTCTCTTTCATGAAGGTTCAAGAACCAACTTGTAGTAAAATCTAGAACCTGGCATGGAATCTGTTTCTGTGGCTAGTCTATCTTCTTAGAGGAGGGTGGGCATATTCTTAAAGTGTCATATAGAGGGGGGTGGAATTCCAACGAAGGCAAAATTGCTTAGCCCTCAATATTATAGGCACAAAACCACAAGGTTCAACTCACTGCTCTACTGCTCGCCAAATGAGTAACCTTGGGCAACTTGCAGAAACTTCTTGAGCTTCAGTTTTCTCATTCGTATGGTAGTAAAAGTAGCCACCTCTTAATATTCTTGAGCACGAAAATGACCACATACATTCTAAGTTTTTTTTTGCTATTATTTTTCAAAATACTTAATGGTATCCCATTGAATCCTGGGCCAATGAAGCTGACCCCCTAGAGCTGTCTTCTTTCATGATAGGTCTTTGTGTAGAGACAATTTAGACAGACTCGATAATGTCTGTCTTATGTAGCCTTCAGATCCTGAATTTAAACCCCTCTGGCGAGTTGGGGAACAAGGCTGGAGCCAGCCTATTAACCTCGGTAATTTTTATATGACAAAAGAAAAGGCTTGAACTGATGGGTAAGTGATGTGGTGTTCTATTATTTCGGCCCCTGAGCAGTCTTCGGCACAAACTCTTTCAGTTTTTAATCTCCCAAGCTTTCTGATTTTAAAAGGAGCTAAAAGCTAACACACATACACTGTAACAAAAAAAGTAAGCCTCAGGAGTTCAAAGTCATATATCTTCATCTGGATATAATTTTCTACAAAGGTTGCCTTTCATTGTCTTTACACAATAGTTTCATGTAAAGTTCAAAACCATTTCCATAAAAACTACATATTAGAATAGACTGGGCTGTGTGTGGGACACATCCCAAAGGATAGAGAACTTCAAGATCTATCCATATGACCATTTTATTTTCAACCTTCTGAAATATGGCTTGTGGTCTTGACCGTGGTAGTGGTATTTGTCATGAAGAAGAAAGAAATGGTCAACATAGACATAGACTTTTTCCACATATGCCCCAAAGGTGAAGATTGGACAATCACCTACCTTATTTTATTCAATAAATTCTTCTTAAACTCCTCTGTAAACTAAGTGCTGGGCTAAATTAAAATAACATGCAAAATCATACCTGCCTTCAAGAAGCTTTAAGTCAAGTAAATAGATGGAATATATATATATATTCCATATATTAATATTAATATATTACATTGTATATAATACAATATATATAAACTATATATATGTAGTTCTACATATGTGGCTCATACAAAATAATCAACATGAATTAAGTAGACCAGAAATGCAAACAAGGAAGGAATCTTTGCTATCAGGCTCATATTAAGCTCAGATAAGATGGCAGCATGTTATAACTGAGCAGTAAAGGATGAATAGTTAATCACAGAACATTGGGCTTTCAAACAGTACATGTTAAAAGAATTATTCTCATTACTTTTTACCAGCCAAAATGTCAGGTAGCCATTCTAAGCAGAGAAGCCTTTAAGACCCTTTAAGACCCTCTATCCTTTAAGACCCAACACCAATGCCGTCTCTCTTGCAAAGATTTCTCCGATCCCATCAAACTATCTATCACTGATTTCTTCCATTATTATGGCTTACTTGGTATGAGAGAAATGTCTATGCTTATTTTTATCTCCCTCCATTCATTAGGACTTCATTCCTCCTTAAAAGCCACGTTCTTGTCTTATTCATCTTCATTCATAAACACCTCTCTTGACATCACTAATTCTTTGTTTAAAGATTTGTTTGAAGTTAAGAAACAAATTTCAAAGAGTGGTTAAGTCCTCTAATGATAACCGCAGCCTTCCCCACTTCATGAGATGATGTAGCTGATTTTGGAAGAACATAAAATTAAAGCGGGAACCACTGCAAGAGCAGCTGAGAGAATGGATGTGTTTATTCTAAAGCTTTCTACTGAGAGATGAAATCTCCGAATGGAGTCCTTTCGTTTGAACCGGTTGGTCCTGATTTATCTGTATTACTCTTGGCTCCATTTATACAAAGAAAAGAGAGGAACTGGGCAAAGACCCAGTAGGTTGAATCAATGTCAAAAATCAATTCCGTATGCCTTTTTCTTCCCCTTCAGTAGCAGATTATTTTTTTATTTTTCCCCTGGATTGCTCAAATGATGAGGTAACGTTTCTATTTCACGTTTCCTTTGGCTTTACAACCTAAGGGTCAGCTGATGTTACATCTTTGCCACATGGACACACAACTGCCCAGGATTCCAAGGTCCAAAAGCACGTCTCAGAAAGAAATGAAGTGAGAATTGCCGGTAACTACAGAAAGATCAGAAAGATCAAAAATATGAATTATTGAAGCCAAAAATATTATCTGTCTCCATCAAATGGTGAGAAAGGAGTGACAAGAAGTTGGGCAAGCAGGGGTTTTGTTTCTGCGCTGCCATTTCCCACAATCTGTAGGTCCTGGGACAAGTCATTGAGTTATTTATTCACTGGGTTTCCCCATTGACCAAAGCCGTCTCCCTTCCATTGCGGAGGTTTTATGGTTCCAAATGTGAGCTCCCTCCCTGGGAGTTGTCAGAATCAGATCTAGAGCACTGGACTTACAACATGGCAGTCCAGGCCATTTTAGCAATTCCTGCTTTTTAATATCACCCACATGAGGCTTCATTTTGGAAGCCTTTTCTTCTGGAAAGTTTTAGAAACCAATCAGCAGTTTGGGTTTTTTCTTTATTTTGTAACTTTTTTGGAATTTGACAGAACAGGACAGGAAACGATTTTATGTAGCAGATAGTGGAGATGGACCCGTGTAGGCCTCAGCAAAACGATTAAATGGGTTTTCACCGGGTTTCTCTTCCTCCTATCACTGCACATTTACACAGATTCACCTCTCAAGATAGTCTTTCTCCTAGTTTGCATTATCCTTCACTTAATGCATTAGCAGAGGAGGGGATCCCTGTCTCAAATGTCTGCCAGGGCCAGGACGGTAACACATCCGGGCTGAGAATAATATGAGAAAAGAGAGCTGGGGGAGGAGGATGAAGCACAGACTGCAGACCAAACCTAAAGACGTTTAAATCAATTTAAAATAAACAAAAGCATGCCAGCCAAAAAAAACCAATTGTTCTTGTGCAACTCGGCCAGAACTTATAGTCCTGTTATAAACTCTTTAAAATCAAGGGTCATCTTGGGGCAGCTGGGTGGCTCAGTGGGTTAAGCCTCTGCCTTCAGCTTGGGTCATGATCTCAGGGTCCATGGAGCCCCGCATCATCCGGCTTTCTGCTCAGCAGGGAGCCTGCTTCTCCCTCTCTCTCTGCCTGCCTCCCTGCCTACTTGTGACCTTGCTCTCTCTCTGTCAAATAAATAAATAAACAAATAATCTAAAAAAAAAAAAAAATCAAGGGTCATCATACTCAGCTTTTTACCTCCAGCATGGTGGAAGAGAGTTATAGCTAGAGCAAGCGCTTCCGTTAAGTATTTGTTTAATTAAATTAATGGCAAAGGAGCCGCTCTGGAAGCTTAGGTATGCTGACACCTAGTGGTGGGGGAGAGGGATTGCTTATGACTGCAGGGCAGAAACCACGAGACTGATTTCTCAAGAGTCAACATTTGCTGAACGCTATGCAGGAGCTTCCTGTTGAATTATCATTCGATTCTCACAAAAGCTCCAAGAATTAAGTACCATTGTTACCACATTTAAAGCTTTTCAGTTTTTAAGGTTTTAAAGGTTTTCAGTTCAGATATTTCCCAAGGTCATAAAAAGAGGGAACTGAGATTTGGTTGGAATTCTGGTTGAGAACTGAAATTTAAGTGGAAGGAAAAAAAAAATCTTCAGCTGTCTTGACTCGGCCAGTGTTTTGTATTATAACAAAAATATGTGTATTAAACAACTTCAACTTAGGTTATTGAATTCCACGGAATATTTAGAACAAATGTGTTTTTCTTGCTTTTTAGCTAATACTTCTTATGCTGCCTACTCTGACTCTTGTAACCCTAAGGCTTTAACAGGGTGTCAAGAGTCCCCCCCCCCAAAAAAAAAAGTTGATTCCAAATGCCTCCTGGGGCTTCTTTCATACCACAGGTGAAACTAGAGGGAGGAGGAACACGCAGCTATGAGAGAGAAGGAATTCCTGCCATTTGTAACAACATGGGTGAAACTTAAGGATCATTATGCCAGGAAAAAGCCAGACGGACAAATGTCGTATGGTGTCATTTTTATGTGGAATCTTTTTAAAAAAAAAAAAAGTCAAATTCATAAAAACAGGGGAAAAGTGGTTTCCAGGGGTACAGACGGGTAGGCAGTAAAAGGAAGAAGGAGAGGTGAGTAAAAAGGGATAAACTCAGCTCTAAGATGAATGAGGTCTGAGGATCTCATGGAAAACACAGCAGCTGTTTAGAGTTGAGAACACTGTATAGTATAATTAAAATTTGCTAGGAGAGCAAAACTTAAATGTTCTCATCAAAAAAAAAAAAAATGAAAGGTGATGGACGCGTTAATTAGGGGGACAGGAGGGGTCCTTTCACAATGTATACTTGTATCCAATCGACATGTTTAAATATCTTATAATTATATATGCCAATTATACTTCAATAAAGATGAATTTAAGAGAGAAAGAAAAGGGAGAAGGGAAATAGAGCCTTTCATGACTTGTCTGATTTTCCTACTAAGTTAACATGAACACGTTGGTCCTCCAGACACCTCCTGCCTCTGGAACATCTGTTCGCGCAGGTCAGGATGCCTTTTCTTGGGTCTTTCTCCTACTGGACTCTATTAATAGAAGTTGTTATTTTGGTCGCAAGGCTCACATCTCATTTGTAGAATTCTCCAGTCACAGTGACCCTCCTACTTTATTCTTTCCTTTAAAAAGAGACGGTCGCTCCTGATTTTCCCCCTCCTACCTTGCTACTTAATCATCAGACAAGGATGGTAGACAATTGAACAGCCAGCCTTGGCTTCAGAGCTCCATGAACAAAAACCACAAGGAGTTTCCCCCCTAGATGGCCCCAAAGGAGACAGTGTAACATCGTGGGCATGAAGGTGGACTCTAGAGTCAGGCTGATGTGAGGTTATGCTATAACCCCCCTTATTTCCTGAGTATATGACCTTGGAAAATTCAGTTTCCTCCTCTGTGAAATGCGACTATGCTATCGCTCTCTCTCTCTCATAATTATTGTGAAGATCAAATAAACTCAGATAATGCTAATAAAGCTCTCCACAGAATGGCTGGCCCGGCAGAATGGCCTGGGCTGTGTTTCAAGAGTTAACAGTTAAATGAGCAAGAACAAAAACTTAAAAGTAAGCGAAAACAATATCCCATCCTGTTGGAGTACAGCAACAGAATACAACACTTTCGAGTGTTTGGGAGTTCTGGCCAAAATAAAGTTGATGGTCATGGGTTCTGCTCTGACCAGGAACATGCAAAACCCCTGCCTCTAATGGGAAGTGCCCTGACTTGGTTGCTTATGGTCCCAGGAGGTCAGAGAGCAGTGCCAACATTTCTGGACTGTTCCCTGCTGTTTGCCGCATGGTATGAGCATGGCTCTCTCCCCTGTCTCTTTTACATCCTCTCCCTTCCTGCAGCTGCTTGACATGAGAAAGCTGCCATTTCTTTATTCACTAGGCTGTTCCCAAACCCGTGTAGGTGATTCTTTTTGTGCCAGGCCTCCATGTTCTTTGGTGTGGAGCCAAGACAAAGATGGATCGCTTCTTCGCTAAAACTGACCACCTCTCACTGCATAATCTCCTGGCTGTTCTAAGCATAAAAGCCTGTTGTCCACCATGACAGAAAAGCTCATTTTATCACAGTTCTCTTTAGGAGCATGGCCCATTGTGTTTCCCCTAAGCTTTTTCAGGGTCTTTCTTCCCACTGCCCTCATAAACAATTTTTATTTCAGTTCTGTTTTCTGGGAGGCAGCAGAAGGTGGTTAAGAGGATAAATCTAGTTACAAAAAGACATGGATTTGGGTCTTGCCCTGCACCTCGGATGTCTCCCCTATAAAACCTGGAATGGCTCTGTCCAGACCCCACAAGAGACCATTGTGTATTGGGGAAGGACCCTCAAATGTCCTGATGGACAGAGTTTGGGGAGTGGCACAACAGCTGGATTTCATGCTCTGCTTAACTCTTACCCAACTGTGTACAGCCATCCTGAGAACAACACGGTACTTCATAGGATGTGTGGACCATAAAATAAGATAATAGATATAAGATACCGGATATGGTCTAGTGCCTGGCTCATGGCAAGCACTCAACATACAGCTACTTCTTTTATTATTTCTATCCATCAGACACAGCACTGCCCTCTTCTCTAATCTCCTCTAATCTTGGTCCTCCATTTCATCAAACAACCAATAGAAGGTTTTATTTATCAATTCATCATTCAAAATACTTTGAATGTCATGAGGTAAAGCTGGAAATATTTATAAAAGGATTTCATCAGTATATCCCCCAATTAAATGGCAGTGGCGAACAGATAAGGAGTGTTTTTTGTATCACTTTCTGGACAGGACAAAACAAAACAACCTGATGTTCTCAAAAGAAGACCATTTGGAGATCATTCAATGGCTTCTTGAAACAAAAGTTTCCTTGAACAAAAGTTCTTATATGAGCTAAATATTAGATGTGTTAGGCATGACAGGTAACAGTATTGTAGGTATGCCGGAAAACAGGTTTTGGAGATGCATGCTGAAAAATTGGGGGATGAAGTGTCATGATATCATTAATTTACTTTAAAATAGTTCAGCAATAGTGTATGTCATGTCAGTTAAAAGTTTACATAAAAATGAGTCAGCCAAGAAATGATTATGTAAAAAATGCTAATATTTGTTGATTGTAGGAGATAGATACCCTGTTTTGAAATTTTTCATTAACCAAAAAATAATAATAATAATAATAAGGTAAGAAACCAAGTGCCTAGTAAAAAGAAAAATAATTAAAAAGAAATCAGTTCTTAGTTTCCAGCTCTATCTCAGAAAATGTTTAAACAGCTTTGGTCTACTTTGCACAGAGGAATTAAGATTCTCTCTCTACAGGGGTGCGTGGGTGGCTCAGTTGGTTAAGTGTGTGCTTTGGCTCAGGTCATGATCCCAGAGTCCTGGGATCGAGCCCCACATCAGGCTCCCTACTCAGCAGGCTTCTCTCCCTCTCCCCCTGCTGTTGCTACCCTTCCTTGTGTTCTGTGTCTCTCTTTCTCTCAAATAAATAAATAAAATTTTTTAAAAACTATTAACAAAAAACAGAATGCTCTCAATGGTGAATCTTCATGATCATTGAAAATGAGCAACAGTGACCAGATGGCCTCTAATATAATTTGATTTTTATTATTGACTCCATTCTTCTCAGGAGAAATTCATTCTCAGGCATGTATTTATATAAACCAGTTTAATGTAGTAATACCTGAATTCCACTATTTATTTTTTTAATTTCTGTATTTTTTTTTAAATTTCAGTGTGGCTGACACATAATGTTACAACATTAGTTTTAGGTTCACAACTTAGTGGCTGGACAAGTTCATGCATTGTGTTATGGTCATCACAAGTGTAGCTACCATCTTCCCATTACAGTGCTGGTACAATATCATTAACTATATTTTTTATGCTGTGGTTTTTATTCCCTTGATTTATTCATTCTATAACTGGAAGACTGTACCTCTGTTTCCCCTTCACCCATTTTGCCCTTTCCCCCACTGCAACCATTAGTTCGTTCTCTATATTTATAGGTCTGATTCTACTTTTTGTTTGTTTATTTATTTGTGGGTTTTTTTCTTTTAGATTCCACTTATGAGTGGAATCATATGGTATTTTTCTTTCTCAGACTGACTTGTTTCATTTAGCATAACATCCTCTAGGTCCATCCATGTCATCTCAAATGGCACAACCTCATCCTTTCAATGGACATAATATTCCAGTGTGTGCATGTGTGTGCATGTGTGTGTGTGTGTACACGCGTGTGTGCATGTGTGTGTTACATTTGTGTCATCTATTCATCTACTGATGGACACTTAGGTTGTTTCCATATCTCGGCTATTGTAAATAATGATGCAGTAAACATAAGGGTGCAGGTATCTTTTTGAATTAGTGCTTGGATTATTGGATCATACGGTATTTCTATTTTTAAGTTTTAATTGTTGTAGTACATTCCCATCAATAGGAAACAAGGATTCCATTTCCTTACATCCTTGCCAACACTCGTTATTTCTTTTCATTTTGATTTTAGCCATTCTAACTGGTATAAAGTGATACTTACTATGGTTTTGATTTGCATTTCCCTGATGATTAGTAATGTTGAGCATCTTTTCATGTGGTCTGTTGGCTATCTGCATGTCTTTGGAAAAAAAATGTCTATTCAAGTCCTCTGCCCATATTTTAATCTGATTGTTTTGGGGGCATTGAGTTGCATAAGTTCTTTCTATTTATGGCCACTAATACCTTACTAGATATATCATTTGCAAAGATCTTCTCCCACTAAGTAGGTTGTCTTTTAGTTTTGCTGATTGTTTCTCTTACTGCGTAAAAGCTTTTTATTTGAATGTCATCTCAGTAGTTTATTTTAGCTTTTGTTTCCCTTGCATGGGGAGAATACCTGGAAAATGTTGTTACAGCTGATGTCAGAGAACTGACTGCCTATGTTCTCTTCTAGGATTTTTATGGTTTCAGGTCTCACATTTAGGTCTTTAATACATTTTGAGTTTATTTTTCTGTATGAGGTTATAAAGTGGTCTAGTTTCATTCTTTTACATGTAGCTGTCCAGTTTTCCCAATGCCATTTATTGAAAAGACTGTCTTTTCCCCATTGGATATTATTGCCTCCTTAGCTTAGATTAATTGAGCATATAATTGTGAATTTATTTCTTAGATCTTTATTCTGTTCTATTGATCTATGTGCCTACTTTTGTGCCAGTACTATACTGTTTTGATTATATTTTTTAAATTTCTAAATAACATTGCTTCCTTCTACTTAATTTGATGGTTATTTTCCATTTATGTCAAGTAATTTTTAAATTCCATTTATAGTCTTTTCCTTTTCAAATAAATTTATTTAAGTAGAAAAGTGAGTTGATTTAAAGAAAATTGTTAGCGGAAATTATAACGGTCATAACTGAATGGTGGAAGTTCGGAAAATACTGGGCTAATGAAAAGAGAAAAATTAAAATGAGTTTAAGCAAATTGTGTTCCTTAAAAGATTAGTTTCAAAATATGCTCCCAGAAAAAAAAAAGAAAAAGGAAAAAACCTACTTTGCAGTAAAATGGGTTTGGGAAACACTGTATACTCTATCACCCCCTAAGAGATTCACAGTGCATATTAGCATATTAAAAGCTTGAAGAAGTTCTGTAATAAAGAAACTCATTTGATTTTAAGTCAGCAGTTACCAAATTTATTTGACCAGAAAAAAATTTTTCCCCTAAATAAAACTATTAACATTGAGATTCATTTTAGGAAATACTGGTGGTAAGGAGTTTTATGTTTAGGGAAGAAGGGCTTGCTAGGATTGATGAGAATAAACATCAGCAGGAGCCTGCCTTTCTCGGTCTCTCCTTCCCTGGTCCTTTCAGAGGATCAGAGGGCAGAGGAGCTGACAAAGCAACAGGGGAGGGCTTATATGGAAGAGAGAAGACCCAAATAACAGATGAGATGTTGAGTAGCTCAACCGCAGGTCAGATCCCATAACAGAAATAACTCAGCAGGAATCTCGGAGGCAGTCAACTCTGCATAAGCAAATGGGAGGGGGAGAAGATTTTAAGGCTGAGTTAAGAAAAAGGTGGTGTTGTGTAAATTGCAAAAGTAGCTCAGAAGAATTCAAGCTTGAGTTTTAGGAGTCCTGTTTGCTTTCAGAATGCATTCTAGACATTAACATTCAAACTCGGGATACTATTTTATTTTCTTACATTTCCCTACTTTTTGTTGTGTCCTGGAAAATAACCTAGGCAATTACAATTACTAGGTAAAAGGTGAAAGAGTGCTTCATGAAATTAAAAAGGCACTTTAAAGAACTATTTTTCAATGTCTGCTTAACATTTCCAAATCTGCCTGTTTAATAAAGATGGTTTTAATCTGAAAAGTTCCAAAATTCAGAGAGAAATGTGTGAGTAGAATGAAGAAGGAGAAGATCATCTTAAATATCAGAGAATGGGCTCGACTTCGAAGCCCAAGATACAAAACACAAAGGAAGACATTGAAAAAAGTGTCATTCTATAAACCCAGCAATGATAAACACAATAGTGTTGGACCTGAGACACTGAACCTCTTTGGAATAAAGACTAGCACTCAACTATGAAGAGTTTGATGCTTTTCTAGAGTAAAGAAGTGGAATAATTGAGGAGGCAAATTTTGCATTAAAACCCCAAATACATCTACATGTCTAATATAAAGTAGGCATGTTGTAAATGTCAGTCATTAATTCCTTCACAACAACTATTTTGTCCATTCCCTGCCCCCAACATTTCTCAGTGTGCTGTGCCTGGGAGGGCTTATATTCTTCCCTTATGTTGTCAAGAAAAAGGAAATAATAGGACCTGAGAAATTCAAGCTGGCTTATTATAGTAGACAATAGCTGAAGAATTGGGGAAGGAAAGCAGTATTTTCCCAAAACACATAGATTGAAGAAATTTGAAGGATAAAGGGAAAAAAGTTTAGTGTTCCCTTGGTTTTCTAAATATGAGTGTGCTAGAAGCAGACCACACTACGAATTACTGACAAAGTGAGAACCAGCAATGTTAATGAGGACAGCCTGCTTATGGTGAGGCTTAGGGTGAGATTGTATCCTGCCTCTCCTACCTGCTTTGATGTGGTATTCTTCTCATTTGCCCACCCAATGCATTGTCATCACTCAGGCAGCCCTTAAGTTTTATTAAGAGGAAATTGTCCCTAATGTATCTGTACACTTGATGTGTCCATGGGAGGAGGTGAACTCAGGATCTTCCTACTTGCCATCTTGAACTGGAACTTCAAAAAAAAATTTTTTTTTCATTAAAAAGGGAGGGGCTTGATCTGAATTACAGATTTTTGAATGTAGATTCCATATGGCCACCAGGTTCATAAAGCTCTTGAAATTATACACATATGGATTTTCTGGGGGAGAGGATCCGTAGCTTCTATTAGAGTCTCAAAGGGAAACCTGGCCCAAAAAAGGACAAGAATTATTAGACCAGGTTATTTCTAAGCCTAGCCCAGGTGAATATTAATTCAGAACCACTTAAAAAAGAAATACCTTTATTTGATTGTTATCTTAATAGTTGATTGTTAAACCATATGTTCACACTAGTTTAAATAAATGGTTCAATTGAAAGAAAACACTTAATTCTTTCTTTAAAAGATCTTAAAAAGCTAAAATTCATTTTCTCCTCCATGCTAAAAAAAAAACTCCCAACAGATTTGGCATGATTGGTAGAGTAATAGAAAACCTAGAGCTCAAACAATTATCTAAATGAGTGCAGAGTTGATTTCGAATTCACAAATTAGAATTAAGGTTGCACTGAAAATTTGGAAGTGATTCTACCCTTGAGTGTTTAACTGATTTCATTTTAGGCCTTGTTTAAGAAGAAGAATACTAAGTTGAGTAAGTGAAGAATCTTCCCAACTCAAAAAAATATTCACAATGTGTCCAGAAAGCAAAGGACTAAAGCAATGATGTAAATATATAAGAAGTGGTTTAAACAACTTAAACACTTGTCTTAATTGCACACTGGACAAAAATCAGTTCTTCTTTAGGGGCTCAAATTGTCCAGTTGAGTTGTTTGTCCTGATTAAATTAGACGAATAGATATTTGCTCTCTACCTTACTCTTCCATGACAATGACCTCAACAAATGTATGTTTATAGATGTTTCTTCTAAACATTTAAAGATAAGCTATATTGATAGGATAGAAAAATATTTCTTTATTTAAAATCAATGTCTTCATTTCTTAGATTCTGACCAGAGGAGTTATTTTTGAAGGCTACAGACAGTGCCTTCTTTGGTATCAACTTGAGTAGCCAGTAAGTAGGATGTGAGATCTACATCCCAGACAGTAATATGGGTTTGGTTTTATTCCTGATACTACTGCTTATCATTTTTTGCTTCGGGTCCTCTTTTTTCTTTTTTTTTTTTTTATCATGTTATGTTAGTCACTATGCAGTACGTCATTAGTTTTTGATGTAGTGTTCCATGATTCATTGTTTACATATAACACCCAGTGCTCCATGCAGTCATGCCCTCCTTAATACTCATCACTGGGCTCACCCATCCCATAGCCTCCTCCTGCCTAAAACCCTCAGTTTGTTTCCCGGAGTCCATAGTCTCCCCCTTCATTTTTCCTTTCCTTCTCCTAATGTCCTCCATGCTATTCCTTATGTTCCACAAGTAAGTGAAACCATATGATAATTGACTTTCTCTGTTTGACTTATTTCACTTAGCCTAATCTCCAGTTCCATCCACATTGATACAAAAGTTGGGTATTCATCTTTTCTGATGGCTGCATAATATTCCATTGTATATGTGGACCACATCTTCTTCATCCATTTGTCTGTCGAAGGGCATCTTGGCTCATTCCACAGTTTGGCTATTGTGGACATTGCCGCTATGAACATTGGGGTGCATATGGCCCTTCTTTTCACTATATCTGTATCTTTGGGGTAAGTGCCCAGTAATGCAATTGCTGGGTCCTAGCATAGCTCTATTTTTAATTTTTTGAGAAACTTCCACACTGTTCCCAAAGTGGCTGCACCAACTTGCATTCCCACCAACAGTGTAAGAGGGTTCCCTTTCTCTACAACTTCTCCAACATTTGTTGTTTCTTGCCTTAGCAATTTTTGCCATTCTAACTGGTGTAAGATGGTATCTCAATGTGGTTTTGATTTGAATTTCTCTGATGGCTAAAATGAGGAACATTTTTTCATGTGTCTGTTTGCTATTTGTAGGTCTTCTTTGGAGAAGTGTCTGCTCATGTCTTCTGCCCATTTTTTGACTTGATTATTTGTTTTTTCAGTGTTGAGTTTGAGAAGTTCTTTATAGATCTTGGATATCCACCCTATGTCTGTAGTGTCATTTGCAAATATCTTCTCCCATTCTGTGGGTTGCATCCTTATTTTACTGACTGTTTCCTTTGCTGTGCAGAAGCTTTTTATCTTGATGAAGTCCCAAAAGTTAATTTTCTTTTTTGTTTCCCTTGCCTTTGGAGACATGTTTTGGAAAGAAGTTGTTGTGGCCAATGTTGAAGAGCCTACGTTCTCATCTAGGATTTTGATGGATTTCTCTCTCACATTGAGGTCTTTCATCCATTTTTAGTTCAATGAGAATTAGATCCTGTAGCTTCATCTAATAGGAATATCAACAACTGCTCCTGGTTTAGTGGGATGTGAAGATCAAGTAGAGGCTATTTACTACTTTCTTGATCTTCACCTTCCACTAAACAAGGACCAGTTGCTGATATCCCTATTAGTTGAAGCTACAGAATCTTATTCTCATTAATCTCCCACGCAATAGTCTGCATTGATTCCTGCAGAGGTCCAATGGGAACCACCTGGGTAATGATCACATGTTTCCTGTCTCCTCTATGGATGATATGATTGGGTAAGAAACTGACTAAGGTCTCTTCCCAAAAGGCATATTCTCACTCTTCAAGGCATACTCCTCCTTAATTACTTTATTTTAGGAGCTAGAAAAACCCTAGTGGTTTTTAGAAGGGATGGGTATAATCGGTACCTTGCTTGTTGTGCTGCCACCAGCTTTGCGTTGCCAGAAGTACACTGTCACATCCCAGGAGACTGAGAGCAGGAACTGGCCATGTGAAGCCAACAAACTGGGATGGTGATTCTTCAGCTGTGCTAGGAGATCACAGGATGCATTTTATCATGGGAAAGCCTCTTCATGATGGGGATTTTACCCTGCTGGAGAAAGAAAATCATGTTTAGAAATGGGGGAACAGATGGTGATGATCTGGAACCCTCAAAAGCTGGGATCTAGAGGATGTCTTGAGTAGTCAGCTGCTCAGCCCCCTCAGGAGAAGACGGAGTTGGGTTGTTTCTTGGAATACTACTTAAATGTCACTTCAATAAGCTTATCTTGAACACACTATTTTAAGATCAGACCTACTAATACCCCTGAGCCTCCATTGTTTGCTCTGCTCGACCTTTTCCATAGCCCTTATCTTTTCTATATACTATAGACAACGTATTAAAGACTTACTTTAATTTTCATCATCCTTTGTCTCTATCAGAATGTAAGCACCACACAGGCAGAGATCTTTGTTTGGTTCATGAAAATTCAGTTGAACCACATAAAATGAGATTTTCATTGGGGGGGGGGTTAATACAGTACTGTGTCCCAAGAATACAGAATAGTGTCTGCTACATAGTAGGCCCTCAGTGAATATTTACCAAATGAATCATGGAGAAGTAGCACTGATTCTGCATGTCAGTGAGATAGCAAGAAAGATTATGTGGGAAATATTTTCATTTATGGTTTAAATTTTCCACACAAGTTCTAAGCATCCTCTTCCAAGGAAAAGAAGGGCTTGAAGAATCCATTCTGCAGCAAATATTTTATGTATGTTAAGGTGTATAAAGTGATATGGGAGAAACTGATATTAGCACCCATACCTACACCTCTTCTAAAAATTCATTTCAAACATCCCACTCTAGCTGCCAGACTGCTGCCTCCCTCATTTTGGCACTTCTGCTGCAACATAGAATAGAGGGGCTCCATTCCAGTGAATCTACATCTTTTTCCTTATCCATTTACCTCTTACAGACTTACGTCCATCCTTATCCCCCCACGGCTCATCATGATGATCGGTCCATTATAAATATTCTCTCTCCATCACACCTTCCTGGTAAATCCTCCTTACTGCCTATAACCAACTCTCCACTTCTACCTGAGAAACAGAATCAATGTCTGTTTGTTCATATAAGGAAACCAGAGTTTCGAATTAAGAGATTTGCACAGGGTACACATAGCTAACTATGGGAGTAATCTTTTTTTTTTTTTAAAGTAAGATCTACACACAATAACTTGGGCTAAAACTCATGACCCCAAGATAAAGAGTCCCATGTTCTGCTGACTGAGCCAGCCAGGTGCCCCACCATGAGGATAATCATAATAACACCCAACATTCATTAAGCAAATGTTTTATATCATACATTGTCAGAAATGTGATGTCATTCATTTTTTTTAACAGCCCTCTTCCCCTATAGATCAATATGCTGAGGTTCAGGGAGATTAAGTAAATTGCCCAAGTCATCCTGCTAGCCAGTAGTCTACGTTTCAGTCATTCAACCACTAGTAATCTAGTAAGCTGGTAATTTCTGCAAGCAAGGTACTGGGGACTAAATCTACACTTGTAAACAGAAGATACAGGTTTTGCCCTAATAATGATATAGTAATGGCCAACATTTACATATTTACACTCTTACAAGGTCCTTGGCATTATTTTGTTTTACTCTCACCAAAACTCTGTGATATAGCCATAATCAACAGGATATACAGTATCCAGTGAGAAGTTGAGTTTTAAAGAAGAACCTTCCCAACATCCTAGTGCTAGTAGATGAATTGGCAATATCCTAGCCAGGTGTATGGATCCATAAAATGTGATTTCCAAATTCACTTTTCTTATCACTGTGCTATGCTTCTTCCTGGAGCTTGAAGTCTAGTGGGCAAGGAGGACAGTAATAGTAAACCACAAATAAATACATGAGATTTTTCAGGCCACCTTATAGACCCCTTGGAAAGATAATCCAGAGCCAGTGGACCTCTTTTTATACTTTGATAACATCCCCTTCCTTTGGCCTGCCACATCCGTGGAAGTTATGGAACTGTGTGTGTGGATGTCTGCCAGGCTGTTCATTCTTATAATATGCATGATGCCAGGCAAACCCTATTTTTGTATGATGGTTTCTATTGAATTTAAAAAAAAAAAAATCCTGTCAAGTTAAAGAGAAAGAAAGTGCTTATAAACATTCCAAACATTTGTTTTGTGTTGGCTGGAGTTGGAGTCTAAATACAAGCTGCAAGTGTGACTAATAATTATAATCTAATTTAGTGCACTGAATCGGAAAGTGCACTAATTACTGCTTAGGACTTTTTGGAGTAAATGATTTATGGTTGACCTATAGTAAATTATTATTGGAATTAATAGTGGGAAAGGGAGGAATTTTAATGCAAATTAATTAAGTTTGGAGCCCTTTCTGTTTAGGTTGAGAGAATAGTGGAAAATTCCGGGGTCTTGTGTTATTTGGCTGAATTTGGACTTGGGATATGGGATAAATACTCTGCTGTCGTCTGTAGGTCTTGGGTGTAAAGAGGTCTTGGGCCTCATTTCAGGCCCAGGGCTTTTCTGACCTGGTCAGAGAAGAGCCCTGCAAGAAAAACTGTCTCCTTTTCCAAAAGAAAAATGTATCCTCACTGAGTCAACGCCTCAAGACTTTTGTACCCTCTCCAGTGTTGGTCTCTGGAGCCAGCATTTACTGAGTGCCAACAGTGAGCCTTATGTTATGTCCAGGGATTTCCAACCTCCCCAAGATTGACATTTTGTTGTGGGATGCTGTTCTGTGTGTGTGTAGGATGTTGAAAAGTATCCCTTGCCTCTACTCACTAGATGCCATTTGCACCCCCCAGTCATGACAACCAATAAGGCCTTCAGATATTGTTGAATATACCCTGGGGAAAAGGGCAGAGTTAGCCCTAGTGAGAACCACTACGCAAGATGTTTTATGTGCATTATCTAGTTCATTCCTTGCAATACCCTGTAAGACATGTGTATTAGTACCCATTTCACAGATGAAAACATTGAAGCTTAGAGAGGTTATACTTGGCCAGAGTCACACAGCTAATACATGTGGAACCTAGGATTTAAACATACCTCTATTCAAAAACTGACAATGTACTATATGTTGGCTAATTGAACGTAATAAAAAAAATTAGAATTAAAAAAAAAAAAAACACACATCTCTATTGACCAAAGCCCCCGTTTTTAGGTAAATTGTATTTTTGAGATTAAGTCACCTCTCTCATTTTTAACAAATAAGCAGCAGCTAAGTGATTTGGTCAACATCAGACAATTAATTTGTAGCAGAGGTTGGTTTACAAATGAGACATCCATAAACCAGCTGGTCATAGGAAGAGAAAATTCAGCTGATAATTGAAAAGCATATTCACAGCAACCTTGTTGTGTTGCTGGTGTTAAGTTCCTCCCCTCTTTTGAATGTTGTTCTTTTATTTGTACAATTTAGCTTGAGTATAAAGGGGTCTTTCAAATCTCTGTCAATTAACTCTGAAGCACATACTGAGATTTTAAAATCTGTTTCTTAACATTGGAAAGAAACAGACCCTTGGGTTGTTGCTGCTTTATAATTATGTATAAAAGCATTCCAACCCACTCAAATGTTTTACCAGCCCATTTTTTCACCTGCAAGTAGAAAAAAGCCAAATAATCCAGTGAAAATTCTGTTACTAACATACTCTAGTCCTGCTGGTGGGCCAGTGGCTAAGGGGGTAGCTAGCTACATGACTATAATAAACCAGCAATAGACAGCCTTGGACTAGAACCTTGTAATGGCCACTCCAGCCAGCATTATTATTCAATTCCATGTGTAACACAGTGGGGCCTGATCTGAAATTTCTGCCCAGTAGGTGTCTAGCCACAGAAATCAATGTTTTCTCTACGGTAGATAGGCAAGTGCTTTCAGAATCTGTTAAGCTGAAGAAATCTAATAGAGAAATCTGCATAATTAGCTCTTTGACTAATCTCGCTCTTGCCTTGGGGTAAGAGACAATTACGACTGCAAAACCAATTTCAAATATTTGAACTATAGGGGGAAAATGTATGGACTTTTCAGATCTAGAGTAAGAAGCTATTCTCTCTGAAAGGTCTTCAGCCTTTTGGGATATAGAGCTTTCCTGGTAACAAGTAGGTTTCTTCGGTTCTGAGGGACTGCTGGTTTCCAAGAATCTATGCTCATGGATTTTCTGAGGCCAGGGATCCCAATCATAGATGTAGTCAGTGAGTAGTACTGGACCAAGGAAGGGAAGTCGGCAGGGCAGAGTGAGAACTATCATCACAGAAGGCAAATTACACCTATCTGGTGATAATAGAAGATGCAGAGAACAATTTCAAGATTTAGAAATACAGGGTAGTACATTTTTTTAGACTTTCAGCTTGACTTTACTAGAAAGAACTACTACCAACATAGAGTATAGAGTTCAAAAGCCCATCCATGGACTCAGATCATCTGGGTTCTGATCCTAGCTCTCCCACCTACTGGCTGTGTGACATGGGATGAGCTGTTCAATTTCTCTTGGCTTTGTTGTCTTCATCCTATGACAGGTTCATAGTAAGAACAATCTCATAGTGTTGTTTATAAGGCTTATCTGAGACAATACCAACCAAAATTTAGATCTGAGCATAACACATGGCACTTAGCGAAAGCTGGCTGTTGTTGTACAATCTAGCCCGCTTAGTAATGGGGTAACTAAGGCTCTGAAAAGGTATGGCAGAGCTAGACTCCATGTCTTCTCCATCCCTGGAATCAAAGGGCTCTTCCATGATACACTGCAGCCCCTCATAGTACCTTGACAGGGTGGGGAAATGTCATGGCAAGACTCTAGCTATATAGTGAGTCTGGCACAGATCAGAGCTTTTGGAGCTCCTGAACAGCAGCACAATCTTCTCCCCATCTGAAGAATGTCCTTCTTCAACATGGTGATATCTAGGACATCTGTGAGCCATTGCGTTGAACACAGGAAAAGAATCATTGCTACATATCTCATCTTTGTCTGTTCAGGAGCTGTTACACACACAAATGTGTGGTTTAAGCTTTAGGATAAAGCAGAAAATCCCAATAATGTCTCTAAAGGGATATATCTATCAAAGTATTGAGATTATCACACCTTGAGAGGAGGTAAAATGAGATCCTTTCAACATATGTTTAGTGTTAGGTATTGAATACATTTTGATTAATACCACACCTCTCTAGGTACCTAGATTAAATACAGATTTTAACAAAGATTTTAACTCATCATATCATGGCCACAAATGGTTTAGGTTTCACTGTCTAATAAACCTGGTCTTTCTAAGCAAGATAAAGAAGTTGAACTAATAATCACTAGACCTTCTTTGAACAGTCACTGAGAAATTAAGTCAGTGAGGAGTAAGCCTTAGTTTTGCCCACTTTAGTAGAGACGGACAAAGAAATTAGCCTGTTCTAACAGAAGGAGCTAATGGGCCAAGAACATGGACTGGATCATTCAAGGACTATATTACAGTCCTTGGAAGTCAATCAAATCCATCCTCCAATCTCCTGAGACCCAGCCCTTTTCTTCCAACTTTTCTCTAACCAAGTGCTTTGTCACGCAGAGCCCAACACAAGCTCATTACAATTTAGAGGCCATCACTGCGTCCATCACCCGCCATCTTCATCTTAAGAAACAGAAAGCCTAGGGGCAACTGGATGGCTCAGTCTTTGGGCATCTGCCTTTGGCTCAGGTCATGAGGGTCCTAGGATTAAGCCCCACCTCAGGCTCCCTGCTCTGCGGGAAGCCTGCTTCTCCCTCTACCACTCCCCCTGCTTGTGTTCTCTCTCTTGCTATGTCTCTTTCTGTTAAATAAATGAATAAAAATCTTAAAAAAAAAAAAAAAAGGAAAGAAAGAAAGAAACAGAAAGCCTGTTGGCCTGTCATTTGCTGAGACAAAAGAATAGGAGAAATGGATGATTAGTGTTGCTCTTTTTCTCTGTCCACTTTCCTCTTGTAAAATGCTCAATTTATTAGACCATGTTGAGGTAAAGAGGGTTAAAGACGTCCCAGATCAATTCCTTACTAACTCAGATGACATTTGTAACAAGATTATTACACACCCGGGGTGCAGATAAACTGTTACAGAGGCTGAGAGAAAAGCAATCACCTTTACCTTACCAGGCTCCAGGGGTGCGGCTGAAGATTATTAGAAACCTGGGGTATTTATGAATGAGATGACACTTTAGTTCCAGGAAACTGGAGTTTGGAAAAATGATGTCATTTTTTTTCTGACAGCTGGGACAGCTCTTGAGGCCTCTGCACATCTCTGATATGACTGTTTGGTGCTTTGATAAAAGGAAGGATGCTGTATTCATATTTTTAACCTTTCCTATCTCCGATTTCATCCTTCCCTGTTAGGTTAATGACTTTCCCTCTTCAGTATTGAGGGTGAATTAGATTGTGTCACAGGGAAAAACATGCAATCTGCAAATTCATCATTTTCGGAGACTATGAATTTCAACAAAATTACTGACTTACAGCAAACATAAAGGAACAAAATTATTTATGTTATATAAATTCCTTAAATTGAACATGCACCCTTCTGAGTTGCTCTTAACCTTAGGAAAGCAAATTGAAAATTTTGCAAAACTTAAAGACAGCTTATACAATTGAATTTTTTTAATGGAATTTATTTCTTTCTGAAAGAGTTTGAGGTGTTTCATCATGGATCACATGGGAAGAGCCAAAAAATCATTAGTAATCCTTTAAGTACAGAAATCCCCTAAGCCCTGTGTTAGTGAAATAAGTGATACATTAACTTATTGCTTAATTCAATCATAGTAAGTTTTCTCATCCAAGAAAGAGAAGGGTTTTAGAAATAAAAACATATCTAGTTTCATATACTGATAAAAATGGAACAGAACAAGATAATCAAATTAGAAATTTTCATTAAGAAACACATCACTTTCCTTGCAATAAAATACATTTGGGTTCTGACATTTTCAAGTTATGTGACCTTGGGTGAGGGGCTTAATCTCTTCATGCTCTACTTTCCCCATCTAGAAAATATCGCCAGAAGGCTTAATTGAGATAATGTATATAAAATGCCTGGCACTGTGCCTGTCCCAGAGTAACCACTCCATAAGTATTAGTGATTTTTTTTTCCTTACTTACTTGCAATTTTTGCTATCTTATTCAACTTTAAGTGGCCATAAGCCACCTTTAGTCTATTTGGAATAAGCAAGAGCAAATTATAAATTAATATGTTCATTGTGTGGCAGCTACAGAAATAGATAATGACCCTTGGATGTGGAAATGACTATTGTATTTTTACTTTGCAGAATCCACCTCTGTTGACCCAGAATCAGGGACTTGAGCTAGGGAAGAGGATAGGGACTTTCCTGAACTGTGGGATAGCTCAAACTTCTGAGAGGATAGGATAATCATAGATCTGCTTGCCAGTTACAGTCAGGGCTTATGCTCGTTATCTTGGCACAATTACTTATAGATCCCTTTACACTAAAGCGTTCTGATTGGACAATGAAATTTACTGTCACCATAATGATCGCTTCATTGAGATCTCCCTGGAAAGAGGACAAGTTGATACTGAGTGAGACAGGGGCTTTGAGAGAAGCCAGAAAACTCTTCCTGAGGTTTTGGTCCAAAAGTTGACCTAGGTCATCTTACAGAAAATATCTTTTCAATGTTTCAGTCCTAATAAAGATTAAAGGAGTTTTTTCATGATTTCATTAAATATTTAAAAATCTATAGCTTTCTAAGCACAATTTGATTAATTAAATCATCTGGACCTTAGGTCTCTGTTTTTCTCAATGTCAATATATTGAAGTTGAGATGATGACCAAAAAGCCACAGATGTGAGTAAGCTGTTTCTCAGGGTCCACTGGGGTGACCAAGCTTCGTGGAGGTCCCTGGAGTTTGGGGTCTGGTCCTAAGCTGTGTGGATCCACAGATTGAATCTTCTAACAGGCCTCTCAGAGCCAAGGACCGAGTACAGCAGGGAGAGAGCTGCTGGCCTCAAGGACAATGAAAATCAGGATGAAAACAATAGCTCTCATAAGACTGATGAATCATGGGCCTGTACCTCTGAAACCAATAATACATTATATGTTAATTAATTGAATTTAGTTTATTTTTAATGTTTAAAAAAATAAAAAACAAACAAAAAAGAAAATTATAACTCTCAAAGTCAAGCCCTATTCTGAGCACTTTGAATAGGTTATTTGAACTTTTTCATTTCCAAAGCATAAGGTACGAAACAGAGTTTTAACGGAGTGTGAGCTGTCTTAATCCTGTAGCAGATCCACAAGATCATGGGTCATGCTGTGACCAGGTCAGGCACAGAATGTCTCAGTAAGAGAGGAGTCTGTGTATGCTATTTTAAAAATGCATGTGTTCTGTGTTTGTGACCTGTAGGGTCCTTGAGTGGGGGCCCCCTCTTGCTCAGGCATAAGGATAGAATCAGAATTAAGGATTATTTTGCAGTGAAAGGACTTGAGCCACAATGAGATTAAGAATTTTGTTCAGAGTGACACAGACAGCTAATTAGAGAAAAGGTTTATAATCCCAGCCATCTCATTCTGAAGCCTGTGCTTTTAGCCACTTTGAAATATTTCTGCCTTATGCACCCCTGCATTGCTGTTCCTATATTTTATATCCCTGTGAACACACAGTCTTCGGGCCACGGGAAGCCACAGACAACCACGGGAAGCCACAGACAAGAGTAAATGTTTGTTCAAGACAATTCTGCTATAAACACGTGTGTCCATATTCCGCTCTTTTTCTGGCACACATTGTTCATTATTGATGGTCATTCATTAATTCAACATAACTGCGCACCTACTATCTTCCAGGGACTCTTCTAAGTTTTGAGGAAGTTAGCAGGGGACACAGAGACAAAGTCCCTCCCCTCAGAGAGTTTATAATCTATAGGAAGGAAAGAGATCATGAAAACATATGTACAGACTAGATCACTGAATTGTAATCATTTTCTTTTTTACCAAAGAAATTTTGATCTTAGGCAAAAATTACCTAGAACACGAATACTGTATATATATCAACATATCAAGAAGAATACTGTGTGGTGGAAACAAGCGCAGAGCCCAGAGACCTCTCCCCTGGCAGTCTTCTGTCGTCTGCCTCATCCCCCAGCACTTATGGAGGGCCCACTAAAGAACACAGTTTGAAAACCATTGATCTAGAATATCTGTTGTCAAGGAAACATTAAAAAAAAAATTTCTCCCAATCCAGAAACTTCTCCACAAAAGGTAGAAGAGAAGGAAAATAATTTTCTTACTGAATTAGCATTCAACCCAAACATGATGCACATCACAGAGGGTCACCAAAAGATTGCAAAGACAGAAAGAGATCTCATCTTCTGATAGAGCCAAGCAGACACTGCCCTTTACATACATGCCCATGAGACAAACAATAACTAGCCCTCGGGTAAGAAGTCCCGCCAGCAACACTGGTTACAAACAGTTCATCCTTAGATGCACCTGTCAGCTGGAACAACTGTCTGGGTTAGCTGATTGGCTCTATCCAAACACAAATGTCTTCTGTTTTTCTGTGGTCTTATCTTACAGCTTGGAGGAAGGCGCCCATTGAAATTAGGCTCCTATCCTCCCATAGAAACTAGGAAATAGGTGGTCTATTTCCCTCCATGTTTATATTTCAAAAAGATATGTCAGTAGGTCCTTGAGAAAGACATTCCTAGATCACAAGGTTGACAAAAGTTTTATTTAGTTTCTAAAAAGATTGACACACATTTCAATGAGACAGAGAAAGAAAGAATTACTTTTTTTTTTTTTTTTTAAGGTAAATGCTCTAGTAACAGGTTCTGGGGAGGAGTAATCTCTTCCCTTTTCCACAGGGGAAATTAATCTTTTTATTTTTAGTTTGTTCTCTCTACTCCATTCAGATATAGGCAGCGATTTTAAAAATAAAGACAAAAACAGGGGCACCTGGATGGCTCAGCCATTTAAGCGGCTGGCTCTTGGTTTCGGTTTAGGGCACAATCTCAGGATTCTGGAATAGAGCCCCGTGTCAGGCTCCATACCCAGCAGAGAGACTGCTCAAGGATTCCCTCTCTCTCGACTTCTTCTTTCCCTCCACCTACTCATATTGCATGCATGCGCTCTCTCTCTCCCACTAAAATAAATAAATAAATCTTTAAAAATAAAAAATGAAAACGAAACAAAACCAAAACCATTGCTTTCCAACAGAAGGATGTAACTGATGGTTTTGAAGAAATGGGTTTACAGAAAATAAATGCCTTCCCGATCTCAGTTCACATCCATTGGAGTAAAGCAGATGTTTCTGACCCTACAACCAGTCTGTGACAAGCCTGATTCATGCCTTTGACCCAGAGTACCCAAAAGCATTACCCAAAGAGTGAAACTTTTCTTCCTCTGGCTCTGAAGACCCAGAAGTATTACCATATCCCGCGGAACTAGAATAAAAGAGTCCAAAAATGAAGATGTTGGCTTAGAATCATACATTGTTGAAGCCCAAAGGTGTCTTAGAGATCGTACAGTCCAATATTTACCTAAGGGGACACGGATGTCCAGCCAAGGTACATGTGTGTCTGAAGTCAATTAACCTACAAGCTAATGTCTAGAAGAGAACCAAAGAAACAAGTAGGTTATTTCTTGTCTTACAGAGAAGCTCTGCGCCCAGATACACTGTCTCTGGTCTCCAGTGGTTGTGGAATCTGGGAAGAGGTGCAGAAATGGCGCGCAAGAGCAGCTGCATCTGGGATTCAGTGTCCTCTTCGCTCTGCATTGACTGCACCCTCACCCCCTCCCCCATGATGTAAAGCAAGCATGATGAAGCCATTTTGCTGGTAGTGATTATAGAAGACAGTGACATCAAAGAGGCTCTGTCTGAATTTGGAAGCCCAAACACAAAAGAAAACCAAACTGAAACAAGAGAAGGAAACTTCTATAGCATTAAAAACCTGGAAATGCCTGGGGGGTGTCATCCATTCGCCACTTTCATCTTGCAGATGGGAAAGTGGATGAAGAGAGAGCATCTCTCTGCCTCAGCAAGGGAAGGTGGTGAATGGCTTTAAAGGACAAGGAGACCTTGGCTTGTAATGTCAGAGCATTCCAGAATATCTGCAAGGTTGTTCAATTTCACTTGAACTGTTATTTGTTTTCTCTTTACTTTAGTAGTTCATGCCCCATGGGGGAAGTTAGGCTTGTTTGATAAGATGTATATGAACCCACACGTTGTTACCATATTGTATGCCATACGACCAAAGGGACCCACCTTACTGAAGACAGCCTTGACTTATACCTATGCCAGAAGATAAGACTGATTGGTTATTGGAAGATTATAGGATTTTATGGAGGTAAGAGGACATCACAAAGGGTTCCTGATATCTGAACTCAAAACCCAGGGCTTCTCCCCAAGGAACAAAGGGTTTGAATAGCATATCGGGCATCCCAACTTTTAAGACATACACTTGAGACACGATCCCCCAAAGCCTCCTAAAAACCAGTGGGGCTTGTGTTCTAAGACCCACAAGACTCTAATGATCTGAAGCACTGTTCTTATAGGGTTTCTGGGCTCAGACTCACCAACCTGGCTCAGGGGCAGATAATCTGTGCCTTTAAAGCAAAGGAGGCTCACCTGCTTATATTAAAACATCACCCTAAGGGGAAGCATCTAATTTAACATATGCATCTGGAAGCCTGGTGGAACACTCTTGAGGGACAAAGGCTGGCGGGCTCCCCTTTTGCCATGCTCCAGAGCATCAGCACTATTAGAAGGGAGCTTTTACATGAGTCTGTTGCCCCAATTTGTGTGGCTGCCACTTAGAGGACACCTTTTAATTGCCTGGCTCTGGAGACCAAGAGAATTTGCATTCCTGTTTCCATAGGACTGTAATAATTGGTGTCACCAAGAAAAAAGCTCACATCCCTATCTGACACCCCAGCAGTTTTTGCAACTGCTACCGGGGGACACCTCTAAATCACCTAGTTCTGGTGGCCAGTGAGGCTTACTTTCATGAGCCTCCCAGGACTGTAACAAACAGAGAAAGAGTTTTCAAACAGCTACCATCCCCAGGGCACAACAAAAGGCTGCAGACCCAGGGCTCAGTCTTTCTGTGAAGGAAGTCTATTAGCTAATCCATCATGACTATGGCTTGAAAGAACAAGCTTCTAATTAAACATGATAATAGGGGTCAACCCATAAAGCCATATATGTGTGTGTATGTGTATTTGTACATATCTATGGAGCCAACATAGAAGTACCTAACTATGTAAAGCAAATAGTAACAGACCTAAAAAGAGAAATAGACAATAATACAATAATAGTAGGCAACTTTAATACCCCACTTACTTCAATGGATGGATCATCCAGACAGAAAATCAACAAGGAAATATTGGCCTTGAATGATACATTAGACCAGATGGATTTAACATATGTCACAGACTATTCCCCCCAAAAGCAATAAAATATACATTCTTCTCAAGTATACAGGAAATATTTTTCAAGATAGATCACATTTTATAGGCCATAAAAACAGTCTTAACAAATTTAGGAGGATTGAAATCATATTTTACTTTTATTAACATAGTGCTTCCCAAACTTACTTGAATGCAGAACAATATTTTGCAGACATACATATTTACTTACTTATTTATTTATTTATATCCCAAGGACACCAGTTGGAGAAACACTGAATTTGGTGCTCAGGCACATGTTATTATTGCCTTCATCATTCATTATAGACTCTTGAGCTTTTGATAGTAGTGTTAGTTGATAACCTTATGTCTAACATGGGTCACATTTTTTTTTTTTTCATTTGAAGTTTCAAGGGCCCAGGATGGCATCAGGTCACATCCCCTGGAAAGTCTTCTCAAGTTCTCCTGACCCAAACCTGGAAAGGTACTATTCTACAGGGATAGCTGTCTAGTTACATATCACTGCATAACAGATTATCACAAAATTTAGTGACTAGAAACAACTTACTATGGTAGTTGACCAAATTTTGCTAATCAACATTTTCTTGGGATTGGTCTTGCTGTGGCAATCATAGAGCAGCTAGAGCTGGATCATCTGAAGACTTGACTGGGTGGAAGATCAAAGTGATACACTTACTAGGCTGGAAGTTGCTGCTTACTATCAGCTAAAAGTTTTACTAAGCTGACAACCAGATTACCTACTTGTGGTTCCACCAATCGATGTGGGTTTCCTATAGCATGGTGGCTGTGATCTGTGAGGGATCATCTATCCTCTAAGAAATCCAGCCAGAAGCCACAAGGTTTTGTAGGGGAGGAAAAATTTCCCTTCTATTCTTCTACGTTCCATGACTGGTCTAACAGTTAAAATAGCATGAGACAGATTAACATGAGAAAAACAAATTTAATTATGCACGCACTTCTGAAAGCTCTCACAAAGATATGAGACTCAAAAAGCAGCCAGGCAGTTGAGGCTTATATGCCATCCTGAGGAGGAATGGGATAGGGGTCTGGGGCTGCCAAAGAGGAAAATAGGCCATTTATAGGAAGGCAAGAGGAAAAAAATGCTTGGAAAACATCTCTATTGCCCAATTACGCAAATAAGTTTCTTAAGTAAAAAGTTACCTCTTGGGGCACCTGGGTGGCTCAGCGGGTTAAAGCCTCTGCCTTCGGCTTGGGTCATAATCCCAGGGTCCTGGGATCGAGCCCCACATCGGGCTCTCTGCTCCACAAGGAGCCTGCTTCTTCCTCTCTCTCTGCCTGCCTGCCTACTTGTGAACTCTGGCAAATAAATAAAATCTTAAAAAATCTGAACACGGTCATAAAAATTAATTGTATACTACCTTCCAATAGTCCTCACCTGTACTTTGCCTAATCTCTGTAATTTAAGTTTGGAAAAAAAAAAAAGTTACCTCTGATAATAGATCTCTTTCTGCTACAGACCCCTTTTTCAATGTAAGTTTCCTTTATAATTAGGAAATTTATATATATATATATTTTTTAGGCAGTTAAGCAGTAGGTAAAGAGCTTTTCCTGAGTCTGCTGGGTGTTGATTACCTTTAGCTCAAAATAATCCTCACACCAAAGTGGCATATTTTGGGAAACTTGTTCTGACCTCCTTCGGTTTCTTAACATCTAGGGTGAAATCCCTGAACAACACTTCCATTATGTTCCATTGGTCAGACAAGTTACTGAGGCCAGTCTATATCCAAGAGAAAGAAATTAGACTCTACTTCTTGATGAAGGGATAGCAAAGAGCCTGTAACATTTTATTTTATACCTATCAAAACACTTGTTACTTGTTACTTTGTATTACAATTGCTTGTTTACTTTATCTTCTATCCTGTTACATTATCATCTCTTTCAGGATATCATTCTTTTGGGTGTCTTGGTTATTGCTGTATCCTACTAGTTAGGAGTCAATACATGTTTGTTGAACAACCAAATGAATAAGTGAGTGAATAAATAAAGCAAAGAATGTAAGATTGCCTTTACAAAGTTTAACTGTGAAGGAGCTATAGATCTTTGAGATACTTTTACTTTTTTTTAAGTGGAGCCCAACACAGGACTTGAACTCATGACCTGAGACCAAGACCTGCACTAGATCAAGAGCCGGATGCTTAACTGATGGGACACCCAGGGTGCCCCCAAATTTTTTACATTTTTATTTATCAAAATAAAATACATTGGAGCACATGAATAAAGAAAAGAGTTAATAGAGAAATTGAAATTACAAGAGAGAGAATGGATGGTGGGTAGAACCAAGTTCTTTATGAGATCAAAGGGATATGACTCATACCAAGGTGAAAGAATTGGTCTTGGGAAAGGGGAGGATGATCTCTATTAACACATAAAGGAGAAACGGGAGGCTATGTGTGGTACAGATAAGCTTGTGAGCAGAGAGGGAAGCACTGAGGGATTATGTCTAATGTCCAATCCTCTGAAACCATGTAAAATATGGGAAGAAAGTAGCCCTGCATTCTAGCTTTAAATGCTCTTATTTCTTCAGTGACTTCTTCATTTGATATCAGTATATCGTACCAACTATGTCTACATGCTATAGCATGTAGACTGTGCAATAGGCTAGTGATTTCCACTAGTAGTGGAGTGAGCATATCAATTCCCAAACATTTTAAGGTACTTCTCAAACTTGATTATAGAAATAAAAAAATGTGTTTAAACCTCACTCTGGTTATTTAAATATACATTATTTAGAAGTAAAATGAATTTGGGGCAAAATCCTAAACAACTGCCTATCATTCACCCTCCTCGTGACTCCAATACAATATCACATAGCCACAAAGAAATTTAAACCTAACAGTAGCTTCAGAAAGAACACAGAAAATAAATGAGGGGACTTGTTGAATTTGATTAATGACGAATGACACTTTGAAAATAAAATATCTACACTAAATTCTTCCTTTTAGAGCCTAGAGTCAGGAAAAACTTTACATCCTCTAATGAAATCATATTTTTCTTTTTTAATCGGTTAATGAAGTAATGTTATTTTCTTATTCCATCACCAACAATAGCATTGCTTAACTTAGAACTTGATTATAATAATTATCTCATCCTGAGTAACTAATGCATATATACCTCTCCTTTTTGTGTTTTATTTCTGGTGTTTTAAAAAATATTTTTATTGTCTTGCTTATTCAGACTAAGTGTGGAAGTTATTTTAAAATTGCATTGGAAGTAGGCAGGTATACATTAATTTTTAAAGAAATGCTGAACAAAAGTGGTAGAATGATCTGGCCACTAAGATAGTTGATCCATCAGCCCTGAAGCAATGCTCATCTTAATATAATTCCACAAAGCTGAACATGTAAGAAAAATGGATGAAGTAAGACACTGAAATAGTTGCTATAGGTTGTGCAAGAAGTTAATTCATAGAGCCCTCAAGTATAGTAAAATAAAAAAAGTCCTCCAAAATTCTAGACAGCCTTTGAAACAATGCAAAATGACAAATGTTGGTCTGATCCTATAGAATCCATAGATATCCTCCATTCAGTTATAAGTAAAGTAGATTACTTAAGGCTAAGGCTGAAAACTTTGAACATAGAGAAGCAATTAAGGCACATTTCATGGATTTATTTATTTCACAACTATATATTAACTACCATGAATTGAGTATTTTACTGGAAACTAAGGATATATCAAGACAGAAAAAAGACATGAGCTTCACCTCATGGATCTTAGACACTAAAAGAGCCAGATATTTGATAGGAGGGATGGTACACACAGTAGGCTAAATGGTGGCCCCAATGATATGCCCAGGTCCTAATCCCTGGAACCTATGAATATTACCTTATATGGCAAAAGATATGATTCAGTTAAAGTTCTTGAGAGAAGGAACTTATCCTGAATTAGCCAAGTCATCCCTAAATGCAGTATGTGTCTTTATTAGAGCAAGGCTGAGAAAAATAAGACAGATGCACAGAGGAGATGGTGATGTAAAGATGGAGGCAGAGATTGGAGTGGTGGCCACAAGCCAAGGAACACCAAGGAATGTTGATAGCCCCAAGAAACTAGAAGGGACCAAGAGCAAATTCTCCCACAAAGCCTGCAGAAAGAGGGCAGCCCTGTTAACATTTTGATTTCCAGACTCTGGTTTCCAGAACAGGAAGAGAAAAAGTTCCTCTTGTTTTAAGACACCAAAGTGAAGTTAATCTGCTACAGACACTAATGCAGCACATAAATTACTATATAGTTAGAATTTGTGGTAAATGTCAAAAATGAAATGCACAAGATAATATAAGAGTATAACATAGAAATCTACTTCTCATTGAAAGCAGTGGAGTGGGAACCATGGAGAACAATACAATTATAGACTCAGTGGATGGAATTTGGGGTAACTAACCATAGTGTTAGACACAGGCACACATTGCAATGTGGAAAATGCAGAAATAGCAATAATGATAATACATTGCTCTGAACACAATACAGTGAAACTAGAAAACCCCAAAACGGACAGGTTTTTCCACCTGCATACATACATACACACACACACACACACATACATAAGCAATGTGTGTTAAACAATCCTTCAGACAAAGGAGAGATACAGAACAGAACTTTCTAGAATTCCTAGAAAATAGTGAAAACAAAACATATCAGAATTTGTGGGGTATAGCTTTTTAAAAATGCTGAGGAAAATTTCTAGCATTAAATAAAAGTTTAAAATAAAATGGCTAAATGTAGAATTCAAAAAGCAAGATATATAACAGCAAACTATAAAAAAAGCCATCAGAAGGAAGTAATTAATAAATAGAAAGGAAGAACTTAATGATCTAGAAAACAAAACTAATAGCCAATCAATCAATAATAAGCTTTGGGGGGAAAAATCAACAAAATGTGCAGCAATAAATAACTTAACATTTTAAATGGTAATATACAAAATAAGAATAGAAAGACATGGGGCGCCTGGGTGGCTCAGTGGGTTAAGCCTCTGCCTTTGGCTCAGGTCATGGTCTCAGAGTCCTAGGATTGAGGCCCGCATCGGGCTCTCTGCTCAGTGGGGAGCCTGCTTCCCCCTCCCTCTACCTGCCTCTCTGCCTACTTGTGATATCTATCAAATAAATAAATAAAATCTTTTTAAAAAAATAGAAAGACATAACTACTGGTACATATTTTTTAAGTTGTAAGTGAAACCCTATTAAAGACAGAAAATGCAGACCAATTTTCATTTAAAAAATTGAGAATGTTTACAAAAAACTCCTTTTTGGAGTAGTGTTTATGGAGGTCAGAGGTCAAGGGCAGAGCACTAGAATGAGAGTCAGAGACCTGGGTTCCGATTCTGCCTCAGCCACTGCTGAGCTGTGTGGTCTTCAGCTGGTGGATTCACCTCGCTAAGCTTCAGGTTCTTCATTTGTGAAGAAATCTCTCAGACCTCCTCCAGCTCTTAAATTGTGTATGCCCAAATTCTATATTTAAAGGAAACTAAACTATTGTTAGAGCAGCAATAAGTAAAATGAAAGGAAAGGACAGAGGGGAATCAGTTTGACAAATTGTCTAGCATGGAATAGCTAGGCAAAAATATAAGAGAACTGTCCCTAATAATATTCCTCCATTTCCAAAATCACCTTAGCAAAAGAAAGCAGGCTTTCTGAAGTGTGTTGGACCAGGGAAGAACTGAATTCTAAGTATGATGATTTTATCCTCAGACCTCAGAGTTAAGTTCTGGATGCTATTAATTCCCCAATGCTTCTTGAATTTTCCATCCAAGGTACCCCTAACTCTTGATAAGGATGAAAGTCCAGCCCTAAGAGAATAAGGACACAGGGCCAGGACACTGGCAATAAAAGCAAAATGACTTTATAATCTTCTGATTCACTGTAAACTTTGAAATGCTATTGAAATTCCATTCTGTAATATTCAGATGTTTGCCTTAATTATAAGCCTTAGAAAATGCTCTTTGTTTACCCTTTTTTCTCATACTCCCAGTACTCCCCCTGGAGTATCTCAGTGTACCCGTGTGGAAACCAACAACCAGCTGAGAAATAAGACCAGACCACTCATAGGCTGGGCAGAATCCCACAGGGATAAGGATAGAAAGGGAAGCTCCGAGGCAAAATTGTAACTGGATCCTCTCCTGTGCAGTTTGAGAAGTTGTTCTCAGCTTCCACTTAGTCATGCCTGAGACTGTCTCATAGCCAATTAAACCTCCCAAGCTTGTGTTCACACAGCTTGTTCTCAGAAGCAAATCCAATAGTGTCCCTTTGCAGGGTTGAAGGAAATTATAGTTCCAAAGAATGCAAATTATAACCTCTTTGACCCGCCCCCCCCACCCTCTTGTGCTCTCTCTCCCTATTCAAATGTATTTAATTCAACCAGGAAAGTTTCCTACTGAAGTTCTGTTGGGCACTTACTAAAGTATTTTGAGTCCTTTAGACTGACTGCATTCCACCAACAACCTGATGAAGACATGCTTCCGGCCAGCAGAGAACCTACCGAAGGGCCATGCCCTGCTAACCTTGAACAAATTCTGTGGCTTCCAGTTTCTTGACAATAAAATGAAGAGTTTGGACAATTTAACTCTAAGATCTCTTCCACAAGTGGTCACATTTGTGCTAGAGGAATTCTACCTTCAAACCCTATGCAACCTGACCTCCCCACATGCACATAGTGCCCCTGCTTTAGGTAATAGAAATGGGCACATGGCCCAGATTATTGCCAATCATAGGACCCCAATCCCTGATTATGTGAGTCGTCCAAGGAGAGGTCACCTGACCAATTCCAGTGTCATTCCCTGGAATTTTTCAAGTACAAGCTGAGAGAGAGAGGGATGCTCTCTTTCCTCACTGATTTCTAAGCAATTAGTATAAGGCCCTGGAAGCTGCCAGTAGCTGTGACCTATGCCATAAAGGAAAAGTTGTTTGAAAATAGAAGGAAAGTAGACCAACAAGCAGAGATAAGAGACAGGCAGAGAAAAACTGAGTGGTTTTCAAGGCCTTAGTTTTTATTCATTGATATAAAGGTCTTCTGTTTCTTTCTTCTGTTCTAGAAGCTTCTCTTAGTGTTGAGAAAGGCAGGTTCATGCATGTCATTTTTCAACCCCCACTCAGCCTTGGACCTGGAACACTTCCTTACCAAGAGATAAAGAGTTCCCATAGCTGGGGCTGGATTTACCACTTTGTGTAGGAAGAACTTTCCCTATTTCAGACTCAATGTGTACCCCTTTGTCTTGCTGAAGTTAACACAAATGGCACCTGATCAACCCAAATATTGCATCTGTCCCCTGTGGGGAGGAGGTAGAATCCTTCTACTGTAGCATGAAAGGAGTGAGTGCAAGCCAGCTGCCCTGTGTTGGGTGCTAGGAGGAACCTATTGGCCATGGGAGACTGGTGCCAGCTATTGGAGCTGACCTTGGTCTGCCTTTTCTCTGGGGAATGAAGTGATGTTCCCTCTTGGACTCGACTATTGCTTTCCTTGGCGACTCCAATACCAAGATGCAGTGAGTGGAAGTATTTGGACCTATGCTCCTAATAACAGGCAACAAATGTCCTTCGCTTGACTTATACCCCTTCCTATAAATCCCAATTTGGCCTTGAGTAGATTAAGCTAGTCTGCACTTACACTAAAAGAATCCTGACACACATACCTATTCTTCTTTAGTGATTTCACTGCTTCTAGAACTCAGGGGAACTGAGAGAAGGTTCTCTCTACTGGTCATTGAGAGGAGTATTTGTTTTGCACCTGCTTGATGTAGAGGTTAATAAAGATAATATTAATCATAATTACTATCATTTGTTGAGAACTTCCCATAGATCGTATGTTCATATATTAGCTCATTCAGATTCCTACCAAGAAGGTAATATTATAAATTACATTTCACAGATAAGGAAACTGAGGCTTTGGGAGGTTCCATAACTTACTCAAGTTCACACAGTTCATGAATAGTAGAGTTAAAACACAAATCTTCCTCATTTCAGAGCCTTGGTGTTGAGCTACTGCTTTATACTGTACTCAAGGTGCCTATATAAAGTGCTTCCATCATTCTATTGATAATTGGCAATATGAGGGAGTTTGAATAGTTTTCTACAGAAATGGTAGTAACCCTCAGGGAAGAAAACTCAGTGAGCTGGGATGGCACTTTTGTGTAATCACTTTGTCTTTAACTTTTCTGAAAATCAACCAAAGCAAAACCCCCCCAAAAAACAAAATAAAACAAAACAAAAAACACAGTCCTTCACCTTGCCCAAAGAAGTTCCAAGTTTTTGCAGGTTAATATAAATTCAGGCAAAAGGGAAAGAAAGAAGACTCAAAGGGCCATTATTGTTCACAGGCCAAATTCTGTCCTTGTTTAGGGAAATGTTGAAATTAAATATTAGAATCCTGAGCTATTGTTATTTTATTCAAAGTCAATTTTTTCTGTCATTGACTTTTGGAAAGATGACTCTCAAGAGAATATGGAACATCTAGTTAAGTGCTTCCTCTAGGAAGGATTGGGAGTAATCAGAGTGATTTTAAACCAAAGAGATAGCTTTGCTCTGAGCTAAGCCTCCTGAAGTGATCCCAGTGATTTACTGTGCTTTAAGTCTACATCCAAACACAAAGTTAAATTAACAGAATGAGATAAAATTGAAGCATCTGTCTATATATTCCGGCTGTATATGCCTGCATTTGTATATAATATATAATGCTACTATGTGACTTTACAGCTTTGCTATAGCCAATAACTCAACAATAACTTTATGCCAGCTGAGGGGACAATAAATGGCAGACCTCAGTATGTTTTATGTTTTATGCTGCATTAGTGCATTGCTTCAGCCAACTAATGATCCCGACTTCCCAACCTACCTCCTTTATTAATGAATCTGAATTTATAGACCACCTCCTTCTCCTAGAGCGCAGAGCAGCTCCCGTGGCCCATAGTATGTTGTAGCTTCACACCTAAATCAGTCACAGGGACAGGACTTTCACAACTTGGAAACTAACCCACTTAACTTTTTCAGTACTGATAACAGCTTTCTCCTTTGTGACAAGTGAGCTATTTAATTAGAACCCCTCTCTTCCTACCTTTTTCCTTACACTCACTGCAGCTCTAATTGTCTAAATTCTGTTTTTCTCATTAGAATATAAGGCACAAGGGAGTGAGTATTGAGTCAATCTCATTCACAGAATGTGGCAACTTGCCTGGGGCATAGTAGATCCCTAACAGAAAACTGGGTATGGTTTTTACCATTAGGTGATCATAAAAATGCTTGATCACAAGAGCCGTCCATTCAGAAATACAGCTGTGCTCTTAGTATCCCGTGAACACTCATGTATTTCACGCCTATCATGTGCCACCCACCATGCAGGAGGAAACAGATAAGATCGTCTCTTCGCTTGAGTTGCTTCCAGGTTTAGGAGTAATGAACCTATGGTAACAACTCAAATCCAAAGTGAATAAAGAGGGCCCAGCAAGTACTCCAGGAATTCAAAAGAGGTGGATGGATATTGGACGTTACTGTTGCGATCTGGGAAGGAGAAAGGTGGCTTTTAAATGGAAGAAGGAGGATGGCTAGGAATTCAAAGATGGGAAGAAAGGAAGAAACAATCTAGGGGGGGACAGTAGGAACAAAGTCGCACAGGTGTAAAGGTTCAGGATCTTTTCAGGAAGGTCCAGCTGGCAGAAAGTCTGACTTGTCTGTAGGGAGCCGTAGTCATAGTGTGGGGGTGAAGTTGGAGATCTGTGTGGAAGTCTCCTATGTCAGGGCAAGAGTGAGAAGCTGGGGAGTAAATCAGATGCATGCATTATCCTACATAATAGTGGCCTCTGGGAGTTTTAGTCATCCTCAAAGCTTTGTTGTACCTGGGTGACCCAGATTCCCTTTCAGTTGCTCCCTTCAGTATTTCTTCCTAAAGCCAGAGGCCTCGACTTGCTATACTCCCCTCCCCACACTAGCAGTATCATTGCCTTTCTTTTCTCCTTTTTCAAATTTACCAGTAGTTCTCAACTACTGGGTGCCTCCCTGTTTTTTCTGAACTGCTACGCTAGTAGTTTCCTTGGAGATGAGGAAGGGTTCACTGTGGGTCAGGCACAGAGCTGCGAGCCTTATTAAGTTTGGTTTCTTTTGGGGGGGTGGGAGGAGTCAAGATGGCAGAGAAGTAGCAGGCTGAGACTACTTCAGCTAGCAGGAGATCAGCTAGATAGCTTATCTAAAGATTGCAAACACCTCCAAATCCATCGGCAGATTGAAGAGAAGAAGAACAGCAATTGTAGAAACAGAAAAACAACCACTTTCTGAAAGGTAGGACTGGCGGAGCAGTGAATCCAAAGTGACGGGAAGATAGACCCCAGGGGGAGGGGCCGGCTCCCAGCAAGCGGCGGAGCAACGGAGCACAAAATCTGGACTTTTAAAAGTCTGTTCCGCTGAGGGACATCGCTCCAGAGGCTAAACAGGGGCGAAGACTACACGGGGTCAGCGTGGCCTCAGGTCCTGCAGGGTCAGGGAAGGATCAGGGGTGTCTGAGTGTCACAGAGCTTGTGGGTATTGGAATGGGAAAGCCAGCTACAGAGACAGAGCCAACAGTAAGCTCACAGCTCGGGGTTACCTTGAACCGGTCGCAGGCTCGGTGAGCTCAGAGCATGGCCGGAGGTCAGGCAGACGGGAGTTACAGGGCGCTGTTCTCTGAGGGCGCACTGAGGAGTGGGGCCCCGGGCTCTCGGCTCCTCCAGGCCGGAGACCAGGAGGCCGCCATTTGTATTCCCGTCCTCCGGAACTCTACAGAAAGCGCTCAAAGAACAAAAGCTCCTGGAAGCAAACCCGAGCAGATTACTCAGCCCGGCCCCTGGTAAGGGCGGTGCAATTCTGCCTGGGGCGAAGACACTTGAGAATCACTACACCAGGCCCCTCCCCCAGAAGATCAACAAGAAATCCAGCCAAGACCAAGTTCACCTACCAGGAGTGCAGTTTCAATACCAAGGAGAGCGGCAGAATTCCAGAGGAGGAGAAAGCAAAGCACGGAACTCATGGCTTTCTCCCTGTGAATTTTTAGTCTTGCAGTTAATTTAATTTTTTTTTCATTTTTTTCTCTTCTTCTGCTAAAATTTTTTTAACTTTTACCCTTTTCTTTTTTAACGTTTTTTAACTAGCTTATCTAATATATATTTTTTTCTTTTATATACTTTTCTTTATTCGTTTTCTTTTTTTAATTCTTTTCTTTTTTTTTCTTTTTCTTTCATTCTTTTTGAACCTCTTTTTATCTCCTTTCTCCCCCCTCACGATTTGGGATCTCTTCTGATTTGGTTAAAGCATATTTTCCTGGGGTCTTTGCCACCCTTTTAGTATTTTACTTCCTCCTTCATATACTCTTATCTGGACAAAATGACAAGGCGGAAAAATTCACCACAAAAAAAAGAACAAGAGGCAGTACCGAAGGCTAGGGACCTAATCAATACAGACATTGGTAATATGTCAGATCTAGAGTTCAGAATGACAATTCTCAAGGTTCTAGCCGGGCTCGAAAAAGGCATGGAAGATATTAGAGAAACCCGCTCGGGAGATATAAAAGCCCTTTCTGGAGAAATAAAAGAACTAAAATCTAACCAAGTTGAAATCAAAAAAGCTATTAATGAGGTGCAATCAAAGTGGAGGCTTTCACTGCTAGGATAAATGAAGCAGAAGAAAGAATTAGCGATATAGAAGACCAAATGACAGAGAATAAAGAAGCTGAGCAAAAGAGGGCAAACAGCTACTGGACCACGAGGGGAGAATTCGAGAGATAAATGACACCATAAGATGAAACAACATTAGAATAGTTGGGATTCCAGAAGAAGAAGAAAGAGAGAGGGGAGCAGAAGGTATACTGGAGAGAATTATTAGGGAGAATTTCCCCAATATGGGAAAGGGAATGAGCATCAAAATTCAGGAGGTTCAGAGAATGCCCCTCAAAATCGATAAGAATAGGCCCACACCTCATCACCTAATAGTAAAATTTATAAGCCTTAGTGACAAAGAGAAAATCCTGAAAGCAGCCCAGGAAAAGAAGTCTGTAACATACAATGGTAAAAATATTAGATTGGCAGCTGACTTATCCACAGAGACCTGGCAGGCCAGAAAGAGCTGGCATGATATTTTCAGAGCACTAAACGAGAAAAACATGCAGCCAAGAATACTATATCTAGCTAAGCTATCATTGAAAACAGAAGGAAAGATTAAAAGCTTCCAGGACAAACAAAAACTGAAAGAATTTGCAAACACCAAACCAGCTCTACAGGAAATATTGAAAGGGGTCCTCTAAGCAAAGAGAGAGCCTACAAGTGGTAGAACAGAAAGGAACAGAGACAATATACAGTCTACTAGTGGTAGAACAGAAAGGAACAGAGACAGTATACAGTCTACAAGTGGTAGAACAGAAAGGAACAGAGACAATATACAGTAACAGTCACCTTACAGGCAATACAATGACACTAAATTCATATCTCTCAATAGTTACCCTGAATGTTAATGGGCTAAATGCCCCAATCAAAAGACACAGGGTATCAGAATGGATAAAAAAACAAAACCCATCTATATGTTGCCTCCAAGAAACTCATTTTAAGCCCGAAGACAACCCCAGATTTAAAGTGAGGGGGTGGAAAAGAATTTACCATGCTAATGGACATCAGAAGAAAGCAGGAGTGGCAATCCTTATATCAGATCAATTAGATTTTAAGCCAAAGACTATAATAAGAGATGAGGAAGGACACTATATCATACTCAAAGGGTCTGTCCAACAAGAAGATCTAACAATTTTAAATATCTATGCCCCCAACGTGGGAGCAGCCAACTATATAAACCAATTAATAACAAAATCAAAGAAACACATCAACAATAATACAATAATAGTAGGGGACTTTAACACTCCCCTCACTGAAATGGACAGATCATCCAAGCTAAAGATCAACAAGGAAATAAAGGCCTTAAACGACACACTGGACCAGATGGACATCAGATATATTCAGAACATTTCATCCCAAAGCAACAGAATACACATTCTTCTCTAGTGCACATGGAACATTCTCCAGAATAGATCACATCCTCAGTCTTAAATCAGAACTCAACCGGTATCAAAAGATTGGGATCATTCCCTGCATATTTTCAGACCACAATGCTCTAAAGCTAGAACTCAACCACAAGAGGAAGTTTGGAAAGAACCCAAATACATGGAGACTAAACAGCATCCTTCTAAAGAATGAATGGGTCAACCGGGAAATTAAAGAAGAATTGAAAAAAAATCATGGAAACAAATGATAATGAAAATACAACGGTTCAAAATCTGTGGGACACAACAAAGGCACTCCTGAGAGGAAAATATATAGCGGTACAAGCCTTTCTCAAGAAACAAGAAAGGTCTCAGGTACACAACCTAATCCTACACCTAAACGAGCTGGAGAAAGAACAAGAAAGAAACCCTAAGCCCAGCAGGAGAAGAGAAATCATAAAGATAAGAGCAGAAATCAATGAAATAGAAACCAGAAAAACAATAGAACAAATCAACGAAACTAGGAGCTGGTTCTTTGAAAGAATTAATAAAATTGATAAACCCCTGGCCCGACTTATCAAAAAGAAAAGAGAAAGGACCCAAATAAATAAAATCATGAATGAAAGAGGAGAGATCACAACTAACACCAAAGAAATACAAACTATTATAAGAACATACTATGAGCAACTCTACGCCAATAAATTTGACAATCTGGAAGAAATGGATGCATTCCTAGAAACATGTAACTACCACAACTGAACCAGGAAGAAATAGAAAGCCTGAACAGACCCATAACCAGTAAGGAGATTGAAACAGTCATTAAAAATCTCCAAACAAACAAAAGCCCAGGGCCAGACGGTTTCCCGGGGAAATTCTACAAAACTTTTAAAGAAGAACTAATTCCTAGTCTCCTGAAACTGTTCCAAAAAAATAGAAATGGAAGGAAAACTTCCAAACTCATTTTATGAGGCCAGCATCACCTTGATCCCAAAACCAGACAAGGATCCCATCAAAAAAGAGAGCTATAGACCAATATCCTTGATGAACACAGATGCAAAAATTCTCACCAAAATATTAGCCAATAGGATTCAACAGTACATTAAAAGGATTATTCACCATGACCAAGTGGGATTTATTCCAGAGCTGCAAGGTTGGTTCAACATCCACAAATCAGTCAATGTGATACAACACATCAATAAAAGAAAGAACAAGAACCATATGATACTCTCAATAGATGCTGAAAAAGCATTTGACAAAGTACAGCATCCCTTCCTGATCAAAACTCTTCAAAGTGTAGGGATAGAGGGCACATACCTCAATATCATCAAAGCCATCTATGAAAAACCCACCACAAATATCATTCTCAATGGAGAAAATCTGAAAGCTTTTCCGCTAAGGTCAGGAACACGGCAGGGATGTCCATTATCACCACTGCTATTCAACATAGTACTAGAAGTCCTAGCCTCAGCAATCAGAAAACAAAAGGAAATTAAAGGCATCCAAATCGGCAAAGAAGAAGTCAAATTATCACTCTTCGCAGATGATCTGATACTATATGTGGAAAACCCAAAAGACTCCACTCCAAAACTGCTAGAACTTATACAGGAATTCAGTAAAGTGTCGGGATATAAAATCAATGCACAGAAATCAGTTGCATTTCTCTACACTAACAACAAGACAGAAGAAAGAGAAATTAAGGAGTCAATCCCATTTAAAATTGCATCCCAAACCATAAGATACCTAGGAATAAACCTAACCAAAGAGGCACAGAATCTATACTCAGAAAACTATAAAGTACTCATGAAAGAAATTGAGGAAGACACAAAGAAATGGAACAATGTTCCATATTCCTGGATTGGAAGAATAATATTCTGAAAATGTCTATGCTACCTAAAGCAATCTACACATTTAATGCAATTCCTATCAAAGTACCATCCATCTTTTTCAAAGAAATGGAACAAATAATTCTAAAATTTATATGGAACCAGAAAAGACCTCGAATAGCCAAAGGGATATTGAAAAAGAAAGCCAACGTTGGTGGCATCACAATTCCGGACTTCAAGCTCTATTACAAAGCTGTCATCATCAAGACAGCATGGTACTGGCACAAAAACAGACACATAGATCAATGGAACAGAATAGAGATCCCAGAAATAGACCCTCAACTCTATGGTCAACTAATCTTCGACAAAGCAGGAAAGAATGTCCAATGGAAAAAAGACAGCCTCTTCAATAAATGGTGCTGGGAAAATTGGACAGCCACATGCAGAAAAATGAAATTGGACCATTTCCTTACACCACACACAAAAATAGACTCAAAATAGATGAGGACCTCAATGTGAGAAAAGAATCCATCAAAATCCTTGAGGAGAACACAGGCAGCAACCTCTTCAACCTCAGTGGCAGCAACATCTTCCTAGGAACATCGCCAAAGGCAAGGGAAGCAAGGGCAAAAATGAACTATTGGGATTTCATCAAGATCAAAAGCTTTTGCACAGCAAAGGAAACAGTTAACAAAATCAAAAGACAACTGACAGAATGGAAGAAGATATTTGCAAATGACATATCAGATAAAGGACTAGTGTCCAAAATCTATAAAGAACTTAGCAAACTCAACACCCTAAGAACAAATAATCCAATCACGAAATGGGCAGAGGACATGAACAGACATTTCTGCAAAGAAGACATCCAGATGGCCAACAGACACATGAAAAAGTGCTCCTATCACTCGGCATCAGGGAAATACAAATCAAAACCACAATGAGATATCACCTCACACTAGTCTGAATGGCTAAAATCAACAAGTCAGGAAATGACAGATGCTGGCGAGGATGCGGAGAAAGGGGAACCCTCCTCCACTGTTGGTGGGAATGCAAGCTGGTGCAACCACTCTGGAAAACAGCATGGAGGTTCCTCAAAATGTTGAAAATAGAACTGCCCTATGACCCAGCAATTGCACTACTGGGTATTTACCCTAAAGATACAAACATAGTGATCCAAAGGGGCACATGCACCCGAATGTTTATAGCAGCAATGTCCACAATAGCCAAACTATGGAAAGAACCTAGATGTCCATCGACAGATGAATGGATTAAGAAGATGTGGTATATATACACAATGGAATACTATGCAGCCATCAAAAGAAATGAAATCTTGCCATTTGCGACAACATGGGTGGAACTAGAGCGTATCATGCTTAGCAAAATAAGTCAAGCAGAGAAAGACAACTATCATATGATCTCCCTGATATGAGGAAGTAGTGATGCAACATGGGGGCTTATGTGGGTAGGAGAAGAATAAATGAAACAAGATGGGATTGGGAGGGAGACAAACCATAAGTGACTCTTAATCTCACAAAACAAACTGAGGGTTGCTGGGGGGAAGGGGGTTGGGAGAAGGGGGGTGGGGTTATGGACATTGGGGAGAGTATATTGCTTTGGTAAGTGCTGTGAAGTGTATAAACCTGGCGATTCACAGACCTGTACCCCTGGGAATAAAAATATATGTTTATAAAAAATTAAAAATTAAAAAAAAGTTTGTTTTCTTTTAATTCTCTCAATGGGCTAATCACTCAGATACTCCCATCATTCTCCTTTTGGAGATTTAAAAAGAAAGGTCAGACAGCTGGTAAGAATAAGAGATGATTCAAGGTCAGGTGTGCCTGAATCAATAGCTGAATTCAATCACTATACTCTACTGATTCTCTCAAAGAGCTGATTCCTAGCAACTTCCAGTCAAAATGTAGTGCTTTGTCCTTGGTCTTCCATGTTCTCACAATTATCTCTACACAGAGATGGTATTTCATTGATTATATAAAGAGAGATTAACTGCAAATGAATTGGTTTCTTCTGCCTATACACAAAGGACGCCACTTTGGTCCTACTGCTCACACCATCAAATATTATTTTTAAGTCCAAGCAATTTTTCACATCTGAAATACTGCCTTTATTTTCCCCAAACCAAATAATAGCAACTGTCTTGCTTCCAACAAAAATAGAGTGACAGAATTGTGTTTGCTTCTGGTTTTTATTTTTCTAGATTATATCGGAAAACACAGAGGGAAACAATAGTCTCAGAGTATATTAGGCAACAGTGTTAGACAATACATTTCTGAAAAATAGTGGAAACATAGCCCAGCTATATATATCGATTTGGCTAACTTATTTATTCCTTATAAACTAGAAACACAAAAGGCTATCTATAAAATGTAATAACCGACCCGAACATAATACCTGATTTAATGTATTCTCTCAGTCACTGAAATTATCGAGAAATCCAATCCTGAAATAAAGTTTTACTCTTGGAAGCCAAATGTTTTTATATTAAGATAATGTTCTCAGCTGACAAAGCAGATGATACTCACTTTGAATCATAATACAGAATTCAAATATTTACTCTTTAGAATGCAAATTTGTCACAAGAGAGCTTTGTAAATCAAGAATTCTAAGGAATAGGTTAAGGGGTATTCTTGGACTCTCGTGACCAATCATACAGGGACATCAACTTAGCTTTTTCTCTTTTTTTAATTTAAATTCAATTAGCAAACATATAATACATCATTAATTTTTGATGTAATGTTCAATGATTCATTAATTGCATATAACACCCAGTGCTCATCACATCACGTGTCCTCCTTAATGTCCATCATCCAGTTATCCCAACCCCCCCCCCCACCTCCCCTCCAGCAACTCTCAGTTTGTTTCCTGGAGTCAAGAGTCTTTTGTGGTTTGTCTCCCTCTCTGATTTCTTCCCATTCAGTTTGCCCTTCCTGTCCCCATGACCCTCTGTGCTATTCATTATATTCCACATATGAGTGAAACTATATGATAATTATCTTTCTCTGATTATTTCACTCAGCATAATACCTTCCAGTTCCATCCATGTCAATGTAAATGGTAGGTATTCATCCTTTCTGATGGCTGAGTAATATTCTATTGTATATATGAACCACATCTTTATCCATTTGTTTGTTGAAGGGCATCTCAGCTCCTTCCATGGTTTGGCTACTGTGGACAGTACTGCTATGAACATTGGGGTGCAAGTGTCCCTCCTTTTCACTACATCTGTATCTTTGGAGTAAATACCCAAATAGTGCAGTTGCTGGGTCATAGGGTAGCTCCATACTGTTTTCCAGAGTGGCTGTACCAGTTTGCATTCCCACCAACAGTGTAGGAGTGTTCCGCTTTCTCTACATCCTCATCAACATTTATTGTTCCATGTCTTGTTAATTTTAGTCATTCTGACTGTTGTGAGGTGGTATCATGGTATCTTATTACGGTTTTGATGGCATTTCCCTGATGGCAAGGGATGTGGAGCATTTTTTCAAGTGTCCATTGGCCATTTGTATGTCTTCTGTGGCTTTATACCTTGGGATCATGTTACAGTTAGCCATGGAGGAATGGACATACATTTGGAGGGAAAAGAATGGTGAATTTTCTGAAAGAATTTTTTTTAAAGATTTTATTTATTTATTTGTTAGAGAGAGAGAGAGAGTGGGAGAACACAAGCAGGCAGAGAGGCAGGCAGAGGCAGAGAGAGAAGCAGGCTCCCCACTGAGCAAGGAGCCCAATGCGGGACTTGATCCCAGGACCCTGGGATCATGACCTGAGCCGAAGGCAGTGGCTTAACCAACTGAGCCACCCAGGCGTCCCAAGAATTTTTTTTTTTTAAAGAATTCTTTGGAGAGTGTAAGAATGTCCTATTTTATCAGAGTCCAGAGTTGAGATACCCATGGGAAATAAATGACTGATAAAATTTTGCCAGGAATTGCATGCTGGCAGAGGGCTGGGAAGCAAGGTTTTCCAAGGCCCTGACCTGGTTATGGCACCCAAGTTTAAAATCCTACCTGAAGATCTCCTGAGGAATAAGCTTTAATGCCTTAGCCTGACACTTGTAATCACCATGTTCAATATCAAGCACAGGAAATAACTCTGTAAGTATTAATATTGAATAAAACAAATGTTTGCTGAACATCCATCTTTATCCTTCAATTAGCTAAATGTGGCTTAAGCCCCACATTGACAATTGGATTTAGCCCTAATCTTCCCAGATTTCCATTAGTTTCATTCATCTCATGCTTTTCTGCACCTCTTGCTTTTTTTTTTTTTTGAAGATATTTTGTGGTTATTCACAGGCATCTTGAGTTTGATGCTAGTCCATTAATTTTTTATCTTTCTTATTTCTGAATATGTGCCTTTAAGTCTATAATGTTTCCCTGCAAAATACTTGCTTAGCTGCATTCTCATTTTCCTGCTTTGGCATTCCAGTTCATGCTAAATATTTTATAACTTCCACTTAGCTTTCTTTAACCCATTAAGTATTTCAAATCAGGTTCCATAGTTTCCAATTGTATTTGAAGGAGGGAGAAAGTTCTTACTTTGGCTGTTTTTAAAAATCAATCTGTGATTTATTAGATTGTGATTTAAATATATAGCTCATAAAATATTTTGTGGGATTTGTCGAGACTTCCATTGTTGCCTAAAATGTGATCAGTTTTTTAAAAGCTGTTTCATGTTTGTTTAGAAGAATGTGAATTTTCTATATGTTGGGTGCAGGATTTTGTGTGTTTGTATCTATTAAATAAAACTTGCTAATTGTGTTATTTGAAAGGTGTCTAGCCTTTAGTCATCATGGTCTTTCAGTTTCTCAAATTTTCTGAGAAGCTGCATTAATTTCATCTTGCCATTCCCTTAAATATTGCCTTATATATTTTAAAGATGCATTGTTCAGTGAATCCAAAATCACTGTTGCTACACAAGCCATGCGATATGCAACACTTCTGTCTCACAGTGTTTTTAACTTCAAAAATGATTATTATGTTATTAATGCATACTTACATTGATCAACACATTTTAATGACTTCCTACCTGACCATGGATTCTTTTTTGTGTACCTTTTTATTTTTCAGTAATTTCAAAATTATTCATAGAAAAGTTGCAAGTTCAAAAAACCCGCATATACCTCTCACTCAGATCCCACCATTCTTAGCAGGTAACCATTTTTGCTTTCAATGTATTATTTTTCTGAAGGTATCACCTCACATCTGTGGGAATGGTTCTTTTCAAAAGACAAGGGGTAAATAAATACTGGCAAGGATGGGGAGAAAAAGAACCCTGCTACAGTGTTGGTGGGTATGTAAATTGGTATAGCCATTATGGGGAAGAGCATCATGATTCCTCAAAAAAATGAAATACAGAACTACCACATGATCCAGCCATCCCACTCCTGGGTTTGTATCTAAAGGTATAAAATCAGTATTTCAGAGAGATTCCTGCATTCCCATGCTCATTGCAGCATTATTCACAGTAGCCAAGATGTGAAAACAACCTAACTGATCATCTACGGATGAATGGAGTTAAAAAATGAGATTACACACACACACACAGACATGTACACAGGAATATTACTGAGCCATGAGAAAGAAGGAAATTTTGACCTGTGTGACAATATTGGGTGAACCTTGAGGGCATTATGCTAAGTGAAGTAAAGCAGAGAAAGACAAATGCTTTATCAGTTGTTTGTAGAATCTAAAAAAGCCAAACTCGTAGAAACTGAGAGCAGAATGGTGATTCCCAGGGGCAGGGACTTGGGGGGAATGGCAAATATTGGTCAAAGGGTACAAACTTTCAATTTTAAGTACTAAGTCCTGGGCATCTAATTGTTGGGGTCCATTATCAAAAGAATGAGACTGAGACAAAATGAAAGTTATGCAAAGCTTTATTCTATGCCAAGCATTAGAAGTCAGATTGACCGGCCAGGCTGCCTCCAAAGAGGGGTACCCCATCTTGATCTCACAAGCTGGTTTTATAGAGCATAACCGCAGACCTCAAGGTATGTGGCTTCTATTGTTAGGGCGTTTACTCCCAGAACCGATACCCAGAACCAATACCAGGAACTGCTGGGATGTTTAGAACTGCTGGGATGTGCTGGGGCATTTAGAACTGCTGGGGCATTTATTCCTGGAATGAAGCCCATACATGTAAACAACAATATGGCTACCCAGGTAATATGGAGTTGCTCTGATTAAGCAGGTCCTAATAGTTAAACAGGTTTTAACATTAAATCAGCCATAACACTAATGAACAGCATGGTGACTGTGGTTGATGCTACTATAATGTATACTTAAAAGTTGCTAAGAAAGTAGATCTTAAATGTTAGCACACACAAAAAGAAATAGTAATTATGTGAGGGGTTGGAGGTGTTAATTAACCTTACTGTGGTCATCATTTTATACTGTATAAGTGTATCAAATTGTCGTGTTGCATATAAACTTATACAATGTGATATTTCAGTTATTCCCCAGGAAAGCTGGGGTGTAGGGGGAAGAATAACCTATCAGTTTAATGAACGGCTCCTTTACTGGATCTTTTTTAAGTGTTGGGGGAGAGTGGTGTGCTCATTTTGGGGACCAGATTGAAAGTGCTTAATGAAAATTCATTATGTCTACATAGTATGACTGGGACTATCTTCCGGGGGGGGGGGGACCTGCATATGCAGAAAAAGGCATAATAAAAATAATGAATAGAATAATAGAAGGTAATTAATAGAAGGTTTGAAATCACCTAGGTGTCCACCAGAGGAAATGGAAACCAAAATGTGTTCTATGCAAGTGATGGGGGTAATAATGCTGAATGTAAGAAAGTCTGAAGCAGAGTAAGATGTTTAACATGATAACACTTATTGTAAGTGAAGGTACAAGAGTGGATATCTTTGATGGGGAGAGTTGAAACTGGAACCAGGGATGATTAGTAGAGGAAAAAAAATAAATAAAAACAGAGATATATATGGATATATGATACCTTTCCATAACTCAGAATTATGAGTAATCCAATTTGGTGCACCTGAGGTTCATTTTATTAAAAAAAAAAAATAGGTGTAAACACTAAAAGAACACAGTACAAAACCATTTGCTTGGAAGCCACTGGTGCCTATCCCATGGGACTAGGCTTGCTGTAAGTGATCCAGAAATAGCCAGCATTTCCTTGCTTCATTCGCAGACTAATTTGTCTCATTATAGCACTGGCCACTGTTACTAATTTAGGACATGATAAGAGAGAGATCTTCTTAATACCTGAACCATATACTGGAACCAAAATGGGGATCTGGCAGTGGTAACAGTGGAATACTACAGCCAAGCACTTAGCAAAATAAGCCCAGGATATAGACCCGGGAATAAAACTTGGCTCTCCCAATGTTATTGAAGCCTCTCACTTTAGAGAAAATGTTTCAAATGTCAAACTCAGAATCACCAGTACCAACGTTTCATGTCCTACCAAACTTTGTGGAGTTTTCAAGTAGATAGAACACTAGCCAATTTTATGATTACAATGAAAAAAAATTGGACAAATGTCAGCTTCCAGTAACTAAACTTGTTTACTAGTAAGCTTTCCTCCCAAGCTTGTCGCACACAGCTGCAACACTTACCTGCTAACACTCAGCAAGACACCCATCCTCAGAACAGGAAGCTGGGAAACAGGCTCCGGGCTTCTGCCTCCTTTTTGGCTCATCTGTCCCTACTTACCTTCATTGATTTCATGGCATTCCTCTGACCTCTTCCTGCCCCAAATCTGCGTTCTGGTTATCCTTGTCATTTGGTTTAATTGAAACTCATTCCTGGCCTGTTTCTTTTGCCACAGTTGCATAGAAACCTTCAACTCTGAATTTGACCCGCATTACATGGGCCTGCATGTCCCTAAAATAAGTAACTCTACTCATGAATACATTGCAAAATCTGCAACTTCCCAGCCTCACCCAATTTCAAAACCTAATTTTATTCTTCACTGCCCACCATCTGGCCTTAGCAAACTGGCCGACTCTCTTATTTTTTGTGTGTCACAATGCCTGTGTCCTCGAGGGTGGTTTTTTTTTTTTTTTAATTATCAACCCTGGAGAGTTAGGATTTAACTGTGTGTATTTGAGACTGTGTATACCATCTTTCTCTAGAATGATTCCCCACTCTTGCTAGACAGGAAGAAAAGAAAGGGAGAATTTAAAGAACATGCTTCTGTTCCAAGTTTAGACAGCGACCCTAACACACCATGAATAAGGAGTAATCAGACACTCCCCTCTGTCTGGGTCTTAAGAGAAGATAAACCAGTAAAAAATAAAGCCCATGCATGCACACACACGCATAAGCACATTTCTTCCCTTCTATGGTGGGCTCGTGAGAAACTGGGGTTCCAGGAGGAGGGTGGGGTGGAGAGATACGGGTTGGGCTCCTCAGTTGCTTTTCCTGGCTCCCCTTTCAGGGTGATGCTCTGAGCCCACCCTCCCTGCCCATGATCGGAAATACGAGCATCCATACTCCAAGGGTACCATAGCCACTGTAGCCTATATCGCTTGCAAGAGGACTTGTGTTCAGACTTGTGAGAATCTTCTGCCGGGCATTATTCCCATCCCTATCTTTACTTTCCTACTGGGGGGGGTGGCTTTTCAGTTTTGTGAATACATTGGGTCAAAGGACGTTTGGATACACTGAACCGCGAAGGCGAACTCAACAGAAATAAAATAAACTGTAAGCCATTGACTTTAATCAGCAGAAATCTATGACACAGTACGCGTGCAGACACAGCCTCAACCAACTCAGATTTGTGTTGGGGCTTGCTCCACTTCCTCGGACCTTCGCTGCCTTTGCAGAGTTCTAGCTGGATCCTGCCAGTCATGCTCCGGAGAACACAAAGTGATCTTCAGCCTCTAGGCAGTGTCCAGTCTATCCTGAGACTCGTCTCCATTTTAAAGATTTTTTATTTATTTATCAGAGAGAGAGGGGGAGAGAGCAAGCACAGGCAGACAGAATGGCAGGCAGAGGCAGAGGGAGAAGCAGGCTCCCCGCCGAGCAAGGAGCCCGATGTGGGACTCGATCCCAGGACGCTGGGATCATGACATGAGCCGAAGGCAGCTGCCCAAGCAACTGAGCCACCCAGGCGTCCCTCGTCTCCATTTTAGACTCTGCAAAAGCCTGCATCCTGCACTCTTGAGGTGCTTGTTCCTTTCTCCTCTCTTTTTAATAATGGCCTGTATTAGAGAGACCTTCTTCTTTGCTCGGAGTTTGCCTCACATGTGTTCTGAGGAGGGCGTGATCCCTAGTAGATTTCTCCTCCCAGTCCCTCTGCAAGTCTGAGAGTGATAGAAGAGGGTTCATGCCATTCGTTCCTTCGTTCATTCTTTCATTCATTCATCATCATTTAGCAGCCTGATATGTGACTGGTTCTTTGCCCAGTTGCTGGGTGTGCAAAGAGGAAAAGAACAGCATAGAATGCTGTGGTTATGGGATTGTCTCTGTTTAGAACCCATTTGTTGGCATGAGGAGCAAAAATGTGTTTGTGATTATAGTATATTTAATATCCTGCTACATGACAGTGCTCTACGGGTAAGCACACGCCAGAGAACTTTGCATGTGTGCTGATGGTGCAGAAACCTGTGCATGCATGAAGGGGACTCCAGTGGCTTTTTGAAAGAGCAACTCAGGGGACCAAGGAGTGTCCTGAAGCAATCCTGATGGAGATCAGAGTTCTGGATGCCAGTCAGCCTCCCCCATTTGGCAGACCTCTTCTCTGCAGCTCAGAAGCCAGGGTCTCCCTTCAGGAGGGATATGTGTTTATTTTTCTGTTGTAGGCCTGTGCAAATGCTTTGTGTTCAGACTGTTCTGTGACTTCAAAGAGGTTCAGGAAGCCAAAGTTAGCACGGTCAGCTTTCAAATTGCAATTTGAGGATAATATTTTGAAGGAGCTATACATGAAAGCAAAGGCAAACCTTGGGAAATGTTGTGAAAATATGTTTTTCTCCTCACCAGCTAATTACCTCCTACTCATGGGCGCCCAGGGAGAGGGCTCCGGGTAAATGTTTACCGCCGTGGATGCTCCCTCATCACAGGGAACCGACAGTGCCCAATCCAAGTGTGTGCATTGACAAAGCAGAAATGCAAATAGGTGGTTCACAAGGCATTTGATTTTGTTTCTGGTTTTCATGCAAAATCTGATGCGACAAGCCACAAACATGTAAGAACCCTGAAGCTGCAGTTACACCTAAGACTGGGCCCTCACACTGGCTCCTCATCAATGCCCTGACCAGTTGTTAGGCAACTGGGTTGGGGGGAGGGGGGAAGTTCCAATGCCAGGGGTTGTGCTAAGGTTGGTCTCATGGGGACAGCCACCAGCTCCATGTGGCCACGGAGCATTTGAACTGTGGCTGGTCCTATGTGTGTAAGAATACATCCTGGATTTTGAAGACTTAGTACAAATACATCCGTGTGAAATAGAGTAAATCTTACATGGGTTGCAGATTGAAATGCTAACATTTTAAATGTATTCAGTTAAATAAAACAGAATTAAATGTGTTATACTAGCTTTTTACTTTTTACTTTTTTTTTTTTTTTAACGTGGCCACTGGAAAATTTAAGATAACATATGTGGCTGGAATTCTACTCAGGTTAGACAGCAGGGGCTATAGTCAGAAGAAGGCAGTGGCAGAGAAGACACGGGTTTGCCTTTAAGGAACATCCCATCTTACCCATGTGACAGATAAGTCAATAGACAAGTAGGGCTGCAGTTGTTGGCACTCATGAGAAGGGCACCTAACCCCATCTGGGTCGGGAAATGCTTCTCTGGTGTGGTAGCAGAGTAATGACCCCCTCTCCACCAAGAACCTCCACCTCCTGATCTGGGGACCCTGTGAACAGAGTGCCTTACCCTGTGCGAAAGGTTTTGCAGGTGTGATTAAGTTAGGGTTCTCAGATAGGGAGGGCGCATGTAATCACAAGGGAACTTATAAGCGGACTAGGGAGGCGGAGGGAGATTTGACTACAAAGACAAAGTCAGGCAGACGTGATGTGTGGAAACCTGAACCCCCTGTTACTGGCTTTGGAGATGGAGGAAGAAGATCAAAAACCAAGAGCGTAGGCGGCCTCTAGAAGCTGGTAAAGGCAAGGAAGCGGATTCCCTAGAGCCTCCAGAAAGGAACATAGCCCCGCTGACACCTCGACTTTAACCTAGGAAGACCTACGTAGCACTTTGAAATGACAAAACTATAAGGTAACGCATTTGTGTTGTTTTAAGCTGGTCTGAGGTAATTTGTTAAAGCAGAATAAGAAATTTACCCGCCAGGCAAAGTAATACCTACTCTTAGAGCTGATCAATTAAGAGGAGTGATACGGGTGCAGAGTGAGGGCATGTGCGAGGGGCGCGAGCTCCAGCAGGGAGAGTGAGCCTTGTGCACCTTTCCAGCGTCTGCTGGTAGACTGGACACAGCCCTCCTGGGTTCAGTAGCTGTTTTCAGATCAGCCCTCAGTGTTTTGTGACAAGTATCTGTTGTCTATTTTAGGGTTCTCTGTTTTTACACCCACCAGACGCTCCAGTGCTTCCCTCTTCTCCATCCCTTGCACACACGGATGCCACGCGGGTTTCGTGGTGGCTGGTCATCTCTGGGGTTTGTGAGGATACCTTGTCGCTGATTTATCGTACATGCTGCTGCCTGTCCTGTTTCGTTTTGCTCTCTAGTCACTCTCTCTGTTTATAGGTGGAGTGGGAGCGATTGGGAAAGATTATAGAACTATGAATGGTTGCGCCTATGGGTTTTGAAGAATCAGACAAGGAAATGGAGGCTTAAACATGAAGTAATTTGGGCCGCATCTTAAGTAAAAGGCAAAATTGTGGTGGAATGCCAATCTGACTCCTCTTTCTCCTGAGGTCATGCAAAAAATCACCCAGTTCTGACTTCCACAGTTTGAGATGGATATTGACAGAGCACAGAATGATCCTAAGTGAACTGTCACATTCCTTCATTTATTTTGCAGAGACTAAGCCCCTCTCCATGGGTCTGGCTCTTTACCAGGGGCTAAAAACAAAACAAGAGGAGGCAAACAAATCGGCCCCTGCTTTCACGAAGCTCCCATTTTACTGGAATATGAGGAACAGCTAAATGCAATTAATGTGCCTGCTGCCTGATGCCCCAGCCAAGGCAGGGAACTCATGCATTCTTATCAAATTATAGCTATTATTACTATGTTTTATTTTTTTTCTACTGGTCCTAGTAAGTATCCTGCTATATGCATTTACCTAAGAGTCCTCCAAGTTACCCAAGTTCTTTGCCTCTGGCTCACACAAGGCATCAGAGAGAAGTGAAATAGTTCATTAAAAAAGAGTAAGAATGGGGGCACCTGGGTGGGTCAGTCTGCTAAGCGTCTGCTTTCAGCTCAGGTCATGATCTCAGGGTCCCAGGATGGAGTCCCACACTGGGCTCCCTGTGGAGGCGGGAGCCTGCTTCTCCCTCTACCTCTTCCTGCTTCTCCCTCTACCTCTGCCTGTTTCTCCCTCTGCTTGTGTTCTCTCTCTCTCTCAAATAAATAAATAAAATCTTTAAAAAAAAAAAAAAAGGCAGCAAGAATACCACTCCCTATAATCTCTTTCTACACATATACATATCCTATTGGTTCTGCTTCTCTAGAGAACCTTAATTTCTTCTAAGACATTTTTTTATGAAGGTTTTATTTATTTATTTGTCAGAGAGAGAGAACGCGCGTGCACAGCGGGAAGCAGCAGGCAGAAGGAGAAGCAGGCTCCCCTGCTGGGAAGGGAGCCTGATGCGGGACTTACTCCCAAGATCCTGGGATCATGACCTGAGCCGAAGGCAGATGTTTAACCAACTGAGCCACCCAGGCATCCTCCAGAGAAATTTTAGTAGCCATATTCTTTAAAAAAAAAAAAATAATAATCTGGAGATTGAACATCTTGCTATCCAGAGCTTTGCCTAGAGGCATCTTCATAGAGTGTGCAGATTAGGCTTTAAAGGTGGATGTGAGTTTGAATTCTGGTTGTGCCATTTGCCATTTGACTAGACTTGGGTGAGTCACTTCAAATCTCCCTCAAACCTCCCATCCTCGGCCTTCTCAGCTGGAAAATAGGAATCCACATCTCACTCAGAGAATGGGTGTAACAATTGGCCAGCACTTGGAAAGCTTCTGGCACACAATAGATACTTGATAACTTGTATTTAAACATTACTAAGGAGTAAAAATGAGATTTTCTACCCTTAGGTGGTGACAGCTGTCACTAACTTTTCTAGGCCTCCCTTGAGCTGAAAGAAAAGTATACTTCTTGAATCTCAAAGAAATCCTGGATTTCCTTCAGTAATCAATATTCAGCCAAGGACTCTGGCCTATTTTCGTCATTTCTCTGAATGCTGTAAACCTTAGGTAATCAACCTCATTGTGTAGCTGCATTTCTCTCCACAAAGTTATTCATAACAAGATGACAATTAGGCGCAATTATCTCCAGAGACTGAATTGTAATCACCACAAAATGGAATTAAATTTCCATAGTATAAGGAAATTGAGAAAGTAAGGTGTCTTGACACCTTTGGCAAACTATTCATTTGCTTGTCTTTTTGCACAAAACTGTAATTTAGAAAACTGTTTTTCCAACAAAACCCAATAGGACCGCTTACAGGTTTTCCCCTCAAAACTGGTATGTCCCTGGATAGGACTCCTCACGGGAAAAGAATTTAGATTTCTTGAGCCCAGGCTAAATTCCAGGCACTGTGATCCTCGGGTCACCTCTTTCATCTGGCTCCATAAAATTGGCATTCAGAATCCCATTCTAGGGATTTAGAAATTCAGGCTCAAAGAGATGAGGTAAATTACCCAATGTTTTCAGCATTCAGATTCAGTTTTTGTCTTACTCCAAAGTCCACTATTATCAACACCACACAGCTTCTGTCAGGCAACATACTCTTTCTTCTAAAAGCTGATCAGATCTTGAGCCTGGTGAGAATTCCACAACATGAGCAAAATAGTTGGTTCTTTCTCATTGTCAGTAAAGTTGCATAAGGATGATGTTTGGCTGTTTCCCTCCTGTTAATATAATGGAGTATAGTATAATTAACATAACATAACATTATGGGATGTATTATAATATAAAACATACCTAGATCAGGGCCTTCCTCCTCAGATCAAGTCCTCCCATAATCCTGAGTCTATAACCACTTGGACATCCCATCCAGCTCTTACATTTCCCGATTTCCTCACCTCCAGTGAGTTTTCTCCAACTTCAGCCACTCAGTCTTATGGCCATGAGACTTTGTTACATAAAAACTATTATACCAAGCAATCATTAACCATGCACCCCACCATCTATGCACTTCCTTTTGCTTTAACAACTCCTACTTCAACCATTCTTTGACCCCCATGTGATCTTCAGTCCATTAATCCTTCTGATTTCCCCCATTCATTATCTACTTCCTTTTTCCCTTAATTAGAGTCAAGTGTCTATCATTTTCATTACACTCTTACTGACACCCTAAGTTCTTTTGTCTCTATAAATCTATATAAACTTAGAAAAATGATGGCAATATAATAAGTAGATTTAAAACTCACTATGAATAGCATGAATTTTATAAAATATGTATATGGATGACTGTGTATATATATATAGAAAAATATTCAGAAGAATATTCCCCAGAATATTAACCAAGATTATGTGGAGATTTGTAGGTAAACTATATTCTGACTCTCTTTAACAAACACATACCTGTCTTACAATCAGGAAAAGGATATCATTTTCAAAATGGAATCTTTTTAATAAAGAATTGTGGTGGGATGTCTTGACACCTCCCTTTCCTTCTTGGGGAGTCAGTACTCTTGTTAGAAAGGTGTTTGACTAAACAGGCAGAATTCCAAGAGGGGTCTCACCCTGAGTTGTGGCTGTCAGACAGGCAGATGGGATGTTGTCATTGTTCTTACAAGAGGTAATGCTGTCCCATGATGAAGGTAGGGGGCCTAAGCTTCTACCATCTGTTCCTCAGTGACCCGGTTAGGGCCGCCTTTGCAATCTTCATGAAGAAGACTTTTGGTTCCCCCAAATGTAACCCACCTGGGAACACAGATCATCCTTGGATAGAAAAATTTAGATGTTTCTCATTCCTTGGAAGCAAGCTTTCTCACATCAGGATTATACCAATACATATAATAAAACTTAGAAGCAGAAAGGACTAGGAATAAAGTCTGTCCTTTTGACTGAAAAAATATAAACCAGCATCCTTTCTCAAATAATATGAATGAGTCATAGAATCAAAGAATAATTTGTCCCTTAGCTGACATGAGAGAATAGAACCTATAACAGAAACTCTAACACTTCAGCCATTGCTTTTATCAATATCAAATAATGAGAAGAAAAAAAATTGGGGGATCAGATGGACCCACATTTAAATTCTAACTCTTCTAGAGACCAGTTGTGTGAACTTCTGAAAGTGTCTAGTATTCTTTCTGAGCTTCATTTTCTTCATTGACAAAGTGACTAAGACAGCATTCACTTCAGAAGGCTTCTGTGAAAATAAAAGGAGGCAACAGTGTAAAACTCCCCACTCGGTGTGGGGTGCCCAGTGCACATTCTAGGTACTTAGTGCACTATTAGTCCCCTAGCATTTTCTGTTTGGTCACTTGTCTTGAGAAAGCCTCAATGTCAACATGTGATAGATGTCTCGCTACCCAGAGATGGGAGGTTGGCTTGACCCCTTTATCACTACTAAATGTCTCTTTTGAATCCCTGTAATGCTTCCTTCCTTTACAGTTTCAATGATGGTAGTATAATTATACCAGTGTACTTTTGCTTTACATCATATACCTTTTTCTACTTTTTTACCCTCAATATTTCTATATAATTTTATTTAAAGTGTTCTCCAGTAAGCAGAATATAACTGGACTGTGTTACTTTTATCTAGTTGGATAGACTTAGTCTTTGAAGTTCAAGTATTATTTCATTTACATTTAATATACCTATTGAAGTATTTGGATTTAAACATCTTATTATTTGCTGTCTATTTCTCTATCTCTTTTATATTTCTTTTTGTTTTCTTTTGCATTAATTTTTTAAAAGATTTTGTTTATTTACTTGGCAGGACAGAGATCACAAGTAGGCAGAGGCAGGTGTGGGGGTGGGGGAAGCAGGTTCCCTGCTGCCCAGAAAGCCCGACTCAGGGCTTGATCCCAGGACCCTGGAATCATGACCTGAGCCGAAGGCAGAGGCTTTAACCCACTGAGCCACCCAGGCGCCCCTGTATTAATTTTTTTAAATCTCCCTCCCCTTCCATTAACTTGCTTACTATGCTTTACTTTATTATTCTTTTAGTGATTACTGCAGAGATTATAACCAGTATTTTGGCATATTTTAGTAGAATATAAATTAGTATTTTTTTAACCATTTCCCAGACAATGCAAAGACCTCTTTCTCATCTTTTATCATTTTTGTTGTGTTCTTCAATTCTCTTCCATTATTGCTATTTCTGTACAGTCAACATACATTTCTATTTGCTCATGTTTCTCCTTTCCAATATTCTTCATTTCTTCCTGCATGTCTTTGCTTTCTCTACCGTCATTTTCCTTCTACCATTACTCTATTTCTTACTTGTCCACTGGTGACATTTTTTGTCAATTTGTGCTTGCTTGGCTTTATTTTTTTATAGAACCCAGGTTGACAATTACTTCTCTTTCAAAACATTAATCCATAATCCTACTGTCTTTTACCTTCTATTCTTTTTAACAACACATTAGCTGTAATTCCTTTGAAGATAATATATCTTTCTTCTCTTGCTGCTTTGAAGATTTTTTTTCTTTTTGTCTTTGTTTTTCATCAGCTTTACCATAATGTGTGCAGGTTTGATTTTCTTAGTTATTATCCCATTTGAGTTCATAGTGGTTCCTGGATCTGTGACTTAGTGTCTAAAATTAGACTTGAGAAAAAAAATCCAGTCACCACCTCTCCATTTGTTGCTTCTGCTTCATTTTCTCATTTCTTCTTCTGCAACTATAATTATATACCTATTAAAATTTTTTGCTATGCTCTTCCTTATATCTATTTTTTGGAATCTCTATTCTTTAGTTTCACTTCTCTTTAATCTGAATATTTTCTTCTGATCTTTCAGTTCATGAATTTTTTTTGTTTAGCTGCTGAATTTAATATCCTGTTAAACATATCTATTGACATCTTAATTTCTGTTATTATGTTTCCTGTTCTACAAATTTTTCCTCTGTTTCCTCTATCTTTTATGTCTTTGTACATATTAAGCATAAAAAATTTTAAATCCCATGATAAAGAACTTCATTATCTGGATGCCTTCTGGAATTATTCCTTTTTGTTGGTTTGTTTTTAGTCAAGTATTCTATTTTTATGCATTTAAAAAAATTGCTGGACATTATATACATAAAATTTGTGGAAATAATATGACAAGAGATATTGAAAAGGTTTAAGGATTTCCACTACCCAAAAGTCTTATTATAAATTTACAGTAACCAAGGCAGTGAGTTATTAACACAAGAATAAGCAAACAGACCAATGGAATAGAATGTCCAGAAACAGATCCTCACATACAGATATTTGATTCATGATAAATGACTGCAATGGAGTGGTGAAAGGATTATCTTCTAATAAACTGCAGTGGGTCAATTAGATATTTATATTCGGGGAAAAAAATGAATCTAGACCCCTATCTTTGTGGAGTGCTGGTAATGTTCTGTTCTGGGTTTGGGTGCTTGTTGCATGTATTTGTTTTGTGAATATTCATTGAGGTGTATACTGTTTGTATATATTTTATACTTTAATGAGTGTTTTTAAATTACCTGTGAAAACCACTTTTTTATAAAAAGATTTTATTTACTTCTTTGACAGAGACCACAAGTAGGCAGAGAGGTAGGGGGTTGGGGGGGGAACAGGCACCCTGCTGAGATCATGACCTGAGCCTAAGGCAGAGGCTTAACCCACTGAGCCACCCAGGCACCACTGTGAAAACCACTTTTATACAAAGCCACCAGTTCTCTTTAGCGCCACATTATAAAAGATAAATAAAAATTATTTATTTTATTATTTTAAAAATTAAAATAATATTTAAAAGTAAAAATATCAAATATTAGCTTCCTGAGTATGACCTTATCATCTTGACCTGAGTTGTCCAATATGGTAGCCACTAGCTACATGTGGCTATTGAGCACTTCAAACATGGCTATTAAGCACTTCAAATATGGCTAATCCAACTGAGAAATTGCTTTTAAATTTTTATTGAATTTTAAAACTTATCCATAACATAGTTATTGGCAGGGAAATGAGTGTGGAACAACTTGGGTATGTGAATTTACTTTTTCAACTGTAAGTTTTATAAAATCTTAAACACAAAGCAAGTATTTCTGAAATGTTAAAAATTTAGCAGCTGAATTGAATTGACTCTAAGATCCATCAGATTTGGTGTGGAAAAAAATGTAAAAATCTCATTAATTTTTATACTGTTTACATGTTGAAATGATAATGTTTTAGACATAATAGATTTAGTAACACATAATTAAAATTAATCATACCTTTTTATTTTAGTTTAATTTTCCCTGCACATAATTGGTTTATTGAAAAATCTGATTCATTGTGATACAGGGTATAGAATTGCTTTGTTGTTTTTCTTTTCTTTTTTCTTTTTCCCCTCCCCCTCCCCCTAGTCCCATAGGCTCCACACCAGTGGAGAGCCCAACACAGGGCTCAAAATCAACCATGAGATCAAGACCTGAGCCAAGATCAAAAGTCAGACATTCAATGAACTGACCCACCCAGGTTCCACTCTTTTTTTTTTTTTTTTTTTTTTTTTTTTTACTTTTAATTCCAGTATAGTTAAGTTACAGTGTTACATTAGTTTCAGGTATACAACATAGTAATTCAGTAATTCTATATATTACTCAGTGCTCATCATGACAAGTAGACCCTTAATTATCTTCACCCTTTCCCCCATCCACCTCCCCTCTGGTAACCATCAGTTTGTTCTCTATAGTTAAGAGTCTGTTTCTTAGTTTGTCTCTTTTTTTTGTTGTTCATTTGCTTTATATCTTAAATTCCACATATGAGTGAATCATAAGTGAATAATAATCTCCAACCAACTTATTTCACGTAGCATTATACTCTCTAGATTCATCCATGCTGTTGCAAGAGGCAAGACTTCATTATTTTTTATGGCTAAGTAATATTCCATTATGTATAGATATAGATACCACTTCTTTGTCCACTTATATAGTGATGGACACTTGGGCTACTCCTATAATTTGACTATTGCAAACAATGCTGTAATAAATATAGGAGTATATATATCTTTCCAAATTAGAGTTCATTTTCTTTGGGTAAATATCCTGTAATAGAATTACTTGATCATATGGTAGGTCTATTTTTTATTTTTTGAGGAACCTCCATACAGTTTCCCACAGTGGCTGCACCAGTTTGCATTCCCACCAACAGTGCAAGAGGGTTCCTTTTCCTCCATATCCTCACCAACATATGTTGTTTCTTGGGTTTTTTATTTTAGCCATTCTGACAGGTGTGAGGTGATATCCCACTGTGGTTTTTGATTTGTATTTCCCTGATGATGAGTGATGTTAACCATCTTTTTCTGTGTCTGTTAGCCATCTGTATGTTTTCCTCTGAGAAATATCTGTTCATGTCTTCTGCTATTTTTTAATTTGATTTTTTATGTGTTGTTGTGTAAGTTCTTTATATTTTTTGGATACTAATCCTTTATCAGATGAGCCATTTGCAAATACATTTTCCCATTTAGTAGATTATCTTTTAACTGTGTTGATAGTTTTCTCTGCTGTGCAGAAGTTTTTATTTTGAGGTAGTCCCAGTACTTTATTTTTGCTTTTCTTTCCCTTGTCTGAGGAGACACAAGTGAAAAAATGTTACTACAACCAATGTCAGAAGAATTACTGTCTGCATTCTCTTCTACGTTTTCTGGTCTCACATTTACGTCCTTAATCCATTTTGAGTTTATTTTTGTGTATAGTGTAAGTGGTCCAATTTCATTCTTTTACATGTAGCTGTCCTGTTTTCCCGACACCATTTGTTGAAGAGACTTTTTCCCTTCACATATTCTTGTGGCCTTTGTTGAAAATCAGTTGACCATATAATTATGGATTTCTGGGGTCTCCATTCTGTTCCATTGATCTATGTGTCTATTTTTGTGCCAATACCTTATAGTTTTGATTACTGCAACTTTGTAGTATATCTTTAAATCTGGAATTTGCAATACTTCCATTTTTGTTCTATTTCAAGATTGCTTTGGCTATTCTGGGTCTTTTGTGGTTTCGTACAAATTTTAGGATTGTTTGTTCTAGTTCTATGAAAGTGCTGTTATTTTAATCAGAATTACATTAAATCTATAGATTGTTTTGGGTAGTATGGACATTTTAATAATATTTGTTCTTTCAATCCATAAGCCTGGAATATCTTTCCAGTTGTTTATGTCATCATCAATTAATTTCATCAGTGTTTTATAGTTTTCAGAGTACAGAACTTTCACTTCCTTGGTTAAGTCTGTTCCTAGGTTATTTTGTTGTTTTTGATGTAGTTGTAAAAGGGATTGTTTCTCCTTTCTTTTTTTTTTTTTTTTTTAAGATGTATTTATTTATTTTAGAGATAGAGCACATGCACGTGTGCAAGCACGACCATGGGTTGGGGTGGCGGTGTGGGGAGGAGATAGTTTGGACAGAGGGAGAAGAAGAGGGAGAAAAGAAGATTCTCCATTTAGCATGGAGCCTGACATGGGGCTCACTCCCATGACCCTGAGATCATGACCTGAGCCGAAATCAACAGTCAGACAGTTAACTGACAGCCACCCAGGTACCCTGGGATTGTTTTCTTAATTTCTCTTTAGGCTTCTTCATTATTAATTTTACATAAATGTAATGGATTTCTGTATATTGATTTTGTATCCTGTGACCTTACTGAATTCATACGTTAGTTCTAGTTCTTGTTTTTTTTTGTTTGTTTGTTTTTGTTGTGGGTTTTTTTTTTTTTTTTGGTGGAATGTTCAGGGTTTTCTATACATCATATTATGTCAAATGCAAATAGTGAAAATTTAACTAATTCCTTGCCAATTTGGATGCCTTTTATTTCCTTCTGTGTCTGATTGCTATGGCTGGGACTTCCAGTACTATGTTGAATGATGTAATGAGAGCGGTATTTTAGTTTTTGCTAATGTGGCTCTTAGAAAGTTTAAAATTGCACATACGGATTGCATTGTCTTTCTATGGGACAGAACTGACCTAGATGAAATAAACGTGGGAAAAACATGAGAGAAAGGGTCTCTTTCTAGTCTTCACTCATAAAATGCATCAACCTAATTAAAGATAATAAACATCAGTAAATATTCCTCAATTTGGATTTAATCACATGTCAGATTTTTTCTCAAACACTTCTGGAATTGTTTGTTAAATGTAAAAATAATTTTACAAAGTAAAAAAAGTAAAAGTATACAAGAACAGGTAGAATCTGTTCTCTTTTCAAGTGCATTATTGTCTCCTTTGCTAGACAGCAAGCTCCTTAAGATGAGACCAAGTCTTTTACCTCTATGCATCCTTAAACACTGTCTTGTCTGAACAAGTGTTAGGCACTCAATAAGTCCTTGATGGTTAATTCCAGAAGCCCTTCTGTGTAAAAGCTGAAAAACATCCAGTCTGTGAGAAGTGTTTTATTTGAAAAGCTGGGCTTTCATTCTTTGTTGCTTCTAGATTGACTAGAAATGGAAAAACCAGTATTTGCTCTTCTTGTCTAGAAATATATCTGTTGCTGCTTTAGATCCAGTGAACTATAAAACTCCTACTGAAATCAAAGCCAAGGTGTAAGAGTAGATAATTGGATAATAAAGAAGGCCTAGTAAAGATCTATACTGTGGACTTTGTTTAAAATGTTTACAGATTATGGGGTGCCTGGGTAGGTCAGTTGGTTGAGTGTCTGCCTTCGGTTCAGGTCATGATCTCAGGGTGCTGAGATCCAGCCCCACATCAGGCTTGCTGCTCAGTGGGGAGTCTGCTTCACCCTCTTCCTCTGTGATCTCTTCATTTTCACTCTCTCTCAATAAATTAATAAAAACCTTTACAAATTAATTAACCTGTAAACATTTTATTTATTACTCATATTTACCATTCCTCTTTCCTAAAACACCACTATATTCCAGAAAAGGGATAAAGACATACACCTGTGAGGATAAAAAGAACAGGAAACAGCAGACAAAGATAGCAGGTGCAGAACTTAGAGATTGGTGGAGATGGGGCAACTGTCTTGGCAAAATCATAGAGTACAAAGCTAACTACGTAAGGAGCAAAGCCAAGAAGCAAGAGGGTTGATGGTAAAGAACTCCTGAAGTCTCATAAATTGGAGGTTCCAGGGACCTCTGAAGTATGGTAGGTACAGGAAAGAAGAGAGTGGTTGAAAGTCTGCATAGGGAGACTTTAGTTTCTTTTCTTCACAATCTCCTTTTCAGAGGAGAATGCATTTATCTGATATTGTACAAAAATACAGCAAGTCTTGGCCTGATAATCCTATAGTAACTCCAACCACTTAACCACACATATATGCATGGGAACTGCTTCTGGAACAGAACATCAATCTTAAACATGAAATTACAGCTAAGAATCAGAAGACATTTAAGAAAACCCTGCATATAACAGGCAGATATTAAACAGAAATAAGTCTGACAAAGAGACAAAGCATAAGAGAAGAAAATTTATCCCAACACACTCAAAATATGCAAAAGAAAAAAGTTTCCTTCTCCAGAAAAGAAGAGGAGGAAGCTATAAAAAGGAACATCAGATTTTTTTTTTCAAGTTTATAACTTTTGAGGTAAAGAGAAGATTCTAAGATCTCTCAGTGAAGGAAAAACAGTCACCTGAAAGGATCAGTAATCAGAATTTCATCGGATTTCTCAATCACGATACAAGAAGCTGCCATGTAGATGATCATGTGGAAGACAATGGGATGACACTTTCAGAGTCTTCGGGAACAAGATGCATACTGCATTTCTAGATGCAGCTAAACTCTAAAATGAGAGCAGTGGTAGGAAAAGAAATATTTCCAGATATGTCAGGTCTCAAATTATCTCACAAGAACACTTTCTCAGGAAATCAATGCGAGATAGCTGAAACCAGAATGAAGGTACAGTCCAGGACGGAGGGAAACTGAGCTCCCAGAAGACAGATGGTCTACCCAGCAGAGTAGGGAACAGAAGTCTCTGACCAGTGGAGAAGGAACAATCCCAGGATGAATACTAGGCAGCAGCCCAGATTCAAACAGGATGACAGTGAGCTCCAGAAGGAGAAGATAACACTGGGAATGTTCTAACATACAGAGATGAGGTTTACTCTTCTAGGGCAAAGTTTGGCATGAATGATTGATAGGTACAGTAGAAATTCGCAAAAAAAATTTTTTTTAATGAAGCAATTGGTTAAGTTCAGGCAAAACAAAGTTTAGTCATCGCAGGAACTGCATGACTCAGCTCTGAATAAGAAGGTAAACTATCGGGGCGCCTGGGTGGCTCAGTGGGTTGATCCTCTGCCTTCGGCTCGGGTCATGGTCTCGGGGTCTTGGGATCGGGCCCCACATCGGGCTCTCTGCTCAGCAGGGTGCCTGCTTCCCCTTCTCTGCCTGCCTCTCTGCCTGTATCTCTGCCTACTTGTGATCTCTGTCTGTCAAATAGGTAGATAAAATCTTTAAAAAAAAAAAAAAAAAAAAAAAAAAAAAAGAAGGTAAACTATGAATAATGATTTAACCATAAAGATGACACAACTATATAAGGGTCAGGGAAGTGTGTGTGTTGGGGGAAGAGCATAAGACAGCAAATTCTCGTTTGCCAGGCAGTTTTTTTAATAGATATTAATATTGAAATATTAATATATATAAGTAGATATCTGATACTGATTTCAATAAATATTAATAGAGGGGCACCTGGGTGGCTCATTGGGCTAAAGCTTCTGCCTTCAGCTCAGGTCATGATCCAAGGGTTCTGGGATCAAGCCTCACATCAGGCTCTCTGCTCAGTGGAGAACCTGCTTCCTCCTCTCTCTCTCTGCCTGCCTCTTTGCCTACTTGTGATCTCTCACTGTCAAATAAATAAATAAAATCTTTTTTCAAAAAATTTTTTAATATTAATAGAAATATGCTATTTAGAAATCAGTAGATAGGGGCTTATGTGGTTAAGCATCTGCCTTAGGCTCAGGTTGTGATCCCAGGGTCCTGGCATTGAGCTCCACGTTGGGCATCCTGCTCAGCAGGGAGTCTGCTCTCTACCCTTCCCCTTGCTCCTGCTCTCTTTCTCCTGTCAAATACATAATCTTTCAAAAGAGAAAAAAGTAATCAGTAGATAAATTCCAGAATATATACTCCCCAAAAACATCATAGTGATTGTTTCCAAGAAATCACCCCTGGAAAATGAAGGAAGTATGAAGGATAAGGGACTATTTCTCTCTCAGCTATGTGTATGCATTGATTTTTCTTTAAAAAATAACAACTAAAATTTACTTTTTTAAGTAAAAAAATATATACTTTATTCTTCAGTTTTGAAATCATATACGTGTCCCATTTGAATGTGACTCCACTCCTTGGCTCCTTGGTGTCCCAGCTTCATCAGTTTAATCCTGAACATGACCCATACTCCTGGCGCTGGGAGAGATGCTTTCCTGATACTCACTCATGGAATCTTCACAACAACCATATGAGGAAGTTCACTGAAATTCTGTTTTCAAATAAAGAAATAGAGAATCTTGGGCACCTGGGTGGCTCAGTGGGTTAAGCTTCTGCCTTCGGCTCAGGTCATGATCTCAGGGTCCTGGGATTGAGCCCCGCATCAGGCTCTCTGCTCAGCAGAGAGCCTGCTTCCTCCTCTCTCTCTGCTTGCCTCTCTGCTTACTTGTGATCTCTCTCTCTCTGTCAAATAAATAAATAAAATATTTAAAAAAGAAAGAAAGAAATAGAGAATCTGAAACAGAATTTAAAAAAAAATTTCCCAGCATTCCTTGGAGTCACTGCTGATTCAGTGACCTATTTCTGGCCTAGAAGATGTAAACAGAAGTCTGCATGTACTTCATCTTCCTTGTAGCAGAAACACAGGTAAGGAACGAGGAACATACAAGCCACACACAGAGAATGAAGGCTGGAAAAAAATGAAAAAAGCTTCTTAGTGAGCCACCAAGCCATTCATGAGTATCTACCTCCAGACTTCTTAAAGTGAGGAACATAAAAGTGTTTAAAATACTTGAGCCACTCTAGTAAGATTTCTGGTGTGCAACCCAGTAGATACAGGCTCCAAGCCTCTTCTCTTTCCCAGATCCTGTTGCCCCTCAGATACCAAATTAAAACCATCAGGGGAGAAGAGTGCAGTTCCAAGTACAGATTTCCCTCTTGGATATGTTCTTTCACATTTCTCTCTGAAGGTGCATGAAGGTGGGAGGCTCCTGAGAAAGTGCTGGTGAACTGCAAAGTCACAGAAACAGCCAACTTCCTGAAGCATGAGTCATTATTTCCTTGGCTCAGTGGGCTAATCAGTGGAAACTTTCCTTTGGAAGCCTTTTGCTGGGATCACTTAGGATGGCAGAATGGCATGAGGACAGCTGTAGCCCAGAGCTAAGCAGGAATCATACTGGACTCAAATGGCTTTGGTTTTTTGTTTTGTTTTGTTTCATCTTTAAAGCTAACTTATTTTGGCCTAAGTAACAAACATAGGAATGATATTAAAAAGTAAAGAAAAAAATCACCTCTACTACAAATGTTTTCATCTGAGTTTTGAGTCTATTTAGAATCCAGGTACTCACGTGTGCTGACTTTTCATCACTGTAATCGTATATACACATTTTCACATTGCCTTAACATTATCACAACAAACCCTAAAAGTTTTTCCACACTCATTTTAATAACATTCTTTTAATAAATACCTACTCTGTGATAGGCAGTAATGTAAAAACTACAGACTGAATAATATTTCATCAAGTAGATGTATCATGATTTACTCAACCATTCCACTAAGAATGGATATTTAGTTCTTTTCTCCAGGTTTTCCTATTATAGATAAAAGATGCTGCTGTGATCATCTTCACAGGCAGACATTTTGGCTTCTGATCATTAGTTCCAATTGTGAGTAGTGAGACTACTGGATCAAAGAGTAAGAATATCTGAAGACTCTTAACCATAAATATTTTCAATGGGGACCTCAGCTACCTTCACCAGAGTTGCACTGTGCTTCCTTCTTCAGGTCAGCATCTTTTGAACCAAAATCTTAAATGGTGGACTTTGATTAGAAGAACCCAAGTTACGTGTCTTTGTTGTAGTAGTGAGGAAAGCTGGAGAAGTGACTATCCAATTTCTACCTTGAGACACTGAGATGTATGGGGGAAAATTCCCAACATAGAAATGTGTTTAGAAAGTATTAGCTCCTAATCCAGGTGCCCCCTCCAAAAAAAAAAAAGAAAAGAAAAGAAAAGAAAGAAAGTATTAGCTCCTGGGTGGCACCTGGGTCACTCAGTTGACTTCAGCTTCTGACTTGATTTCAGTTCAGGCTCCTGGGATTAAGTCTCACATTGGGCTCCCTGCTCAGCAGTTAGTGCTTCTCTCCCTCTCTTGCCCTGACCATCAACCCACTCATGCACATGCTTTTTTGCTCTCTCTCTCAAATAAAAAAATCTTTAAAAAGTAAAAGAGGAAGTAGCAGCCAGCCCAAACTCATGCTATCTTGTCTTATGACTGAATTGACTAGGACAGTTCTCCCAGTAGACCCTACAATATGGCTTCATCTTTTACCACTCAACTGACATTATTCTTAAGAAGGTCCCACTTGACCTTATATCCACCAAATCTACTAGTCACTTTTTAGCCTTTCTCTTGCCAAGTGCTCTAACTTTATTTTGGTAATTCCTCCTTTTCTTTGAAACTTAGTGCTTTGGTTCCCATTGAATTATACTTGACAAGTTCTCTTTCTTCATATCAGACAGTTCCTTCTTGGTCTCCTTTTTGATCTTCCTCCACTGATCCCCCAATATTGGTATTCTTTGATGTTTCACATGTAACTGTATCTTCTCATTACTCTAGATACTTTTCTCAAGCAATATCAATTTCCCTCATCAATTTAACTATCACCTTATATCAGGCTTTGGATAAGAAAAAAGAAACCACTTTATGTATGTCAAATATAAAGGACTTAAAACAGGAAACAACAAACCTTGAAAGGACTATGGATAGTGAAAGTCAGGGGAGCCACCACAGATGATCTCAGGGGTCATTTTGGCTCTCTTGACCTGTGTGAGTAGTTATAAAGAGCTCTCCTACAAGCTGCTTTGAACCTCACATCTCCCCTATCTGCCTGCAGTTGGCTCTGGAAAGTAATGGCCTCTTCTATTTTGTCTTCCAACTCTCTAGTTCATCCTGTCTTAAATCTCTGTACTATACTTTCTAGAGCAAGAGTATCCAGTCACAGAATCCCCAGAAAAAAAAAATGAGATTCACTGTGTTTGGACTTTTCTAGGTACACATTCAATTCTTAACCAATGCCCAGCTCTCTAGGTGACACACATGACTTGTCTATGCTCATCAGTACATGCCATTCTCCCAAACTCAAGGTGACTGGCTTAATCTAAGTCACATGCTCTACACCCACAGAACCACAGGTGGAATCAGCTTCCCAGAACCAAATAGATCCCAGTTGAAATCAAAGTCTCTTATGGAGGGGGAAGAAGGAAAACAGGAATCCTCAGGTGTCCACTGTCCAACCCTACTTCCACTGTCTTCATTTTCTCCTGCAAAACCACAGGAGTCTTATCATAACCAGTAACTCCTTCCCTACTCCATGTTTCTCACTATAGCCAGTCACTTATGTAACATGTAAATCCGGCCCTGTCACTTCTCCCTTCACCTAATTCTAGATAAAGTCCCTGTGATCTGGTCCTCATCACAGATGAGTGTAAGGTAACTCTTACACTCATCTCTCTCTAATCCCAGCCTCACTTTTTATGCTCCAGTAGCCTCCAAATACAACATGCCTGCCACCATGCCTGGCATGTGGTATGTGCTCTACCAGTGGTTACTGAGTAAGTAAATAAATGAATAAATGAAACAAGAGGAGAGTATTGATTTTCATTCTAAAATAAAACTAAGGCTAAGGTAGACTTCAAGTTCTTTTTGTATCTCACTTCCCTCCCATCCTGCACAGGGGCTCTATGCACAGTGGGTGTTCAAAGATGCTTGTTAGTTGACAAAATTAGCACATTCATTTTACCACCCAAGAAAGAGCTCCATTGAATTTTGATTCCTGGCAATTTAAAAAGATTTTCTGGGTGTTATAATTATTGGCCCGTTGTAGGAAAAAAAGTGGGTGAAAGAACTCATTAGCTCATTAAAATACAATGAAAGGAACATAATTAAAACATTTAGCAATTTCTGGATCACAGAAAATGAATAATCAAGAGGTACAAAACAAACTCTCTACCAGTCCTTGGCTGCGGCAAGCGACACTTCCTGCTTTCCCTTAACACTGTCAACTGGCTGGCTCAGAGCCCTCTCCTCTACCCCTCCACTACCCCTCCCCACAAGAGAATGGGTTTTAATGAGCTTTATTCTTAGCCCAGAGCCTGGAAGTAGGGGCAGCATGGAGCTTGGCAGGGAAGCCCTTGAATACCTCAAGGGGAGAACTGGGCTTTCCGACCTCTGTCCCTGCTTTTAGAAGTTTGTTTTTTGGCCCAACAACTGTATCGGCCACTGGGCTGAGCACCTTACACATACCCCACTGAGTCCCCACAGATGAGATACATATAATTCTTCCTTTCATGGATGAAACTAAGGCTCAGTACTATGCCCAAAGTCACACAGGCTGCTGATAGAGTCAGAATGCACTTAAACAGTATCAACCAGACTCAGGAGCTCCTGCTTTTAATCACTGTGCAAACCTGAATAATCAGAGGATTCTCCTTCTGTGATTTCAGTAATGTTTGGTCCTGCAGGGCCTAGAATGGGAGGATTTAGTCTGCCCCACCAGTTCCACACCAGCAGGCACAGCGGCCAGCTCTCTGCATGTTGATGGGTGGCTGATGTCATTTCTGTTGTCCTCACAACCCTGCTCCTTGAAACTTTCACCCTCACACCTCCTATTGCCCCATCATTTCCTTATTCCCTCGTGTCTCTTCACCCTGTCCCCACCCACAAGTTCCCAGCAATCACCAAATGTCCTTGAGTTCCTCCTAGTGACATGGACTCTCTAGAGATCTGATGACACAGAAGGAATAGCAGTGTCTCATCTGAAGATGCTCAGAGGAAGAACTCAGGATTACAAACCTCTGGCAGCAAAACCCAAAGGGAGAAGTACTGTCAGGCAGGTAGGCTGGGACCAGGAAATAGGAACAAGTTTGATTTTGACTTTAGACCACAGTCTTGAGGACATCTCATATTAGACATTATGCCAGAAGTTTTCATATTCACTATGTCATATATTCCCACTATGAAGCCACATAGCTCATCTACTTACTCACTATTCACATTGTGCCACAAACCGAGATTTTAACCCCCAGGGCAAGCCAATCAAGTCAGTTTTCTAAAAGAGACCTGGTTCTCAGTGGTGTTTTGTTTTTGTTTTTTCAGATTTTATTTATTTATTTGACAGAGATCACAAGTAGGCAGATAGGCAGGCAGGGAGAGAGAGAGGAAGCAGGCTCCCCGCTGAGCAGAGAGCCCAATGCGGGGCTCCATCCCAGGACCCTGAGATCATGACCTGAGCTGAAGGCAGAGGCTTAACCCACTGAGTCACCCAGGCGCCCCTCTCAGTGGGTTTTAATAAAATTTTTTTATCTTCTCGTTTAGGTTAAATTATTCTTGCTAGGGAGAAACAGGGTCTGGCTCAAGGGAGTATGTAACAAAATTTTTAAGTATAAAATACTTCTTTAAATATTAAAAAATTATATGCCCCTGTTATTTATGCCCATATACCAATCTGAATCTCAAGGCACGTAATAGTGACTGGCACATGTGAAAGATGAACTTATTCCCCTCAGCTTGACCAATACTTATACAGGTTTTTTCCTTGACCTCCCTTTTCTTAGGGCATAGACTTTGGAAAACTTGAAATTATAAATTCTTTCTCTGGCTCTTTGAGATGTAAATCTTCTCCCAGGTTTGTTTGGTTTTTTTGTTTGTTTGTTTGTTTGTTTGTTTTACCAGTTTTACAACTCAGGAGTGGCATTCTCAAGGACCTGGGAGCTATCCCTTTGGAATGTAATCATGGGAAGTGCTAGCACCCCTATCTCGCAGTCTCTGTGGGATGGTAGGAGCCTGTGTTAGTCAAGGTTCTGCAGAGAAACAGGACACAATCCAATCCATAGAATATATAGACATACCTTTCACACTCTTCTCCTTGACACAGTCCCAAAACATTCAAGAGAATAGATGGGAAACCAAGAGTGGAATTGGGAGAGAAGTTCAATCAATCATCGGAAAGGCCAGAGTCGAAATTGCAGCTGCCTGAATTTCCGCCTGAAGTCCTGAAAAAAATAATGTGTCTTAAGAAATAATAGAGCTAATATCAAAAATGTTCAGTGAAGGGAGACATGCAGAAATGGCAGAAAGAAAAATGTATCAAGGTAGAGGGTGAACAAGACTCTATTCTTCCAAAAGCACTGAATAAAAGCAGACTGGCCAGAACTTCCCAGCCAGGGAGGGATCCCTGGATTCCATCAGTGTGAAGAACACCTGGCCTCTTGCTTCTCTCCTTTGTGTTGTTTGCCCTATGATGTAGCACCCATTAGATGCTAATCACTTCAGCTCAGAAAGAATAAGGAAAGGAGAAAGGAGATAAAAGGGATGATGAAATTCAAATCCTTTATAACAGTTCTGGGCAAGGACCAAACTTCCTGTTAACCAGAACAAAGGCAAAGCTAGGAGAAAGGGGTTTCCTTCCTGGTAGATCTTGGATCTTCCAGTTGGTGGAATCCAGGAAGAGACCCCTGTTACCCATTTTCTGCGAGCCTCCTTATATCACATTCTTCTGGCCCAGTTAAGCCTCCCTGGGCTCTGACAGAGATGGTGGGGTGTGTCCCTTTCTCTAGGAATCATCTGATTGTTTGGCATCCAGTTCCTGGGTCTCCCCTCCCTATTCCGGTGGCTTAGCACCCCAGAAAGTTTGGCTCTCTCCATAGTTCTTTTTTTCCTCATTTTCTTAACTAAGATACATGCATATAATTTAAAAACAAAAACAAAAACAAAAACTGAAATATCCCCCCAATCCTCCTGGTTTTCCTCTCCAGAAATAACCACTATTCCTGATGCATCTGGACAGAGAAACTTTATACTTTGAAGTGCTTAATAATCAGTGCATTTTACATACACTTATACAACAATCTGTGCCCCCAGGCAGTGGGTATATGTAGACCCCATATTACCATTTACTTCAGGGTTGCTGTAATTTGTTTTACTATTCTAAGCAGACACTACCAGGGTGAAGTACATTAAGGTTATAGCTATGAATCAACTTGACACTTTCAAAGTGCTAGACAAATGTGTTATCATTTGTTGTTTGTTTTTATTAATAGGATTAAAATTTTATTTTACTTGCCATAAGGAGTTCTACACAAAAAGAATGGGCTCACCCTGCCAGCTTTCGTTTAATGGCACTTCAGTTAGCCAGAAGAATTATGATGGGGGAAACCATTTGCCACAGTCCTCCCAAGCCAGGCCTTATAACTGAATGGAGCAGTTTATAAAGAGCAGCATTTTCATTTATCATGTATAGTAAACAAAAAAGACAGGGGTACTGACTTCCCATGTTCAACATACCCCACCCCTGTTCAAGAAAAGGGTACCTGTATAGACCTGACATTCTCTCCTTTACAGCGTGCATGGTTGGTGACCAATGTATTTTTTATAACCCTTCCTAAAACTTAACTCAGTTTCCCCTGCAAGGCTCCTGCTCAGGAAAGGGAGTCAGAAAAATAAGATCAAGACTCAGAGCAGGAGGGGCACCTGGGTGGCTCAGTTGGTTAACCATCTGCCTTTGGCTCAGGTCATGATCCCAGCCAGGGTTTGGGACTGAGCACCACGACAGGTTCCCTACTCAGCAGGGGATCTGCTTCTCCCTCTCCCTCTGCCTGCCACTCACCCTGCTTGTGCATTTTTGCTCTCTCTCCCTCTTTCTGTCAAATAAATAAATAAAATCTTAAAAAATAAAAAAAGTCAGAGCAAGAGAATGAGATACCTGAGTTCAACAGAGTCTCCTCACCTGGGGTGGCTGGCTCTGAAGCCCATTCACAGGGTAAAAATTGCATATCACCAAATTGTCCTTGAAAATCTATTATAAAGGCATTACCTTGTTGTTGTACAATCTCTTAGTAAATCCAATTAGTGATCCAACGCATCACTGATTCTTCAGTTGAGCTCCCGTGGAAGTCTTTGGTTTGTTTTTAGAGGCATATTCATGAGGAATGCAAATCACCAAACGCTAGAATCACCCTCCACACAGTGGTTCACTCACACTGGAAGATGCACTTGGGGAACGAAAGAAAAGCAGATTCACGTCTCCCATTCCTTCCTTCTCTTGGGTGTAGAGTCACCGAGTGCAATGGGCAGCAGAATCACCGGCCCTGTGAAATGACTTCTCTCCTGAGTTCCTCTTCCATCCACTTTCAGACTGCTGGCTGAGTCTGGTTGATTACCTAACAGAAGCTTAAAAGATACAGCGGCACTCCACAACAACCAACAACCCCATACTTGTAACTATGGCTCTGATATTTTACAGTGCTCTCTATACATCCTGCATTATTGCCCACCAGATCCCCTAAGAACCGCCCTCCCCTGAAACTGCAGTATAAGAAGAGTGCTCACTTCTCACTGGCATTCTATGAGCCTTGGATACAAGTGGCAGCCTAATTACTAGTGGCTGAACAGCTGTCTTCCTAATGAGAAATCCACTAATTCTAAGAATCAGCATTTTTATAACCAGATAGGTCATGATAACTAGTACCAAAATCATTTCTACTTTGATATCTACTTATTTATTTCTCATTAAAATAAATTCAGTATATTTTGTACTCCTTTCCCCTGACAAAATCATCTTTGAGTAATATTCTGAAGGGACCGCCTTTAATTTCTTCTCCTCCTAATGTGAAATAATCACAAATGGAACTTTAGGAAATCTCCCATACAGATGCAAGAGGGATTCTGTGGTCATAGGAGTTTAATACCAAGAGAAGATGTTTATTTTCAAAGTACATTTTATTCTCTGCTAGATCTGATGACTATCAGTAAATCTCGCTTAGCCTAACAAACAGAAAACCCAATATAAGCTATGCTCTATGACTGCATTTTTCAAAATTTGTTCTCTGGAACACTATGTCCACAGAATTCTTATAGGTATTAGAACAAGGCACTTTGGGAAACGTTTTTGGTTTTGAAGAGTTCATTTACTGCGGGACTTCTCAGAGCCTTTAGTGTGCTAATATTCATGGTATATCTCCAAGAGGAAGATACAGCATGTTCCCAAATGTATATGGTCATAGAACCCTTTTCACAGAATATCTCATGGGACTAGTATTCCATGGAGCATACTTCAGGAAACACTGCTCTTTTTAATATGTGTAATATGTTGGGCATAAGCCAGGATAGGAATGGTCCAGAGACAATGGAATCATTCAGAAGTACAAATATCAATAACCACTATCTTTCCAAGCCCATTTACAGAATTGGGCCCTGCCTCTGGGATCTGCAGGGAAAAGCTGTAAATGTTTATAGGAGGTCTAGATCCACATTCAATAGGGCTAGTTAATGAAGATGATTCTCTGGGGAAAAGGTACCAGACACCAAACATCAAAAGTCAAAAAATGTTCTGGAAAAAAAAAAGGGACAGAAGCAAGATCAGAGGGCGAATGGGATTGAAAATAAGAAAATAAAAGGATAGAGTACAAACAGGAAAGAAGAGAAGTTCTGGAATTAATTCCACATATTATTAGAGCTCCCACCAGGTACTTCTCACTGGGTAGATGGGCACATTTTTCTGGACTAGGGACCTTCTAGCTAGGTCTGTGTAGCCCTTCACAGATCCCAGGCAAGCCTCCTCTTCCTTCTCTGTGGCCCTGCCTGGCTGACCACAAGTGGGTCCAAACACAGGTGTCCCTAAAATCTTACCTTATCTTACTCCCTGACTAACCCAACTCAAAGCCAAGTGTATATGAGCTTCAGCATGCCAGTGATAAGAAGTATGATTCCAGGTTGCTCCCCAAAACCCTTTTGCCAGTTAGAACTAGGAACAGAGCCCCAGGAATGACTATCCAACATATGTGTCCCTCCTACACTGATGGACCTCAGATCACCTTCAACCTTCCAGCCCCTACCTTTGGCTCAGTCAAGGTTCCTGACTGACCCCTATACCCATGTTCCAATGCAAATTCCTCCCAGGACTGTCATCTTCGTTGGGCCAGAGCCCTGACTTTTGATTCCTCAACCTCTGAATAGTACCTTTTTTACCTGAAAAGAGTTCAGAAAATAGTCCATCATGAATTCATCATTGCTATGCCCTTCTCAAATGGGAGAATTTGACTATTTCATCTTTAAGGCCCATTTCACTACACCTCTGCCTCTCATAGAAGCCAACCCCTTACACCTGTACCTTGCTCACTTAGGTCAGATCCCCAGAGCCAGAAAGCTTGCTGCTGTCTTCTGCAACATTGTTTTCCAAGAGTTGTTGTCTAGCCTTCTGTACCCATTCCAAGATGCTAGAGTGTTTCATTAGTCAAAGTTCATTGGTGACACCTTGAGACCAGGATTCTCAATCTTTCTTCCAGGATAATTGAGGATCCCTGTACTTTTTCTGAGGTCCACATGGGGGTTCCATAAGTTTACTAACAGATCTGATACTCCCATATCTGAGATCAAGCATTTGCAATTACTGAGCAAGAAATGGGGCCTCAGTGTCCCATTATTGTCCACCACCTAATCTATACTCACACAAAAGAAGACATTCACATCCTTTGTCTCTTCCAGCTCTCTAATTCTATGGGAAAACATACAGACTCGATAATACTGCCACAGCTCATTAAAATTCTTCCACAAGAGGACACAAATCTAATATCAAGATACCTCGGTATTGCCACTTACCTTATGTAAGGTACCTAACTTTTTGGAGCCTGCTTGTTTTCCTATAAAAAGGAGATAATGTTTTGGAAGGATTCAAACAGATAAGGTATACAAAGTGTTTATCACATCATCTTCCTCGTGACTAACATTTATTAAGTTCTACTGTTTTTATTATTAGGGAGAACACTAACTTAACATGTGTGGATTTGTGGATTTCATAATTTGAAACAATCACTTCCATTTCAAAGATGAATAAGAAGAAAAACTGACAGTGATGGAAGGCCTGCATGTCCCTACTGTACAAAGCCAAGTTGAAAAATGATTATTGATGTCACCTGACCCACTATTCCTCTGGTCCAAAGACTTCCTTCCTGAAAAACAAGAATCATGAAAGCAGAAAGCAAAAAGCAAACCAGAAAGTGACATATGGTTAGCAATAAACCATGAATTGAAAAGGAAGGAAGGCTTAAAGGACAGGGGAGACATGCAGATATTTGCTGGGAAGAAGCTACCAAGCTGGCTTGAAAAAGTCCCTGGCCAAATTAAAGGCAGATTCAGTTAAAAATTGGAATATATGAGTCACAAGTACAATGATGTTCTTCAAACATTTTGGCCATGATGGAACAAGAGAAAAAGAGCAGTTGAGAGAAATTACAGAGTTGTAATTCTGTGTTGGGGTAAGAAATTGATACCAATAGTCCTTGGGGGGAGGGTTGGTATTTGGTTTGTTTGTTTGTTTGTTTGTTTCCCCATGTACAGCTTATTCCCAGAGGCAGAGAAACGACTTTTATCCCAGCTGTCAAGACTTAGTATCCAACTTCCTTTTCAAAAACCCATTTGTCCAAATGGACTTTCCCCACCCCCGTCTGTAGACACCTAAGAATCCTGGCAGGAAAGAGAGGACTGAGGGTCACCTGGTCTCATGGCTGTGCTGCTCTGCTCTCCAACCCCAGGCGAGGCAGTGGCCACTGAGCCGGGGCAGGCTGAGGGCGGCGAGCCTTGGCATCACCTACTACAGCCAGGACACCCAACACCATGTCAGAGAGCTTCTGCCCTTTCCCCCTGCTGTTTCCATACATGGCTTGTGTTGGGCCAAGATTTGGATGATGAAAACAGCCCCTAGAAGAAGAAGAACAAATCTCATATCTTGCACCTGTGGTCCAAGCATGCCCCACCACCACCACCACAGAGGAGAAGGTAGGATGCTTAAATCTGGGGCTCTTCAACAATTGTTACCAGGCTTGCATACTTTGTTTCCTTGCTCTGAGGCAAAGTCCCTTTTCACTCTCTAGTGGTAAAATGTCTAATGTTTTCAACAACTTTAGCCCTGTGCAATTTCCCAGAGCTGGATTTGAACACTTAAAATGCAGTAAACAGTTAACTCAGAATTTCCCTAGAGAGATGTTTGCAGGTTTTCTGTTCCAATGGCTGTCACCATAATGCAGGTCCTAATGAGCCCAGGCCTGACACTTGCCAGCTGCCCCGAATAAGCATGTTGGCTAATAGGTTGCTCAGCACAACCTCACAAGAATCATCTTTCCAACCAACACCTTTGGGCTCTTTTTCACGCACATCCCTGGATTCCTGGCTCACACTCCTCATCTCCAACATCCCAACGCCCTCTCTTATCCTCAGTGATGCAGACCTCCTTCTTGGCCACACCCCCTTCCCCTTCCACCTTCTGTCATTGCACCTGCCAGCCCCCAGCCTGTGGCCAGCCCCTACCTTCCCCACTTCTCCATCAAACCTCAGTCCCCATGTCTTCTGAACTCTGCCTAAGACTCATCTTTAATCCCAAGTCAACTCCTCTTTTCTGCACCTTAGACTGGCATATGAGAGCCTCATAACTCCAAGAGGGTCTGGGAGATTTTGCTCCAGTGGCTCTCAATGTATGCTTGCAAACACCTGCATCAGAATCACCTAAGAATTGACTAAAAATACAGATTCCTTTATCCCAGACATACTACATCAAAATCTTTGAGGAAGAAGCCCCCAAATCTTTTTTTAGCCATTTCCCTAGATCATATGCCCATTTGATTTAAGGACCCTAGATTGTTCCAACCTCTTCATTTGATAAACAATGACTTCCATTCACTAAGCACAGACTATCTGCCAAGCATGTGACATGCTTTCATTTATTTAATCCTTACATCACTATGAGATGTGTGCCATACTCCATTTAGCAGATAAGGAGTCTGGAAGTGGCAGAGACAGAACTCTAACTCAGGTATGACTGAGGCCCTGAGAAGTATAGTCCTAGACCCAGAGACTGCAGAATGGAAGGTACACTGAGCCTCATTAGAAGTTTACTTCGAAATTTATATTCTTCTGCTACAAAAGCAGCACTGACATGCTTGCATTCACCTAGTAGGAGAAGAGACTGAGAGCACTCAATGGGTTCCTGTAGATCCTGGGCCTGGATCACTCTGAAAAAATCATAATGTCAGTGTTCCTTCAACAACAGAACCTTTGGTCTTATTCATTTCAGATTCTTGCTTCTACTTCTCACTCCCTGGCTACCTAGAAATAACCTCAAGGAGACTTAAAACGGACCCAGCAAGTGTTTCCATAAGGATCTTCATGCTTGGGAGAAAGTGTTTTTGTAATGATGAACAGTTTCATTGCCTCTTCAATAAGGCCCTTTATTAGTAATGGCTTTTGAGAAAATTGCTGACTGGGGTTCAACTCAAGCACCACTCAAAGATATGAGCCAGGCATCCAACTCTGATTCAGACGGTTCTAAGGAAAGCAACCTTTCTGATAGGAAGCACCTCTGGAAATTATTTAATGCATGCAAGTTTTCTCCAATGACATAGTTTTCATCCCAGTGTACTCCTTCCTTGTGTCTCCTAAATACTCTTTGATTGAAAAAGACAGAACAAAGCAATTTGGTAGTTGTTTCATTAATTTAGTTGGTAGATACCAAGATCCCAAATACTTGAATTAGGTATTTACTGACACAACGGTTCAAACCAGAATGCTAGGAATTTTTGCCTACAATGAATTAAAACCTGAAAACATGACTAGTTGGGAAGGGCTTTGCGGCTCAGAGAGTGTTATTTTTATTTGATGGATAGCAAATAAATCATGTCCCTGTGGAATCTGCTTCTGCCCCTGAAGGCGAGGAGGGTGAGATACTCACTCCCTCGATCTGAGTATCACCGTCACAAGATGGACAGGGTGTGGTGGGACACAGGCATTAGCCAGAAGAAAAACTTTGGATCTGGGAGAAAAGAAGCCCAAATTTTAACAATTTCTTTCATCATGGCATCTCTGAGGTTCAATTATACTTCAAATATACCTCCATTATACAGAAATAAGACATTCTCCCCACACACACTTATGATCTCTTTTGTGAATTTTACTTCCTTTACTCTCTCTTAAAAGTCAGTGGGTTTGGGCTTCATTTTTCTATATGGGGGCCTCTTGGGAAACTTCAGATGCATTCACAGGACATTAACAAGTCCCAGTTAAGGATGCCTAAATCTTTATTTCCAGCAAAATCTTTATCTCCTGAGCTTCAGACCCAAACATCCAACAAAAATACTTCACAGGCAACTCTGCACTGCCCATAAGGCCTCACTTTACCACATCTGAGCCATCTTTTCCCAAATACACTGCACCTTTCTGATCCTATCCCTGTCAGCAGCTGAGCCAGGAATCTGGGCATCCCAGGAAATGCCCCCACCCCTTACCAAACACATCTTCCAGCCAACCCCACACATACTGGCTTCCCACACCTGCGTCCCCGTCCTTTCCATCCCATTAGCCCCAGTCCTTAGTCCTGCAGCTCAGGACTCATCCTGCCCTCACTAAATAATTCCCCAGCCCTCTCCCTGACTTCTGCATCTCTGGTCTCTCACCCTTCAGGCCCTCCTCCTCCACATGGCCCTGGCCCTAGAGAAAGTTTTCTTTAATAACAAATTTATATATATATATATATATACATATATATATATATATACATACATATATATATATACATATATATATATGTATGTATATATATATATATAAAATATATAATGACACCCATGTATAATGATCATTATATAAGCACTATATGCAAATAGTAAAAACTTCAGAACATACAAAAATACATGGATTGAGAAGTGTAATGGATGGAATTATTAGCTCCAATACTTCACCCTTGTGTTATGTGGCCAAATAAGCAGTGTTACCTGGCTTCATTATCCTTCCCAAAAAGCACAGTGTGATTCCCACCTGATTTTAGGCTCAGCCAGGGGGCTTGTGGTGAATGAGTGGAAGTTATCAGGTGGCCCTGTGGGACCTAGCCTGACAAGGCCCCTCATGTTCCCTCTGACCTTCCTGCACCAACATCATGCCATAAGAAGACTATCCAAGGAAGAGTGAGAGACTCGTAGAGTCTACCTCAACCCAATCGGCAGAGTTGCCCAACAACATGTGAATGAAATAAGAGGTTATTATTAAATTGAGTTCTTATGGTTGGTTATTGGCTGCGATAGTCAACTTGGTCCAAAACTACATATAGCCCTCTTTATTTGCCTGTCAATATATATTTACACAGATACCTATTTTTCTAATGGAATCTTTTTGTTCCTTTTCCATCTATTTCATTTTGCATATCTCTCTATAGTAGCAAAAAAATTAAAAATACGGCACCTGGGTGGCTCAGTCTATTAAGCATCTTACTCGTGATTTTAGCTCGGGTCAGTCTCTGTGCTTGGTGGGTAATCTGCTTGAGGATTCTCTCTTTCCCCCTCTCCATCTGCCTCTCTTTTCTCTCTCTCTAAAATAAATAAATCTTTAAAAAATTAAAAATATAAATGGAGGCTTTATGGCTGCCATATGTAATAATGAAAACCAGGCCTTGCTATAGGTACAAATTAAACAAATTTTCTCTGTCAGGATGCTTTTGTTTACAAATTTTTAAAAACTGAGTCAAACTGACTTAAACAATAAGGATATTTATTATCTCATATAGCAAAAGGAGCAAAGATGGGACAGGTTCCAAGGACTGTTGATCCTATAGCTTAGTCATGTCATCAAGCACCTAGGATCTTTCCATCTTTTGAATCTGCCATTCTTAGGGCTGGCAAAATGAAACAAAATGGCTAAGCTGTTCCAAGCATGATATCCAGAAATATCCAGAGGAACAGCTGCATCATCTCTTCCTGCTGTCTTTTTATCAATTGAAGAAATGTTTTCCACAATTACCCCCAGAAGACTTCCCCTCACATTTTGTGCCTGTTTCTAAACCATTCTGCCAGTCCACTGCTCAGCTCCAAGGCTATAGACAATAAAGTAATAAAGCACAGGCCTGACCTCCAGGAGTTACCCTCTACACCCTTTACTATTTGCAAAAATTATTTATATAATGATTATAAGTATAATCATTACATATATGTTCATAAGATATATATATATATATATATATATAAATTTGTTACAAAAGAAAAATTGGATGACAACATGTTATTCATCACAAGAATATTAAAATTTTTTATTTTATTACACATTATGATTTAAAATCAGTATCTAGTTTAGGAAGGAAATAAAAAGGAGAGAGAGACTACAGTTAATATCCAAGAAATCATTAATAATACTGGAAATTCAAGCACCAGGAGTTAGTTTCCCCTAGTTCTCCCATAGCAACAGTTAATTGCAAGTTGACTCTACTTGAAACCAGATCCAGGGCTCCAACCTGGAGTCCAGTTCTATTTCTCTCCCTTAGATAAGTGGAGGAAAAAGAAATGTGTGTTGAGTTTAGGGGATGGAGAGCACAGGAGGAGAAATCTCAAAAATTTACAGAAGATCACAGCCCAAAGGACAATACAAAAGATTCATTCTTCATACCACCTAGGGAGAAATGGCACAGGATTCCAGATAAAGACCCTTAGCGTTGATTCTCAAGAGAAACTAACAGCACCTACTTACACACACACACACACACACACAGAGTAATATTCAAAATCATCAGACTCAGATGCCAGCATCAAGGAGTATCCCCTCATGCACCATTAGCATGCTTGGCTCTATAGATGATACAAATAAAATCAAAAGAGAGCAGGAAAAACAGCTGAAGTGTTGAGTGAATCAAAAGGTCTGGGCTTGAACCTGGACCCCACTTCTCAGAAGCAGTGTGTCCTTAGGCAAGTCAGCTACCACCTCTGAACCTTCTGAGGTCAGCTACCACTTCTGAACCTAAATTTAGGAAAATCCCAACATCAGACTTTTTGTTTTATTTTGTGAGAAAAATGAGCTAGCCAATGTGAAAACTTCTGGAGAACACCAGCTGAGTGTTCTTCCTGGTTTGAGTAACAGGCCAGGAGTAGGCTACACAAACTTGCTTCTTCTTTTTTTTTTTTTTTTAAAGATTTTTTTTTTTTAATTTTTTATTTTTTATAAACATATATTTTATTTATTTGACAGACAGAGATCACAAGTAGGCAGAGAGGCAGGCAAGAGAGAGGAAGGGAAGCAGGCTCCATGCTGAGCAGAGAGCCCAATGAAGGACTCGATCCTAAGACCCTGGGATCATGACCTGAGCCGAAGGCAGAGGCTTTAACCCACTGAGCCACCCAGGCGCCCCACAGGCTTGCTTCTATTCTGGGCCCAGAATGTGATCATAATTCATGCCCAGGGCTCTTCCCCACCTTGGGGACACCATCTGTTCTGCAGAGCTGTGACCTCCCTGACCTCTGTGGTCCCAGCACATCTATGCTAACCAGATACTGCACACAGTTCACACCAGGGGAATTCTCTTGGTATCATCATATGGGATGTTTCCTAGGTCATTTGTTCCAGGAGAGGACTGGAGCTCAGTCCCAGTCCTGGAAGAAAAGAATGAGATATTTTGTTGTTTACAAAACAGAGGGATGACTTTTGCACAGCAAAGGAAACAGGCAACAAACCAAAAGACAGCTGACAGAATGGGAGAAGATATTTGCAAATGACCTATCAGATAAAAGCTAGTATCTATAAAGAACTTACTAAAATCAATGCCCAAAGAACAAAGAATCCAATCAAGAAATGGGCAGAAGACATGAACAGACATTTCTGCAAAGAAGACATCCAAATGGTCAACAGACACATGAAAAAGTGCTCAACATCACTGGGCATCATGGAAATGCAAATCAAAACCATAGTGAGATACCACCTCACACCAGTCAGAATGGCTGAAATTAACAAGTCAGGAAATGACAGGTGTCGGCTAGGATGCAGAGAATGGGGAACCCACCTACACTGTTGGTGGGAATGCAAGCTAGTGTAGCCACTCTGGAAAACAGTATGGAAGTTCCTCAGAAAGTTGAAAATAGAGCTACTCTATGACCAAGTAATCACACTACTGGGTATTTGCCCTAAAGATACAAATGTAGTGATCCAAAGGGGCATGTGCACACAAATGTTTATAGCAGCAATGTCCACAATAGCCAAACTATGGAAAGAACCTAGATGTCCATCAACAAATGAATGCCTAAAGAAGATATGTGTGTGTGTGTGTGTGTGCATATATATATATGTATATACATGTATATACATATGTACATATACATATATACATATACATATATATACACGTATATACATATATATGTATATATGTAATGTGTGTGTATGTGTATGTGTGTACATATACATACACATACATACACACACAAGAATACTATGCAGCCATCAAAAGAAGAAATCTTGCCATTTGCAATGATGTGGATGGAACAAGAGGGTACACACACACACACAATGGAATACTATGCGGCCACCAAAAAAGGAAATCTTGCCATTTGCAATGATGTGGATGGAACAAGAGGGTATATGATAAGCAAAATAAGTCAATCAGAGAAAGACAATTATCATATGATCTCTCTGATATGAGGAATTTGAGAGGCAGGGCGGGGGGTCATGGGTGGTAGGGAGGGAAAAAATGAAACAAGATGGGATCAGGAATAAGACAAAACATAACGGAATCTTAATCTCATGAAACAAACTGAGGGTTGCTGGGGGGTGGGAGATAGGGATAGAATGGCTGCATTATGAACATTGGGGAGGGTATGTGCTATGGTGAGTGCTGTAAAATGTGTAAGCCCAATGATTCATAGACCTGTACCACTGGGGCAAATAATCCACTATATGTCTTTTAAAAAAAAAAAAAAAAAAAGAGTATGGTGACCCTGACTCTATTATAATTCAACACAGACTGAAATCTTTATTGCAGACTACCACCATCTCCAGACTTGTCTCGGTAATCTTGAGAAGTTTATCTTAAAAGGCCAGTCGCTCCACATTCTTCCTTTCTATGAACTGCATAACTCATCATATTTTCCAAAAAGTAAATATGAAGTTTATGTATATCTGTATCATATTGGCCAGCTTCTCCTTGACTTTGATATCAGGGAAAACTGACTTGTATGAGGACTAGATTAGCTACTAAGAGCACAATACAGACATTCACACCATCTCCAACCACCCACACATTGGTCAGATCAAACAATGCCAAAGCATCTTTACAATACGGAGAAACTTCTACAAAATGCTACTGACTTTCCATATTTCTTTTTTTTTTTAGTATTTTATTTATATATCTGACATAGAGAAAGCACAAGTAGGCAGAAGCAGGCTTGCCACTGAGCAGAGAGCCCAATGTGGGGCTCAATCCCAGGACTCTGGGGTCATGACCTGAGTGGAAGGCAGATACTTAACCAACTGAGCCACGCAGGTGCCCCAACTTTCATATTTCTATAGCTCTCTACCTGTTACATGTCAAGAAAAAAAGAGGTCTTTTTAGAGATAAACTCCTCCTAACATTTATTATGTCATAAGTTTGGATTTGCTAGTATTTCATGGTTTCCTTGCTCTGGAGGGCTAGTTCTGTAACTCCAGTGCTACTGGTCAAGGACCATAGTCTGAGCATAACAAGACCACAGACAACAAAGCAAATGTTTCTATTCAATTATGCTTTTTAAAAAATATTTAATATTTTAATATTAATTAGTCTTAATTAATTAACCTCTTAATTAATGAGAGGTTTACTGAGAAGTTTCACCTCCCTGGAGTATACACGTGACAGGATTTTATTTTTGTCCAATAATTTTCCCAATTATGGTATGTAAAATTCCCATTGCCTGTCCAGCAATGTCATTTGCAGGGGGATTCCAGAAGTTTCTAGTCCAGTTTAATTTCATATCCTATCCAAAACACTCCTGTCATCCCTACGGCAGGTTAAACATTTGAGTGACTCAAAATGTCTTACTTTTACATGCCTTCTTTTCCTCGCTCTTCTAGGCTCTAACTCTTCTGGGCTTTAAGGCAAGAAAGAGGGATAGGAAGTGAACTGTATGGCTGGATAACACATAACCCTCAACACAAAGTGATTTAAAACTATCACAATTCTATATTACCTTTCAGAATTTCTGTGGGACAAGAAGTCAGGAGCCATTTAACTGAGTGTTTCTGTCTCAGCATCACTCATAAGGATGAGGTGGTAGTCAGATCTTGGCCAGGGTTGCCATTACTTAAAGGCTAGACTTGGGCTGGGGTAGCTCACTCCTATGACTGGCATGTTAATGCTGGTTGTTGGCAGGATGCAGCAGTTGCCGTCTTCACAGGCCTCTGAGAGCTACTTGAGTGTCTCACAGTATGGTAGCTGGATCCTCCAGAGTATACCACCTAAGAAAGGTGGAAGACATAATGTGTCTTATGACATAGTCTAGCAAATCTCACACCATTTCTTCCACAGAATTCTACTAGTCACACAGATAAACCCTATTTCCATGTGGGAAAAAACTATACAAGACCATGATTATTAGAAGGTGGGGAATTATTGGGGACTATTGAGGAGATTGGCTACCTCAATTGGAAAAGGCCAATGTCTCTATTTTTCTGAGGGAGGATTCACTTTTCTTCTTGTTGATTTTCTCTTATAACACTCTGACCATCAGTATCTCCTGTGTGGTCGGTATCCTAACGATATCTTGTGGAGTCCCAGCTGGGGTTGTCTGGAAGGTCCTGTGGGACCTCCGCACTGCAGAGTTGCTTGACACAGGAAATTTGACTCTGGCTTCACCTTTTAATCACTTCCTCAGTATCTCTCACCAGTAGTCAATGCTACAGTGTTCTGCTACTGAGGTCCCTATTCCCAGAAAGCATCCCTCCCAGGTGAGGATAGGCAAACTGGACTAAGCCCCCCTTTATTGTGTCTGCTCAATCCTTGGAAAACTCCTGTCTCCTTGACATGCCATATGTCAGCATGCAGGTTTTCTGCCACGGTCCTGTCCCTCTGACCTGCCTCCTCCCTACAGTTCTCATTTCCCCTGCTCAGACTTGCACAGAAGCCTAAGATCCCATTGTCGTAACAAAAGGAATTCAGTCTTCCCTGCTGGAAAATACCTACTATCTTCACAGATGGGTATCTTCACAGATGGGTATCTTGGAGTGTCATCTCCCCACTTGCAGAGAGGAGAGGAGATATTTCCTCTAAGTCCTCTGGGACTAGTGAATCTTTTCCTCTCCCCAGACTTCTTTCATAGACCAGGAAGGTAATGGTGATGAGTGGTAAGAGACTAATTTGATGAATTCTTAATAACCCTGTAAGGAAATTTCTGACTTCAGCTCTAGTTTGTTCATCTGAAGCTCTCTCTTGAATGTGGGAGTATTTAGCAACTTCGGTGTTCACTTTTGCCCTGGGCATAATTTAATGCCTGTAAGAAAAGTTTCACCCAAGTTAAGCATAAATAATACTCAATCAGCTATGTAAAAGGATCATATCCAATTTAAAGTAAGATTTTCTTTGTACCTGACCTTCTCTTTCTCCTCCTATGACATTTTGGAGTCCTCAGATACTTGGACAAAGAGGGCTTTCAAGTGGACTTGAAAGCCTTCTGTGGTGACTTCAATTAAATCAAGATGAGTAAGTTGTTTCTCGTATATCAAATTTTATAACACTCACTGGCTACTTGGAAAACTATATTGATCTTTGCAAAATTAACTGTAGGCTCAGTAGAAAGGTGAGCCTTGACTAATTAGCAGTGTTTGCTAGGGGTACAGATTGGAGGGAACAGGCAAAATTCACATTGAATATTTGCTAGTCATAATCAATACTCTTCTGATATTCCAATGGAAAGTTCGTCGTTTACTTTGTCTTTTTGTTCTTTTATGAGCCAGCATATGTGCGGACTATTTGTCCTAGAACAACCCCAACCTTGTGTCTGTGCCCACCAAAGTCCACAGTTGTTGTTTTTTTTTTTCTTTCAAATTTTTACCCAAAATTCCTTTGGTTTTTTTTTCAAACCCAATTATATATTCTGCATATCTTTAGCCTGAATGCAGGAACCAAACTTAAATTCAATCAAGTCGCAAGGAGTTTCTAAAATGATGTTCCAATTATCTTGCACAGGATTGTCAATTATGAAGCCCTTGAATAAACCCAAAGGTTTATTTCACCTTGACATCAGTCTGGAGTTTGTTTTAACATATCTTTGGGTTCCTCTTAAAAAGAAAGTTTCCATAAATATGAACCCCAGGAAAAATTTGTAAGATTTCCACTGAAATGATTAAAGAAGATATAGGTTTTCTACAATAGGTTTCACTACAATAGGTTTTAAGCAATCCAGTGTAAGAGCTGAGTGACCAAAAGAGTGAGACATCAATCTGTAAGATGTTTCAAAATTGGGGATATACTGTTCTCAACCTTCTGTAATCAGAACCAAATAATATTCTCCCTTCTTCCTCCATGTAATAGCCATTATCAGCAACATGAGATCCAGAACCACGTCTTCCTTCCCCCAACTCACTTCTTTTCTTCTCATCACTCCTAGATGGGAGGGTTTTTGATGAAAGTGAAGAGAGTGCTCTTGGGATAGTAGAATAACTCATCAAAGTTAAGCAATGAGAGCCTTTCAAGAGGAAGACTAGTACTTATAACTGTTCCTCTCTGAAGACTTAAATGCCTAAAACCTATTCCTTTGACAAACAGCAGGGTCCAATCCCCTCCTGTCCAGGTCAGGCCCAGTGATTATTGTGATCCTGAGAACCATGTGGCCCTCTCCAAGATGGAGCCTGGAGACTACTGGGGAGGGGAGGGGTGCAGAAGTATGAAAAACAAGGTGAAAAATCTAGAGAGGGACAGAGAAAAGATGAGAACCAGCAAGATAAGGGATTCCTGTATACATACCAATAACAAATTCAGTAAAAGGTTTGCAAGCAACTTTAAGGGGAAGTTTTTGTTTGTTTGTTTTTTAAAAGACACATATTTTGCACCATTCTTTGGACTGATTATGTTTTTGGCTAGATGGTAGTATGATTTTCTTTCATTTAACCATCTATACCTGTTTGCTCTTCTAGAAGTTACAGGCATAACTCAATTGTTCTACAAGGAGCTATCATGCTAGATTCCTTGAGGCCTGGATTTGACTGTGAAGGTGCACTCTGAATGGGTTCCAACTGGCTTTAGTCTTTCATAGAAGGAGCTCAGCTCCCTCAACATTCCCCATCTCCCCACAGTCAAGGCATGGCAAGTTCTTAAAGCCTCCCTCCCACAGTGCCCACTTACTGTGTCATCTTCTTGTCTCAATCTTTTTTCAAGTCTACTTCCGTCTTTCCTGACCCATGCTAATCCTTTATCTTTGGATCAGATCAAGTTTCATTTTGGGCCCCTCAGATTTGTTGCTTAGGAACATCTTTTGATTCCCCAGCCATTATTTGGTTTCTAGATTCAATTCCCCTTTCCTCTGCCCTCAGCTGAGGGGTAGCCCCACATTCAGGCACCCTAGCCTGGGCACAGTCCAAGGATCTCTTTTTAACAAGAGGGCAAGTTCAGACACAGTCCTAAAATATTGCAAATTTCCTCACTTCTACATCTTCTGGGCCAGTACTGTGAGAAGGAAAAGAAAAGTAAAGAGGACGAGAAGAAGAGAGAGGAGGAGGAAGTGGAGGAGGGAAGGGGGAGAAACAGAAAGTTTAGGAGGGAGGAGAAGAGAAGAAAAAAAAAAAGAAAAATTCAATCAACTATTTGTTATTCCTCCCTCTAGGACCCACACAGAGCATGGATGAATTAGGTGAGTGGCTATTACACTGATCTTTTCCAAAAGAACTGCTTTTGGGGGCTCATTCTTCCAACCAGTCATTGGGTCTGTTAGTCAGAGACTGTCTATACAGCAGTGAGTTAACAAGTTAGAAAATGAATCCATCAGTCGAAGCATGGTCTTTGTCTTGTCACATCGGCCAGTTCATTGTTTTACACTAAGTTGACTGAATTGGCTTCTTTTGACAAAGAGACACGGCTTAAAAATGACTTCTCTTTGTTTGGTGACATGATGGGTTTATTACAAAACCCACTCTGAAAGAAAAGAGAAGCAGCATGGATTTCAAACCACCCTCCTCCCAAAATAGCCCCTGGTGACTCATGTAGAATGAGATGCAATCCTGGTGTTTATACTCAGAGAGAATGTGGGGAGTTTTTTCATGCAATATAAGAAAATTGTAATAACATCATGGGGGTAGAACTGGTCATAGAAAGACATCCTTAATTAATCCCATTCCACGACTGAGTCATTTGAGAGGCTTCAACTACTCATGTGGAAAGAAGTCCAAGAATTATGACCAAGCATCAACCAACAGTTGCTGAGAGCTTTCTCTGTAACAGAATTGTAATAGGAGTTCCTGTGGGAAAGGGAAGACCCAAACTCTGACCTCAAATTGCCTGCAGTTTCTTAAGCCAAGATGAAATATTATAAGGGAGAAACACAGGATTGTATAGACCTCATGAGAATACAAGTTCTTCTTTATAAGAAATTCAGCCTTAGGGAAGGAATGTTTCCCAGTCCTGGCTGCCTGTAGATGTCCTGTTTATTCATGTACATATATAGGAACTCTTCATACAAAATAGAGGTGGCTGCCATTTGTTCTCAGTTCTCTCTCAGCCTCTACTTTCATTTATACTGCCTTTCTTTCTTCACACAATGCCCAAAATCCTGTCTTTGTGACACAACCACCCAAAAGGTCAAAACGATTGCATGTGTCTCTAGGCTGCTCTGTACTTTAGAAAGCTCTTTACACAAGTAATTTTATGCAATGCTCTCAACAACCATTTGAAGATATAAGTAATATTCCCATTTCACACATGAAGAATTGTGACTCAAAGACTCTGTTAATTGTTCTCAAAACTGGCTGAGCATTAGAGTCACTCAGGAAGATTTAAAAGAAAATTAAAATTCCCAGACCAACTGCAAAGACACATTAAGTTATTTGGCCATAAATTACCAGTCTTTGGTGAGGGGGAAAATGGTTGTCCAAGACAACCATTAATCTGACTTAATCTGGCAAAACCAAGAATCAAATATTTATCTTTTGCATCCAAATAAAACAAGACCATCTGATATCCCTGCAAGTCCTATAACTTTCAGCTATACCTCATGTGATCCATTTCATGCCACACAGTGAAGGCTAATCAAGGCACATTTTGGTGGCTTATTGTGCGAAGGTTTGAGAGAGTGTGTGTGTGAGTTTTATCAAACCCAGAGTTAGAATGTGAAGGCCCAGATTTGCAGGGCCCTGACAGGAACAAGATTTGTTCCAGTTGGTCAGTATTTTATTGAAAAGCAATGAAGGAGAAAGAATTCCACAAGCTTCCAATGAAAAGAAGCTTTTAAAAATCTTTGAAAAATAAGGCTGCCAATGATGTAGAACTGTACTTAATTTTAATCTTCTCAACCCCATCTCATCAAGAATTTGGAGCATGAATGGGCTTATGCATGACCGTGCCAATCAAAGCAACCTTATATTCATATGTCCTGCCCAAAGGAACACAAATATGGGAGACATTACAACCACTATCCTTGACCTTTATGGCATTTCCCTAATTGTGCCACCCCAAGGAGACACTGTTTCCTAAGTAACATTAAGTGATGGACGTGTTAATTAACCAGATGGTAGAAATCCTTTTACGATGTCTATGAATATCAAATCACTGTGATGTACACCTTAAGTTTCTTAAAATTTTATGTGAATTATACTTCAATAAAGCTGAAGAAATAAATTTTATGTGAATTATACTTCAGTAAAGCTGAAGAAATAAAAATTAAAAGTTTTTTAATTAAAAAATAATCAACATTAAGAGACAAAATATGTTAGTGAGGTACTTCAAAACTCTGTTATTGTGAATTATCTGGAGAATTTGTTAAAATGTAGCTTCTGATTCCGTCGGTCTGAGGCCCTGAGACTCTGCATTTCTAACCTGATCCCAAGTGATGCCAATGCAGTGATAGGTCTGACCACATTTGGAGTCATAAGTTGCTAACCTATACCCGGATGCTGTTTCACATGAGAAATGGCCACTACAATAGCTAAGATAACACAATGACAGGAGTCAGAGGCCACCAGACCAAAAAAAAAAAAAAAAAAAAATCAGAAAGAAATTTAAACAGTTCTTGTAGGGGAAAAAAAAAACCCTTCACATGTTGGTCTGTTCAAAGTATAGAGTGGGCTAAAGGTGTTTTCGTGTCCCAGATTGCCAGGGAGGGCACTGGGGGCTAAAAAATTAAGGCACTTTTCCTAGAACTATATATACAGCTGGCAGAAATCAACATCTCAAGCATCAACTGATACCCATGTTTCAACACTGTCTTTTACTGGATCCCCACTGTGACTTATTATTGTGGATCAATGTGGAGACAGTAAGGAGAAACGTCTCTGGGACCAGGAAGTAAGAAGGACCAGGAAGCATGGTGGGATTGGGAAATAAGACATCCTCTGAGAGTTAAGCCTTAGGTGAACTGAAACAGTGATCCATGAAGTCACCTTAAGAAGACAGAAAGCTTCCTAAGCCAGTAACACTTGACCCTATTCTAACTGTAGAAATTGTCACATCTAAAGAAAGAAAGTTCTTAATCATGAGAAGGCTGGCCATCACAGAGGCTTGCAAAAAGCCTAGTGACAGAGATTAATTCTGAGTCTGTTAACTAAGGGAGGGACAAAGCCTGCTTTCAGAATATGGAGTCTCATGTAGAGAGACTGTGTCTATATCAACAAGCTAAAGATGGATATATCAGACATTCAGGACCTGGTGCCACAGAACAGGGGCTGGTCAACTCAGCCTGTGGACCAATTCCTGTTTTTGTAAATAAAGTTTCATTAGACTGTAGGCACAGCTGTTCATTTACCCATTTTCTGGGGCTGTTTTTGCACTATAGTGGCAAAGTTGAGGTCTTGACAAAGGAGGCAATATGACCAACAATGCCTAGAATCCCTACTATCTGACCTTCTACAGAGTTTCCTAACCATATCAAATATCTTTTCAATCATGGGGTGAATTCCCTTTGCTCTGAATCTGAGCTCGCCAAGCAAACTTCTGATTATAATTTGGTTTTCTAGGTAGAATACCAGTGAATGAAACAGTGCATTGACCATTTCTTATTTCTAGCTATATTTGCATCCTGGGGTTTTTTGGACTTTTTTTTTTTTTTCTTAACATCAATGTCTGGGACCTCATCTTATCTGTATCATCCCATAGTGATGGTTCCTTTCTAAATTTGCTTAAAAAAAAAAAAAAGGAACACTTCGTTAAGCCCATAGGACAAAGGGCTAAACATCTAAATCGTGGTGGGTTCGCTTTTTTTCATGTTAAAGTACATTCTTAATAATTCTGGTGAAGATCCTTGGGAGTAAAATGCAAGCAGTAAGCCTGGGCCCAATTCCCCATCCCACAAGGAGAACATTTCCTTTGTTAACCACAAGAGCAAAAGTCACAAAAGCTTACTTCTACATAGGGAGCTTCATTCACTGCTTTGTGATTGTGTTCCATTTCTGATCCATATAGGTGTTTACCTGGCTTTGCCATTCAACCTTGCCTTTTTATCCCTTTCTTAAATTTCTATTTTATATTGTCTCATATATTTGGAGCAAAACGGGAGTGTCTTGTTACAAATATGCTATAATATCTTGACCAAAACCACCCCTTGCTGACCTCCAATAGGATTCTTTTATTGAGTTTAATTGACTGGGTATTTTACCATTCATTGTTCAGCTGACATACTATGTTGTAGGTACTACCTTCCTCTCTGGGCATTCAGAGGTGACATTTACCTGTATGTGCTGTTCTTACAAGTTCACAATTGCAGGTGAGCTAAACCATTTGAATATCCACCTCTAAGACTGAACAAAATTGCCAAAGTGATAGCTCCCCAGCTCAGGCTCATTAGCCATTAGGACAAAACTAATCTTTCCCCTTCAGTTAAGTTCATGTTCTTCTTTGCTCCTGATAAGCCAACCATCCCATCACAGTTTACTTGTCATCTAAACTATTCTCATTTAGGAATGTCCTAAATATATAGTTCTACAACACCTTTGATAACATATCCACAAATTAATGCTTCAATAACCAAACTAAAAAAAAAAATCAACAATACTGAGTCATTAAATCAACCTCAACGTCTTGGAGAAGGATATTTATATTTGCATTTTGTGGCTCATTTATGACCCTCTGCAAAGTTCAAGAAACAACAATTCTCCCAGCACAACATCCTTGAGCAGGGTGGGGAATAATCAGGTTCCCCTAAAGTGTACCCAGGCAGTTCTTTCGGGCACTCATTTGCTGTACACATAACCACTGTCTTATTGTCTTTGGCTCCCTCCTGGGAGAAACCCACAGAGACTTTGCTCCGGCTCCCTATTGAGGTTGGCACATTGTTGACTATCAGTACATCCTGCCATGGCTACAAACCAGTAATTTTGTTTTTAGTGCACAGAGGTGGTCGTTTACTTTGCAACATCATTCAGAAGGCTCAGCAATAACTTTTCCTAATTTAAGAAAAATAGAAGGAGCATGGTGGGCCCTTACTGGAAGCATAGTTGAATCAAATATGATCTCTTCTAGGATTTTCCTACATAAAATAATGAAAAGGCCTTAGTTATTAAATCACAACTTATAAATCAAAATGCATGAAATTGCTTTTCACCACATGTTTTTACTGATATGAATAAGGCCCACACTGTGTATGTTTCAAATTAACCTTAATGCCATCTAGTGGTCATTGAGAAATTTCTGTCTCAGAGAATTGGTAACAATTTTAGAAATTTAAAAAATTATTAGTAATAACACTGCTGCCATTGAAGAAACTTACTGAACACCTACAATGTTCCAGGACATTATGCTCAGCACTTACTGTGTTTTATCTCATTTTCTCTTCACAATAACCTTAACTGACACTGTATCTCCATTATACAAAGAAATGAAGGCATAGTGGTTTATATTGAATAATATGCCATATTCATGGATATAGCAATCCTAGCTGGAGTTCCAGTAGTCATTCCATGGCCTTCATACTCAGCCATAATGCTAAACTACTTCTAGACCTCAGCTACAGTTAAGACTAACACCCACCCACATGCAAGGTCACACACTAATTAACGTGTTTGAAGGAAGGCGCAACCTTCACTTTTTCACTACACCACTGACTTCCACCATGTTCTAGTTCTCCCTCAAGCAAGATTTCATTTGTGTGGGGATTTTTATACATCTGAAATTCACATCTGGCATCTCTATAATGAATGGATTCATCATTAATGCAAATAGGTACTGAATTTTCATGTGCTGACAGCACAATAGGGAAACAGCCACTGTCCCTCCTTTCATGGAGCTTAAAGGGCAGTGGAAGGACAGGTGGACATAAATTATATGGAGATATAATCCCATTGTGGGAAGGGCTCCCCAGAGAAACCCAGTGCAGTGCTCGCTTCGGCAGCACACATACTAATATTGGAAAGAAATGCAGTACAGCTTTCCTTTAGGACCTGATCAGTGAGTGACAACAGAAGCAATGGAAGACTTCCCTAAGAGAAGGACCTCTCGGGCTCCTGAACAAGTGGGAGTGGGAGCAAGGTGGGTGCAGGGAGAGGGGAACAGGGCATTCCAGACAGAGGGCCTCAACTCCAACCAGAAGGGTGTCTTCCACCACCATGTTCCCCAGCGTTATGCTCACACAATGCACATCCAACAGGAAGTCAACATGCAATCTAGGCAACTCTCAATTCTTTAGCCATAAATGGAATTTGGATAAAAGGCCATAACTAAATCATATTTTTTTCATACTTTGAGCAAATTGCTTTTACTGAAGATACTAAAATTGCATGATAGTGGAACCATTTTGAATACCCAAGCATAATGGTGAGTCTGCTAAATGAAGTTTCTCTTGATTCTAATGAATAATTAAAATGTTTCTCAAATGAAATTTTTTACTTTGGTTATGAAAATAACATGGCAGATAACATGAATAAGAGCAAGAAGAGCTAAAAAGGAGGAGGGAGGGGGAGGGGAAGGGGGAAGAGGACGGAAAAAAGCTCACACTCCTATCTTGCAACCCAGAGACAAGCAATGTAACATTTTGGAATGTTTCCTTCCAGGTTTTTTTCTATGGATATTTTACAAAGATTAGATTGTATAAACAATTTTTAAATTTAATTTACTCATTTAATATAACTGTTTCACTTGTTATTATAAACTCCTCATTAACATCATTTTAACAGCTACATAATATTTCATCATGTAAATATATCTCAGTTTACCTAACTCATTTCCCAATGGTTGAGCATGTGGATCATTTCCAATGTACAATACATAACAAATAATATGTGATAATAAATAGTATATAACAAATAATAGAAATAATACATTGCATAAAACTTACTTCTCTAAAGCATAAAAAGTTCAGAATAGAACTCAGGAAATAATAGACATAATTGTCAAGTAATTAAGAGCTCATTTGTATATCTGAAGAGAACTGAAGATAGTCACAAAGCAGATTACAAACCACAATAAGCACTAGTGAACACTGACCTTCAACCGCACCCCACTCCCGTCTTGAACTATTAACTGGTTTCTACATCAATCTTAAGACAGCCTGCAGTAAACATTAATGGGTGTTTTTGTCATGTTGGAGTCATCCTAACATCCCATTTGTGAAATGATGTGCCACATTAGCACATTTTATAAGCTTAATCTACCTCATTGAATAATGTAATATTTATGACACTAGCTTGACTTACACAATTACACACACATAGACACACACATCCATACACACACACACACACACAGAGGAGTTATAATTGATTACATCTTGGTTCTTCTTTACTTTGAACATGTCCTGGTGTTTTTCAAATTGATATTTAGTGACACTTTGGTGAACTCAAGAGCCATTTGAGTTGCCGTTTTTCCATCTCTTTGATATAGGATATTTATTTAATGTGAAAGTAAATTTGAATTGAAACTTTTCTTCTTCTAATTTGGTTCTGTTGAGCAGGGAAATGCCTATTTTCCAGATGCTAAAACCCTTGGACAGACTTTCCACAGAGAGGCATTTACAAGAGACAGACAATACATCCACTGTGCCATGAGTAAGGATGGGGCTAGATAAAAGGTGAGCTTTGAACAGTGGTGACTGGACCTTTCAGATGCTTCAACAACACTGTCATTCCATGCCAGCATCTGAAAAGAGTGACAATGTAGTCTGATGCATAGTGACCACACAGATGGGTGCCACTTAGCCTGAGTCTGTTGGAAACAAAGGATGTTTGGGGCTAATACTGACATTTCAGAGTCAAACTCACTAGATTTGGTTCTGGGATCATCCGTACACTATTAATGCCGTGGGACAAGTTTCTTAATCTTTTTGTAAGTCACTCTTCTTTTCTCTTTTCTCTTTTTTTTAATGGAAATGACAATAGTGCCTACTACATGCGATTGTTGAGAGAATTAAATGAAATAATCCACTGAAAGCCCTTAATGCAGTGTCTGGCACATGGAAAGCACCCAATAAATGATTACTATCATTATAACTATTATTCACTTATATCAATGAGATAAATACTTTTATTCCATTATATCAATCTCATGAGGAAAATAATTCTTAAAACTTCCTTTATTCTTCTTTAATACCCTGTCAGAAATCTGTTCATCCTGGTACAAATCTATTTGAAACATACAAGTTATTGGAAGAGCAGAGGATGGGTAAGGGATACCTTAGCATTATCTCCAACCAAAGAAATATCTCCCTCCTTTCATCCCAAAGCTCCTTGAAAGCAGGAACTTTGTCTTCTTGTTGACCAGTAGCAAGTACAATGACTGGCACATAATAAGAATATGCACAGTCTATCTTTAAGTGAGCAAATAAATAATCCTAAAATAATTCCCCAATTTTACAAATGCCTATTCCTAAGCTCAATTCAAGTGAACAAGATTTCTTTCTTTTTATGGAAGTCACCAAAATGGAATCTTTTCAACAAGATTTTCCTTGACCTCAGATATACCACTGCCCTCGGTGAACACAGGTAGTCTTGGCTTTCTCAAGAAAAAGCACTATATGTCAACCTCAGAGAACTCCGTGGGCCTAGCCCAAGATCCATAACTAACTCTTCAAACAAGCATTACTCGACTTTTCAGAAGTTGCCTACTTAGTAAGCACCTCCCCATGCAAATTGGAGATCGCATCTGAAAGTTGAAATTTCATCAGATCTGCCGGTTTCTGAGCCCTCATCCAACTGGGAAATTTGTCTGTAGCATCAAAGGGGATGAAATCCCCAAATTGTGGCTGGATTTTTATTCAAACCATTACAAGATGAATTCATGACATTTCCCTCTAGCAACAGTCTAATCTATATTACTTTCCACATCTCCCCTCCTCTAGCCAAACAACCTTCCTCTTCCCTTACAAATCTCTCCTGCCGGTTCTGTGTTTTTTTAGAATGCCCATGCCAGAGCAATTTACAAAAATATGTAGATCACATTCTAGGAAATCACCTTCCTTCCATAAATTCTGAAATAGATCTCCTGTGATAATATTAAAGATGCCCATATCTGGGGTGGCCATAAAACCTAGTTTGTTTAGAACAGTCTGACTTCATGACAGCTGCCCCAGAATTCCATCCAGCTTATTTCCAGATTTTTTTCATTTGTAATGAAGTACCATTAGTAGTAAGAGTTGCTTTGAAATAGGTCTGGATTGCTCGAACTTCACTTTGAGTTTCCATCTTCTGCCATGCTCTCATTTAACAGCGTGTGAGATGCATTTGCAGAAAAAAAAGACCTTTCATCTTAACTTGTAGTTAAATCTGGAGGAAAATCAACAATCAGTCTCTTTCTTTTTCTGACCCTTTATAGACCCTTTCAAGGACAGCACCCAGGGTGCTAAAATGAAGTGTGCTTACTTCTTCTGGTTTCAGGAGGTGGCATTTCATGTATTAAGTGCCAAAATTTTTAGCTTTTGAAGCTTTTAGCAAATTGCAATTATTGAAAACAAAGCTGAGAGCAGGAAGACATTTAAATTGATCCTTGCAAAGGAAAGGAACAAAACAAAGGAAGCAAGGGGTCAAATGGTGTAGAAGATTTAATTCTGAAATTCTATAATTGCACTTTGGAATATCTTGACTTAGGAAAAGAAAATTTGACGGAGTCCTGGCAAGGAAAGAAGAAATAGCTCACATACCAAAAGACAGCTAACCAAAGAACAATGGACCTCTTGAAAGCAATATAATTCTGGGCAGAAATCATTCTCGATCTAGAAACTGAAACCCTAAAATACTATCGGTTAAGTAGGAGATAGATTAAAGTCATTTTAAGGCAAGTGAGCTCTTAGAAAATTTACCTCCTATGCACCTTCCCCTGGAAGCTACTGAAAGTATGCTTCATCAAAATGAGGACCAAGCGAGAGAGAGAGAAAGAGAGAGAGTGGTGGAACCCAAGATATATGGCATCCCATATAAGAGAGGGACAAAGGGAATTCCTAGGATAAGAAAGAGCAGACCCAGAGCAATAGTGTTTAGTTGGTCTCAAGAGCAATTAGTCCAGACTTGATGATACAGGAGACTTGGGGGTGGGGCATACTCCAAGGAAGAAAGAAAAAAATAGCTGACAGATGATTTGTGGCCTTCATTGTGAGATATTTTTTGAGAAGTTTGAGGCAGATTTAGTTAGGCAGAATTAAAATAAACATTAAAACCGGAGGCATTTATTAACTCAGAAAAAAATAAAAGTTGAACAAGAAAGGAAACATATGAGTATGTTTGTACCCAGTGATGATATAGTCATTTCGAGGATTTAGCAGAAGTGTTGAGGGGAAAAGTAGTGATTCTCAGCTTATTAAATTAAGTTGATGGAAAAACAACTGATAATGTATTAAAATCAAAAAGGAAAAATAAGCAGATTATTTAAAAACGGAGGTAAATGCCAGGAGAAACTGCTAAAATAGTTGTGTCTGGGTGGCACAAGAAGGAAATGAGGAAGGAAGAAAAGAAGCAGATAACTTTTTGTTTTTAGTTAACCTTAGAATACTCTTTGACTTAAAAAAGTTATGCATGTGTATTATTTTGATTTAAAAACTAGTACCTTTCCAATTTCTCCCCACCCTGCATCTCTAACCCTTTTTGAACTATTATTGGGTGAGACATCTTGCACAGGTCTGGGAAAAGAGGCAGGGGAGGAGTTGGATGAGAAAGAACTTTGGGCAGCCCCGAGGACAAACGAAGGAAGAAGGCAATTGACGCCACACTTAGCTCGAGGCCAACCCTGCAGAGAACAGTCTCAGAGCATCCCAGCTCAGAATCCTGGGCTTGGCACACTCATCACTAATGCCTTTCATGATGACAGCTAAGACAGGAGTTATAGCGTGTCATCAGAGCTCCTCCTGCCAGTGATCTGGAAGAGGGAACAAATATCTTGGCAGGCTCTGGCAATAAATAACTGTTCTAAGGTTGTCAGTCTGGTCAGGGACTCTCTCTTTTTTGTGATAAGTTCCTGCTTGTGTAGCTCTCTTCGGTTTCTACGTGTCCAATAATTTAGGAGACAACTGTTGAAGAGCTAATTAATGGGACATGAATAGGTGCCTGGGTCTTTAGCTCAGCTGTCATCCTTCTTACAGTTCTAGGTATGTTTTGTGCATTTTCATTTTTCCAGTGATTCTTCATTTCTGTTTTATTGCAGGTACTAAGGGGATAAGTTTCCAAATACTGAAGGAAGACTCAATGGGAATATTCGAGAGCCCCCATGTAGGAGATTCCATCCCATTCCTTTAAGACAACATGTAATAAGCATTATCTGGGCACTGTAAGACATTTAAAACATGAGAATCTGACCTGCATCCAGTTCTCTGAAGATGTAACACCTAAAGAGAGACTTGTATAGAATTATCTCTATCCACCAAACTCTCTTAGTGCTAAGAGAAGGTGGCTGGCCAGAGGCTCTGGGCTAGATCCCAGCAGGACCTTGAAGAATGGGTAGTATTTCTCAGTGGAGATGAGTTGCATGCAAACCAAGAAGGAGTAGCATGGAGAAAGGCAAGTGGGATTAAAATGCTTTTGGAAAAGGAGGAGTAGAAGGGTATTGTAGGACCACGGTGTATGCAAGCACATGGGAGTATACGTTGAAGACATAGAGAAGCTGAAGACAGAAATTTTGGGAGGAAAGATAATGACTTCAGTTCCCTCTTCAATAAATTTTTCTTTTGTACTGAAGTCTTGTTGCCTGGGAGACTGAAAGAATGCCCAAGACAGATATAGATAAGTGGGAAATGGGAGTGGTCTGGAACTCAACCTAAGCTATGTTGATTTAGAGAGCATGGCGGTGCTTTCCATGCAGAAAGCTCCAGTGTTTGTAAATGTGACATGGAGGAGCAGGTGAGAGGGCAGAGGTGAGTTTAAAGATGTAAGCAGTGCTATACAGGGGAAATGGGCTCCCGTGAGGAAAGAGCACAGAGGACAGAAGTCCAAAAATAGAGGCTGTTCATGGACAGGAGCCAATAAAAGAGGACAGAGAAATAACAATTAAAAGGGTCAAAGCACTGCAGGAGAGAGAGAATGTGTTGTGGAATCCCAAAATGCGGTGACCAGTGGGTGGTCAATGAAGCCCTTCAGGCACAACTGGGTGATGACAGGGAAAAAGGCTGTCAGCCTGGGAATGAGGAGGTCACTAGTACATGGTGAAAGCAAACGTGGTTGGAGCAGGAGTGAGGCATCAAGGACAGTCTGGAAAGAGATGAGAAGAGCAAGCAGTGTAAAATTCTTGCTTAAGGAAAGATAATGTTAATGGAAACTAGACCAGTAATTAGCCCCTTGGTAACTGGGGTTAATTACATAAAGCCTGCGGTTCAATGACAACTGTCAGCAAACAAACAGATGTGTTTTCCTGTGGTGATAAATACTTCTATTCGTTGTCTGTATCTTCTTACTTTATTGCCTTCCCTCATTTTACTTGGCATTTATTGACTGATTTCAGAGAGACGGAGACTAGACAATTTGGGAAACTAATGTGATTACTTCCTCTTCTATACATTGCCATTATTTAGTCAATTTCATGTGGTTCAAACCAATTAAAAGGGAGTAAGAAATTATTTGGGTAGTGACGATTAGGAGTACAGTTAGCAGCACTGGGGACTTGAGATTGGTTTTCAAATTTGTGGTCCAGCACCCTATTTGAGGATGGCTGGCCAGTGTGCCTGGAAAGTGTGAATAAGTGTGGCTGGAACAGAGTAAGCAAGGGGAGAGGGTCAGGAGAGGAGGTTACAGAGGAAAAGAGGCCTAGGCATTGAGGGAGAGCCTCACAGAGCAACCTAAGGACTTGGGCTCTTATTCTGAGAGAGAGCCTGCCTAGCCATTTCCTCAGCCACATCTGTCTTTCATATAATGTCACTCATACCTCTCTAGCAGTTGTTTTTTTTCAATATAGTTTTATTATTTTAAGTTCTTAAAAAATGGCCTGTAACCCTGAAATTTATACTTTATAATTAATAAATCAGAAGTTGTTGAAAGTTTCAATGGACTCTTATCATAAAGAGCTGCAGCAGTTTTAACTGAGAGAAGACTATCTGGCAGTGCTGGAGTGTTCAGTAGGTTACATGTCAATTCTGCTAATGGTGACGTTTTCACCTCTTGTTTTCTTCATAGTGAAATTTTGTGTATTTTCATCCCATATATTTTTGCAAGTTTATCTTTTTGCTTTCATTCCTATACAGTTCTTTGACAAGTATTTTTATAAAACAAAAGCTGTTGAGCAAGTTGTCTTTAATTATGACTTTTTGGAATCTGTTATCATAGTTAGACACTCCAAAGTGTACACTGAGTCCATATCATTTCATTCTGGTATAAAATATATGGCTTTGGGGCACCTGGGTGGCTCAGTGGGTTGAGCCGCTGCCTTCGGCTCAGGTCATGATCCCGGGGTCCTGGGATCGAGTCCCGCATCGGGCTCTCTGCTCAGCAGGGAGCCTGCTTCCCTCTCTCTCTCTGCCTGCCTCTCTGTCTACTTGTAATCTCTGTCTGTCAAATAAACAAATAAAATCTTTAAAATAAATAAAATAAAATAAAATATATGGCTTTGTCCTGTTTAACTGGAAGTCCTTTAACTAATATTTTTTTAACAACAATTCTCTGCTAATCATTACATTACTTCAATGGTTTCCCAGTGATTTTTAGTATCACAACTGACTTTAATGTTAATTACCTGGAGTTAGGTCAAACTGGGTAAGGACACAGTACTCCACTAGTCTTGCCTCACTTCTGACCAGTCACAAGATAGGGTGTTCCCAGGCCACATTTTTTTGACCATCTGGTTTAAGAACATATATGTCTGGTTAAGAAGCTAGCAAATTCAATCCCTTATATAGTATTTATTATGACTTCCAAGACTGCTCTTTTTATGATTCAAGCCCTTTCTGTCTCCCTAAAAAGAGAAAAGAATAGGAAAAAGGGTGTCTTAAATTTGTATAAAATGTGCACATTTTAACTCAGATTTAGACCCCTTTCTCCAACACACATTTTTGCCATCTTCCCCAATTCCCCCTTTCCCACACTGTAGCCACCCACATCTTCTGGTCATGGATCAAAAAAGGTCATTATTCAAAGTCATACACAGACTAAGTACTGCAAATCTCACCTTCATCCCAAGAGAAACCAGCTCACTAGCTTGCTAGCTCTTGGTATCCTCAGTGTCCCCTTAAGGACACAGACTTTTATGGACATCTTTAGGCTTATGGACCTCCCATATGCTTGGCAAGGAAATGCTCAGAATTCACAGATTCTAGAGACAGGAGAGTTTCTACAGATGCAACAGAGAATTGCTGTCTTGTGATTTATAGATTGTCTATTACAGAATGGCAGTGAATAGAAACACTTCAAATTACTGGAGTAATTGCAACTTCTTCCAATCTCCAGTGCTGAACTGGAAAACTTCAGTGGCCTTCTGGTTCTGTTGACACAATCACCACATTAGCTGGCAATTGTATTTGCCATGAGTAAAGTGCTCCACTGATGAGGGCCCTTGCCATAATTGTCCACTACGATGAAGTCACTCTTCAAGAATTCAAAATTCAAGATTCAAGAAATTGATGCCAAGAAGGAGAATAGACTGATTCATCTCTCATACTTCCTGCCCCGCAGGTTAACGTTTTAGAGTTTTAGGATTCAGAAGGCAAGAAGCTAGCTACCCTAGAGGCACACAAAACCTCAACTCCCACTCCCTGACCCACTGTTGCCCATGTTGAGATACCAAAAGGAAAGGGAAGAGCCCTCTGGAGAGACATTTGGGGTGGACATGGAGGTATATTTCAACAAAAACCAAAAAAAAAAAAAAAAAAAAAAAAGTCTTCTTTGATTTCTGAGGAGGAAAGTAACATAGAACATAAAAGATCAAGGTGACAGTCATTAAGAAAACACCTAAAGAAATTTGACTTTCACTTTGACATTATCCTTTTTAGATGGAGAATATGTATAGGGCCTCTTCTGAATACTGTTATCTCGGAGCATCACATGGCAGATTTTCTCTTGAGGAGTCAACCCTCCATAATCCATCACCATTGTGAGTTAGGCTGACAATTTTTACCTGACACCAATCACAAAGGACTCTGACACAAACTACTTTTAGCAGGTCCAGGAAAACACCAAATGCTGTAAGAGATGTTTGAAGAATAAAATATGACAATTCAATTATATGTCACTTTCTGATCATTTTTTTTTCCTGGTTAATTCAAAGTGTTTATATGGGATAAATATCTACTCAAAACTGGAAATATGTTAAATATTTCATTTAGTTTCTTCCCTAGAAATGTTCAATAGGTATACTGAGTCTATATCAGCTGGACAAACTATCAAAAAAAAAAAAAAATGAAGGCACACTGTTTCCCACCGCCCCTCTCCCCACCCCACCACGGACACACAGATGAAGAAGAAACTTCACCAAAAATACTTTTGAGGGGGAAAAAAAATAATTTTACTGTGAATGAATTCTTTAGAACCTGTTCTATTTCAGCTTGCCTGCATAAACACAGCCAATGGATTGTCATGGAATTTTTTAATGCATTCCCTTGAGCTTAAAACTTATCACTTGGTAATAAGCAACCAAAGAGTCTGAAGTCCCATCTGTGAAGCTGTCCCAACAGGCAGCCACTGCAAGGCTCTTTCACACACACAAATTCTAAGCCCACCGAGTTGGCCAGAGAGTCTAACAGCGGTTCAGCTAATCCTCATATAAAAATTAATCCAGGGACGCCTGGGTGGCTCAGTTGGTTAAGCAGCTGCCTTCGGCTCAGGTCATGATCCCAGCGTCCTGGGATCGAGTCCCACATCGGGCTCCTTGCTCCGCAGGGAGCCTGCTTCTCCCTCTGACTCTGCCTTCCACTCTGCCTGTGCTCGCTCTCGCTCGCTCTCTCTCTGACAAATAAATAAATAAAATCTTTAAAAAAAAATTAATCCAAAAGAAATCATCAAAGGGGGAAAATATATATATTCAAGGAGATTCAGTGAACATTTTCTTTAATGGCAGCAGAGTTAGAAACTTCTTAAATGTCAGAAAATAAATGATTGTTAAAGAGTGGAGAAATCAGGGCGCCTGGGTGGCCCAGTGGGTTAAGCTGCTGCCTTTGGCTCAGGTCATGATCTCAGGGTCCAGGGATCGAGTCCTGCATCAAGCTGTCTGCTTAGCAGGAAGCCTGCTTCCTCCTCTCTCTGCCTGCCTCTCTGCCTACTTGTGATCTCTCTATGTCAAATAAATAAATAAAATCTTTAAAAAAAAAAAAGAATGGAGAAATCAGACAATGGAATAGATGTAATGAAGTGCAGCCTTCATCAATAATGGTACAGAGATACACTTACTGATCTAAAAAGCATTTTCTTTTTTTTTTTTTTTTTTTAAAGATTTTATTTATTTATTTGACAGACAGAGATCACAAGTAGGCAGAGAGGCAGGCAGAGAGAGAGAGAGAGAGGAGGAAGCAGACTCCCTGCCGAGCAGAGAGCCCGACGCGGGGCTCGATCCCAGGACCCTGGGATCATGACCTGAGCCGAAGGCAGAGGCTTTAACCCACTGAGCCACCCAGGTGCCCCTAAAAAGCATTTTCTATTACTAAGCAGAAAAAGCAAGGTATACTTCAGCATGCTCCTGTTTTGCTATATGAGTTTGGTTCGTTTTTTCACATAGAACATATCTGAAGAATACATATAAAATTAATATGATTTTTTGAGGTAGAAAGATGGGCAACTTTTTTTTCCTTTTACTATTCTGTATTTTCCAATTTTTCTGCAATAATTATTGATTCCTTATATAATGAAACTTTTAATATATCAAAGAAGGATTAGCAATATCAAGTAAAATTACAAATAGCTTATTTGGGGGCACCTGCAATGGCGCACTCAGTTAGGAGTCCAACTCTTGATTTCGGCTCAAGTCATGATCTCGGGGTCGTGAGACTGAGCCCCATGTTGGGCTCCACACTCAGTATGGAGTCTGCTTGGGATTCTCTCTCTCTGCTCCTCCCCACTTGCACCCTCTCTCCCTCTCTCTCTCTAAAAAGCAAAACAAAACAAAACGAAAACATGGTTTCTTCAGAGAAGATGTAATAAAGGACTTCTTTCTTCAGTGAATGAAAAGTAAATGTGGCCTTAATAGGAAAAGACTTTTCTTTTGCTACTTGCCCTGAAAAGTAGAAAACTAATGTGGAAAATGCTGCTATATCTAGTAAGGATCATCAACTGCTTTATGCCTTGTTCAGTATTTATTAGCCGCTCGCTGAGTCACAACCACTGACTGGACGGCAGTGGAGAAATGGCAGCTGAGGGCTGGTGGCCCTGGGGCAGTGGTGTCTTCTAGGGGTGTTGCTGGTCACCAGGGCAAAATTGTCTTGGGCAAGGCCTGCATCAGATCAGCATATTCTGAGCTTGGCAAATCCCAAAGTTTATTTCCATTTTGGTTTTTTTGGTTTTGTTTTATTTTTTGTTTTGATTTATTTTTTGTTTTGATTTTTTTTTGTTTTCTTTTTTTATGATACCCAAATGTGACCCAACCCTAAGAAGACATCTATTTGCTAAAATTTACCCCAAACTGCAAGAGATACAAGCATCTGATTGACTGATTTACAAGAAAGCCAGCCAAGCAGAGCAGAATGCTCTAGTCATTAGAACAGTACATGCTTTCCCCTTAGACACACTATATGGGAAAGCAAGTGACAGGGGCAGACAAGTGTTCTAGAAAGCACACTCTTGACAGCTGTGCAGGGTAAATTAGGGGGTGTCCATATGTCCTGGTTTGCCTGGGACAGTCTTTGTTGATGCCTGCTTTCTGAGTGTAATGTTTAATAAACATCCTGTTTCACTTTCAAAAATGTCCTGTTGACAAATTATATGTCAGCCTGACGAGAACACTGTAGTGGGACCTGGGAAATGAGTTGTTAGAGAACGATTGAAAAATCCTCCAAAGAAACAAGGACAGCCCAAATCTATGCTGCAGAAACAAGATTAGAGAGAATGAGATGGGTGGAGGTAAAGCAAAATTAGGTGATAGAAGCTGTAGGAATCTGATGAACTAATGCAAACAACTGAAGAATAAGAATCTGATGTGACCTCAACATTTCTGCCTTGGGGAACAGACATATGGCGATTCTAGAAGGAAGTTTGGGAAGAAAGGCTTTGAATCTGATTTTGTAATGGTTGGATTTGAGGTGTTTGTGGGATGTGAGGGAAGAGGTTCCTAATAAGCAGCCAAGGTTAGGGGTCCTGAGGTCTGAAGGTGAAGTCTAACCAGAGTCAGGTTTGGAAAGTCCTCTGGGACACAGCACACTCCAGGGCTGGTGTGGGAGTACACTCTTACACATGGGAGCAGAGAACTGTGTGGTCAGAGCCTTATGGAGAAGGAAAAAAAAAAGGAATTGAGAAAGAGATACATGAATAAGAAAAAATATATTAAATATACAGCAAAAGGATATTAAATTAATTATTAATGTATGTTGATCACTAGTATGTGTCAAAAAATGTTTATACATTTTACCCATAGTATCTGATCTCAACTCAGGACAACTCTCTAATGAAGGTATTATTTCATGAAGAAAGAGGCAAACAAAGAAGACTAGAAACTTGATCTGGATTCACTTCAGACAGTCTTGTCCCAAGCCCAGACTCTTCCCTACCACACTCAGAGGGCATCTCGGGAAGTAACGCATACACTGTGGGACTGCCTTGCAGAAGTGGACTGCATCACCAATGTTCTTCTGCAAAAGGCAAAACAAATAAATAGTAGCCTGTCACTTCTCCAAAGAGGATATACAAATGGCCAACAGGTATACAAACTACTGTCTACAAATTGTCAGGGAAATACAAATCAAAAACCCAGTAAGTGAACACCTCATACCTGTCAGGATTACTGTTATTTGGGAAAAAGGGAGAGAGAATGCTGTGTATATGTAACAAGCTTGGCAAAGATGTGTAGATTTTGGACTCTTTCTATAACTTTTGGTAGGAATACAAAATGATTCAGCTGCTATATGGAATTTCCTTTAAAAATTAAAAATAGAGCGACCATATGTTCCAGTGGTCCCAGTTCTGGCTATTTATCCGAAAGAATTGAAATCAGGATCTCAAAGAGGTATCTGTAGTCTTATGTCCCCTGCAGCATTATTCACAAGAGCCAAGATGTGGGAAGAATCTAAAATGTCATTGACAGATGAACAGATAAAGAAAATGTATGTATGGAACAATGAAATATTGTTCGGGCTCCAGAAAGAAGGAAATCCTGTATATGTGACAACATAGGTGAACCTAGAGGGCATCATGTAAGTGAAATTAGCCAATCACAGAAGAAGAAATACTGCATGCGAGCACTTATATGGGTGGTTGAGTCAGATGGTGGTTGTCAGGGACTGGGGGGAGGGGAGGGTGAGACGAAGAGCTGTTACTTACCAGGTGTAAAGTTTCAGATATGGAAGATGAATAGGTTCTAGAGATCTGCTGTCCAACGTCATGCCTGTAGTTAGCAATACTGTATTGTCCAAAGGGTAGATCTCCTGTTAACTGTCCTTGCAGTTATGTGTGTGATATGTACATATATTATATGTATATACAGTAGAATCACAGTGGAATATTATTAATAATATATAACAACTGATATAATACAACTGATATATATGTGTATATATATATAAATTATACATATATACATATAACTGACTTTTGTATATTGATTTTCATCCTGAAACTTCACTGAATTCATTTATTAGTTCTAACAGGTTTTTGGTGGAATGTTCAAGGTTTTCATTAAGATCATGTATTCTGCATGAAATCAGAGAGGGAGACAAGCCATAAAAAACTTTTAACCCTAGAAAACAAATTGAGAGTTGCTAGAGGGGAGGGGGAATGGAGGGATGGAGTCCAGGGTGATGAACATTTAAGGAGGGAATGTGATGTAATGAGCACTGGGTGTTATATAAGATGAATCACTAAAATCTACCTCTGAAACCAGTAATATATTATATGTTAATGAACAGAATTTAAATTTTGAAAAAATATGTCTTTTGCAAACGAACTCTTTTATGTCTTTCTTTCCAATTTTGATGTCTTTTACTTCTTTTTCTTGCCTAATTGCTCTGGCTGAGAATTCCAGTAATATGCTGAATAGAAGTGGCAAGGTTTTAGAGAAAAAGCCTGGTGCCAGGTTTTAGAGAAAAAGCTTTCAGCTCTTCACCATTGAGCATCATCTCAGCCATGGTTTTGTCATATGACCTTTATTATATTGAGGCAAATTCCTTCTATCTGATGTTGGATGGAATATTCAATATATGTATGTTCAGTCCATTTTGTCTATAGTGTTATTCAAGTATACTACCTTCTCATTGATTTTCTAGCTAGATGATCTATCTATTATTGAAAGTGGGGGCCACTTATGTTTTATAGATTTTTTTGTTCAATTTCTTAGTATATAACTTTGTAGTAGGGGGGTGTTATGGACCAAGTATTTGTGTCCCCCTAAAATTAGTATGTGATGGTATTATATAGAGATGAGGCCTTTAGGAAATAATTAGATTTAAATGAGGTCATGAGGTAATTAGGTTTAGGTGAGGATTTGTGTATTTGTAAGAAGCAGAGAGACCAGAACTCCCTCTCTGTCTCCATCATGTGAGGACACAGTGAGAAGGCAGCGTTCTGCAAGCCAGGAACCAAATCTGCCAACACCCTGATCTTGGACTTCTAGTTCCATTAACTGTGGGAAATGCATCTGTTGTTTAAGCCTCCCAGCCTGTGGTATTTTGTCACAGCAGCTAGAGCTGTCTAAGACAGGGTGCAGTCATGAGATTCTAGACCGTAAAAGGTCTCATAAAGGGAATATGCCACCTAGTAACAGCTCTGCATAACTATAGAAGAATCCAAAAAAGAAAAAAAAAATGGTATGGTGGGTTGTCCTACATATACAAAGCTGAAGGGTTGAGTGAAAATGAGATCAGCTAGAACATGAATGTAGGTTGAGAGGAGAAGAAGGCTGAGGCTGGGACCCCAGGAAATATCATTTGAGTAGGAAAGAGCCAACAGAAGCCCTTCAAAAGATTTACAAGGAGTATCCAGAAACATGAGTGTCTAGAAATTGCAGACATTAAAATATGAAAATTAGGTTTGTTTGCATTATAAACAAAAGTCAGCCAAAGTTTGCTAAGTGGATGCTTTGATCCCCTGGCCCTTTCAGAACTGAAACACTCTTTCTCCCAGCTTCTCGAAGTGTTGACAGCTGACAGCTCACCCCAGAGCCCCACTCCTTGTGATTGCTCCCTGGTGATTGTAAACCAGAGCCTTTTTTCAGGAGTCAGCTCACACTGCAAAAATAGTTCACACAGGGGTTCAAAACCTCAGAACTTCTGAAAAGATCAGCTGAGGCCGTTGTCCTATAGCTTCACACCCCAGCTTCTCCCTATGACCTGTCCTGCTTCCTCCACTTCCCCAAGACTTTGATCCCACAGGAGACCACTGGTTGCCTTCCTGCACACAGCTCTCAGTCTTGTAGCCCTCTTCCCAGGAAGTCAGCCTGACCTATAACAGCTGCCATCTCCTTTATTGTAGAACAAAAATGTAACATAATGTGATCTTTTTTCCTTATGAAAATGAATTACTACAGGTAAATGAATAGAAGAGCTCCAGGCAACAGCAAATGTGCAACAACCATTAGGAACAATAATCATAATGGGGGTAGCACTTCCAGTGGTAGATTTAGCCCCTGACTGCCAACTAGATAAATTTCAGTACAAGGTAAGCAATGCAAAAGGCAAGGTGGCCACATTTATTTTCTTTCTTGTTTCTGGAAATTGCTAAGACCAGGTAGTCTCATTAAGAAGATTCAAAATGAACTACACTTTGTAGTGTATTTCTATCTGAGGTCTGGAAGACTCACAATACTATGTCCCACCCCCTCACCTTGCAGTTTCAGAACCCCTTTCAAATGCCACCATCAGAAATACCAGGGAAGAGAATGAGCTTTACTTAAATAATTAAAAACCAATGCATTGCTCTAAATACCTGATATAAATGACTTCACAAACAAGATCCAATTGTAGTCACATCACTTCTACTTTTCCAGAGGATCACTAGAACTCCATCCTTGCCACCATACCCTATTCCCTTTACTAAGCGCAGAAAAATTTCAGTTTTCTTCATTCTTCTCATGAATTGCCCAAGAGCTTGGAAACCTAAGTGGAATAACAGAGGCAATCAATCCACCTACTCCACCAGGGTGAGATACTTTCAATTTTCTCTCCAACATGGAATCACTCATTGAAACAGATCCTGAATCAGCTTGACAACGTACCAGAAAATTGACCCTTTTGAAAATAAAGAATGAACACATGCCAAAGTCTTATTCAATTTATTCATGGGAATTCTGGGTCCAAGACCACTTGAGGAATTTGGGATGTTTAGGATTTGATTTTCTTTAAATTTTAGAATAAGATACTCAATTAGATATAAAACTGGTAATGTCTGACAAGGCATTAAAAACATGACCCTTAGGGTTATCTTTTTATCTTTTGCACAAAACAAACCCATTTTCATCTGTACCAAACAAAAGGCCCATTCTCCTAGATAATTAAGTAATCATGGGTGAAACTGTTAAGCAATGCCTTAAAATGACATAGAAAGAACATTATTCCCTCCCTCTGTCATATATCCAAGGTTTTGGATATTGTCAACAGGTGCATGGCCCGCCCAGCTCCCTGCTTAGACCACGTTCATTCATGGAGATGAAACTCCCAGTCTCTTGGTGCTAAGCTTAGTCCATAATGACCCATGCTTGGGATCCCCAGGTTTAACGACCCCATTTTTCTACTTCACATACCCATCCCCATTCAGAGCATCAGCCCACCCAAGAAGACTGTACCACCATTTCATATACCTGAAACCAAAGCCATTTGCTCTCCATCACTGATGAACCCACAGAAGCAGGTAACTTCATCTCAACACAAAGGATCTAGCTATACTCAACCAACTTCCCTGGATAATGGAGCTACATACCCTATACTGACCCCTGGGGAAGCTGCCCAGAAATCCCAAGTTATTCACATCTTCTCTTCTAGTGCGTGGAATGGATTGTGGTTGCCTTCAGTGATTGTGAAATGATTTTTCTGGAACCTCTCTCACTAGAAGGGAGAGGAGAAAAAACTAATCTCTGGAGGCACACACTGCTAATGAAGGGAAATGAGGTTGTCCCCTGATTGTTCAATAGCACATAATGGACCAATAAAGAGAAATGGAAAGCCAGAGATACTCCTGGGCCAGCAAGATCTAACTTATAACTGAAGTAAACAATTAATATACAGTAAAAGTTCCCTGTACTAACCCAACTTCCCTAATGCTGGGTCTAATGTGTCCAACATTACCCCAGCATGCTGAATGTGCACTTCTCACTGGCTAGCTACACTCTAACATACCAGGTTGAGTGTAAGCATTAAGAGTCAATTATGGTTTGTCTAAAACCATTTATTTAATTAAACATTTTGTAAACAAATGAAATCTGTGAAAAGAATAATTATTGTTTCTATTAAATTTAAAACTTTGGAAACACTAAAACAGTTGAGTAGGAAACAAACCGCTATCAGATTAAGTGCATGTAAGAAAATTATAAGAAACCCTATGATGGTAAGAATCATAAAAATCAAGGTGGAAGGAGCAAGATGGTAGAGGAGTAGGAGAACTAAATATAATCGGATTCCAGGGGTTCAGTTAGACAGTTATCAAACCATTATGAACACCTACAAACTCAACAGGAGATCAAAGAGAAGAACAGCAATTCTAGGAACAGAAAATCAACCACTTTCTGGAAGGTAGGACGTGCAGAGAAGTGAATCTGAGGTGATATACAGGAAGATAAGGTGGAGGGGCCAGCTCTTGGGAAGTTAAGAGAGCAGCGGAGCCCAAAATCAGAACTTTAAGAAGTCTGCTCCACTGAAGGATGTTGTTCCACAGGCTAAGCAGGGGTTGGAGCCCTTGCAGGGACAGTGTGGTCTCAGGACCGGGGGGGGGGGGGTGGCGGTCACAGAAAGACTGGGGGTGTCTGAGAGTGGCAGAGTTCCCAGGTATTGGAGAGAGGAAGCCGCTGAAGAGACAGAGCCAAGGAGTAGGCTCACAGCTTAGTGTTACCTTAAACCATAATCTGAGGCACAGTTGAACCACTACTCTTCCAGCAGGGACCCCACAATGGCAGATCTGGGGAGACTCACTTTCCTCCTCTGGGAGGAGCGGCTCAGAGCATGCTTCAGGAATCTTCTGGGATTGGGGACTCCAAACGGAGCCATGCACCAGAGATAAAAATGCTAGATCACGGGCTCAGGGAGCATGGAGTGCAGCCAGAGACCAGGGAGATGGGAGAGATTGACTGCTTTTCTCTAAAGGCACACTGAGGAGTGGGGCCCTGAGCTCTCAGCTCCTCCCTGCCAGACACTGGGAGGCCGACAACTTCATTCTTGTCCTCCAAAGCTATTCGGGAAGTGTTCAGGGAACAAAAGCTCCTGAGAGTGAACCTGAGCAGATTACATAGCCTGGCCCCTGACAAGGGTGGTACAATTCTGCCTCCGGCAAAGACATTTGAGAATCACTGCAACAGGCCCCTGCTCCAGAAGATTAGCAAGACCATCCAGCCATGACCAAGTTCACTGATCAATGAGAACTGCAAAACTTCAAAGCTAAAGAATACAGCACAGAGAATTCATGGTTTTTTCCCCATGACTCTTTAGTCTTTCAAAATTAAATTTTTTAATTTTATTTTTTTCTTACTCTATTTTAAAAATTTTTTCCTCTGTCCTACTTTAATGTTTTAATTATTTTACCTTATCATTACCTTTTTAAAAACATTTTTAAATTTTCATCATTATAATCATATTCTATCCCTTCATTGTATTTAACCTTATTTTTTGTATGCATATTTTTTTTCTTTAAAATTTTGGGATACAACGATACAACTTCCTCTAATAGATCAAAATATACCCTAAATCTAGCGCATGGCTATGTTCTACTTTCCAGCCTGATTATATTCTTTCTTCTTTTTTTTTCTTTTTTCAACCAACTTCTTATCTTATCAATTCCTTTTTTAGAATCTTTTTAAATTTTCATCTTTACATTCATATTCCATCCCTTCATGGTGTTTACCTTTATTTTTTGCATATAAGTTTTTCCTTCTTTAAAGTTTTGGGAGGCAGTTTCTTCTAACAGAGCAAAATACACCGAAAATCAAGTGTGTGGCCCTGTTCTATTCACCAGTTTAATATATATATATATACTTTTTTATTTTTATATATTTTCTATTATATATATCTATTATATATAATATTACATATTATATATTATATAAATCATTTTATTTTATATATTATATATATTTATTATTTTTTATATATTTTATATATACATTTTTTTTTCTCCTTTCTTCTCCCCCTGGTTTCAGGTCTCTTCTGATTTGGTTAGTGTATATTTTTCTGGGGTCATTGCTACCCTTTCAGTATTTTGTTCTCTCATTCATCTAGTCTTATCTGGAAAAAATGACAAGGGGGAAAAAACCTCAAAAAAAAAAATGAAAAAACAAGAGGCAGTACCCATGGCTAGGGACCTAATCAATATGGACATTAGTAAGATGTCAGAACTATGGTTCAGAATGACAACTATCAAGGTGCTAGCTGGGATTAAAAAAGGCATGGAACATACTAGAGAATCCCTTTCGGGAAAAATAAAATAACTAAAATCTAACCAAGTTGAAATCAAAAAAGCTATTAATGAGGTACAATAAAAAATGAAGGCTCTCACTGCTAGGATAAATGAGGCAGATGAGAGAATTGGTGATATAAAAAACCAAATCATGGAGAATAAAAAAGCTGAGTGAAAGAGAGACAAACAAGTCCTGGACAACAAGGGGAGAATTCAAGAGATAAATCATAGCACAAGATGAAACACTTAGAATAATTGGGATCCAGAAGAAGAAAGAGGGAAGCAGAAGGTATATTGGACCAAATTATGCCAGAGAATGTCCCTAATTTGGCAAAGGGAACAAGCATCAAAATCCAGGAGGCACAGAGGAGCCCCCTCAAAATCAATAAAAATAGGTCAACACCCCATCATCTAATAGTAAAACTTATAAGTCTCAGAGACAAAGAGAAAATCCTGAAAGCAGCTTGGGACAAGAGGTTTGTAACATACAATGCTAGAAATATTAGATTGACAGCAGACCTATCCACAGAGACCTGGCAGGCCCGAAAGGACTGGCATGATATATTCAGAGCACTAAACAAGAAAAATTTGCAACCAAGAATACTCTATCCAGCTAGGCTGTCATTGAAAATAGAAGGAGAGATAAAAAGTTTCCAGGACAAAAACAAAAAAAAACAAAACAAAAGAATTTGCAAACACCATACCAGCCCTACAGGAAACATAGAAAGGGGTCCTCTAAGCAAAGAGAGAGCCTAAAAGTAACAAACCAGAAAGGAACAGAGACAATATACAGTAACAGTTACCTTACAGGCAATTCAATGGCACTAAATTCATATCTTTCAATAGTCACCCTGAATGTAAATAGGCTAAATGCCCCAATTAAAAGACACAAGGTATCAGAATGGATAAAGAAACAAGACCCATCGATATGCTATCTGCAAGAAACTCATTTTAGACCCAAAGACACTTCCATATTTAAAGTGAGAGTGGAAAAAAATTTACCATGCTAATGGACATCAAAAGAAAGCTGGGGTGGGAATCCTTCTATAACATAAATTAGGTTTTAAGCCAAAGACTATAATCAGAGATGAGGAAGGACACTATATCATACACAAAGATTCAACAAGAAGATCTAACAATTTTAAATATCTCTGTCCCTAACACGTGAGCAGCCAAGTCAAAGAAACACATCAACAATAATACAATAATAGTAGGGGATATTAACACCCCCCTCACTGAAATGGACAGATCATCTAAGCAAAAGATCAACAAGGAAATAAAGGTTTTAAATGACACACTGGGCTAGATGAACATCAGATATATATTCAGAGCATTCTATTCCAAAGCAACAGAATACACATTCTTCTCTAGGGCACATGGAACATTCTCCAGAATAGATCACATTCTGGGTCACAAATCAGGTCTCAACCAGTACCAAAAGACTGGGATCATTCCCTGCATATTTTCAGACCACAGTGCTTTGAAACTAGAAATCAACTACAAGAAGAAAGTTGGAAAGAACTCAAATACATGGAAGCTAAAGAGCATCCTACTAAAGAATGAATGGATCAACCAGAAAATTAAAGAAGAATTTTAAAAATTCATGGGAACAAAAGAAAATGAAAACACAACTGTTCAAAATCTTTGGGACACAGCAAAGGCAGTCCTGAGAGGGAAGTATATAGCAATACAAGTCTTTCTCAAGAAACAAGAAAGGTCTCAAGTACACAACTTAACCCTACACCTAAAGAAGCTGGAGAAAAAACAGTAAAGAAAGCCTCAACCCAGTAGGAGAAGAGAAATAATAAAAATCAGAGCAGAAATCAATGAACTAGAAACCAAAAGAACAGTAGAAGAAATAAATGAAAATAGAAGCTGGCTCTTTGAAAGAATGAATAAGATTGATAAACCCCTGGCCAGACTTATCAAAAAGAAAAGAGAAAGGACCCGAATTAATAAAATCATGAATGAAAGAGGAGAGATCACAACCAACAGCAAAGAAATAAAAACAATCATAAGAACATACTCTGAGCAACTATACCCAGCAAATCTGACAATCTGGAAGAAATGGATGCATTCTTAGAGATGTATAACTACCAAAACTGATCCAGGAAGAAATAGAAAACCTGAACAGACCCATAACCAGTAAAGAGATTGAAGCAGTCATCAAAAATCTCCAGATGGCTTCCCAGGGGAATTCTACCAAACATTTAAAGAAAAATTAATACCTATTCTCCTGAAACTGTTCCAAAAAATAGAAATGGAAGGAAAACTTCCAGACTCATTTTATGAGGCCAGCATTACTTTGATCACAAAACCAGACAAACATCCAATCAAAAAGGAAAATTACAGACCAATAGCCTTGATGAACACAAATGCGAAAATTCTCACCAAAATACTAGCCAATAGGATCTAACAGTACATTAACAGGATTATTCACCACGACCAAGTGGGATTTATTCCTGGGCTGCAAGGTTGGTTCAACATCCACAAATCAATCAATGTGATACAATACATTAATAAAAGAAAGAACAAGAACCATATGATACTCTCAATAAATGCTGAACAAGCATTTGACAAAGTACAGCATCCTTTCTTAATCAAAACTCTTCAAAGTGCAGGGATAGAGGGTACACACCTCAATATCATCAAAGCCATCTATGAAAAACTGACAGTGAATATAATTCTCAATGGGGGGAAACTTAGAGCTTTTCCCCTAAGGTCAGGAACATGGCAGGGATATACATTATCAACAATGCCATTCAACATAGTACTAGCAGTCCTTGCCTAAGCAATAAGACAACAAAAAGAAATAAAAGGCATCTGAATCAGCAAAAAAGAAGTCAAACTATTACTCTTTGTAGATGATATGATACTTTATGTAGAAAACCCAAAAGACTCCACTCCAAAACTGCTAGAACTCATACAGAATTCAGTAAAGTGTCAGAATATTAAATCAATGCACATAAATCAGTTGCATTTCTATACACCAACAGCAAGGCAGAAGAAAGAAAAATTAAGGAGTTGATCCCATTTACAATTGTACCCAAAACCATAGGATACCTAGGAATAAACCTAACCAAAGAGGGAAAGAATCACTACTCAGAAAACTATGAAGTACCCATGAGAGAAATGGAGGGAGACACAAAGAAATGGAAAAATGCTCCATGCTCATGGATTGGAAGAACAAATACTGTGAAAATGTCTAGGCTACCTAAAGCAAATTACACATTTAATGCAATCCCTATCAAAATACCATCAATTTTCTCAAAGAAAGAGAACACATAATCCTAAAATTTATATGGAACAAGAAAAAACCCCGAATACCCAGAGGAATGTTGGAAAAAAAAAACCAAAGTTGGCCGCATCATAATTCCAGACTTCAAGCTCCATTACAAAGCTGTCATCATCAAGACAGTATGGTACTGGCACAAAAACAGACACATAGATCAATGGAACAGAACAGAGAGCCCAGAAACGGACCCTCAACTCTATGGTCAACTCATCTTCGACAAAGCAGGAAAGAATGTCCAATGGAAAAAAGACAGTCTCTTCAACAAATGGTGTTGGGAAAATCGGACAGCCACGTGCAGAAGAATGAAACTGGACCATTTCCTTATACCACACACAAAAATAGACTCAAAATGGATGAAAGACCTCAGTGTGAGACAGGAATCCATCAGAATCCTTGAGGAGAACACAGGCAGCAACCTCTTCGACCTCAGCCACAGCAACTTCTTCCTGGACATCACCAAAGGCAAGGGAAGCCAGGGCAAAAATGAACTACTGGGACCTCATCAAGATCAAAATCTTTTGCATAGCAAAGGAAACAGTCAACAAAACCAAAAGGTAACTGACAGAATGGGAGAAAATATTTGCAAATGACCTATCAAATAAAGGGCTAGTATCTAAAATCTACAAAGAATTTATCAAACTCAACACCCAAAGAACAAAGAATCCAATCAAGAAATGGGCAGAAGACATGAACACACATTTCTGCAAAGACATCCAAATGGCCAAGAGACACATGAGAAAGTGTTCCACATCACTCGGTATCAGGGAAATGCAAATAAAAACCACAGTGAGATACCACTTCACACCAGTCAGAATGGCTAAAATTAACAAGTGAGGAAATGACAGGTGTTGGTGAGGATGTGGAGAAAGGGGAACCCTCCTACACTGTTGGTGGGAATTCAAGCTGGTGCAGCCACTCTGGAAAGCAGCATGGAGGCTCCTCAGAAAGTTGAAAATAGAGCTACCCTATGACCAAGCAATCGCACTACTGGATATTTACCCTAAAGATATAAATGTAGTGATCTGAAGGGGCAGGTGCACCTGAATGTTTATCGCAGCAATGTCCACAATAACCAAACTATGGTTATTGATGTCCATCAATAGATAAATGGATAAAGAAGATGTCGTGTCTATATACCTGATGGAATACTATGCAGCCATCAAAAATGAAATCTTGGGCGCCTGGGTGGCTCAGTGGGTTAAGCTACTGCCTTCGGCTCAGGTCATGATCTCAGGGTCCTGGGATTGAGTCCCGCATCGGGCTCTCTGCTCAGCAGGGAGCCTGCTTCCTCCTCTCTCTCTCTCTCTCTCTACCTGCCACTCTGCCTACTTGTGATCTCTCTCTTTCAAATAAATAAACAAAATCTTTTTAAAAAAATGAAATCTTTCCATTTGCAACAGCATGAATGGAACTAGAGGGTATTATGGTAAGTGAAATAATTCAATCAGAGAAAGACAATTATCATATGATCTCTCTTATATGAGAAATTTCAGAGGAAGAGCAGGGGCTTGTGGGGGGCAGGGAGGGAAAAAAAATAAAACAAGATGGGACTGTAAAGGAGACAAACCATAAGAGACTCTTAATCTCGGGAAAAACTAAGGGTTGCTAAGGAGTGGGAGGATAGGAATAAGGTGGCTCAGTTATGGACACTGGGGAGGGTATGTGCTATGGTGAGTGCTGTGAATTGGGTAATACTGATGATTCACAGACCTGTACCCCTGAAGCAAATAAGGTGTCATATGTTAATTTAAAAAATGACATTTGAAAAAAAAATCATAAAAATCTAGAGAGATACTGCCTCAGATTGCTTCACAAGTGTCCTTACAGGATTGTAACACACATAGCCTAGAAATTATAGACACTGAAATATGCATACCATTTATGCAGTGTAAAGCAAGAATTAAGAAAATGTGATAAGATGATCCTACATTATAAGACTAGGGGATAAATTTACATTGGATACCTGTTAATTTTTTAATTAAGTATGCATGCATCATTTTTAACAATTCTTCAGTTTAGCCAATTTTATTGTTTGACTCACCATCTTCCACTTCCAATCTCTCCAGAGAAAAGGCGATTCTACCATAATAAAAGAATGTATCAATCCCAACAGGAGCAGAAGATGTGCAATCATCCAGAGAACTGTACAAGAAAGATCATCAGAGGCCACGATGAGTGGTGCCGGTCTACACAGTGTCCAGAGGAAAATGCTCCATCATGGCTCAAGGACGCACCCTATGTGTCTCTAACACTAAGATGCCTTCATTTAGGAAATGCATGCAACATGATCAGGTATGAGACCATCACATTTTGAAATCGGATAACTAAATACTCTGATTCTGATTCCATGACTTCAAACAAACTTCAGTCTACATAGGACTGTAAGGAAAGAAATCTAGTCAGGCTAAAAGAAATGTTGTGTCCAGAAAGGGTTATAATTCCCATATGGATTAATAAATTGGTATTCTAGATTTCTACATCAAACTCTTATAAGCTTTGTTAATTTGAGTCAGCATCATTGAATCTAATTAACTTTGGAACACTGAGAAGTCAGTTTTTGATATAGAAATACTGTGAGCCACTCCCTGGGACACTAGAGAATTCACCAAGGTAAATATCACATTGTGAGGCCCCACGTGGGCCTCCAGACAGTCCTCTTGCTCTGATCTGCCAAGTGAAACAGTGTCCTCTCTATTAAAAGATCTATAGCTATACACACACAATAGCACACACATTTTCATCTAAACATACTCTTCTGTAACCCACATCACATTTTAGTTGTACAACTCCTGAGCTTATTGCACACTGAGCTTTGTGTTAAACCCCTCTGGCCCCTTCTATTATTAAAAACTATGTAAGGCACAGCTAGGTTTTATACATCTTTCTCATCCCTGAGTCCATCTTGCACCATACCCTCAACATGAAGAGTTGAATGCAAGTGAACTTGACCCTATGAATACTTTATTTTTCCCCTATAAGCTTATACCTCCAGTTAATAATGGAGATTGGGGGGGAGGGAATGAATGTATATGAAATGTGTCTTCACATATCTATTCATAAATTGAAAGATAACAATCTTCTTGGGCCACATTCTAGAGAGGGCTGTGTTCTTAAAAAACTGTGATTTTTCGGGGCACCTGGGTGGCTCAGTGGGTTAAAGCCTCTGCCTTTGGCTCAGGTCACGATCCCAGGATCTTGGGATTGAGCCCTGCATCAGGCTCTCTGCTCAGCGGGGAGCCTGCTTCCCCTTCTCTCTCTGCCTGCTTCTCTGCCTACTTGTGATCTCTGTCTGCCAAATAAACAAATAAAATCTTTAAAAAAAAAAAAAACTGTGATTTTTCAGTTCGTCTTCCTCCCAGTAATGCCAAAATACCTTAATTTCTTGCTTGGAAAAAAAAATAAAAGCCTTGATTTATCCATTTATTTCCTGTATCACTTCTGCCTAAAGTATGTCAGTATAATTTTGTCTGGATAATAACACTCTTCATCTGCAAAGACATAAAATTATTCATATCCAACCCAGGGCCCTTAAGGTAGACTTTTCTCTACTTATACCTGGAAGAAATGGACTAAAGGAATACCAGCCCTTTAAAATCTGTGGCTATTAAAGAGTCCCCTGTTGCAAGAGAACAGTGGCTTGTAGGTCAGTTTTATGGGCCGAGCACCTCAGCTATTTATTGTAATGCAATTACCATACCAGCTCAACCATTACATGATACCAGGGCTGCTTCTCATTAGAGTGAGAACATTTAAAAAATAGCAGAGAACTTTGCAAAACCTGAAATCTTTTCAGGAAAGCAAAAATTCACAAGAAACAATTATGTCTAGTCTCTCTCTCCACCCTCCCTACTACCCTCCTAGGTTGTGAGTTCATTATTTTGGCAAGGAGGCTCAGGCTCAGCAGAAAACAATGGGAACTTCTAAGAATACCACCAGAATCCCAAGAAATTAGCAGATTTCTTTACCAGGATACCATCTTTGGTTTCTTTAGGAATGGCATCGAAAACAGCCCAGAATAAGCTGATATTTTCCAGAATCTTCCTTATGCTCAAATAGCAAGCTGGACTAAAGTCTCCACTCTGCTTCCTCTGGTTAATCTCAATGGAGATATATGGAAAGTTCAAGAGCCAGAGCCTTTCTCATCAATCTTGGCCATCAAACCCAAACCAGAGAAAGAAGGAAACCCAGTGACTAGATGCAAATTAACACCAAAAGATAACTCAGGATAGATTCAGTGCTGGGAAGTACATATTTGTCAGCTGAGGGTATCATCTGAGAAGAAAGAAACAAGGGCTGTAAGACTTTTCTCTGCACTATCGTCCCGTCTTTATATATTCCTTTCAGATACGCATTTTGTTTCCAGTTTTTAACATTTGTTAATATACTTATGACTCAAATTCAGAAACAAATGAATTTTTAACATATACTTGTCCTTTATAGATGCCACTTGGTAAGAGTTTGGGAATAAGAGTCTCCCTGGCTCATTTCTGGGCTGGGGCACAGAAAGTATAGGATAAGCCTGGAACATCTTAATTTATCCCACAAAGTAAGAAAATAAGAAAAAGTCAATGAATGAAAGAAACATGTCACAAAGAGGCACCCATTGTTCAATTTCTGGAATATTTGAGCATCAATAAATAATGAAAGTAAGAAATTACAAACCACTAAATAAAATAGGAATCCATCGGTAGTGGTTAATTTCATGTAGCAATCTGACTGGATCACTGAATGCCCCAATAAATGTTATTTCTGGGTATGTATGTCTGTGAATGTTTGGGGAAGATAATAGCATTCGAATTGATGGAGTGAGTAAAGCAGATCCCCTCCTCCCCAGTGCAGGCGGGCATCACCCCATTCACTGAGGGTCTCAAAGCAACAGAGGAAGCTTGGATTCACCCTCTCTCTGCCTAATTGCTTGAGCTGGAACAGTAAACTTGTCCTGCCCTCTTTGGCCCTCCTGGGTCTCATGCCTTCAGACTTGGGACAGGAATCTATACCATCAGCTCTCCTGGGTCTCAGGCCTCCCAACTATACCCCCCAGCTTTCCTGTGTCTCTGGCTCACAGATGGCAGATTGTGTGACTCCTCAGCCTCCATAATCACATGAGCTGGTACCTCATAACAAACTGAGAGGGATAAGGGAGAGAAAAAGAAAGAAAGAGAGAGGCTGCTAACTAGCTAGCTCTATATATTATCTATCTATCTACCTATGTTCTGTTTTTCCACAGAACATTAATATGCCAAGGGAAAAATACACACACACACACACACTCTAAAGTTCTGCTTTAGAATGGCAACTAATAACATAAGTAGGCTGATGGAAATGGGGAATCACCATTTGGCAGCCGTCATAGAAGTGAAATAATATTGGTATGATCTTGGAATACCTCCCACAAAATTCAAATTAAGTACAGAGGTAAAAGCAATGAAGAGACATGACAGACACCAATAGGACCAGCTGATCAAGGTTCACATCATCACTGGTGGAACAGGTCCAGAACCCTGGTATGAGACCCTGAGAAGGGGCTCTTTCTGTCACATGCCTATCAAGAACGCATGACCTGAGTCTGGTTATGAGGAACATCAGATGCTTGAGTGTCATTCTCCAAAATGAAATGACTGCATTCATTAAAGTCATCAAGGATGTGGAAGACAGGGAAAAAACCGGGAAGTCTTCCAGCCTGGAAGAGACCAAGCCCTAATAACACTGCACGCACCTAATTCCTGATCAAGAACATAGAGCAACAGAGCAAATGTGATAAAATATTATCAGATGGAAAATCTGGGTGACGGGCCTATAGCAGTTCTTTGTACTGTTCTGGCAACTGACCAGAAATGCTTATACAGACAGAATTTTCCTGATGGCAACCTGCCTTTTCCTCCCCACTCTAGACCATCCAGCACTCAGAGAGAGGGGTTTGTCCAAGAGGAGAGCTCTAAAGCTCAAGCTTCATTAGCTTTATGGCCACTCTGCCTCTGATCAATAGACATTTCAGTGATTGCCACACATTTTAGAGTCCAGAAGGAAGCATTACCGGCAGGTGGAAAGTGTCCGGGCAAAGAGGGGCGGGAGGCTTCTTTGTGCAGGAGCAGAATGGGCCTGACAGAGCACCAAAGACCAAAGTCTCGCATCTTTCACCAGTCTTGTACTTCCAGGTGCTCTGTAGTCACAGGTGAGTACTAGTGGAAAACTGCCCCATTCACCTTCCTTTGTCCGTGGCCTTCAGCAGGGACATCGTGTCACATGAGACAGCACACTGTTCCTTGTGCAAACTATCTTATGCACTGCAGAACATTTGCATCTGTGAACTTCACTGTGGTCATTTTGGTGACCAAAACAGCAGCCCCACACATTCCCAAATGCCCACGGGCCCAGCCACAGCTGAGCACCACTGAGAGGCTCGGGGCTCAAACAAGAGCAGAATGACCTATGGGGTCAACCTTAAATGGGGGCTCTATGTGACTTCAAGGGACACACTGTCCCTAGAGCTCATAAGAACCTTTCTGCTCCTGTTTATCAATGCCTAGGACATGGTCCCAAATGCTCTCATCCCACTGTTGGAAGTCAGGCCAAAATATAAATACTACTGAGAAGGATGACACATTGGCTGCCCCTCTGACACCTTTAAGCATAACCTCAGTGACTCTAAGAACTCAGTATGCATGAGAATTATCTGGGGAGCTCGTTAAAAAATGTGGCTTCCTGGATCCCACCCTCAGAGATGAGTGACTTTGGAGTGAGCCAGGGGTCTACATTTTCAGTAAGAACTCCAGGTGATTCTGATGAAAGTTATCTTCAGACCACATTTCAAGAGTCATTCCTTTGGTGTTTTAATTGAAGAAATTGGTTTCAATAATAATAATGACTAATAATTCTCATTTATTGAGCCCTTATTTTATATTCATATGGGGAAGAGGAAGTAGTATTATTACCACCACATTAGAGCTGGGGTTGAAATTCAAATATGTCTGACTCTGTGGCCACTCTCAACAATTACAGTGCTTCAAATAGCTCAGAAAACTGGGTAGCAGGAATTAGGAATTTGGGGGCATAGGAGAAGGAGAGGCTTCACAGCAGTCAAACAAGGAGTACCAGGAAAAACAACTGGTTGACCTTAAACTCTTCTTATGATCAGTCATCTTTACCTCAAACTGTGAAAAAACAAACAGGAGCAGGAAAAATTTTATGACCTTTTTTTGCTGAGTATAAGTGCAACTGCAGGGCCAACTTGGTTTGTTATAATTAGTTCCTTTGGATAGTTTGGGTAATTAAACCCCCTGGAGAGGGTCTGTGGATTTCCTGGCTGAAGTGAGGCATAATATAGCAAGGCCACTGCTCAGTTTCAGGTTTTCTGCAGTTTTCCCAAGGGGAGAGCAAGGCTGTGGGAATATGTCAAAAGGGGCAGTACGATCACGTGCCCTTCTCTTGTTCTGGTTTCTTCAGAAGCATTAGAGCACCATCAAAGCATTCTTTTATACCAGCATTGGAGTAACACTGTGTGTCTGAAAAGCTGACTTCATCCACTGTCTTGTACCAGTTAGGTGAACAAGCACATTTCTCCCCTACATGTAGACTTGGTTTGCATTAGATAATTGCTAATATTTATTGAGGGGGTGATATTTGCCAGGTGCTCAGCCCAGGACTCTATATGTAAAGTTTTCTTTAATCCAAACAACACCCAGTGAGGCTGCTATTTCAAGGATGAGAAAACCAAAGCTGAGAGGAGTGAGAAATTAGCACCAAGGCCACACAGCTGCCCCTAAACAGCAGAGCTGGGATCAGTCCCAAGCTTGAACTGCTGGAAAACCTGGGTGGTTGATTACCACATAGTACTTCCCAGTCAGAGCCCCTGGAAACAGTCATGGGAGTTGATGGGCTGGGAGTGTGCTGCCTGCTATTGGTCTTAAGGCTGCAAGTGTGGGTACAGGATAGGACCTTGGTAGCTGAGCCAAATGTGTGGTCTAAGACTCCGTGCCTCAAGAGACTTCTTGATGAGCCAGCCCACAAAGCAGGAGATGGGTGAGCCTCAGGCTCTGTCCAATGACTCTGTGCCACCTGGTGGCAGTTCAGCAGGCTTCTAACTATCTATACTGTGTACTGGTCTTCACCAAGGCTCTTAGTTGCATGAGACAAAATCCCACCTTGATGTAGCTTAGGCAGAACACAAGGAATTTATCAAAAGAATACTGACCTAGGTCACATAACAAACCACAGGACAGACACAGAAATAATAGAGCCTTGGAAACTCTGAGAGCCAGAGGCATACATGTCCTTAAAATGCTTGCCCACGCCCTACCCATCCTCCTTTTTGCCCTCAGACTGGTATCCTGCAGTGACTGCCACCTTGAGAGACTGATTCACATTCTCTCCTGTCCCAACTCAAAAATCCCTGAGATAGGACAGGATCAGCCCAACTTGGACCAGGTACTGAGCCCTGAATCTGTTAGCTGTAGCCAGGGTAGAAGTACCACTGGAGACTTCTGGAGGCCATCCACTGTGAGCGGACATCATCCCAAGGAAAGGGAAACCATCCTAAGCTGAACACTCACCCCTTGGTATATTCACTACAAAGCTACATGTAATTGATTATTTAACTTTTAGAAGTTTGAATTTAATTCCAAAATATTATGTCATTACAGTGAGGCTTCAATCAGATTATTAGTAAGCAAAACATAATTAATAAAAACCATAACGGTGCACCAATGCCAAAGAAAAGGCCTAGGTTCTCTCTGTAGGTGGCTATTGGCTCTCTCTGGTCCAAGAAAATATAGGTTCTCTCCCATACGAACCTCCTGATCAGAAGCCCATTAACATATGAGCTGCCTGAATGCTTTACTAACACACTGCTTTTAGAGAGCATTAACTCTTAGCATACAATCATTGAAATTAACCTAGGTTAACTACACCTGGAGACTTTCCTCACCCCTAAACCATGCAGATGGTGGTCAGATGATGGAGATAATGATTTAAAAATAAAATGAAAAATAATGAATGAAGAAGAGAGGAGAGGAGTGACTGGATGGATTAGGTCATGACATCTATTTCCAAAAGAAGAGACACCTAAACTGGCAATGTGACAAAAGAAGAAATTGATGACAATTGATAATGCTCACACACCTTTCATGGATCACTTAGGCATCATATTCTCCAGAAAGCTTTCCCTAACCCCTCAGCTCAGGAATCAGCTTGTTTCCCACACAGTCTCATAGCCCATGTCCTGTTATATTGCATTTGCCTCTTAATTTGTATGTATACCACCTACTGGCCTGGATGTGGGCCCTATGTTGACAAGGACCACATAGATACAATTCACCATTGTATTCCCAGGGCCTAATATAATGCCTGGCACATAGAATGCACTCAGTAAACATCTGCTATGTTATTAAGCTGGGTATAGGTAATGTAAATTAACTTCCAGGCTTAGGCAAGGAGAAGTAGAGTCCTCATGGCAGCGCAAACACCCATTTCCATGCCCCAGCTTTAGGAAAAATTCCTCTATCCAGAAATATTATAAGATAATTGAAGAAAAGTAAAACGAATACATTTGTGCAGGTGTTATAAAATACCACAGATTTACATGAATCAGTCCTGGAAGTCTTGAGAGGTCAGCAAAGAAGAGAGGCAAAGTGTCTTTAAATGCCTTTGGAGGCTCTGGCTAATTGGGTTCATGGTCTTCTCCCTTGGACTTAGCAAGTCAGGAGATGAATATAATCTAACAATTTACTTAGTTAAAACGTCCCCTCTCTGTCCTGCCCCAGTGACCTCACAGGACCTGAGGGGACCACAACACTCCTGAGAGAGTGTCCTAATGCAATAAACAATTTTCAGAAAGCCAATGGCTGCTACAGTCCCGCGGGCAGAGGGTAAGAGAAGCAGCTCATTAATGTCGAACAGGAAAATCATCAAAATTCCTTCTCTGCCATTCTCAGTGGAATAGCCCACAATAACCACTAAGTTTTGCAAGATAGTCTTTTGTTTTTGATTTATTATTCCCCCCACCGACAACTCTAGCTGAAATAATCCCAATTCTCTTAACCTTTCTTCAGAAGGTCTGTTTAATCAATTTTTATTGCGCTCCTCTGGGCCCTCCCTGAGTCCGTTAGATTTTCTTCAATCCTAAATTGGACAAAGTACTTTAATAAGGGTTGTCCCCCACTGCCCCAGGAGTGTGCAGTGGCAATGTCCTGATGTGAAACTGGCCTGAGATCCTGCGTGTAAAAGCATTTTGCGAACTCATGAGCAGCACCCAAAGGGAAGAGGTGATTATGAGCCTGTACATCTCTAACTTGAGCTCCCCGTTCCCAAGAAGGAGGACGAAGAAATGCTTCCATAGCTTATCACCTGTGCCTTTAACAGAGATGTATGGTGCAATTGCTTGTGTCAGACACTGTACTAGGCACAAAGGATATAATGATTAATCACTTATGGCCTCTAGTCTCCAGAAAATAATGGCACTGGTAATAGAAGTACTCAAAAATAAATTAAAAATAAAGTGTAATCTTACCAGGAAACAGTCCAGATATTTTTGCAGCTATGATGTCATTCAAGCCTTCCAACAAGCCCATGTGTAGGAATTTTCATTGCTGGCATAAAGAAGAAGAAACTGAGGCTCAGAGATAGACTACCTAGAGCTATACAGAAGAAAATAAAACGTGAAGCTGTCCAGCTGCAGGTTTATTCCTCTGGGTGATGTCTTCCTGTCTGCTACCAGGGTGATCTCTATGCTTGAAGCATCCAGCACCCTCAGGCTAGTCCCCAGCACAGAGGCCACACTGGTCAGCGCCGCTCCTACACCAGCCGCTGCAGACTCTCTGGGCCAAATCCAGTACATCCATCAGTGTCCTGAGTAGAAGTCAAACATCTGCACTCTGGGAAACCACACACAGGTGAGAGGGCTGGGCCTGCAGCCTACCCAGATGTCTCTGCATGGCTGAGCGGGTGGCCTGGGCTCTCTGTGTCTCTCTCTCCCCACCTGGAAAAAAGAGATAGTCCCACCGACCTCATTCTGTTGTGGTGGTGGTTCACAAAAGGCTTCACATGATGCCTGGGTGTTCAGTAACATTAACTGTCACTCACGATGTTGCTAGTACTGCTGTTCTTTATCATTATTAGGACCACAGTCATAAATCAGACAAACCAAAGCCTCCTCACATTTTCCTGAGTGACTCCGGACATACTTGGCATCAGTCTGTAAGAGGGACTTATTAAATACTAATGTTATTATTATTAAACATTAAATATTAAAACACATGTTAAATACTAATATTTCAAAGGCTTTACTTATTTCCTCTAAAAATTCTCTATGAATTTGGAAGAACAGCCTCCAGCTCCCTCTGGTCCAACCATTCCCAAATATGAATTCACTGAACGTGACGGAGACCCACCAGCTGTTCATCCGAGTTTTTCCTCCAGGGCACACTGTGAGGCTATGAGCCCCAGCCTCCCTTATGGTCTGGTGTTCAAGTGACCGTGTGAGTGAGCTTGAGCAGGAGGATCAGGCAAGAAAGTAGTTTATGCTTCATGCAGGCCCCAAGTACATAACCCTTGTAAGCATGAGTCTTCGCTCTCTGTATTAATTGTTTATCTCTGTATAACAAATCACCCTGAGCGTCAGCAGCTGGAAGCAGCACACATTTATTATCTTGCACAGTGTCTGAGGCTCAGGGATCCAGGAGTGGTTTTCCTGGGGGTTTGTGGCTCGGTGTCCCTCATGAGATTGCAGTCACAGCACCCACAGGTACAACGTGTCATTTCACCACTGACTGGATCTGGAAGTGCCACTTCCCATACTGCCCCCTGATGGGACTGTTGGCTCCTGGCTGGCTGTTGGCAAAAGGCCTCAGCTCCTCACCACATGAGCCTCTCTCTCCACAAGGTTGCCTGAGTGTCTCTGTGATGTGGCAGCTGGCTTCCCCCGAAGTGAGCAGTCGAGGAACATGCAAGCTGGCAGCTGCCGTGTCTTTAGGATCTTGTCCATGGAGTCACAAGCTCTCACTGCCCTTTTCCTCTGCTCATTAGAGGCAAGTTCCTAAGTACATCCACACTTCACAGCAAGGAAATAAAGTGCCACCGCTTGGAGCACATCTGAATTGTGTGCACATAAAAAGTCTGCCGAACAGAAATCAGTTACATTTCTATACACCAACAGCAAGGCAGAAGAAAGAAAAATTAAGGAGTTGATCCCATTTACAACTGCACCCAAAACCATAGGATACCTAGGAATAAACCTAACCAAAGAGGGAAAGAATCTCTGCTCAGAAAACTATGAAGTACCCATGAGAGAAATGGAGGGAGACACAAAGAAATGGAAAAATGCTCCATGCTCATGGATTGGAAGAACAAATACTGTGAAAATGTCTAGGCTACCTAAAGCAAATTACACATTTAATGCAATCCCTATCAAAATACCATCAATTTTCTCAAAGAAAGAGAACACATAATCCTAAAATTTATATGGAACAAGAAAAAACCCCGAATACCCAGAGGAATGTTGGAAAAGAAAACCAAAGTTGGCCGCATCATAATTCCAGACTTCAAGCTCCATTACAAAGCTGTCATCATCAAGACAGTATGGTACTGGCACAAAAACAGACACATAGATCAATGGAACAGAACAGAGAGCCCAGAAACGGACCCTCAACTCTATGGTCAACTCATCTTCGACAAAGCAGGAAAGAATGTCCAACGGAAAAAAGACAGTCTCTTCAACAAATGGTATTGGGAAAATCAGACAGCCACGTGCAGAAGAATGAAACTGGACCATTTCCTTATACCACACACAAAAATAGACTCAAAATGGATGAAAGACCTCAGTGTGAGACAGGAATCCATCAGAATCCTTGAGGAGAACACAGGCAGCAACCTCTTCGACCTCAGCCACAGCAACTTCTTCCTAGAAACATCACCAAAGATGCAGCAATCAAAAGAAATGAAATCTTGCATTTGTGACAACGTGGATGGAACTAGAGGGTATTATGCTTAGCGAAATAAGTCAATTGGAGAAAGACAACTACCATATGATCTCCCTGATATGAGGAAGCAGAGATGCAACATGGGGGGTTTGGGGGGTACGAAAAGAATAAATGAAACAAGATGGGATTGGGAGGGAGACAAACCATAAATGACTCTTAATCTCACAAAACAAACTGAGGGTTGCTGGGAGGAGGGGGGTTGGGAGAGGGGGGTGGGGTTATGGACATTGGAGAGGATATGTGCCATGGTGAGTGCTGTGAAGTGTATAAACCTGGCGATTCACAGACCTGTACCCACTGGGGATAAAAATACATTATATGTTTATAAAAAAATTAGAAGATTTTAAAAGAAAAAAAAAAAAACATCGCCAAAGGCAAGGGAAGCCAGGGCAAAAATGAACTATTGGGACTTCATCAAGATCAAAAGCTTTTGCATAGCAAAGGAAACAGTCAACAAAACCAAAAGGTAACTGACAGAATGGGAGAAGATATTTGAAAATGACCTATCAGATATAGGGCTAGTATCCAAAATCTATAAAGAGCTTATCAAATTCAACACCCAAAGAACAAAGAATACAATCAAGAAATGGGCAGAAGACATGAACACACATTTCTGCAAAGAAGACATCCAAATGGCCAACAGACACATGAAAAAGTGCTCCACATCACTCGGTATCAGGGAAATACAAATCAAAACCACAGTGAGATACTACCTCACACCACTCAGAATGGCTACAATTGACAAGTCAGGAAACGACAGGTGTTGGCAAGGATGTGGAGAAAGGGGAACCCTTCTATACTGTTGGTGGGAATGCCAGCTGGTGCAGCCACTCTGGAAAACAGCATGGAGGTTCCTCAGGAAGTTGAAAATAGAGCTAACCTATGACCAAGCAATCGCACTACTGGATATTTACACTAAAGATACAAATGTAGTGATCAGAAGGGGCATGTGCACCCGAATGTTTATAGCAGCGATGTCCACAATAGCCAAACTGTGTAAAGAACCTAGAATTCCATCAATAGATGAATGGATAAATAAGATGTGGTGTGGTGGAATACTATCCAGCCATCAAAAATGAAATCTTACCATTTGCAATTGGTATGGGTGGAACTAGAGGGTATTATGGTAAGTGAAATAATTCAATCAGAGAAAGATAATTATCATATGATCTCTCTTATATGAGGAATTTGAGAGGCAGAACAGGGGGTCATGTGGGGAAGGAAGGGAAAAAACGAAGCAAGATGGGACTGGGGAGGGAGACAAACCATAAGAGACTCTAAATCTCAGGAAACAAACTGAGGGTGGGGAGAGATACAGTGGCTGGGTTATGGACATTGGGGAGGGTACATGTTATGGTGAATGCTGTGAATTGTGTAAGACTGATGATTCACAGACCTATACCCCTGAAGCAAATAACAGATTATATGCTAATTAAAAAAAAAAAAAAAAAAGATCGCCAAGGATCTGTGACCATTTTAAGACCACCTCATTCTTTTTCACTATCCTCCGCTATGACAGGGTGGAGATGCAGGACGGAAGGAGCCCAGGTCCCCAAATGCCTGCCTGCCCGGAGCATTGCCATCCTTCCACCCACCTGACACTGAGGAGGGAGAAATCAGCTTCCATTCTGTGAACCCCCCAAGTCTGAGGGAGTCCTGCCTCCCCTGGCAGTTCCCTACATTACAAAGAGTGGAACACGTGTTTTCCGGTAACATTTTGGTAATAACCTTTCATAGTAGGGAAATATGAGCTAATTACTATATTTATAAAAGTAATATACAGAGCAAGAGCTTTAAAATTTGAATTTTAAAGCTGGTTGGACCAGTGGATTAAGCAACTGCCTTCAACTAAGGTCATGATCCTAGAGTTCCGGGATCGAGTCCTACATGGGGGTCCCTGCTTGGTGGGGAGTCTGCTTCTCCCTCTGACCCTCCTCTCTCTGTGTCTCTCTATCTCATGCTCTATCAAATAAACAAATAAAATTTTAATTTAAAAAAACATTTGAATTTGGCATAAAGGTTATATTTGTAACCCTTCCTGCCATTAGGAGCTCTGGCCCTTTCTCTTCTTTTCCTTTTTTTACCCCACAAAGCCCTGAAGGGCCGAGCCCCGAACTTGCATCCCTTCACTCCCCGGACCCGAGGTCATAAGGTTATAAGTATCTGCAACTTTTCCCACCATGTCCAGTTTCTGTCTTCTCAGCCTCTGCCTTACTCAGTAATTTCCCCAAAGATTTTAGTTCAACTGACTTCAAAGCTTTATATTCCTTCCATGAGCCTTGGATGACAGAAAACACACTGGTTTCTAGAGTGAATTTTGCCAATAAAGACAAGAATTTCCTCCATCAAGCTGCCCCACTTAGTTCCCTTACCCTTTGAAGTGAGAGTTTGTAGAAACCTCGATTGTTTCAAACTTGGATTAACAACTTTTAAGCCCTGGTTCTCTTTATTTACTGATTTTTGCAGACTCAAAAACCTGCCATTGATTTTTTTTTAGAAAGAAAACAATGCACATTTCTCAAAGCATTTTTTTTAATGTGTGAAGAGAAAATAACATCATTATCCAAATGATAAAAATGTTTTCTCCATAATTCCAGTGTAAAAAGCCTTAGTCCCGGGGTATATTATATTAACCTACATCCCCCCACCCTTGTATCCATTCCCTTTGCCATACCCATCAGAGCCATTTATTATTAAAACTGAATAAATAATTGCTCTTTAAGTCAACATGTTTGGGGGTGGTTTGTTGTGCGACAACAGCCACATGATACAGAAACTGATGCCTAGAAGTGGGCGCTGCTGTAACAAAAACCTAAATTATGAGGCAGTAGCTTTGGAACCAGGGGACATAGGGAGGCTGGGGAAAACACCAAAAAAGTTGTTATAAAAAAGCTAGAGAGCTATTAAGAAAACTAGGAGGAGGTTGCAGAATGGTGGCCTGTATTATGCAGACTTGAAATGTTCGGCTAAACTGTCCTCTACTGTAACGTCGAAGATAGGAAATGTATCTAATAAAGTTAAATTCAAAGATAGGAAATGTATCTAATAAACTTTGAACTTGTCCAAGGAGTTCTGTAGCCTGAATGTTGAAAACATCAGCTGGTTGCTTTTAGCTCTTTCTGACAGGGTACCATGAGAGAGAGAGGAACACAAGGGAGAACTAGCAAATTTGCAAACACAACTGAGGGAACATAATCCACAAATGCAGGACCTGCCTTTCTGAAAATAAAGTGGTTTCTCATATCCAGTCTCTCCAAGCAGTAAAAGGTTCTCAAATTAAGATGAATCCTGAAAGCAAAGATCTGGGGCACTGCAGGAAGACATGCCCTCAGGCAAAGATCAAGTCCGGAGGTGGGTTGCACACCCTTCCTTAAAACCTCTGGAATAAATAAAGTATCTTCTCAGATGCATGTGTGCACACACATGCACACGCACCTACACACACACACTCACACACACAATGCTTCTCTAAAGCTTAGAAGATGGTCCCACGGCAACCAGTTATGCCCAGATTAGGAATAATTAAGTCTAGAAAAGAAAACCTCCCTTAAAAAGAAGTGCTGGTGTGGCCTTTGGTAGATTGTGAACTCAAATCAAATATACAGAAAAACCCTTAAGTTTATAAAAAATCTCTGTTGGTGGAAGCATTGCTAGCCTGAGCATGAAGAGACTGACCCAGCTCACATTATGAAAGGGTCCTTGGGTCCCCAACTTTCTTGGGGCAGGAAGAAGGCTAAAAGTCTACTCAGGATATATTTCCATTCCATTTTCAGATGTGGCCAACAGATTTATGGAAAAGGAGAGACATTTCTGAGGGGGAAGTCAGGAGCTATAGAGAACAGTGAACTGGGAGCCACACCAGGAGAGGAGAACCCAAGGCTAACCCAGGAATATTCCCGACCCTGAAAGTGGGAGGACCTGACACCATTAGAATGGTGGGCACACAGTGATCACTGGCTTACCGCAATTTTGAAATTTCACCAGACGAATGACAGCATTTGTCCAGTGAACTTTCAAAATTGCAGTAAGCCAGTGATCACTGTGTGCCCACCATTCTAATGCTTTTGGAATGGGTGCATTTCTTGTATAGATCATTGTTTCACCATTGAATATGTTAGCTAGCAGAACATTTGTCTTCTTGGTCTTTGTATCAACAGGAGTCTCATCCAGACCTCCTAAAACCATTCATTTATTCACTCATTACTTCATTGTGTGTATGCATATGGAGGTCCTACTGTTAACGAGGTATTATGCTAGAAGCTAGAAATAAAGTCAGAGAGAAAGGGCCCATTTTGCTCCTCACGAGCAGTGTGGGAGACAGTTCCCAAGGTGTGTGGTTACCTTGCACGTCCAGCACATCATTTGGAACACAAGTGCTGCAGAAGGACCTTGGGAGCACCACCTATCAGAAAAGACCCCTCAGGGAAGACTTCTTGGAGGAAGAGACATCTAATATGAGATATAAAATAACCAAGAAAAGACAGAAGCTGCATCTCCAGGGTGTAGATCTCTGGAGAAGAATCAATGATGTATGCATTCTACGACAAAACTGGTACTAGAAGCTCTAAGAAACCTGTTTCTTGGTTTGTAGTAAGAAGCACTCCATCCTCAATAACAGCTTTTTTGGAATGACAGAGACTTGGTTCTCACAAACCTGACACATTCCCCCACTGGCAGCGCCTCCTATGGAAAATATGAAGGCCATGGCAGTGACCCTCCCTTGGCTTCTACAGATCCACGGAGAAATTCCTAATTCTGTCATGGAAGGCTTAGGAAATCTCTCAGGACCATGAAGTCCTTGAAGGACTTGCAAATCTAAGTGGAGTTAATATATTTCAAATTACAGTTGAGAGTTGGGAATTTGCATGACAAAGGAAAAATGGGAATGAACAGGCAGCTACATGGGGGGCTAGAGGGTGCAAAATAGATTTCCTCTTTCTGGACCTGGTCATGGAACAATGGGCAAAAAACATGCTGCATCACAAAAATGAGAAAAAAGACATGTTTTCTCAGAGAGTTGCCAATGTGATTAAGAGTGACAAAAACTAAAAGGTAGGAGAGAAAATAATCTTTGTAAAACCAAAAATAATGGGAATTTCTTTGCAGGAAAAAAAATAATAACTGTGGGAGAGAAATCAGGAATCAACAAGAAAATACAAGCAACAATGGAGTTACACATAGGTTTTGGCCTGTGTATTGGAAATTGTTTAAAAATCAGCTCTTTGAGGGAAAAAAATGTGTATTTCCTATGTACTCATGTTATAAATTTTACTTACACAAAATACGTATAGCTCACAATTTACAAATAATGATAAAATACATGATACTTATTATTGTAAATTCCATCTAGCAAATTGACTCTGACAAAATGTTTTTGTTGATTTTTGCTAAACTCTTGTATCTATATTCAACCTGTGGTTGCAAATGACAAATGGACATAATCCTGAAATAAATTTTGGTTGATGTTTTCATTTACACTGGCAGATAAGGACAAAGGCAAAACAACAAAGACATATGCTGGAACTTTACTCATGTGTCAATGAGGTGAACAATTTCCTTGATGAATTGGAAAATAGTTTTCAAATACTGGAAGGATATTTTACCATTTTTTACACTACTCCTAATGTAATGACTACAGATACATACACTTTTATGTTTAATGTGCATCATTTACATCTGCTCTACCACTTTTTTAAGACTAGTTAGCCAATAAAACAATAAGCCAATGCCTGACTTAGCATTTGCTGATTTCCATGAGTGTAAATATTCCCAGCACAGCCAACTTCAAGCTACTAACCTGATGTAATAAACAGAGTTGGGAAGAGATGGGCAGTTGTAGCACACCATTAAATCATATTACTACCTTACAGGAAAAATAGACACAGCCTTAGAATTCATATTTCTACTATACAGAATAATAGACATAGCCTTGAGAGTACAGATACTGTACAGTGCAGTAGAGTAAAAAATATAGTACAATAATTGAAAAGTGGTATGTTTTTGAATCTTTATTATCTCTGTATTTAATTTAATCCAATTAATACATGTTTATGTAATTTAACTTTTTATACTATGTTTAAAAATCAACTTACAAAATTCTTAGAAATTCAATAGTCAATACAAACTAGCTCCAGCCATATCTATCTGTGGAACATAAACAAAGAAAACTTACATTTTCAACCCAATGAAGGAAATGTAATCATAGGCTGCTACTGTGACTTACTGGGGTAGAACTTAGGACAAGAAACCTGCCAAGTTCCCTGGTTGAGTTACAAGACTCTTCAAGATCTGACCTTAGACTGACTCTCTAGCCTCATCACCAGATACTCCCTGTCTTGAACTTCATTTTCTAACAACACCAAATGGCTTGTATTTCCCAGACCGTATCTTCAACCCCAATGCCTTTGCTCATGGCTTTCCCTCTGTCCAGAAGACCTTTTCCTGATCCCCGTGCCTCACCCTCCACTTTTACATCACTAATTCCTACTCAGGGCTAATATCTAGTCAGGTCTCTAAGCTTAGCTTGAATATCACAACTTCTGGGACCCTTCTCTTATCTCACCCTACCAACCAAGCAGGGTCAGAACTGCCCCTAAGCATTCCCATGAGGTTTGTGCCTCTCCTTGGCACTTAGAACACTATACTGGAAATGCTCCTTTTGTGTATCTATCTTGCTGAGAGGTCATAGCTCCTGGAAAACAGAAAGTATTTTACTTATTTTTCTGTCACTGTACCTTGCACACACACTAGGACTCAACAAATATTTATTGAATGCATAAATGAATGAATGGTATTCTTGATTTGGATTAAGAGAAACAGGCTTTTTCTTAAAGAGGAGCAAAAAATGGCCCTGAATGTAAGAAGATTTATCTAAACCAGAAGATGTACCATTGGTATATACAGCAATAGCAGAAAGCAGCAAGCTTCCCAGCCATACAGACAGAATGTTTGTGTCCATGGTGTAAATCACAATTCTGGCACAGAGACAAGATATAAAAGATGGAAATTATGTTCTGCTTAATAACAGAAATTCTTGGGGCACCTGGGTGTCTCAGTCGGTTAAGGGTCTGCCATTGGCTCAGGTCATGATCACAGGATCCTGGGACAGAGTCTCACGTCACGTCCCCTGCTCAGTGGAGCGCCTGCATCTCCCTCTCCCCACTGCTCATTTTCTCTCTCTCTTTCTCTCTCTCAAGTGAATAAAGAAAATTCTTTTAAAAAATTATTTTTAATTTTTTAAATTTTTAAAATCCTTTTTAAAAAATCTTTTTCTTCTTCTTTTTTAAAAATCTTTTAAGAAAGATTTTATTTATTCATTTGAGAGAGAGACAGCATGAGCAGAGAGGGGCAAAGGGAAAGGAAAAAGCAGACTCCCTCCCGAACAGAGAACCCGATGCAGGGCTCGATTGCAGGACCCTGAGATCATGACCTGAGCCGAAGGCAGACGCTTAACAGACTGAGCCACCCAGGCATCCCCTAAATAAATAAAATCTTAAAAAAAAAAAAAAAGAAAAAGAAAAAGAAAAGAAATTCTCACAAAGGTTGGACCTGCTTGCTGTCACAGTACCACTCCTTTGAAGACAGGAGAATGAAAGAGCAAGAGTAACTTAACAGCTAATTTTATCCAATTAGGAGAAGCTGAAAGAAAATGAAGATGTAGTAGAACTCTAGGTGAAAGCAACAATGATGTACATAAGCTCACTCCTTGGCACATCCAGGAGAGCCATGGACTGAGTCGGGCCAGTTTTGTCTTCAACAAGCAGAGATAGAACAGCATTATAAACACTAAAATAAAATACATAATGAAAGAAGGGGAAAGAGATGTATATCTCTGATTCTATGAGAAGTTGCACTCAAGGGGCACCTGGATGGCTCAGTCAGTTAAGCAACCAACTCTTGATTTCAGGTCAGGTCATGATCTCAGGGTTGTGAGATCAAGCCCCGTGCCAGGTTCCCAACTCAGTGAAGAGTCTGCTTGAGATTTTCTCTCCCTTTCCCTCTGCTCCTCCCACTCATGCTCACTTGCACTCTCTTTTTCTCTCTCTCTCTAAAATAAATAAATATATCTTTAAAAAAAAAAAGTTGCACTCAATACTGGGCGGGGACACGGGGGCTTGAGAAGACTTCACCAAAACACCAGAGTTGCATCTTGAGAAATGAATAAACTTTCAATAGAAAAGAGTACATAGGAAGGATATTCCAAGTTCCAAAAATGACAGAAGGAAAGGTAGACTGGCATGGAATTGTTCAGGAAACAATCTGATGAGGAACCCTGTTTAATAAAGGGACTAGAAGACTAGAAAACAATATCTGTTTAACAAAATATATTGTTCATAAATCCTTGAGAATCCTGCTGATTCAAGTTTCTTTTTCTAAATGTTCAGTAACCATTGTTCAATAATTTATTCTAGAGCCCGGCCCAATAGCAGTCTCAAGGGCACCAGTCTTTGGTCTGCAAACTTCATTCTCTTCTCTCTTTTGTGACAGAATCAAATTTGCTCAGAAATTTGCTCTAATATTTTGGCATCTTTTCCATTTTATGTAGCTCCCGGAGATTAGAAACAGTGGGTAAGCAAACTCATCTATGAGTTCTAGCAGAATTCTAGACTATAAAACCAAAATTAATTAAGAGGTACACAACCCAAACACTGTAGCCAAAAATAAACAAAATACATCCTACTTCCATCTTTTTGTGTCTTCTTCAATTTCTTTCATGAGTGTTCTGTAGTTCCTTGAGTACAGATCCTTTAAAGAGCTGGAGCAAATAATCCTAAAATTTGTATGGAATCAGAAGAGACCCCGAATCGCTAAGGAAATGTTGAAAAACAAAAATAAAACAGGGGGCATCACATTACCTGATATCAAGCTTTACTAGAAAGCTGTGATCACCAAGACAGCATGGTACTGGCATAAGACACATAGACCAGTGGAACAGAGTAGAGAGCCCAGATATGGACCTCAACTCTACGGTCAAATAATCTTCAACAAAACAGGAAAAAATATACGGTGGAAAAAAGACAGTCTCTTCAATAAATGGTGCTGGGAAAACTGAGCAGCTATATGTAGAAGAATGAAACTCGACCATTCTCTTACACCATACACAAAGATAAACTCAAAATGGATAAAAGACCTCAATGTGAGACAGGAATCCATCAGAATCCTAGAGGACAAGATAGGCAGTAATCTCTTCGATATCAGCCACAGCAACTTCTTTCAAGATATGTCTCCAAAGGCAAAGAAAACAAAAGCGAAAATGAACTTTTGGGACTTCATCAAAATCAAAAGCTTCTGCACAGCCAAGGAAACAGTAAAAAAAAACAAAAAGGCAACCCACGGAATGGGAGAAGATATTTGCAAATGACAGTACAGACAAAAGGTTGATACCCAGAATCTATGATGAACTCCTCAAACTCAACACACACAAAACAGACAATCATATCAAAAATGGGCAGAAGATATGGACAGACACTTCTCCAATGAAGACATACAAATGGCTGTCAGACACATGAAAAAATGTTCATCATCACTAGCCATCAGGGAGATTCAAATTAAAACTACATTGAGATATCAACTTACACTAGTTAGAATGGCCAAAATTAGCAAGACAGGAAACAACATGTGTTGGAGGGGATGTGGAGAAAGGGGAACCCTCTTACACTGTTGGTGGGAATGCAAGTTGGTGCAGCCACTTTGGAGAACAGTGTGGAGATTCCTCAAGAAATTAAAAATAGAGCTTCCCTATGACCCTGCCATTGCACTCCTGGGTATTTACCCCAAAGATACAGATGTCGTGAAAAGAAGGGCCATCTGTACCCCAATGTTTATAGCAGCAATGGCCACGGTCGCCAAACTGTGGAAAGAACAAAGATGCCCTTCAACAGACGAATGGATAAGGAAGATGTGGTCCATCTACACTATGGAGTATTATGCCTCCATCAGAAAGGATGAATACCCAACTTTTGTAGCAACATGGATGGGACTGGAAGAGATTATGCTGAGTGAAGTAAGTCAAGCAGAGAGAGTCAATTATCATATAGTTTCACTTATTTGTGGAGCATAACAAATAGCATGGAGGACATGGGGAGTTAGAGAGGAGAAGGGAGTTGGGGGAAATTGGAAGGGGAGGTGAACCATGAGAGACTATGGACTCTGAAAAACAATCTGAGGGTTTTGAAGGGGTGGGGAGTGGGAGGTCGGGGTACCAGGTGGTAGGTATTAGATAGGGCACAGATTGCACGGAGCACTGGGTGTGGTGCAAAAATAATGAATACTGGGGCACCTGGGTGGCTCAGTGGGTTAAAGCCTCTGCCTTCAGCTCAGGTCAGGATCCCAGGGTCCTGGGATCAAGCCCCATATCGGGCTCTCTGCTCAGCGGGGAACCTGCTTCCTCCTCTCTCTCTCTGCCTGCCTCTCAGCCTACTTGTGATCTCTTTCCATCAAATGAATAAATAAAAAAATTTTTTAAAAAATAAAAAAATAATGAATACTGTTATGCTGAAAAAAATTAAAAAATATATATCCTACTGCTTCTTGTTCTATAAAGAAGTTTAGACAGATGGGTGAAAGAAAGATAGAGAGATAGATAGATATGTAGGTGATGCTATAAACAGAAATACAGAGAGAGATATATGGAGATGAGTTTAGTCTTAAGCTCCAATCCCCAAAATTCTAAAAATGTGCAAGTAAAGAAGTTCTCGTAATTCACAATTAAATTAATGTATGAAAGTAAGTATGCAACTATGGGCTATTTAAGGAAAAATCCTACAAAAGAACAAACATATCCTTTGTTTAGTTTGAGACTTAAACAGAAATAAATTCCCCACCTTTTTAAACAATAAACTCCGTGATAATTAGTATTAATATATTTGCAAGCACTGCAATCAAAAAACAATTAGGTCCAGTCAACAGTTTTTGAAATGAAAAGGATGTTTCACATTAATAAGTAGGTCATTTGAACAGCAACATAAGCAATACTTTGGAGATTATCCTCCACACAATATCCATTTTATTCTCTTGGAAGAAAATACTTTTCACTCTCCTCAAAGCTGTTGCTTAAAGCTTGAAATAAAAATAAACAGAAACGGAAACCAAGATTCCTTATCAGAATAAGCAAATACAACACTAAAAACATTAATAAATAAATGTAATCAAAAACCAAATGTACATTAACCTCATGATTCTCAGTGAGTGATTGAACATGAGAAAACTCCCACTGACTTCTGTTCAAGCTATTCTAAGAGTTCCACATCATGGGAAATGGACATTTACTCAGACTTAGTAGAGACATAAGTCACTATAAATGAGGGGACAAAAATATGGAGAAATTCAGGAGGCTGACCACAGGACCAGGAGGCCAAAGATGGAGTCAGAGCCCCCATCAGTCTAGCAAATGTCTATTCAGCCCCACACATCTTCTAGGCACCATGCCAGGTGGCCAGGTTAAAAGAAGAATGAGCTATAACCCCTGATCATGAGGAGTTTACAACTGAGTGTTTTGGAATACTCTGAGCTGTAAACACTGGCGAACACAATGTACAATAGGATCAGCACTATAGAAACACATGGTTGTAGTGAGGGGAGGGAGATCAAAGACAACGTTACAGCACAAAACTTTAAGGGATGAAAGCTCCTTTCCTGATGAGACCATGAAGGAAGGACACCACAGTCAGGGAACAGGAAGAGCAAAGGTTCAGGCTGAGAAAGCCTGTTGACAGTGGGCACTATAAAGACGAAGAGGGTGCCCGCTGGAATCACTTTTCCCCTGCTGCACAACACAGCGCCTCGTCCATTGTGGGGCCCAACACATACCTACTGAATGGATGTATCCACACTAGCGAAAACCTAAAAGCTCTGAGAAAATAATAACTCATTATTAGATGTTACTGGGGCTTTGCTCATCAAGCCAAGGAGCTTTAGGAATGGCCTATAAACCGTGGGGAGCCACCAAAGATTTGCAAATAGTTTGTCTTACTCTCAGAAGTATGAAGGATACTGTTGGTGATAGCTCACATCAAGGTAATTGTTAACAACTGAAAACAATAAGCTGTCAACAAATACATGCTCAACGCACCACCGGGGAGTATTTGAGGAAATTTGGGTCTCACCACCGGCAAGTAGTTGAGGAAGGTCGGGTCTCAGACCATCGTGTGACTTGTTGGATGGTCACCTTTCCGACTGGGCTTCTCCACTCCGCCAAAATCACATTTCCACAGGGTACCGAGCTGGACTAGCCTGAAGACAGAATCAGGGCCGACTTTGTGCAGATGCGCTTTCATTTCATTCTCATGCACAGAGGTACCATGCGACTCCTCTTTGAGGGGAGATGCCCTTCTGATAATGTGCTCTTTCAAGGACTCTGAGCAGCACACCTTGCTCAGGGGGGATGACGCAATGATTGACGAAAGTAGCATCCACACTAAACAGACACCAGTGGGCAGTCATTTGCAGTTGCCACGGGGCCACGTCAGGCGTGTCCCCGCAGCTACACTGACAGGGCCGACGTGGCGCTGTTCTGAGCCGACGGCACCCACGCGAGCTGACGCGGCGGCGTCTGCGCATGCCCGCAGCTCCATTCGCATTCCGGCTGTTCCGGCAGTTCCTCACTGAGAAACCCGGCAAGGAGAGCGTCTCTCTCGTAAAAGTTTGGCTTTAACAATCTTCATAATTGCGACCCTGGATACGTATTAAATTGTATTTTTGTGTGTGTTAAATACTGGGACAAATGGTTTGCAGGAGCATTGGGCCATTTACAAGGCAATAAAAAGATCTGGAACCTCGTCCTGACTGTCCCCGAACGAGCGGCATAACTTGGATAAAGTCTCTTCATTTCTCTGAGCTGTTTCCAGGAAGGGAAAAAGACGCGGCTCCTTTTAGTGCTCCTGGGCTATGGTTTGCTTTTGCACTTTGAACAAATCAGGGTGAAGGAGAAAAACTGTGATCCTTTTTTATAACCTCAAAGCTTATCATTTTCAACTCAGCGGTTGAAATACAAAAGGTCTGTCTAAAGGAAATGTTCTGGGAGTGATCCTTCAGAGAAATGTGCTCGCGCGTCAGGCTAAGGAGCCTGGGGAAACTGTCCCTGGGGTGCAGAGCACCACTCACGCCCCAGAGGCTGGGAGAAGCAAGAGAAGGGGCCCTGGTGTGGCCAGGACCCTGCACTGGCCCTACCCTCTGCCCGGGATACGAACTGGCACCCCCAGATTCTCCCTTTGCCTGGCCTGATGTGCCGCCACCATCACTAGGCAGGCACTTCTCCCCGACTCTCTGAAAAAGCAACCCCTTCCTGCATCCCAGGAAAGTCTCCCTGAAGAAAAGTCTGTTTGGGTCACTATAATGCAGTTTTGCGTGTGTGTTGCGTTGAGGCCCTGGCTAGAGGCTGGCTGGTCTGTTCCCAGATTAAGTCCAGACCCTCAAACACCTCCCCTGTGGGGTGCTTATGCTTCAGGTCACTGTACACCCACCTTCAGTGCCCCAGGGCCAAGTACCAGACAACCAGCGGCAGTGTCTGTGCCACAAGAACACACTGAAATTCTTCGAAATTCTTCGAATTGGCCAGTCCTCAGCCTATTTGCCCTGCCTTGACCATTCCTCCTTCTAGGAACCACAGTAACATCCCTCTCTCCCTCTGCCTCATGACCAACCCTGCCTGGGTGTGTGTGTCCCCTCCCCAGGGAACTGTAAGAATAACCATTTGGGGTTTCTTCCCCTGACCTCACCACACCTTACTCCAACTAGCGTGATTAAAACAATCACGTGTGCTTCAACATGGCTGTGACAAGGAAGTATTTTCTGAGGCTTGAATAGCTATCCAGTGGTTTTACATACAGAGCTATAGTTGGTCAAACTCTTGCCTCAAGATGGGACTAATTCTTTGCCAACAGTTTTGTGCTCCAGAATCTTTCTGGGGGATTGGATTGGAAATAGTCTCACACCTAGGTTGGAGGGAGAGGAGGGAGGAGAGATGGGGGAGGGGGCACAAGGAGGGGAGAAGAAAGGTAATCGAGTCACCCAGTGAAAGCTGGGGGCACAGTGGGCCTCACAAAAGCCTAGATCTTTGCAGAGGTATTTCTGCTGCAATAGGTATTGTCCAAGGCAGAGAGGCAGAGGTAGACATACCCTGGCTTCTCCCTTCTTCCCCAGTACCATCTCCCACCAGTGCCTCCGATGGGCAGGACCCAGGCAGAGCCGGCTGACAGGGGGGTCCAGGAAACACAGTCTCCACCATCAGAATAGAGAAGGGGGCAACGCAGGAATAGATTGAAGGGGAAAGAGAACTGGCTGCTGGGCAGCATCTTGAAAAGCGCCGAGTTGGTAGCATGAGCCCTGTCATCATGCTAGTCTCTGTGGGCCTCAGCTGGCCAGCAGCCCCGGTCCTCAGCCCAGGCTCTGGCTCCTTACTGGCTCAGTTTACGCCCCTCCCTCTTCTCTCTGTAACTTACCTGCTTGGACTCTAGTCAATGTGTCGTGAGTCTGTGAATCACAGAGTACTGGGGATGGAAGAGACTGCAGGGAACATCTAGTCCAAACTTACCATATTATAGAGAAGAAGAGGGATGCCTCGGCTGGGGGGGGGGGGGGGGACAAAGTCACCTAATTGCTGGAAGGCAGAGCCAAGCTGCTTTTCCAGTTTGCTGCCCTTTCCTCTACACACCGATCTGTGGCAGAAGGGATTCAAGTCCTCCTCTAATCACAGAGAGTGCTACAGACAATGACTGTATTTTAAAATGCAAAAGAGCAATTCAAACTTTTGAAGAAAATGGGTGGTTAAAATCAGGTTGAAACCCCCTTTGTAAAATGAGTTTAATAAACAAACAAACAAACAAAAAACACAACCTTCCAAACCTAATTGAAAGAGATCTTGCCTTCCAGTTTTTCTACTATATCTGAAAGACATGTTCTTTTCCTCCTAAATGACTTTAGAAGGAGTGCCTAATAATGAAGGCTATTATAATGAAGCTTTTTTTATGAATTAAAATAGCTGTTTTGTTGTTTCAGATGGCTACCTGGGTTCTCTCGATGTCTTAGTCTATTAGGCATTCTGGCTTTTATCTAAAACATAATAAAATGGGAGGAGGGAGTCATTTCCTAGGTACCTTCTTTCTTTTGCATGTTGCACCATACATAATTTGGAGAAGGAAGTGATCTGGGGTAGCGCAGGGAGCTGGATTTTAACAGCAAGTGTTCTCAGACTTCAGAATTCCCAAAGATGTGTGAACTGGCTTTAACTGAATCTTATTTGCTTTAGTTGAAGAGTTAAATAGTTACCCCAATTCATCAACTCTCTCGGCAGTGTTCCTAAGCTTCTCCTCTAAACTGGCCCACTCCTGCCTCTAAGCACAGCAATTTGCCAAGAGAACTTTCTGGAAATTTGGCACCAGGTGGCAATACTGCTAAAGTTTATCCTCATCAGAGCCAGGTAACCTCACAAATTCCTCTGTTCTCATTTTAACCACAGATCATTTGTGTAGGAAAATCATGCTAACAAATATGATAATCCCATACGTTTTATTACTTTTGCTCTTCCCTGCTATTTCAACAATAGAATATTAACACTCATTTGGGTTCATTAATTCCACAGTTCCAAAAAGGGGTTCCTAGAATTTTAAAAACAGGATATTAACATGAATATTTCAACAGAAATAATTTCATATCAGAATAAAAGAAGGAAAAGATGCTGCTTAAAAGGAAAAGACTAGTTTTCCTTGTCTTCCCAATACAGGTTTCTCCACTATGCAAAAGTTTGCTTTACGCCATTTCTCTTTTACCACCCTGAACGCGCCCGATCTCGTCTGATCTCGGAAGCTAAGCAGGGTCGGGCCTGGTTAGTACTTGGATGGGAGGCCATTTCTCTTTTACAAAAGACCTACCTTTGTACCTGTTTTCTCTAGCTGACAGAAATCCAAAGAGGACTTTTGCTTTCAGAAAATAGTAATTGCGAGACGCGTGGGTGGCTCAGTCAATTAAGCATCTGTGTTCGTCTCTGGTCATGATCCCAGGGTCCTAGGGTCCAGTCCTGCACAGTAGGGAGGTTGCTTCTCCCTCTGCCTGCTGTTTCCCCTGCTCATGCTCCATTTCTCCCTCTCTCTAAAAAGAAAGGAAGGAAAGGAAAGAAGGAAGGAGGGAAGGAAGGAGGGGAAAAAATAGTAATTGTTTCTTCCCTTTACACCATTTCAGCTTATGAAAGTTTCCATGGGAATATTCTACTTTCAAATAGCTTGAGAAAGTGGTATCTCTCTTTTTCTTGGGCTGCAAAACCTGTCATTTCAGAAACAAGGTTACAAATGAACTCCTTGGTTTTCATCAGCAGTTTATCAGCCTGAATCTCTTTAATAATCTCACTGTTCTTTCTCAGACACTATTAGCAAACTGAAAATCACACTGAAAGATAACTGACTTTTCATGGTAACATAGTCCTGTCTTGAGGAATCTCTAAAAGAAGAAACTGCCCACCATCAAATAACAGTGGAGTCCTATGGTCCTTCCGGCCAAATTATGAACACTTCCGAGTCTCTCCCTTCCCCCAACGAGCTTCCTATTCCCCACCAAACCAAAGCCAGAGCTCTCAGACTACAATATGAGACCGTATTTCTCACTATTCCCAGCCCAAACAATGTTCCTTTGAATAAGGAATGTTGCAGAACACACTGGCACTTGTTTTAATCAGGTAAGGTGAGACACACAGATATGGAATGAAGTGTCATGAAGGAGGTTTCTATTCACAGATCCTTAGAAACAGGAGACATGGCATGCACAGACAAGGGGGAACCTACTTGGGGAAGTGCTGGGATCATTTAGAAGACAGAAAGAGCAAACAGAGAACGTGGGTAAGAGCCTTTAGTGTGTTCCTATGGGAAGGAATGAGTGAGGCTAAGTAGGCAGGTTTAGGACTGACTAGTTTGAATATTTCAACCAGGCTGTGGAGTGTGGTGCTGTCTCTAGTTGTCTCATACCTGGTCCTAGTATGATTGGGGCAGGTGGACAGTGACCCAGAGTGGAAGAGTTCAATAAAGGAGATGGGGGGATGTTGCGGGGAGGGAGTCTCTGTATTAATTGGTTTCCACGTGCTTGCTGCCAAGTCATTTACTATCTCTCAGAATTGGCTAGCCCTAGGAGGGACAGTCTCTCCAGGTCAGCAAGGTCGCAGATATCAACACCTCAGAATAAGGAGACACACAGGACATAGATAGTCTCAACTCATCTCAAAAGGTGATTCCTTTCTCTCTAATCAGAAAAGTACCTAGCCAACCTCTCTGCCTTTACTTGTACAAACCCTCTTATTTCCCGGATATTCTTTCCTTTCCCTACTGCCTGCCTTAATTCCACTCACCCTTCAGTTTCATTCTTTCATGAGATATTCCACAGCCACTCTTGTCCTCACTGATCCCTCCCACATCTGAATCTCTACAATTCACACTTAACCAAATACACCTATCAGGAGGAGCAAACTATTGGTAAGGTAGCAACTTTGACCAGACTATTTCCATGAAAATAAGGCAAGAACAACAGATTTATAACCAAAACATGCCTCTGAGTTGAAACGAATATCCAGCCTCTTCTTTTTTCTGAATAGCACCCCAGTTCTTTTCAGAGGGATCAATTGCCTAGTCCTTGAGGATTAGTCATGGTTGCACATACCAACAGTGGCAATCCTATTCCTCTCTTGCCTGGCCTCCTTGAGACTAGACATGGACTTGTGATATAATCCTGATGTAGGAGATATATGTGAAAGTAGACTGATAAAAGACTGTAGATACCTTGATTCTTCCCCCTTTTCCCTGATGGCTGGGACTATTGCATCCATTTTGTACCCATGAAGCAAATAAACAAGAAAATGAAAAACAGGGGTACCTAGGTGGCTCAGTTGGTTAAGTGGCTGCCTTCAACTCAGGTCATGATCCCAGGGTCCTGGGATTGAGCCCCATATCAGGATCCATGCTCAGTGGATCCTGCGTTTCCCTCTCCCTCTGCCCTGCCTACTTGTGCTTGCTCTCTATCTCTCTTTCAAATAAAATAAATAAATAAATAAAAATAAAATCTTAAAAAAAAAAAAAAGAAAGAAAATGAAAAAAAAACTTGCTAAGAATAACAGCACAAGAAGATAGGAAGTCCCTGGATCCCTGATGGCATAGTTGAGAGGGTAAGCCTACACTAGTAGCCACTTACAACTGGAATGCCAGTTGTGGGGGGCATGGGAGGAATCTAATAAACTTTATTGCCTTAAGCTACTAAAGATGTTTCTAACTGCTATAACCTCATTTTCCCAGGAAAACCCTAGAAACTTTCTTTGAATTATTCTTCTGTTCACTCTACTATGAATAAAAGAAAGAAAACTTCTCATTGTCCATCTTCCTATATTATTAAAACAAAATGCATAGGATAAAGATTTTCATCAGTTTAACATATTTGGTGAAATGTTTAATTTACTATTGCACCTGAAAATCTTGTAGCTGCATCCAAACTGATGATTGGTAACGTGAGCTGTTATTTGGGTGACTGTGTACTTTATTTCCCAATTGCATTTTGTTTAATAGGTAAAATATCCATTTATAGAGCCCCTGCTGCTATATAATGGCTTATCATTAAAGATCTAGATCCCTTAATTTATTCATATACAATCCATTACAGTATATAATTTGGATGGGCTGGGGTCATAAAAATAAGTCTCTTTTAATGTGAGAGCAAAACAAAACAAAGTGAAACAAAAAAAATCAATAGATTACAGAAGCAAATTTAATTTGTCAGGCTTAATATTAAACTCCAAATAAATTCTGCTTTCCCCACCTCAAACAAGTGAATCAAAAATCATTAGAAGATAATGAGTTCATTGTGTAGTACAAAGTAGGTGCTACACAAAGTTAATGGCTCAAAATAATATAATTCTGACATTCCAGGTACGAGTTTATAGTATTTGAAGTTTCAGCAAACAAGCTGAATCCAAGCTGACTCCCAACCTAACTATCTATACCTTAAATTCTGTAAAATGTGGGTTTAGTTACCCAAAATAGACTAATGAAACCCAAAGGAATGATAAGCACTGCATGACTATTTCATAAGCTGACTAGGCTTGCATAAAATCTTTTATTGAGGGATGCCTGGGTGGCTCAGTTGTTAAGCATCTGCCTTCAGCTCAGGTCATGATCCCAGGATCTTGGGATAGAGCCCCGGGAAGCCTGCTTCCCACTTTCCTACTCCCCATGCTTGTGCTCCCTCTCTAACTCTCTCCATATATATCAAATAAATAATTAAAATCTTTAAAAAATCTTTTACTGAATTAATAACAAAGTTGTTGCTAAAAATAAACAAGTCAATTCAAGTATCCAGCTTCACCATTTCATATAAAGTGTCTCCCAAGTAGAATGACCAGGTAGATGCAATAAAGCAAGGGGAAGTAAGGTTCTGGGCACTGCCCAAACTTCAGAGACAGTTGGGCCCGGATTGATGCCCTTCTAGGCCACTACCCACTCTGCCTTCTTGGGCAAATCATTTCATATTAGTAAGCTTCTCTGTCGAATGGAGAGAGCTATTGAATGGAGAGAACACCTACCTTTCAAGATTGTTTGGATGATTATTTTGTAAACAGAGTGGTGGTCTCAGGGCCCCATCCCACGTAACAGTCAAGCGTGTTTAAAAAAGGAGAGGGTGGGGGGCATGACTGTGGACAGTAGACTCTTTCTGGCACCTGCTGTTGCAGCTGCCATGCTGGACTAATTACCCTATTGGCATAGAGCAACATAGACTCTGGACTTGAGTGTGAAGTGATGGATCTGTGTGCTCGTCAATCCCCATTGGTTAAGGGACCCAAAACAGTTTGCTTTTTTGTGGGAAGGACAGCACTGCTCATTCACTGTCTTGCCTCAAAGCACATCACCTCCTGCTCTCTGTTGTAAGGAAGTCCAAAAGGACCTTGATCTTCCTCACTCTCTATAGAGCGCCGTGCTGGCCTACTCCAGGGACAACACCCTGGTAACTGGCCCTGGTGATGGCTAGCGGGTTAATTCCTTGAACTCTTACACTCAATCCAGAACCGTTGCCAAATGCCATCCCCTTCTCTTAGAGGAAGAACTATGGGACCTCAGGCCAGTTTTTTAACCTCATTGTGTTTCAAGATCTTTTTTCTCTAAAGCTGAAGGAATAGTAACTCTCTTACAGAATTACTACAAGGATGACATGAGATAATATATGTGAATATATTTAGTCCAATGCCTAGCACATAGTAGGAGAAAAAAAACTAAAGAAATAAGAGCTTTTTATGCTGATTAAAAAAAAAAGCCTTAAAGAGTCTTAATCCATCTGTTCTAGGTGTGTGTGTGTGTGTGTGTGTGTGTGTGTGTTTTCCTTCTAAGATTTTTGTGTTTGTTTTTTGGGGGGTTTTACTTAAGATTTTATTTATTTATTTGAGAGAGAGAAAGCACGAGAAGGGCGGAAGGGTAGAGGGAGAAGTAGGCTCCCCCCTGAGCAGGGAACCCAACATGGGACTCTTATCATAGGACCCTGGGATCAAGACCTGAGCCAAAGGCAGATGTTTAACCAACTGAGCCACCCAGGCGCTCCTGTGTGTTTTTAATTCATATTTCTTCTCATAGGTTTTACTAAATTAAAACCGGAATTATGTTTAAGAAAAAAACTCAAAACAATGACAAATGTGGGTAGCAATTGTAACCTTCAGGCACTGTTGAATGTTAATCTCTAATCATTTTTATTCAAATTGAAACTTCTTTGAAAAATCCAGTCAATTTACAATCATAGAAGGCAAACCAATGTTTTTGAATAGTTTTTGAATGTCAGAGAGCTGTCTCTGCCTAGGGCACCAGCTACATAAAATTAACAGGCCCTCACCTGACGTGTCCAAGTAGAATGATTTTAAACATAGATAGTTCCTACATGAACCTGCAAAGCTTTCAAAATATCATAGAACATTAATTTTGTAGCTCAAAAATAAATGTCCACACTTAATAACAAAAGATACTATTCTGTTTTCCAGAGCTAATATTCTAACAGCACACTAGTTCAGCATTGACCTTAATCACCATTTCAAAGATTAATGGATGCAGATAATTTATTCCCCAGTCCCAGCCTAGGGTGGTAGCAAGGAATGACAAGAAATAGAAACAATTATATATCAAATTAACACAGCCATATAAGAACCTATTCTAGGATTTATAAAATCATTTTTATTTCCAGGAAAAAAAAGAACAAAGTAAATATTTTAATGAATTTTTAAATGCTTAAAGGATAGCTATACTGGGTGCTTTCAGGAAACAGTGGTATTAAATTCAAATAAATTATTTTCTTGCAACAGCTGAGCAGGTAGAGAAAAATTATCTCTGCGCCAAAAATGTTTTCAGGATATGGGGATATTTGAAAAGAAGAATGTAAATTTGAAAAAATAATATTAAATATGTTTAAGTGGAAACAAATGAAACTATTAATTCCTTGGATTAAGGCATAGAATGTTCTTACAGTTTCGGTCTTTTTAAGTTATACCTTCTAGCACATGTTACTCAAGTATTTTTTCAGCTCAAAAACCTAAGGATACACTCTCAGAAGTAAACGTCTCAAAGTTGTTGAAATCTATTCAAATATTTAGAATGACAGCATTCCTCCTGTGATTCTGGTGGACTCCCCTACTTTAAAGCATCCAGTTCTCCCATTCCAGTCACCACTGAGAATCACCGATTGTATCCCACAAAAGTCTATATGGTATGCAGCAAAATATTCTGTAGTAAGAATTTTTTTTTTAATTGTAGAAGCATAGCTTTCCATTTACAAAGAGCCAGACAGAAGACTTCATTTGTGAAGAATTAAATAATATGAGGGAAACATCCTGCACAAACAATTTTGACCATTCCTCATCTGCTATAATTTCCCCAATTGCTTGTTTCCTTCCCCATTCCGTGCTCTGATTGTTCTGCTCTTATCTTATGATATATCTGAGTATAACAGGAATCATTTGACATGTTTAACAGACAGATGAAAGAGTGTCTATGGCTGATGGAGAACTTTGGGCCAGAATGCCTTCATCCCAGACACAAGAGTTTGCAAATTTTTTCTATAAATCCAGATAGGAAATACTTTAGGTGTTGAGGGCAACCATCCCTCTTGCGTATATCATTGTTGTTGTTGTTTTGCTTTTGCTTTTTAATAACTCTGTGACAACAACAAAGTGCACGGGACAATTAAGGTGATGGTTTTCTTCAGGCTGTTGGAACAGGGTCAGTGTCTTTTAATGAGGAATGTCTCAAAGGAAGGAAAGGGGACCTGAGGTACACAGGGAAATCATCCTTGAGTTTTAAGGAAATCTTGCAGAAGAATGGAGACAGGTCTTAGCTCAGAATATTCCAGGATAGAGTGGTTGTCTACAATCAGCCTCAGGAAAATCAAAAGATGGAGAGATTTTCTAACAGTTGCTTTTCTCCAGGAACACAGGGCTCAGGTGAACTTCATACTGCATTATCACATGTAAAAATGTAAAAACCATTCTTGGATTGTGGACTAGACAAAGACAAGTTGCCCTCTGGATTTTGTTCCCGAGCCTATATTTTCCCATACCATGTTCCAGAGGCGTGCTACATTAACAGTGGGCCATCTTACCATGCACACTCCCTCCCCCAGTCTGCCTCATCCAGGCACTAAATTCAAACCACTACTTGACACGAAAGGAGTTTCTTCCATATCCATCGGTATGCCCAGTGTTTATGTATACCATCTTGCCCGATCTTCGTAAAAGCTTCTGAGGTGGGTATTGTGTCAATCCCTGTTTTACAGAAAAGAAGCCTGGAGTATAAGAAGGTAGCAAAGGCTGGAAAAGGGCAAAGCTAGGCTCCAACCCATGTGTTTTCAACTTCATTGCCAGATCTCCAAACCACTAATGCAGGTTTGGTCTACAGTCTTGTCATGATTTGACCAGCCAATTGTCTCAGTTCCCTGCCTTTTTTTCTTTTTTTTTTTCTATGTAGACTCAGCCCAAATTCAACTTGGTGGTTTTTCTTTTTCTTTTCTTTTTTTTTTTGTTGTTTTTTTTTTCCTTTTTCAATTTAACAGCTGCAAAACCTTAAAATGACTTCAATTTGAAAACATAGCTCTTTATTTCTTTAAACAAGCAAGAATTTGGTGCATAAGGCATTCACTCAGTTACTAAATTCAGAGAGCAGCGTGTGATAAAAATCCCAAAATGCTCTGTAATTCTTGCCAAAACATCTCAGGTTTGGAGAGAGATTTACAGAAAATTTAAGATATTTATGAGCATTATTTGTAGAAAAACATTGCCCTCAGCAGGTTATAAAATGTTATCAGGGTTCCCGATTCTAATCATAAGTTTCTTTGAAGGACTGACTCTATCAGAGGTGAACGGCTGTGCTTGGCACAGTACCAAATCAGAGCAGCTTTGGTTCAGAAGGGAACTGGATGCAATGATTTCTCAGCTTCTTTCTGATATCCACCAAGGAAGGAAGCCGCCCTGTGAGTAATGGCCGAAGTATAGCTGTCCAGGGCTACCACCGAGCTAACTGAACGCCACCTCTGAAAGCATCTGTGGAAAATGGCACACCGAGCTGAGCATGAACAGGGAACTCTGTTCAGCGGTGGGATGGGCAAGAAGGCTGTGTGAAGGCATATGTTTTGCCAGGAACCTAGTGTGTTATGTGTTTTTCTTTGATTCTTGTATTGCAAGTAGCACAAACCAACTCAAGCCAGCCAGGAAAAAAGACGAGAGGTGGGAATTTCTAAAAGGGGTACAAGAGAATCTCACGGAATCCAGTAGCGGGCCGACAGCTGGGTCTGAAGAAGGAACTGGGTGAAGGGACAGGAAGGAGATTGGGACTCTTCCCACTTCTCATGCTAGTCTGTACACAACCTTCAAGCTTCTCTCCACTCTTTCTTTGTTTCCCAACCTACCCAGTAGGAAATAAGCTCCCAAGTTTATAGGTGAAAGGTCCAGCCACATGAAAGGTCTCAATTTCAGATTCCCAGAAGAAAAGGCCAAATTTTGCTCCATTGAGTTTCTTCCCTTTGTCCAATCAACCAAGACCAGAAGGCCTAGGGTGGCACATAACAAAAGTTGCAGCTTGGAAACCAGTGATTATGAATCATGGGAAAAAAGGCCAATTCTCAGGAAGGAGATGGTTATTAGCTTCTCAACTAGACAAGCAATTCCAGAAGTCTATATTCTGGTCACCTCCAGCATGTGTAAATTCAGAACCTACTCTGTACCCAGGTGTCAAAATGCTAGAACTACCCTGTGAAACACACACACACATACACACACACACGCACACACACACACACACCTATATCTCCTCAAATGGTGAGCCTCTTAACTATTTAACTGACATGATGAACTCCTCGCCCCTCAGTGGCACTTCCACCAGCTTCTCCACCAATCCACCTGCTGGCTCACACATTATCATCAAAACTACGCTGTGAAAATTTTTATTCCACCTGCTGTGGACTAAACATTTGTGTCTCCCCATCATCTCATTCATTGGCTTCTGCTTGCTTTACTTCCTAAACATGTCTTGAATCCATCACTGCCCTCCAGGCCCATCATCGCAAGCTTTACCACCATTCCTTCTCACCTAGATTTCAAAAGCCTTTATGCCTCTCTCCTATCTTTCCCTATGCCTAGGCATGCCCCCCTTCAATCCTCTGTCCACTCTGCAGCCAGGAGGGCCATTCACTCACTGCAATTCTGATCAGATCACTTTCCTGCTCACAGTTGTTCAGAAGCACCTTACTGCATTTAAATTAAAGATCGAATTCCTTCCAATAACGTAGAGGTCCTCCAGAATCTGACTTCCTCAGCCTCTCCACACTCACTCTCTGCCTCGGTCTCTGACCCTCCAGCCATGCTAAACTTCTTTCAGATGCCTAACCTGCCCTATTGTCTCTTCCCTCCAGAACTTTGTACATGCAGGCGGGTCTCTCTGCCTTAAACACTCTTCAGGATTGCTCTTTTACTCACTGCTCTCCTCCACGGGGCCATAAGCTTCAGGACAGCAATACCCTTTCTGTGCTTTTCAGTGTTATCTCCAGAGTGTCTGTGACAGACTTGGTACTGGAATGGTATTTATGGCATGAACAGCCAGAAATCCACCTGCAGATTTCTATTTCCCTTGGATTGAAATCTTTCTAGAGTCTTTTACCTCCCTCCCCGACAATGAGGTTCCTTGCTTCTTGCTTCCTCTGGGTATCCTGTCCACACACACACTGACCTGTGGGTCCTGCTCAGCATGGACATTAACATGGTCAGCTGAAATGCACACCCCACCCCCCGCCACAGCTAGAGGGCAGCTAATGGGAGAGACGTTTCATCCACCCTGTGCTTCTGTCCTAAGCCTCCCTGGCTGCCCCCCATCCCCAAGGGTAGGTGTTCCACGCAGCACCTTAGGTATCCCTGGATGCAAACAACTGCTCCTGAAAACATCAAATATCTCTGACTTTGTAAGCATCCCCAGTGTCAGGGGTGCCTGGGCGGCTCAGTCTGTTAAGCATCTGCCTTTGGCTCAGGCTATGATTCCAGAATCCTGGGATTGAGTCTCACATTGGGTTTCTTGCTCAGTGAGGAGTCTGCCTCTCTCTCTGCCTCTGCTTGGCACTCCCCTTGCTTGTGCTCGTGCTTGCTCTCTCTCTCTCTCTCTCTCTGTCAAATAAGTAAACCTTTATTTTAAGAAAAGCATCCCCAGTGTCTTTTAAAGCCTCCTCAATATCTCAGATATGGACTTGGGAGAATAATCTGCATACACACCTAGGCTTAGAGCTAAAAAATATCTGTGATGTCATTTAGTTCAGCTCTTTTCTAGTCGAGAAAACCAAGATGCAGGGAAAAGATGTGTCTTGCTCCAGGTTGTAAACTATCAAAATAAAACAACTGGGAGACCCAAGACTAGAACTCATGACTTCTTTCTCTTTCAGCTATAGTAGGACTTTCCCAAGAAGAAACATGTTAACATGAATCTTCTGCCCAAAGTGATCCCTGAATATCCCAGCCCCCATTTCTATGTGGGATGCTCTCTCTTCCATGATGTGGGGTACAGGCCCCCCCTATCCTCCTGGTCAAAGAACTCAGTTCTTGACCTCAGCTTTGCAAGGAGGTTAGTTTTATAAACGTTTTCTGATTGACAGAAACATTTTGCTGGAAAGTAATACAATTAAGGCATACCCTGGAAACCAATTTAAAGCTGATTCTGCCAAATTAACCTTTCTTGACAAGCTGACAGGTCACCCCAGGAAAATAACCAGTAAATCTGACTTTTTTTTTTTAACTGAATTCTCAAAGATGGAATTGGCTACCTCTTCTACCAAATTTCTTCCTCGGTTTTAATATCATATTAGCTTACTGTCAATAAAAATGAAGTACTTTATTTCCCAAATCCTCATCTTAAAATGCTTCATCTTACACTCCAGTGGGTAACATTTCCACTTTCTGAGACTTTTGAGGGGTTTACATGGCTCATATCATTTTGCTTGGGATTTTTGTTTTCTCTAGAACTGAAGGAGAAGTGAATTGGATTGACCAGTAAAAGATTAAGCATTTCTGGAATTTGATCAAGTTCGCAAGTTGCTATCTAATCCTAATGACCCAAATAATTTAGCTGTGAACAAAAATATGTCAATACATCTGCCTACACATATAGGCAACTAATCTTCCACCAAGAATTAAATATGGTACATGGGTATTCATGTATTCATCCACTCAAAAAACATTTTCTTGGGCATCAAATATGTACCCAGTGTTCCTTTTTATTTTAAAAACAAAAAGATGAAAACCAGGAAATGCCTGTCCTCAAGGAGCTCACTGTCTAGAGCCAAAAGATGATCAAACAACAATCAGATCCAGTAGGTAGGAAACAGAAGAGCAATTTGTCCAGGCTTCACTACAGTGATCTTTGACTGCACATTAGTCCAGAGTAAGGGGACAAGGGCACCGTTCATTCTAGACCAAAACACTAGCTCACAGTGTGAGACATCACGCCCAGAGACACTACTTATAGGTCTGACCTGTGGAAAAAAATAGTTTTGATTATATATATATTTAGTCCTATCTCAGTTTTTCCCCATCTCTATTCCTAGATCCCATACAAAACTAGCCCTCTATTCCCACTTGGCCTTAATTAGAAATACTAATAATAACTAACATGTATTACTGTCTAGCAGGCACTGCACTATAGTCCTGACATCTGGTTGTGCCTTGCATCCTAAGGACAACTACCAGATAGTGCTATGATCCTCATGTCATACTTAAGGAAAGAATAAAGAGAAAAGCAAAATAATTTGCACAACGACTTTGGACCCAGGTAGTCTCCTCAGCGCCCAGTGACTCCCATCTCCTCATTTCCAGGAATCTGAAGCATTAAATCATTTCTCTGACTGAGCTACTGGTTTATGGTATCTTACTCTTCGCCTCACCCCTACCACCAAAATCAATTTTCATTCTAAAGAAGCACTTCAGTCATTGTTTTGCAATATCAGGCATTGTGGAATGATATAAAAATTAGTAGCTGGGGAAAGAGGAACAGATCCTGACACCGCCCCTCAAAAAACATCGCATAGTCATCTAACTTGAACCTTTTTCCAGTTGTATTGAGATATAGTTGACACACATCATGGTATAAGTTTAAGATAAAAATAAAATTTAAAAAAATCCTTATCATAATTCAGGATCTCCTCTCTTAACATATTAGTTAATATACAAGAATATCATCCCTCAGTGTTGACCACACTCACCAGCTGTACATCACATCCCTAGTACTTATTCATAGGTGGAAGGTTGTACCTTTTGGCCACCTTCCTGCAATTCCCCTGCCCCCAACCTGCAGGAGTAGTACTTTTTTTTTCATTCTAGTATGGTTAACATACAGTGTTATATCAGTTTCAAGTGTACAGTATAGTGATTCAGCAATCCTACACATCACTTCAGTGCTCATCATGATAAATGTATTCTTTCTTATTTTTATTTTCAGCATAACAGTATTCCTTGTTTTTCCACCACACCCAGTGCTCCATGCAATTCGTGCCCTCTCTAATACCCACCACCTGGTTCCCCCAACCTCCCACCCCCTGCCACTTCAAACCCCTCAGATTGTTTTTCAGAGTCCATAGTCTCTCATCCCTTCCAATTTCCCCCAACTCCCTTCTCCTCTCTAATCCCCTTGTCCTCCATGCTATTTGTTATGCTCCACAAATAAGTGAAACTATATGATAATTGACTCTCTCTGCTTGACTTATTTCACTCAGCATAATCTCTTCCAGTCCCATCCATGTTGCTACAAAAGTTGGGTATTCATCCTTTCTGATGGAGGCATAATACTCCATAGTGTAGATGGACCACATCTTCCTTATCCATTCGTCTGTTGAAGGGCATCTTTGTTCTTTCCACAGTTTGGCGACCGTGGCCATTGCTGCTATAAACATTGGGGTACAGATGGCCCTTCTTTTCACGACATCTTTATCTTTGGGGTAAATACCCAGGAGTGCAATGGCAGGGTCATAGGGAAGTTCTATTTTTAATTTCTTGAGGAATCTCCACACTGTTCTCCAAAGTGGCTGCACCGACTTGCATTCCCACCAACAGTGTAAGAGGGTTCCCCTTTCTCCACATCCCCTCCAACACATGTTGTTTCCTGTCTTGCTAATTTTGGCCATTCTAATTGGTGTAAGGTGATATCTCAATGTGGTTTTAATTTGAATCTCCCTGATGGCTAGTGATGATGAACATTTTTTCATGTATCTGACAGCCATTTGTATGTCTTCATTGGAGAAGTGTTTGTCCATATCTTCTGCCCATTTTTGATATGATTGTCTGTTTTGTGTGTGTTGAGTTTGAGGAGTTCATCATAGATTCTGGGTATCAACCTTTTGTCTGTACTGTCATTTGCAAATATCTTCTCCCATTCCGTGGGTTGCCTTTTTGTTTTCTTGACTGTTTCCTTGGCTGTGCAGAAGCTTTTGATTTTGATGAAGTCCCAAAAGTTCATCTTCGCTTTTGTTTTCTTTGCCTTTGGAGACATATCTTGAAAGAAGTTGCTGTGGCTGAGATCGAAGAGATTACTGCCTATGTTCTCCTCTAGGATTCTGATGGATTCCTGTCTCACATTGAGGTCTTTTATCCATTTTGAGTTTATCTTTGTGTACGGTGTAAGAGAATGGTCGAGTTTCATTCTTCTACATATAGCTGCTCAGTTTTCCCAGCACCATTTATTGAAGAGACTGTCTTTTTTCCACTGTATATTTTTTCCTGTTTTGTCGAAGATTATTTGACCGTAGAGTTGAGGGTCCATATCTGTTCCACTGGTCTATGTGTCTGTTTTTATGCCAGTACCATGCTGTCTTGGTGATCACAGCTTTGTAGTAAAGCTTGAAGTCAGGTAACGTGATGCCCCCGTTTTATTTTTGTTTTTCAACATTTCCTTAGCGATTCGGGGTCTCTTCTGGTTCCATACAAATTTCTGGATTATTTGCTTCAGCTCTTTGAAAAATACCAGTGGAATTTTGATCAGAATGGCATTAAAAGTATAGATTGCTCTAGGCAGTACAGACATCTTAACAATGTTTGTTCTTTTGATCCAAGAGCATGGAATGGTCTTCCATCTTTTTGTGTCTTCTTCAATTTCTTTCATGAGTGTTCTGTAGTTCCTCAAGTACAGATCCTTTACCTCTTTGGTTAGGTTTATTCCCAGGTATCTTATGGGTCTCGGTGCTGTAGTAAATGAAATCGATTCTCTAATTTCCCTTTCTGGTTTTTCATTGTTAGTGTATAACACTGATTTCTGTACATTGACTTTGTATCCTGCCACATTCCTGAATTGCTGTATGCATTGGATCCTATTTGCTAGGATCTTATTGAGAACCTTAGCATCCATATGCATCAGTGATACTGGTCTGAAATTCTCCTTTTTGGTAGGTCAATATTTATTTATTTATTTGAGAGAAAGAGAACATGCAAGTAGGCAGAGGGGCAGAGGGAAAGGGAAGAGAGAATCTCCAGCAGACTCCCCACTGAGCATGGAGCCCGACACGGCAGTTGATCCCACAACCCTGAGATCATGACCTGAGCCAAAATCAAGAGTCAGAACTTAAACAGCTGAGCCACATAGATGCCCCTCTTTGTGATAAGTATACTCTTAACCCCTTTCGCCTATTTCACCCATCCTCCCACCACCTCCCCTCTGGTAACCATCAGTTCTCTATAGTTAAGAATCTTGTATCTTGGATGTTTTTTTCTTTGTTCATTTGTTTTGTTTCTTAAATTCCACATATGGGAGACTTAGCTGGGAAGATGGCAGAGTAGGAGGACCCTAAGCTCACTTCATCCCATGGATACAACTAGCTAACGCACACATTGAGGTAAATAACCCAGAAAATGACCCAAATATTGGCAGAACAAACTCCACAGCTAAATGTAGAGAAGAGGTCACATCAAGAGGGTAGGAAGGGGAGAGATGTGGTGGAGAGCTAAAAAGGACTGAGGGACTGTCTGTGAGATGGATGGACTCACAGGTCATATCCTTGCCAATACTTGCTTCTTGTGTGTTGATTATAGCCATTCTGACAGGTGTGAGGTGTTATCTCATTGTGGTTTTGATTTGCATTTCCCTAATGATAAGAGATGTTGAGCATCTTTCTTTTGTCTGTTGGCCATCTGTATGTCTTCTGTGTAGAAGTGTCTGTTCATGTCTTCTGCCCATGTTAAATTGGATTATTTGCTTTTTGGGTGTTGAGTCGTGTAAGTTCTTTATGTATTTTGGATACTAACCCTTTATCAGATATGTCATCTGCAAATATCTTCTCCCATTCAGTAGGTTGCCTTTTAGTTTTGTTTCCTTTGCTGTGCAGAAGATTTTTATTTTGATGCGGTCCTAAGTTTATTTTTGCTTTTATTTCCCTTGCCTCAGGAGGCATGTCTGAGAAAACATTGCTACAGCCAATGTTAGAGAAATTGCTGCCTGTCCTCTCTTCTAGAATTTTTATGGTTTCAGGGCTCAGAGTCAGGTTTTTAATCCATTTTGAGTTTATTTTTGTGCATGGTGAAAGAAAATGGTTCAGTTTCTTTCTTTCTTTCCTTCCTTCCTTTCTTATTTTTTTTTCATGTAGCTACCCAGTTTCCCCAATACCATTTGTTGAAGAAGAGACTTTTTCACATTGTATATTCTTTCCTTCTTTGTCAAAGATTAACTGACCATATAATTGTGAGTTTATTTTTGGCTCTCTATTCTGTTCTATTGATCTATGTATCCATTTTTGTGCAAATTACATACTGTTTTAATTACTACAGCTTTGTAGAATAACTTGAAATCTGGGATTGTGATACTTTGAAGTTTTTTCGTTTTCAAGATTGCTTTGGCTTTGTGGTGTCTTTTGTGGTTCCAAACAAATATCAGAATTGTTTGTTCAAGTTCTGTTGGTATTTTGATAGGGACTGCATCAAATCTTTAGATTGCTTTAAGTATTATCAACATTTTAATAAGATGCTCTTCCAGTGCATGAGCCTGGAGTATCTTTACGTTTTGTGGGGGCTATGACTGATATTTTTAAGAAGCAAGAAGCTGAGCAAATTTAGCTTTAGATCAATGTGCAAATGACTCACATCACAATCAACAAGAGATACCAAAGTCTGTTCCTGACTCATTCCAAACTCTCTTGAGAGCTGTGTGGAAGGCTTCAGACACTCGCATAAACCTAATAATCTCAGCAATTACTGTGCACATGAGTAGCTTGAGTCATCCTGGCTCATGCAAGATGAAAGGACTGAGGTAACAGCCACATTTTTAAGGCACTTTCAGCTCTTTCTTTCAAGCAAAATTTTTGTTTTTTATTGGTGGTGTTTTATAGTTTGGTGGGAGGGGGTGTTTTGTTTTTACCATCATTGTTTCTTTCCAGGTTAGAAGGGTAGTTATTACAAAATCCATCACAAAGATAAAGAATCTCAGGACCAGCTAAACTTTACCCAGTATGATATGATTATCAAATGCCAGAGCCTGTCTCTTAATAAGAACATCTCTCCCCTAGGGTGCCTGGATGGCTCAGTGGGTTAAGCCTCTGCCTCTGGCTCAGGTCAGGGTCCTGGGATCAAGCCCCACATCCAGCTCTCTGCTCAGCAGGGAGCCTGCTTCCCCATCTCTCTCTGCCTGCTTGTGATCTTTCTGTGTGTTTCAAATAAATAAATAAAATATTTTTTAAAAAGAAAAATAAAAAAAGAACATCTCTACCCAAGGAGGAGGTGCTCTCCTCCTTGTGAACTGTTTCTGATCTTTCAAAACTCAACTCAAATGTAATATCCTCTAAGAACACCCTACCCCAGGAAGAAATAGTCACTCTCTTCTGTGTCCTCCCAAATTTAGAGAAATAGTGGCTCAGGTATAGTTGTTCTGGTTGGAGGGGCCTTTTATACACACAAAGTGCTTAATATAGTGTCTGTGTGTGTGTGTGTGTGTGTGTCTCTCTCTCTCTGTGTCGGCCTCATTTTATTAACTAATTCATTATTGATATGGTAATTTCATTTTGCTTTACTTTTTTATTCAGGTGTACTTTATATACAAAGAAATCCATTGATCTTGAGTATAAAGAGCAATAAAATCTAATAAAAAAATACATCCTATCAGATATGGAATTTTTCCAACATCCTGGAAAGGTCCCTCTTGTTCCTTTCCAGTCAATTTCATTCTCTATCCCCCCCAGCCAAGAGACAACTAATATTCTGAAATTTTACCTCCATAGATTAATTTCACCTGCTATGAGCTTCATATGAATCGAATCATACAGTAAATGCTGTATGAAATACTGTATGTAAAAGCATACCAGATTTTGTACTCAGCATGTTTTCAGAATTCATCCACTGGTGTGTTGTAATTGGCTAATACTGACTGGTCCACAAGAGCTGACTGCCAAATTTTAAGAACTGGCTGGCTGTTAAAAACAACTATTATTAAAACTAAATTATATAAACTTACAATTAAGTAGATTATATTTAAAAACAAAGATAATAGTCAAAATGCATTATTCCCTAATCTTTTATTACATTTCACTATTATCTATTCTCTCAAGGTTATTGAGGTCCTCTCTATCTGTGTAATGGTGTGCTGCTGTGCATTTCTTCCCAGTTCTGCGTTCAGTGTCATCACAATGGTAGCTTGAGACTGGCCATAGCAGGAATAATTACACCATGAAAATTGGCAAACACCACAAATATGAACTTTTTTTGACTTGGAGAACCAATTAAGCACTTACAAGCACATCACTAGAAAAACCTATGTTGCTACAGGCATCAATAGTTCATTCCTCTTTATTGCTAAATAGTACTCTATTGTATATTTATGTCATAATCCATTTTTACTGTTGATGGATATTTGTATTGTTTCTACTTCTGTGTGAAGAAAGTAGCTTTGAACACCCTTGTCTAAGAATTTTTAATTAGCTTATGTTCCTGTTTTTTTGCTGTTCCCATTTTATTTTATTTTGTGTTTGCATTGCTTTGGAGATTTGAAGAGAAGGTGGTGTTTGACTTTATAAGTAACTGGCCATTCTGTTGCCAGAGAGGTTGTGCCATGTTCCAATTCCATCAGCAATACACTAGAGTCTCAGGTGCTGCACATTCTTAGTTACATCAGTAACTGCCATTCTGCTAGGGGGTTTCAACATTCCCTGATGACTAATAATGTTGAGAAACATTTCATGTGTTTATTGGCCATTTGTGTATCTTTTATTGTGAGGCTTCTGATCAAGATTTTTGCTGCTTTTAAATTTAGTTTTGCATCTTATTAATATTGAGTAAGAGTTCTTTATACATTCTCCATAGAATCCTTTTGTCCGATATATGTCTTGGGAATATTTTCTCCCCATCTTTGGCATGCCTAACTTATTATTCATGATGTCTTTTGATAAGCAGAAGCTTTTAATTTTACTGAGTTCAATTTATCAATTTTCTCTTTTATGGATTCTGCTTTCTGTGACTTATCCAAGAAATCAATGCTTACCGGAAATTCATGAAGATTTTCTCCTATGCTTACTTCTGGGAGTTTTATAGATTTTTCTTTTAGATGGTGTGTGATCCATCTTGAATTAATTTTTGTGTATGATGTGAGTGAGGTAGGGGACAAGATTCATTTTTTCCTTATAGATATTTTTTCTAGCATTACTTTTCCCATTTAATTCCTTAGTATCTTTGTTAGAAATTATTTGATTATATTAATGTATGTCTACTTATGTTCTCTAACTATTCCTTCATCTCTTTGCCCATCCTTACAGCAATATTATTACACTGTCATTATTGCTGTATATTTTAAAGATCATTAATTGATTGGTTGGTTGAGAGAAGGGAGAGGGGCTGAAGAAGAGGGAGAGAAATTCTCAAGCACTAAACATGGAGCCCAGCTTGGGGCTCAATCTCATCACCCTGAGATCATGACCTGAGCTGAAATCAAGAGTTGAATACTTCGCCAACTGAACAACCCAGTATTTTATAGTGAGTTTTGAAATGACTTTTTTTGGTTTTTTCTGCTTTCTGTTTTCAAGATTAGTTTGTTTATCCTAGGTCTTTTGCATTCCCATATATTTTTTAGAATCAGCTTGTTAATTCTAAAACAGAAAGCCTGCTGAAATTTTAATTGAGATTGCATTGAATCTACAGATCAATTTGGAGAGAATTGTCATCTTAACAGTATTGTGTCTTATAACTTGTAAACATATTATATCTCTCCTTTAATTATATCTCTCCTTTATATCTCTTCTTTAAAATCTGTCTGCAATCTTTTGTAGTTTTCAGCAGAAAATTCTACACAGCTTTTACTAAATTTATTCCTAAATATTTTTATGCCATTGCAAATGTTGTGTGTGGGGTTTTTTTTTAAGATTTTATTTATTTATTTGACAGAGAGACACAGTGAGAGAGCGAACACAAGCAGGGGGAGTGGGAGGTGAAGCAGGGATCCTGCAGAGCAGGGAGCCCGATGTGGGACTCAATCCCAAGACCCTGGGATCATGACCTGAGCTGAAGGCAGACTCTTAATGACTGAGCCACCCAGACGCCCCTGTTGTGTGTGTTTTTAATTTCACTTTCCAATTGTTTACTGCCAGTATATAGAAATACAGTTAATTATATAATAATTTTATATTCTGTGACCTAGTTAAATTCATTTACTGATTCCAAATTTCTTTTATTTTTTTCACTTTTAGTAAATTTCTTAAATTTTTCTATGGGCATGATCATGTCAAATATGAATAAAGCAGTTTTACTTATTTTCCAGTCTATATCCCCTCTATTCATTTACATTCCTCATTATACCGACAAGAACCTTCAGAACAGTATAGAAAAGACATGGTAGGGCGCCTGGGTGGCTCAGTGGATTAAGCCTCTGCCTTCAGCTCAGGCCATGGTCTCAGGGTCCTGGAATCGAGCCCCACATCGGGCTCTCTGCTCAGCAGGGAACCTGTTTCTCCCTATCTCTCTTTCTGCCTGCCTCTCTGCCTACTTGTGATCTCCCTCTGTCAAATAAATAAATTTTAAAAAAAAGAAAAGACATGGTAGGAGTGGGTGTCCTTGCATTATCCCCAGTCCTAAAGGGTACATATTTAATCATTCACTAATAAGTATGAGGTTAGTTGTAGGCATTTAATAGATGTTTGTTATCAGACTCAGGAAGTTTCCTTATATTTATATTTTGCTGAGAAGTTTTATCTTGAGTGGATATTGAGGATTATCAAATGTCTATTCCAGTCATATATTGGTACAACCACTATGGAAACCATAAATGAAAATAGAACTACCTAATGATCCAGCAATCCCTTCTCTGGGTATTTATCAGAAGGAAATGAGATCGCAATCTCAAAAATATACCTGCCTGCCTGTGTTCATTGCAGCATTAATTAATTCATAGTAGCAAGACAGGGAAACTGTGTAAGTGTCCATCTACAAATGAATGGATAAACCCCATTTTGTTTTTCCTCTTTCTAGAACCCCAGATACATTTATGTTACACAGCCTGATATTGGCTCATAGGCCGCCAAGACTTTTTCTTTTTTTTTTTTTTTTAAGATTTTATTTATGTATTGAGAGAGAGCACCAACAAGGGGAGGGGAAGAAGGACAGGGACAGAGAGAAGCAGGCTCCCCACTGACCAGGGAGCCCAATGCAGGGCTTGACTCCAGGACCCCAGGACCCCAGGATCATGACCTGAGCAGAAGGCAGACATTTAACAAGCTGAGCCACACAGGCACCCCAGCTTTTTCATCTTTTAAGCGTTCCTCCCCTTGTCCGTGTTTGCACCTTTTTTGTGGACCATTTGTGAAATTCTCCAATCTTCTCTTTTTCAGTGTCTGACTAGACACTTAGACTTCTGTTAAGTCATTCCAGGGACTTCTTCATTTTGCATACATTTTTCAAAATGATATTTCTATTTCATTCTTTTTTATAATTTTTATTTTTCTCTTGAGATTCCAATCTACTTTTAATGTTCTTCTATTCCTTTAAGACTTTGCATGTATTTATAACAGCCACTTGAGGGGTGCATGGGGTGGCTCTGTTGGTTGAGTGTCCAACTCTTGGTTTTGGCTCAGGTCATGATCTCAGGATCCTGGGATCAAGTCCTACATCAGGCTCTGTGCTCAATGCAGTCTGCTTGTCCCTCTCCCTCCCCTTTTCCTCCTCCCCCTCCCCCATGCTCTCTCAAATAAATACAATCTTAAAAAACAAAATAATAGCCACTTTAAATTCTTGGCTGCTAATTCCAACATATCTTTCACTTCTATTCTATGTGTATTAGATGATCTTTCTCCTGATATTTTTCCTTGTGTTTCTGCCTTTCTACTGGTCTACTACTTTTTATCGTAAGGTATATATTGTGGATGCAACTTTATTGAGGGTCTACACTCTGTTGTTCTCCCTTCAGTGGTCTTGAGTTTCATTCTGGCATGCAGTTAATTCACTGACCAGTCAGATTTACCTTATTAAGACTTACTTTAGGGGCACCTGGGTGGCTCAGTGGATTAAGCCACTGCCTTCGGCTCAGGTCATGATCTCAGTGTCCTGGGATGGCGCCCTGCATCGGGCCCTCTGCTCAGTGGGGAGCCTGCTTCCCCCTCTGTCTCTGCCTGCCTCTCTGCCTACTTGTGATCTCTCTCTCTGTCAAATAAAATAAATAAAATCTTAAAAAAAAAAAAAAAAAAGATTTACTTTAGGCTTTGCAAAGGAATATCCAAAACAGCCCTCTGTATGGCAAGAGTTGCCCTATTCTTAAGATACGACCTTCCTGGGTTCTTAGTGAAATGTCTGGAATGCTTTGCAAGGCCTCCCACTCCAGCCTTCCAGAGCTCCAGTATCTCCCAGCACCATGCAACCTCTGCAATTTCTAGTCAGCTTGAAGACCTTTAGGAGCAACTTTTTGCCAGGTCTCATGGAGTCTTGCCTTGCATATACACAGCTTAAAATTTTCCCAAAGGCTGAAGAGAACCCCTCACAGATTTCTGAAAGTCCTTTTCTATTTCCTCTTTTCAAGCACCCCACCCAGCAAATTCCAGTCAGCCACCAGTACCAGACTCAGATCTGTTCCATTCAGGGACACCATGGAGCTCCTTGTGGATTGGAAAGTGCCCCTCAGCAAAAAACTGAGGTGAACAGGAAGCTCACCTCATACATTTCGCTATTCTCAAGTATCTACCCCTGTGGTTGTAAACCATTGGCTCATATTATTTTGATCATTTTATATTTTTTAATGACAAAAAGATAAATCTTCTGTTATTCTGTCATGGCCAGAACAGGAAGTAGGTATCATCTGACCTTTTGAGAATCAGTTCAAGATTCTCCCTATCTCTATTCCCCTGATAAACTGTGGTTCCCACACTCTCTATTGTACATAATGGTTTATGTCACATTTATACGTATCTCTCACTCTACCTCTTATGCTGTGAGCCCCTGGTGAAAGTGGACATTGATTATCATGTTATGGAATATAGTAAGCATTCAGTAAATGTACTATGATAATTTTTACAATAAATTGGATAAGGACTTTCTCCTTAAACTATGGTATCCCTATTTACGGAATTAACATAAGTGTTCTTACATGAAAATTCTTTGAACCGGCTGACAAAAATGATGGGGAAAAAGTCTAGAGACTGGACATCAAGATTTACACAAAGGGCCACAGATACCGCCCTCAGTCTGAGGGTTTAATGCCCAGGTAACAGCAAACTTGCCCTCAGACAGGAAGGAGTTGAGGGAGGCAGAGCTCTGCTCTGGGACTCCGTACGAGTGGCTGGAGGGAGAGGAAATTTGCTTTCAGTTAAGGCAGAGGGAGCTGTCTTTCAAAGTTGCTCTGACCCAACCCGTGAGAACATTTTCACACTTTTTATTGGAAATAATAGTGACAATGAAACAGCAAGTAAATCTGTCACATAAACTTTGGCACTAAAGACTCCTGAGTCAGACTTTGCCCAACTTCTAATACTTGTCTAGCACTTAGCACTTGCTAAGAAGGTTGTTGTTAGATAAATGATTGAGTGACTTAACAAAGGACTATTTAAACCTGACTTCCAGAAATGAGGACCTCTGCTCAAGGTGTGCCATCAAACAATAAGCACCTCTTCCCTTCAGAGGCGACCTTAGAGTCCCCAGAGTGCTTTCCTCGGCAGGATCACCTGACCTGAGGGGAGAACCAAGTGACCTGCCTCAGAACAATGAGATGGCACTGTTCAATTCAGAATTGAACAAAATCTAGTGAGCGCAGGGAGGATCCATAGGAGAGCAACTTAAAAAGGGTTTAAACAGACTTTCTGAGGAAAGGTTTTAAGAATAAAGATTATTTCAGCTAGAAGAATGGAAGGTGACTATAAATATTCAAACAATGAAAGACTATCCTACGAACAATGGTAGTTAGCTGTGAGCTGGTTTCACCAAGGATAGAAAAAGAGGGAGTTGACAGCTTTTAAGAGGAAAATATTTCCATTAAATCTAAGGAAGAAATGGGAAAAACTGCAGTTTGGAACTAATGAGAATAATCTGGCACATACCAATTTAAGGAAGTCTGTGTTTACATGACACAAAATGACGTAGATGTTTTAAGTCAGAAGAATTGTTGGTTATTTTTTAGAATGTTTTTCAGGTCCCAATTCTATGTATGTGGAAACTTCTTTGCAACATAGGGCAATATTTGGACATGAGATTTCCAAGGTTGAGGCTGTCATATAATGAAGTTGCATTTTCCTTGTGTACCATAAGGTGACCACCCTCAGGAGAGACTCACCTTATTCTAATTTCCATTTTATCGTGCATAATAACACTGTGGAGATGTCAATTGAGTCTCTACCATGAAATTCATGAGCATCAGGCTAGCGAGCCTGTAGCTGTCTATGTATTTGTTATGCTCAGAGAAAAATACAGTTATCTACTTTCGCACGAAAATATATTCTACTGAAAAGTGCCTCTCAAGTAGTTGCTAAGAAACAGATTTGACGGTGGGTAATGAAAACAAGAATAAGTGATTTCATGCTGGAAAGGGAGGCAGCACCTTCCAAGCAATGAAATCTAGGAAAAGTGTAACAGTTCAGACCGACTTAGCACTGGGCAGGCCGAACTTTGGAAAAGATTAGCCAAGTCTTTTACATTTCATCCAGATGTTCTGAAACCCAAACATGTTGGCCAGTAATTTAAGAGCAGCTTAAAATAAAAAAAGTCTGGGAGACAAAACACCTGCCAGGTTTTAACATAACGTTCCAATCTGAAGGTTTAAATGAGGAAGTGATCACAGAAAATTCTGTAAGGCCTGAGTGGTTAGGAGGCTTTTCCGCAGAGGCAGTGCGTGGATACTCCCTGAGCAGTGCTGGCATGTTGTCAGGGTGTGAGCAAAGCTGGAGGCTTATAAAGATTTTCATAGTGATGTAGGAATACCAAAGGCTTTATCTGGGGACCAGAGAGCTTTTCATGTGGCTGAATTCATGGTGCATACAATTATTGGGAGCTACAGAGCAAGTTGGAAGCGGACACAGGAAGCCTTCACTTGTCCCCTCTTCTCCCCATCTCCTCTATCCCTCCCCAAACTCATTTGCAGCTTCAGAAAACAGAACAATGGGGAATCCAAAATACTCTTGGGAAAACCCATTGGACATCCCACAGAAGAACTTATGTAAGGCCAGTTACGTGGATGTGGGACTCTCAAATGCTCACCTCCCTCGGGGCTGGTCCAAGCTGTGTAGGGAGCTTAACTGTCAGCTTAGAGTGCTGCTCCCGGGAAAGGAAGAAGCTTGATGGGGTGGGGTGGGTGGGCCCCAACACTTAATTACTTAGTGTCTGCCCATCAACACAAAAACTTCTGTTTATTTAAAACACGTGCTAAACTTATACAGTATGCTTAATACCATGCTGTTGAAGCAGGGGGTGTGCTAAGTTCAGGGACACCACTACCAGTGCAGTGGAAGAAATGGAAACACACGACTAAAATAATTAGCCCATTGCCACAAGAGAATTGTCTCTCCCTGTGCTCTGGGCACTCCTGGGTAGTCTTTTGGAGCAGGAAAGTCCAGAACTGTGGAAGGTAATTTCAAAATGAATGCTCAGCCCCCTGAACTCAAAATCAGTTCTCAAGGTCCTCTTTAACAGTCACTGCCATAAAGGGGTGCCTGGGTGGCTCCATCGGTTAAGTGTCTGACTCTTGATCTTGGCTCAGGTCTTGATCTCAGCGTCATGAGTTCAAGCCCTGAGTTGGTCTCCAAGCTGGACATTGGAACCTACTTAAAAAAAAAAAAGTCATTGCCATAGGAACACCCTCAACATTCAAATACAGGGATCAGCATTTCATCTAAGTGATAGAATGTTGCAGCTTTTAAATATTTTAAGTTTCATCTTTATTTTTTACACATATATATTGTGTATATATAATTTATATATATACACATACATATATATGTATGTAAGTGTAGATACATTTTTAATGGACAGGAGAACTGTTCAAGAATATAAAGTAGGAAAAATTATAACAATAAAAATTATGTATGTGTATATCACAGTTGTTTGGAGTCAGTGTCAGCCTGTAGCTAGTGATGCCATCGTGTGGAAATCCCTATGAGCACTCACCTGGGCCTATACTACTTTCTGGGAGCCCCACAGAGCCAGTGATGGGCCCAGACCAGTCCTCTGGTTCTTATTATGATTCCAAGTCAACTTCAGCATTTACCATCAGAAAACTTTGAAAAATAAAAATCTATTACTCACAAATTTTGGGGGGGGGGCACATGGCATGCCTGGGACCACCCACAAAGACCTCTGAGAAAGCATGGTGGGTAGCAGGGGTTCTGCCTTTATTGAGGTCCGTGATGTGGTGCCTCCAGAAGGGAAAGGCAAGCAACTGCATGTTTTCCCTTTCCCAAATTTCTAGATATAGTTGACTCATTGTGTTGTTCTACCACAGCTGGTGGAGGTCCAGAAGACCTGCCCAAGTATTCAGTGGCTGCCAGTGGGCTTAGTTGCTCCTGGCTCCCATGTTCCTGCTTCCCTCCACCCTCATATTTATATTACTTGTTTTGGTCTAGAAATGAAATTAACATCTGTTCACAGCACACCCCCCCCAAAATATCCATTCACACAATGCAGCCAAAGCCTCCCTCCACATCCAGATTCCCCAGCATTTCTGAATTCCTTGTGTCAGAGGACAACAAACCCCCATAGCCCTATCTCCTCCCTCCTTCCTGTATCAAGAGACAAGATGTTCTCCCACGCTGGATCCAGAAAATGTATCTGTTAATTTTTTTCTGTGGGGGGGGGGGAAACAGAAAAAGAAAAAAGAATTTCACCAAATTCCAAAGAGGAATTCTGATGCCAGCTGTTACTTTAATTAAAAAAAAATTTTTTTTTTTTTTAACATATTACACACTAAAATGCGAACAGAGGAATTCCGAGGTCCCCAGACTGCGGGAAATTATTTTCTTTGTGATTGTCTGTATTTTCCAAACGTTCTGTACATTTCTTATCAAATAAAAGATCCAAAAGAAAAATGGTGTTATTGTTGAAAGCACTCTCTTCTGAAGAGTATGTGGAGACCCCTATAGGGGAGGAAAGCCAGGGGGCCACCTCAGAGGGTGCTCCTTTGGGGCCGGTGAGCCCAGCAGGCCCTCCCCTGACGCCGTGGGATGCCTTATTAGCACTCTCCATTCTCCAGGGTCTGTTAAAGCGGCCCTGGCAAAGATTCCCCCTTGCACCCCTTGTGAATGATCTTGTCTCAGCCTCCTTCTTCCCTGCTCACCCCTGCCGACAGAGAGAGAGAGAGAGAGGCTGTGGCATTCTGGGATACAAGCCTCTGCCAGGAAGGGGGTCCTGGCTGCGGGGAGGGTGCAGAACAAGGGAGCCGATGAGTGGGGCCCCGCTCCCTAACAGGCAGCTCGAACCTCCTGGATTCATTAACCTTAGTTCTAATGAGTGCAGCTCCAGCGTTTTGCTGCCGCTCAACATCACAGCTGCTTAATTGCCTGAACAGAGCAGTTTGCCTATTTGGGGCTACAAATTAAAAGGTCTTGTTTCAGTTTGTGTGTTTCTTAAATTTTAATCTAATTTGCAGCATTAATCCTTTCCAAGATTCATTAGCACAGAGACCCGCTGTTTGCCAAAGCAAGCAGCCCCACCTTGGGCTTCCCCACCGCTCTTGCTCTGCAGCCCAGAGGAGCCCCAAATCTGTTGGAAAGGGGAAGATACACTCTAGCAGAGCTGGGAGAAATCTCTTTCCTGGAGAGCCCTACTCTGGGGAGATAGCTTCCACCCCATCACTCACACCCAACACCACCCTCCATGAGGGCCTGCTGGAGCTCTTGACCTCCAAGGCTCATCTTTTCTCTTAGCTCTCCTCACTTGATCACGGCCTCCTACTACTGCTCTCTGCACATTCACTGCTTGCACCAAACCTCTGGTCCAGCTGGGAAAGGGGTGGAGGTAACCCTGTTCCCTGAACACCCCCTGAACTTTACTAGCCTCTGAGACTTGGCTCTCCTTGGGCTCCACCGTTCCCTTGCAAGCAGCCACTGAAAAGCCTCCTCCTTGGTCAACCTGTCTCAAGCCCCAGCTCTTTAATAAAAATTGCCTCATTGTTCCAAGGCTGGTCACTGTCTGATGACTTGATGACTCATCCAAGGCCATCTCACAGCTCATCTTCCTGATGGCGCCTACTCTCAGCTCCCCCACTTTCAGATATTATTACAGTGGGGGTTAGGATTTCAATATATGAATCAAGGGGTGAGGGGTGTGGGTTCAAACATTCAACCCTAGCAGTATCTAGGACTCAAACCGTAGGATTGCTAAGCACTGGTTTGGTGCTCTACACTGTCTCCAGTGGAGGAAAATGTGCTGTTTCCTAATTACCACACATTTGTTGGCTTAAAAGAGAAATTTATTCTCTCAAAATTCTGGAAGCCATTAGTACAAAATAAAGGCATCTGCAAAGCCACACTCCCTCTGGAGGCCTTGGGGAAGAATGCCCCCCTGCCTCTTCCAGCTGCTGGCAGCTCCAGCGTGTCTTGGCCTGTCTTCATGTGGCCTTCTTGCCTGTATGTGTCTGACTCATTCCTTGTCACTTCAGTGGACACTGTCATTGGGTTTAGGGCCACCCGAAATCCAGAATGATCTTATCTGAAGATTCTGTCAGTTTAATTGCATCCACGAAGGCCCTATCTCCAAATAGTCACATTCACGGGCACTCAGGGTTAGGACCCAGATACATCTTTTAGGGGTCACATTTCCACCCCTGGCAGAATGGCCTCTCACCTGGCCGATCTTCTACTTTGAAGCAACACAGAGAAGACTGTGCAAAAGACATTAAATCCCTGATAACCCAAGAAAGAGGGTACCTCCTTCTCTGAAAGTGACCCTGGAAAATCCACACTACAGACAGAGCCTGGTTTGTTTTTAAGCTCCACCAGCACCCTGAGGCTCAGAGCAGGGAGGTAGAAACGCATGGCAGCATTTCCCTTGAATTCTCTGGAGTTAACAGAGATGAAAGGGAGAGAGATGAAGGTTGAGCAAACAGAGTGTAAAGATTTCTTCCCATTCACTCCCCCCTCTTCACTTCCACTCCAACCACACAAACATCACCGGAACAGAGACAAGGCAGAGTAACTGGTAGGTAAATATTTGACAGATGAATGCATAGATGAATTTGTAAACACACTGATGTTTCTTTTAAAAAGCCATGAATTTCTCTAACATGTAATCAGATGCAAAAGAAGCAACAAGGCAGATAATTTAATTTGGCCAGTATTTAGTAAATGCCTACTTTGTCTTCTAAAGTTAGGATTGAAGGGAGACACAACAAATATGAGAGCTTAGTCCAGTGATGGTGGTGGAGCTGGTGATAACACCGTCAGTTAATATTCATTCATTCATTCATTTATTCATCCATCCATCCATTCATTTATCCATTCTTCACATGGGCCAGGCAATGTCCTTGATGCAGGACATTGTCAAAAACATTTTGGCAAATGTGTGCATCTTTATTAATGCATTACAATTAAGATCTAATAATTACCATAATTTCAAAGTAGCAGGAAGCATAAATGATACTTGGAGGAACATGCAGCAACTGTGATATGAGTACATCTATGGTGCATCTATTGCTGAAAAAGTCACAGGTTCTGCTCCTCCTGGGTCTGTTGCTGCATTCATCACTGCAGGAAATGCTGATTTTAGTCAGAAGTTAACAGGAATAAAGAAGTAGTTTTCCCATCCAGATTTACAAACACTTGATTATTGTGAGCTCCTGAGTTTAAAGTCACAGGTACAACTACAATAGCAGAGACTGAACTCTGCTGCAGCTTGGAGCAGGTGCCCCCATTGGCCTGCCAGGGCCATCCCTATGACATTTTGAAGCATCGTATCGACAAATGGAGGTGGGGGTGGAGGGGGCAGGCTGAAAGACGTACACCCTATGTCTATTACACTGGAAAATTGCTTACACTGAGCAAAGACTCGGTTGATCACACACGTGTAATTCATTCCATTACTGTTAACAACCTAAATGTGGCTTCAGGCTGGAATATAATAAGAAATCAGGATACATGGCAAAATGTGTTCATTCCCTCTTCTCAACTAAGTACAGGGACGAATGCATCTTAGAAACAATTAAAATCAGCAGGATGGAAGGTGAGGAAGAATTACTCAAATGCAATTAATAGTCATTAATAATTAATAACCATTCCACCCACACACTAGGATTCTACCTTTATTGTTAATAAGCTAAGGACTCAAGGGTTACATATTTTTCTGCGTGTATTTGTTCATTTCTTTTCAAGCATTCAGTAATTAATCTCGAATTAGGCTTCACCATGAGTGAGTCTCCAGGAGAGATGCTTATTCTCTCATAACATTTCCCAACGTGATCCTAATACACCCCCAGTCATATCCACCACTTCGCCATACCCACTTGAGTTCCAGAGAAGTAGAAGGTCTTGCCTTCTCCCAATTCGAGGGATAGAGTTATGCTAAAAACTATTCATTGTTTACCTGAGGTTCTAATTTAACTGGGTATACTCTATTTTTATTTATAAAATATGGCAACACTACCTGGATTACAGTTCATACTTTCAAAGGTCCTTGTCCTTGTCACACTATCCTTTCCCTTAGGATGCACTCCATTGTCCCCTTAGGAAATTCAGTCTTAAAGAACCACCTCAAACACCCTTTTCTCTGTAAAACCTTCCCTATTTTCCTCAGGTAGGTCATCCTGAAATATTTTCTTCTCTCTATTAAAGACTTAAACAGTGAATGGGCTACCTGTCTCCCCCACTGACTGTGAGCTCTTTGAGGGCACCACTGGGTCTGCGTATCTTTGTATCTTCATGCCTTGTATGCAGTAGATACTTAATAAGTGTTGAAGGAATGAATTAATGAATTTCTTTGTAAAGGAACCACTGCTGTTCTTTTTGACAGCCTTCCTACTCCTATTTTCCCCTCGCCACACTGATTCCTCTCCTTAAAACAGTATTTTTCAAACCCCAGGCCATTCCTTAGTAAGAATAAAAATTAGAGGGCCAAAACCAGCATGAAAAAGAATAGAGTGGAGGACATTAAATGTGGTGGTGTGTAGCACCCATGGAAGCTAAACCTTGTTAAACTTGAGTTTCAGGTGCGTGTGTGAATGTGAGTAGGTGTGTGCACTAGGTTTTGTCATGAATGTATTTCTTACTGTAACTGATGGCCAAGATAGTAGGACAGTCTTGCTGGGAACATCAGGATTAGCTGTGAGTCTCTGTTAACATTTCTTGTGATTTCTTGGCACTCCCTTCAAACATCTTCAATGGCTCCCCATCTCCTACATTGGAGACCTTCTATGATCTGGCCTCAACCTCCTGCTTAGCCTTCTCTTCCCACAACCAACTCCGTAAACCATCCACGCCAGAGAAATGCCTATTGCACACCCGTCCCACCCCCTTGAATGGACAAGATACACCCTTTCCTCCACAAAGTCTGTTCATTTTCTTCCCCAGTCAGCTCACCCCTGTCATCCCTTAATGGCCCCTCTCTTCACTGTTTTATTTTCCATAGAATTAGCCCTGCTTCCTTGGACTTCCAATCCAAAGCAAACTCCTGCTTCCTTCAACCTTCTACAAAATCGCCTAAAACAAACCAAATCCTCTAATACATCCTTTCTAATTCCCTCTTACTGAGAAGCCCCTCCATTCCTTATGGCGTGCCCACTCGGTTCCACTACTGACTGATGTGTTCCTGGTGGTCTTGGGCTAGATCGCACTGCCAGTGGCTCATACTGGTAAGTACAAACCTAATGTTAGCTGTAAAATACTCTTAAGATTTTTGTATCACCACAATTCTTAGCTTTTCATGTGGTAAAAATTATCTGAATTGTGTGGTGAATGTTGTTTGCACAGAGTAAGAAGTTGGTTGTGTACACAGGTTAGGTTACATAGGTCAGATTGGCATGAAGAGTGTCAGGCCAGCTGCAACCTGAAAGTTCTTTTAATTACCTAAAACTTGTTCTTTTGTTTTAATTAACTAAATCTTGTTCTCTTTGCACACCAATGACAAATAGCTCAAAATTCCAGCCCCGTTACTCCATGACTAATGTCAATAAGCCACAGAAACCTGAAGCCACCAAATATACTTTTTAGTGTTCTGGGAAAACTACTTCAAAGCCTTTTGGAGAGGGATGCAGTGTATAAATACATTTCCAAATAAATCATGCTGTACAGTTGTGTTTCACCTCATAGATTCCGAAGTTCTGTGACATCAGTTACTTTCTGGTGACATCCCATCCCACCAGTCATGACTAAAAGTGGCTTATGTAACATTTGTGCTCATCATGAAATGAATGCACATGAGCCCAGGAAACAAATGTTTCCTTTTCCAAAAACTCCTACATATAATTCACAAATGCCAAAAATCAATTTATAAGCATATATGTAATCTGTTCAGTCTACTCAAATAAATTCTAAATTTCTTTCAGTATCTCCCCTCCTCTCAATAGTCTAGAGCATAGTAGAGATTTAAGAAATAAATTGAGGGGCACCTGGGTGCCCAGTCAGTTAAGTGTCTGCCTTTGGCTCAGGTCATGATCCCAGGGTCCTGGGATTGAGCCCTGAATCTGGCATCCAGCTCAGCGGGGGATCTGCCTCTTTCTCTCTCTCACCCTCTGTCCCTCCCTACCACTTGTTCTCTCTCTCTCAAATAGTAAAATCTTAGAAAAATTTAAAAATAAAAAATAAATTGATACCTATTTAAAAACCAGGTACTAAGTATCTATCTACTACATACATATTTTTATTTGATTTTCAGAGCTGGGTGCCAGCAAGTTTCATATGAGGAAATTAAAATTAAGCAACATTTCTGTAATATTCTGAATTGTGTGCCCCCACTCCCAGATTCATATGTTGAACATATTAACACCCAATATAACATATAACACCCAATGTGAGTATATTTGGTAACCGGGCCTTTAAGAAGGTGATTAGGGGGGCGCCTGAGTGGCTCAGTTGGTTAAGCCTCTGCCTTTGGCTCAGGTCATGATCTCAGGGTCCTGGGATCGAGCCCTGCATCGGGCTCTCTGCTCAGCGGGGAGCCTGCTTCCCCCTTTCTCTCTGGCTGCCTCTCTATCTACTTGTGATCTCTTTCTATATATCAAATAAATAAAATCTTTAAAAAAAAAAAAAAAAGAAGGTGATTAGGGATGAATGAGGTCATAAGGGTGGATCTTGATCCTCCAAGACTAGTGTCTTTCTAAGAAGAGGAAGAAACACTAGATCTCCTTCTCTCACTCTCACACCCTCTCTCTCTCTCTCTCCACACACAGAAGAAAGCCAGGTAAGGACACAGTAAGAAAGGAGCCATCTGCAAGCTAGGAAGAGAGGTCTCCCCAGAAGCCAACCTTAATGGTAACCTAGTCTTGGACTTCCAGCCTCCAGCACTCTGAGAAAATAGATCTCTGTTGTTCAAGCCACTAGTCATCGGTATCCTGGTCAGCAACCCAAATAGACTCACACAAATTCCAAAATCAGATAATAAACAGTGAAGATGGTATTTAAAATCAAATTTATGGAGACCAAATCTAGCGTTCTTTCTAATGCACCATGCAAAAGTGTGTCCTAAATGTTTCATATCCGACTTTAGACCAAGTTCTGAACTTCCTGGGAGCTCAGAGAGGTAAAATGAAACCTAGCTACTCGGTACATAGCTCAAGTACAGTGGTTAATTAGTTTCCCTAGAAGTGACAAGAGGCTGGGGCTATAGCTCAGACTGCTGAGTTCCAGCTGGCCTGGCTTCAGGGAGTTCCCCCAACACTTACTCTTACTTTCATTTTAACTTGACCATGTGGCAGCAGTTCTGAGGCCAGAGGCTGTAGCATGGACAAGCAGGGGTGCAAGATTTGTTCAGTGTCAGAATCTACCCCAAACTTTCTTCTGCTTTTCTTTTATACTTTCCTCATTAGGAACGGACCTGAGGCTGGAGATGGAGACTTGACCATCCAAGATCCACACTTGGTCATCAGGGTGAACCTCTCCTCTCCATTACTTTTATTTTAGCTCTTATAAGAACCAAAAAACTGGATATTCTGCTCTTCTCTTGTTACTTTGCATTCCTTATGCAGCCAATGAGCTAATCCCCTGGAAGTTGCATCCATCATTTCTAATTTCCATTGGTAACTTTTTTTTTAAGGTTTTATTTTTATTTATGAGAGAAGAGTGGGAGCAGGGGAAGGAGCAGAAGGAGAGGGACAAGCATACTCTGAGCTGATCTGGGAGCCTAACATGGGGCTCAATCTCACAACTCTGATATCATGACCTGAGCCAAAACCAAGAGCCAGATGTTTAAGCAACGGAGCCACCCAGGTGCCCCCTCCATTGGTAACTTCAACTTCCTGTAACTAAAGACAGCTGCCATTCTGTGCTATGGATGACCATGCATGCCATCCAGAAATCAAAAGTCAAGATCCTTTGTCCTCCCAAACTACATGTTTCAGTAAGTCAAGATCATTCTAGAATACCACTTCTCCTGACATTACTTGCTGTTTGCCCAAATGGGAGGTTTGAGGGTACAATCCTTCAGAGTGCCAAGTCTCCCTCCAACTTCTGACACCACCTGCAAAGATAGAGTCCAACTACAAAGTTAGAGGGCATGATTTCCATGACTTTCCTCACTTCTGACACCGACTGCAAGTTCAGGGGGTTCCCAAAACCACCCTCAGTCTTGTTCATACATTCAAAGGACTCACAGAACTGACTGAAAACTGTTATAGTCATGGTTATAGTTTATTACTGAGAAAGAATACAGATGAAAATTAGCCAAACAAAGAGACACATAGGGAAGAGTCTAAAAAGTTTCCAAACACAAAGCTTCCATTGCCCTAAAGACATATTACCTTCCCATCACCATTGTGTGACTATACACATGGAGCATGACCAGGGAAATTCACCTAGTCTTCAGTGTCTGGAGTTTTTATGGGGGCTTCCTATGAAGGTATTAATGATTGGCCATGGAGTTGAACTCAGCATTCAGCTCTTTCCCCTACCACAGGAGTAGGGCTGATATCAAGGGGCTCACCAGGAGTCACTGGCCACTATAAATAAAAAGACATCCCTGTCACTTGGAAAATTCCAAGAGTTTAGAGTTTGCCTCCCAGGAGCCAGAGACCAAGGACACACCTCTCTTTGAGCAAGACAAGTTCTTTACTACACATTTTTCACCTGCTTATGCCTCACAGATATGCCTTACAAAGGTGGTTACAGAGAAAAGTAAAAATAGTAGCTACACTCATTGTGTATTAACTGTCAATGTACACTTATTTTTTTCTAATTATCAAAACCCAACAAAGTTGGTGAGTCCCATTTTACAGATAAGAAAATTGAGGCTCAGAAAAGTTGTTTCCCCAAAAACGAAAGTTGCCCAAAGTTTTAGAGAGGGAAAATAACAGATTTGACTGTGGTGACATGCCATACTCTTTGGGCTATTACAACCATGTTCCCAATTACCTTCACTCATTCATTCTATAAACATGTATTTTCTGTCTACTATGTACCAGGAACTGTTCTAGGTGCTGGAGATACAGTCAAGAACAAAACGGACAAAAATCACTCCCCAAATTGAGTAGATAGTCTAATGGGAGGGAAACAGAAAATTAGCAAATAAGCAAAATAGATAGTACTTTGAATGGTGATACTACTATGGAAAAAATAAAGCAACATGTACACTTTGTTTTATCTTTAAACATATCAACTATAACAAGACATCTCTGAGACACATGGGAAATTTACATATGAATTGGTGTTATGTGATACTATTAATTTTATCAGACTTAATGATGGCATGATGTCTGTGTTCCAAAAAATGGGTATTTTCTATTAAAAATATAGACTGATGTATTTATGGATAAGATTGCAAAAATGTTGATAATAATTGATGTTGGATGATAAATATGTGAAGGGCCTCTATACTAATATTTCTAATTTGGGGTATGCTTAAAAATTTACCTAACACAGTTTTAAAAAAAAGAAATTAATGGAAGGGAGTGGCAGATAGGTCTTGCTACACACCTTGCAAGGCCAAATAGGTGTATCAGAGAAGACCTGAGAAGGTGACATTGAAACAAATGCTTGAAGGAGGGTGGGGAGGGGGCTATGTGGATCTCTAGGCAAAGAACATTCCAGGCAGAAATAGGGAGCTAGTGCAGAGCACTGATGTAGGTTTCAGGGTACCTGGCAGGACATGTTCAAGGAAGAAGTCCAATTGCTGGAAAGCCATGAGAGACTGATAAAAGTAGAAGGTGGCACCAAGCGGTTAATGGAGATGGGATAGGTGGAGAGGAAGGAAATGCTGGGCCATATCCAACAAAGAATTCATACCCAAAATATATAAAGAATACCTACAAACCCATTAAAAAAAAAAATGCAGGCAACCCAATAGAAAAATGGCCAGAAGACTTGAACAAGCACTTCAAAGAAAAGGAAATAGCCAGTGAGCATATGAAAAGGTGCTCTACTTCATTAATCATCAGGGAAATGCAAATTAAAACCACAATGCTACACCACCACACACCCACAGAAAGGTTTAAATTAAAAGGCAGGCAACACTAGAAGTTAGTACTGATGCGAATGTAAATTGGTAGAAATAGCGGTGTGTACTGAAACTGAAGGTACGCATACCTTTTAGGCAAGCAGTCCCATTTCTCGGTACTATCCAACAGAAAACCATGTAAATGTTCACCAAAGACTGGAATGAGAATGTTCAGAGCAGCACCATTCTTAATCTCAGACAACTGCGGACGACCCAAATGCCCAGGAATAGTAAAATGGAGAAACCAGGGGTGATGCCATGGCATTTAGAATGACAAAGTCAACCAGGTAGATGAATCTCACAAAAACAGTGAGCAAAGGAAGCAGACACAAAGAATACTGTGATTCCCTTTATGTAAAGTTCAAAAACAGGCAAAATTAATCTATGCTGTCAGAAGACAGAACATGGGTCATGACTGTGGAGAAAGTGACTGGAAAGGAGGATGGGGGTTGAGGACAAACTGGTGATGTCCCGTTGCCTGACCTGGATGCTAGTTAAGTACGTGTGTTCGATGTGTGGACAGCCACCGGGCCACACGCTAATGATGTGTGCACTTTTCTGTGTATTATGCTTCAGTAAAATGATTTTTAAAAATCACTCAGGGGCATCTTGCTTCCCCCCTCCTCCTGGTGAGCCATGATAGGTCCTCCATACAGACTCCCCTTTCCCCCATCCCACACTGAATGAGAGCAACACCAAGCATGAGGATTGTTGCCTGAAAAAGAAAGAAGACGTGCCTTCTCAGCTCACAGCTGATATCTCTAGGGTTCCAGATGCTGAAACTGTCATGGCGAGTTCTCTGGCTCCTAGGTGAGGATCTACTCCAAAGAAACAGGGCAAAACTGTAAACAAGAAATGAAAATATGAGGACAGTCTCTTCCCCTCAGCATCATGAATGTTGATAAGGAGACTTCTTGTATCTTATCCAACAGAACATTCTTACAGAGGATCACAATGCCAGTTAAGTTGTGGTGTCATTCTTAATCAATTGTTCAGAGTTTTATAGAAAGAGAAATTGAATATTTTAAGTGTAGACATTATGAACTCTTTAAAAGCCAAAAATTATTACAGCTTTTCAAACTAGACATGAAAAGCCCACTGAGGCACCCTGCAGGTTTTAATTTCTAGTATGGTAAATATTGATCTCTGTAACCTACATAAACAAAAAGCTCTTTGGGTTCTCAATTTTTTTAAAAGAGTAAATGATCTTGAGATCAAAAAAGGGAGAAAATCACTGTAGATGATCTTCTGCCACACTAGGTCCATTTATTCCTATGACCTCGTACTATTGTTCTAGAACTCCAACAACCAAAGGAATCTCTGGCTGCGCCTAGGGTGCCATTCCTTCAAGCTCAGGAAGCTGCTTTTCAGTGACCTGAAGGACTTTGACCAAGGTTAGCTTGTTTCCTCCTTGGCACTTTGGTCTATTTTGGTTGTTGGGTTGTTTTTCCCCTATTCTTTTTTCTTTTTCTCATTTTTCTTTCATTTTTACTTTTATCATTTTTTATTGCTTTTCATTCAATTATATTTTAGTTGGTTGATATTTGCTTTTTGTCTAGCACTGTATTTTGATTCCATTACAAAGATCAGTTTCTCAGGTGAACTTTGAACTGATTTTCTTTTGAGGTGATTTGGACCAAACCTCTCCCCAGCTTTTCCCAAATGTAAGCTGACCTTAGGTCACCTTGACTCCAAGCACAGCCTCGAGGCCACGACACTACAGGGCTCTCAGCCACCTCTGCTGAGGACAGACTCACTGGTACTGACAATGGTCTGGAGGCCACTGGCAAGCATGGCTCAGTTGTGGGGAGGCTGGCCCAGCACCTCCTGCCCCGGGAAGTGGTGGCCATGAAGGTCACTGATGAGATGCCACAGAGCTCCTCCTGCCTCCAGAGACTTCCCCGCAAAGCAGGAATCATGAAGGCGCTGAAGGATGATCCCAACACAGGGAAATGCTGGAGGAGCCGAGGCTGAGGAAGCTCCCGGCCTCACGAGGAAGGGCGCTGGCAGAGGGGGGGCGCCGAGTACCTAGTGGCTGCCGGCGGCAGGAAAGGGAAGAGGCTGAGGCAAGTTCCATCAGACGGTGTCCTCTGTGCAAATCGTCAGCAGAGGCGTGCTGCCCATCCGGACTTGAAGGCAGAAAACCTGCAATTGGAAGCTGGCGGGAACATCACGATTGCAAACTGGCTTCAACGACAAATTCGCCTTTTCCAACAAGCCCGACACTGTCTGCGGCGGTGCCATTGGGCTGCCCCCAGCTCTCCCAGGGGAGAACCGGAGGGGGGAGTCCACACTCTGCCTTTTGAGGGACAGACGGTCCAGGAGCTGTGGGGCCCAGTACCAGGCAGAATATTGCCCAGTCCCTTCTCACCCACAGAACGTGGAAATCTGCGTGAGAAGTGCGCATTCCCATCCCAGCAAGAGAGGCAGGTTGAGGATGCTGAGAAGGCTCCGTGGATTGCTGCGGGTCATGACCCCGAGGACCCGAAGGCCGTCCTGGAGCCAGTCTGCGACTACAAGGACCCTGAGCAGACTGCGTGCGGGGCGGGGGTGCTGATCACACGTGGAAGGAGAGATCTAGAACTCACAGGCCGGAAGGCGATGAGGCATCGGCCACACACCTGCTCCTGGGTTTAAGAGACCTGAGGACATCGCACTCCCTGAAACCTGGGCTTTCAGCTAACCCACCCCCTGCAGCTTTCCTCCCCGCCCCCGGTCTCCGCCAACCGCAAGCCCTGCTACTCCAGGGCCGGGAGGAGCTGCCCAGCTCCTGAGGACGCCCTGCTTGACGCCCGGGAGACTGCAGAGCCCCTGTGCCCGCCAGGCCCCTGCCGGCCTGAGGGGAAGGCCCTGCTGTCCCCACTGCCATCGCCAGCCTTTCCAGCAGCACAGATCCGGGCAGGAATCCCTCACTGTGAGGGAGAGCCAGCCTCGGCCAGGCCTCCAGGCAGAAGGGCAAAGGCAGCCTAAGCCAGCCGGGGCCCCGGCGCACGGCCCCTGCTTCTGCCAGCGACCCCGGGCCGCTGAACCAGAGACCCAAGGCCGCTCAGGACTCTGCGCGGCGCCCAGCAGAGCCCTTGTGAGGAGCCACCGCGGCCCGGCACAGCCCTCGACCCACCGCAGGGCCCCGGGGCCTCCCCTTTACACCTGTGCGGGCGGCGGAGCCCCTCGTGTGCACCGGGAGCGCCCCCTGTCGGCAGCCCAGCGTCTGCCAGACCCTGCGATTCCTCGCTTGGCGAGACTGGGCCTCTCCCTGCGGCCAGGGCGCTGCCTACAGCGTCCCCGGGAGCGTCTTCGGGCAGTTCCAGTTCACAGCCACAGGCGGAATCTCTGTCCCACGGTCGCCAGGAGGAGCCTGTATGACCCTGAGGGCAGAGGCCAAGGGACAGCACCCGCGCCCCGCGCCCCGGGGCCACCGAGGGGAGGAACTGCCCGCGGACGCGTGGAAGGTGGAGGACGGAGGTGACAGCTTCGCGGGTCCCCGCGCTGCTGCTGGAGGCGGCCGCCGCTCCACCCAACAGCGGCCCGTGCCTCCGCGTCTTTCCGGCTGCTCCCGCCGGCCCTGTAAGGGGACAGACACAGTGCCAGGGAGAGCACACGAGGCGGCGCGAGCCCAGCTGGGCCGCCCCGTCGCCAAGCTCACTGCGTTAGGCAGGGGCTCCAGCAGCCAAGGCCGGGCGGGTGGGGGGAAGGGAAGCTTCCCGGGGCACAGGGAAGGGCTGGAGGCTGTCGGGCCAGCGGCCACCTTTCCTCCCTGCTCCACCGCGAGCTGCGGGGCTCCTGCCGGTGGCCGGCGCTGAGCCCTCTCAGGGCCTCCGCAGGCCGACTTCCACTCCTACACTTTCTCCGCGTCTTCCCTCCTGGCAAACCAGAAGCCGGTCCTGCCCTGACCTCAGGCCCCTGGGCGGGTGGGCTGGTCCGGCTCTGGGGCATTAGAGGTGTGGCTGGGGCGCTGTGGCGACCTTCCACCCCCAGCCCTCTGCCCCCCTCCTTCCCCAGAGCCGGACACTTCTCCACACGGCGCTGTGAGAGGGGTACTTGTCCCCTTCCTCCAGCCTGTGCCATCACTTCCCCCACAGCCCTTCAGGGCTTGAGTGCTGAGGGGACAGACTGCAGGGCTCCGCTGGGGTCCACTGGGCTGTCTCCCTCATAACAGGAACACTGAGCATTCTCCGCAATAGCTCAGACTTTGTCTGGAAGCATCCGCTGCCCATCACCCTCTTCCCCTTGGTTTGCACTGATGTGGACACTCTCTAGTACCACCACAGTGACCTCGTCTGGCCCCACCCTCCTACCTAATCAGTCTGTCTCCCTGGCTGGCCCTTCCTGAAAACGTGGTCCATCCTTGGGCTGGGGGACAAGCAGGGCAAAGTGGCCCCTGTCTGCCGGCCTCACTGCTGGTGTAGGAATGGTTGGTTATGGGTGTTGGCTGGTGTTGGCTGCTGCATCCCTCAATTTATTTCTCTAGGGTTCTGTTCTTGAGAAATAAGGCTCAGCTCTTGGGCTCCTCTTCCCTCTACTGACTATTCCTGCCCTGTGGAACTATCCAGATGCTCCAATGGGTCCAGGAGGGCATGGCATGGCTCCTGAAGGGGGTGGGGCCAGGGGCACCCCAGCTAGCCCCCCACCCCCACCCCTAGCATCCCAACTGCACTTAATTTCTCCTCAGGATCAAACACATAGTAAAAAGAATGTTTGGGTGGGGGGAAGGGAAACTTTAAGCCTCTGTAAGACCTTGAGAGGAATGGGAGACATTGGAATCTTCAGAGAATTGACATAAGCTGACTGATTTGTTGTTGGTTTTTTTTAAAGGGGGCAGGGGAGAGGCAGAGGGAGAGAGAAAATCTTAAGCAGGCTTCAGGCCCAGCACAGAGCCTGATGTGGGGCTCGAACTCACAACTCTGAGATCATAACCTGAGCTGAAATCAAGAGTTGTTCACTTAACCGACTAAGCCACCTAGGTGCTCCAAGCTGACTGACGTTTTAAAAGGATCCCTATGTTGGGAAAAGTGTTAGGGGACCAGGAGGGAAGTAGGGAAACACCAGGAAATACTGCCATCATGAAGGGGTGTGGTGAGGGTAGACAGGACCAGGGTGATGTGCACAAAGGTGAGGAGGAGGGCATCCCTGTGGCTGGCAGCTTGTACCTGTGGGATTAGCCGGCAGGGTGTGATTTCCTCCGGCCTGGCTCTCTCTGCCTCCCCAGGCCCAGTGTGGCCTTGTGTCCTCTTCTATCTCTTCTCTTAGACCCCCTCTTTCAGCTAATTATCAGAAGATCCAAGTAGCAGAAGCCAAAAGAAGTCATCTAAAATGTATATTAAGAAGTATAGAGCAAAAGGTAAGGTAACACAGAGAAAGAGAAGGCCCTCAGTTCACGGTCTCTGCTGTAAGCAACAGAAACCCAACTCGAATTAATCTCAACAGGAAAGGAATTTATGATAATGATCTTGGGTAGATTGCCACCTTGCCAATGTGCATGGAGAGCCAGGTTCCATGGAGCCCAGGGTCGGTGCCCACAACCAGCTAACCCAGCTCTTTAAGGGCGGGCAGCCCCACCTCCAGCAGCGAGCTAAAGGCTCTACAGCTTGCTCCATCCAGCTCTCCAGCCCTGCACCCTGCATCTGTCCCACCCCAGCCCTGCTGTCACCACTGCTCTAGGAACTCAATCCAAGTGGAGGCTCCTGGTCCCTACCTCCCTGAGTCACGGGATCCTGCTTCCAGGTCCATGCAAGTCACTTGACCATGGGATAGCTACAAGGGAATCTGGAGAACCAACCGTTAGTCACTGTCATCTCCCCATTGGGGGGTGGGGCAGCCTCTGCATCCCACTATGACCAGTAAGGGAGGGGACATACCAAACATACAAGGGACTGCAGATACTAAGCCGACTTCAAGGAAGACACACACAAATGTCCATAAGAAAAAGGATATCAGATGTGGACCAGAAAATGTCCTAGGATTATAAATGCCAGACTTGGTTTCCTTCTGTGGCTCTAATTCACACTACCAGAAGGAAAACCCAAAAGCAAAATTATTAAAATGTCCCATTCTTTTAGTAAGGGATTTAGCCTCCTGAAAAAAATTACCTTAATTGATTAACTTAATTCATTTGGATATTTGTTTGAATATTATTGACATGATAAAATTTCTATTTTAAAAATGTTTGCATGAGGTGCCTTAGTCAATTGAGAGCAACCAGCTCTTGGTTTCAGCTCAGGTCATGATCTCAGGATTGGGAGATTGAGCCCTGGTCAGGCTCTGTGCTCAGGAGGGGAGTCTGCCTGAGATTCTCCCCCTCTGCTCCTCCCCCGGCTCACACATTTTCTCTCAAATTTAAAAAAAAAAAATGCGTGATATATATGTATCTATATAGGCATACAGATACCTATATATATAGATAGAGAGTGCACATCAGAACTCTGACAATACCTTTTAAACACCCACCTTTATCTAACTAGAACTGAGCTGAATAAACTCAGAATTCCCAGGTATTCAAAAAAATTAATTACCTTTTGGGTTTCAGTTAGTTTGAGTTGAGTTTCTGTCACTTGTACCCAAGAGATTCTAGAATAAAAAATACATATAATTATTGTAAGTAAATATTACTGATACTTAACTTTTGTTGATTCTATTTAGACTACAGACATAAAGGGACTTACGTGAGAGAACTTCAAGTATAAATGTAATAAAAACAGGTGATTATATTAGATTTTTATAAACCTCATTCATATCTAGAGCTATGACAAGTTTTTTATTTTAAAATTTCCCATTGTTCTTAAAATCTCATTTTTCCTAATGCATGGAGGTGGGCCACAAGCTTGTTTAACAAAAAGAAGAAAGAGGTCCTGATGTATTTGGGAAAAAAGTATTTTTAAGTTCCAAGCAAGACACATTCTATTATTCCTGGAAAGGAACTTGTTTTGACATAGATTTAATATCAGTGTGTGAAAGGATAGATTTTAAGACTTAAGCTATTTATAACATATGTGGGAAAAATGAGGAAGATTAGACTGGTGATTTAAATAAATGCAGTCATGGCATAAAATTAAGGCTCAGCTAAGTATCTGAGTCTAGCACCGCTGCCCTCTGATCCTCAATGCACACACACACACACACACACACACACACACAGCAAAATAGTGATTTTGCTTTAAGGGCTGTAGGACACTAGATAAAGCTTAAATAATGCACAAAGAATTTTGAGAGACTTCCCACAATCACCAAAAAATGAACAAGGACACCTACCTCCACTCCCTCTTAAAACTCCACTGAAATAAGAGTAAAGGGGTTGGATTAAAAGGTCAAGCCATAAGGATAAATAGAAGTGGCAGAGAGACAAGAAGAATGACATTGGGGAAACAAGTCTGCAAATGCAGGTGGAGTGACTCCATAGCTAACACGAGCAAGCCAAAGCCCAAGCCTCTCCCCAACCCCCCCACACCTGCCCTGGGGCAGCAGAGCTATGAGCAAGCTCCTTCCTGCCCCAGGCCCCTCTCAAGGTCTGAAATGGAGGCACCAGGGACCCTGGGGGTGGGGGGATATGGCATTCGGGTGAAAAGTCGAATACAGAAGTGGAATACAGTGGAAGTGTGAATACAGAGTGGTGAGAAGCCCCTTTCCACTCCCACTGGCAGAAGACTGGAGCTTTACTCTCTGGAGACGTTCATCCACAGAAACTGGATTTCAGGGCCTCAGGCCCCCCATGCAGGCAGTAAGCTGTGCTGAAAAACAGGGGATCAAGTGAGTGTCTGCCCACCAGACAGTGGGACCCCCTGGCTTCCTGGTCTACTGTACTCTCTGAATCTTGCTGGCTAATTTAGGGTGCTGCATTCAGACTGCCTCATACTGCCTTTACCACCTTTCTGATTATGTTTAATTCCTACAATGAGGTGATACACACACACACACACACAATGTAGAAAATGAAATATTTCCAATCTATAATGCTATATCCAGCCAAACTATCAACCAATTATGAGGATAGATTGAAGGATGGACCCAACATGTAAATTTATCTCCTAGAGGAGCCTTCTGAAAGATGTATTCTATTGAAATGAAGGGAAAATATGGGGTGGGGTGGAAGCCATGAGGTCTCAAAAAATAGAGGAGCCAATATATGAGAGAAATGAATAGAATTCTCAGGATGAAGGTAAAGGGAAATATCAAGACCTAGAAAATAAGGAGACTGGAGAAAGTGAAACCAGGGCTCCTGGAGTGATGGGCACCTCCAGCAGGACCAGCTTATCCATGAAGCATGACAGACACAAGGCCATGATATGTTTAGGGATTTACAAAAATGTATTCTTTTTTGTTTCCTGAAAATCAAGAGAAAAATTTAACTGTGGACATCCAACCTGGATTATATTCATCTTTATACCAATGCAGTATAAACTAATTTTTATTATTTTTTATGGAAGAAGGGGATCGCAATGGCAAAACTGCTCAGGACCTACAAAAGTCATTATGTGGCCCTACCTCCCAGGAAAAGAAAAGAAACTGGATAGATTTATTTGAACACATGGAAAGGTGATTTAGGCAGAATGGGTTAGTGATAGGTAAACAGAAAAAACTAAGTGAAGAAAAATCAAGACAACACACAGTAAAGGGAAAACAAAGTCTATAAGAAAGGAGATGTAACTCTTATACAAAATCAACATGAATAATACATTGTCAAAAAAACACTGAAAGCTGATGTAATAAAATATATAGCTCTAGGTCAGGAAGACAGGAGGAGGTGAGGGCCCAGTGATAAGAGAGCCAATTCATCATCTTCTCTAGTAGGAGGGAAATAGAAAATAAATTTTAAAATTAATACTGTTAGAGACATATTATAGAAATGCAAAGGCAAATGATAGAAGAAATGGTTAAAAGAGGTGAAAGTGCCTTTGGGAATGAAAATCAAGGGTGGCAAAGGTCAGAACTGGATGCTGACTTGCTTTATACCACTTACAGAACTCTGACTTCGTGAAGGAGAACGTGTGTTATTTTAATGAAATTTAAGATGAAAGGAACTATACCCATTGCTGTGTATTAATATTCTTACTTGAATTTTCTATTTGTCTAAGTATTTATGTATTAAATTTATAAAGCTTAAGACATGCAAAAATGACTGAATTGCACATTCGTTCGAATACTTAGAAACCATAAAAGACATGCTCATGGGATATTACATATTCAGGGCTGTGGAGCCAAAGTGAAATTCTAATATGATTGAGATAAGCACAAATACTACAAATAGACAAGAATGCCTGATTATGAGGAAAAGTGAAAAAGGCTAAATCTAATCAAACAGAAATGCCAAAAACAGTCCATATGTTCATAAGGCAGAATATAAGATAGGTTATAAATCTGAGGTCTCTATGATGAGATGCTGAGGGAAGAGCTAAACGAGAGAATACCATAATATTAATAGCTATTATGATCTGCTAAAATGGCATGTTAAAAAAAAGCCTTGAAGATACTTGAATATCTATTCCTAGAAATTACCAGCCCCCCCATTCAGAACGTTTTCCATGGATTTTTTAAATTCCTAACAACTTTCCAACAGCACACCTATAGCACAAGGCAGTGGATCCATCCATCCATCATCCATGGATGGTTGAGCTGTGTGGTTTTGAAAAAAGAGAAAAGAGAAAATGGCAAAGATACTCTTAGCCAAAACAAAATCAAAGAAAATGATTCTCTCAGACATGAATCAAAAACTTAGAAATGCATAAAGTAGTGTTTTAAAAAGTCCATGTCACTTTATAGAAGTAGGAGGAAAACCTTCTGCTGACCATAGCATACTGAAGACAACAAGCATCCAGGAGCGGCAGAGAAGAGTCGTGATAAAGGCATCAGTGAGCAGTGAGGCCCAAGCTGACATGTTTCAGACCACCCGTCCTACAGCCCCTACAGCAAGTGAGGCACTTTGGGACTTCCCAGGGACTGGCCTGAGTTTAGAGGCCCAGGACATCCTCAAATACTCCACATAATATTTAAACATGGTCTTCCCTAATAAACTTTTTAAAGCTAGATTGTGAAAGCAAGTCGTTCATATACCTTCTCAGGCCACACCCTCCTCTTTGAGAATCTGAGGGCTGGATAAATAATTGGTAGACCTATCATTTATTATGTGCTTATTAGGGACTTCTGAGGCTTAGAACTAAAGTGTTTCAATAGTTTTAATAGTTTAAACTGTTGTGAACTAAACAGACACTATGCCTACCTTCCCTGAGTTTCTGGTCTATTAACTTATAGAATGAGAACTTGCACAGAATGGAAGGAAATGGGGGGGAAAGTCCAGACTGAGAAGGGAGAGAAGCAGAAAAAACCAACTGCTCCAGCCTCTGGAAGTAGTCATGTGAAAGGAAAAGGAGAACTTGCAGAGAAATCACGGGAACAACATCTCCAGTTTTAAGAATGCGACACAGGTGGGAGCTGGTGAAGAAGCCCATGGAAGGCTATTGCCTCTGCCTCAGAGCCTGGGATTGAGCCTGGGGTTGCTGTTGGTCACCAGCACAGGCAGGAGGAGAAAAGGGCTGGTGGCAAAACAGAGGAGGGCGACGACAAGCTAGAATCCTAGACCAGCACACACGCTGCCCCTTACTGCCTCTAGGCACTACTTGTGGGGAATAATGGCGGCTGCTTCACTTCCACCTCCAGATCTGGCCCAGGTAGCTCTTTTGGCCAACTCTACCATGGAACCATAGAGGCAATGTAGCTCCAGCTTAAGCCAGTTTCACACAATAGAAACTGAGCACTGTCCTATCCCTTCTCAAATTGGAATCCTACTCATCTCTTTGAATCATATTTAACTTTGAATATAAAGTCTGACTTCCACCTAACATGATGCAAACTATTCCAGATACAACTGAAAACACCCTAACCCTCTCCCCAAAAGACAATATGAAGTTCCCATATGTCACGTTCTCTTTGGGGAATGCCCATTCGTTTTCTTGCTAAACGACACTCCCCTTTTAATAGCCTGAGAGAGACTCTGAACTACTACTAACACACTCACACTCCACGTCCACTAGCAGGAGACTGCGAAGGTTCCTGCAATTACTTAATGGTTTCTGATGGATGTCCACAGCGTAACTGGCTTTCGAGAGGGCGGTATGGTAACGTACCAAGGTCCTTAACGGCCGCTAGGGGCTCGAGCTGCGAGGCTGGGGAGGGGCCAAGTCTTCGCCTCACCCCGCCTCCCCCACCCCCTGCGCCTCCTCGGCTTGCTGGCTTCTTCTAGATGTCTTGGATCCCAGATTCCAGCCCCAGCTCCAGGGACTCTCGGAGGAACAGTGGGAGATGTTGAAGCCCCAGGAAAGATTTCTACGCTACAACTCACAAGTTTTCTTTCAAGAACTTTAACCTGATGAAATTGCCATGAATGAGTAGCTTATAAGTGGTTTTTAAAAATGGAAATAACCCAAACACACAACAGTAAAGGGGTTGGTTAAGTAAATTATTGTACTTCCAAGTGATAAAATCATAATGCAACCACTAAAAATCGTGTTTTTTAAAAATATTGAATGACAAAGATTTCCGTTATTAAGTTGGAATAAAAACAGACCCCTAAATTCTATTCAAGTTATGAGCACATTTATGTAAAATTATGTATGCAAAGGAAAATGAGGTTGAAAGTACTAACAGGTACCTATATTGAACTGACATAATCGCAAGAAGTCACTAATAATAAATTAATTAATTTACAGAAAGGAATTTATTGTGAGGAACAAATAAAAAAATAAACTGAAGAAAATATTTGCAAAACATAACAGATAATCTCTTTAATATGTAACCAATTTTTTCAAATCAATAAGGATTAACCAATAGAAAAATGACATTTAGAAAAGGAAACAAAACGTTTTTAAACATAGAGTGTTCCATCCTACTCATAGTAAGAAAAAACCAAATTGTGGGCTCCCTAAGTGGCACAGTCCATTAAGCAGCTGCCTTCAGTTCATGATCCAGAGGTCCTGGGATCAAAAGTCCTGCATTGGGCTCCAGGCTCAGTGGGGACCCTGCTTCTCCCTCTTCCTCTACACCTTTGCTCTTGCTCTCTCTCTCTCTCTCAAATAAAATTTTAAAAAAAGAAAGAAAGAAAGAAAAAAGGAAAAAAAAAAACAATTGAAACCAAATCCAAGTACCATTTTTCAATCTGTAGCCTTGGCAAAGATCAGAAAGTTTAACACATTGAGTTGTCAAGAGTATAGGAAAACAGACACTCTGATATATTGCTGGTGGGAGTAAAAATTGCTAAAACCTCCCTGAAGGGAAATAAGCAACTCAAAATTTTGAATGCATGTGTCTTTGAATGCAACAATTTTACTTAAAAGAATTTGTCCCACAGTTATACCCAATCGTGTGGTAGTGACATACATAGAAGGACATGTACTGTGGCATTTTTCATAATAGGTAAAAACCAGAAACAACTGAGCAACTTGTTAAACTATGGCACAGCCATAAGATAGAATATTCTGTGATGTTTAAAAATAGTAAGGTACCTCTTAATGTGTTTACATGGAAAAATCTCCAAAACACATTACACTAAAAATGCAGGATATGTAATGGTGTAATCGAACCCTACTATTTTGTAAAAATAAAATAAAAGATGTGTGTATGCATATGTGTGTATAATCTGTGTAAACTCCCACACGCCTGCATGGGCATAGACCATCTCTGGAATGATACAATAAAATAACTGATAAATTTCTTCCCTATAATGTTGAGGGCAGGGTAGACAAGCTCCCAATAGCTAATTAATTCTTGTTCTTTACCTCCAACTGGCTCTTTCTTTCATTTCTTAATTTCCAAAAGGTACTACCACTTATCACACTGATTATGTCCAAAAAAGTGGGAATCAGGTTTGTTTCTTCTCATCACCCACCCACCCCCATTAAATCACTCATCAAATCTGGTTAATTTTATCTCCAAAACGTATCTCAGTTTTGTCTACTCCTGTGGCAGAAGATGCTGGTTGTCCCCAGTGTTTGTTGTTCCCTTTGTTCTTAGCCACAGAATCCTGGCTTTTCAACTGGTCCTGTAGTTGCTCAGAATAATTATCTTATGTCTCAAACTCTTCTTGCAACCATATGAGGCCATGTGACTAAATTCTGTTGAATGAGCTATAATATAACTAAAATTATCATGTGTAAATCTAGAAATGCCCTCAAAGAGAAGGGATATACCCATTTCCTCCCTTCCTCATTCATGTTGGCTGGAATGAAAACATCACAGGAGTTGGAATAGTCATCTTGGACCAAGAGATAGAAGTCATATGTTGACAAACAAGATGGTTCTAGTGGCTGCTATTTGTGAAGCCACCAGTCTAACTCTAGGCTATGTGCAGATTTTAATTATGTTAGAGAAACAAATGCATATCTGCCCAAGCCACCCTAATATAGGACTTTCAGTCACAGCTACTCCTAATCCCACATAACAAAAGTTCTCTCCATTTCAACCATAAACCCCTTGGTCCAAGCCCCATACATCTCACCTGACCTACTGCAATAGCATCCTGACCATTCCAGCCACATCCAGTCTTGACCTCTCTCTCCATTCAATTCTACACACTCCAACCAAAGCTGTCTTACAGAAATATACACACGAACAGGAATATTTTATTTTATTTTTTTTTAAGATTTTATTTATTTATTTGACAGAGAGAGATCACAAGTAGGCAGAGAGGCAGGCAGAGAGAGAGAGGAGGAAGCAGGCTCCCTGCTGAGCAGAGAGCCTGATGTGGGACTCGATCCCAGGACCCCGAGATCGTGACCTGAGCTGAAGGCAGCGACTTAACCCACTGAGCCACCCAGGCGCCCCAAACAGGAATATTTTAAATCCCGTAACTGCAGACAGACTGGAGTGATACCGTTTTAAAAGTTTTTCTTCTCCTTGTTATTAGGTTTGTTAATGTGTTAGGAAGAAACAACAAAATCTCATGTAGGCTTTTTCTAAAAATTTCAATATTCTTTGTCCAGATTTTAGATTCTCAGAATAAATGCCTTTTACAGATAAAAAAAAAATAAAAGAAATATACACATGATTAAATCACTCCTTTGTTTAGAGTGCTTTAATGGATTCCCATTGGTTTTAGGACAAGTTTGAAATTTCCAAGGGGACCTATTCCATCTTACATTGTCTGGCCTATTAAACTTTCAGCTCATCCCTTGCCACTTTCCCTTCTCATTCTCTGGGCCTCGATCACATTAAAGCTGCACATATCCTGTACTCTCTACTGTTGTGTTCAGCTTAAATCTTTTCTTCTGAGTCCCCACTGGCTAATCCCTAATAATCTCTCAGGTCATCAATAAAATATAACTTCCCCTGGAATTATAGTGAAAAGTTATTACTGTTCTTCCTCATGATATCTTATACTTTTCATTATAGCCCCTATCTCATTTCCACCTACATAAGTATTTGTGCAATTATTCATTTAATGTAGAGGTTTCACATGGTGTGCCTACAACGTATTCCATGGCCTACAACATTGTTGCGGTGTTTTTCATTAAATTTAAAGAACTTTAGTCAATATCTCCTCTTTGGGTTTGCCACAGGTTCTACCAATTCATGTCATTTCATCAACTCAGGTCCATTTCTTGTGTCTTCTAGGCTTTTGTACCTTAACCTATTTCCCTCACTAGATTGGAAACTCCATTAGGGAAAAGATGATGCCTTTCTTGGGGCACCTGGGTGGCTCAGTTGTTAAGTGTCTGCCTTCAGCTCAGGTCATGATCCCAGGGTCCTGGGATGGAGCCCCACCTCAGGTTCCCTGCTCATCAGGAAGCCTGCATCTCCCCCTCCCACTCCCCCTGCTTGTCTTTCCTCTCTCGCTGTCTCTCTCTCTGTCAAATAATTAAAAAAAAAAAAAAAAGATGATTCCTATCTCCCACAATATTCTATGCCTCCCATCTTAATATGCTTGGGACATATTCAGGTGCTATAGAAATCCTTGTCTAATAAATGAAAGCAATAAATTATATGCTCTTGCCACCATTATTAGGGGCTTTTTTTCTTTAAGTTTTTTTTTAAATCAGATACAATAGGGAGAAGAATCCATTTGGTAATTATTGCAAACCAAATTTTGAAAAATTTAGCACAAGATTCTGACCTATAAAGCAAACTTTCACCTTCTTTTCTACTATTGAAGTAAACAGAAAGTAAAATTATATGTTTACATTTTTGAAAGTTTTAAGATGAAGTTTTGAAACAAAAACATTTCATCTGGACCAATCTAATTCTGCTCTCAAAGAGTTAGCCATCTCACTGTCAGTGACCCTGATTCCCCGTTGGCTTTTTAAATGCAAGATGCTCCAAAGTGTATGTCTCTATAGTCTTTCCTTACCAATGGCAACACCAAAAATAAATCCAGATCACACTGCTGAAAATTCTTATCATATCAAACATATAGTATATTAGTATAACTTAGGAATGTCTAATTTCTGTAAATAATTAAAAATAAAGATACAAAATAACCATCCCTGTTCTGTCCAGATGTTTAATTTTTATCTTATATTTCCTCATCCCTCAAAACGGCACAAGTTTTCTCATTCATGAGGTTATGAAAGCCTAAGACTCTTCTAAAGCCCTGGGCTGCTTATATTTTGAGACAGAACATGGAACTGAATCACTTCTAAAAATTAAATTCCAGGTTCCCTACCCCTAGTACATCATTATACATCATTATACACTTCACTGCTTTGAAAATTACTTCTTACATCTTCACACACGCGCGCGCACACACACACACACACATTTTGTTTCACTTGATGAAGACTACAATCTTCTTAATGTGTCTATGCATTTCAGAGTTATCTAAACTCTAGATGAAAATACTAGAATCCTTTTTGAAATTTTACCTGTACCATGAGAATAAAAAAGACAGAGAGGGGAAAAAAAAGTCAGCTAATCTTAAAATGTAATGTTCAAAATAGAAATTTAAAATAGAATATAGTTTCTTTAACAAAGATCTGGATGGAAAATGTTTCCATAAGCAAAACAGTAAGAGTATTTGTTTCCTAAAACAAAGTGATGTTAATGAAAGCCAATCACACACTTGGCAAAACTGATGTCTTGAAGGTTTTTTTTAATCAGTATAATATCTCACCAAGTATGAAAACCAAAACATCAGACCACTAATTTTGTTCTATGATTATCCAAGTAGCTAAATGGTTTGGTCCAATATTATATATTTTCCTATTTTTTTTTATAAACATATATTTTTATCCCCAGGGGTACAGGTCTGTGAATCACCAGGTTTACACACTTCACAGCACTCACCAAAGCACATACCCTCCCCAATGTCCATAATCCCACCCCCTTCTCCCAAACCCCCTCCCCCCAGCAACCCTCAGTTTGTTTTGTGAGATTAAGAGTCACTTATGGTTTGTCTCAATTTTCCTCAGCCTCCTACTTACTATTCTTAGTTGAATTGATTTGAAGACGAAAAGCAATCATCTTCTCTAACTTGAGCTCTCCATTTTAAAATATCTCTACTGGACTTTTCCTTCAATTTATTGGAAAGACAAGTCACATTGTCTCAAAGTTATGAATTGTGTGCTGCTGTGGCTATTTCTTTTTTGCTGAGAGCAATCTGTCCAACAACCCTGTGCCCTTCAAAAAATGAGTTTCCACAAAACTCAAAGTTCTCTAAATTAGCCTTACAACAGTTTTGAGATGATAAGTTTTCCATGTTTCCATTAAACCTCTCAGAAAATCCAAAATTATTTGACTCCATCATTGACACAGTCCCTGATAATAATAATAACCACTAGTATGTGTTGAGCACTTACTCTCCTGCAGGTGCAGAGTTAAGCAGTTTATATGCGTAATCTCATTTTATCTTCCAAATAACCCACTATTCGTCAAGAATTTTTTGGTTGCAAGTAGCAAAAATCCAACTTAAAATGTTTTTACATGTAAGTAAAAGAAGAATAAGCTTGTCTTGGAGTGTAGTTGGCTAAAGATGTGGCTGGATCCACATCCTTAGGACACTGTTCTCTCAGCTCTATTTCCCTCTAAAGTGCTTTATTCTCAAACTATCCCTATGTTATTATGAGATGAATGCCATTATCCCCATGCTTACATCCTACCAACAGAACAGCTTGCTATGATCTGGCTTGTGGGCACACGCTCCCCTTCCACCCTGGCAAATTCATAGGTTGAAGCCCTAACCTACAATGTGACTGTGTCTGGAGACAAGACCTTTGAAGGTAACTAAGATTAAGTGAGGTGACCAGGGTAGAGCTCTAATCTGATGGAATTGGTGTCCTTAAAACAAGAGATGCAAAAGAAGTCCTCTATCATGCGAGCAGGCAGAGAGAAGGCAGCCACCAACATGCCAGGAAGAGAAGTCTCACCATAAACTTACCATCCTGGTACCTTGATCTTGAACTTTCAGCCTCCAGAAATATGAAAAATAAATTATAGAAGGGTTTTCCCCAAACCTCAGCAAAGTCCCAGAACTGATTCTGATTGGTCTTGTTCAGGTCACATGTCCACCACTGAACCAATCACTCTGGGCAGAGTTTTCATTACCTGGCCTCAGTCCCCTGCAGACCCTTTGAGCTGATATGTGAGATTAGTCTTACTTGAACCTATTTGGGAAAGTTAAGGAGTGATTATTCCTGAAGAAAATTATTACCAAAAGAAGGAGAAAATGATGCAAAGAAAAACAAAAACAAAATGGGAGCAGTTGACTTCCAAACACTGTGGAGAAGGTACTGCTTATCTCTCTCTTTTTCAAAGATTTTATTGACTTACTAAGAGTGAGAGAGCATGAGCAGAAGGAGGAGCAGAGGGAGAGGAACAGGCAGACTCCCCATGGAGCACAGAGCCCAACCTGGGGCTCAATCCCACAACCTGAGCCCAAATCAAGAGTTGGATACTTAACCGTTGGAGCCAACCAGGGACCCTTTATCTTATTTCTATAAGAGGAAACAGGTTGAGCAAAGTCAAGTGCTGAAAGACTTGCTGAAAGGCCCATGGTTGGACCTCGGGCTCTTAAAACTCTGAACTGTGAGTCACTCCATTATTTAACCTTGATGATGAAGACCTTAAGAAATGGCGTACTATGCTATTTCCACCCTCTTCATGACCAATGTGTCCCACTTCCCTTTATCATAGGGAAATTTAATGGAATGCTAAGTAAGTGATATGCCTCTTTCTCCGTAATTTTTATCATAACTTGAAAAAAAAAAAACCTCCAGCCAAAATGAAAACAAGAAATGATAATTTTCTGGATTGGATCAATGGCCCACTCAGCCCAAGAGCATCTTCAGCAATACATTTGGAATGCAGTTTGCCTCTGTTTACAGTCTTACTAGAAACATCATTTTCTAAGCACTTCAGTGTCCTTTGAATCATGACTCTTGTACCAATTTTTTAAAGATTTTATTTTTTTAGTTGACAGAGAAAGAGATCACAAGTAGGCAAAGAGGCAGGCAGAAAATCAACAAGTCAGGAAATGACAGATGCTGGCGAGGATGCGGAGAAAGGGGAACCCTCCTACACTGTTGGTGGGAATGCAAGCTGGTGCAACCACTCTGGAAAACAGCATGGAGGTTCCTCAAAATGTTGAAAATAGAACTGCCCTATGACCCAGCAATTGCACTATTGGGTATTTACCCTAAAGATACAAACGTAGTGATCCAAAGGGGCACATGCACCCGAATGTTTATAGCAGCAATGTCCACAATAGCCAAACTATGGAAAGAACCTAGATGTCCATCAACAGATGAATGGATCAAGAAGATGTGGTATATATACACAATGGAATACTATGCAGCCATCAAAAGAAATGAAATCTTGCCATTTGCGACAACATGGATGGAACTAGAGCGTATCATGCTTAGTGAAATAAGTCAAGCAGAGAAAGACAACTATCATATGATCTCCCTGATATGAGGAAGTGGTGATACAACATGGGGGCTTAAGTGGGTAGGAGAAGAATCAATGAAACAAGATGGGATTAGAGAGGGAAGCAGGCTCCCTGCTGAGCAGAGAGCCCAATGCAGGGCTCCATCCTAGACCTTGAGATCAGGACCTGGGCAGAAGGCAGAGGTTTTAACCCACTGAGTTGCCCGGGCACCCCTATTTTTAATCTCATAACATTTCTCTTGGCTTACTCTCCATCACAGGAAGTAGTATTGCCCTTTATTTATCCTAAGCATGCTTCACTTAAACTGCAAAGGCGGCAGCTCTCTCTTGCGTTCAGGACTTGGTATCTCTAATGATACCTAGACCAGACAGTTAACCTTAAAGATTTGCAAGAGTTGTACCTCCCCCTGGCCATCTCCTCTTTCCTAGGCTAGATCTTGGGCAGTTGAGCTTATCCTCAGGAAGCATCCTTCCTGTGATATCTTTCCTGAAAAACTGCATTTGGCATTTGAATGTGGCTCCTAATTGGTTAAAGGAGAAGATGCTTCAAGTCAGGGCATCAGTCAAGGTAAGGACTAGGCCATCTCAGTGTCTCCAGTCCAGATCATTAGGAACAGAAATCATTGAGGGGAGGAGGGAATGAAGAAGAAGCAGCGAAGAGGTTGGTAAGAGTAGATGTTTGAGGGAGTTCTCGTCCATTGGATTCATCATAAAGCTAGAGTCCACAGCAACCATGCACATCTAGAGCATGCATGAAAACCCTTCAGACTGTTTAGTTATGAACATCATCAAAGTCTATTATAACCGCAAGGGCAAAGTCCTCTAGTGAGGCCATCAGAAATGTACTCATTGTAGGAAAATGTTATGGGGAAGTACAAAAAGAAAAGAACGCTTGCTAAGAGTACCTAAATTGTTGAGTGTCAGTCAGCAGGGCAGATAAGTGACTGGTTTCCCAGAACAAGACTTTGTTCCATTAATGTTTACCAGAAAATTACTTAAACATTTTATCAGGAATATTAGTTTCTTCCTAGAACAGAGGTTGCAAATGACTCCATGTAAAAAGATTTCTTCCCACACCAAGTTTGGGGCAAGTTCTCTTTAACAGTAGTCAGAATGTTTAAAGGTAATGACCATGGGATTCTACATGACAGTGTTAAAAACTGGAAGCTGTGTAGCAGATTGGCTCTGAATGTGGGTTTTGCCCCTAGACAGACCTGTGCATTCAACCTTAAACCTTAGTCTATTCGTGTGTAAAATGAGGGTGATCATAACTATCTTCTTGGGGAGGTAATATTTATAAATGCAATTTCATTCTTGTCATTTTCTCTGAATTATTACAATTGATAACTTTTATATTAATCATTTTTATAGTTATAATAAATAACCATATTTATTATTACAAAATTTTCTTAACAGCCAGGACCTATGTTCCACCTACCATGGCCCCTTTCAAGGCCCTAGGTAACTCCTAAAAATATGGAAAAAATTTAGGCAGCAAAATCTTCAGAAATATGGAACACTGAGTTCCCCAGACTACATGAAGGAGACAATTCTGGTGAAGTTTCACATGCAAAAGTGGGCAGAGGATTTGAACAGACATTTTTCCAAAGAAGACATGGAGATAATCAACAGACACATGAAGAGATGCTCAACATCACTGATTATCAGAGAAATGCAAATCAAAACCACAATAAGTTATCACCTTACAGTTGTTAGAGTGGCAGTTCTGAAAAAGACAAGAGAAGGGTGTTGGTGAGGATGGGGAGAAAAGGGAACCTTGAGCACTGTTGTTGGGAATGCAAGCTGGTGTAGCCACTATGGAAACAGTATGGTGGTTCCTCAAAAAATTAAAAATAGAATTACCCAACAATCTGGCAATCCCACTTCTGAGTATGTATCTGAAGGAAATGAAATCACTATCTCACAGAGATATCTGTACTCTATGGTTATTGCAGCGTTATTCTTAATAGCCAAGACAAAGAAGCAACTTAAGTCTCCACTGATGGATGAGATGAATGGATAAAAAATGTGGAATATATGCATAATGGAATATTATCCAGCCATAAAAAGAAGAAAATCCTGCCACTGGCAATAATATGGATAGACTTTGAAGGCATTATGCTAAGTGAAATAAGTCAGAGAAAATACTGGATGTTTTCGCTTATGTGTGAAATCTAAAAAATTTCATTTACGTTTGGAACTCATAAAAAAGAGGGTAGAAGGGTACTTGGCAGGGGCTCCATTCAGGGAAAATGGGAAGATACTAGCCATTGGGTATAAACTACGTTCTAAGATGAATAAATTCCAGGTGATCTAATGTACAACATGGCTGGCTATATTTAACAATACTATATTGTATACTTGAAATTTACTAAGAGAGTTAATCTCAAATTTTTTCACTATCAAAAAATGGTAATTATGGGAGGTGATAGAGATGTGAACTACTTTACTGTGGTTATCATTTCATAATACAAGTATGTATCAAATATCTCACTGTATGCCCTTAAATTACATACTGTGCAGCATCCCCTTCTGGCTAGTACAAGGAATGGACCCTGGGGAGGAGCACTGGAGCAGAGTTGGGGAGTGGGCTTTCACCCAGGAAGTGCTCCCTTCACCCAGGAAGTACTGTGATCCAGACCCCCAAAGCTGCCGAACAACAAACCCAGAAGAGCTTTGAAGCAGCCACTGACTGCCTTGCCAGGTGCTGAGAGCCTTGCACCTGTGACGACAAAGATTAAGTCTAGGGAAGTCACATCTAGGAGAGGAAAGTGGTACACTGGATATGCAGGCAGGTGTGCAAAATGGAATGCTCTAGATTTCTCTTTCAATAAGATTAAAATGTACAAAATGTTCACATTGTTCAAAACTCCAAAAGTATTTCAAAACCATCTTTCCTTGCCCCTTCACACATTTCCCTTCCCAACTCCCCTGCGGTGGCCACTTTGGTGGGGGCTCTTTCTCCACCTTCCCTTAGGTCCATTCACTGCTTCATTGGAGGTAAACCATGAGAGACTATGGACTCCGAAAAACAATCTGAGGGTTTTGAAGGGGCAGGGGGTGGGAGGTCGGAGTACCAGGTGGTGGGTATTATAGAGGGCATGGATTGCATGGAGCACTGGGTGTGGTGCAAAAATAATGAATACTGTTATGCTGAAAATAAATTTTTTTAAAAATTAAAATTAAAAAATAAAAGCTGATTGAAATAGGAGGGTGACAGCAGAATGAACCACTTTCCATGTGACTTCAGGTATTGGTGGCTTGCCTGCAATGGGAAAGTTTTGAATGGCAACTGTTCCCAGTATAATCCAGCTTATTTTAGTTGACAAACTTGCATCTACCTGCTTCCAGGCCTCAGACCCCTAGCAAAAGAACCTTAACCTGCCCATCAGCTTGGCTAACCCTTAGGCCTTTTGACTCGAGGCCCCTGACAAGCCTCCCTTTTCTTAGAGCATAAACATTAGAAAATTTGCAGTTGTAAATTCTTTCTCTGACTCTGAAATAAACATCTTCTGCAACCCAGGAATCTTTCTCTAGGACCTGGAGCCAGATCCTTGAAACATAATCACCAAGAAAGATAGGGCCCCTATCTCCCAGGCTCTGTGAGTGGGTAGGAGCCTAACGTCAATAAGCATCAATTAGCAAATACAAATGGCTTAATCACATTGACCGATCTGCCCCCAGCCTCCTCCAGTACTTTCCCCCTTGCTCACCTCAGTGCTTAAAGTTCTTGGGTTTTTGTTTCAGGGAAGGTGAGTTCACTCTCTCCCCTGGTGTATACTGTTGACCCCTGTGCAATACTCCTGAACAAAGTCTCCCTTGCCTGTGTAATTCCATCCAGTGCAATATTTCTTTGACAACCCCTTCTCTTTTAATTAGACTTCCTCTTTTTGAGGCTCTGGATACTGCCTCTTCTCAGAAGACCAATAGAAGTCTCACAGTGAAGTTTCTCAGCTACTCCTTTACAACTTAGCAGCAACAGGCAGAGAGATGGACTGGAGTTCCTTCTTTGTGAGCAGACAATGTGCAGAACAGATTCTAAATTGCATTATGCTTTGCATCTACTTGCAAGGATGCACTCTTCCTTTATTTCTGTCCATCCAAAATGTCCCAGTTACTGAAAGCGTTATTCTGTGTATGTACACGAATGAATTTCCATTGTTCTTGTATCCTATCAGCTGAAATCTTGCAAAGAGACAGCATGAAAGGGAGGAAGGCACACCTGGCTCTGGTCCTGAGTCTGACTCTAACTAGCTGGTTAGGTCTTGGGAAAACCCTTGCCTTTCTCTGGATATGCAGTATCCATGAGGTAAAATGAGTCATGAAGTAAAATGAGACCAAGGATTCCCCATCGTTTTGCTAACTTATGCCCCACTAATTCCAGGTCAAATAACCTCACTCCTCCCTCCCCCCATGAGAGGAACCAAAGCCAATATTCTCTGAGGATAGTTATACAGTCACAGGGAGGGCCCCCTGTTGCTGTATTTATCATCTTCTGTGTGTTTACACATTGCAGTGGTAGAGCCGAGAGTAAATTTAATTGCTATCATTTCTAAGCACAAGAAAAACAGTAATTCCATTAGTGGTTACAATTTGTAAGATTTCATTGGCATACATGTTATTGCTACAGTAAATCTAAAACATAGGCATATTTTTAAATTGTAGTAGCGTCATGTGTAATAATGGGAAGGGAGTGATTAAGAGAAATAAGAGATGTGAAATGAATCCAGTGCAGAGATCGCATACTTATTCATGAACCTAGAGTTTGAGTAAACTATCTCAGGAGTGTGAGTGGGGGGTAAATATTCACACTCTTTTTCCGCTCCTCCCAACAATTCCAACACTGGTCCTGTATTTTTCCCCAACTCCCCACCGACCTCCCACTTCTGTGCTTCACGACGCAGATGGTAAGAATGGTAAGAAATCAGCAGGAAAGCCTAGATTTCCACAAGAAAAGCAAAAGTTAATCATGAGAGAAAAGAGGAGTCAGAAGAGATGGAGAGAAACGAAACTTGTCCTAGAAGAACATTTGAGGTTGGGAGTTGAGAGAAAGAGTTTTTGGAAGCAACTTGTGTTCCTGAGGAACATATTTTCTTTAAGTAGGTTGTATGCCCAGCATGGAGCCCAACGCAGGGCTTGAACCCACAACCTTGAGATACAGACCTAAGCCAAGCCAAGATGGACCTTCCTAGACCTTTCAACCACATATGGAAACAAAGATTCTCTTCTTGACCAAACTAGTTGGGTACCTCTGAGCTCTTTTTCTAACCTTGGTCATGTCCTTAAGAGCCCAATTTTAGCAAGAATCTTGCTAAGTCTGATTTTGAGAACCTCCCAACCTCCACATTTGATCACTCTCCATATCGAATTAGATTCTTCATCCTCCACCGTTTCCTTCTGGCCAGCCTTCACTAAGAATCCCACCAGGCTGATTTCGCCAGAACCACCCCCCAACCCTTGATGGTTGCTCTTAGTAATTTTCTATCCACCAGCACTCCAGCCCCTCCAACACACACTGTTCCTTACCTATAAATTCCTACCTTTCCTTGTTGTATTAGAGAAGTTGAGCCCAATCTCTCCCTTTTACAGTGAAACCCTACTGCATTAGTCCCTATACCTCTCTCAGTAATCCTGAATAAGGTCTGCCTTACTGTTTTAACAAGCGTCATGGATAATTTTTTCCTTAACAATGGTCAGAGGATCTCAAAGATCAGATCTGGTCATTTTGAGGTCTGCTTGTGATTAAATGTGAATATGTACCAGGACATTTGGTCTGAAACTTGCTTCCATAATCTACTAGGAAGTTGCAAGCAGTAGCATATAAATCTCACCAGTTTCGAATATTAAAAACTAAAGACATTTGCCAGAAAGAACCTAATGGTTGTACTGAGGAAGGTAGTTTGGGTCCCTTCACAACATCCATCTCAGTGATGATGCAGACCGAGGGTCAAAATCTTGAAGATCTTTCCAGCTACAGCTTTCCACAGTTTTGCAGTTTATCTAAAATGGGCACAACATCTGCATCCCATGCCTAGAAGCAGTTATATAATCATGAAAGTGCTCCAAATCTTTCAATCTTCATTTTGATATTAATCTTTTCCATCAACAGCAGATAAAGAAACTGACTAGGTTTTTCCAAAGCCAGTAATCCCTGTTTTCAAAGGTGCTCCTAAGTAGTGATGAGGTAACTGATGTTAGCAGTCGCTAGGACTCAACAATACGGCCCCCAGGAGACAGAAGTGGATGTGTTCACTCACCTCCCTGTCCAAAGAAGCTTCCCCCTGGAGTCCTGCCACCTGAGTGGAAGTATTGTTTGAAGAATGAGGTTGGTCCACTGCCTTCCTCCTTACTTGTCTGGATTGAAAGCCTCTTGCTGATGCCTCATCCAGCTCTTTCAGTGAAGGGTCCTTTCTCTGGCAGCAGGAGTTCTGCCCCTGCTGGAGAAAACCAGCTGGTGACAAGAAAATGGGAATTTAAACTCTCTTTGGGTACCTGGCACTGAGAGGTGGAGGAATCTACATGAACCTGCGGTCGTGTTTCCATGGAAACAAAGCAGTTTGGACCTGCAGTGTTAACATTAACCAGCACTGCTCCACAGACGAGCTCCCTCCCTCTTTTAATTCAATTTAAACCAATATTTCGTTGAACACCAACTATGGGCCACACACTGAGCTGCTGCAAGGACAAAAAAGAACACAACAGACATCGTCTTTGTCCTCATGAAACTCCAGTCTGGCAGCCTGGAGTGTGTTCCAAGAGTTCCAAGGTATGATCAGAACATAAACTGAGCCGACTGAGCCATTCCTTGAGGCATATAATACGAAACTCAAAAGCTGAGTAGGAGTAATAGAACTTTGTAAATAAATGCATATACATATGTTGAAGATACATATTTTCAATTTTTTTCACTGCTGGGGTGAATGGTCAAAAACATTTGAAGAACATTGTCCCAGAGCAAATGATCCCCAAACCTCACTGTGCATTAGAATCCCTCAAGGTGCTTACTAAAAGGACAGATTCCCAGTCCTCGCCTGTAATAATTATGTTCGGTAGATTTGGAGTGAGATCCAGGAAACTGTTCAGTAAACATTCCAGGTGATTTTGATGAATCCTGCTCTGCAGATCAGTCCCCTACAAAGCTGATTTATTTCCTCAGCCCTAAGTCCCAAAGGAGGCTTTTATCCAAGGCTAGCCCACATTATAATTCAGGGTAAGGAGGGAATTTTTGGTTTGTTTGTTTCTGTGGGTTTGCAGCATTTGATTATTTTGCTTATCATTATACAAAGCAGCCTCAGTAACTGCTACAATTTCTGGGTTTCCCCAATATTTAACTAGTTCTACTTTGTGGGGGCTTACTTTAAACAGCTAACCACCGACCTGGACTTCCCTTACCCCTGACCTTAGCCTATAGCTCCACAGACCATTGAAGCTGTCTCTTTCTCGGTGATTTGTCTTCGTCTTTTCCAGTAGGATGACCAGCTATCCCAGTTAGTCCAAGACAAAGAGGTTTACAGGAACTCGGATTTCCATTAATATATTTGAGAAAAGAATAGGTAGGCCAGAATGAGCCAGTCATCCTAGCAGGAAGCTTGGCTTTCAATAAACAGGGTATTAGAAGAGTCAGAATGGTGGGCCTAGTTCATGCTGCCTGGCAGGGCTAGTGTCTTTAGCCTAACCACTTCTAAGCCTTCTTTGTTTTCATCCATCTAATTTCTACCTAGATCCATGGAAACAGGAACAAGAACAAGGCTTTTAACTAGAATTTAAAAACCACTTGTCAGTGTTAGCTGCTGGCTGCCTGCAGAGACTTGGAAATGTCAAGTTTTACGGGAGACTCACACTGTTTGGAAGGGAGAAGAACTACTCCACCAGTGTCCACGTGCCTAAGTGTTGTCAGTCAACCCCATCAGATGCATCTTTCTCTGGTTCCAGGTAACTAGGAGCAGTGTGTTTCCAGTCTCGTGGCTTGAAGGATTGTAGTGGACCCAAATGACAAGCCTCCTACAGACTGACCCCATTCCTTGTAATCTGTGTTAAAGCCAGAGTCAGAAAGAGGGTTCTGTGTGAAATCCCTCTCCCTCCAAGTTGAGTCTAGCCCTTGCAGCCCCAGGCTTGCTAGATTACCTAGGAGGAGAGTGTTACTTTCTGCTCAGGAAGGAAGAAATGAGCCAATCTACTATCCGTGTGTTAGGACCTGCCATAGCTATTTTAAAGCCCAATCTCCCTTCGTCCTGGACTCATCCCTAGGGAGGAGGCATCCGCAATCCTCTGTGAGAAATGAGGAACTCGATGCACAGAGACTTTGCATCGTCCCTGTTATGCAGCTAGAAGATAGGGAGCAGAGAGCCAACCAGCGTTCTCTGAGCGGCAGCTTCTCCCACACCTGCCACTCTCTGCTTCTCCCCGCGGGGTCTCTGCTCCTTTCCCATGTTCAGTTTAATTACCACGGGGCAAGCAAGCAGGGAACTTTTCAAAACCCAGATCTTGAGAATGGAAGCTCCCAGATCTCTTGCGTCTAAGCAGCACCTGGGTTCTTAGGCAGCTGGAAAGCATGCAGCCACTCTCTCAGCTTTGCCTCCCAAGGAGCGGCCCGTTTGGGTCCTGTTTCCTGATGCTGGCGGGGACTCGACATTCCTTCCTCAAGCGTGATCTTCCCCTTGCTGAATCCCAGGCTCCTCCCAGCCCTCCCAGCTGCTCTCCTAGCTGTTCCAGCTGCTGGATGTTTCCAGAGGGCTCTAAAATGTTCCTCTGTATCTGAGGTTATTCACATGAAGAGCCCCAGCCATTGTGCTCCTGCTTTTGATAAGGCTTAAGAAAAACCGGTGTTTCTATTAGATTGACTGGTGTATGGAAAAGCTGGTTGGCCTATCTGTGGTCCACACGCCATGCATTGTTCACCAGGCCCTAGAGTTTAGTCAGGAATCAATCTATGCAACTCCACAAAATACCACATCCAATAAGATTTCCCTGCCTTTTTCATAAGGTAGAGCTTTGGTCCAACTCTGAAATGTAGGGTTCACCCTCTCTAAGGAGCTCATCCTCTTCCTGCCAGAGGCCAAACTCAGATACCAACTAGGAAACTTGGAAAAAGTCCCCAAAAGACATGACCTGTGCTTACTTCACAAAGCCGCTCACTTCCTTCCAGCATCTTTCTATCTTCTTGTCCAGCAAGACAGAAAGACAAACCAGCTGAGGTCCCCACAATCATCTTTGCCTCCTCCTCCCCACCTGGGATGTCTTTCAAGATTCTGAGGTGGAACCCTAGGGTCACAGAACCCAGCTTGAAAAACCAGTCTTTCCCTCCTCTGCTAACATTACAAAAGGAGCCCTGAGACTTCCTGAAGTGGCACTGCGTGTGCCCACCTTTCTTCTTCTAGCCAGAGATAGGAGCCAGCTCCACGGTCCTCGATCTGGACTCTCCTCTCTGCGGGAGCATGGCTGGGGCCTCGGAGCTGAGGCGAATGTCTGCATAGTGTGGTGAGAGCGTGAGCACATGTGTCCTGAGTCACAGCGAGTGGAGAGCCTTCCCTCACCACCATCTTCTGTGAGGCTCGAGTTAGGGAACTTTGCCATCCTGCCATGCTCTCCAGCGAGAGTTGGGAATGACAATAACAGTGGAAGGAGAAGGGAGTGGGTGGCTCTGTGTTACTTCCATCTGCAGAACTGAGAAAAAATGAGTCGTGTGCATCAGGTGAGAGCTGTTGGCACAGCTGTGGCTTAAAGGTGACAGAAGACATGGGACTGACAAGGAGGGGAAGCAGGTCTCCCGGGCCAGGAGGGAGAGAGCCAGGGACTGATCAGCTGCAAGGGGACCAAGTCTGACCAAACCACGGAGTACAAGCTGGCTGTACTAGTGGGCTCAGCATCAACATCTTTTCTTCGAACTGACCTAAGGAGAGAAAGCACGGGACGTAACTTAGCACAGAGGTACAATATAGTTCAGTGTAGCATTCTTTTCAACAGCAAAATCCTGGGAGCTCTGAGGACCCGATGACCAAGGAAAGAGGGCAGGCTAAAAAAATTACAGCACCAGTATCCAAGAGAACATCACAGTCTTTAAAGAAATTGAGGAAAAATACTGAATGGAATCTGAAGATGTTCACTATATACTAGAGAAAATAAAATAAAATACTAGAGAAAAGAGCAGGAGAGACTTGGGTACAGAAAGGGGCAGTGAGGTAGAGGAGGGATGAGCAGAGCTTAGTTGAGCTATTAGGCATGGCAGGGAAAGAAGGGAGAAAAGTCAGGGAATCCTGCAGAACAAGAAATGGCCAAATCTGCTAATAGCCTCGGCACGTGCTTGGGTGAAAATGAAACTAATGTCCAAAATGACCTACATCAGACAACAGCTGACCTGGGGACACATCGTGCTGTGGGAGGAAGCTGCATCTCAGGAACACCTTTCTGGGAAGAACACATGTTATGACTTTATCATCCGACACTCCGCAAAGGCAGAGGTTCTTATACATAGTAACATCAGCTAAAAGGATTCAAAGATAACAAATAGAGGAATTATGTTTTAGAGAATCCATTGAAAGGACATAAGTAGTGATGAAAGCAGGTAGGAAGGAACAGGAATTGTGAGCTGGAGCGATACTCACTGAGGTCTTTTTTAAAGTTGGAAGCAATAACATGCCTGTCACATAGCAGATTCCAATAAACGCAGATGTGATTCCTTGTACACACGGTTTAGCTCTCCTACTCAGGAGGTCCTTCTATGGTTTCCTCTTATTCTCCCTCCAGAGTGTCTACCAGGTACATTGCCTTATCAGTAGTAAGTGCTCAACAGCGTCTGCTGGAGAAATAAAAATTCTATTTTGTACTTCTTAATGCCACCTTTATTGATAATACTTGTTTCTCCTTATCTCTGCAGCCTCTGCCACTCTAACTAGGGAAGGACAGGTGTGATCAGAAACCAGTGGGATCCTCACTCTCTGAAATGATTCACTTGGACACCCAGACTGTCCCAGGTGGAAAGGAGTTTAGAAATCAAGTCCTGCAGTTTTGAAGCTGTGCTCACTTCTACCACATTGTGGTGGGGAGTGACCCATACTCCACTTCAATCAGCAACACAGCTTTTATCTGTTTTGTATTGTGGGCTTTCTAATAAAATTTCATTTGGGCAGTTTTTGAAACTAAGTGAAATCTGAAAACCACACACTTGGAAACCCTCTCATTTCACAGGGAGACAACAGCTGAAAGATGGAGAGCTGTGGGACACCTGTGCGGCTCAGTTGGTTAAGTGTCTGCCTTCAGCTCAGGTCATGATCCCAGAGTCCTGGGATCAAGCCCTGTGTTTTTTAAAAGTCAAAAGATGTATCATATTGAATTTTTTAAAATGTACTTTTATATATCTTATTACTTTTAAACAACACCCCAAAAGACTAAAATTAAAATGAGTCAGGGGCACCTGGGTGGCTCAGTCTATAAGGCTTCCGACTCTTGGTTTCAGCTCAGGTTGTGAGCTAAGGGTGGTGAGATCAAGTCCCAAATAGGGCTCCAAGATCAGCATAGATTGTGCTTAAGACTCCCTCTCCCTCTGCCCCTCCCCCTTGCTGTCTCTCTCACTGTCTCAAATAAATAAATCTTTTTAAAAATAAATGAACATTTAAAAATGATTCAGCTCCCTGCTCAGCAGTGAGTCTGTTTCTCCCTCTCCCTCTGCCTGCTGCTCTCCCTGGTTGTGCTCCTTGCTCTCTAATAAATAAATAAAATCCTTAAAAAAAAAAAAAAGATGTAGAGCTGTGGCTAGAAACCAGTTCTTTGGACACTTTGTCCAAAATTCTTCCTCATACATCAAATAGCCCCTAACTTGGGGTATGTGTTTCAATTCGCTTTCACATAGAGTTGCCAGATAAAACACCTGATGTCTATTAAATTTGAATATCAGATAAACAAAAAAAATTGTTTTAGTATGTCTCAAAATTGTTTTAGTGTGTCTCAAATACAGCTGCACTTGTCCAGCTGTCCAAACACCAGGCTCCATAAATGCTTCATCTTAGAAGCTGCTGCAGCACCTGGGCCCTCAGTGTTTTGCTATCAGGAACCTATTACTTAACTCTCAGTTTGAATGACAAAAACCCAGCCAGTAAAGCATACTCTCCATGAGCTATTCCAGATGGAGCCAGGATCTAGCAGCCATCACCACAATAGCCCTGGCCACTCACTGAGGTAAAACGAGGAACTTCTCAGGGTAAGTGGAAAGTGCGACCTGTCAGGGTTACCCTGAAGACCACACCCTGCTCCTGTTCACAGTTCAGTAGGTCAAGTGGCTGTGCCCATCTGGGACTGACGAAAAGAATGTCTGTATGTAAGGGAGTTGTCACATCTGCACTGCTGACGTTTAAGGCCAATTGGACAATCAAACCATAAATCATCAGTCACTTTCTTGTCTCAGGGATCAAATCAGATTTCTTCCAAGGCAAACTGGTATTTCTTCTCTTCTGGTTCCATCCCATAATAAGCTCCACTACAAACTGCATTTGTCAAACATACTGCTGGACATGGAAGTGAGTGAAGGAAGTTCCCATCCTTGAGGTGCCCACATTCTCGAAAGGCAGGCAAGTGTGAAACATACTGTGTGTGTGTGTGTGTGTGTGTGTGTGTGAGAAGCACTACAGTGAGGGTAAATAAGCATGAGCCACTATGAGTCCAGGAGGGCCATGCGAGAAAACCCAAAGTCAGACAAAGATGAAACAATGAGGCAGAGCCACAGAGATGGGACAATAGGATCAAAGGCTCAGAGGCATGAAATGCCATAATAGTGTGTTCAAAAAACCATGAATAGGGCGCCTGGGTGGCTCAGTGGGTTAAGCCGCTGCCTTCGGCTCAGGTCATGATCTCAGCGTCCTGGGATTGAGTCCCGCATAGGGCTCTCTGCTCAGCAGGAAGCCTGCTTCCTCCTCTCTCTCTGCCTGTCTCTCTGCCTACTTGTGATCTCTCTCTGTCAAATAAATAAATAAAATCTTTAAAAAAAAAAAAACAAAACAAAAAACCATGAATAGGTTGGTGTTGCTTGAGCGCAAAATTTAAGATGATGAAAAAAATGATGAGGTTAGAAATCTAAGCTGACTCTAAAACATAAAATAGAAAACTACTAGAAAAGCTTGAGGCAGAAAAGCAGCACAGTCTGGTAGAGGTTTTGGAGGAAGCTGACTGGAGGCCGGTTGGGAAGGGATGGGGTGGAGGGCAGGGCAAGGGGGACACTGAACAAAGGCTGGCATCAACAGGTAATGCATGGACCCCGTGGAAGATGGAGACGGTCTCACGAGGCTAACAAGGAAGGGAGAGGATCTGGGCTGAGAAATACAAGGCCAAACAGGTGAGATGTGGCTGGTTGTGAATGAATGGTCAGAGGGAAAGGACAGAACCAAGCCGTTTTCTAGCCTAGGTGACCTGGTGGGTAAAATTTCTGTCAAAGGAGGGGTGCCTGGGTGGCTCAGTGGGTTGAGGCCTCTGCCTTCAGCTCAGGTCATGATCCTAGGGTCCTGGGATCAAGCCCCGCATCGGGCTCTCTGCTCAGCGGGAAGCCTGCTTCCTCCTCTCTCTCTCTCTCTCTCTCTCTGCCTGCCTCTCTGCCTACTTGTGATCTCTGTCAAATAAACAAAAAAAAACTTAAAAAAAAAAAATTCTGTCAAAGGAGACAGAAAGTTCCCCTAATCTCAGATAACACCCTGTGTCCATCCCTTTGTCCTCCTGGAATGAAATATGTCCTTGTCATGTGCGTCTTTGTCCCAGGGCAGCCTGCCCCTCTGAGAACGCAGGGGCAGAACCATGTCAGGTGCCCAGGCCCTCGCATCACCAGTGCTGGTGCCCATTCAGCACGCAATAAATATTTGTCAAGAAGAAAGACAAATACCAAATACTGCACGGTGTCACAAGTATTTAGAATGTTAAAAATAAATAAAATTTTAAAAAGCTTGATCTCCTAGAGAGGATAGAGGAGTGGTTGCCAGGGATCAGGGAAAGGGGTGGAAATAGGGCGTTGGGGAGTAACTGGAAAAGGATACAGACCTTCGGATAGAGGATAAGCTAGGTCTAAGGGTCTAATGTACCACATGGTGACCACAGTTACACACTGTAGTGCATAACTGAAAGTTGCTAGGAGAGTAGAACTTAAATGTTTTCACACACAAAAACAGGTAAGCATGTGAGGTGATAGGTGTGTTAAAGGTATCACAATGTATACACAGACCAAATCATCATGTTGTACACCTTAAACAGCTGCACCTTTGTCAATTATATGTTAACAAAGCTGAATAAGTGCCAAAAATTATGCTCGTGAAAGGGAATATACAAGGAAAAAAGACACGAATAAATTGTCTTCTGGACAGTGAGTCCGAAATGACTACAAATAGACAGTGTGGATAACCGGGAAGCAGCAGGAAAAGTCTGAATCTCGGGGGCAGAATAGGTTTGGAGATAAAGATGTGAGAGATACCACCTAATGATAAAAGCATGAAACTGAGAAGAGCATCAGGAGTGGACCCTAATGAAATTCAACATTTAAAAGGGTTTACTTCCTCCCACTTTATAGTGAATTACCTTTGCCTTCTAGAAATGCACCAACTCCGCCCCCTCAGAGCTGAGGTGTGACACAATTCAGGAACACGTTCCTAGGTTGTGACGCAGGGAAGGTTCACCTGTGCCTTTATGACCTTCCCAAGGCAACACCATATGCCTATTTTGCCAACTCAGTTCTCCTGGGTTCTTTAAACAGCCTCTGAATTCTGTGAAATTCTCCTTCATGAAATCCTCCTATGGACCATCTTCAATATTCTAGCCTGTGAATCACAAACTGCCATTCTGCTTAATCAAAGTGTAGAACACTTAATGTTTTACTAGTTCTTTTTCCAAATAGGTATCTTTGTCATCTACCTTTAAGATGAAATTAGACTGTGTTGATGAAAACACCTGTTGTCTATTACTCATTGGTATACTGTTTCTATCCTGTTGACTGTGTGTTCAGCCACAGCAGGATTCTGTGTGCTTTAACTGGGGTGTACCCTGAGGAAACCACAGGCTATGTCGAGCAAGGTGAGATGACATCCTGGACGTTCCAGCGTCAGTCTGTTGAAACCACGCTATAGCCACATGCTATGTCAAACTATGGCTTGGAAAATGTGGTTAGGGCAGGAATGTTTTGTAGATTGTGTGGTATTTACAATTAGGCATTTGACATAAGCTTTTTAGAAATAACCAAAAAAGGATGTTGAGCTTCTAAATTCTTAGCTTTGTCAAAAGCCGACAGGGTTTCTTTAGAAAGATTAAAAGGATAATAACTAGAAAGGAAAATGTCTAATGTCAATACGATAAATATATATTTATGTCTATGGGCCAATATAATTTTCAGTGATGGATCAGTTAAGAATAAATTCGTCTGCAAATCATAAGAAGCCTCCCTTTCCCACATAACAAGTTCAGAGACAGGCAGTCCTTGTTAGCACAGGAGCTGCCCACTGCGACCCAGGTTCCTCCTGCCCGTCCTCTCTGTCCTCACACTTGTCCTCACACTTGTCTCTTAGGGATGGTGATTTCTGGTTGGCCCACCTCCAAGGTTCATGTCCCTAAGAAGACAGGGGGAAATGGGTAGAGTCAAGGAAGAACAGGAACTTGTTTTAGTCAGGAAGAGAAGCTCTCCAGTGACTTTCACCTACCTTTCACTGACCAGCTCCGGCTAAAAGAGGACAGAGATCAAGTTTGTAGCTTGTATAGCTTCCATGCAGAACCTGGTCAGAGGTAGGAGAAATCAAAATTAGAAACTGTCAGTCAGGTATTTCAGACAAGAAAAAGTCTAAGTCACATTATTAGATCTACCTATTTCCTAAAATCTTGTGAGCATATTTTAATCTAATTTACACATGCTGATGTTGATTTCTATTTGCATAATCCTTAAGGTGATCTTACGTCAAAATTTTCCACTCTATACAAGCAATATTACCCTCCTTTTTTATATGGTCTACTTTATCAAAGTGAGCTAGGAAAAGGATTAAAAATATTTCCAGATGCTAGCTCAGGTAATAGGGTAACTAGGATATATTTTTAGTTACATGTTATTTTTTAAATTGGTTCCTGAAATTTCCCCCAGCCGTGCCAAGAATATCTGTGGTGGGAAAGCAATGGTATCATGGATAATTTTACCTATCTTGCCACATGTTTGCCCTGCTTGGTCCAAACATAAATTGGAGTTGGTACAGATGTAAAGTCAGAGAATGGGTTTTGTGTGTGTAGAGCCTTTTCCGCAGAGAAGTGCTTTGTCTCCATCTGGTGGACAACCTTGTCTTTGCAATGTCGGTGGTGGTTCTCAGGCCCGCCGGCACCTCAGGATCCCCAGTGATGCTTGCAAATAATCTGGATCCCCAGGCCCCTCCCCAGACCATTTCAGTTGGATCTGGGAAAGGATACAAGCAGCAGCACTTCTGTTTTTCTGAGATACATAATTCTAATATGCAATTAGGGTGAAGATCCCCTGAGTTAGAAGCTGCTCTAAATTGGTGATGATACTAGAGAATCATCCCTCCTGCAAGATTGCCATAAAGGAGAAAGGGCAATCTATGAAGGTAAATTCTAGAATGTTCCTGAGGTCTTTCACACCTTCCAGAGGGGAAGTCAGCAAGTTGATGCTAAGAATATAAGAAAGCTAAACTTAAATTACTTCCTGTGTGACTCTCCCTATGAGACAATGTGCTGAGCAAATACATAATAAGACCTCTCCCCGGGCAAAACTCAGTCTCAATCCGATTTTAATGGTTTAGGTGTTTACAGAAGATTTTTACACATTTTCCCATTTAATTCTCTTAAGAACCTATGAAGATGGGTAGTCCATCTTCCCATGCGTACTGGCACTCATCTAGCAACAAAAAGCCCTAGCATATCCTTGGTGCCCACTCAGACCCTGTTTTTCCCTTCATCATCTCTCATTAAAACTTTAACTCTGCTAAACACTGTAATGTATAATTGATATTTCCTACAACTTAAATTTGCTAACCAAAAAAAGGTGGGGGGGGTAAGTATGTGAGGTGATGGATATGTTAACTTGATGGCTGGGGGATCCTTTCACTATGTATACATATATCAAGTCATCACTTTGTACATTTTAAATATCTCACAATTCTGTCAATTAGATCTCAGTAAAGCTGAAAAAAAATATCTGAGTAAAGACAACGTAAGTATTCTGTGTAATATTCTTATTCATGCAAGTTTTCTGTAATCTTGAAATTTACAAATGCAAAGTTTTTTGAAAGTATTTTTTAGAAACTGACTTTATTAAGATCTTTCTCAGCTTGGCTTTTTTTTTTTTCCAACTGATTACAGATTTTACTTCATGTGCACTTGATGACCTTGAAAGAAAAATACATCAAAGGCATATATACACTTAAAGTTCTTATTCAACATGTAGCATGGAAAAATACATCTTATTTATTGCTTTTTACACATTCCAGAAGATATCCAAATGAAGATAGGTTCAAACTGGTCACCCTCTTTAAGTGCTTCTCAAATTGATTCCCACTTACTTGTCATGTCCTCTGATCCCATCTCCTGACCCCAGCCTCAAAGCAATCACTATAGTTTTGCCTTTATTTCCAGCTTTGTCTTTCCATGATAACCAATGTCGTCTTTTCATATGTATATTGACCACTGCTTGTATCTTCTTTAGTGAAGGATCTGTTCAAGTCTTTTTACCAGACGTTTATTGGGCTGGTTATGCTCACATTACAATTTTTTACAATCTTATATTTCTCCCAATCAGTGGCTCATATACATTGTGTTGTTTTCCTCACAATTTTTAAGACTGTGTTGATTTTTCTTTCAAAATTTTCTTTATTGTTGGTTTTCAGTAGTTTGACTATGATCTTCTGAGGAGTAGTCTTTGGATTTCTTTATTGGGGTTTATATCTATCAAAGCCAGTGTTTCTTCATAAAACTTTAAAATGACCATTTTTTACAAGTATATTTTTCTGCCCTATTTTCATTTTTTATCCTTATGAATCTCCAATTACATGTCAATCCATTTGATATTGTTCTATAGGACCCTAAGGCTCTGTTCTTTCTTCAATCTCTTTTCTCCCAGTTTGGGCAATTTAAATTGATCTGTTTTTAAGTTCACTGACACTTTCTTCTGACATTTCCACTGCTAAATCTATCCAGTATCTCTCTCATTTCATTTATTTTACTTTTCTGCTGTAACAACTCCATTTTATTTTTTATACTTTCCATTTCTCTGCTGAGATTCCTTATGTCTATAGTCATTAAGATGACATTTCCTTCAAATCCCTGAACATACACTTAAGAGTTGCTTTAACGTTTTTTGCAAAATTCAACATGTGCATGTCAAGGTTTGTTTTGACTCTGTATCACACATTATAAGAGATACATTACAGGGAATCTATATTGTGTCTTCCTTTGAAGAGTGTTGATTTTTGTTCCAGGAGGCATTCTGATTACTGACTACTTTCAACTTTATGTAGGTTTGGTTTTATACTTCGTATGAATCTTTGGAAAGCACGAGGTATTTCTCAAGCCCTTCTAATTTGGTAAACTCTGCCTCCCTCACAAATCTCGTTGAGGCTTGATTTCAGTCTATATTCAGGGACACTCATTTACACTCTGAGAGCTGAAACAAGAAGGCCACGTCACTTGTTCAACCTAGCTGGGAAGATGCATGTTGGGCAACTCAAATTTTTTGCCACTCTGCACATGTCTGAGAAGGACTACAAAAGTGCCTACCCCACTGAGACGTACATTTTCCCAAGTAAGCAAATCTGCAAATGTAATCCATGAATGAAGATCAACTATGTAGCTATTTTTAGCATAATGAAACCAGGTAACATAAAAAAAATTAGTGCTTAAAAAGTTTTAATGAATTATTTTGATGGAAATTTTCCCTAAACATAGTGTGTCTTAAGACACTAACGATAACTTGTTTCCCTGACTCAAGGTCATCATTATAATACACTAAACAATGATAAAATCCAAAGAAACCTTTAAGGTTTTACATATATAAATGTATACTCTTAGATTTAAAATCCCCAGTTGGCAATAGTTCTTGACACTGCTGCTTTGGTTTTTGCCGGTTACTTTTTTTTTACTTTTTTTTTTTTTTTAATCAAAGCTCAATAAACCTTAGCTGTATGATCTTATGAAAAGTAAATTTTGTGGGTCTCAGTTTTCTTATCTATATTAAGAAAATGCATTTCTTAGGTCCCTCCAGATCTAAAATTCTATCTTTCCTAGCTAGCTGTGTCTTTTCAGCCTCTAGATGATTCTTTTCTTCCTGCTTCTGATCTTCTGTGTTCCCAAAAAATAGGAAAGCCAACTCTATTTGCTCACTAACAAATAAAAGACATTCTAATTAAAGACTTGAGATCTTTTCTAAATTATGTGCCCACAAATTCTGGTAACTAAGAGACCTATACACACTTACTCCTGGATCTTAGTTATACTCCAAACAGACATGTAAAATCAGTTGTATTTCCTGCCAAATGAAGTAAAAACAATTCATAAGACACTGTTAAATACAGTAATCCAAATATCTGACCTATGATATGAGTAAAAAAACAAAACAAAAAAATAGCATCCTTCCTAGGATCTTCACTGATCCTATGCCTAGGATAAAAGGAAAATGAACAGAGTTTTTATATAGCTTAATATATAACCTTTTCAAATCACTAAGTTGTATACCTGAAACTAATGTAACATTGTATGTCAACTATACTTAAAAAAAGAGAAAGAAAAAGAAACTATTATAAAAAGTCTTAGAAAAGTAGACAAATAGTGCTGTTAATTTATTATCTTTATTGAATTAAAATTATACTATGTATAAAACAGCAATGTATACACAGGAATTAATGCATCATAATATATACAATTATCTTTGAAAAGTCAGGACTCAAGTTACAATGATTATGAACATAAAACCTGTATTAAAACATTTTCCATAAGTGATTTATTTAGCTGTTTTAGTTCGGAGTCGTCGTTTGAGAATCTGATGATCACTTTCCTTTACTTTATGTTCCATCAAAATCTGAAATTAATAATTTCATATTTTTATAAATAAAAGATTATTTATAATTTAGTAAGATCTATTCATGTGCTTAATAATTGAAATAACAGGTACAATGTTTTTGTCCCTTTAGACTATAAGTATACTAATCTATTAAAAAGCATTATCTAAAGTAATAGATTTTGTAATGATTCTTCCAACACTACCTAACATAGGATTAAAATAATATATACCCTATACTGAATACAGGAATATATAGCTTGAAGTAATTACTGAAATATTTGGAGGCAAGTACTTCAAATACTGTTTAAGAAAAAATCTTTCACAGCAACAAATACAAAAATCCCCCCTTATCTGTGGGGCCTATGTTACAAGTGGATGCCTGAAACCAAGGATAGTACCAAACCCTATGTTTATTGTTTTTTCCTATATACCTATGATATACATATACCTATATATACCTATGATACAGTATAACTTATACCTATATGTATATGATATACATATACCTATATACCTATGATACAGTATAACTTATGAGTTAAGCACATTATTATATTAACAATTCACTAATAAAAAAATTATAACAACATACTACAGTGGGTTATGTCAATGTTGTATGTCTCTTCTAAGTATTTTATCTACTGTACTCTCCCTTCTTCTTATGATGATGAGAAATGATAAAATGCCTATGTGATGAGATAAAGTAAGGTGAATGACGTGGAGGCACTGTGACACAGTGCTAGGCTATTACTGATCTTCTGAAATATATCAGAAGAAGAATCATCTGCTTCCAGACCACAAAGACCACAGGACACTGAAACCAAGGAAAGCAAAACCAAGGATAAGAAGGGACTACTGTAGAGCTCGCTTCAGCAGCACATATACTAAGAAGGGACTACTGTATATAACTTAGAAGAATAGAAAGAGCATTATATTGCAACTAAGAAAAGAAAGAACTTCGATCAAGGGAAGAAATTATACATTAATCAGACAGATAATGAAAAATGACCAAGAAAATAGTATTTCCTATTGACCCTAATTCTTCACCACCTGCCTTCCAGTGTCTGGTATCTGACATCTACTGTTGCAAAAGATCTCTGCCCTGATTTCTCTGAGCCACTTTCTGTTGAAGGCTTCTCCTTAAATTACTTTTCTACCATCCCTTTCATCCACTAGGCAAATGCAAGCATGATGGAAAATTAGAACTTTCCCTGTAATAGCACAGATTGTTCTGAGTGAAGAGATGAGTCATCAAGTCAGCATGACAAACTACAGTCTTTTCTTAAAAGAACCTGGAAGGCTTAGAGGAAAGGTGGGAGGAAATGACTGAATGTCAATTCTGTATTTTTACCAGGCCCACTTAGGCCAGATTTGTACAACTCTTGTAATAAAGTTAACAAAAAAAATAGCTGTTAGAAGCAAATAAATGACTGAACTAATAATTCTATTGATGGGATTAAAATTTCTCTGATTAATTTACAAATGTAAATAGGTGACACCTGTATACATTAATGCAGTACTTATAATTATTATAAATTTAACACATCAGATAGCAAAAGTATAACATTTAAAGCATATTCCAAGAGATCTGATCTAAAGAATAAAAATTCAAACCATTATAAAATTCAGATTGTTATGAATACTCCCAAATTAAAAAGAACATGAACAGTTTTATTTTTAAGAAAACCAAAAAGAGTAGCTTACCACTTGCCCAGATATATCAATAGGAGATGAAATTTCATTTGTGTATAATTTCCGTTTGGCCCGTTTTGGTCGAGACACATTTTCTTTACTTACTTCTACATTTGAGAGCTTTGGAGAGCTCATTGTTTCAATTATCTTCTTTGCTGTGAAGGAAAAATTGAAACAAGATAGGATCAGGAAGGGGGCACCTGGGTGGCTCAGTGGGTTAAAGCCTCTGCCTTCGGCTCAGGTCATGATCTCAGGGTCCTGGGATTGAGCCCCGCATCGTGCTCTCTGCTCAGCAGGGTGCCTGCTTCCTCCTCTCTCTCTGCCTGCCTCTCTGACTACTTGTGATCTGTCTCTGTCAAGTAAATAAATAAAATCTTTAAAAAAAAAAAAAAAGATGAGATCAGGAGGGAGACAAACCATAAGAAACTCTTAATCTCATAAAACAAACTGAAGGTTGCTGGGGGGTGGGGCTGTTAGAGATACGGTGGCTGGGTTATGGACACTGGGGAGGCTATCTGCTATGGCGAATGCTGTGAAATGTGTAAGCTTGCTGATTCACAGACCCGTACCTCTGTGGCAAATAATACATTAAATGTTAATTTAAAAAAATTTAAAAATCTTGTTTGGATCTAAAAAAAAAAAAATGTGTGTGTGTGTGTAAATTATTTAAAACCTGAAACAAATAACTTTCTAATTGAAAAGGTATGATCCTTAATAAAGAAAAACATACCAAATTAAAGAGAAAAAGCACTGTGAAAGGACACGACTAGTCAACTCACAAAGAAAAAAATTAACTGTCTCATAAACACATGAATAATGATGAACAGCAAAAACAAAAAAGCAAATAAATAAAACATCATTTGGCTAATGTCAAAAAAGGTCTGGTAAATTAGAGTACAGCCAATAAAATTCAGGTGTTTTTAATGATTTGGAAAGCCTTACGCTGTTATGCAAAAAAGCCTGGACTATGCAGCAGTACACATATGTAAAGATATCCACAATAAATGTTAAGTGAAAGTAGTTTAGAATTGTGAGCCCTTTGCTTATCACTAATACACACAGACACACACACATAGAGTAAATCAAATTCTTAATAGTTGATTGCTTCTGGGAAGTGGAACTTTTGTCTTTCAACAGGTACATATTAATTTTAATAGAAAACATATTTCCATCTGGGAACCTCCTGGGTAGAAAATCCTTGTACATATAATATCAAGTGTATATTTTTAAATAGAAAAAATATTGAAGGAAATATGCTAAACTGAAAATCTACTTGTAAAGTGTTAATTTATCCTTGAAAGACCTGAGCTGCCCAATGTCAGAGCAACCTATTAAGTCAATAAGCCACAATGAAAGTAACACTTAAACCTTTAACTACTTACTGCAATAATAGAATAAGCAAGAGGCAAAACGTAAGAAAGTGCCAACTCCCACCCCCACCTTCTGTCTTTCCCCACGTGTGGTCCAGGTCAGGAAGATCAGCACAGAACTGGGGGGTCACCCCCTGCCGAGGGAGCACTGAACAAAAAGCTCTTGCACTGCAGTTTTATGGATCTTGGGACTGGAGGCCAGAGGAAGGGCTAAGAATGGAAAAGTAAAGTCAGAGGAGATAGTGTCTTCAAGCTTCCCTCCCCTTTCCTGCCATAAGAAGGTCTTAGGCAGAAGTGCCTGAGGAATCTCTCCGCTGAAGGGCCCTGGTAAAGAGGCTCTCAATGAAGGCACCTTGGCTAGAACTGCAGATATGGATCAGGGCATTGCTGGCCAGGGTCCTGAGTCCTTGACTCCTTTCAGAAACTGCTCTCCTTTGCTGTGGGGAGGGCTGTTTTCCCCATGAGGCCTAACAGGTAAAGCCTTTGTAACTGCCTATGGTCAGCCTAAAAAGAAGATTTGGGCCAGTACCACCAAACCCCTCATTACAGTGTGCCAGCCCAATACTAAGAGCTGAGAATAGGAACCATACAGACATGCTGCGCTTATGAAGTTTATACTGTAGTGCAAAAAGTAAGAAAACAAAAATCATAGCTTAACTAATTCAATTTGCACTTTGAAAAGATCACGGGCGGCCACACACTGGATGGACAGGAGATAGATAAGAGGAAAAAGTTGGAAAACCAGTGAATGAAGGAATGAAATAACGGTGATTATCTAGGACAGATTTTTAAAATTAATACCTGTTTTTTCCCCCTACATTTCCAAGTGATCAACAACAGACACAGTGTAGTTATAATACAAAATAGGGGTATCTTCTACTCCTAGAAATAACTTTTAAAAACCCCACACTAGGGGCACCTGGTTGGCCCAGTCAGAAAAGCATTTGACTCTAGATCTCAGGGTTGTGAGTTCAAGCCCCATGCTGGGTACAGAGATTAAATAAATAAACTTAACAAAACAAAAGAACAAATAAACAACAATAACAACAGCAGCAAAAAAACCAGGCACCTGGGTAGCTCAGTCCTTGTGTCTGCCTTCAGCTCAGGTCATGATCTCAGGGTCCTGAGATTAAGCCCTGCATTGGGCTTCCTGCTAAACTGGAAGCCTGCTTCTCCCTCTCCCACTCCCCCTGCTTGTGTTCCCTCTCTTCTGTCTCTCTGTCAAGTAAATAAATGAAATGGAAAAAAATAAAATAAAATAAAGACCCACACCAGGTATACAGGAAGGGAAGAGGTTATAGAGCTGAGTCAACCAAATAAGGAAGTCAGTTACCATATGGGTACTTCCCTGTCGTTGAAAACCTATTTTCTTTTACTATGTAAGTGCTAATCAATATAATTTAAATAAAATACTTATGGATCAAAAATAACAAGTCCTGCCTCTCCACATTCAGACATTTAACAGTTTGCTGTTTGTCCCTTCTATGTTTATACTAATTACGCCTTTTAAAAAAGTACATATTTTTTGAAAAATATATACAAATGGGGTCTGGTAAGTCTGAAGTTCCCAAGCTGTGCACTAACACTAGAGCCAACTCACAAGAGCATATTGAAATATTTTAAATATTCAAAGAAAACAGTGACACACAATAGCTCAAGATAATTCATAGTTTCAAATGATAACATATTACATTTCTTTTGATGATGATGTATCTTTGTAACCCTGATTTTCAGAAGCTGAGTTTTCAGTGGTTGTTTGGCCTTAGTACTAATGGATAAAATATTAGGTGTTTCTCTGGGTACAGGGGAACAATGAAAACAAACAAACAAAAAAATCACTTACTGAGACATTAAGGGCACTGTGAACGAAGAAAGTTCGGGGACCTCTGTGTTAAGTTTTTACAGAAAGTGTATTCAGACTTCTACTATCCCCTGCTTTAGTTCCTTTCCTCCCCCATTCTCCTCACTTCTAGTCTCTAATTTATCTAAGTGCTACCATTGAGGCAATCTCCTGAAAATCTACTCTACTGCCTGTCCCTTTCCCCAATGCTCTCTCCACACTCTCCATGTCAGATATGTACTGTTAACCCAAAGTGCCTGCATGTGCGCTACACTTTCCTGGTACTGTGCCTCTGTTAAAACTGTTCCCCTCCAGCAGATGTGTGTGTGGGTGTATGTGTGTACATATACATGTATGTTTGTGTTTATGTATATGTGTACAGAAAAAGTATAAGTCTTAGTATGTGTTTATACACAGGTAGTTAATAAGGTTAATGCTATATTATAAAGAAAAAAGCATGAAGCAACTAAACCCAATAGATATTTACAGAAATACTTATTTTTGATATATATGGATCGATAATGTTTGTCAATGCATAGAAAAATATACCATTAAGAATATATACCATAATATAGTGGTTACCTCTAGAGGGTGTGATCCTGCCAGGATTTCAATACCCAAGCTAATCCCATCTCTTCCAAAAATTAAAATTTTCCCTTAGCCTCTGAATCAAAATAGCTCTCTTCCCTCCAATACTACCACAGCATTTTGCTTGAACCCTATAAGTACATGAAGCAAGCCGCTTTGAATTAATTTGATCCTTGAAGAACACAGAGCTTTGGGGTTCTGACCCTTGCATAATGTCAAAAATCTGAGTTCAACTTTTGACGCTCCAAAAAGTTAACTACTAATAGCCTACTGTTGATCACAACTCTTACTGATTAACACACATTTTGTATGCATTATATAGTGAATTCTAACAATAAACTAGAGAAAACAAAATGTTATTGAGAAAAATCATAAGAGAAAATACATTTACAGTAGTGTACTTATCAAAAAACATCCATGGGGCACCTGTGTGACTCAGTCAGTTAGGCCTTTGAATTTTGATTCTGGCTCAGGTTATGATTTCAGGGCTGAGAGATTAAGCCCTCTGTCGGGCTTCACGCTGAACATGGAGCCTGCTTGGGATTCTCTTTCCCTCTACCTCTGCTCCCACCTCTAAAAACAAAAGAAAACAAAAACCATCCACATATACGTCAACCTGTGCTGTTCAAACCCGTGTTGCTCAAGGCTCAACTGTACTCACACATGGTTCATTCTCTTCCACTCCAGTGAACGTCTAAGCATCACACCCTCTCATACTCTCCCATAGTAATCAAAATAAGACAATGTCTGTTAGAACAATGGTAATCACTGTTGTTGAGTTTACACACTAGTCGGATATTAGAAAACATCTAACATAAAAGGTCATTTAGTTTTCTGCAAACCTTTTGATTGAAGAATTGTTGGAGAATGTTGTAAGAAGTCTCCAAATTTCTGTAGTGTTCCTTCTTTTTTCTTAGTGGTCACATTTGTACTAACTGTGGACGCCTGACTCCGTAAAGAGTATGTTTTCTTAGATGATGGACGTGTAGAAACCTAAAAAACAAACATTTTTTGTTACCATCAATGAGAAATGTTAACAGGAAACAGTTGTAACCATAGCTGAATAAAAAGAGGCCACAAATTCGCAGGCAAGGAACTTGGGAGTAAGTAAATGAGAGGAGGGTAAAAGAACCAAGGCATAGCAAGATGGGTGTGACAGGCTGATAAGACGGATTCCGAAGTATTGAAGGGCCTGCTGCTGGCCCAATGCTGAAGGCTATACTCTAAGCCAAGTTAGATGAATAAGAAATGGAATATAAATGAGTTAGAACTGGACAAAAGTGGATTTCTGAGTAATTACTGATCAACTTTTACATCTTTATTTTTATATTCTACTTTATAAATGTAAGTTAAGAAAATGGTCAATTCTGAACACATTTAAAGACAAACCTTTTGTTCCTTTTTGACAGAAGAATTTCTATGCTCAGAAACAGGAGACTTCAGATTAGGTCTGGGTGTAGCATTCTTTTTATTTTCACATTTCACCAAGTCCTAAAATTAATGAATTTCAGTACTAGTTAATTCCTAACAATATTTTCTTTGTCTGGGCTTTTAAAAAAGGATGATTTTTTTTTCTTTTGAAGATTTTATTTATTTATTTGACAGAGAAATAGAGAGAGATCATAAGTAGGCAGAGTAGCAGGCAGAGAGAGAAGGGGGAAGCTGGCTCCTGGCTGAGCAGAGAGCCAATGGAGGCTTGATCCCAGGACCCTGAGATCATGACCTGAGCCGAAGGCAGAAGCTTAACCCATGGAGCCACCCAGGCATCCCAAGATGATGGTTTTTAACCAAGGGTGATTTTGACCCTAGGAGACATTGACAACGTCTGGAGATATTCTGGGTTGTCATTGCTGGGGTAGGAAGGTGTTTACTGGCAACTAGTAGTAGAGGCCAGCAATGCTCCTAAATACCCTTATAAATGCATAGGAGAGCCTTCCAAAACAGAGGTGTATAAACCCAATATCAATCATGCTGAACTTGAAAAACCCTGACCGAAGTTATGACTTTTTCTCCCAACTTTATTGAGGTATTATTGACATATAACATAGGTAAGTTTAAGATGTACAATGTGAGGATTTAATACACACATATATGGGAACATGACTGAAGGTATGAATTTTTCACACACATCATAAATAATGAAATTACATAAGCTAAATAAGAAATAGTAGAAGGGATACATCTTTTATTTGAACCCCATTTCTAAAATATAGCAATACATCTACTCTTTCCCCAACTCCCAAATCATGCAGAGTCTCTATGTTTAAGAACTCTTACTGAAATCTGGCAGCATCAAAAACAAAACAGAACAAGAACAAGTAAAAATCTTCAGTATAAGCACAGGCAAAATGTTAAAATCAAGAAATATAATCTATCTTCCCTACCTAAATAGGTATGACATATTACTTTTTTTCTCCCATAGAACTTCTCTTAGGACAAAGTCTCCTGTAATATATTAACTGAATCAAACTCATACAAATCGTAGTTGTACCAAAGATTATAAACATAAAAGGGAAAAAAAAAAAAGCAAGAAAAGAAACAAAGAAAACATTATGACTGAACCTCAGAATTCAAGTTACAAAGCAGAAGTCATAAGGGTAATAAGAAGTGGACTTCCTGAAAGGGGAAAGACAGATGGCATCAATGGGAAACAAATGCACAGTAGTAATGAATCATACTTGCAGTGTGCATTGAAGAGGGCTCTAGAGTCTTCACTGGGTTAGAACGTACAAAGCACTACACAAGTGGTTGTCATGAGGACCTTACAACACTCGGTTTACTAGAGCAGTGAAGAACTAGTCAAATCAGGAAAAACCTTCAATTTCTACATGATTTATCTACACCAATCTGGATATCTATTCTGAAAAACACTTGAGTAGTGTATATACAAACAGTAAAATGAATAAAATAATGGGTTTTCAAATCCCTGAATACACAACCAATTTTTTCTTTTCCCTTGAAAAAAATGAATCAAGGAAAAGTCAAAATAGATCATAATGAAATTAAAATACTATTTTAATGTTATCTAAAATTTATTAAATATAAATTAAATAAATATTGAATAAAAGTTAAATAAGGCTCTACTAAACAAGCACTAAAGTATTCTAGATGTAGCAGGAAAGATGATAAATAAATTTCATTTGGCAAATTTATTACCTGACAGAGAGCCTCAGGAGTATGGTTAATATTATTTCTGCTCTTCCACCAGCTTGAAAATATACTACTCTTTAAAGAGGTAGGAAAAAAAAAGTTGAAGAAAGTTATTGTGCTAGAGAGTTTATAATTAGTTTTAAATTTAAAACAAGTTACTTTTTAAAATAAATATTACCATTTATTATGTATCCACCAAATGTGGAACAAAAGCTAAGCATTTTAAACATATTATCTCTAATCCTTTATTTCCAAAAGTAGTAAACTGAGAATGAGAAAGTTTATGTGACCAGCCAAACCTGCTTGACTAGGATATGGCAGAAGATTAGCCAACCCTACAATCAGAGAGCTACAGTACAAAGTAGTAAAGAGTTTGTATCCTACCACTAAACAGAGGGCCACATTTTAATATACCAGCTGATAGAAAAAGTCTCTCTTCCAAAATCTACTATAACCATAGGGAACTAGATTTTACTTAAATAACAAAGAGTATACTCGAGCAATTTAGCCATTTGGTTTCTGTAATTTATCAACCCTTTTCTCTTCCAATAGAGGGAAAAGCCACTAAGTTTGAACAGGACTGGTATACTGAAATAGCTTTCCTCTGAAATCTACCATCGATCAACCTATCACAGCTTCGATGAAACAAAGGCTAAGTTTTAAAATAACCCTAAGCTTTTTGTTTAAGGACTATTCAACTACAATAATAGTCTTTATTTTTCAAGATTTTATTTATTTATTTGACAGAGAGAGAGAGAGACAGCGAGAGAAGGAACACAAGCAGGGGGAGTGAGAGAGGGAGAGGCAGGCTTCCTGCTAAGCAGGAAGCCCACTGCAGGGCTTGATCCCAGGACCCTGGGATCATGACATGAGCCAAAGGCAGACGCTTAACGACGGAACCAGTAAGGTGCCCCACAATAATATTCTTAAGGAGTACAAAATTTGCCACAAATTATGATTTTGGTCTCCAATAACAGTGCTTATGAACAAGAAGGCTGTATGAAAGTTTAATTATGTATAATAACTAAGCTTAAGTTTTGCTTGTTAAATTTACTCACTAGTTAAGTACTTACCTCCTCCATTTCATTACTCTTCCTCTTCCGGGCCTTGGGAATCTTAACCGTCACGGGTAAAGTGCAACCAGGGTGTTTCACTGCCATTTTGTTTGGACGTAAAGGTGTAAATTGAATCTCTAACTCAGGTTTTGGAAATCGAGTGGTTTGATTATTTTCTGTTGACACTTCACAAGAGTCAAGAACTACAGAGCCATCCTACAACAGAATTAAAAAGAAAAACAAATCTTATTTGCAGAATATGAATTCATGAATCACCAAGAATTAACTCTTTCAAATACCTATCAGAGACAATGAATTGGAAAAGATTAAAAGAGTGCTGGGTCAAATAAACCACAGCAAGGGCAGAAAGATAAAGTTATGATCTACTCTTTCCAGGTTTATACATGATATGTTAAAATCCAAGGAAACAGAGATCAGTATTTCCCAAACTTGTATGATCATAAGGATAATTTAGACAATTTGTTTAAAAAAGATTCTTGGACCCTACCACAAACCTACTACTGAGTTTGTTGGTACTCCATTTTTATTTTGCACCCAGAACAAAGAGCCTCACTAGTCCCACCTGCCTCTTAGTCCTGGCCCCAGGAGGCAGCCCCCGTGATGTGGGAGAGCACTGCTACTGGAGTCAGGGATGACTGGTTTGAATACTAGTTCTGCTCACCTCTTACTCTGGGTTACTTTGAGAAGCTTCCTTAATCTCTTCACTTTTTTTCTTTTCTCTTGTTGACAAAGGCTTATCTACTTCCAGGGTTACCATGAAGAATAGATTATGGGACCTCCTGCATCACAAACCTACTAAATCAGCAATCTCCTAGGAAAGAGTCTAGGATTTTTAATAAGCACCCTAGTTAAGGTAGATTAAATTGGCTTCTAATTCTTTGTTACTCTTCCCATTGAGAAATGGAGTCTCATTCCCCTTCCTTGAATCTTGAGTGGTCCTTAAAGACTGCCATGGCCAGCAGGATGTGGTGGAAATAACATCAACGTTCTGAGGCTCAATCATAAGAAGCCTATAACTGCTATCCTGTCCTCTTTGAAAAGTTATTTCCACTTCAAAATGCCGCATTCAGAATGCAGCCACTGTGCTTTGAGAAGCCCAAGCCACAGGGAGAGGCCACATATAGGTCCAGCTGAGCTCCCAGAAATCAACTTTTAGCTCTATGAATGAATCACTTCAGACTTTAAGCAAAACAGAGCATATTGATTTCATAAAGGCAAGAAAAATATACAAACCAGCATAACAAAACCACTCCCCAGAATACACAGTAACTTTTGGAATTCGTAGTAAGAATTGGAATCAGGAGGTTTAGAACATAAATTTATGTATATATATATATAGTTGTATCAACATACATAAATTTATATATAAATTGATAAAGAAATGTTCCATATATAACTGCCTTTGCAATCAAGATTAATCTTGTTTATGAATTAACTTCAAACTTTTCTTCAAATGATATGATCTTAGTCTCTAAGGCCAATGCTAATTATCTGAAATTCCACCAAAAACTATCAAAGAAAGGGCAAGAGAAAAGAAATGACTACTGCTATTTCTCCAGCTTAAGATACCCCTCTCTTCCTATTCATAGCTCAGTAAAATCTATTCACCTCAAGACCCACTATGATGTTAGCTTCTCTAATCCACATCCACAACCACTCAGGAAAAACTCATCATATCTTCCTCTCAGGCAATGTTCCTCTTAGCACTCTTCATGACTCTTAGTCCACAAGAAGAAGTCAAACAAGTAGTCATTTAGGCATCTGTCTTACTACATTCTTTACTCCTTGAGGATGGCGATCGTGCCTTATGTTTGTCTCAGTATTTAGCAATGTTCCCAACCATTGTTCCCAACCATTTCATTGTTTAAAAACAAATGAAAAAAAGGAATTTTGTCTTCAAAACTTTAAGTGGCATAGAATTTTTATCTATTTCATAGGTAATCTAAGACTCTATCTATTATCCAAAGTGATTCATAGAACCCCAAGCCCACTACAGATTAAGGAAACTCACTGTGAATTACTGAGATATGGTGACAAAGTTATTAAATGGGTACAATTTAAAAAAAAATATATTGAATAGAATAGACATCTTATGAGGACATCATCCATGCTTTATCTTTTGCAGGATTTCCTATTTCTGACCATCAAGTTTGTTTATAATAACAGATCTGTTGTTTGCAATGAGTATCATTTTGAGAAGAGATTAATACCATTTGGGGATCTAATCTTCCAAAAGAATTTCACTTCTCAAAAGGCTTTAGGTTTTCCTTCCCAAAGCCAAGAGCACATACACATAACTGCACAGCAAGATACTAAACTTGCAAGTGTTATTTACTAATTAACAGTCACTGTAAAGAGGGTAAAAAGTAGACTGAGTTACCAAATGCCCACCTCTACCTCATTCCTAGAAACTTCACAACTTGTTGACTGAGGTTCCATTTCAACTCTGCCAGGATCCATTGAACTCAGATGTGTAGGCTTGATATCGACATTTTGTTCTTCCTAAGAAATATTAAAACAAGCCACTGTAACCAAATATATATTAAAACACTTCACCTGAAGAAAAGAAAATCAAGATTTGGGTGGATTAAATCACGGAAGTAATGAAAGACTTCCTCCTCTCATTCTCAGAGACTTAGGAAAGGCTGGGAAACTTGCCAGCCCCTGGCCCTGATTGAAAGAGAAATCTAAAAGACTACTTTCAATTTTCAAAATTTTAAGTGTATTCTCTCATTTTACTTTCATTCCAACTCTCTCAGCTAAATTTGGCAAGAATAATCATTCCTACTTTCTAGATGAGGAAACCAAAACCTAAAGACGTAAAATCACATGGCTAAGATCTGTATTAAGTTGGAAGTGCTGGAACCCCAGCAACCGCTTTGACGACACCATTCTGAAAAACTCGAGGAGTCTTGAGAATGCAACTACAGTATCAGAGTAGAAAAGACCATATTGATAACTAAACCTTTTCTTGCTGCACACCTCATCCCTTTTTCTGTCATAGGGTATGTTCTATCCCTATACTCTATTTAAGGGATATATAAAGAAATATCAGATTATATTTTTAAACTTCATAAATTCCACCATTCCACCTTGATAAACTTGATAAATTCCACAATTCCACCACTTGAAAAATTCTGCCTTCTCACAACTGCCATTAAAAGCAGAAGTCATATATATTCCTTATGTCACCTACCCAGATAAAAAAGGTTGTACCGAATCTACAATATGGAACAACTAGCATGTATTGACATCCACTTTGGTAAAAACTGTGCTAACTGTTTTGCAAATGTTCTCAATTTTCACAACTCTATTAGGAAGACATTACTATCTCTGTTTTAGAGAAGTTCAGATGTAGTAAGTAATTTTCCCAAAGATCCCGAAACCACAGTGACAGCAACACACACCTAGTTTTGCTGTTTCTAGTCTGTGCTGTTTATAACACGTGCTACTACCTCTTTTTTTTAGCAGTCTTCCTCTTAGGATCATGAAGTCTTTTGTTGTGACAGACAGGCACATACATTTATCTTCCTATTGTCTGGAGGCAGCAAATTTTTAAGCATTGATCATTTATTTTGGAAAGACTAGCTTCAGATGTACCCTGATTCGATTACACCAGGAAGTAGCTATCTGTGAAATGCAATCCTCTCTCCATGCAGGGTTCCCAACCCTGATGTAATATTACAAAAGTAACTCCTGAATGACTCACCATCGTGAGTCACTATCAAAACAATTCATTTTCAAAACAATTCATATCTTTATATAGTCAACTATATAGTTGTTAGGGTGGGACCAAGTATTTAAATATTACCAAGGGTTCAGGTTGAATCACATTTCCACATTTGAGAGGTAGATGAGGGACTAAATCACAAATTGTTTATTTTCTAATTACGCTACCTGAAAGATATGACCAAAATATTTGAAGAAGTACTATTTCTCAGTTGGTCACTGGCAAATCAATCATAATGATAAAACTCTGAAAACATGACATACATAATAACTACCCAAATAACTCTTCCAACTCTGATTCCTCTGTGATCTATTGAAACTTATTTTTCTATCTCCTGAGAGTTAATCAATTAAATAATTGTGAAAAATTCCTGTGTTCAATTAAAAAAAAGGCACTGAAAGATAAGGGTAAGATTCTACTCACGGTTTCAGGAGGCTCCAACGTGATCTTTCTTAATTGCTCAATTTCATTATCTTTCTGGATATTACTGGAGATCAGTTCCTTCAGCTGTACTTCCAAAGCTGCAACCAGTCGATCCCGTTCTTCTCGCCACTTCTGAAGATTCTCATCTTTCTCTGCCAGTTGTGCTCTAAGTATTTCCTAACCAGAAAATAAAGAAAACATTATGAAAGTAAGAATTTTTTGAAATTTTTACTAGAAATAACACAACTATGAATAAAACAAGGAACAAACTACATAGTTAAGGCTAGATAACATATTTACTTGTAAAACAAAATACACAATGCCTTTCCATATTTACTGCCCACATGCTGTATTTATCCTTATCCCACCCTCATTCCAAGAATCAGTTTATTGGCCACTTTTTCAAAAAGCAATTATGGCTTTTAAACTAATGCTAGCATTTCCCCCAGTATTTTGGAAATGAGAGGGTAATACTACAGTCAAGCAAATGACAAACTAATAGGAAAAAACAACAGAGAAATGAAAATTTGAAATATCATTTTCAATGAGTTCTAAAACCATGATAGTAATGAATTAAAGAAAATATGCATCAGACCTAAACATGAGGAGCCACAAAACACTGCTGAAAGAAAAATACATCAATAAATGGAGAGATAATTTGTGCTAATGATCAAAAGACTCCATATTGTTAAGATGTCAGTTTTCCCTAAATAGATCTAAACAAAGTCAAAACAATCTCAATCAAAATCCAGGCAGGTGAGAGTGCAAGTATATGGAAATGGGAAGGCTCACTGTAAAAGTTATATGAAAATGCAAACGATCTAGAATAGTAAAAATTATGTTGAAGATGAAGAACAAAGTAGGAATAAATACACTGTCATTTCAAACCTACTATAATAATCAAGACAATGTGATACTGGTAGGAACAGAGATCAGTGGAATTGAAAAGAAGGTCTACAAGCTCACGGTCAATTGACATTCTACAATAACACCAAAATAAGCCAGTGGAGGAAAGGACAGTCTTTTCAATAAAGAATGCTGGAACAACAGCCAAATGAAAAAAAAAAAAAGAACCCCAATCCCAATCTCATACCATATACAAAAAGTAATCTTTGGACAAAAGTGCCAGAGCAGTGGGAAAGTTTTTTTGTCAATAAGTACTATCAGGAAAATTAGTAACCCACATTAAAAAATTAGTCTTGATGCCTAACTCACTCCAACACAAAACTCAATACTAGAATCAAAATAGGAAAGGTAAAAACCTATACAGGAAAAAGTGTAAGAGAACATCTTCATGTCTTTAGGGTTAATAAAGGAAAAGATCAGGAAAATGAACTAAAATATATTTAAGAACTCGAATTCATAAAAAGGCATTAAGGGAATAAAAAGTAAACTAGAAACTGAAAAAAGGTACTTGCAACACATGACAAGGATAGGAGGGTTCCCATCCAGAAAGCATAAGAAGCTCCTACATACCAACTAGAAAAAGCCAGATAGTCCAAGAGGAAAAAGGTACAGGGCCCCATAATCTTCAACCTCATTAATACTCAGGGAAAAGCACATTAAAACCATAAAAAATAACCAGTGATACCACATTTTTAAAAATATACAGCAACCCTAATACTAATTAGAGTATAAATGGAGTATAACTACTCTGAAAACCAACCTGACATTCTACCAGAGTTCGACACACAAATACCCTATCATCCAACACTTCCATTCTTAGCTAATTATGCAAGAGAAATGCATGCACATGTGACTGAGAGAAATGTATAAAAATGTTTATGGGAGAATTTACATGTAATATCTCAAAGCAGAAAATAATTCACATATCCTCAGTATTAAAATGAAGAGGCCATGGTATATTCATACACTGCAATATTCAGTAATGAAAACGGACTAATTCCAGCTATATGTGACATGAGTAATTCTCACAAACATAATGCTGAAAGAAGCCAGGTACAAACAAATGCATCCTGCATAATTCCATTTACATAAAAGTGAAAACTGGCCAAAACAAAAGTATAACATTAAGACAGAATAGTTATTACCACTAGGAAAGAAACAGAAGAGGAGCCCCCTGGGGGGGCTGGTAATGTTCTATTTCTTGAAATGGGTGGTACTTAAGTGGACACTGACTTTACAACAGTTCATAGAATTATCGTTAGTTTTATTTACTGTGATTTACTGCATTACATGTGACAATTTTATAAATTAACAATTTATACCTTAATATGACAGGACATACATCCTAGGTATAACTGCAAAGAAATATATGGGAGAAAGAAGGAAGCTAGCTTTCTCTAGGATTAAAAACTGAAAGTAGGTTTTGGGCACCTAGGGGGTTCAGTCAGTTAAGCTTCCAACTCTTGATATTGGTTCAGGTCATGAGGTTCCTCATGGGGTGTAGAGCCTACTTCAGATTCTCTCTCTCCCTCTTTGCCTGATCCTCCCTCCCTGCCCCTCAAACATGCTCTCTAGCTCTTAAAATGAAAAACAAAACAACTTAATGTAGGTTTACTTGCTAGCACTGCTGCCAGAGGGATCACTGACTAGGAAAAGAAAATAGCTCTATTACTGGTTTAGTGCTGGAGTGACGGACAGTGCCAACAGTTTTGATTCCACTTCTTGCCTCTTACTATTGCCTAGGAAAGTATGATGGGCTGTGGGACAAGAGCAGAGAACTAGTAGCAACCTTTCCTGTTAAGACAAATGCAGCATCAGAGAATCATGCTCAACGCATTTTCTGAAGATCTACTCAATCATGTGGAATTGGGATATGAACTATGTTGCCATTTCAGAGCTGTAGTAATGACAAGTTATTAGTCTTCCATGATTTAGCTTATGACAAAAAGAGTCAAGACTCTAAGGAAATGACAGCTAGGGAGCACCTGGGTGGCTCAGTTAAGCATCTGACTTTGGCTTAGGTCATGGTCCTGGGATCCTCGGATCAAGCCCCACATTGGGCTCTCTGTTCAGCAGGGACTCTGCTTCTCCCTCTCCTTCTGTCCCTCTCCCGAGCTCAGACTCTCTCTCTCTTTAGCTCTCTCTCAAGTAAATAAATAAAATCTTAAAAAAACAAAAAACAAAAACAAAAAAAAGACAACTAATGTAATGTAGTATTATAGATGAGACCCTGGACCCAGAAAAAGATAATAGTGGTAAAATCCATGAAATTCTAATATGTTCCACAAAGTAGCAAACAGAAATACAATAATGTTAATTTGTTGATTTTGATCATTGTACTATTGTGATGTGAGGTGCTAACATCAGGAGAAGTTAGTAGTAAGTACACAGGAAATCTGAAGTAGTTTGGCAACTTTTGGTTTCCAAAAAAAAGGTAAAATTATTTTTAAAAATCAGGGGGAAAATCACCCTTAACTTACTGAAAATTATTATCTTCGTTTTAAAAGGAAGCTCAGCAATTATCTGTAAAATTCTGTCATAAACAAACAAAAATAACCAGCAACGACAATGTGATACTGCCAACTTACTACTACTGAAAGGAGGCTTTTCATTTAAAGACAGAGTCAATGTGTTGCACAATAGCTTTCCTAAGACCAACAATACCTTTTAGCTTCTTTTTTCTGTTGGCAACATACGGTGTCAAACAGACTAAGCAGTCAATTAAAACAGGAGAGGAAAAACAAGCTAAGAATTGCTATTAAGAGCTATAGCTACTGAAGATAAAAACTAAGGGGTATTTTTACTTATCGTCTTCAAGAAACTATTTAGCTGACTTTTTTTTAAAGATTTTATTTATTTTAGGGGTGCCTGGGTGGCTCAGTGGATTAAGCCTCTGCCTTCGGCTCAGGTCATGATCCTAGCGTCCTGGGATCAAGCCCCACATCAGACTCCCTGCTCAGTGGAGAGTCTGCTTCCCTGGTCTCTCTCTGCCTACTTGTGATCTCTGTCTGTGAAATAAATAAATAAAAATCTTAAAAAAAAATTTTTTTTAATTTATTTTAGAAACAGAAAAGAGCACAAGCTGGGGGAGGGACGGAGAAGGAGAGAGAATCTCAAGCAGACTCCATATTTACTGTGGACACCAACAAAGGGCTCGATCTCATGACCCCAAGACCATGACCTGAGCCAAAACCAAGGGTCAGATGCTCAACCAACTGAGCCACCCAGGCACCCATAAATGACTTTTTAATTAAAAGTCCTGATAAAATCAGCTTATGAGGGGCACCTGGGTGGCTCAGTGGGTTAAAGCCTCTGCCTTCGGCACAGGTCATGATCCCAGGGTCCTGGGATGGAACCCCACATCAGGCTCTCTGCTCAGCAGGGAGCCTGCTTCCCCCTCTCTCCTCCTGCCTCTCTGCCTACTTGTGATCTCTGTCAAATAAATAAAATCTTTTTTTAAAAAATCAGCTTATGAGATAACATACACCATATTAATAGAATCCACAGTTCACAATGCAAAAGTTTATAATAGAGTTCACCCTGTAGCAATCAAAAGAAAGAGATGTTTAAGCTCTGTATCTAGATACTAAGATGTAATTAGGCATTTTCCCAACTTGCTAAATGGACTGAAGTAAGTTAAAATAAGAACGTAAGTGAACTTCAAAATTGGGACAGAAAAGTCATCTTACAAACAGACTGTCTTTTAAAAGAGTGAGAAAATCAGGCAACCATGTAAAGACTGGTAAAAATCTCAGGGATAAACTTAACAAACGAATGAAGCTGGTGAAATACATCAAAGATAAAGTACAATTGTTACCGACCACTTCATTTTGTTGTTTTAAACAACGCTCTCTGTCTTCAGCATATTTTTTCATCTCTTTGTTTCGAAGATTCTCAGCTTCTTTTGCCTGAGTGATAAGCATCATTTTTTCTTCTAGCCATTTCTTTCTATCGGCTTTATATTTATGTTCACATTCCTATGTATATAAAAATCATACAAATAACTATCACGTGCTTAAATAATACTTAAGCAACAGTCAACAAATTTATTTTGAAAACATATCATATAACCTATCACTTTTTTACCTTTTTGAAAATTAAAATTAAGTGTTTTTCCTTAAACAATGATAAGATCAGAGTTTATTTCGGATTATAAAATGAACACTGCTTGTTTCCTTTTCCAAATGGACTTTCTTTTATAAACCATTTAAGGACTCTCCTTCATCAGTGACCTTAAGAACAAACAACTTCTATTTCTGAAACAGTTATAAAGACCCAAGCCTTCTTAATGCCAGAAAAGAAAAAGCTTTGGTTTGTGATGGTCATTTCTAATTGTATGGTTTTAAAAATAAAATATTTCTGGGTAGACGCGATGCCAAGTAAAAAATAACTTGTGCACATGAATCTGAGGAACACTGGGAATGGCTAGACTGAGGATATAGCTGATCAGTAATTTCCATTCCAGAATTACAAAGTTTATAATCTATGTGATTAATCATTTGAGAACATAAAATAAACCAATACTCCTAAATATGAACATTCCCAATATAGCTAATATTTTTTCATAAATAATGGAGTATTTACTTTGTTCTGCTTTGAGATTTTCCCAATAGAAAGGGTAAATTCTAGAATATATAATTAATAGTTAACAAAAGAAAGTATTTTTTATTTGTTCAGTATCTGATTACATATAGCATGAATTTAAGAAAATAATTTAGATGCAGCCAACTTTTTAAAATCACTATTATGCTTTCTTCAATTTCAAAACTAGTTCCTTTTAATAAAACATATAAAATTTTAAATGGTATTTGGTAAACCCCATTAAAAATATTTTCTCCATATGTTGTATTCTATACAGTATTTAGAACTGAACATGGAAAAAATACAAATGCAAAACAGAATATCCTTTATATAATACAGTTTCAAGTATATTCCAGTGTCCAGATACACAACTGTATTCTTTTCCAAATTTATAACTGAAAATTAAAATGATTATATACAAAATACTCTTCCTAACAGTCCTCTTTTCCATAGCAGAATTTGAGAACAAAGAAGTTTAAGGAGTAGAAAAATAGGTACAAACATGTAAGAGGTAATGATTCAAAAATTAAATATACAGAATATAAAAGAGCAGACCCGACCACTGTATTGTCATTGGCACTAATAGTGGTTTGTATCTTGGGAATTTCTGCCCCAATGTCATCTCAATGTATACTGAAAAATTATACCTATATGTTAACATTTCCCAGGTAATGTTTCCCCCATATTTAAATTAATTTTAAAGTATTCGCTGAATTCTCCTCTCATAAGAAATACCAGGGCTAGATACATACATACAGCAAATCATACCTGTAACTCATCCTGAAGCTTACTGAGCTTTTCACTATGTGTATCTGTGTTATCTTCAAGTTCTCTGTTTGAACTTTGATTACTTTTGGCTTCCAGATCGTTGCACTTTTCCTTCCATTTTTCCAATTCTAATTTGAAAACGTAAATTATTTTCTAAAACACATGCAAGTTATACTATATAGAGATACATACAGCATAAGATACAGACAAGAATCAGTAGAGCCCAGAAGAAAAACATAAACACAGAATTGAGACAATTCTAAGGGCTGCACTTTGAAGAGTTCTTATAAAATGCCCAGAGAAGAGTAAGTATGAGGACCTCTTAGGAGCTCACTGAACAGTGTTCAGAGTATACAGTATAAACACATCTCAATCTTCATTATACAGGAAATCTCACATGGTTCTCAAAATATCAAAGAAACTGTGATGGTATTCTGAAGGATGGAATCAGAGTATTTACCAAGATAAACATACAAGATGATACTAAGAAGCTGGACAGAGCTGAAACTTAGTTGAAAATTTGTTTTTAATGTCTGGGAAATTTTGTAAGTTACCATCTGGTTATTATGAAAGTATCCTTATTCTCCCTTTACTATGCATGATTTTACTTAGATAAAACAATTTTCATCACACTGGAAAATAGCAAGTGATAGGACACTCCAAAAACAAACCAATACTTTTTCACTATGAATTATTATAAATACTAAACCACTTGGGCCACCTGGGTGGCTCAGTCATTAAGCATCTGCCTTCAGCTCAGGTCATGATCCCAGAGTTGGAGCCCCACATCAGGCTCCTTGGTGGGCAAGGAGCCTGCTTCTTCCTCTCCCACTCCCCCCTGCTTGTGTTCCCTCTCTCGCTGTCTTTGTCAAATAAATAAATAAAATCTTTAAAATAAAATACTAAAAAATATTTTAAAAGGAAAGAAATCTAGGGAAATACAGAAAATGTCAAGTGGGTCTGGAGATATTTGAGCAGTCTTGTTTTACCTGTGGCCAGTCTTTCAGCTTCCTCTAACTTAGCCTCGAGCACTCGTTCCTGTTCCACCTGAGTTTGTTCCTGTTCTTCCAGGGTCATTCGCATGTCTTCAATTATTTTTTCTTTAACATTTACATCTAAAAATTCAGGGAGAACATTTTAGAAGCTACTAACATCTATATTAAAGATGTTTTACTTGACATATATTCCTACATGATTTTGTCTAAAAAGCTATTCCATTCATTGTGACCAATGTAACTAATGACTTTGTTTTTCACAAAATACTGGCCATTACTTAAAAATCAATATTCGTTTAACTGAATATTTCTATTTTTTTATTAACATATAATGTACTATTTGCCCCAGGCATACAGGTCTATGAATTATCAGGCTTACACATTTCACAGCACTCACCATAGCACATACCCTGCCCAGTGTCCATAACCCAGCCACTATCTCTACCCCCGCCCCAGCAACCCTCAGTTTGTTTCATGAGATTAAGAGTCTCTAATGGCTTGTCTCCCTCCCAATCCCATTTTGTTTCATTTTTACCCTCCCTACCTCCCAACAAGCCCCCGCCTAGACTCTCAAATTCCTCATATTAGAGAGATCATATGATAATTGTCTTTCTCTGATTGACTTATTTCACTTAGCATAATACCGTCTAATTCCATCCACATCATTGCAAATGGCAAGATTTCATTTCTTTTGAAGGCTGCATAGTATTCCACTGTATGTTTCTTAATGTTTTATTTTTCTAAGAATAAACTTTTTGGGTGGCCTGGGTGGCTGAGTCATTAAGTGTCTGCCTTTGGCTCAGGTTATGATCCCAGGGTCCTGGGATTGAGCCCCACTGAGCAGGACTCCCTGCTCAGCAGGAAGCCTGCTTTTCCCTCTCCTACTCCCCCTGCTTGTGTTCCCACTCTTGCTCTCCCTCTGTCAAATAAATAAATAAAATCTTTAAAAAAAAAAAAGAATAAACTTTATGTTTACAAGTCACTCACTAAAATCAATGCTCTTCTCTTTTGATAAAGTTACATCTTTTGTTGCCCTTACTTTATAAATTTCAAAGGAAAATGCTAACTCAATTGTTATGGTGACTACCTATTCTGCAGTTATTTTAGTACTGGAAGTAGAGGTTTGTTCCTGACCTTTGCACACTCTCTCATACTGTTGCATAGCTTCTTCCACATTTTGATTACTTAACTGCTCCTGCAAGATGAAAAAGCATGAATTCAATGCAAATGTAACTAAAATGAACAGTGGTATTTAACAGTGAAACCTGAAAACAGGGTTCAATGTTGGGTTTGAAATCTCTCTCCCACAAGGTTGACTACTAGTCTCATGCTTCCAAGTTTCTTTTGCCCTGGAAAAAAGGGCTGGGTGAAAAAACTTGACACATTTAATCCACCACAAAGTTTACTACCCAGTCATTTTATTTACTCAATTTTTTTAAGCTACCATGTTCTCCTACACACCAGAAAAAGAAGAAATGAAGAAATGGAGGTTTACTATGCATTTAACATAGGAGGAACAAGGAATGCCATAAAAAAAAAAAGCCTCTTATCAATAAACTTAAAGGGCAGAAAAATAGGGTCCTCCACCCCCTCTATGTCGGAAGTAGCTGGGGAGTTTGAAAAAAGTAACAGGAGCCACAAGAGGCAAGAGTAAATTACGGGCTCTGGAAATCCTCCAATTCTAGTTTTAACCTATCAGGTAATCCAACTTTCACTTCCTATCTCATTTAACATCAACACTATCTCCTTACATTTCAAGTCTTTTCATTACAGAACCTGAAAATCTCAGAAACCTATTATGAAAGCACAGACTGTTTTATTAGGATTAGATTCAGTTAAAAATTAAAATCATGTGTTTACACTTAGTCATTAGTTTGCTTCATTCAAAAGTCAACATGCAAAGAATACAATAAATCCACTTTATAATTGTTGCCAAATCCATTTAACTGATGTCAAGCAAAATTTAACCACTTATAAAGGGATTTTGCTACTTTTTGTAAGATATGAGCTTCATTTTCTTTTTGCTTTTTATTCTGAAATGGTTTTAGAATTACAGAAGAGTCACAAAGATAGCAAACATATCCCGTATAAGCTCTACTTAGCTTCCCCTAATGTTAACTCTTGTATTACCACAGTACATTTATTTAAAAATCGAGAAACACTGGACCAAAATATGAGCAGTTGAGTCTCTATGCTCTATTATTTAAAATATGGAAACAATCATCTTTGTATGAAAAAAAGAAATTAGCACTGCTATAAATAATTTTAATAACACTATAGACTGTATTGGATTTCACCAGTTTCTCCAGTGAATATCGTTTTTTGCTTCTAGGATCTCATATAGGATATAAGACTGAATTTAGTAATCGTGTCCCCTTAATCTCCTCCAATTTGTGAGAAGTCCTTGGTAGTCCCTTTCTTTAATGGCCCTGACACTTTTTACTGGTCGGGTATTGTATACAGACATCCTCAGTTTGGATTTGTTTGATGTTGTCTCATGATTAGACTGAAGTTATGGATTTGGGGGCAAAAATACCACATAAGAGATGTGCCTTTCTGGTCACACAGGTCAAATCAGGAAGCACATGGAATCAATATGATTTACTACTGGTGATGTCATTCTTGAACACCTGGTTAAGGTGGTGTCTGCCAGGTTTCTCTACTGTGAAGTTACTAATTTTTCCTTTCCATACTCTATTCATTAGAAGCAAATCACTATGACCTTATTTAAGTAATTAATTTTTAGATTCCAGAAATAGTCAAGAGAGAATCTGTTATAAAGAACTGATACACTGAGGTGCCTGCCTGGCTCAGCTGGCTAAGTGTCTGACTCTCGATTTTGGCTCACATCATGATTGCAGAATCAGGAGATCAGGGCCAGCATCGGGCTCCAAGCTCAGTGGGGAGACTGCTTGAGATTCTCTTTCTTTCTTTCTCTCTGTACCCTTCCCCCACTCACACTCACTCTCTCAAATAAATAAATAAATAAATAAAATCTTTAAAAGAAAAAAAGAATAGATACATTTAAGTAGACACTAAAACGTACAACAGAATCTACTTAAACTATTTTTAAAAACAAGACTGTTACCTTGAGTTGCTGAATAGTTCGCTGTTTCATATCTATTTCCTGCAAACACTGGTTTTTCTTTTTCTCCAGTTCATTAATTTTAATCCGCAGTAATTTCTCCTCATCACGCATTACAGAAACCTAAAAAGTAATGTTTATAAAACAAATTAAATATTTTTATAAATGCTAAATTTTTGTTGACGTTTAAAATTCATGGCCAGTGATTCAAAAATTTGTTATCTTTTAAAACCCATTAGAGTGCTCGCTTCGGCAGCACATATACTAAAACCCATTAGAGGGGTGCCCAGGTGGCTCAGTCAGTTAAACATCTGCCTTGAATCAAGTCATGATCCCAGAGTCCTAGGACTGAGCCCCACTTTGGGGCTTCTCCCTCTTCTTCCGCTCATATTCTCACTGTCTCACTATCTCTCTTCCTGTCTCTCTCCAATAAATAAATAAAATCTTTAAAAAAAAAAACCTTTAGAAAAATTATAGATTCTAACATACTGTATGATATGACTTCAAATTATCAGGAAATTTCTTAATACACTAAAGGAGAATGCACATGAAAAGATCATTTTCTTCTAACGATATTTTAAGAATCTCAAACTCTGTAAGTGCTCTCAAAAAAAGAATCAACATAGCACCTTGCAACAGCAAAACCATTATCACAAAGAAATCAATAAAGATACTCTAAGAGGAAAATACTGGCTCAGTTTTCCAACAGTTATTGAATAATGTGATCCAGTAAAACAAGAAATACTTTAAAAGCAAATAATGGCCCACAGAGGATGAAAATGGAACCGTACAAGAACAAAAGTTATTCATGTATGTGAAGGTCAGTTGATCTTTTATTTTACTGGTAACCTCGTTCTACAAACTTGTTAGAGAAATCAAAAGCACTATGAACTAGTATGTAAATCTTCACAAAAAATATATATATAATCTACAAACATCTTTATGCCAATTTCATTTCCATCACATCAATTCTAGAGATTTCATAAAATAAAGAAAATTAATTGAAAAAAGTTCTCCTTCATAAAGAGCCTGGAAATATACTTAATAATAATAGCTCTGAGTGGTTTGGCTTCAGGGAATTTTTACATTCCTTTTTAGACTTTCTGAAAGTTCCAAACTTACTACAATACATATTTCCTTTATAATCATACATTAAGACTATTTATTTAACTGCTTATTTTGTTTAAAAATGTGGGACTTGTAGTAACAAACACCAACCTTATCAATTTTACAGGTATAAACTGCCAACCAATAATAAATAAAGATCATGTGTTGCATCAATATGCACATAGGGACCACGTCAGTTTCCATCCTGGCTCTACCATTTACTAGCTAAGTTAACTTGAACAAGTTATACCTCACAATACATAATTAAAAACAATGCCTACCCCTAATATTTGTCTGAGAACGAAATGAAATATTATGTATAAACTCAGCATAACTGACCCAGAGTAAGCTGTTATTATTAGTAGTAGTACTAGCATTGACATTACACATTATTTTGAAAAAGAGAAAACAATCTTTATAACGATTATTAGAATACTAGTAACGTAACTGAAGAAGAGATACACTTATAAAAAGTGGGATGAAAAAAATCTCGGAGTTAAAAAGCAATCTTTATATATAGGTGATCCCATAAACAAAAATAAAAACATATAAGTATGTACAGTATTTACATACATTGTTAAGCACAATATATATATCTAATTAGATAAATTAATCTAATACACTATGTTAAATACAACATAATATATGTATCTAAATAATTACTTTGTGTTTTCATGATCCAGAAGTATGTTTTAGGGTGCCTGGGTGGCTCAGTCAGTTCAGCATCTCTCTTTGGCTCAGATCATGATCCTGGGGTCTTGGGATGGAGCCCCACATCAGGCTCCTTGCTCAGCAGGGAGTCTGCTTCTCCCTCTCCCTTTGCCCCTCTTCCCTCTCTCTCAAATAAATAAAATCCTTAAAAATTTTTTTTAAATTTAAAAAAAGTGCGCTTTAGTGATCTAAAAGTGATCTAAAAGAACACTGACAAGAGCTGTTATATTTAAAAAGAAAAGAGAAACGTTTGGGAAGAAGGCTTTCATTTAAATCTACATTTGTTAAAAAATATTTCCAGGGGCGCCTGGGTTGTTCAGTCATTAAGCGTCTGCCTTTGGCTCAGGTCATGAGCCCCTGAGGGTTCTGGGATTGAGCCCCACATCAGGCTCTCTGCTCAGTAGGAAGCCTGCTTCTCCCTTTCTCTCTGCTCCTCCCCACTTGTGTTCCCTCTCTCATTCTGTCTCTGCCAAATAAATAAATAAAGTCTTTGAAAATTTTTTTTCAAAATAATATATACAATAAAAAGGTTTAATTAGAAAAAGTTATTATTTAATTGGAAAAAAGAGCTATTATTTAAGTAATTGGTTCCACTTGAGTCAAAGTCAATTATACCATGCCTGAAATGGTTACTGATAATCATGGTGCTCAGAAATAGTATCTTAAACCAGGGACTTTACATGTCTAGAAAGTAAACAATCCAAATCTTTTGAGTGACAAGTGCTTTCCCAAATTATGCCACATTGCTTTGAACTTACTGATTTGACTAAGAATTTTCCTATAACTAATTATAGTTTAAGTCATCTTTACTGTCTTACATTTCTAATCTGATCTAGTACTGAAATATTTGTCACATGACCTGGAAACCTTCTGTATGTAATTACAAGAAACATCACAGTATTTTGCATTGTAAAACAGGGGTACCTGGGTGGCTCAGTCGGTTAAGCGAATGCCTTTGGCTTAAGGTCATGATCCTGGGGTCCTAAGATTAAGCCCCAAATCTGGCTCCCTGCTCAGTGGGGAGTCAGCTTCTCCTTCTCCCTCTGCTTCTCCCCGCCCCCCAACTTGTGTTCTCTCTTTCTGTGAAATAAATAAATAAAATCTTTAAAATAAAAATAAAGGATCGCACAATTAAAAGAAAATATGAGGTTGGTGGGGTTATGGACATTGGGGAAGGTATGTGCTATGGTGAGTGATGTGAAGCATGTAAACCTAGAGATTCACAGACTTGTACCCCTGGGGCTAATAATATGTTATATGTTAATAAAAAAAGAAAAAAATATTTTAAAAAAAAAGGAAGAAAGAAAATATAGGGGCACCTGGGTGGCTCAAATGGTTAAGCATCTGCCTCTGGCTCAGGTCATGATATCTAGGTACTGGGATCAAGCCCCAAGTTGGGCTCTGAGCTCAGCAGGGTGTCTGTTTCTCCCTCTCCCTCTGTCTCTCCCCCTGCTTATGTTCTCTCTCTCTCTCAAATGAATAAAATCTTAAAAAAAAGAAAGAAAATATGAACAAATGATTTCATAGACTAGAAACCAGAAGAGACAAATATCCAATAAAAACATGAATAGATGCTGTACTTCATTAAGTAATCAGAGGAATGCCATTTCAAATGACAATGATATACCCCTTCATATCCTCTGATCAAACAATTCCACCCCCGGAATATAAACTCTTGCACAAGTATACCCACAGGCATGTGTAAGAGAGGAATACAGTTTCTAAGAGCAAAAAAAGAAGAAAAAAATCTGACTGGTCAACTGGCAAATAGATAAATAAATTGCACACACCCTTCACACAAGGGTGGAAGTAGTTATTACAACCATATATAAATGAACCTCAGGAATATGTGAAAAATAAAGAGTCTCAGAAAAATACAATATACTGCTTAGAAATAAAAAATAGGTATGACTTAAATTATATTTTTAGAAGATAAAAGATAAACACAAAACATTCAATGTAATAACTTCTATGGAGATAGGAAACCTATAGGGATGGGACCCACAAGCATTTGCTGTATCAATTTCAGACCTTACACATTAAATATTCTTTGTGACTAACTTAAAGTAATATTATATAATTCTTTAAAATTCTCTTAGTTTTTTAAAAAAAGAAATAAATAAAAATAATAAAACCGTTTCAGCTTTTAGAAAAAGTCTAACTACAAGACAAAATCAAGGAGTCAGAATAGGAAAATTAATAAATTTAAATTCATGAAAATCAAAAATTTGATCTAAACAAAAAGAACCTTACCAAGAAAAACAGCAATAAGGGCAGGGGTCTACAATTCATACTCTTAAAAAGATTAACTTCCTGAATATGTTATAGGCTCCTATAACGCAAAACTAATTTAAAAACAGAATAAAAATCAATAACCCAAATTTAAGAAGCCCAAGATATGAATACACAGCTCACAGAAACACACACACACACACACACACACACAAATGGCTTTTAAACAAAATGATACTCACTCATAATTAGAAAAATGCAAACTGGAATTACAGTGACTTTTTTAAAACTAAAGTTTTTAAAATTAGAAACAGAATTATACTTTTTATTAAGATTTTATTTATTTGACAGAGAGGGAGAGCACAAGCAGGGGAAGCTGTAGTCAGAAGAAGAAGGAGAAGCAGGCCTCCCACAGAGCACGAAGCCAACACAGGGCTCATACCCAGTATCCCATAATCAAGACCCAAGCCAAAGGCTGATGCTTAACTGACTGAGCCACCCAGGCATCCCCAGATATATACTCTTTATCTGTCAAATATAAAAAAAATATGATAAAATACTACTTTGTGGATAAGGGTGAAAGAAATACTCTTATTCTCATACATTACTTCTGGCATATAAATTGGCATAACAAGCATAATAAATACCAAATTACAATGTACCAACAAAATTCTACTTAAGAATGACTCGTAAATGTTCAAATAATTTTGCTACATAAGGTCAATCAGAAGAAGATGAAATCATCTGAACTGTCCAACAATCCAGGACCAATTAACATTTCTGTCATAATTTTGTGATCATTTTGTAGTCATAAAATTTTGTAGTCATAAAATAACTATGTTACCCTGATACGACAGCCAAGATGCACTACTAAGTGAAAAAACTAAGATTTACAACAGTGTTTACAGGATGCTTTCATTTTTTTTTAAACAAAGAGGAAAAAAAAAAGGATAGAAAGAGGAAGAAGTAAAGAAAAAGAAAATAACTGGTGTCATATGATGCCTTGAAGAGAAACTTGATCACTGGGACAGCTGGGAGGGAATTTTCTCACTGAATGCACATTTGTATATTTTGTATTTGGAATCAGTGATTGTATTTCCTATTTTCAAACTAAACTATGATAAAAACTTGTAACAACTATACTGCATACTCTTGTGAATATTATCGGCAAACAGAAGTCTGCTTTTTACTTTTGGTGGGGAACTGAACTGGGCAGTCCTTAATAGAGAAAAAGATTCTAGTACTACACGAGGCACATTTTTTTCTTTTTTGAAATTTATTGTTTTTTATTTTAATTACAGCAAAGCTAACAGAGTGTTATATTAGTTTCAGTGGTTCAACAATTCCACACATTACTCAGTGCTCATCATTAGTGATTAATGTGCTCTTAATCCCCACCACCTCTTTTACCCTTCCCCCAAGATCTCCCCCACATATTTTTTCCTAATGTTGGACATTCTTCACTTTAAGCTTTCTTTTGTGAAATAAGTGTTCTTCTCACTTAAAAAAAAAATTGAGTTGATAAATGTTTTATTCTAAAATTAGTGTCAAAAAATGTGCTCTATAATGAAAACAATCTTTGTTATTTAAATTGGCCACACAACTTTTCAAATAACCTACCTCTTTCTGAACTTGCTCAATCTGTTTTTTGGCATCAGTGAGTTTCTCTTTCAGCTCAGCATAATCTTCTTCCTTCCTCTGAAGATCTGCTTTCAGAGTCTGTGTAAGGGCAGAGCTTGCAGATAGCTCCTCTTTCAACCTAAAGAACACAAATCATTTTTCTATAGTGACACACCACAAACCACACAGGATCATACATGTGAGCTAGTAACAACCTATAAAATTCTAAATTTTCAGAATCCCAGACTGTCCAATCAATGACTGAGTCCTTCATAGAAGATTTCATGTTATTTTATGAACAGATTTTTGCAATAACTTTTAGTTCCAAAGACTTAGTTGAACTAAGTTCAAGTTCTTTACTCTTTAAACACACTATGCTAGATTAAGTTATACCCACCTAAATAATTTAAAAGATAGAGGAAAACTGATAAAATAAACCCTTTGTACATTTTTAAATATTTTAATAACATTATCTTACTTTTCTGCTTTTTGCAAGTTGGTTTCCTTTTCTTCTTCCTTTAACTGAAGTGAATGCTTTGCATCTTGCAAATTACTTGTTAATTGTGAGATTTCTTCTTTCAACTTGACTTCCCTTTCACTTAAATCTCTGTTGTTTTTGACAGAATCCTGAAGATTTGCTTGAAATTCCTTTAGATTTTGTTCTAGCTCTAAGATGACAGATTCCTTTTCCAAAATTTCTTGTTTTAACTTGGCTGAATGATTGCATTCATCTTTTTGAGTTTCTAAAATTGCTTCAAGTTCTTTTATTCTCATCTTATAGCAAGTAACATCTTGTGTAAGTTCTGAAAGTGCTCTCTTCCCTTCAACTACATGTTGTACTTGATTATCAAGAGAAATATTTTTTTCTTGCAATTCTTGTTGCAGCTGCTGTATAAGATTTTCCTTTTCTTTTAGTAGGTCACCTTGATTTTTATTCTCCTTCTCCTCTGTTTTTAATCTATTGTTTTCAGCCATGCAACCTTTTAATTCTGCCTGTAACTTTTCAATTTGTTGTTCTAGTTCCTGGATCTGATGACTCTTTTTGGAAGAGACCTTTACAATTTCCTTGCATTCTTCCCAAATGGCCTCAATACTAGAATGGAAAGAACTTTCCCTACTGAGTTCTTGAGTATGATATTCTTTAACCTGCTTACTTACCAAATTATCATTCTCTAAAAGGTGTAACTGTGTATTTGGCAAATTATCCTCTTGAGAACCACTTGACAGATCCCTGAGATTGAGTAAATCTATGTTTGAGATCTGAGCAACTGAATCAAGCATTCGCAGTTCATCTATTTTTGCTTGCATTAATTTAATTTGGGAAACATTATTTGTGATGTTTTTCCTAGCGGTTTCTATCTCCTTTGACAATCTCACAATCTTTTCCTCTTGTTCTTGATTTATACCTCTCTGCACATGTAACTCAGAAATTGCATTATCATAATTTGACTGAATTTGTTGGACCTCTATACTTAAAGTAAAACTCTTTTTTTCAGAAAGAGAAAGTTCCTGCTGCAAACTAATAATCTTTTTATTTAATTCTGCTTTTTCTGCCTTTTCATTTTTAAGTTCATTTTCAGTGGAAAGTAAACATATTTTCAGCTCTTCATTATTTTCTTGTAAAATTCTAATGCCTTCCCCATCTTCTGAAATGCTCTTCTGCATTTCTTCACTTTTCTTTTCATCTTCAGTGATAGTTGGACTAGCATGAATAGATCCTTTAAAAATAAGAAAATTGCTATTAATCGGGTAAATCTTAAGAAAACCAAAAAGTTACCATATAAGCCAACATTTAAACATAAGAAAAAAAAACGGAAGCAAACTTCTAATGAAAAACAAAAGTAAGCCACTGAGTGAAAAAAAAAAAAAACCCAGCTTGCAAAACACACCAATATAAGCCCATTAAAAACTATAGTTCCATTAATTAATGCAGAAAGAGCAAAAGAAGTACACCAAAACTGACGCAAACTACCCAATTTTTTTATAACTTTCAATATTCTTTCAATTATCTACTAATTAGTAGATAATTTCAATTATCTACTAATATTTGTTATTATTATAATGTGGGACAGAGGGAAGGAAATCACATGAGACACCCCAATGCAGACATTCCAAATCCTAAAGATAATTTAAAAGCACAACTGTATTACAGATCTACTAAATGAATGACTTGAAAACTGAGTACCTTGTATTTTCATAGCTAAAATTAGGGGGAAAATGGTTGAAATTCTGGAAACTCTCATGCAGCCTTACCCATCACTAGCTGTATAACTGTCAAACTCCTTAACCCTATGACCACTTCCTCAGGAAAACAAAAATAGTATCATCTGTCTCAGTTTCCATAGTATTTATGCAAAAACAAGCTTTATTAGTTCAGTTTTCATTCTTCGAATACAATCCACATTAGTTTCCTTCACCCAACCATCTAGATGCTACTGTACAGCTGTAACTGTGGAATCCCAAGATCTCTTTTCTTTAATATGGACTAATTTTAAAAGCTCAGTGAATAAGGATTTATTATCTATAACTTACATTGTTATAGATAATAAAATTACATTGTCTCCTCTGCCTCAAAGAGTGCAGGGAAAACATGGCATTACCCTTGTGATAGAGCGTCACTTTCATCAAAGCTTGATGAGGAGTGTATTTCTGAAGCTTTTCTTATGTTTGTAGTTACATTTTCCTAATTTACTGCCTTGAGATTCATGATTTATTCTAAGTATTCCAGCTACTCTGAAATCTTAAAGATTTACACTATTTTTATAACAAACTTGCCCACTTACTCTTACATATTTTTTCTTTTTTTAATAATTTTCAGCCAATATATCCTTCTTCCCTCAGACTGTCTCCTATCATCTTACAGTTATGGCAAGTCATCCCAAAGTGGAATGACTCTATCTTCTCCACTGGTTCAGACTTCTATTCTACTTTCCATTTAATATAATTCTCTACTTTTGATGCTATTTTTATACCTTTGACTTCATCAGTGGAAATGACTAAGTAGGAAAACTAAATGAGGATGGATTTTTTTTTTTATAACTTAGAAATGGTTTTCTAGGAACGCCTGGGTGGCTCAGTGGGTTAAGCAGCTGCCTTCGGCTCAGGTCATGATCCCAGCGTCCTGGGATCAAGTCCCACATCAGGCTCCTTGCTCCGCAGGGAGCCTGCTTCTCCCTCTGACTCTGCCTTCCACTCTGTCTGCCTGTGCTCGCTCTCTCTCTGACAAATAAATAAATAAAATCTTTAAAAAAAAAAAAAAAAAAGAAATGGTTTTCTAAGAAAACCATGCTCTTTAAAAAAACAAGTTATAAAACTATCTGAACCATTCATCAGGAGAGAGAGAAAGGATCTAAGCAAGTTTAAAATGACAACAATCAGAAATTCAGAACTCACAAATAGATCCTATCTATCCTGAGTCAAGAGATTTGAGTCATACATACCATATGGATACATATACTCCAGTCCCTAAACCCTAGAGTGCATACAGAAAGCTCAGTGAAACTTTTGTGATCAAGTAATGTTCTTCTTTTAATTTTACCATATTCAAGAACTAGGATAATTACATAAGGTAAATCAAACTAATTTGTTTTGTACCTAATTTTTTTTTTTTTTCAAACAATCACACTACTCTTTCAGAAAACTTTAAATTGTCTACAGCCATACCACCCTGAACGTGCCTTAACTCATCTGATCTTGGAAGCTAAGCACAGTCGGGCCTGGTTAGTACTTGGATGGGAGAAAACTTTAAATGTTTTATATCCAAAGATTTATACAACATATTCGGGACAGCCTTCTTAGGAAAACATTAAAGTATTTGTCCAGCAATAGAGATGGGATAACTTTTAAGTATCCATTGTTAACTTATAAAAACTAAACACAAACAACAAGAATGCAGTTGACACTTTAATTCAGTATTTACACTACATTCAACCTATACTCTCCTGCTTGTATTCTGTTACAACAATTACAGTTTGATTGAAAAATCACAAGTAAGCAGACTATATTGTGTCTCCGGTTTGTCTCTTTTATTGCTATTTGAAGCCTTATTTCTTGGACTGTTCACATGGCTACCAGTTTTCTCAAACTACAGAAACAATGATCTCAAGCAAGCAAATTCACTTCCACGGGGAAATGGCTTTGCATTTCCATGAAGCATCAAGCATCCCATGAAACTATCAACCCCCTGATCTTATCCTAGTGGTTAAAGGAGTCAGAGATTTTATTCTAGACATTTTTTAGTATGAGGTAAAGGGGAGGAGGGTGGTTACAGCTACGATTTTCATAGGACACCTTATGTAATCCCTGTTGTCTCTAATAACATAAATAATTGAGAAATAGTCAAAGTGGTTGTGACTTTAAGGAGAAAAAAAGTCTTTTGTCGTGTTACCTAAACTTACTTAAATCTATCTGCATCAAAATTATTTATAGCTAACAACTATAGTTCTTAAGTATGCTTCTTCATGAATGGGTTACCTTTAGGATTAGTCCCACTGTGTGTTTCACTTGTTCCTGGACACTTCTACTTCTTTTTTTTTTTTTTTTTAAGATTGATTTATTTATTTGACAGGCAGAGATCACAAGTAGGCAGACAGGCAGCCAGGGGGCGGGGGGACAGGCTCCCCGCGGAGCAGAGAGCCCGATGCAGGGCTCGATCCCAGGACCCTGGGATCATAATCTGAGCTGAAGGCAGAGGCTTTAACCCACTGAGCCACCCAGATGCCCCACCACTTCTACTTCTTAGTGACCTACAGATCCTACATTCTCAGCTATTCTATGGCACTGACCAAAGTGAAAGGAGGAAAGGAGGAAAAAATCATAGCAAACTTGTCCTCCCAGTAGCAAAGAATAACAGAAGGCATATGCATATTAGTCTCGATCTATTAGCTCACACAGCACTATACATCCCATAAACCATATATCTAATATTATCCTCTAAGGCATCTACTTTTGAAAACATTCATTTTACTGCAGCTCTATGAGGTGTTTATTAAGTTGGTATACTACCCCACTGTTTTCATCGTTGACAACCCAGGAGGCAGGTGGTACTTATTTTACTTTACTAATAACAAAAGTAAGACTTAACTTACCCATTTTTCTCAGGATGAAGCAGCTAGGAAGGTTTCTAAAGCTATGTTTCTAAACCTCTTAGAAAGCCCTTACTCCCTGTATCATATTACAACAGTTTTCTAAAAGAGATAACAGGGATGCCTGGGTGGCTCAGTTAGTTATGCCACTGCCTTCGGCTCAGGTCATGATCCCAGGGTCCTGGGATGGAGCCCCACATCGGGCTTCCTGCTCAGTGCAGAGCTTGCTTCTCCCTCTCCCTCTGCCTGCTGCTCTGCCTACTTGTGCTCTCTATCTCTCTGTCAAATAAAGAAATCTTTAAAAAAAAAAATTAAATTAAAAAAAGAGAGGTAACAAATAGCTTAGAGAGAACTTTAAAATTGATCCATCTTCCACATAAATAGGGACTTATACTATACAGTAAGCATGTACCTACTTTTTTAGTAATTCATTCACCTACTTCTTTAGTAATGTACCTACTTTTTTAGTAATTCCCTAATAAATGCAATAACTTGAGCACATACATCTTTCATAATGCTCAGCTTGAAGTCTTACTGGCAAATGTCTTTTCATAGACGGAATAAACAATGTGGGGAGATTTGGGCATAAGAAAATACTATAATTATGAAAATAGAAGTGATGTTTTAACTACCATAGACATAGAAGTTAAAAGAATCATACGTATGCAAAATGTGATAAAAACACAGTATCTAAAAATATTTTATTAAAATAAAGGACAGCTATAAATACATATACCCATACTCCAGGCAGTCTATAACATGTTAGCAAAAAATCAGTGACATATACATTTTCTTGGTTTTTTTTTTTAATAAAAATTTCCTTCTATTTACAACTTTTCCCATTACCAGCTTAGGAACTAACTTTCTGAAAGCCCTCCTAATGGCAAGTTAAGTAGTACCTTTCTTTGCTGGTGGCTCTTCTAGTTGAAGTTCATTTTTATTTATTCTTTTTCTTCCCAAATCAGTTTTGGTTTTGTTGTCCTCAGGCACTTCAGTGGTTTCATCAGAAGCCGATTTATTGTTTATTATTAAAGAAAATGTACCATCCTTATGCTAAAATAAATAAAGATTAGTTGGCATATACAAAGCTGTAAGAAACAAAAGCTATAGGAATTATGTTTCAGTAGTGTAGCGTAAAAATTTTATTTTCAAATTTGTTGAAACATTTTCTAAATTATTTCTTAAGTCTCACCCTAAATAACTGATGGCTCTGGCAAGAGAATAATATTAACTAACTTGTACATTCAGTAAGGAAAACAAAAACACTTATCTTAAAGTCAGTTAAGCATATAACTTTATCCTGATACCTACAAGCAAATTCATTGTTAATGGGCTAGATATTATTACTGAAAAACCCTAAAATACTTACCCCAGTCACATTCAAAATGTGTTTTGAAAAGAAAAATACAAAACACTATGACAAAATTGTTTTATATACTTGACCTTAAAATCTTGAGGTTCCACTCTAGAAACTCAACAACTGTTTTGTTACCAAAGCCTCTGAAAGATAGGCAGCATTTTTTTATACTTTAACAACTCCCAGAAAAATAATTTTTGGCCTTAGCTTTAAATATAGCTTTAAATATATAGCCTATATATATTTAAAGATATACAGTCTACAGACAGCCTTAAAACTGAGCCTCTTATTTATCTAAACAATAAAAATCACTTAGACTTCTATTTTTTTAAAGCAAATATTATGCCTCCCTAAAAGGCTAGCAGAAAAGGATACTATATACTGTTATCTGGGAAAAGGAAGGGTAAAACTCAGCAGTTAAGGACTAGTTTATAAAATGATCAAAGGTATAGTAAAGTCAGAGTTTTTTTTTAAATGCAAAGATTATTTAAATCCCTTCTGCTGGTAGCAAACCATTTCTAGGGATTAAAAAAAAGTGCATGAAAAACAAAAAGTCATTTTCCATCATAAAATCAAACATTTTATTCAGGAGATTAGATGCCTTTTTTAATTATAAATTAATGAGGTTTTTTAAAGCAGTTTTTTTAGATAAGAGGGTCTCATGATGAAAAACCGCTACTCTCACAATTAGTCCCCTGGTAGCACTGAGAAATAACAAAATCCTGGAATAGAAAGATCACACCTGTGACAGAGCCTAAGAGTTTTCAAACTCTGCATGACAGGTCAAGTTGTCTCTTCCCTCACTCTTGGGAAATGATCTGATCATTTTTTCCCTCCTTCAAGTTACACAACTTCTCCAAAAAAAAATCTATCCTCCATAACTGTTTTTTTTCTTTAAAGATTTTATTTATTTTATTTGACAGACAGAGATTACAAGTAGGCAGAGAGGCAGGCAGAGAGAGAGAGGAAAAAGCAGGTTCCCCGCTGAGCAGAAAGCCTTATGGGATCATGACCTGAGCTGAAGGCAGAGGCTTTAACCTACTGAGCCACCCAGGCGCCCTGATATTTTTTTTTTAAGATTTTTTATTTATTTATTTGACAGACGAGTAGGCAGAGAGGTAGGCAGAGAGAGAGGAGGAAGCAGGCTCCCCGCTGAGCAGAGAGCCCAATGCGGGGCTCGATCCCAGGACCCTGGGATCATGACCCAAGCTGAAGGGAGAGGCTTTAACTTACTGAGCCACCCAGGGGCCCCTACACAACTGTTACTGAAAGGAGTCTTTTCTGCCCCTAGAGTATGTGTGGATATTAAATGATCAAGAACTACCATTCAAAATAAAGTTTATCATTAGGAAGAGTCTGCTTTCAACACAAGTTTTGGAACAGTGACCTAGATCAACAATTAAATAGCACATCAGGTTAAGTTCCAAATTACTTCACATTTGTTTACGTATTTACGTGAAAAATTTCACATACTATTTAAACCTAGCTGGTAACAGAATCTACAACCAATCTAAAAAATCTATTTATAGGCTAGGACTATTAAAATAGGAACATTGCTAAGTTGTTTTTTTTTTTTAAGATTTTATTTATTTATTTGACAGAGAAAGACACAGTGAGAGAGGGAACACAAGAAGGGTAGGGGGAAAGGGAGAAGAAGGCTTCCCTCGGAGCAGGAAGCCCGATGTGGGACTCGATCCCAGGACTCTGGGATCATGACCTGAGCCAAAGGCAGACACCCAACAACTGAGCCATCCAGGTGCCCAAACACTGCTATTTTAAATTGTTTATTTACTATTACTTAAACATGACTAACACACTGCGGTATATAAACATCCTATAGAAATAAATAGAATTCCAGCTTAAATTTCCAATAATTTTCTTCAAAGAAGTAGTTGCCAGAGTGATGTCTCTGGCTTTTTTTTCTTGTTTTTATTTTCCTTCACCAAACCAAACAAGACTTACAATCCAAATCAAGTGATCAGAGCAAAACCATGTGCTGAATAGCCAAACAAAAGTGCTAAGAGTCCGAAGGCCCAGCAGTTCATACTATAAAAAGTCAAGCTCCCAGTCCCAAAAGGTCTTATCTCCCCTTATTTCACAAGTCAATATCCTCTCTTAATTTCTACCGCCACCATCCAATTACCCGTAATCAGAGGCCTCATCAACCATCACCTGACTCTTCCAAAGAGGCTTTTCTGGTCTCTATGCCTCCAGTCTAACTCCATCTCAATCCCATCCTCCAAATTTCCAAATACATCAAACTCAAAATAAAAAATCAGCTTTACTACTCTTCTCCTTAAAATTAATGACTTCTCATTGCCCATCGAATAAAACTCAAACTCTTTAATGCAGAATTTAAGAACTTCAACCACCTTACCCCAACCCACTGCTTCCTGTCTCACTTCTCACCTCTCCTTGCTTCAAACTTTTTCTTGAACAATGCTTTCCTACACTGACTGAAAGATTTCCCATTTCTAGGACTTTGAGCATTCTGAATCCTAAACCTGGAAGGCCAGCCTATTTTCTTGTCCCTCCCAGGTATGGACTGCCCCTTCCCCATACTTTCAACTGACCGAATTTTAATCATCCTTCACGGCTCAACTTAATCATTGTCATCTCCAGAAAGTATTCTCTAAACCTCCACCTATTCTCAGCTTCCTATATATACTGACTACCACTGCACATTTCATTGTAATTCTGTTTACGCGGTTTCTCTCCTACTGAGGAGTCATTAAGGGATTCAGGGGACTAGTTTTTAGTTATCTGTATAATTCTCAAAATCTAACAGTACCCGGGACACAGCAGACATTCAATAAGTGTTTTTGTTGTTGTTGTTATTGTTGTTTTGACTGAAATAAATCATTTTATGCTTCTCATCCTTGCTCTTCTCCTTACTACAAGGGTGTCTCTCCCAGTTCAGGTACCAAAAAAAAAAAGTCAGACAGACTGAATAATGCTTCTAAAGAATACCAAAATGGAGGTCTGCTATCAGAGATTAGACCGAAGGTAAGCTATTCTAGAATGCTTCTTATTTACTCCTATAATATCAAAAGCCCACCTAATGCTCAGATGATTATGAGAATACTGGTGAATACTGGACCCTGACTTTAAAGAGAAAGGATAGTCAATAGCACTTTTTACAAGATGTCAATCTTGCCTCATCTGGAAGAAAAGACATACTTTTTTATGTATGAGAGGTTTGGCTATTGGTTTACTCAGCCTATTATGTTATATATATATATTCTGCCTTCTTTAATTCAAACAATAATATAAAGGAGTTTACAATAAAAAAACATAAAGGAAAACCAAAACCATTGTTTAAAAAAAAAAAAAGGATTAAACGGCAGGCTGATTATGCTAAACTGACTAAATATGAAATTACCTAAGCTTGTACTTCTAAAACCCTTAAACATTACATGGCATAATATATGATGCAATTTTTAAAATAAAATATCCTTGCCATTAAGCATATGAACATTAGCAAAAAAAATGCATTTAATAAGAATAACCCTCTAACCAGGGCGCCTGGGTGGCTCAGTGGGTTAAGCCGCTGCCTTCGGCTCGGTCATGATCTCAGGGTCCTGGGATCGAGTCCCACATCAGGCTCTCTGCTTGGCGGGGAGCCTGCTTCCTCCTCTCTCTCTCTGCCTACTTGTAATCTCTCTCTGTCAAATAAATAAATAAAATCTTAAAAAAAAAAAAAGATTTAAATTAAAAAAAAAAAAAAGAATAACCCTCTAACCAAAAAAAAACCCTAACTCCACTGAATTTCATTTATAGTTCTATATAAAGACATAGAAATACAGATAGATACAGTGATAGAAACAAAGAGAGACAGAAATCTTTATGACCTCCAGATATCTGATCCTTTAGCCCAAAGCTCCCCTTCCAACTAGCTAAGGCTTAGACTTCCAAGAGCAACATATTCTTTTCTTTCACATATGTAAAGCACTTGCCAGAATAGTTCATGGGATATTATGTTCAAAGAGGTCAAATGCCCTTTTGCATGTTCTCAAAAACTCAGATTTGCACAATGGTAAACTAAATTCAACACCAAAACAAGCAATTCAACATTCTTAGTAAATTAATCTTAGCTAAATAAGTTATTTTAAATTACTTTATTTTGAACTAAAACATAGACTTTTTAATGTAATTTGTAAGGCAGACAAAGTTAAATTCTTATACTGCTTGCAAATGTGTTTTCTGTATGAAATTTCACATTTTGAAATTTGTTGTTTGTATCCTCTTTTTGATCAATTTTATCTACCAACTCCTGAATTCTTTGATTCTGCATAAGTATTTTCTTTGGAAAGAAGAAAAATAGCAATGTTTAATAAATATATTTTAGGATAGATAAAATGCAAGTCTGGAGCAATTTTAGAATTCCTTCACCTTTTAAGACTAAGTAAAAATATCTGTATGCATAGTATGACCTTATTTATGTTTATTTCAGTAACATATGTTTATTTCAATAAAGGAAAGAAAAGCAATATAACATAGTGGGTAAGAGGAATCTGGAATCAGACTATCCAGGAATGAATCCTAAACTTTTCTACCTTCTGAAGCTGTATGGCCCTGGGCAAGTTATTTTAGGTCTCTGTAAAAATAAAAAATAGTAACAGTATCTACATCATAAAGTTGTTCTGAGATCTAAAAGAGTTAATATATGTAGAACATTTTAGAGGATACATAGTTAAGTGTTCTATAAAAATAAATACATATGGGGTGCCTGGATGGCTCAGTCAGTTAAGCATCTCATTTCAGCTCAGGTCATGATCTCAGGGTCTTGGAATCAAGCCCCGTGGCAGGTTCTCCCTGCATTCAGTGGGGAGTTTGAGATTCTCTCTCTCTCGCTCTCCCTCTGCCCCTCACCCCTGCTCCAGTGCACTCTATATCTTAAATAAATAAATAAAAATCTTTCAAATAAATAAATAAGGTAAACATCTAAAAACAAGCTATCAACCAACTTGGTTTTCTCTCTTATTTTCATTCAGGAGGAAGATTATGGGGGGGCTTTCTTATCTTCTATTTTACATAGAAAAAAGATGTATGTATATGTTCTCTATATATAAATAAAATATCTTCTGGAAAGACTGAAGAAGCTTTCCAGGGGCTATCATTGGAAACTTATAATTTTCAATCTTCTATCAATTATTACTTTTTCTTTAATTATTTTAAAAATAAAAGTACCTTGTCATAATTCATGTTCCTTCAATTACTTATTAAGTTCCTTATTAAGACAAAATAAAACTGGAAGTATTA